>NC_088919.1:48762500-50012500 GCF_963576675.1 Euphorbia lathyris | reverse complement strand
TAAATTAATTAATAGGTCTAAATTATTGAGTGCTTATAGTATAATCTATTGGAGGGTATAGTTTAGTAGAATGAAATTGGTCCCAAATTGATGATGTGTCATGAATATTGAGTGGTTAGTTGTATAATCCATTGGAGATGCTGAAAGTGGCCCCTGTTATAGTTTTTGTGACCGTTAGTGGTCGCAATTAGCGATCACACATTGAAAATCAGATCGTAGAAATTAGCAATAAGCTACTTAGCGACCGACAGAATTCGGCCGCTAACTGATGAAATTGGTCGCTAAAACACTTTTGCGACTGGATTAGCGACCGAATATTCGATCGCTAGCTCACTATTTTTTCTATGTTGGCATGTCTTTTGAATTTAACACGAATATCAGAGCTATCCTAATGAGTAAACTCTTCCTACTGGTTTCATAGGCAGTCTAATCTTATGAGCATACCTTTGGGTCTAGGTAGGGTTCTAGGTTTGATTTTTAGGTTGAGTTTTCCAAAATTTATTTATGCCTTGTTATCAATATGGGTTTTTGTACTTCTTGGGAATAGAAGTTTCCTGTTGTAGTAAAGGAATTTGTCTCACTAAGAGGAAATATTGTTTATATTTGCTAAATGATGCAGGACTGATAGAAGTAGAGACTTATGATTCTCCTATGATACCAAATGTGAAGTTAAAGGCTAATGATGTAGATTTAGTTGAGAAGCTTGAAAAATATAAAAGAATTGTTGTAAAGCTAAATTATCTAATAGTCACTCGTCCTGATATTGCTTTCCCGGTGAGTGTGGTAAGTCAGTCATGTCCTCACATAGATATCTAAAGGGTGCTCATGGATGAGGCTTGTTATATCAAAACCATGGTCACCACATCGTAGAAGGTTTCACAGATACATATTATGTCGGGGATCTTACAGATAGATGTTCTATCACTAGTTATTGTGTGTTTCTTGATGGCAACCTTGTTTCTCGAAAAAACAAGAAACAAAGTGTGGTTTCTAGATCCAGCGCAAAATCCAAATATAGGGCTATGACACAAACCACATTTTGAACTTGTATAACTTCATCGTCTCCTTAGTGAAATTGGATTTGTCCAGACAATATTGATGAAATTAATGGCGTGATAATAAAGCGGCCATCTATATTTCCAATAACCTCGTGCTGAATGATATAGCCAAGCAAATAGAGATTGATTGTTTTTTATACGAGAAAAGTTAGAAGACGGTATTATCACCACTCCACGTGTTTAGACAGGAAGCCAACTTGCAGATGTGGTCACCAAAGCTTTGCCCTAAACTCGGATCAATTGCATTTGTACCAAATTGGACATGATCAATATCTATTCTCCAGCTTGATGGAGATATTATAGAATTAGAATAGTAATTTAATTTAAATTTTTAATTTTTTTTATTAAATAAGTTTTAGTCAATAAACATTTCATCTCCCTAAGTAAAAATAATATAAAAATGGTTAAAGTTGAATGGTTAAAAGATGAAGTTTCACCAGGTTAAGTCAACGGTTACCGAGTCTGTAAACTAATTACCGAGTCAGTTTACCTGTCAAACTGTTGACATGGTGCGTTGATTTCACATTGACCGGTCATTTTTAACTTTTGTACACTAAAGTGGGAAGTCACCTATAAGTTTGTACATATTAGTGGGACAAATTGAAGATTATACACCAAACTAATTTTCTTTCTTTTTAGGATAGATTCTGGATTCCATTTTCAGTATTTTTCTCCTAATAATTTTACTGATTGTATCAGGAACTTTTGAAGAACAAGTCAACAATCAAACTCTTAATTTATATATATATACAAAATTTTATGATAAAGGGGAAGAATAGTGAATTAATATAGCAATTTGCTGCGGAAGAAATGGCATAATTAAATGGTTGGGCATGTTAACTAGTGACAAATTTCTAAGAAGTTTCTAGCAAGGAATAAAATGGATTGCACATGTCAATTATGTAACATATAAAATGATAAAATACAAATCAAATGTGAAACATGCCACTTTTAACCTTAAATTAATACAACTCTCCATGCTTATCAACTACGGTTTGACTTTACGAGTAAAAGCATCTCTAAGAGATTCCTTTGTTAGGCTTTTAAGATAAAATTTAAGGAGTTTGGATTAAAAATCATTTCCAAGATATTCTTAGTCACTCCTTAAATCCCTTATGAGTAACAGAATGGAATCAAGAAAGGGAAATAAGAAGAAAGAACTTTGAATTCTCTTGTCTGTTTGTTTCAGTTCTGGAAAGAAAATGTTATACATCTGATTCCATTTGTAATTGTTTGGTTCAAATGAAATAATAAACTAGAGCTGTGGATTGTTTTTAACAATAATTGTTTATACATATATATGTCTGTATTAATAAATCAATCACTTTGTAAATATAAGAATTAAATCAATTACTTCCACTATTAAAATCAAAAGACGGTTTTCTTCAAAAAACAAAAAATCAAAAGATGGTGAAATAGAGAAGGCTGAAATAAAACTAATCAAAGAAAATGCATAATCGTTCTATTTTAAAAAGAAAATAATCATTTTAAAATAATTAAAAATAAATATTAAAATTGAATAATATGATAAAAGAAAAAATTTGGTCAAAATAATTTTTAGGTATAAAAGTAAAAATAAAAGTATAAGGATCAAAACAAAATCAAAAAGTAAAATTTAGTCAAAAATAACTTTTTAGGAAAAAAATAAAAATATATAAATGCAAGGATTAAAAGTGAAATTAATTTTAGAATAAAAAAATAAAAAAATAAATATATTGATCCAAAACTGAAAAATGGGTAAATCAAAAAGAATAATTGAATTAATAAAACAATCACGAACAAAATGAATAAACCTCATATTTTCCTTATCATTTCTTAAAACTCTCAAAACAAACGTCCTCTAAGAGTCTCACTTCTCTCTCTATCCGAAAACCGCGGGTATCCGAACCGATGTGAATGGGAAATAAATAACTGTAAAAATTGGGGATGGGGATGGGGACGGAGAATAATTTATTAGTCTCTATCTTTTTACCTAACACACTGTTTAGTCACTCTATTTTGAAAAACACATTACAGTGTCTCTATCTTTTATCAATATTAACCCTTTGGTCCTTCTGTCTAATTTTTAAAGATTTTTAACCGTTATATTTAGCATAAACAAATAGACAGAAAATAACAGAGTAAAATATTTATTTTGTATCGTACTATGGCTGTCTTGAAAGCTAAGATTTGTTCGGTTAAAAATCTAAAAAATATAGATATAAGGACCAAAGAGTTAATATTAACAAAAGATAGAGACATTATAATGTGTTTTTTAAAATAGAGGACTAAACAGTGTGTTAGGTAAAAAAAGATGACTAATAAATTAATGGGGAAATTACACAGAAATTCATATTTCAAAAACTATTTACAACTATGTCAAGTCATAATTTTGGATTATGTCAAACTAGTAAAATCAATACTTTTAATATATTTTAAGGATTAGAATTTATAAATTAGAAGTATACAATATATTTTCTAGGGTTTATTATTTATGAATTGAAGTATATAATTTTTAAATTATGGTGTAAAATCATAATATTAAGAATTAAGTTTAGTGATATGACTTACTTCTAATTTTGTATTTAATTATGATATTCCTATATTTGACCCTAAATTAATTACCCAAACCAGAATGAGATTAGAATAGATTGGGGTAAATCAGAAACTAAAAATGGGTAATATTAATAAAATAAATATCAATAAAAAAGAATGAAACATCTTTTCTTTATTTCCTGAAACACACAAAACAAAGGACACTTTATAGATCTATGAATTGGTCACTAGGCCTATTCGTAGGTCACTAGGTCTAAATATATTAAATATTTACAAGTGTCATTAGTAAAAAAAAAATTCTAATTATGACACTAATTTTAAAATGGGAGAATTACTAAACTAGCCCCTTTTAAGGGGTTAGTTTACATTTATAGCCTCTTTCAAAAAAATTTACAAAACTAACATATTTTAACAGACAACTTCCATCTTTGCCCTCATCTTCTTCCTAAACAGAACTTCATCTCTCTAACGTATCAAACGCTACGATAGGAAGAGGAGGAAGAACGAGAAGCAACGGCGGCACACTCAAAGAGGTGGAGAAGCGAAAGGCGGCGATAGGAAGAGGAGGAGAAGCGAACGACGATGAGAAAGAAGGAGAAACGAATGGCGGTGATAGGAAGAGGAGGAGAAGAAGGCGAACGTCGAACGGAAGAGGAGGAAGAAGACGACCCTTTTTCCGGCAATCTCGTCCCAATATATATTGTTTTTCTTCCTTTTTCATGTTTTTCCTGATCGTCCGAACCCCAAAAACAGTGACATTGTTATCTGAAAATGCATTTTGGTTGGAATATCAGTTTCAGATTTCCCCCGACAGTGTCGATATCTGTAGATATCTGTAGATATTTGTAGATATTGCATTTGTAGATATCTGTAGATATATGTAGATATTTGTAGATATGTGTTGTCGATATCGACAAATATCTACATATATTGTAGATATCTGTAGATATTTGTAGATATCTACAAATATCGACAAATATCTACAGATATCGACACTATCGGGGAAAAATCTGAAACTGATATTCCAACCAAAATGCATTTTCAGATAACAATGCCACTGGTTTTGGGGTTCGCACGACCAGGAAAAATATGAAAAAGGAAGAGAAACAATATATATTGGGACGAGATTGCCGGAAAAAGGGTCGCCTTTTTCCTCCTCTTCCGTTCGTCGTTCGTCTTCTTCTCATCCTCTTCTTATCGCCGCCATTCGTTTCTCCTTCTTTCTCCTCGCCGTTCGCTTCTCCTTCTCTTCCTATCGCCGCCTTTCGCTTCTCCACCTCTTTGAATGTGTCGTCGTCGCTTCTCGTTCTTCCTCCTCTTCCTATCACATCGTTTGATACGTTAGAGAGATGGAGTTCTGTTTAGGAAGAAGATGAGGGCAAAGATGAAAGAATTTGTTGAAATATGTTAGTTTTGTAAAAAAATTTGAAAGATGCTAGAAATGTAAACTAACCTCTTAAAAGGGGCTAGTTTAGTAATTCTCCCTTTTAAAATTGGTTTATCAGTTTTTTTTTAAGGCAGTAACTGAATTTGAAAATACTAGAAATAAAAGTATAAAATCCTAATATATTTTAAAGAAAAAACATGGAATGATAAAATGAAAATATAGTAGTTAGTTAAATGTAAAATAAAATTCAAATTTAATTTTTGATGTAATAATATAATTTAAAAATAAAAAATATATAATGAGAATCTCGTTTAGGCTAAACTCGAAATTTGATTTTCAAGCTAAACCCGTTTCAGTCCGAACCTAGTTAAAATGGTAAATGCTAAACTAGATTTGAACCGAGTCTAGAAATCCGATCTATATATAACAAATCTAATTAAATTGATAAATATTACATTACACTTTTAGGACACATTTGGTAAGATGTAATGACCTTTATAAATTGTAATGGAATGTCCATTACATTGAAGGCTCGTTACCATTGCAATTCTCATTACATTAAAAAATTGCTTGAATTCTCATTACATCCAAATCATGTAATTCTAAATTCTACTTTTAGAGTTTTATTTGACCTCTCATTTATCAAATCTCACCTCTCGTCATTCTCAAAAACACAAAAAAAAACGTAAAAAACTGAAAACGAAAAAAGAAAAATAGGACAAAACGGTAAAAATGAAAAAAAAACACCGAAAAACTATATACTAATTTCATGTTTTTCAAATTTTTATATATTTTTTTTGTGGATTTTTTAATTATTTAAATAAAATTTTATGATTATGATCTCGGATCAGATTAACATGAAAAATAAAAATAAAAGAAAAATGGTCCTTTTTACCCCCAACAGGGTTGGTTGCACAGTTAACAGTAATTTACATGATGGTAATCAAAGTTACAAGTCGAGGGAAAAAAAAAACTTTTGTATGAAATTCTCGATATCTGTCTGTATTTGTACACATGCTGGCCGGAGACTCGACTCCGGTCAGGGAACCTGTTTTCGACAGAAAAGGATTTTCTTGGCTTGCACCAACCCCTTCAGCACTCTCCTTGCGTCAGCGACATAGAAAATCAATTAGTCGTTTGTTATGTTTGTGAGACTCAGCTCCGACGAGAAGTTTCAGACCTGGCTTCCGATTTTGAAATCGGAAAACAAGGAACTTTCTCGGGCATCGGCTGCTGGTTGTTGTGTTGATGATTCTTTCTTGTCCAACCCAAAGAAGGAGCAATTCTGAAAGGCATCCAAACTGCTGGCTATCAGACGGTTCAGACCGCTAAGGCTATCGGTTAGCATAAAGTCTTCCGTGTGGTATTTGGTCGTCGTCGACGCCATTTCAAGATCGAAAGGTCCTAAAGATTCAGGCTGCATGACCAGAAAAACAAATAGAGAAGAAAAGTTAGGTTGCATTCTTCATTAAATTAAATCTGAAACCAATACATCGAGAAGGAGGTGGACATTCCCACACTCCACCAACAGACACAGACACAGAAACTACCACCTTAGTTAAGCAATGAACTGCAAAATTCGTTGAACGCTTGACATAAGAGATTGAACGTTATCTAACTCTTTAATGAAATTGACACACTCATAAACCACATCGGTCAAATATGATAAATAATGAGCCGATTTATTAATGGATTGAACAACCGAAACACAATCCGATTGAACTACTACTACATTATTTCTACCTGACAATTTATTCCACGTTAGTGCTTCCCGAATCGCTATTCGCTATTGATTAGGAACAAATAATTAGGGCTTAATATATACTCAACCCCTCCAACTTGGACTCAAACGCCTAATGACCCCCGAACTTTTAAAACGACCTTTCTGCCACTGTATTTGCTTGAAACGACTTCCACTACCTCAACCTGTTCAATCTTTTTTCCACCTCAACTGCTCGTAATGCATAAGGTTGTAAAAAACACTAGACGCTAGTCAGACGGACAAGGGTCTCGAGAATTAATCGAGATTAATCCGATTTGTATTTTTTATTTGTTTCTTTTTATCAACATTTTTTTTTATTTGTTAATTTAATTAAAATATATATTATATTATCTAAAAATAATAATATAGAAAAACACTTATATTTGTCACATATATCCTTAAAAATGGACAAAGATCAACATTTCAACAACAATATCATAGTTGTTAGAATCGTATGAGTCGCGACTCGTACGATTCGATTCATGAAGAATTCGAGTCGTATAAAAACACTTATATTTGTCACATATATCCTTAAAAATGGACAAAGATCAACATTTCAACAACAATATCATAATTGTTAGAATCGTGCGAGTCGCGACTCGTACGATTCGATTCATGAAGAATTCGAGTCGTATCTATGGTACGACTCAGAAGCTTCATGAATCGGCCGAGTCACCACCGATTCGGTCGATTCACTGAGTCACCCGATTCGGTCATTCAGGCCACCATTTAAAAAAAAAAACAATTTTTAACAACTCAAAAACGTACAGCAGAAGAACTATTCACTTTACAAAAACAAAAAAACGAAGTTATGAAACACAAATAGTTTCAATTAGATGACTCTTCACTTTACAAATTGTAAAACCTTCCCTCTTTTTTTTCTATTAATTTGTTATTATCTTTTTCTACTCTCTATTCATTATATTTTCTATGTTCTGTCTGTCACTACTTTCTTTTATAACTTGATATAATTTCTATTTAGATATTTTTTTTGGTAAATTTCTATTTAGATATTAAAATTGCATTTTTGGACTAATATTTAAAGTTAAATATGGTTAATATTTTATTTTTTTTATAGCATTTTGAATTTGATCTGAATCTTACAATTCGATTCGATTCACGAGTCCCGATTTGCAAAATGATATTTCAAGTCACGAGTCGAATCTCGATTTAACAACTATGAATATCATTAAAGCAACTCAAACAAATAAAATATAATTTTCACAAGCTATTAAACAATGACCTTGAAATCATAAATCATATCATGAAAACAAGTGACAATGAAATTAAACCAAAATATCTGAAAATAATAAACACAATTCACAAATAACTATGCGACAATGTTCAAAAGTGAATTATAATAAAGCAAAAAGAATTAATAATAAAAAATTCTTTCGTTCATTGTTGCTTAGGCAGCGTATAAGCGGCGGCCCAGGCGGCTAAAAATCTCCAAGGGGCAAAAAACCCGCTCAAAGGGACTAATCGGAGAAAACCAGGGCGGATTCTCGATTTCGAGCGCCTAGGCAGTGACGGCCTTGTTTTTTTAACATAGGTGATACCTACAATGTGTGATACCGCCATGTGTAGCTATGACAGTTTAAGCAAGATGAGGAGGTTAAAAAGCCGTTTTGGAAGTTTAGGAGGTTATTAGGCGTTTGAATACAAGTTGGAGGTAGATATGTATTAAGCCAGTAATTAGAGAACCCATTAACATATCTTGTATGCTATCTCATGCTCAAAAAGGATATGGGGTAAGGGGTGTAAAAATGGGTTGTTATGTCATAATCGTGTTGTATGATATAAATCCCACATGATTATCTGGGGCGGAGACAGTAGGGGCCTGGAGGAGCCAGACCCCCGGACCGCCGGAACCACCCCTACCTTGGATGGATGCAGCCCACTGGATGTTGGAACTACCCGTACTATGGATGGTTTCGCCCCCACAATTTCAGGTTCTGAATGATTAATTAACTCATTGAGTTCGTATATGATAGGTGATAAATTTTTCTAAGTTTGTTCGGAATGACGCAATATTACTTTTGTAGTCCAAATCTAGCTTAACTTTGGGAAGTTTTATAGTGGTACGTAAAAGTAAAAATTGGTTCTGACCACTCAGATGATAACATGTATATATTAGCAAAAAAAAAAAAAAATTGGGCGAGTTCCATTAAGAAAAAAATTACGCACTCACATGTAAAATTGGCCCCCAGCGGACCAATCATGTATCCGCCACTTATGATTATATATGATTAAATGCAAGGAAAATGAATCGTGTCAAATGGATTCTTTCTGTAAATCATGTGAGAGATTTACAGCTCTAATATGGGGCTTAAAAAGAAATGTTGAAAGAGAACATACCCAATAGATATCACTTAGCCCGGTAAAATCTTTGGGCGAGTTTTCCACAGCTTGAAAATCGGGTGGAGGAGTATCAAAATGGTTTTCATCAGCAGGATAATCCACAGGCTCTTGTCTACTGTGTAATTTCTGCATGATCTAATAGACATTAATGTTCAACCCATGGTTTGACAATGATGCAGTAAAAATATGTTGGGCATAAAGGCTGAGGCTTATTTAGCCCATGTGGTATCCAAAATTTTATCATTTGCCCCCTATGGTATCATTTGGTAACATTTGCCTCCTGAGGTATTTCCATATGTGACATTTAACCTATTTTGGATGAAAAGTTAACCGATTTGTTAATTCTTGCCACATGATACAATTTTTGACACGTGAATATACACATGACAATTGTTTAATTATTTTTTTCCATATAGACTTAATATAGTAATAAATAAGAAAAAAAAATTCCTTATTTATCCACATATTAAGTCTATATGAAAATAAAAAAAAAATTTAAAACAATTGTCACGTATAAATGTCGCATGTTAAAAATTATGCCATGTGAAAAATTAGACAAATCAAATAATTTTTCATTCAAAATGGATCAAATCTCACCTAAGACAATACTTAAGGGGGCAAATGTTACCAAATGATACCACATGAGTCGAATGACAAAAATTTGGATACCAAGGGTCCAAATAGGGCTTTAAACCAATTATGTTGAGATATAACAATACCTCAGCAAAGGAGCCCGAGATCGTCGAGTTCGCCTCTTTGCAAGTAATTAGAGAGTCAACAGCAGTAGAAGTAGGAATTTGCTCTTTGCAAGTAACCAGAGTGTCAACAGCAGTAGAAGTAGGAATTTGCTGGCGCTCAGCATAATTCTTCTGAAACGAGAAGGCATCGCATGTTTCTTCAGCGTCCCAAATCGACGATGTATTGGATGTCACCGTAGATTGAAATACCATCATATGTTGATGCTTTGACATATGAGCAGCAATGGCAGCATCGAATGAATCGCAGCTGAATGGCATTTGCTGTAGACACTGGTCGATTTGAGCAGTAGGCGCGTCATTTGGTACTTCTGACAACAGATCTCCAATGTTAATGTTGGTGAGGCTGTCTGCCCATTCGCCAGCAGAGAGAGCAGTGTCATTGCTCAATCTCAAGTCATCCTAAGCATTTACAAGTTGGGTACAGAAGTTAAAGAGAATGTTTCTATATAAAACCACCAAAGTTAGGACGGTGTTCCCGTATCCAAAATTTTCAAACTTGCGGTACTGGATACTCAGATACGTAACAGTATCGGGCCCTGAGGTATTCTCATAGGTGACATTTTCCCCCGAGGTATTCCCACATGTGGATAAATAAAGAATTGTTTTTTCCTTATGTATCCACATATTAACTCTATATTGGAAAAAAATAATTAAAACAATTGTCATGTGTACATGTCACGTGTCAAATATTGTGTCACATATGGGAATACCTCAGGGGGCAAATGTTACCAAATGATATTATGGGGCCAAATGACAAAATTTTGCATACCACAAGGGCCAAATAAGCCTTTATGCCAACACTAAATCATATCCAATTATTCGTGATCTTAATCATAAATTCTAGCATGAAATAAGTTCCAAATTAACTATTAGCTCTTCCATAATCATAATTCATAATAATAGATTCTAAATCTAAAAACTAAAGTTCAATTCAATCACAACCTAATTTCATTAACTAATAGTCTAATAACTACTTTAGGTCAAAATCCATATTCATAACTCATCTAAGTCATCACCACCATTATCATCATCTCCAACATCAAATTCACCCTTAAGGTTCTCGATCTCATTCTTTTCATATTCAAGGAACTCATCTAAAAAGTCAGATTCTTCTTCCTCATCATCTCTAAGAACTCTGTAGGAGTTCTTTCTCGGAAACTAGAAGATAAACTTTCATCAACCATAGATGATATAGATATGGAAGGGTTGAGATTAAATCAACCACTTTTAACTTGGAACCTAAAAAAAGAACTGACTGGCTTATAAAGTTGCGCCTAGGCATGCCTCTACCAAGGCGCTAGGCTCGCAAAGGCATACTCAGGTGCGCGCTTCTAGAATAAAGCCTGCCTTTTGACTTCTCAGGCAACATGCCTGGAGTCTAGCACCTGAAGCACACCTTCAATAACTATGAAAGGGTCTAACATGAGATACATGATTAAGATGATAAACACAAGCATTATAGTTTGAAGTGCCATCCAAAAAAGTACGAGACAGATCTGGTACACTTACAGTATCACTCAATTGTTTTATATCCATCCTATCATCACTTCCCTTTTCATTCCATGATTCACTTGCTACCGGATCCGAGGTCTCGACTAAGTTATTTCCGGTACCTGTAGCAACATACTCGCACATCTCATTGGACCTATCTGCAGGCTTGCATGCAGAAACCTCACTCTGGTCTACTGCAGATAGTTGAACCCTGCAAACATCCATATGTTTCTCAGACTGATCACTGGTTGATAGCCCAGATACAGGTACAGAATCGACAAGCTTCCTCCTTTCATTTTCCATGCCCCTAGTATCCCTACTAGGACTTAAACTTGATGCTGACGGAGCTTGAAATGCCATAGGTGGGAACTCATCCTTGGAAAACCAGCCATACCTTTAATTGTATATGTCAGTTAGCATCCATTTGGGTTGAGCACAAGAAATGCAGTTGGAAAGAAAATTAGAACAAACCTCAAGCGGAAAACGGAAGGGCTTCCTATAGTAGAGTATACATCTGCTGCACAAACAATGGAGTCTTGTGTCCAACTTTGATAACCAGCTAGATTTTCTCTATGAGCACTGTAAGGAAAAAGCATTAACTCTCCAGATGCTATACTAGATCCGCCCCATTTTCGATTTAGGTGTTCCATCACCGACGAAATCTTTTTCCGGGTACTAAGAGTGAGCTCCAGATGCGGATTGTGATTATCCTGGAGACAGAGAACAGAATTAAACAGGGTTACTGGAAAACAAAAATTCCTTAACATTTAAGTGCCCTCATAGATAGGGAATAATGTGTGCTCACCATTTCTAAGGCTCTTCGAGTGCCCTCATCGATAGGGAATAATTGGAGCTTCAGTTTCATGTTAGCATGAGCATTGCTCTCAACATAGTGATTTTGGGAGAAAACGAGCAAAGAGGGCAGATCTTTTTCGATAGGGTCATGACTCTTTGTTTCTGGAAATTAAATGTAAAGAGTTATTGCTTGTTGAAATTTATGTAGCATTGATTTCAAACTTGCTGGGGAAAAAAAATGGTCAAACTCACCCGCTATACCATGGTCATGTACAACCTCTTTATCGGTGGCCGTCCGCTCCAAATGCTCAGCAGCATCAGCAACCAAGGAAACCCCAGCAATTGCGGCCTTTTCCCATTTTTTATATGCAGCTGCCGAGGCAACACCTGCTAATAAATTAATAATAATAGCAAAAATGTCAGCTACAAACTATTCATATTCAGCGCGAAAGGAACTTACTAGAAGTTGCATTTTAGCATTCTAAAAATAAGGCACATTTAATAAATCAAGAAATTAGATAAGCACATCTCGGGAGCAGGATATAAGCTTACGATCTCAAAACTTCTTTTTTTTTTTTTAATATGAAAAAAAATGAAAAGGTCTTATTCAAAACCCAAAATATGAAATCCTTTTTCTCCCACCTCACACCTCAGAACGCATCGTTCTTATAGAGAGAGAGGCGCTTTAGCATCTTCTTAACCCGAAATGGCTGGGGAGGGTGAGAAGTTCTTTTTTAGGGTACCCCTGGGAACAGATCCACTGAAGACAGGGTGAGGCCTGTAGCTCAGAAAATTAGAGCACGTGGCTACGAGCCACAGTGTCTGGAGTTTAAATCCCTCCTCGCCCACAACAAGCCAAAAAGGGAAGACCTTTCTTTCTGGAGGTAAGAAAATCATGTTAGGGATAGAGAACCAAAAGCTATGGAACTTGGGAGTGGGTCTTTTCCCGAAATTGAATGTCCTCACATTTTCTTTTGATTTTTGTTATCATTATGCCTTTGCACATAGTGTGCCCCGGCCCCCTCTATTTTATGCAATAATTCTTTCCATAAGGACCTAAATCCACATCCCTTTTACTAAAGGTTGATTGCAGACAGTTTAAGGATTAGACCATTTCGCATCTCAAGATCAGTACAATTCAAACTTTGTATCAAGAACAGTAGAAGACCATGAGAAGATAATCACCTTGTTTCCTTCTTTGTCTTGGAGGTTTCATTACAGTTGAGTCACCCCTATTACTGCGGATAACGCCTATGTTAACATTGCGCTTTATCGAACCCTTTCCAGCACCTAACCTTTGTAAGTTTTGACTGTCCACAAGAACTAGTTTAACTGTTCTAGTCTCATTTCCAGATATCCTATTCTGACTTGTAACAGCGCTAGGAGCTGTTAGGGAACCATTATCCACCTGTGAAGGACGTTTCCTAACAGTCTTCTTTCGGTCTTTCATGAGTTGATTTTCCTTCATGGGAAAGATATACTAATCAGTTGTGTCCAGAAGTAAATCAAGTTTCACAATCAAAACTGCATCAATTTTTTCAAACATTTTGACAGAAGAAACTAACCAGCGCTTCTATAAATATCTTAAACCTCCGTGGCTTCAAGTGAAGCTTAGAGGCTTTACAGCTGTACTTTTCCAATAAAGACCACCTGAAGAAAGTCAAAATTCAATATAAAGGAAAATAAATCCAGGTTATGTGATCCAGAAGAAAATAATCAATTTGACAACAAAAAATGCTGCTTTTCATGATTGAAACCAAATAGGAGAATGCCGAAATCCTTGATTGTTATGCTAAATTCTATACGGCTTTTATGTTGGCTTATATAAATAATCATCCATCAGAAAATACATGCTACTTATGTTTTCAGGATCTTCCTGCCCCAAATCTATTTTTTGACAAATTTTCTCAATTCAAAATGCATGCTTGTATGGAAAGAAAAAAAAAAGCAATCCACTCTACACCTAATATTACCATCGAAGCATCGCAGCATTAGTATCTTTAGAGTTTTTGGCATCTAAACACAGTCCTGGTCCCAGCAACTTGTTCATACGCCTCACAAGACGATAGTAATAATGTCTGACCTGCAAACATAAAAGAGAGATAAAGATTAACAAATGCATTGGAAACACCAAATAACAAGTGAAGCTAAACGCCATAACAATCCACCTGATCCTTATTTTTGCTCTGTACTCGACGAGTAATCTTTTCAAAGTTCTGCATCCAAGTCATATTGAAAGCAATTTATCAAAAAAGAAAAAAAGAAAAGAAACTCTGGAATGTAAATATACACAAGTATTAACATACCTTGCCAACTTGTCGTAATGCTGTGAAGAAACTTTCTTCCTCTTGACGCGTCCAAGCAGCCCACTGCCTCGTTGGCTTTTTGGCTGCAATGGTAATTTATTATATTTGAAGTTGTAACAGTATTACCCTCTGAACAGCATATTGACTAGAGAACCTACAATCTGTAGAAACAAATATAACCAGAATAACATACCTGGAAGTTGTGGCTCAACATGATCTGGGATAGGTGGTGCAATAACAGGATCTCCATGCTGAGTTGAATTATTCTCTGCAGGAAAATGCACCTTAGAATTTAAGTAGAAATGTGAATCCATCTCCATGCTAAGGCATGACAAAATTCTAAAAGCTCCTTGATTGTAGCTTCAGAATTTTCAAGGTTTTCTCCCTTTGATCTCCTACTTCCTGCAAAACCAAATGAAGCAACACCAGTTGAGAGAAGATGAGATAGACAAAAAGATGATAAAGAAAGTTTGTCATGATAATGATGCATTAATGAGAGATCGTAAACTAATTTATGACTCTGGCTTGGTAAAAGTCTAGGCTAAGGCAATCAATCATTGTTCTTTGGACCTTCTCTTCTCTATTATCTGGACAGAAATTGTCACCAGAAAGCCTTATGAACATCACTTTCTCACTCATTTCTCAACAATGAACAAATGATACGGTCCAAGCCTTCCTGCTAATAATCAGAATAACAAATTGATTTCAACATGTTGGCAATACATTTTCCATCTCTTGTTTATCTATTGGAACAGTCTTCAGATCTCAATTATTAGGAGAAAAATGTCTACAAGAAGCATATTTCCAGTAGGGGTGTCAAAACAGATTGTTGCATCATAATCTTGTTATATGTGATCTATATATTTCAGATGATTACATATAAAGAGGGCGGCCCGGTGCATTACGCGTCCCCGCTAAGCGAGGGTCCGGGGAGGGGTCCCACCACAAGGGTGTACTGGGGGCAAGCCTTCCCTTACCAATTTATTTGGCAAGAGGCCGCTCCTAAGACTCGAACCCGTGACCACAACAACGTTTTACCGTTGCGCCAATGTTCGCCCTCAGATGATTACATATGCAACAAAAAAAAATTGTGTCGAAACGGGTGTCAGACGGGTTGTCTCTATGAATCTTTTCATGTCAGAAATGGAAAACCCTAATTTCCAAGTTCGTCTAGGAAGCACAAGGAAAATAAAAATAATATTCCACCACCGCTATCAAGCATCATGGGTAGTAAACCACAACTTTGATGAAAAGTTTCAACTTTATTTCTTACTAGAAAACCCTAATGGATACCAATCCTACTTTCAAAACCTGCAACGACCTAACGTTTAGCTAATCAAACTAAAGAAGTGTCAAAAAGTTCAGCAATCTAAAGCAGGTAGCCAAACTTAAAAATTAAACACAACGAAACGAAAATGCAGGAAAGGAAACTACATTAGGAAATCAAATCTCGACTTTTTCAAAAGCATAGGATTCTAAGAATCAAACCCCACAACAAAATGCATTAAATCCAACAAATTAATAAAGAAAATTCATTAAACTACTACAGAATCGGACACTAGAGCTCATAAAAACCATGAAATTTACCTTTATTTAGTTTTTCCCCAAATTTCTAGCAGTTAAACAAGAACTAGGGTTTCGATCAGTACTGATCAATTTTGACTTCAAAAAATTACAATCCACAAAGCAAATCTGAGAAATTGAAGTCAAATTGCTCACCTGAGAGAGCGAGAGACACTTAAAATGGGGAAAATCAAGGAAACCCTAAGAAATTCGAGGATAATTTTGAACACAAACTCAACGAAATCGTAGAACAGTAGACAGGAGAATGGAAGAGAAGGGAAGGGAATTTTTTTTTTTCCTTTTTTCGTTTTTTCCTTATTTTTTACTCCCGAGAAAAAGAAATAATAAAAATAAGGTTATTACAAAATGTTAGTTAATTTCAAACATTAATATAAAGATAAAACTACCAAGTCTCTTATCAAAAAAAAAAAAAAAATCTAAAATTTACACGTGTCATTTAGTTAAATATGTGTCCTCATTTAGGATTCTATATTAAAATTACTATATTTTTTTTAAGATATTTATATAATTTTTTATCATAATTACAAATGGAATGAGTTGGATTAGCTGCTGCCTCAAGAATGTATTTTCTGCATGGCAGCATATGTCCTATTTTCAGACAGTGATGAATTAGATACAGTTTTTTGGATGAAATATGCCTCGGGTTCGTATACAGTTGCGCCAGGATATGAGCTGCTCTTATCCGAATAGCTTGGTGTTTCCTAGAAGATTTGGTCCACCATTTGGAAACTCAAAGTGCCTGAACGAATTCGGCTTTTTTCTGGTTAGCAAATCATAACTGAATCCTTTACAATGAATTAAGGGTTGCACGTCATTTGAGCAATTCTGCTACATGTGCCGTATGTGGAGGGGTTGAATCAATCTCGCATGTTCTCCGTGACTGTCAAAACGCAGTGGAAGTGTGGTGTCAGATTATCCCTCGAACTTTCCAGCAGCCTTTCTTTACCATGAATTGGGAACTTTGGATCGACAGTAACCTTCATGCTGGCTTCAGGTATAATAGTTTTGATTGGACTCTTTATTTTGCCATTATGTTGTGGTGGATATGGAAATGGCGGAATGATCGACTTCGTATTCAACGACATTCGATTTGGTAGGGATAATGTGGTGTTCCTTCGACAGAAGTTTATGGAGTGTCACAATGCCTTTAACAATCCACATACTAATTCTATCACCTCGAAGCAAGTTATCAGGGTTAGTTGGAAGCCACCAGATTCAGGGTGGGTTAAACTTAACTCAGATGGAGCGTGTAAAGGGAACCCTGGCAGAGCATGTGCAGGGGGCTTGATCCGGGATGAGAGAGGGCGATGGATTATAGGCTTTTCAGTGAATATTAGTATATGTACTGTGACTGTTGCCGAGCTTTGGTGGCTGTATTTTAGGCTTGCAAGTTGCATGAAGCAATGGTTTCGTCGTATCATATTGGAGTTGGATTCTCAGGTTGTCTTAAACTTTATGATGAGTACAGTCCCTATTCTTTAGAGAGAGAAGCTAAAGAAAACGACGTTTTTCTTTCTTAAAAAAACAAAGGTAGTACAGTCCCTATTCAACATCCCTGTTATTGGTTTATTGGAAAGTGTCAAAAATTACGTAATAGAGATTGGGTCTTGTCTTTTGTCCACACCTACAGAGAGGGGAATCGTGCTAATGATTGGTTGGCGAACTTCGCAAGGACTATGTCTTTGGGTAATCATGATTTTGATGCACCTCTTGCAGGTCTTCGGAACACCCTGTTTGATGCTCAAATAGGAGTTGCTTTGAGCCAGGTTGTATAGTTTGTTTCTCCTCTTTCTCTTTTTAGACTTCTGCCCTCTACCTTACTAAAAAAAATAACATGATTTTCTTTTTTCAAAACTAACAACTTATTAATAAGACAAAGTTGAAAAAAACCAATTAGGAACAATAAAGGAAGCAAAAGTATTACCATTGAACGGAGTTTGTCTAGCAATAAAATAAACGACATTGTTAGCTAACCCCATAGCAAAAGCCATATGAAAATCATGGCGTGAAGCAATCGGGCTTCGACGATCTTAGATCATACACCCGAACTCAGAGAGATCAACCTTTTTAGAAGCGATGCTATTTACGATTTTTGCATCAGTTTCAAACCACACATTTTGAATGTGCAATGAGATTACCTAGCAAATGTCACCTAAACGGAATGGTCTCGGCAATCTTCCCGTCAATAAGGTTATGCAAGTACGAATTGTACAAAACATACACACTCTCATCACTTCTTTTCAAAACAGCTCTTTTTCCACTCAAACCATTTGCTTGAAACAAAGAGGCATGGATATTGCATTTATAAGCTCCATTTACAAGGCGAGTCTAAGAAACATTATTGCTCGCACTCACAGTCAGACCTGTATGGTCGAAGCATTGAACATTTACCGCTTGAATATTTAAGTGTAGATTTGTTTTTATTATTCATTCCAACCAATAGATGTATGAGTATTTTTGTTTAAATTTGAAAATAATGTTTAGAAGAAAACTCATATATTATTTATCATCAAAAGCAAACATTAAACAACAGTAATCAGACCAAATAAATTCTAAACATCTGTTTGGTTTTTTCTACCTATTTTAAGCTTGAGAGGCGTCTTTCCATTACTAAGGCACAGATTGGCATATAGCGTGGGAACTAAGGCACACAGCAACATCTCTTGCCGGAAGAAATGCAGACGTTTGGAAAAAGCCAGAAATAGGCACCTCAGCCTGCAATATCGACGCTGAGATTTTTCAAGACAAAGGCTTCTCCTCATTCGGATTCATACTAAGAGATGATAGGGGTTTCTGTACGTCTGCCTGCCATGGGGCCCTATCTGGTTGTTTCGAGCCAATTGTAGCAGAGGGTATGGCAGTAAAAGAGGCGCTTTCGTGGATAAAAACTAACAGACTAAGTAACATAGAGCTCCGTTCAGATTGCCTCTCGGTAGTACAGGCTATTCAAGGGGGAAACAACGCATTATCATATCTATCTAACATTATTTCTAATTGTATTTCTGTTAATTAACGAGCTAGATAATGTATCTATCTCTTTTGTCAAACGTTCAGCGAATTGCGCTGCTCATTACCTAGCAAGAGCGGTCAATTCTGTGTCTATACGGGAGGAGTGGTCCTATGCTCCCTTTTTAACTTCAATTCTTTCCACTGATATCAGCCAATAAAATTTTAGTTTATCTTCAAAAAAAAAAAAAAAAAAAAAGCTTGAGAGGCATCTTTCCATTACTTATAAAAGCTTGGTCATCCCTGTAATTCAGAAACATTCAAGTAAGCCTTGTCATTTACTTTGTTTTACTTTTTATGCCATTTTTAATTTTTTTTAGCCAGAGATGAAAAAAAAATGCATATTAGTTGTTCAATATATATTTACTCAATACACATAAATCCATGGTAATACAACAAATTGGTTTTAGGCTACTAATTAGCTAAAACGATTTGTTTTACTTAGTCTATGACATAGGTACATTTAAGAAATAAACACAAAGTTGATGTAAAGTTTAGTTATAAAATATCTTCCTATATCAAACTGATCTCTCAAAAGGTTGGTTTCTCATCTATTTCAAACCAATTCATCCAAACAAACACAAATATAAAGTATAACATCTTTCTTTCTCAAAAAAGTCTTTTCTTGGTCCAAGAAACTAAAAAACTGCATTGTTTTATTAGTGGGATTGTTTTTGACGTTGTTTTGGAATGAGTGTTTTTAATCTTGAAATGAGAGTCCAAAATGCTTTGTATATTGTAAGGAGGGCGTATAAAAAATTTGGGCTCATTCCAAGGTGTCAAAATTCATTTGTTTTCTTCAAATGAGCTTTGTTCGGTAAAACCAACAAAATACCAACACCATATTTCACAAAAAAGAATGTTTTGATTTGATTTAGAGTTAGAAACTCTTGTTATGACCTTAAAGTTCGCAATTAGATAGAACGGGAAGTTTATGAATGCAGATCAAGTGTGAACCATGACATTACCAGAGGGTTTGAAACTTGAAAATGTTCTTCATGTACCTCAATTAACAAACAACTTAAGTATTTGTGGCTCGATTATTTGATGACATCAATTGTATAATACAATTCACTAACAAATTAGGAGTTATACAAGACCAACCGACGAGAAAGGTGATTGGAGTGGGTAAACATCAAGATGAACTTTAGTTTTCCGTGGTATTCCTCAAGTGAAGATCCTACTTGTAGATGGAAATTCTTGCATAAAATGGCTTACGTTAGGGGGGAGCCAGTTAGGTTCATAAACAAACTGGCACAAAAGGTTCAACAAGGTGGGATGAATAAAACATATTGACGGCTGTTTCTCTCGGATCCCAAACCGATATAAGGACTACTATAAGGAACATGGACACTTCAACATAGAATCTCTGTCAACTCTGGACCAATAGACAGACACTTGATTTAAACGATTCACCCTAGTCCATCGAGGATTAGAGACATTTTGCTGAGGAAAGAGAGACGGGATGTCTTCATATAGGAGGTTCCCTGTGGCGAGTGCTCCTACGAAAGTAGAGGTTTGATACACAAGGAACTCTTGCAGAACAGTATACGGATGCATAACGAGTACATGCTAGGATTTGGCTACACTCTCGGAAGGAAGTAAGACTAGGCAAAATGCTTATAAGGAAAAATCATAGTATGCAGATCATAACTCTCATTCATAGTATGCTTATACCAGAACATAAGATCTTTGCTGCATTTTTAATTTCTTCCAAACAATCACGTCTTTTACCCTCATTAGCTCTAGTCAACTCAGTTTGTAGTCATGGTCTGCTTGCTCTTCGTATTATCGCGTGCTACGAAAATCAGTTCCTGCAAGGAATGCTATTAACATCAATGGTGATTGTGTCGAATCTCAGGTGAAGATAGCCAGTAAACGACTGCACCTTCTTGACGATCCTGCTACACGAAAGCCTGTCAATTCCTCCTGAAAATGACATTATGTTACCGGTTTTTGTAATATCACTCTAACATTCAGTTGACTTGGAAAGCATTAATCTGTACATCGGAATGTTTTTCCCAGTCTTATCTTAAGAGCTGGTGTAAGGTAGCCGGCAAATGACTGCACCCTCTACATGAAATCCTGCTCTGCGGAAGCCTGTCAATGCCTCCTGGAAATGCATTACGTTACCGGGTTTTTCAAGATTACTAATCACTCTAACATTCAGTTGCCATGGAAAGCATAAATCTGTACATCGGGGTGCCTCCATCTACGACATGTTTTTCCCAGTCTGATCTCAATGGTGCTGATGTAGAATCTCAGGTGAAGATAACCAGCAAATGATTGCACCCTCTAGACAAAATCCTGCTCCGCGAAAGCTATCAATGCCTCTTGGAAATGACATTAATTATGTTACCTGTTTTTGTAATATCACTCTAACATTCAGTTGACTTGGAAAGCATTAATCTGTACATCGGGCCGCCTCTATCTATAACATGTTTTTCCCAGTCTGATCTCACTCCGAAAGGGTTCTCTGTGAGCCATGCTCTTTCATCATCTTCACTATCATTTGCTAGAGTAAGCATGCCCTTGCTGTATGTCAGGAATAGTTCTTTCATTCTCACTGCAACCACTTCTATGTCCGATTGCAGAAATATCTAGAGAAATACAAGAATCAGTAAGTGGCATGCCGAAGCAGAGTTCGCCTCTGCACGTAATGTTCCAAGCCAAAGTAACAGAGAAGCTGTATAGATGCAAAAAGCTGTAAAAAAAATTGCATTACCTTGCCATCATGCACAAGTAGATCTGCCACTGCTTCGATCAATGGTCGTTGAAGCATTCTCCATCGATGTTGCGGATCGCTAAAATCAGGATTTGGACACTGAGAAGGTAAACAGGAACTTATCATGATTTAAGTTCATAAAAAACAAACTAGGCAGTTCAGGCAGAACAAAGAATTAGACCTGAACTCCTTGCGTTAGGATGCAGCTGGATGGGCAAACTCGAAATATAACTTCCGATTTTCTTACATAATATTAGTGCCAAATCCATAAAACATAATAGAATGTCAAGTGGGATATTTTAGATGCCAAATGCAGGAAGGATACACTTTTTCCTGATTAGTGCCCTTAGTTCAAGTCGTGGTGGAGCCAGAAGAAAAACACTTGGGGATCAATGACGAAAATTTGTTAAAATGTACAATTTTTGGGGGGATTAAGCATCAGAACAGATATATGCGTTGCACATTCCGTTGCTAGTACCAAATCAGTTTTAAATTCTGACTAGACAGTGATTACCGACGGAAATTTCCGTCGTTAGTTACAATTTTTCTTTATTCCCCTTAAGTCGGGTTAATATTCTTACAAGACAGCACATCAACATGATATGAAATATAGAAGAGGTAAAGATCAGCAGTGAGAACCCATGAACAGCCCACAACTTATATTCCTAGGAGAAAATGAATCAAGTTAACAGGCCTACCGGGAGGGACAAATAAATGAGGTTGTCAAGATTCGAACTGTAGATCTCAAGAAGCTCTGATACCCAAACAATCATTAACTAACCCAAAAGCTTAATATGTTGATAGGTAAAATTTTAAGAATAGTTTTTATCATTTCTAAAAGTGAATAAACAATGTAGAAAGGAGTGGGAGATAGAACATTGTGTCTACCTGAATTGAAACAAGGACCAAATCTCCAGGGTAACTAGAAACAATGGTGCGAAATGTTGTTGTTGCGTTAGTCATAATAAAGTACCTGTTTATGTATACAGAAGAGGCACATGAGATGTTAAACCAAAATAAAACATAATCCAGTGAGAAGTATAAACATATTTATCCTATAAGTGAAATGGTGTTTTGTGACATTTCACTAGCAGATCGGGCAATCATAATGTTCAGTAGGTCGATTTCATGTAGTTTCGGGTATTGTTGTGGACAGAGTCTGCCCATGACAATTGTCGATCAGCTATGAAATGACTGGTCGGCTATTGTTGCCCAGATTCCAGAATATTCATCCTCCTTTTACGTCCTGATCTCCTTTTTATCTCATATATGTCCTGTGTGAGTCTTTTGATGTGTATATATGTGTTATGTTGTTAGATATCCCATATTGCTTAATTAGAGTCGTATGGTTCCTTCTATATGTGAGGCAATCCTCCTCCCCTGAGGTATCTTTTGGAGTAAGTTAGGCCTTTGTTTACATGGTATTTAATGTTGGGTCGTCCATAGAAATTTGCTTCACACTCTAGATGAATCTGGACGTGAGGGGTGCATGTTAGATATCCCACATTGATTAATTATGTGTGAGGCAATCCTCCTACTTTGAAGTACCTTGTGGAGTGAATTAGGCCTTTGTTTACATCTATTGTGAATGAATGTATATATGGATCCAATATCCATACCATACCCTACAAGTGTTTGCATGGTTGGATGTAATTACGGAACAAAGTGTGTATCGTCCACCAGTGCAGGAAAGACTAACCAAAGTTCACACAACACAACCCTAACCAAAGGTTATGATTGGTAATGTTTAAAAATGAGGCTCAGCAACTAGTTCAGATATCAAAAAACCTCAGCTCAAGCGAAAATTCATCTAACTAAAATGGGGAACAGTTAATGAAGATTTTCCTTCCAGCATGACTTAGGAAGATTAAGATACATTAATGGCTTAATACATCACGCCCGTGTACTTACATAATCCAATCGCCACCCTGAACTTTGGAAATATCTCATTAGTCCCCTAAAGTTACATAAAATGACATGATTAACCCCCCTAAGTGGCTACATGACAGAGCAGTCTAGAGATTTAAGTTGAAGCGCATATAACTTTAAGCAAATTCAGGAGCTCACTTTAAGTAAGTTTCAGGAAGCAATAGATTACTTTAAGCAAGTTCAGGGGCTAATGAGATATCTCCAAAGTTCAGTGAGCCAATTAGATTATTTGGCCAAATACAGGAACTCTGATGTAATAATCCTAAATTAATTTTTACTAGTGCAAGCAATGCATAAACTTTTCTGAATGAAAGCCAAGAAACCATACCCATTGTAGATGCCATTCTGGTGAACAGAGTCCAAACATCGCCTTACAAGCTATAGAATCATAACGAAAGAAAGTCAACAACTTTTGCAGATAATGAGTTCACAAAGAAAAGAAAGGAAAAAGAAAGGACCTTTTTATTCATCTCCAACCCAAGAAAATTTAAATCCATTCTTCTTTGAGCCATTCCGAGAAGAAACATTCCATTACCTGTCATTTTTCATCCAATGTTACTTGCAGACTCAATTTCCTCTCTCTCATTTCTTCACCTTCTTCAAGCCAGATAAAAATCAATTTCCAAAGAGGATAAAAAGATATTACATGCAATTCTACTAGGGGTGGCAATTTTCGTAAGTGGATCATTTTCGTGTGACTGTCAATTATCAGGTTAGTGTCATATGAGTCAACTCAAGTTTGGGTACGTTTCTACAATTTGCCTTGGGAATTTTGGGACACTAGGATCATTGCGAGTATTGCACGTGTGGTAGGGGTGCCTATTCGTTTCGATCATAATACTGTTAATGGAGAGTTTGGCCATTACGCCAGGGTGTTGATAGATGTTGATTTGTCAAGGGATATTCAGTCGAAGCTCAGAGTGGATACGGATAATCAGAAGTTGTGGGTTTATTTAGAGTATGAAAAGCTCCCGGCTCTTTGTGGCACTTGTTCGTCCATTGGGCATACCACGGCTCAGTGTAGGCGCAACAACAGAGAAGTAAAACCTCAAATGCAGAGGCATATGAATTCAAGTAAGAGTGAAGCGGCACCTACTACACATGAAAATCTGGATGTTCATTCGGAATCAAATGAAGCTCACGCTTCTTCTGCCGCGGATGATGCGGAAAAAAACAAAGTAGCAGAAGACACTTTACAAATAACTCTTCATCCCGCCGCCAATCTGGAAATTCAGGGAAGTGAGGAGGGCTCCAAACGTTGGGGAGACTGCAGTGATGAGGAAGACCTCCCAGCAGCAGAGACTGATACTCCTCGTACAGCTGAGCGAGTTGCTGAAGGTAACTTGACGGGTTCTTCAGAACGACCTCAGAATAATGATATTTACATTCCAAATGTGGATACTGACTGGATAACAACTAGAAAGAAGGATAAGGCCAAGATGTCGGGTACTAATACATATTCTCGCTCTAAGGGGCGGAACAGGCCGATTATCAATTACACATGATTGTGTTGTATTGGAATTGCAGGGGAATTAATAACCCTGGGACTCAACGGGCATTGAAGCTCATTTGTCAAGTAAATCATCCGGATTTGGTATGTATTTCTGAACCCATGGTTACTTTGGATAAAATTCCTACGTTTTTCTGGAATTCGATTGGCTTACAGTTTGTTGAAAGCAATCCTTGTAATTCTATTTGGCTTTTCTGCAAAATCGGTAATATCAATCTTTGCAACATCATTTTGAATCATGATCAGCACATTACGATTAGATATGGTACTGCAGTGGGTTTTTCCCAATTTACTTTTGTATATGGCAGCAATTATTTTGGTCGACGGCGTCTGCTTTGGGATTCTGTCAGTGCTATTGATGATAGCAGGAAAAAAATGGTTATTGGAGATTTCAATGCGATTACAGGGGCTCACGAAAAAACCGGACGCATTCCGTCTGATATTAGCTGCAGGGAGTTCCGAGATTTTATTAACAACAATGAGCTTATCGAAGTGGCTAATGCAGGCTTGCAGTACACTTGGTCAAACGGCCGGTTTGGCACTGAACATGTTGAAAGTAGACTTGATAGGGCTCTTGTGTCTGAGGATTTTGTTGATTCCTGGAGTACTATCAGCTGTACGGCTCTCTCCCGCTACCAATCAGATCATAGTCCTTTGTTATTAGTTTGCAAAAATGGTATAGTAAGGCATTCCCGGTTTCAGTTCTTTTCCATGTGGACTACCCATATCTCGCTGCGGGATTTGGTTCTTACGCACTGGCAAGGTACTCATGTCTCTTTACCACCAGCACAACTTTTCTGCTACAAACTGAAATCTTTAAGGGCTAAGCTTCGGGTCTGGAACAGAGAAATCTTTGGTAGAGTTGAGAATAATATAGCAGCTGCAAATTCGCGCCTCTCGAGTATACAACAAGTTATTTCTTCTCAGGGTCTGAATGAGGTAAACCGTGTGCAGGAAGTGGAAGCAAAACAAGATTTAGATCTTCAGCTATTCAGACAGGAGCTTCTCCTTCGGGATAAAAGTAGAGAAAAATGGCTTGAAGCGGGGGATCGTAACTCGAGCTATTTCCATCGCGCAGCTAAGGGTAGGAAAACTCATTCCTCTCTTGATACCCTTCTTATTGATGGTGTCCTGGTCAACGATGAGAATGTGATCGCACAGCATGTCGTGGATTATTATTCAAGTCTGTTCACAAGCAGCAGGTCTCTAGTCGACTATGAAGCACCGATACTTCCCGGAGGTCACCGTACGCGTATCCGATACTCCGGGTGCGGGGATTCGCCGGGGATTCGCGGGGATACGTACGGGATTCGCCTGGGAAGTATCCCCTTTTTTCTTTTTCTTTTTAAATGAGGGGATACGCGGGGACACGCCGGGGACACTTCGGGGACACGTCGGGGATACTTCGGGGATACTTTAGGGGTTTTTTTTAAAACTTTGAAAGTATAAGGTTTTTTTTTTTAAAAAACTCAGTAAATAGAAGGATTAAAATGAAATAATCCAAGATTACTGGTATTTGTGGTTTTATAATGACTTGAGAGTATTATTTGTGTTTTTATAATGACTTTATGAATATGATTTGTGATTTATATATTTATGTATCTTTTTGAATTTTCATTATAAATGATATATATATTATTAATTATATATAAAATTTGTCGTATCCCCGCCGTACCCGTATCTCATATTTTTTAGAAATGTCGTTTGCCGTACCCGTACGCGTACCCGCACCCGTATGCGTACCCGTATCGGTGCTTCATAGCTAGTCGACCATGCCCCAATCACTGAGGTAATTCCGGTTTGCGTCACATCGATGGATAATGAACTTTTAACTCGGCAGCCTTCGGTTGATGAGATTAGGTCTGCAGTCTTTGATCTGAGCCGAGATAGCTCTCCGGGACCTGACGGCTTCGGGGGAGTATTCTTTCAACAGTATTGGGACATAATTAGCACGGATCTTTGTAAGATGGTTCAGAGTTTTTTTGCTTCGGGTTACATGTTGCCGGGGATGAATTCCAGCATTATGACTCTGCTTCCCAAATCTGCTGATGCTATAGAAATTCAACAGTTTAGGCCAATTGCTATGGGTAATTTCAATTATAAAATTATCTCGAAAATTCTCGCAGACAGGCTGGCCCCTATTGCTTCTCGTATTGTGTCTGACAATCAATTCGGATTCATTGCTGGTCGAAGTATTCATCATTGTATTGCTGCGGCTTCTGAAGGTATTAACATGTTGAATAAAAACTGTTATGGTGGTAACATGGCCTTGAAGATTGATATTAGAAAGGCTTTTGATACACTTGATTGGAACTTCCTCTTGGCTGTTCTGGAAGCATTTGGTTTCTCATTGCAATTTAGAGACTGGATTTTGGAAGTTCTTCGATCAGCTAGAATCTCTATTGCTCTGGGAGGCGGAATTAAGGGGTTTTTTGGTTGTTCTTGTGGTGTGCGACAGGGCGATCCTCTTTCCCCGATTCTTTTTGGCATTGCTGAAGACTTTTTTAGCCGGTGGCTGGCTAAGTTGGTCAGGAACAATCAGTTTCAGACTATGACATATAACAGGCAAGCTTCTTTTCCTTCGCACCTCCTCTATGCAGATGATATGTTGTTGTTTGCCAGGGCTACCCTAAAGAACATGAAGTGCATCAAGGATCTTTTTGATTTCTATGCAACAATTTCGGGTCAGACGGTTAATTGGGAAAAATCTGAGGTGTTTTTTGGGAATCGGATCAACATTCAGCGCCAAAACAGACTTGTCGGCATATTGGGAATTCGGCGTGCGAGCCTACCTTTCAATTACCTCGGTGTTCGCTTTTTCAGGGAGCCCCGAAGGCAAGGTTTTTGCAACCTTTAATGGATCGCTTTATTGCTAAATTCAATCTCTGGAAAGGGCAAGCGCTTTCTCTAGCGGGCAGACTCACTCTAATTAAATCTGCTTTAACGGGAGCTTTGATCCACTCATTCATGGTTTACAAATGGCCTGTCTCGCTTATCACAAAAATTGATAAAGCACTCCGGAATTTTCTTTGGACGGGAAATAGGGATCAGCGGAAACTTTGCACTGTTGCCTGGCGTATCTGTTGTCAACCTTTAGAGTGTGGTGGACTGGGAATTAAAAACATGGGTATGTTTAATTCAGCACTTCTTGGGAAGTTCAGTTGGGAACTTTTAAAAGGCGACGGCTTCATCCCTAAGCTTCTGATTACTCGCTTTCACACGCATTCGGGCTTACCAAATCCATACATCTCAAACTCGTCGGTCTGGTCTTCCATGAGGAGGGTATATGAACAAGTTAGAGAGGACATTGTGTGGTGGTTCGGAGACAACTCCCGGCTAAATTTCTGGACCGACTCGTGGATATCCCCGTCTGTCGCTGATCAGCTCGGCATTCCGCCTAAAAATCAGCGCACACTTTTTGAGCCGGTGCGAAATTACAGGTTGGATAACTCGTGGAATAACTTGGATCGGCTTCCCGAACAAGTCCAGACTCGTATTCTTCGGGTTCAAGGTAATCGGGATGGAACCGACACCTGCATTTGGAAACATTCCATGTCGGGAGAACTTACGACAAAATCCTTGTACAGATCACTCCGCTCTGTTTCGCCGGCGGTTCCCTGGAATCGCTTTATCTGGAATGCATTTGTCCCTCCCCGTCGTTCGTTTACCTGCTGGCTGGTAATTCATGGGAAAATTTCGGTTCAGGTTAATCTTCAGGTACGCGGCTTCTCTCTTGCTTCGAGATGTGCCTTGTGTAATTGCAATATCGAGACTTTGGATCATCTTTTTGTTACGTGTTGGATTGCGAGACGTCTTTGGGCGATGGTCTTTAATAACTTTGTGGTTACTCTCTACTTTGTGACTACTTTTGAGGCTTTATTTAGTGTTATTAGAGCGGTAGGCTTCCGATCGAAGAAACGCAGCTTGTGGAACTTGGCGACGGTTACTACGGTTTGGTATATTTGGCATATCAGGAACCTGGCTGTGTTTGAAAATGAACTCCCTTCAATCCAAGTTCTTCTGAACCGTCTCTTCTTCCTCTTCCATGAGCCTAAATGGACCTCCTCTTCATCGTCTCGGGTCAGGCCACCTCCGGAACCGGACTTCATTACGGTGCGCTGGTGTGTGCCCCCGACAGGTTGGATTAAGGTTAACACCCTGCTGAGGGTGCTCCTGGCATCGCCGGCGCTGGGGGGATTTTCAGAAACGGAAGAGGTTTTGTAATGGGCTGTTTCGCCTTTCCCATTGCCGATTCTTATGCTCATACGGCTGAGCTGATGGCGATCGTCTTTGCTATTGAATCTGCCTGGGAAAGAGGCTGGCACAATTTGTGGATTGAATCTGACTCGGCATATGCGGTTAAGTTGCTCAGTGAAAAATCTACCGCGGTTCCTTGGAGGGTTAAGCAAGAATGGTTAAGCTGCTTATCACGTTGTTCGTCTATGAACTGCAAAATCACTCATATCTTCAGGGAAGGTAATCAAGCTGCGGATCGTCTTGCCTGTTTTGGCAAATCTGCGTCAGCGCTCCACTGGTGGCACTCTGCGCCTGATTTTTGCCAATTTCATGTTTTCGATGACCTTTGTAATGTTGCTCATATTCGTTTCCTTTAATTTTCTCCCCCTTTTGTAATTTTCTTTTTTTTTTTATTAATAATATTCAGGGTTGGTTAAGTGCGTTAGGGGTGCCAACCTAGTTGGGATGTCTAACCTCTTAATCGCGTCCCAATCTTTCATTAAAAAAAAAAAAACTCAACCCTAATATCAATTCAACAAATTTTGTATCATAATCATGTCAACCCAATCTGGTTTGTGTCGTATTCTCGGGTAACATATGATTTTACTACCTATGCTAATGATGACATTTAAAAAAGGTTTAATACCAAAAAAAAAAACCTTTTTGATTTGAATATGACGCCATGTGGGTTTTTTTTTTTTTTTTTTGTCAAACAAGGACTTAGAAAATGGAGGATTTTCAAGTAACACCGTCAAAAATGATAACGTGGCAAAGGGCGATTTCATAAAAAAAGATCCCTTATGCCTTTTCAAAGCTAAATATATATATATATATATCTTTTTTCTCTCCTTCCTCTTGAATCTGTTGGATTGAATTTGAGTAACAATAAAATCTGGAGCAGATTATGAATTTCAGTACATAGAGATGTAAAGCCTTCGAATCTGTTAATTGATGCAAGGAAGAATGTTAAAATTGCTGATTTTGGAGTTACTAGAATTATGGCACAGACTATGGATCCCTGCAGTTCATCGATGGGTACTATTTCATCGGTGGGTACTATTGCCAATAGAATATATATACCGGTGATATTTGGAGTTTTGGTGTGTATATTGGAATTCTATTTGGGTAGAGTTCAAAATCTTTCATTTTCTTCCATTTCTTCTGCTTTCTGATGTCTGTAAATGGAGCAGAGAGCAGAAGAAATGGACGAAAATGAAAGATTTTGAACTCTACCCAAATAGAATTCCAATATACTCATCAAAACTCCAAATACCACCGGCATATACATCCTATTGGCAATAGTACCCACCGATGAAATAGTACCCACGGATGAATTGCAGGGATCCATAGTCTGCGCCAGAATTCTACTAACCCCAAAGTCAACAATTTTCACATTCTTCCTTGCATCAATTAACAGATTCGAAGGCTTTATATCTCTATGTACTGAAATTCATAGTCTGCGCCAGATTTTGTTGTTACTCAAATTCAACTCCAAGAGAGGCATTCAAATTGAAGAAGAGGAAAGTAGGACTTAGAAAATCGAGGATTTTCAACTAACACCGTCAAAAATGATAACGTGACAAAGGGCGATTTCATAAAAAAAGATCCCTTATGCCTTTTCAAAGCTAAAAAAATATATATATCTTTTTTCTCTCCTTCCTCTTGAATCTGTTGGATTGAATTTGAGTAACAATAAAATCTGGAGCAGATTATGAATTTCAGTACATAGAGATGTAAAGCCTTCGAATCTGTTAATTGATGCAAGGAAGAATGTTAAAATTGCTGATTTTGGAGTTACTAGAATTATGGCACAGACTATGGATCCCTGTAGTTCATCGATGGCTACTATTTCATCGGTGGATACTATTGCCAATAGGATATATATACCGGTGATATTTGGAGTTTTGGTGTGTATATTGGAATTCTATTTGGGTAGAGTTCAAAATCTTTCATTTGTCTGTAAATGGAGCAGAGAGCAGAAGAAATGGACGAAAATGAAAGATTTTGAACTCTACCCAAATAGAATTCCAATATACTCACCAAAACTCCAAATACCACCGGCATATACATCCTATTAGCAATAGTACCCACCGATGAATTGCAGGGATCCATAGTCTGCGCCAGAATTCTACTAACCCCAAAGTCAGCAATTTTCACATTCTTCCTTGCATCAATTAACAGATTCGAAGGCTTTATATCTCTATGTACCGAAATTCATAGTCTGCGCCAGATTTTGTTGTTACTCAAATTCAACTCCAAGAGAGGCATTCAAATTGAAGAAGAGGAAAGGAGGGAGGAGAGATAAAGAGAAAAAAAAAACAAATTTTACCTTTGAAAAGTCATAAGGGATAAAAAAAATTATGGAATTGTCCACGTCATCATTTTTTACGGAGTTATGCTAATGGCACAAAGCACAGCCTCGTTTTGACCAAAAAAAAAAAAACACAGCGCGTCACCTGCAAATCAATGAAACCACAGGTTTTTTTTTTTAAATTAGCCCTTTTTAAAAAAAAGAAGGATATAACAATACTTCTAAATATTTATGTCATGTTTGCATCAAAAAGTTAACCCTAACAATCTAAAAGTTTGACTAAAAATCTAAATAGCATACCCTGACCTGCTAATATCATGTCGGTTTCGTGTAATGTGTCACAAGCAAGGGTAATTTTACTTATCTCTATTAGGGATGACATATAAAAATATGGGAGGTTCAAGTCGTGTTCGTCGGTCACTTATAATACTATTACCTCGGTAAAGGTAACATGTAAAAACATATAAAAGCACATAATAATAATAATTTTAAATATTTGTGTCAGTTTCGAGTTAGTAAGTCAAACCCTCACCCAACCCAAAAATTACTACTCCCTCCATTCCTTTTTATAAGTCATTCTAGCAATTGAAATTTTTTCCAAAATATAAATCTTTCTAGCTTTTCAAGAACTTTTAGTATAGTTTTCCGGTCCAAGTATTAAATTTTTTGTCTTGGTCCATGTGTTTTTCAAAATTACAAGACTTGTTCACCAACCATTGCATGAGAGAGAAATTTTTTTAGTTAATCAATGTAAATTTATTAATTTCACTTTATATTAATTGCATTTCTTAATTTGTGTGAAACAACCTAGAATGACTTATATTTTGGAATGGAGGGAGTATTACTTATTTAATAAAATACTAACCCACTAAATTATTGTTAGATTTGTGTTATTTTGCCAATTCGTGTACATAATTATCAACTCTACATTCTATAAAGATGCCCTCATTGTTAATAGTTTCCTTTTAATTTCTCCACCTTGAACAAAAAAGAAATTATCACCCTGTGATCTTTTTCTCCTTTTCACTTCCTACATGCATTGAAGAAACAAATATAAGAAAAGCAAACTAAACCACCAAGAAACAAGGGTTTAATTACATCTAAGGTCCTCGACTCGAAGTATCATAAAAAGAACATAATTGCCATAACTCTTTAATTCTTAAAGAGAAACTCCTTGCCGTTTGACTTTTGTTTCTTCTGTAGTCCTTTTGACCGGAAATAATTAAATTCATTTGCCTGACACGCCACGTGGATCTCAAGTCACTGCTCTTTTGACATGAGGATTAGGGATGCAAGAAAAAAGAAATGTTGTTTTTTTATTTCCCATGGTTAAAAATGGTTGACATGACACCTCCGGCAAATGAGTTTCCTAATTTCTGGTCAAAAGGACAACAGAAGAAACAGCAAGCAGTTTCTCCTTACAAAATAAAGAGTTATGGCAATTTCTTTCTATTTCTGATAGTTAGAGAACTAGGAATGTAAGCTTAAGCAGAAACTAAGCAATAAACTTGAAACCATTAATAAGGAGGGAAAATATAGAGGTACCACTTCCAATGTCAACTACCAATGGCCGGGTTGGATCATGGAAAGCAGAACTCCAATCAATCTCGAATGGATATGCCTACAAAAGAAAGAAACAATTCAATAATGTCCAAGAAAGATGGAAACTTTTCGTACCTTTAGGCCCTTCAATTCAGGGATGGATGGGACAAAGCAGTACCTAATATACTTTGAATAGGATCAAGCCCTATATTTGCGCCTCATTAGTATTTAGCCAAATAATCCGATTGACCTCATTAGCTCCCTGAACTTACTTAAATTGACCTATTGACCTCTTGAACTTGCGTAAAATAACCTATTAGCCCCCTTGAACTTGCTTCAACTGGCCTATTACCTCTTGAATTTGCTTAAAGTAATACGCGCTTCAACTTGTCCAATCTCCACTTTGCTCTGCCTTGGACTAGGGGGTAATCATGTTACTTCAAGCAACTTCAAGGGCCAAATCAGTCGCTCTCAAGGTTTGGGGGCCAATCTGCTTTTATGACCAGCTTGGAGGGGCTAGTGATGTATTAGACCTTTTGAATGTCATTTATTAAGAAAAACACATATTTAAGCCTTTGATCAATTCAATTTTTACTGATTAAGCTCCTAATCTTTTTAGATGGACACATTAACTCATTGATCAATTATCTTTTAACACATTAAACCTATAATCTTTTATATTGGTACATGAAGCCCTTGATCAGTTATTTTTTAACACATCAAGCCCCCTCTTGGACGCTCAAGTTTATGTGCGTGATTTAAACTCTGTTTAGCGTGCGTGAAACTGTCACCATGTCACTATTTTAATGCTTCATCGCCATGCCAAATAATTTTTTCAAACAACATGTCAACCTCTAAAATCATCTTACCACATCAACTCCCAAACTAATTGTACCTTAAAGTAAAAAAAATCAAACTCATTTAGTTTTAACTATTTTACTTTAGGGGGAAAATGACATGCTGGCCGTTTCACAAGTGTCAAACAGAGTTTGAATCCAACACATAATTAGGCCATCCAAGAGGGGCTTAATCTGCTAAAAAATAATTGATCAAGGGCTTAATGTAAACATTTAAAATATAAGGAACTTAATCAGTGAAAAATTGAATTGATCGGGGGCTTAAATATGTACTTTGCCTTTAGAAATCAAGTTAACTTTATCATTTTTCACGGATTAATTGCATCTATGCATTTATGGTACCTGAACTTTAACGTGTTTCAGGCTTTGGTACATGAACATCATTTTGCACTTAGAGTTTAGAAATCTTGAACTTAATGGTGACCAACACTAAAGTCCATATCTGTTGTCAAAGGTTAACTACTAAAAATAAGATAACTTACATTTATGGTACCTGAAATTTAGCTTGTTTCACACTTGTACTTCATTTTTGCACTTAAATGTACTTGAACTGAAAGGGTGACCTAACACTAAAATCTATATGACCTGCTACCAAACCTTACCTATTAAAAAATATGACGTGGCATAATTTGACCTAATTATTTAACTTTTCATAGGTCCCACTAGCATTGAAAATACACTTTTGCCCTTGTCCAATTTCCCTTTTTTCCAATTATCACCTTTTTCTCTCCTCAATTTCTCCCTCTTCTTGGATGAACATGTTATGAGCCCGCGAATAGGATCTCGTCACGGGTCTTCCCACAATGAAATCAGATGTGATTCCTTTGTTGGTATTTCTGCCCTTCTTTGAAGGACCTATTTTCTTAACGATTGATGGTGGATTTTTTTATTTAAGAGATCACCAGCTCTTCCTGATATTTTTTATTTAAAATTCTGCTTAAAATTAATCGATAGAAAATCCCCTTTTATAAAGAGGTACAATGATTCCTAAACACCTAAGGTATCCTTAGCCAAAAGGATCCTACCACAATTAGGATTCTACCACAACTAGGATTCTACCAAAATTAAAAAGTCTAACAGATACTACCAGCAAAAAGAAAGACGAAAACTAACCTAATTAAATAAGCAATACTGAACATAAATTAATAAATATTAAATAATAAAAGACTCCTAAATATTAAAGACTCTTAAATAATAAAAAACCCTAAATAATATAACCTAAAATAAGACAACCGTAACAGAACGTTTCTCCAATCCTAAATTCTCTCTAGTAACCACCTTGCTTCCTACCTAGTCTGAAATTACAGGTACCACCTGTCTATGGACTTTAGTGCTAGGTCACCATTATGTTCAAATATTTTTAAATGCAAAAAACAAAGTCTGAAACACGCTAAAAGTTTACGTACCATATATGTAATTTACCCTATTTTTTATTAATTAACTTAAGGTAGCAGGTCAAATGACTTGGTGTTAGTTCACCCTCAAGTTCAAGTATTTTTAAGTGCAAAAATGAAGTTCATGTACCAAAGTGTGAAACACGCTATAATTCAAGTATCATAGATGTAGATTACCCCATCTTTCGTCAAGAAATGTATGGAAATGCAGTTCATGTAACATACTCTATCCAAGGCCATGATTCCAGGAAGCTTCCTTCTTTTGAAAAACTCCCACACAATTGAAGCACTATCAATTCTGTCATAAACCATGGAAGAAGAACTCGATTCCTTCATTACTTCTTTCCTTGCCATATTCCCCACAATAATTACCTCACAATCTTGTTCACTCAGTCTGCTAAGCTTTTGAGCGAATTTACATGCGCTGTTTATGCAAGGACTTGAGGATTTGAATCCCATTGGACCAATACATATAACTTTCTGCAATTTAATGATTGAAAATATCAGGAAGGTTGAGCATGAGAAAGCAGCAACAGAAATGAGCCGTTAAAACACATACAACAGATAAAGATGAATGCAGAGATGAGACAAGCACCGATGGAGAAATACATTGCACTAGGTTCACAAAGGCGCACTTAGGTGTTGAATAGAGCCCGCCTTTTGGTTTCTCAAGCAACATGCCTAGACCTTAGCGCCTTTGATCACTATGGTGTATGGACGGAACAAAATCACAAAAATTTGTATAAGCAAAAAATAAAAATGCATAGAGGCACATAAAAAGAAATACATTGTCTTCTGTCCCCAAAAAATTAATCACCAACTTTTTTTTTTGAAAAAAAAAAAAAGCATATCAAGTAAATAAAATAACAAAAAAAGTAAAATATATCATTAGACATCCCCAACTACGTAATTTCCCTCAGCAGTACTACTATTGGATAACCAAAAAAAAGGACTCAAATTCGGGTTATCTGGAGGGAATTACTAGCCTTGATATACTTCAAAAGACTGTTGCTTTTACCTTGCATTTCATAAGAAAAGAATCTATTTGATCGAGTGAGCTAGGCCCAAGATCGACAGGTAACCAACCTAAATGAAAGGAACATGGTATAAATATCCCAAGGATGAAAATGAAATTATATCTATAATTATAGTTTATAAAATATTAAAATGCAACCATCAGCATATACCAGTTCTTACCAATTATGAATTGGTACTAGGAATCATCATAAATTGCGAGTGGATGAAGCTAAGAAAAACTATAAGACCAAAATCGACCATCATTCATACACAGAAACCAGCTCTCTTCCAGGCGCATTTCAGAGAATACAGATGAACTACACTACACGTAATCCTATTGATATTATATAATCTTACTCATTGTCGGAGATAATAATAATAATAAAAGTTATTCTTGGGCTTTACCTATCAACTTAAATTTTTGGGTTAAATGGTCCCTTGACATGGTATCCGAATATTTGCTTCACACTACAAATGGTTCTGAGCGTGATGGGGATGTGTAAAATATCCCACATTTCTCAATTAGGGAGCTATATCACTCGTTATATAAAAAAAAAAAAAAGGGCGGCCCGGTCGCATTACGCGTCCCCGCTGAGCGAGGGTCCGGGGAGGGGTCCCACCACAAGGGTGTATTGGGGGCAAGCCTTCCCTTGCCAATTTAATTGGCAAGAGGCCGCTCCTAAGACTCGAACCCGTGACCTCTGGTCACACGACAACAACGTTTTACCGTTGCGCCAAGGCTCGCCCTCAATTAAATATGTGAGGTAATTCACTTCCTTTGAGGTACCTTTTGGATGAGCTAGTTTGTTGTTCACATGGTGGAGAATTCACACTAATGAAGTCAAATTACTTGTATATCAATAGTGTTAAGTTGGGAGAAAACTACTCCATTTCATATAGTTAAAAGATAAAGAGTTTATATACAAGAATGAGGACAGGAAGTGGACATAACAATCCCTATAATTTCTCCTTTGATTGCTCCCTAAAATTCTTTCTATTATAGTTAGATATGTTCATACTATAACACTCCCATGGAAATGCAGAGACGAGACCAGAAGTGAGTAAAGACTGAGATGTGGTGAGACAAAACATCTCTAGAAAAGATTTAGTGTGGCCACTCTCTAGGGAAGACCAGAAACTGGTTACCCAGATGTGGCTACTTTCTGTAGCGGACCTGGCTGCTTAGGGACCGAAATTGGCTGGTTTCTAGGGCAGATCCCAAAAAAAAAAAAAAAAAAACATATTTATCTGAGAAACTCAACTCAGATATCCAAAGCATGAACCGAAACCCAGAAAGAGTTTATATACAAGAATGAGGATAAGTACACAAAATACTAATCCCTATAATTGCTCCTTTACAGCTATTATTTGCATATAATTTTAGTATTTACAGGCTGAGAAAACCAAATTTCTCAACTCAATAACTTTTCAAGTGAACAAATCTTGGAAGGAGTAAACATAGTCTGGTAATTGGAGCTGTCAATTTCTGACACAACAACACTATTTATAGAGATAATACTTCATTTGATAGAAAAAGAGAGTTAAAAATAGAAGCTCACCATCCGAAATACCATGAGAAGGAAACACTTCCAATTGATTCGATTTGCAATCTTTTATGCACCAAAAGTCTTGGGGATACAAAATAGAAACATTCCTCTCACGTGCAAAGCGAATTATGTCCATAGCTGCTTTATATGCCCCAGGCTCTACCAGAGTTGAAGGAACTGAATATCCAAAGGCGTGCATTATTTGAAACGACATAGTTCCAACAAAGAACAGTGCATCACATTTAGAAGCTAAAAAATGCAAGGCAAAGGCTTTCTCATAGAGACTTCCCCCTCCAATCTGCATTAGATAGAAATTTTGTATAATTAATAAGGTATAAAACATGTTAGACAAGGGAAAAGTTCAGGTAGATCTCACTGAGAACCACTTAAATTTGGACAATGTCTCAATAAGGTTATAAAAGTGCATTTTGTATAAATAAAATTAATCATCTTTGCATTTTGTACGGATAAAGTCACTTTGAACATTTCCAGGCCAAATTCTCGCTGGACTTGCAAACTTGGACGCTTAGTAAATTCAACCAGGCCACAAGCGCCACATGAATTAATTTACTGCCAAATGGTATCCATTATCTCTTACCTCCCAATCTTCATTTAACCTTAGTTAACCTAACTAACATAGTAAATTGATACCACGTGACTGTAAATTAATACATGTGGCACTTAAATATTCTGGTTGAATTGACTAAGTGTAGTAGTTAGCATGTTTGTCAAAATAATTGGCTTGAAAATGTTCTATTGCAAAATACAAAGATGAATTATTTTGTTGATACAAAATGAACTTTTATGATCTTATTAAGACACTGTCTAAACTTAAGTGACCGTTGGTGTTTTACCCGAATAAGTTCTGGTAAGAAAAGGTGCAGCAAGTTCATCAAAAAAAAAAAAAAAAAAAAATCAAGTAGATTTGTGGTGATAGAGACATACAATTGCAACATAAGGCTTTTTGTCAGTGGTTGAGGTTTTCTTCAGTTGATACAGGCATTGCTCAAAGTGAAAGCCAGCTAAACGAGCAGAACAAAAGCGCGCAATAGCAACCGTTGAAGCAAGGATTTTATGAGATAAAGAAAAGGAATCATTGACAAAAATATCAACTCCAGATGACAGCAGTTCAGCGAACTTTGAAGAGTTGGCAACTTCCTCTTTAAACTCAGAAAGATTCTCAAGGAGCAATATATATGTTTTCTTGAGGACTTCAGTCTTCAAAAGCTCATCACGAATACATTGCAAAGCAACAACTTTGTGTTTGAGAACTGATGTTAAGATGCCTGAAAGAAAGGGGAGTGTTTAAAAAAATTTGATTCTCTTGAAATGAATAGTAATATCTCTTTTTTATTTATGGTTGTCAAGGAACCATTTAACCCAAAAAATTCAGTTGGATAGATAAAGCCCAAGAATAGCTTTTATTATTATCTCTAACATACCCCAGCATGTGTTGAAATTCCATTACAAATGGAGTTGCCTGGTTCTAACCCTCGACTACTTGGTCTAAAAGACTCTGATACTGATACTGATACCATATAAGGGGGTGAGGGGATGTATTAAATACCCCACATTGTTTAAATATGGAGCCATATGACTCCTTATATATGTAAGGTAATCCTTCCTCTTTGAGATAGTGTTTGGTTTTCCACATCAATTGTGGAAGGGGCGAGTGTTCAGTTGATAAGTGTAACAGAAAAATCTCATCCTTTGAGCTAGCTTATGGGTAAAAAAGCCCAATAGCGCCCAACACTAGTATCAGAGTCTTGTATCAATGGTCGAGAATTGAAATACTGGCAACTCCATTAGCTAATAGAATTTTAACACATGGTAAGATAAGCCCAAGAAGCATTAGTGTGCGAGGGTAAGATTGGATCAAATGGTTCCTTTACAATGTTAAACTTAATATTTCTATGATTATATTGTTATATGAGTCCACAAAATACCTTTAGGAATTATACTATTTTGAAACAAACATCAAAAACACTAAATCAGATGTATGAATTGCTTATATATATTTACCAGCAGCAGCCTCTGCGTCAAGATGTTTTGACTTATTTTTCTTCCTCCAGCCACTAACAAGGATAATTTTGGCTCCATTTTCATTTAAATACTTGATAGTGAAAATTGCATTGGAAACTACTTCACAGCTCTTATCCAGTGCTTCTAACAAAATCGCACTGTCGAATCTAACCATGACAACTTTTCCTGCAAGTTCCTTCTTTGGGAATTCTCTAAGAGTTTGGACATACGGAAGGGTCTCTAGCTCTTCTTTGTCACAACAAACCTACAAACACAAAAGGAAAGCAGAGTTATAATCTTATCACAGTTAATTTGTCTAAACAAAGGTCTAACCCACCCAAAAGGTACCTTAAAAGAGGAGGATTGTCTCGCATATATAAGGAGTCATATAGCTCCCTAATTAAGTAATGTAGGATATTTAACACTCACCCCCCAAACCTTTTGGACCATGAAATAAATACTCATGGGTGACCCAACATTGAGTGCAAGGCCCTGATACTATGTAAACAAAGGTCTAACTCACCCCAAAAGGTACCTTAAACGAGGATGATCGTCTCACATATATGAGGAGCCATAGAGCTTTCTAATTAAGCAATATGAGATATCTACCGCTTGCCATCAAAAGCATCAAAGTTCTTTAAAAATAATGAAAATGCAGTTGGTAGCAGACTATCAAATTACTGGACTAAAAGTAGATTAATTAAACTCAATCTTTTGCATAAACCTCGAGTATTCCAATGCCACTTACAAAATATCTTGTATATGAAAGCAAAGCACTTCATATTTCTGGCCTAGATGATCAAGGACATTTACTTAACAGCATTAAATACTGTCAACCAACCATTTCACGGTTTCCCTAAAAGCTTAAGTTGATAGATAACTTTTAAGAATAGTTTTTGTTATTATTTCTAGCGCACCTCATGCTTGAATATCAGTATTAGGTGCTATTGAGCCTTTTCACCCTAAAAGCTAGCTCAAAAAATTAGATTTTTCTCTTACTTATTAACCAAACACTCGCCCCTTCCACAATCGATGAGGCAAGGCCCACCAATTTCCTCCTTACATATCGGCTCAAGGTTGAGACAGCAGCAACCTCCCTAATAAAGTGAAGATGTTGTAACAATAGGCTTTGATACCATGTAAACAAAAACCTAACTCACTCCAAAAGTACCTTAAAGTGGAGGATCACCTCACATGTACAAAAGAGCCATATGGCTCCCTAATTAAGCAATTTGGGATATATATTACACTCTCACACTCAAACCATTTGAAACATGAAGCAAATATATTATCAACGAGTGACCAACACTGAATACAAAACTCTATACCATATCAAAGAACCAGTTGACTTAACAACTTAAGCTCATAGGTAAATTTAAGACTATTTTTTATTATTATCTCTCACAAATACCGTATGGTTCACTTTGAAGTAATAACAACTAAGAAATTCTCGGTGAGAATTCCTAATCATGTAGATAAAGAGGTCACATGGCAAGGCAAGAATGCTCAATTTAAACATAATAAAAGGTTTAAAAAACTCATCTCAGCCTGTGGAGGTTAATTTGCCCCCCAAGATGAAATTTTTGTATAATTTGATCATATAACTCGTCATTTTTTTTATAAATCAGTCCAAACGAGAGGCATTTGATTCATAAACAGGCGTCAAATTATGACTAGGACATGTTTCATCCTATACTAATTTATAAAGAATTAAGGGTCAAAATGGCTCCTGAAGTTGGCATGTAGGATCAGTTTAGCTCAAATTGAAGTTAAGGTATCAATGTCCAATTTGTCCGATATTGTCAACTGCGGGACTAAGTTGATACCTAAACTTCATGTCTACCAACTTCGGGAGCCAAATTGACCCTTAATTCAATTTATAAAAAAAGGGTGAGACGAAAGGTCAAATTGTACAAAATTATAGTTTTACAGCAAATTGGCCCCACGAACTAAATTGAAAGGCTAAGCTAATCCTTTTCTCTCATTTATATAGTTAAACAAACAAGACGAGGACTATAAATTTCTAACAGGACAACACTATTTACTAATATAAAGGGCTTGACATGATACATTTGACACGATTATCAAAAGTATTTGAATCGTATCTAATCATGTGCAATATATAAAGGATAACAGGATTATCAAAAGTATTTAAATCATATCTAATCATGTGTAATATATAAACGATAACACAATTATGACACGATAACCCTAAACAAGACTGCTCAGTACCTTAAATTGAGACGACCTTTTCCTCTGATCAACCACCAGCAAACTACCTGTTAACAACATAGAAAACCCGAATAACCTCAAGAATGAACATTTACAACTTATAATGGGTTTTCAAAGCAAGCTATTAACCTTTTGAATCTAATGAAACTGCACCATACTTCCTAAATTTAACAGTATCTCCAATATATGAAGGAGATTTGTGTGGTTGCAGCAATTTGAATGTAATGCTAGGAAAGCCATAAAACCTTGATTTGTTCAGCAAAGCGATTGCTGCAGTAGGATTCAAAGGTTGACTCATCTCCTCCTCCTTTTGCCTATTTTTTCCAGGTAACAATCATAAGAACCGCATTCGAAAGAACTGGAGCAAAAACGGAAGAGAATTGTCTCCTGTTTTGAACGTTACCTAAAAATGCTTTGGGAAAACTGCTGCAAATGGTAGTTTTGGAGGAAAAAAAATTGAAGAGGAAGGAGAAAAAACGTTATTCAAACTTGTTGCATAAAATAGTGATTTAGCCTTTGTTCGGGGGGTTTGAAGGTTAATAGATGTGAGAGTTAAGAGGAGGTAATGGAAAGGGACGGGAACTGATGGAAAGGAAAGTTAAAAATTAACTTTGTTTGGGAGTTTATAGGATGTAAATGAGGTTAAATGTTTAACTTCATTTGGAGAGGAAGGAAGATTAAATTTACTCTGCAGAGATAATAAATTTTAAAAAAGTTTAGGTTACTCCCATTAACCCCTAATTTGGAGGTTAGAGGAAGTAAAGATTTAACCCCATTAACCTCCATTTACTCTTAAAAAAATAACTTCCAAACAAGGTTAACTTAATACTTAACCTTCCATTACTTCCATTTACTCCCATTTACTCCCATTAACCTCCTCCCAAACAAGAGCTTATGCAACAACATGGGTCTTTTCCGTTATTATATATTTTTTATCTTTAAAATTTAAAACTTTTATTGCGTTTTTACTAAATATTGGGTCTTTTCCGAATAAATTACACTCATGGCCACTGAACTTTACCTATTTAACATTATGGCCATTGAACTTCAATTTTTAACAATATGGCCACTGAACTTTAAACTTATTAACACCGGTGGTCACCCAACGTCTCAAAATGACCGTTGACAGCCTAAAAATAAAAAATACGAAGTGTTAATTATATTCTAAGAAACTTTAATTCTTGAAAATTTTTGTTTTGAGGTCATTTATATGTTGTTTTGTTAGGAGAGATAGTAGATTTTTAGAGAGAAAGCTCCAAAAAATGTGATTTTGGAAAATAAAAATTATGGTTTCATAATAAATGTCGTTCTGAACAACTTTAATTCTTGAATATTTTCATTTTGAGGTCGTTAACGGTTATTTTGATGAGTTAGTTAAAATTGAGTGGCCACCAGTGTTAAAAAGCGTAAAATTCAATGGTCGTACTGTTAACAATTAAAGTTTAGTGGTCACAATATTAAAATGGATAAAATTCAGTGGTCTAGGTATAATTTACCGGTCTTTTTCCTATAGAACCGTGCGAACTTGAAACTTAAAATGAGCTAACTCACTATAAAGCAATTAAACCTCGTTTTTTTTTATTCTTAGTGAAGAATAATTCTAGCCCAACCGATTCTATAGTGGTTTTAGTCAACAATTAGCGAACAAAGCTGCTATAGTTAAGAAAACTCTTTCCAATGCTAATTCATTTGTTGTTTTTTCCATTCCTAGTTTCCTCAAGTCTGTAATTAATTCGGATAATTGTCCACCTTAATTTCATATCTCTTCTTACAAAAAAAAAAAAAGTAGGGAGCAGTAACAAAGAGGATGATGAAATTCTTGATGATTCCAGGATGATGAAATTCTTGATGATTTGATCTCTTGATTATTTGATTTGATCAAATCATCAAGAGTTTCACCATCCTCTTTGTTATTGAGGAGTCTTTTTTTTTTTGTAAGAAGAAATATGAAATTAAGGCGGACAATTGTCTGAATCAATTACAGACTCGAGGAAACTAGGAATGGAAAAACAACATACGAATTAGCATTGGAAAGATCTCTCTTAGCTAATGTATGAGCGGCTTTGTTCGCTAATCGTGGACTAAAAACCACTAAAGAATCAGTTAGGCTATAAATTAAACTATGACACTCCTAAAACAAAGCTTCAAACTCAGAGATATCACTGTGGTTATTATAGATTCTATCGGCCACAATTTTAAAGTCGGTTTCGAACACAACATTCGCCATTTGGAGATCCTTCACCCATTGCAAACCATATAGGAGAGCCAAAGCTTCGAGGAAACAGACAGAATGTGTACCTGTAGTATAACCACTTCGACACCCAACAACATTACCAAAATGGTCCCTAACCACAACGCCCCAACCAAATTGAAATGACTCCAAGAAGACAGCCGCGTCTAGGCAACACAACAACGAGCCTGTTGTAGGTCTTCTCCAACGAACTCGAGTGGGCACAACATGAACCGACTGATCCATCAACCTCGCCTGGTGTGTTTTCCATGATTGTACAAAGGCTTCTCCCTGCTGAACTGAGATTGATGGTGGAAGAATTTTGTCATCCCAAACACGGGCATTCCATTGCCCCCAAATGACCCATAAAATTACAGCAAATCGTTCCATCCAGGCTTGTGTCTTATTTTCCATCAGTCCAAACGCATAATTTCCGAACTCCACAACATCGTCCTATGACGGATCAATTTGCGCCTCCTGCCAACATGACACAATGAAGGGGTACATGATAAATGTATGCCAAGTATGCTCGATTTCCCCTCCACACAAAGCACATGACAAAGGGACATTCAAGCCCCTCGAATGTAACTTAAGTCGAGTTGGAAGCAAGTTAGCTATGGCTCGCTAAAAAAACATTTTAATCTTAGGGGGCAAGTGAAGCTCCCAAATAAGCTTCCATCTATTCCGACTTGTGTAACCACGGTGCCGAGATTCATACGCTTTGTATCATGACTTCGAAGAGTAAACCCCGACCTTGGTAAAGTGCCAGATGAGCCGATCGGCTTCAATTCTGTATAGGGTCACCATATTTTTTACCGCCCTAACATCCGATCCGATAAACAAATTAGCCACCATCTCGTGATCCCACTTTCGTTCGTCCTCCAAAAACAAATCTGAAACCATAAGACCCTCTGATATTATATCTCCAATATGGGTGGGAATAAAACCATCATCTTTTATTATCTAAGGATCCCTCCATAGACGAACACTATTCCCACAAACCCAATCTCCACCTGACTCCAATTTCTAGAATTTCACACGAACTCCAAATACCCCTCCAGACATAACTAGGATTAGTGTCCAGTCTAGAGTTAAAGGAAGTTACCATGAGAAAAATATTTAGCTTTGAGCATACGATATATAACTGATGGACCTGCCTTCAGGTCATATCCGCAATATCCACTTCCCCTGTGATATTGAGGTAGACATAACAATAGATGTAGCCAGCGAAATGGTTCAGGCACTGTTAAATCGAGTTTGTTACTATATTTCCATACCCGTTCCATTTAAATCGTGGGTATCAACGAGTATCCTTACATGTTAAGAATCAATACATAAAATAAAAAATATTACAAATTTAATAAAAGATAAATTTAAGCATCCATAAATAATTTATCTACAAATTTAACATTTTCCAAATTCAAAAATTATAAATCAACCTTAACCAATAAATATAAATTGAGTGGTTAAAATCAAATATATAGCGGGTACCAAGTACCCGATGGATCATTTCCATACCAATCTCACACTCGTCATAGATAATCTTTTTGATTCATACTCTTCATGGGTAAATTGTTTGGATCCATACCCGTTCCATACCATTTTATATATGGTATATATTTTTTTTTTTTTGTAATACTATGGCCTGTTTGGGAATTAGCTGTTAGCTGATTACATTAGCTGATTTGACTAGCTGATTTGATTAGCTGTTTGTGTAGACCTGTTTGGTAAAAATTAGCTGATTGATAATAGCGGTTTGTGCAAAAAGACGAATAAGGGCATTAATTTTGGCGCATGAGAAGAGGGAGTCTATCTATTAGGGTTAAAGAAGTCCATTAATTTTGATATTGCAAAACGCTAATTGAAAAGGCTCATTTTAAGAGATTTTTCTAAATTAGCGTTTTCATCCCAAAACTCTCTCCCAAACCTCTCTCCACCAAACACTCCAATTAGCGATTTCAATGGTCAAACCTTTAAAATTGATCAAAACCGCTCTTTTTATCCCAAAATCCTCTTTACCAAACAGGGCCATGGCTATATCTAAAAATAATTTGTCAAATTTATCAACTAAGTTAATACCTAAAATTCAATATGGCTAAATTGATCCACACTACTGCGATTTTTAATCCTTAATTCTTCCTCTTCTTTTTTTTTTATCTTATACATGAATAAGAGATTGCTCCTGTTAAACGGCACCGTTTTAAACCAGCCGCATTGATTCATCAGCCAGGGCTCGACGATACTGTGATTTGACTCACAAATCTCAAGATTTCAACTTTCTTGAGACCTACGACCGCTATCCCGGAACTCAGGTCTGCTGGTGATCGGGGATTCAGTGGAATCAACTAACAGCATGGGCTTAGGCTTTGTAGTTGGCACATTAGGGGTGCTGATTCTCGCTCATGCGGCATATTCAACCAGTCAATGTAAGCCGTCCTGTTCTGGAATCTAGGAATCTAGAATTTAATTTTGTTTTGCAATTGAATTGGTGGTTCTAACTTCTATTTCTTTTCGCACTTGTTCAGATAGAGGTTTGTTGAAGATTATGGAGGAGGAATTTTCAGCACCTCCGACGAATGTGAGATTTTTTGGGGGTTTTATATGTAATCAGAAATTTCATGTATGCAATTTGATCGTTAATACTCTTTTCTGGACTGTTAATGTGTATTTCCCCTTTGTTTATTGGATTTTCAGGTGGTGGTAGAATTGCTGTTAGGGTTAATATTATGTATGTGGGCTGGTTTAACAGTGCCAGGAAAATTCCTATCCATACATCCTCATTCTGAGGAAAATAGGTTTGTTTTTCTGTCTCTATATTACCTATACTTTTGTTAATATTTGTTTCAATTTTTGCTTGCAGTTTCTGCTGAAATTAGAATGATTTGTTGGTACTTGGGGTTTTGTATGTGTTGGGGTACAATATTCTTCCAGCAATGAACTTTAGGGATGTCAATTCGGGTTGTTATGTTGTAATGGTGTTATATTGTCTATATATTTCGTTAGATATATAATGATACAAATGCAGCTAAACTGATAGTTGTGTCAAACGAGTTGATTTAGACGTTTTCCTCTCGTTGAACTGTTGCCTACGAGTCAATTTTCATTGTTTTTGAAAGATGAAGTAGGGTATAAACTGATAAACCTCTATATGAGCAAGTAATGCTTGTAAGTTAAATGAGGTTTGCTCATACTTATTTGGATAAGTGCTAACTGTATTAATCTTACAGAATAAAAATTAGCTCAGGAATACACTTGAAACTTCTGCAGTTTATGACTATTTGGGAAAAAAAATTAGGATTTACAGGTTTCATTGTCTAAATCTCGATATGAGCGAGCCATGCATGTAATTTAAATGAGGTTTTTGATTGTCCTTGTTTTGGTAATTGCTACTGCTACTAACCCCATATGTGATAAAAGAAATACATTTGTTTGCTTGAATGAGGTTTTGCTTGTTTGCTCAAAAGTACACTTGAATGTTCTATATAGTTTTACGGGCATGTTATGGTTGTAATTCGAATGGGGTTGGCTTCTACTTGTTTGGATAATTGTTAATGCTTTTTAATCTCCAAAACGAGAATTAGTTTGGAAATACGCTTAAATTTTCTCAACTTTATGACTATTTCAAGACAGATTTTAGAATTTACTGGTTTCACACTTTATTTCTTTCTGGATTGCTCTTACTAGTCTGTAAAATTCTCTCCACTCAATAAGCAGAAGTGATGTAGATTATTCAAGAATCAAAGTCGATTTGCTTTATAAAAAGAAGATATTGATGAACTTCTGATATGTGGTTGTGTTTCTTATGTGAAAATATTTGATTGTAAGTACTATTTAAGTAGTCTAAGATCATCTAAATTGTCCGGTCATAATGTGCAAGCTAATGAACTATGAATTACTTCAATCGTGAACTGAAAGGAACTGAAGTCGGGCAGCATATGCCAAAAATGAGATTGTCAGTTGTATAAAAGTTGACAACGAAATGGCTGCGGGCATTCAAAATTCTTGAAGTAGGATAATAGCACAAATAAACCCTCTCAACTTGGCAGGTTGGAACAATTTTCTGACCAAGTAACCCTTTGACCTTCCATTATTTGTTCAAATTAGTCCGACTCGCGAGCTGACATAGTATTTAGTAAGTTTTGAGCTAGCTGAGTCAACTCATGAGTCGTACTACTACTTGCTGCCTTCTTCACCAGAGAAGTTTTAGAAACCTACTTGTCCTGACCGGTCAATTTGAGTCCTTTTTGTACCTAAAAAATAAAACCTTTGTTCAAATTAGTCCGACTCGTGAACTGGCATAGTATTTAGTAAGTTTTTGAGCTAGGTGAGTCAACTTGTGAGTCCGACTATTTGCTCACTTCTTCACCACAAAAGTTAATTTAAACTTGTCCTCACCTGTCAATTAGAGTCCTTTTTGTACCTAAATCTTTTCAGATTAGTCCAACTCGTAAACTGACATACTATTTAGTAAGTTTTTGAGCTAGGCAAGTAAACTCGTGAGTCCGACTACTCGCTCCCCTCTTCACCACAAAAGTTAATATAAATTTACTTGTCCTGACTTGTCAATTCGAGTCCTTGTACTTTTGCCGGCAGTTATGTAGATGAAATTTGATGGCAGTTGCTATTTTGTACTATATATATGCTGCTGCCACCATTGAGAGTTAAATTTATGACCTTATGGCTGAAAATATAACTATTCACCGAATTATTTACGGTTTATTTGACACAAAAATGGACAATTCTTGATTTCAGGATAGTTTCGTTGCCAGCCAATATGGACTACATGATTTTCAACCATCGTGGCCGAGTATTTCCTTCGGAAATGGACTTGAAACTGAGACATTGACATCTTCTCAACTGTAATTCCAAGGATTTTTCAGTCAAGTTAGAAGTTCGGAAGTTCGAAAATGGCGGGTTCTGCAACTCAGTGATGCTAGTGCATGGTATTAACTTGGGATAACGCATTTGTCCTTTCTTTTTATCATTTCAACTTTCTCTATTGATCACCATGGTTGTGAAATGTAAACTTAAAAGAGATGTCCTTGCATTGTGTTTGAGATGCATCTTATTTATGGATCTAAACACTTGCGTTTTGTATGCGGTTGATGAAGCTTGAGAAAAGAACTAGGCGTTTCAACATGATATCATTTTTCTATCCTAAGGCGGTTTAGTTGTAGTTATTTATCGTTGCTTGGTAAATATTAGTTGATTTTTCTTCGAAAACAGTTGGTTTCTCAATTTTAACTAAATGCTCGAGTTATAAAAAAGCACTAAATGGACACTAAATTTCCAACGCATGTTGTATTCTCTTATAAAAAAAACATGTTGACTCACATGATCTTTTCTATTTTTCTATTGTTAGTTTCTTTTTTTTTTTTTTTTTTTTTTTATTGGAGAAAGACTTATTGAATCTTTGAATATACTTTTATTGTAATGTATTGTGGATCCTGACCATTGATTAAAAATAGAATATATTTTTAACTGAATTTGATGTTTATAACCAATTGATAATAAGAGTTCAATGTGACATTCTCATAAGAATAATATATAAATAATTTAAATTAGCTTTTATGGCCAAATAATCTCTCCTTTTTCAATTATTATTTCAATTTATGAATCAACTCAATATTATTGGGTTAAGTGAGTAGCCGAAATCAGGCAATATTTAGCCCCGGCGAATAAAAAATGTTAAGTGTTTTACAGTTTGACTTATAAAATATTAATTACAAAATTGAAATAAAAATATGTATTCATATGTATTTAAATTTTATTTGCTACTCAAAAGCTCAATTTTGGTATATATATATATATATGTTTGTGTGCGCACGCTTGTGAATGATGCCCATTTGTTTCCATTTTTCACTAACACTTTTTTTTTCTTTTAATTCTAAAAAGGAAATAAAAAGTGTTTGGTAAAATTTAAAACACCTGCTTTTAACAGAAAAATCAATTAATATCTACAGCAAAAAAGGAACATGTGAACCTAACCGGGCGTACCATAAGTACATTAGCATTCAGCACAAGCACAAGCACAGGTAACCCAAAAACATATGGGTTCTGCGCATCTACCAAATTCGAGCAGCAAAGACCCTCAATAGGGGGCAAACCGTCCGAACAAAAAAAATTGTGATACACCAAACTCGAACTTGAGACCTTAATTAAGAAAAAACAGCTCCAAATCTGCCTCTAATACTTTCCTCTTCAAAACAAATAATTTTGTTTCTTTGATACCTGTCAACATACAACAAGAGAGAAAATATATCTAGAGATAATCAGCTACGGACATTGGGAGCTTGGCGCCATATGTTGCGGACACTAGCAATACAGTATTTCCTCTTGACATCCACTCCACATTGTGCTGACCTTTGGCTCTGATACGAAATTAGCTAGCACAATTGCGGGTGCCCCTTCCGGGCGTCAAACCACCCTTCCTCCAAGATGAAAGTAAAGTCTTTTCAGGAAAAGTCATTGGAACTGGGTATCAGAGCCCGGTTGGATTAAGGGCATTAGGGGAGTTGTATTGCTAGTGCCCCCACAGTCCAATTAGCAAGGTAATTGTGTCCGTGACACGTGTCATGGAGAAAGTAATGCTTGTCAGTGTCTATAATCCATGTATATTCAAGAACAGCTTATTTAAGCACTCAAATATGCATCTCTAATGCACCTTTCTATCTGAAAGGGGCTGGCGATAGACACGAAAACACACAACTGGTGTTTTCGAAGATAAGAATGCGAAACATCACACAACATCTGAATTCAGAATTCTGTTGATGTTCATAGTTTTTCCTTAAAACACGAAGCTTCAACGAAACAAACCAAATGGACACTAGTGGAAAACTAATACTAACGTAAATGTACTTCCATATGCATCTGTTACGCACTTTTCTGGATGCAATGGTGCGTACCAGACTGTCCGGAAGATGAAGTTCCTAAACAAACAAGACGGACAAAGAAGAGATACTATTTAGTAAGGCTGCAAACACATAAATAGTCCAGAATGCATGTATGTCTCCATTGAAAGGTTGTCCTCACCCTTCGCAAGTCATAAGCCATAGGGTTCAACAGTCTGAGGAAAGTTGACAATTTGGGGAATAAAAACGTGAAACTAGTACTGTCAAATTCTGACACAACATCGATTTACGGAGACAACCAATTTGACACAATTATCATTTTTATTGCATCTATAACATATATAATCAATCACCCTGAATATATAAATCACACGATTATGACACGACTCACACTCTGAATGCTGATTTCCATGTTGCAAGCAGACAACAAATTTTTTATGCCAAAGCAATATCATGGAACAAAGTAGAAAAAACAAATGGAATGTCGTGGATTTTTCCGTGCATAGTTACTAAAGCCACAAGACACGTGCCTGCAGCAACACAATGCGCACTAAAAGAATGAAAACATATAAAACCATAAATGATAATATTTTAAAATACAAGATAAATTCTAGAATCAAATGCAAGAAATAATAAATCATGACAATATTCTTAATCATAAATTCCACCGTGCAATAAACCCCTTACCTAAGTTCGAGCGTTCAACTAAATAGTAAATCCTAAGTTGAGTAATGGCTTCAACTTCAAGTTCTTCTGCGGTCGTCTACCTCTTTCTCTCTTTATTTTTCCCATTGTATGCTTCTTCTTTCTCTCAATTTTTTCGTTATCTGCTTCTTTCTCTCTCTCTTTCCATTATCTGCTTCTTTCTCTCTCTCTCTCTTTTCCTGCTGCATTGCATTTCTTCAAATTATCTTCTTTCTTTTTCTTTTAAATTTTTTTTTGGGACACTAGATGTGTCTAATCAAACGGTGAAGATTAAACATGTATCTAACCTTTCTAAAACCCTATAAAAAAACCATGTGACAAATAGATGTGCCTCTTATAACCACAGCTACGCGCACAAAGGAACGCCTTGGCAGTCTCCTAAGTAACAGCGCCAGCCTTTTGGGTGCTAAGGCGCTCAGCCAAGTGCCTTGTGTTCCAGGAGCCTTAACAACTAGGTTGTCATGTAATCAACACCAATAGCAGAATAACTTTAAAACTGCCATCATTTGAACTGGAACAAAGAAAATTCGTCTACAGCCATTTTATTGGAGCATATTCCTATTAAAAATTATAAAACGGTCTTTAATTTCATTCAGCTAATGCATAATATTTGTTCACAACATGAAAATAATGTAATGTTAATCAAGTTTATCAAGCAGAATTGCAATGAATAACCTGTATACCAACTTATGGAAGCCAAATACAGAACCTAGGCGGTGAAGGGCAGAATCTGAAGATACAATGGATTGCACACAAACTGTCACATTAAATGATGGAACAAACAGGAAAAAACTCAGCTGTGAAAGAATCAGTTGAGATTAACTCCAAAGAAACATAAGAACAAAGTACTCACATACCTCTAAAAATTGTTAGAGTATGAGTAGCAGGAAAACCAACAGAAAATCTTAATATCCCTGCAATATGCCCATATAACCACTGCTACAACAAATTACTTTGAATAAGAGCGTCAGTTGATGAATTACTTTACAACTGGGTAAGTTCCTGTGGGTTTTCCATGGACTGTCTAAGTATATACTCAGCTCTCCTCTTCTTATCATCTCTTTCTTCATCCCGCCCTAACAAATGACCCGGTTTCCTTCCACCCTTTCTTGATAGACTCAGATCCAAAGGTTGACCTAACAACTTCTTCCCAGTTTTAAATTTGAAAATAACGGTGGATCGTTTCTCAGGAAGCAGCTTTCTTTCAGTTTCTCCATTATCATCAAGCTCACCTTCTTTTGCAGCTTCAATAGCAGGTGCAAAAGCCTCCATTAAAGAAACATTGGTTTTTAGCTTATCCGGTAACATGACTGTAGAAACAGAAACATCCTTCTCACCCGGTTGCAAAGGTGTAGAGAGAAATGGGTTAGAGTCACCTACTTCTAACTCTTTAACATGGTTTTCTCTGGCCTGTGATGAAGAAGTAGAAGTAGAAGCCCCTGCTGAACCACTGCTCAGCAACCTCTGCTGCAAACTCAGCAAAGCCCTCTCTGCCTTCCTCCTTTGCCTTGCTTGCTCGATTTTCTCGGCTCGAAGATCTACAGCCCTTTCATTCCACATTGGAGTGTGGAGATAAGTGTGAGGATCAGGCAAAGCAGGCAACCAAGCTGGGATATGCTTCCCGGGTGGTGTTTCATTCATGTCAATAAAACTAGGAATTAATTTCCTATCTCTAACAACTGGAAATGACGGAACAGGTTGAGCAAATGGGATTTCATCGGTAGATACTACAAAATCAATCAATTCCTTAACAGAACCGGATTTAACAACACAATTTGATGAAACTGAAAACCCTCGGGGTGCTCCCATATCTTCAAATCCTCGAATTATATCAAATAAATTACATTCTGTTCTACCTGATAAACTTGCGAGAGAAGTTGAAGTCTTGCCAAGGTCAAGAAGGTACCGAATTGCTACATCGGTGAGTGCGTCCAAAGCCGACTCCTTTAACCCTTGAAACCCTACACTCTCACATATCTGCGCTACCGCCATCCTCGACACAGCACGGCCGAATTCATCCGCTTTGGCTCGTCTTCCCGGTGTATTCTCTGCACCTCCATTGCTCATATTTGAACCCTCATGTCAAAATTTAATTCATGGATCACCAGCTCCACGCAATTGAAGGAGAAAGAACCATCGAAGAACAAGACTTTCCGAATCAGAGGGGAAAACCCAAAATGAATCACTTGGAGCAGCAGCAGCAACTGGAATAAGAAAACACTCCAAGAGCTGACCCGAAATTCAAGAATCCCAGATCAAATCGAGTCGTTGAAGAAGCAGAAGAGGGAGATTTGAATTGGGGAAAAAGAGAGGGCTTTCAAAAACCCTATAAGAAATGAAAATTATATAGACATTCTTCAATCCTCTAAATAAGGATGTAATTAAGGTGGGAATTTTCCATCCCGATCCACGACTAGTTAGGGATTTCTTATCCCATCCCCGGGAAAATATTTGTCTCATCTCTGTTTTGGATCCCATTCACTCTAAAAATTTATCCCCATTTTCCGTTTACCGCAAGAAATCACCGTTTTCTAAGAAGCAATTGCTAGTATTTTATAAAGGGTCAAATGCATGAATATCATAACTAAATACAAAATTACAACTAAATAATATTATCAAACTTAATTCTTAATATGTCATTATTTTCTATATATTATGATTGTACACCATAATTTAAAAATTCTAGACCCTAATTCATAAATCATAAACATTAGAAAAATATATTCAAAACTCTTAATTTATAAATTCTAATCCTTAAAATATATTAAAAACACTGACCTTACTAGTTTGATATAATTCAAAATCAATACTTGATATAATTGTAGGGGGTATTTTAAAAGTGAATTTATATATAAATTTTCCTTTTTTAAATAGTTGTTTTAATTCATAAGGCTTATAAATGATAAGCCCAATTAGTTTATAAAAGACTTATAAGTTATAGTAGTAAAATTATCTCATATGGAATAATCGGGGGATCCCTATAGGAGATTAATAGGTCTCGTTCCCATCCTATTTTCGCAACGAGGAACAAAATTATCTTCATTCTCGTTCTATGGGGATTCTTACCAGGGATCCCCCTCTATTCCATTTACATCTCTGTATCTAATTCATTTTACCTCTTTTAATATTCTTTTTAACAAATACTAACATTTTATTATTATATTAAATTTCTTACATACTATTGATATTCTTTTTATTATTATTCAAAATGTAATTATTATTTTTTTATAAAATAAGAAAGATAAAATGGAATGAAATAAAAATAATGGAGAGAAAATAAGTATATTTTTTGTATTTCCATATATATATATATATATATATTACATGAAAAAAGTTTGTCTTTATAGTTTATGAATATATAAATTGTATAAGAATATACATTTTTGAGTTACAAAATTAAAGCAATGAAGCGTTACAAGAGATGTTGAAACTTCCGCATACGTTGGGGAAATAAGGTGGATAGAGTTATTTGGCATGTTAACCCATCTGATACCTATTGAGAAAGCTATTCGAGTGGACACACGACTGCTAGGGGGTCATTTTGCCTGAGTATGCGTGGAAGTCGATCTTATAAATCCTTTAGTTGCTCAATTCTGGATAGATGGGGAAAAGTTTAAAGTTGAATATGAACACTTGTACGTTGCACATACCCAATGTGGGTGTTATGGTCACGAGAATGGGTCATATGTGAGTCTAGTTGATGCGATCTCTCTCCCTCCCACTATGAATACTAGGGATGTGAACATGGGGGAGAAAAAAAAACTGAGATTTGTACTAGTAACATTGCTCTAGATTAGATGGTTGCTAATGAATAAGAGGAGGCCCCACCATATGGCCCATGGATGATACTGTGAGCAGATTACTATTCATGTTGTTTAATTTGTGCTTATTTGGTTCTCTCTCTTTATCATTTTTTTTATGATGAAGCTAATTTCATGGAATGTTTTTGGTGCAGGTGGCCGAGCTTTTTCAAAGCTCTCAATCATTTTTCTTTTGATCCTTCTATTCTCGTCTTGTTGGAACCTCATATGTTGGGCTATCGTGCTCTTGATTTATGCATGAAGTTGAAGTTTTCTAACGTGGATGTTGTTATGGAGGAGGGTTTAAGTGGTGGTATTTGGATGTTTTAGCATGGTTAAAGTGTTTTTATTATTATAACTAGAAGGATACTCTCGCTTTGCTTCGGAAAAAAAATTGCATATATTTATTTAATATATCTAAATTAAACTTACCAATAGCAAATTTTCACTTCAAAACAACAAAAATGTAAGTTATTTGAATAATAAGTATAAAGTTTAAACATTCTAATAAAAAAGTATATTTTTAAATTATATAAAACTTAACTTTCACAAATATATATTTTAACTTGTATGTATTATGTAATTAACAATGTTAATTTATATTTTTTAATTTTTTCAATTTTTGGACATACCAAAACTTCTCATGTATAAGCGAGTTAGAAAAAATGGGCCAAAAATGATTCTCCACATGTAAATGTATACATATAATTCATTAGATATAAGACTCAACAACAATTAAAACACTAAAATTAGAACGTGACAGAAAATGAAAAATATAAAATAAAAATGACATGTAGGAAAATGGCAAGTGAAATCTATAAGTTTCCATAACATAGTTGTTCTCATTAAAATGTTAATTTGAACTAATTAAGTAAAGGGTATAACAAAAAAGAATTACATATTATTAGGTTTTAACTTATCTATACTTCAAACTTGTAACTCTTGGTTATGTCACCTATAGCAAACTAATTGAGGAGACAAAAGTTTAGAAATGAAAGGAGATAAATTCCCTAATAGAATCTCTCAAGTTGGTTCGGAGCTCTTCAATACCGATCATATGATAATACTAATACTTACCCTATGAAAAAGATAATATGTATTTAGAAGCTCATACTTGTATCACATAAAAAAGATAGACTTAAACGTTAGATTAAAGAATTTAGAAGAAAATACACAAAATTAAGAAAAATAGGCAACCCTGGAAATAGTAAATGATAAATCAAAATTAACAACAAAAGTAAGAAAAAAAGAACTATGAACTTGAAAACAGAAGCAGAAAAAAGAGAGTATAATTAGATTGAAATATGCCCTTGTTGAAACATCTTTCCACATGATTTTGATTTGACAAAATTATTTAATTAATGATAAAAATATTCTAAACATATTAAATTTAAAATACTTTGATTTATTACAATAATGTGTTTGTTCAATGTTGAGTTTAATTGTGTATAAGACTTTGAGATTAAAAAGCCCAAAGGCCCATAAAGTGGAAGTCAAGCCCAAATCAACACATCAATACCATTCGGCCCAAGAGTTCAAAACGAAGCCGTATCAACTAAAACGACGACTCAGCATGAGAAGGATCGAGAAGCCTTCGTGGCAAAAGTTTCAAGAAGAAGCTGCTAAGTTGGACGACAAAGCAGTCTGGACAGCGGCAGGCAATGTTCAACTTCTAGACAAAGTATTTCTACTTTGGGAAAAGTTCAGAACGCGCAGAAAGCTGTCTCGTGGACTTTTCCTTAAATGGCAAAACATTCTGCCGAAGACTGACGAAGACAGAAGATACAAGAATCCTATTGGCCAACGACGCTGAGCACGCCCAGAGTGACAACGAAAGGAAGCCGTTTCCCTCCAACGGTTATTTCGAAATTCAAAATGACCAGGTGCCTCAAGTGTCACTATATAAAGGCCATCCATTTGCTTCAATCGTTGCAGAACTTCAAGCAGTCGAAACGCTGACCAAATCCATACTCGAAGATTCTGTGAGAAAAGCAAAGCATATACCTTACACCAATTTCCATATTATTGTGTAAAAGTCTAGAGTGATTTCCAATCATCTAAAGTGTCTTAGCAATCGTTGTTTAGGACAAACACTTTATCATTTCTAGAAGAATAGAAAGGAGAGGCTGAGTACTCGGTTATAGTACTCAGCATAGATATAGGAGTGAGTAGAGGTATAGAGGAAGATACTCTTGTTATACTCAGCTTCTATTTGTAAAAGGTTTCGTGCTCTACCTTTAAAGAGCTCAATAGAGAATTCAAAAATCTCGGAACGAGTTCCGGGGACTGGACGTAGGCGGAGAGGCCGAACCAGGATAAGTCTGCTGAGTAATATCTTTCTAACCCTTAAACTCCTTTAATATATATTGCTTGCTGTGAAAACTGACTAAGTAAAGAACTCACGCTGAGTTAAGTTTACTAAGAAGCTGAGTTCAGGAATAGACTCTAAGTGCTATTTTCTGACTCAAGTAAAGAAGCAGACTTAGTCACAAGTTGACTAAGCTTGTGTCTTGAATCTACTTAGTGACGCTGTGTAATCCTTTTCATAGAAAAAGAAGTCAGCCTAAACGGATAATTTTTTAAATAGTTCCTATCCCCCCCCCTTGGAACTAACTTGTCACGTTATAAGGGACCAACAACCCTTGTTCCCAATTCCTTCACTTAACGTACAAACCCATGTTAATGAAATTATAAAAGAATAAAATCCCCAACTAGATCTCCAAGATGCAAAAATAAAAAATAAATCAAAATCAATCTTCAATGGTAAGAAAAGAAGTAAAAGTGAAGAAATAAATGGATCTCACCAGTCAGAAAAGAATCTAGATGAACAAATGGCGAACAATAGATTCACTCCTCAAGTCTGCAGAACCACCTTCTCTGTTATAATCGTCAACTGTGTTGGAGAGAAACATATCAAAGAATATAAAGAAATGGAAATAAAAAGGATGTTAACATTTGGTGCTTCATATCAATATAAAATAACCAAATTAATAAGAAATAATGTCTATAAAAACACCAAAGTTAAGAAACCCATCAGGCACAAACATTGAGAAAAGAAGCGACAACCAAAAAACTAAGTGAAAGTAAACAAAGAAATTAAGTTGAGGGAATTGAATTAATAACTCTGAAGTTAATAAAAAGTAAGATCGAACTGAATATATAAAGAGAATGAGACAGGGATTGAAAGGTGAAGTTTGCAGTAATTACAAACAATGGAATCACAACAAAGCAGGTAGACAAAGTAAGCTTATACAATTTCAGGAATGAAAACTCAAGATAAATTGTTTTGGCCAATTAGCACATTTGGTAGGATATCATAGATTATAATACTTTCTATGGTAAAAGCTAAACACCATATTTACTGTACAAAATATCATTTTCAATACTTCAAGTTTTAATATTTAGGCTAACATTTAATTATGATTAAATTCTTAATTAAAAGTAAAATAGATATTGAAAATTTAGTCCTTATAATTTTCTTTAGATACAACTCATGTATGAAATCAAGTAAAGAGCAAGTACAAATTAATATTCTTACACTTTTAGTTCAAAATTTATGATATCACCAACCAAACACTAATAACCATAAATAGAACTGGAAAATTAACTAAGAATATATAGATTAAGAAAAGGAATTAGTTGCAGCAGCTCAAATACAGGGAATTATGTTACAATAACAAAATTTATAATTGCCAAGTAATCCAAGTTTCTCAATCGAATACCAAAAATTTGACATAAATCTTGTATAAATAGGACAATAAAAACAAACAGTTGAAGTCTAAGCAAGTTGATTCTCAATAGACCCAATAACTTTATAAACTCAAAATTAAAACCAAATAAACACAAAACTATATTTGAGCTACATAGGATTTATCTCTTATTTGAGATCCTAAAACATTACTAATAAATAAGCTAGGATTTTAAACAAATTTATTTTATAGGCATGACTCCAGTGAACATCTATACTATATATAATAGCGGAAACATAGATAATTTATAAGAAATGTTTTAGAGGCATTTTTGCTTAGTTGGCACCGTAGGAGAGAATATATGAGTTTAAATTATCTATATTAATAGTAATTAGGAAATTGAAATATCGTAACTACTATATTAATATCATAAATACTATTTCAGGTTTATCATTAAAATAAACACCCTATACAAATTCTATCAAACAGTTTCATGTCATCCATTCAAAACCTTGAATTATAAATAGCATCTCATGTTTCATATGCAAATTGAAACATTTATCATTTGAATCTTTCAGAACTATTGTTTCATTATTAATTACTAATTCACCTTTGTGTTCATTCTCTGACTTTGTCGTTTCTTCATCACTTGATGAAGATTTTGATGAATTTAGAGAATTCCTATTAATAGATATAATCGACTTATTTCATATTCCTAATCAATCTTCTTCTTCTTCTTCTTCTTTTCGAAAATGGTAAGATAGTTGCTGCTAGTGGGGTTATTATATTTGGCTAATTACATGCAAAATAAGGCGATGGAATGGTGGATTTCCAGCCGACAGTGGTGGTAATGGAAGCGGATGAGGAGAAGAACACGCTTTTGCTATTTAGGACCAATCTTATTTTTCTTCTCCTACATTAATTTCATTGTAATGAATTTGTATTTATGATTTTCTAATTATTGGGTAATTGATTGCCTTTGTACACTGTTACGGTTTTGGATTTGTTAGATCATTTTTTTTTGTTATTTTTCTTTTTCGAATTAAGTAAGGTTGTAGCAAATATGAGAATATTCTATTTTTTCTTTTATTCTATTAAAACTAATAAATATTTGATAGTTAATCTGTTGAAAGTAGGCATTAATAGTGATGAAAGAGCAAGAAGATGCAAGTGGTAATGAATGATGAAAGTGATATAGACATGACATGTTTTTATTTGATAATTTTCACCTTTCATTTCAAGTTTTTTTATTGGCAATTTATATTTAGCTCTTTAAACAAGTTTAGGGACTAACATGGTACCCTTTAAAGTTCAAGGCCAGGTAATTTTTTCTAGACAAGTTCCCTCGATTAATATATTAAGTCTATTATTATTATTATTTTATTATTTATGGAGGTTATTAGTCATAGCAGTATCCATGGTTCATGAAGTTGCTTCTATAAAATTATTGGTTTTAATTGATTAATTTATGGGACAAGTTTAACTTAATGAATTCAGAATTGCAGTTAGTGAAAATTAAATCTATTAAATCTGCAAATGTATTATAGTTGAAAAACTAGAAACTAACAAAAGAATCCAACAAATTTATGTACAAAATTAGTGAAATAGATTTATCAAGAGTTAGAAACACACTGTTTAGAGTAATTAAATGAGATGGAAATGAAAATTATGAACTATAATTTATTAAAGATGTTTCAATAATTAAGTATTCATAAATAGGGTTATCAAAAGTACACCTGCATGAAATTATTTCCCAATACTCTTTCCAAAAAATCATGATTCATTGTGGAAGAAACAAAATCATTTTCTCATTATCTTTGAGGCTAAGTTCCCAAACGATTTTTTTTTTCTTTCTTCATTTTCATATTTTGTTTCTTTTATGTGTTTTTGTTTTTAATATTATTAAATTTGAATTATAATTCTTGAAAAATCTTTGACATTGATATTTCTAAATTTGATTTGTCATTTTGGAAAGTTAGGACAAGACATCAAAGACTACCATAGAGTCAATCTTAATAAAACATAAGACGTGAACAAGGAAATAACAAGATATTCAAATTCTAATTTGATGTTATAGAATAGATATGGTTGCTTGGTGTACAGTTAAACCTCGATAAATGAATATTCGATAAAGTAATAACCTCGATTATATAATAAATTCTTCTGGTCCCGACTTGGGCCAATGGGCTAAAGTAATAACCTCGCTAAATGCATTAAGTAATAAAAAATATTTAAATCCTTAAGGGCCCAATGAAAATATAAAATAATAATTATTAAATTACATACAAAAAAAAATATATCAATATAAATACCCAAGAGTTTACAAAAAAAACAAGACCTATAATTGTGCCTATAATTATTTGATTGATTTGTAATTACGTTAATGTGATAATTACAAATCAATCAAATAATATATTTCCTAAACAAGATAATTACATATCTAATGAATATTTATCGATAAATGAATAATTTATTAATTTATCGATAAATGAATAATTTATTCATTTATCGATAAATAAATAATCTCGCTTAATGAATATTTTTTTCCGGTCCCAAAGATATGCATTTATAAAGGTTTTACTGTATGTTTAAAATATTAAAAATTGATCCTAAATTTATTTTAAAGAAAGATAAGTTTTTTTTAATAAGAGTTGAGACGAGCGAGTCTAGGCACCGAACATCCCAACTAGGTTGGCACCCCCGGACTCGAATCACAAACCCAAATTAGTATAAAAAAATAAAAATTGTTCAACAGCAAAGAAAAAAGCACAGAAAAGAAAGAAACTAAGTGAATCGATAGTTTACAGCATTAGATATATCATCCAAAACGAAACTGTGACAGAAATCAAGAGCGGATTGCCACCATTGACTGCTAGAGACCGAGATACCGTATCGAGCAAGCGAATCAGCAGCCTTGTTTCCCTCTATGTTAAAATATTTGCTCTATGCTTTTCGCTCTAATTAGAAGTGTTTTTGTTCGTAAAATGAACTAGGCTAGAAATTAGTAATCATTCTATTGGATAACATGAGCTTTTCCCCCCTCTTTTATTTCTCTTAAATTTATCTATTTATCAACAATTCATTTAATTTTCAGTTAAATTTATCTATTTATCAACAATTCATTTAATTCTCAATTAGTGTTATGATGGTGTGATTGACATTACTTTTGGTGTAGCGGGGAACTACTCACTCATAAATTCTCTAGCATGTAGTTTAATTCTACTTAAGGAAGATTCTTTATCTTATTTCATGTAACACGTTGAATAGTTTTCTTGATGAAAACTCTATATTTGATTTGTTTTATTAAAGAAAATTGAAGTGTAAAAAATAAAGTATGTAGGTTTCATTCAAGCATTTATTTCTTAGCTGATGAGGACATTAAAAGAGATATTATGTTAATATGTCATCATCATATCTTGCTTATTTCTGTCAATGGAGGTAGTAAAACTGAGATTGTTCGTGGGAGCAAAATAAACATCGGGTTGGTTATAACCTATTTATATCAGCACTTCATACGATATGAATGGAAATATCAGGTATGTTTATGACCCTTTACTTGGCTTATGATGTTGGATTGATGGGTTCTTTCACTTGTTTTACTTGTGTGTTTTGTTGCTTTCCCAACTATAGTTGAAATCACTGCTATGTATTTGAAATTTATTGGCCATAAATTAGGGTGTGTTACCCTTTGTGTATTTGGGAGTGCTTTTTCTTTGGGTGCTCCAAAGCATGTTTAGGTTCAAGCTAGTGGTGATAAGTGTTTCTAACTCAAAGGACATGGAAAGTCGATTGGTGTTGATTAAAACAGTCATTTCAAGCTCTCCAATTCATTCATGCTGAATAAAATCACTAGGGCTTTGGATGGGAAAACTTATTATTTTCCTTTTTGGATGGGGGTCCTGGTGAGATGAACAATGCTATAATTCACTAGGGCTCAATTTAAGTTTTATTTAAAAGTTCTTTTGTTTCCCCTATTTGGAGCTGGATCAAAGGGAATTTTGGTTTTGTTAGAGATAATTATGCATTTCTAGACTAACCACTCATCCTTTGGCGAACCTGGTCAATATTCCACTTAGTGGCAAATTGAATTTAACTATTATGAACTTTTTGGTGTCAGTAAATTGGGTTGCGGATCTGCTTGTTCCGTTAAAGGCGGATATATGTAGTTGGCATTTAAGTTTGAACTACAGTTTCACCATGAAAGGCATTTTCAAACTGCTTAAATGGAAATTTCAATTTTCTAATTGAAATATGTTCGGATTTTGTTATAATAAGTGTTTTATAATTTTAAGGGTTTGTTTGGATTATTTTTTTCATATGTTTTAACTTTGTACTTGCTGCTTTGTTAGTGGAAGCTGCACTTATGGATCCAGATGCACAATTAATATGAGTAAGGTTGTAGGCTTAGAGTCGATGTATGCATATTACTTGTTGTTGAGTGGCTCTATGTGTAATCATTAGCATATTATTGTCAAATTTCTAGTTAGCCTCTTTTATTTGCTTCTATAGGTGTTAAGAATACGAAGTGGGAAGACTTTGAACAAATTAATGATAAATTATTACCATCTGATCAATTTTGTGTTGCATCAATATAATAAATGAGAATTATTTTAGAATTAACATTGAACATTTACGCTATAAAAAAAATTGAACATTTACACTTTCTTTAACATTGTTGTTTTGAGCTGATATTGAGAGGTTTTATTGATTATCATAAAAACTTATTTTGAAGGGCACACTTTTGATGTTCCACTCATAAAAAAAACAATTAAACAATTCCAAACTGCTTTTGAGGACATCATATGAAAGTATATTTTTCAAAAAGCATTTTCAAATGTTATTAAATTGGTACATTTCAAATGTCATAAGCTAATGGTAAAAACTACATAAATTAATTAGGAAATATAAATGGGATGAACCAAGTCACTACTAATAGATTAAGCTGATATGAAGACATCAAAAGGCTCAAAAGTTTATCATTTAAATTATATTTGGAACTTGAATCCTAAAAATTTGGCAGATGCAGTTCATGGCCATCAAACCGATTCCGAGTCCATTATAACCAAACCCGGTGCCATAACTGTTTAAGTAAATCCAATATTATGTAAATTTACCGACTGGTACTCCATAGCCAAGCAACACAACATTATGGCGTTGGTCATATCCATAACTAGCAGTGTTTGTATGTCTATAATTGAAATCCCCATCAAATGAATAATCACTGGTAAGTATAATGGAAGCTACCATTGGACCTTGATTATGCAAATACTCTTTTATGTCCTTAATTATTTATGAGCTGTTTTTGGAGTTCATGTATATCTTTTCACTTTGTTCAAACTCACCCACATTGTAAACTTCCATTCCATCAACCTATAATAAGTAAATAAAAAAAAAGTTATTTTCAAGAAATATACATATATTCATATAATGAAAATACAATGATAAGATTCTTACAAATTGATTGACATTGTTTTTTAGTCCAGAGTACGGAATGTTTGCTTCTGTGGTAACCCCATGCAATTTGAGCTAGGGAAGAACCGAGTAGGGATCATCCTTAGAGTTAATGCAATGTTGCACTGACAACCGTGGTATACGAATTTGAGATCCATATACTTACCTTAATCGGATTTCCAGGCAATTAACAGCCGCATGGTGTTGACAATAACCTACATTGTTTCAAAACAAATAATGGTAAATAAGGATAAGGATCATACAAACAAAATTAAAGCATCAGATAAAAAAACAAAAAATTTACTTACTTTGTCTTTGTTGACGAGGAAATGGCAGTAAATTTCCCCTATCCTACAGTCCTATTGTGGTATGTAAATATCATTTTCATCTTAGGAAAATCTCTTCGTCGTAAAGGTGGAGGTGGAGATGGTGATGGACTGTGATATCTACTTTTAGCTTGTTGTGCACGTCGTAAAGGTAGCTTTATTTCTAGACATGGGTTGGTTCAGCGTCGAAATCCCCACTTTCTAAACAGTTTGATTTAGCCACATTAGTTTTATGTAACAATCTTTTTAATCATGATTTGACAATTGAATTGAACTTGATTGACATAATTCATAATCATCTTGATCTCATCATAAATCAAACCATACCAACTTCATACTATTTCGGTCTGCCATATGACAATAATCTCAACAACATAACCATCTCATCCATTCTATCCAAACATTTCATAGTGGTCATATATATATACTCAACAATTCAAACCACCCAATTTAAGCAATTGGTATTCATATAAATAACTCTACATATATACACATTTTTTTATAGATAAATACAAGCAATTATACTTACCTCTCATCCGAGCTATTCCAAAATGTGGAACTCTTAGGCATTGTTCTTTTTTACTGAAATTAAATTAAATTAACTGAATTGAATGTTACTGAACTAAACTTAACTGAACTTAACTGAATGCTGCTGAACTTAACTTAACTTAGCTGCACTAAATAATTATCATTATAATAAATTTTATATATAAATAATTATAATTATGATAAATTATATATATAATGATAAACGATTTATTATATAAAATAATTATAATTATAACAAAAAATGATAAATTATATATATAATAAATTATATATAAATAGTTATAATTATAATAAATTATATATAAATTATAATAAAAAATAAAAAATTATATATAAAAAATTATAATTATAATAAATAATAATGAATTACATATAACTAATACTAAATTATAAATTATAATAAATTATATATAAATAATTATAATTATAATAAATAATGATGAATTATATATAACTAATACTAAATTATAAATAATAGTAATAAATTATATTTAAATAACTATAATTATAATAAATAATGATGAATTATATATAAATAATACTAAATTATAAATTATATATAAATGATTATAATTATAATAAATAATGGTGAATTATATATAAATTATATTAAATTATAAATTATATATAAATAATTATAATTATAATAAATAATGACAAATTACTGAACTGAACTGAATTGAACTGAACTGAATTTAACTTAATTTAACTTAATTGAATGCTACTGAACTTAACTGAATTGAACTTAACTGAACTGAATTTAACTGAACTAAACTGAATGCTACTGAACTGGATCGAAAGTGAATGTTAGTGAACTGAACTAAACTGAACTTAACTGAACTTAACTGAATTTAACTTAACTTAACTGAATGCTAATGACCTAAACTAAATTTAAATTCACTTAACTTAACTGAATGCTACTGAACTGAACTTAACTGAACTGAACTGAATTGAATGCTACTGAACTGAATGCTACTGAACTGAGCTGAATTTAACTTAACTGAACTTAACTGAATTGAATGCTATTGAATTGAACTAAACTGAACTGAACTTAATTTGCTATTTGGTTTGGTTCGGTTCTAAACTGAATAAAACCGAAATCAAAATCTAGCTAATTAAATATTATTTTTAGAACTAAACTTGATTCCACCGTACTAAAATCCAGAGACTTGTTTCATACCAAAGGCTGCAACTCATGTATCTTTAGGAAGCTAAACAATTAAGGAAGTAGTGAATGGGATGATTTGCTCTTTTGTTTATAATTTGTGAAAAAGGAAGTAACTTTCTCTCTTTCACCATTTATAATTATATGAATTTAAAGCTTAAATGATTTAACTTTTTAAACTTCCAAATGAACTAACTTTGTCTCATTCAACTGTTGAAAGAATAATTATTAATAGTGATGGAATTAAACATTGATTGTTTGATTTGATAATCGATAAATATTACATATAAAGAGAAATTTGATAGAAGGAAGTATATAGTATTTTAATTGAAAGTTGAAGAAACAATCAGAATTGAATAGAAATTTAGTTCTAACTTGAACCAAACCGAACTAAACCGAATTAGTTTGATTCAGTTTGGATTGAATCGAATTAAATTTTGGGTTGGTTCGATTCCTAAAAATCATCAAATTTTAGTTCGGTTCTTTATGGTTTGGTTTGGTTTTTGGATCGAATCGGACCATGCTCATCCCTATATGGAAAATGGTTCCCTTGACTCTTAGAAGTAAGTTATTTTTTTATCTAAAATTTCAAATTTCAAGAGGGGTTGAGAGAATAGGTTTGGAGGTTTTAACTAATAAAGAGATTAATATTGTATAGTTATGTATCTTATAAATGAAACTTATTTAACTTAGTGATTAATTATCAATCCAGTTGACATAAATTAATGAAAAGTAAACAATTTAATACTATTTGTTACAAACTTATAGTTATCACCAATGTTATTAGAACCGGATCGAACGTCAAACCAGATTTATAACTGGATCACAGATCACTTGGTTTGGCCGGATAGCTCGGATTGGTTGGACCAGATGATGTTATAAATAAATAAACTATATATTAATTATATATACATATTAAAATTATATATATATAATAATTATTATTATTATAATAAACCTTGATTCAAAAAAAAAAAATTATAATAAACCTATTTCAAAAACTAAAATCTAAAATCTATTGCTATTACTTAAAGTAGCTTACAAGAAGCTGATGTGTCATTTTAGGAAAATTTTGATATTTTTTTTTTCAAATATTTTTATTTGATGCACTATTTTTTTCCCTACAAAACTGCTTATGATGTAACTACTCATACCACTCCCCCCACTCACTCAACTCAAACATATTTAGACTATGGCTTCTAAAGGTAACGTGCATTTATGTTATGCTTTGGAGTTTCAATGTAAGAAGCTAGGAGTTTGAGTTTAATTTTCCTAATTTGTAGGAAGATTGTTGCTGTATATGGACCTGCACAGTAGTTTTCTAGCTACTTCAATATCAATAAGGTGTCTTCAATCAAAAGAGAAAAACCTGACATTAAAGAACTCTCTGCGAATTTTCTCTACTTTTATTTCTCTCTGATTTCTTATGTTGTTATTTGTCTGAAGTCATGCATGCTTGTTGGATAATTGCTTAATTTTTCTGTTTTATATCTTGACACCATTGAAAGATAATGAACTCTTTACGATTTTGGTATGCTTTTCTTTGTCAAAGATGATGGTTTTGTCTACTTTAAAAATATTCTAATGTGCTTCAACATTTTTTTAAGTCTTTTAAACTTTAATGCTTTTATGGTTTGAATTGCTGGTGTCGATTCCTTGGGATGAAACTCATGAAGCAGGACATTTTCTAAATTGAGGTTCACATTAATTTTCAAGAATCGAGGTTAATCTTGTCGATTCGTAAATGGTAATATCGAGCGAATGGTTTTATCTTTTTTTATCTTTTCATCACTTAGGTTTAGACTAGGTCTGTGTTTGGTCTAGGATTTTATTTAATGATTCAAACTATATATTTTTCTATATTTATTTGATGTCTTGATTGGAAGACTTATAGTGTGCATTAAATCCATTTGTTCATTTATGTCAAAACAAGATTGGTTACTAATACGGCAACTTTAAATGCATTTGACATATAGGCTAAAAGTTCAATAATTATGACATTAAGTTTGTTTATATTTTTTAAGTATAATTTTTTCTAAGGTTTTTAGATAGGTTTTATGGTATATGGTGTCAAATTAATGCACGTAATCTCCTCAAATAGGATCATGTAAAACAGTTTCATGTATCATTTAGAAATTGAACCTAATATATGCACTTTTAAATCAAAATGAAGGGTACGGTTAGATCCAAATGATACTTCCTCGGGAATTATCGTTCATGACTTCTAGCTTCACTTTTTGGATACCAATTTGTTTGATGTGGTGTGTAAGGTTTAGGTTAGGTTTGTGTTTGGTCTATGATTTTATTTAATGATTCAAACTATGTTTTTTCTATATTTAATTGATGTCTTGATTGGAAGACTTATAGTGTGCATTAAATCGATTTGTTCATTTATGTCAAAACAAGATTGGTTATTCATATATGTATTTTCATTAAACAATATCATTTGAGAGTAGCTACCCTCTGATTTTCATTGATCAATATCATCTGCGGGTTTCATTTCATCAATAGCCAAGACAACAAAAAAAGAATCATTTCCATAACAAGCAAAGACAAACTTTACCAACCAAATTAAAAACATTCCACCGGAATCCATACTCAACAATCAGAATCCATCCTTAACAAAACTTAAACTATCCAAAAAATGTAAAGCTTCAAAGGTTTAATGATACAAACCTGGAAACCGAGGCAGCGGTGGATGCAGGCGGAGGCTATGATGGACGCAGGCGCAAGCTACGACGGTAGAAGGATATCAAGCTTGGGGGCGGCAGAAGGATAACGAGCTTGGGGGAGATGGGGATACCAAGTTTAAATAACAAGTTTAGGCCTTATCTTGTGAGATTGTGTGATCCACCGAGTGAGTGTTGTTGATTTCGTTTTGGCCTTATCTTGCATAAATGACTTACCACATTTGTTGAGATCTTTCAAGTAGTGAAGTGCACACTAGGAGATAAAAATATTTTGATACTGATGATCGTTAATTTGGTTTTCATAATACATGCGGGTTTTAGGAAAAGGAAACGTGAGAAGTAAAACAACAGAGGCTGGGATTTATGTCATGACCTGACATGCTTGAGGACAAGCATTGGGCTAAGTGTGGTGTATTTGCTAAGTGCCTGTTTTCCTATACCTAAAATCCATTCTTAGGCCGACAAAACATGCTAAAAGCGACCACTATGCCTGTGTTATGCTTGTTTTTGTATTTTCCACCTTTTCACGAACAAATGGAAAATAAGAAGACTTTCTAGCATATTAACGATGAAAGTTAGTCTCGCCAAAGACCAAGTAATCGTAGAATTATTTGCTGATTAGTGAATAGCTGTCTGCAGGTTGAATTCTAACCGCTGAGGAACTTATGGAAAATAGGAGGACTTTGTAGCATATGAATGGAGCTTGTGAGGACCTAAAACAGAAGAAGGGAGAGTTTTGGAGGACTGAGAAGCAAACTAGAAGTTGGTCTTGCCTAAGACTAAGTGATCGCAGAACACATGATGAATTCAGATGCGCACATCCATCTCATTTGACTTATTCCACTCCATTTTCTTTCCGTAATCAACAACTCCTCAGAAAATGGATCAGGGGTGAACTTTATAGGATTTAGCGGAGATGCACTTTATTTTTGTTAGGATTTTTATTATAAGAGGAAAACTTTCCTTTCTTTTGTAATCAAGTTTTTACATTATAAATTTACATTTTATTTTGGAAAAGGTTGAGCTTCCATGGCAGTATGTTGCTAACCTATTATGCTTTCGGTTAAATGTTAATTCATAGGCGGGTTTTATTCATTTATTGTGAGATCGTTATTTTTATTTACATTCTTCTAACTCTTCATCGTTTACTTTCTCACTGTTATTCGAAGGTTATATCTGATCTGAATATGGAATTGGAGATAATTATTCCAGGCGAAAATTCTGAAAATGTACAATGTGGTGAAGGAGCGTGTCCTACTCCTATTTTGGATGTCAATATTATAGCATAACAAAGGGTCGGCCGACTGTGGCTAGTAAGAAAAAAACAAATCATGTGTATATACCGAAAACAAAGTCCTATGGCAAAACTAAAAAAAATAAGGACGAATCCGAACCACTGTAGAATTTGTGGCCAGACTAGTCATGCTTCCAGGAATTGTCCTCGAAAGAATAATAATGTTGCACAAAATGTAGACTATTAACAATTAGTATTGGTTCATCAAGTTTTAATGTTTTGATATTGTTCCTTTTCATAAACTACTATTGTTATTTCTGATGTTTCTTATTATTTCAATCGTGTATTAAAAATTCTGAGAAAGCATATTAAAAACCCAAAATGCAAAACCAATCCCAAAACACTACGTTTTTTCTCACCAGTTTGCACTTCTAATTAAATAAAAAAGACTTCTGAGAAACTTTGTAGACATTATAGAGCGGTAAAACAATACCAAGAAGAAAATGTTTTCTTCTGATTTATGTAAAATAATAATGTGAAACATTATTTCGAGTTCAGAGCAACATTCCAACGTGTTGAATGAATCTTCCGGAGGTTGATTTCAATCCTCTTAAATTTCTTATTCAAAATCAATAACACTTTACAATCTATCAATATATACAAAACACAACTAACTCAATGGAAGCTTTAACACTTGCCGATAATGGATGTTGAAACTCCAACAGAACTACAGTTTATTAAAACTTAACAAATAGATCCATTATGAAGTAAAGAGGAACGCAAACATCAATTCAGAATTTAACCGAGTAATATTAATGAAATCGAAACCAAGCTGTTAGTCGAAATCAGCAAGAAAAGTCGATTAACGATGATGAATTTTCCGGCCATCATGATGTTTTTCCGGCCACCGTGATGATTTTTCCGTCCGCCGTGATGATTTTTCTGATGAAGATTCCGATGTATTCTCCTTACTGTTCGTATTGAAGATGAATGCTAATGAAGAAGAAGGCTGATGAAGGAAGGAGTAATTACAAAGAGAGAGAAAATGTAATCCACAAGGTAAGTCATTTATTATGATATTAATTACATTAAATGATCACACCATTGGATCAAAATCAATAGCTGAGATTTTGCATCCATTTAGGGGTCTGGATGGTTACTGATACCATTAATGTTGGTCCGTTATAACGTAACAGGTTAGTTCCAAGGGGGGGGATAGGAACTATTTAAAATTTTAGTACGTTAAGGCTGACTTCTTTTACTTTGAAAAGGAATTACACAGCGCGCTGAGTGAAGTAAGACACTAGCTTAGTCAACTGGTGACTAAGTCAGCTTCTTTCTTTGAGTCAGGAGATAGCACTTAAGTCTATTCCTGAACTCAGATACTCAATGCACACAACTCAGCGTGACCTCTTTACTTGGTCAGTTTTGTTTAATCAAGCAATATATATATTAAAGGAGTTTAAGGTTAGAACGATGTTACTCAGCAGATTTATCCAGGTTCGGCCTCTACGCCTACGTCCTGTCCCCGGAATACGTTCCGAGCTTTCGAATTCTCTACTGAGCTCTTTAACGGTAGAGCATCAAACCTTTTATAACAAGAAGCTGAGTATAACAAGAGTACCTTCCTCTATACCTCTACTCACTCCTATTCTATTGCTGAGTACTATAACCGAGTACTCAGCCTCTCCTTTCTAATTCTAGAAATGATAATAAGTTTGTCCTAAACAACAATTGCTAAGACACTTTAGATGATTGGATAATCACTCTAGACTTTTACACAGTAATATGGAAATTGGTGTAAGTATTTGCTTTGTTTTTTCACACAGATTCTTCGAGTAGAAATTTGGTCAGCGTAATGGCTTGTTGAAGATCTGCATCGAATGAAGCAACTGAAAGGCCTATTTATAGTGACACTTGAGGTATCGGTTATTTCAAATTTCGAAATAACCGTTGGAGGGAAACGGCTTGATGTCGTTGTCACTCAGTACACGCTCAGTGCCGTTGGCCAATCAGATTATTGTATCTTCTGTCTTCGGTCAGTGCTGAGCAGCTTTTAGACAGACAGGCAGAATGTTTCGCCTTTTATGGCAAAGTCTTCCAGACAGCTTTCTGTGTCTTCTGAACTTTACCCAAAGTAGAAATACTTTGTCTTGAAGTTGTTCCTTGCTCAGCTGCTGTCTTGTACTCTTTGTCGTCCAACTCAGCAGCTTCGTTCCGAAGTAGATAAAGAAGGTCTTCCAGATCCTTCTTCATACTGAGCTGCGTTTTGTCCACAACGACAACGTTTTGTTTACACGGGCCGAGTTGTCTTGGGCCTTCGACTTTCCTTTGGGCCTTTAGCCTTTTAGTCTTTATGTCTTATAAATAATTTAACTCAATATTGAACAAACATATTAGTGTAATAAATCAAAGCATTTAAACTTAGTGTGTTTTAGAATATTTTTAAACATATACTCAAATAATTTTGTCAAATCAAAATCATGTGGAAAGGTGTTTCAACAAACTCCCCCATTTTGATGTTGGCAAAACTATTCAGTGAAGAACTCAGTTTTGAGCTCCCCCATGATAGTTGACCTTTTATAACTTAATAAACTCCCCCGTAAGGGTTGAGCTACTGACACAGTTTTACTCTAAACATTTTAAGGTTTAATCGAGTAAGTCCTAGGTCAGTTTTCAAATAAAGGTCAGCTCATGAAACATATTCTATTAACTCAGTTTTAAGCGAAAGATTTAACTATCAGAGAGCGCTGAGTATTTTGTTGTTCAATGAGTCTTATAAGACAATGTTTTAATCATACAAGACAGTGTTAACAGCATACAATCAGAAAACATTAAGAATAATAAACACAGTTGATGTATGCAAAACATAATAGCTCAGCATCACATAAGATTTTAATCAAGTTGAGAAATTTGATGCAAGCATAGTATTAATAAGTAGTCAGCATTATACATAACAGGGATACTTAAGACTTAGAAACTAGCTATCCTAACTAAGCTATTTCTTCTTATATATCAGTTTTCCCTTTCCCTTAAGCTGACTACTTCCAGCAGCCTCATGCTGAGTTCTTCCTGTTTGTTCTTTCTCCCTCGTTTTGGCAGCATCAGGAGGAGGAGAAGGCCTGAAGGTGCTGTTTTGAGCAGCTTCAGATATGCAAGCTGAGAAGTCCTTCAGCTTGCCGGTGCTTTCATTTATGCCATCAAAGACAGCAACACCATTGTCGAATACCTCTTGAGGCACACCAATTCCAGCAGCGCTGAGGATGCTCAGTGCGTAGGCTTGAGATTTACCCATCTAAGTGAGTGTATCAGTCAGCGCAACATAAGCTTGATGAAACATCTTGAGCAGAGATGAGTCATAGAACTGACGTTGAATGTTGGAATGACGGACATGGGTAAAGATTTGATGTGTATACTGGAGAATCTCATTCTGCTTCATCTGGTCAGTGTCCATTTCTGCCTTGTTTAGATTCAAAAGACGAACAGCTTCGCTGATCTGTTCTACTAAGCATTGGGAGTAAGAGGAAAGCTGATGGTTTGTCTTCTCTTGCTCAGTTTGAAGCTGGGTGAATAACTGATGAACTTCGGCAGAAGTTGCATACCTTGAGTTCACAGCTGACAAGGCTTGAAATTGTCCCTGTAGGGAGTTGATATGTTGAACCATGGTCAGCTGGAGTTCAGCCAGCTTTGTTATGGACTCCTGCTTTGGTTGTTGGGCTTGGATATTGATCATTACACTCAGCAAGTCTTTTAGACCTCGAACCTCATTGAGAAGTTGAGTGACTTGTGGAAGCTGAGTGGACTCATTATCGGAAGACCCAGCAGCAGTGTCTGAAGTTGATGAAGGTCTTGGACCAAGGCCTGAGCCGAGTTAATTATCCTTCTACCAGACTCAGTGGCAGTGAGGTAGTTGTATGAGTCTTCATTAGTTTGACCAGCTGGTGGAGGAGTGAGATTCAGTGCATCATTTGTAGTGCCAGTGGGGTCAGTGACTGGTCTTAGTGTTTCAACCTGCACTTGTTCTGTAGAATGGAGAGGTGATTGAACATCAGCATTGGATGCAGGTTCAGAATCAGGCTGAAGCTGACTTTCTGTTGAAGGTGGGATAGGTTCAGTGCTGACTGGAGCAGGAATTTCCTTAGCCGGCAGAGGGCTAGGTTCAGCATCTACATTGAGAATTGGCTCGGTGTTGGTCGGGTTCTCAGAAGCATCTAAGTCGGCTTGTTCCTGTGGAAGAGAAACAGAGGCTTGCTTTTCAGTTTGCTCTGGCAGAGTCGTAGAAGGTTTTCTGAAGGATTTAAGCTTGATATTCGATGGATCAGTGGTTGGTCTTTTCTGCGTTAGATCATCCATGAAGTCAAGCACTGTTGTTGTATGTGCCTTGACAAGTCTTCTTCTTTTTCCCTGAGTCCTTGGAGGAGTGGGATCAGCGTGAATTGAATGAGATGGAGAATTTTCTCCTTTATCAGCATCCTGCTGTTCTGTTTGCTCAGCACCTTCTTTTGTAGTCAACTCAGTGTGAGTTGGCTCAGCATCTTCTTCACTTGTTGTCTCCTCAGTGTCATCCTGACCACTCTCTTCTCCTTCTTCTTCTTGCTCATCATCCTGATCTTCCTCATCTAATTCTTCATCCAACTGTTCAATGAACTGATCATCCAGTTCAACTTCATCGTTCTGTTGCTCAGCGATAATACCTTGACTCTGAGCATAGTGAGAGTCGTCGGGAACAAAGAAGCCAGCAGGAATGGCATCGATTGGACTTAACTCTGAAGAGTTCTTCTGCTTCTTACTCAGAGGTTCTTCATCAACGTTTTCCCTTTCATCTGCCTCAGGCTCATCTTGCCTAGGTCTTTTCTCAGCTGACTTGGGCTCAGCTTGTGCAGTCGTTCCTTTGGACACAATCTTTATCTTCTTAGGAGCGGTAACAGCTTCCTTAGAGGTGCTTTGCACAGCTTTCCTCTTCCTGTCAGCAGGGGCCTTAGTTCTTTTGCCCTTTTTGATTACCGTCCCCTCAGCGTTTGGGTCAGCAGCACCTTTTGCTTTCTTGATTGGCTGATTAAACTTTAAAGCAAATAGGGCAGCGGCAGTAATCTCTGATCCTTGGCCCGTAGTTTCCCCCGTGAGGTCTACTCGGTGGTCAAGGAGGATTTTGGTAATGAGTGAACCCAGCCTTAGAGTGTCAGTGCTCCTTTGAAAGCCGGCAATCAAGAATACTGGTATGTTGATGGGCTTGTATGTCAGCATATACCATATGAAGCATTGCTCAAAGTTTGTTGCTGAGCTGGTGCAATTTATCTTCGGGTAGATGTAATTAGTCAGCAGGTAGTGTGCCATCTTTTGGTGTTGGCCCATTGAAGTACTGGAGATTTCTCCAGCATGGCCTGTAGGTTTGCAGAACGTAGTGGAGTACCCAGTGATGTCCTGATCTCCAGACTTCCTAAGAATGGCTCCTTCATTCTTGAGTTTCAAAAGGCTGGCTAGGTAGGTGGGATTGATGAAGATGGTTTTGTCCTTCACCTTGGTGACTAAGTGGTCCTGGTTGTCATCAGGGACACCCAGGTTGTGGTAGAATTCCCTTACCAAGTCATGGTAGGTATTGTAGCTTATTGAGAACAGCTCGGTCCAGCCATTCTTCGAAATCCACTCACAGAATGGTTGCTCTTTTTCCACAAATTCTTTTGAGAACCACCTTGAGTAGTCAATCTTGTATTCCCTGACGTTCTCATAGACCCTGGTATATGTTCGTTGCTTAGGTTTCTTTCCCTTTGAGGAGGTACCTTGCTCAGTTTGGGTTTTCTTGCTCGGTGTGGTAGCTTTGGTTTGATCATGCTGGGTAGGAGACTTAGGGTTTCCAGTAGATTGGTGACCGGCATCGGAGATGTTTACAGAGACGTTCGTCATTTTCGCAGAGAAGATTTGATGGATTTGAAGATTTTGAGAGAGAAAGTGTTAATGGCAGAGAATTCTGTAAGCGTAAAGAAGTAAAAATAGGGATTTGCCCACTATTTATAGAGGTGAGAGATGGATCTTATCGAATCCATGTGTCAGTTTTGCCCTTGGGATATTCATTCGACAAGAATCTTGGCATTTATGACACATTCGGCGCATACGTCATCCTAGGTGGCTATACGCGTGCTTTTGCATTCAATGCAATGGATCAATTTACTCAGTGTGAGAATCCTAATCGTTCTATATTCTGAGTAGTCAGTTTTATACAAACGGATGATTTAAGTAATTGGTTGCTCAGTTTGAGATAACTACTCAGAGCACATATTTGCTCAGTATGTGATATTCATTCAATTAGCATTAAACACTCAGCATACATCTATTCACTCAGCAAATAATAGCATAGATCATTCAGCATGGTAATTCACTCAGTATGAATCTATATTTAGAACTTGAATTTACTGAAGAGGATTGAACATACCAATGGCTTCTCTCAGTATGCTGAACTGCTCACGAGCCAGTGGCTTCGTGAAGATATCCGCAAGCTGCTCATCCGTTGGGACATAGGTCAGCTTGATCTCACCTTTGAGTACATGGTCTCTAATGAAGTGATGTCTGATGCTGACATGTTTCATCCTGCTGAGCTGAATTGGGTTCTTTGATAGATTAATTGCACTTTTGTTGTCACATTTGACCTCAATTGTCTTTGTTTGAACACCATAGTCTTCAAGTTGTTGCTTAATCCATAGGACTTGAGCAACACAGCTTCCAGCAGCAATGTACTCAGCTTCAGTGGTAGACAAGGCTACTGACGCCTGCTTCTTGCTAAACCAGGATACAAGACAGCTCCCTAGGAAGTGGCATCCTCCAGAGGTGCTTTTTCGTTCAAGCTTGTCTCGTCCATAGTCAGCGTCAGTGTATCCAACGAGTGTGAAATCATGTGTGTTGGGATACCATAAACCTGCGTTCACTGAGCTTTGTAAATATCTAAGGATTCTTTTTACAGCTATGTAATGAGATTCCTTAGGGTTAGATTGATATCTAGCACAGTAGCATACTGAGAACTGAATGTCCGGTCTACTTGCTGTCAAGTAAAGTAGAGAGCCTATCATACCTCGATACAATTTGCTGTCTACCGACTTACCATTCTCGTCAGCACATAGGACAGTGTCAGTGCCCATAGGAGTAGATATTGGCTTGCAGTTTTCAAGATCATATTTCTTCAATATTCAATATCTCCTTGGCATATTTAGCTTGACTTATGAAGATGCCATTCTTTCCTTGTTTGATTTGAAGTCCAAGGAAGAAGTTGAGTTCTCCCATCATTGACATTTCAAACTCAGTCTGCATTTGCTTGCTAAATTCCTTGCACATTGACTCGTTAGTGGCACCAAAAATGATATCATCCACATAAATCTAAGCCAACAGGGTATCTTTACCTTCCTCTTAATGAATAAGGTTGTATCAGCTTTGCCTCTGACGTAATTTCTAGTCAGCAGGAAACTAGTCAGCCTCTCATACCAAGCACGTGGTGTTTGCTTGAGGCCGTACAGAGCCTTTTTGAGTTTATAAACGTGGTTTGGGAACTTAGGGTCCTCAAACCCTGGAGGTTGATTAACATAGACTTCCTCGTTTACAACTCCATTAAGAAATGCACTCTTAACATCCATTTGAAATAATTTAAAGTTCATATAAGATGCATATGCACATAAAATTCTAATAGCCTCTAGCCTTGCCACTGGGGCAAAGGTCTCACCATAGTCACTACCTTCTTGCTGACTATAGCCCTGAGCTACAAGTCTTGCTTTATTTCTGACCATGTTCCCTTGTTCATCCAGCTTGTTGCGGAAGACCCATCTTGTTCCTATGGTCTTCTGGCTTCTTGGTTTTGGCACTAGATCCCATACTTCATTTCGTCTGAATTGATCAAGTTCTTCTTGCATTGCATTCATCCAAAATTCATCATACTCAGCTTCAGCGAAATTTTTTGGTTCCTGGATTGGGACGAATGCTACGTTGCTGAGGTATCTCCTGAGTTGATTTCTTGTCATCAGGGTATTCTCAACGGCATCAAGAATAGCACTTTCTGAGTGGCCTCTTGGTATTCTAATCTCCTTTGGTAGACTGATGTCTTGCGCTGGCTGTGTTTCAACAATCTCTGCAGATGTAGATTGGTCAGTGAAGGTAATTTGAGTTTCACCTTTACCTTTGGTCAGCCCTTGAGGAAACAACTCAGTAGCTGTTTCTTGGTCAGCGGGTGCTGAGTGTGGATCATCCTCGGTCAGCGGTTGGTATCTACCTGCAGGGTTAGTTTCATCGAACTCTACATGTACTGACTCTTCTAAAACTTGAGTTCGTTTATTGAAAACTCTATATGCTTTGCTGTTTGTTGAGTAGCCTAAAAAGATAGCTTCATCAGCTTTTGAGTCAAACTTAGCTAAGCCATCTTTGGTATTCAAAATAAAACATTTACAACCAAAGGTACGAAAGTATCCAATATTGGGCTTTCGTCCTTTCCAAAGTTCGTAAGGAGTTTTCTTTAGTATAGGTCTAACAAGAGCCCTATTAAGAATATAGCACGTTGTGTTGACAGCTTCTCCCCAAAAGTACTTTGGAAGCCTATGCTCACTCAGCATTGTCCTGGCTATTTCAACCAAGGTTCTATTCTTCCTTTCAACAACCACATTTTGTTGAGGCGTTCTAGGAGCAGAAAAATTATGGTCAATGCCATTGGTTTCACATAATTCAACAAACTATTGGTTCTTGAATTCTCCACCATTATCACTTCGGATGTGAGCCAACTTTAGGTCTTTGTCATTTTCAAGTTTTCTTACCAAATTTGAAAATGTCTCAAAGGTCTCATCCTTGCTACTCAGCAAGATGATCCAAGTGTACCGAGAAAAGTCATCTACAATGACCAAGGAAAATCTTCTTCCACCCAAGCTCAGCGGCTGGACTGGACCGAAGAGATCCAAATGTAGTAACTCTAATGGACGCTTAGTTGAGACAATGTTTTTACTATGAAATGATTGTTTGGTTTGTTTTCCAGCTTGACAAGCGTGGCATAATTGATCTTTTTCAAATTTAAGTTCTGGCAGTCCCTCAACCAATTGCTTTCTTGCTAATTTGGCCAGGAGGTCCATGCTTACATGACCAAGTCTCCTGTGCCATAGCCAGGAATTTTCTTCCTTTGATACTAAGCATACAGTTTTTGAAAACTTTTTCTCTAAGTTCAGCATGAAGACATTATCAATGCGATGGGCAGTTAAAATTAACTCATTAGTCTTACCCTCGAATATTTTACATCCAGTGTCATCAAATATAACTTTTCTCCCATTGTCACATAGCTGAGCTACGCTGAGTAAGTTATATTTGAGTCCGCTGACTAGGGAGACAGACTCAATAGTAGGATTACCTCCAATGGTTCCTGACCCTACTATCTTACCCTTTTTGTTGTCTCCAAAACTTATGCTTCCTCCTCGTTTACGCTCAAATGTGATGAACTGAGTTTCATCACCAGTCATATGCCTCGAGCATGCGCTGTCAATACACCACATCTTTGACTTCTCAGCACACCTCAGGCTTACCTGCAATGTAACTAGTTACTTTTAGGTACCCAATTCTTTTTGGGTCCTTGCTTGTTAGGTTCAACAGGTAAAGCATCATGTTTTATTTTATGGCGGCATACTTGGACAGTATGGCCATTCTTTCCACAGAAGTCACAGCTGACCTTCCGTTTAGGATGTCTCACTGACTGGTCAGCACCCTAGTGCTGAGCGTGCCAGCACACCTTTGTGGTGTGTCTTTTCTTCCCACAGAAGTCACACTGGACATTCCGCTGAGGATTCCATCTCTACTGACCAGTACTTCGGTACTGAGTATTCAGAGGAATATTTCTTTTGTTCGGAACCTTTAGTTGGTTCTGAATAGATGTGACGTCCTTTCTCAGTTTCTTAGAATCTGATTGGACCTCAGATACGAGCTTTTGCATAATTCCAATGTTACTATGCAAATCTGAGTTGTCCTGAAGAAGATATCGAAGGTCACTCAGTTTGACCTCCTCAACCTCGTCACATCGCCTGCTGAGTGCTCTAACCTTTTTTATTACACTTTTTGACAAGTGTGTAGAGGTCACTCAGGGCATTAACCATTTCATTTCTGAGCAAGGGTAGTGATATTACCTCAGTTGAATGTTCCTCATCATCAGATGCAATGGAGGGGTCAACATGCTCAGAAACACATGGCTCAGCAAGTTCGTCAGCCATGAAACAAATCTTTGCTGACTCAGTGGCATCAGCTTCAGATGATGATGAATCATCACTATCACTCTAGGTTGCCACCATTGCCTTATTGCCGTTCTTTCTTTCTTTCCTCAACGAGGGACAGCTTGACTTGATATGGCCAGTTTGATGACATTCAAAGCATGTAATGGGCTTTGAGTTGTCCTTCTTGTACTTGTTGTCGCTGGAGTCAGCTTTGTACTTATCAAACTTCTTATAAGGGTTCTTAGAATATTTGTCATTCTTTTTGAACAGCCTTTTCATCTTTCTGGTAAACATAGCCATCTCTTCGTCGTCTGTTGAGCTCCCATCAGTGGAGTCAGCTTTCATGACAAGAGACTTTTGCTTATTGTCTTCAGACTTTTCCTTAACCTCGAAATTCTTCATCGAGATCTCATGGGTCAGCAGTGAGCCGATGAGTTCATCATACTTATAGGTGGTTAAGTCTTGAGCTTCTTCAACAGCAGTTTTCTTTGCTTGCCAGCTTTTAGGAAGACTCCTAAGAATCTTCTTGACTTGTTCTTCCTCAGTGAAGATCTTCCCAAGTCTCTTGAGCTCGTTGATGATGTTTGTGAATTTTGCATTCATGTCTGAGATCCCTTCATCATCGTTCATTTCGAACAGCTCGTACAATCTCATATGCTGGTTCACCTTGGATTCTTTCACCTTGTTGGTTCCTTCGTAGGTGACCTTCAGCTTCTTCCAGATCTCCTGCGCTGACTCACAACCTGAAATCTTGTTGTATTCTGCAGCATCTAGCGCACAGTGAAGCATGTTTATAGCCGAAGCATGATTTTGTAGCTTCTTGAGATCATCCTCTGTCCATTTGGTCTCAGATTTGACAACCGTTTGGCCATCAACAGTTTCAACAGGAACAAATGGGTCTTGGACTATAGATAGCCATGCACTCATATTTGTAGCCTGAATGAAATTTTTCATCCTATTCTTCCAGAAGGTATAATTAGACCCAAAGAATAGAGGAGGCCGAGTTATGGACAGACCCTCAGGTAGAATCTGAGTTGTCAGATTTCCTGGGAGAAACCGAGTGCTGTTTTCAGCCATAGTGGGGATCAGCTCAAGGTAGTTAAACCTTGCACAGTGAGCTCTTAAGCTCTGATACCACTTGTTGGTCCCTTATAACGTAACAGGTTAGTTCCAAGGGGGGGGGGATAGGAACTATTTAAAATTTTAGTACGTTAAGGCTGACTTCTTTTACTTTGAAAAGGAATTACACAGCGCGCTGAGTGAAGTAAGACACTAGCTTAGTCAACTGGTGACTAAGTCAGCTTCTTTCTTTGAGTCAGGAGATAGCACTTAAGTCTATTCCTGAACTCAGATACTCAATGCACACAACTCAGCGTGACCTCTTTACTTGGTCAGTTTTGTTTAAGCAAGCAATATATATATTAAAGGAGTTTAAGGTTAGAATGATGTTACTCAGCAGATTTATCCAGGTTCGGCCTCTACGCCTATGTCCTGTCCCCGGAACACGTTCCGAGCTTTCGAATTCTCTACTGAGCTCTTTAACGGTAGAGCATCAAACCTTTTACAACAAGAAGCTGAGTATAACAAGAGTACCTTCCTCTATACCTCTACTCACTCCTATTCTATTGCTGAGTACTATAACCGAGTACTCAGCCTCTCCTTTCTAATTCTAGAAATGATAATAAGTTTGTCCTAAACAACAATTGCTAAGACACTTTAGATGATTGGATAATCACTCTAGACTTTTACACAGTAATATGGAAATTGGTGTAAGTATTTGCTTTGCTTTTTCACACAAATTCTTCGAGTAGAAATTTGGTCAGCGTAATGGCTTGTTGAAGATCTGCATCGAATGAAGCAACTGAAAGGCCTATTTATAGTGACACTTGAGGTATCGGTTATTTCAAATTTCGAAATAACCGTTGGAGGAAAACGGCTTGATGTCGTTGTCACTCAGTACACGCTCAGTGCCGTTGGCCAATCAGATTATTGTATCTTCTGTCTTCGATCAGTGCTGAGCAGCTTTTAGACAGACAGGCAGAATGTTTCGCCTTTTATGGCAAAGTCTTCCAGACAGCTTTCTGTGTCTTCTGAACTTTACCCAAAGTAGAAATACTTTGTCTTGAAGTTGTTCCTTGCTCAGCTGCTGTCTTGTACTCTTTGTCGTCCAACTCAACAGCTTCGTTCCGAAGTAGATAAAGAAGGTCTTCCAGATCCTTCTTCATGCTGAGCTGCGTTTTGTCCACAACGACAGCGTTTTGTTTACACGGACCGAGTTGTCTTGGGCCTTCGACTTTCCTTTGGGCCTTTAGCCTTTTAGTCTTTATGTCTTATAAATAATTTAACTCAACATTGAACAAACATATTAGTGTAATAAATCAAAGCATTTAAACTTGGTGTGTTTTAGAATATTTTTAAACATATACTCAAATAATTTTGTCAAATCAAAATCATGTGGAAAGGTGTTTCAACAATTAAGACCAACCTCATATATATATATATATATATATATATATATATATATATATATATATGGAAAATTATCCATTTGACTCTAACGAGCAAGTTATTTCCTTTGTATCTAATATCTTTAGAAAGCCCTTTTAAAGTTACATTGAAAGCAATGTTCCCAAATTCAATTTCTTATAATAAATATTTTATGTAGTCTATAAAAAAAAGTGCAACAATTGATAAGGTCTCAATATAAGAAGATCATTAACCCAATCTATGAATCCACAGATCTCATTTTGACGGTTAGATTTCCTAAGAGAAATTAAGCTACACATATCCACTCATAATAAAACAAAATACAGTGCAGGCGTGCCGTTACTACCTTCAACTTTGAAGTCTGTACAAAGAGAATGTTTAACACTTCATGATTTGATAATCAAATTTTCATTAAAATGTACATAGATATTAAGAACTCCCTTAATTAACTATGATCATGTATATATATATATATATAAGTGAACACCTAATTTGTAAACTTCTAATTCATTGACATGGAAAAATATTAACTAGAGCATTGATAGCCCAAACAATTAGAACTTGTAATTTATAAAATGAAGGTTTTGGGTATGAAATAGTCATGAATTTAAACCAATAGAATTGAGGTATACTCTCCATCAACTCTGGCCATAAAAGAATATTTCCATTTTATATGTAGTATAAGAAGAATTTTAATTAATAAGTAAAAATTCTCATTAATAATTTATATTATTTAGAAAAAAATAATTAATAACAAGAAAACAAAAAAGAGAAAGCAAATCCAATTAATGAGAAGAAAAACCCAATTCTGATAAAGAGAAAGAAAACTATAAAAGTTCCAATTTGATTCTTTTAAAACCTTCCATTTCCTAGTTCATGTACTCATCAAATCAAAAGTTAATAGAAATATCAAAATCAATAAGATATTAAGAATTAGTACAATTCATAGGTAAGAAAACTTACCAGAACACTGTAAGCTCAAGTTGCGTCTCCTTTATCCCGTAGGATTTCCTCCAAAACACTGTAAACTCAAGTTGCGACTCCTCTATCCCGTAGGATTTCCTCCAAAACACAGTAAACTCAAGTTGTGGCTCTGGCTCCTCTATCCTGTAGGATTTCCTCCAAAACACCATAAACTCAAGTTGTGGCTCCTCTATCTCGTAGGGTTTCCTCCTGTTTGTATATTTATATCAATCTCTGAAATAACACTTTTAATGACAATAATGACCTTTATCATTAGGTTAATTAAATCTATAATTATTATATTTTATTTTTGTACTTTATATGGTTAATTTTCTTTTAAAAATAATTATCAATAAAATTTAAATTATTTTTATTATTTCATCTAATTAATTTTTAAGAACTAAAATATTTTTTTAGGATGTTACAAAACATGTTTCTGCTCCAACACTACTAGTCATCCCACTTTCTATTTTCTTATTTTATTCATAAAATTTGATGAGATTATTAAATGATATATTCCAACGACTATATTTTAACGGTCATATTCCAACGACTATATTTTAACGACCATATTCCAATCGTTATATTTTTATTTTTATAAATAGATGATACATTTTAAGGGTTACATGTAAACATTTTGGAATCGACAATGACATAAAGTAATGAAAATTACATATTATAAGCCCTAAAGAAAACATGTGATCAAAACAATTAGTTCATCTTGGAACTTGAGCAAACAAAAAATCAAGGCATAACATAAGTAACCAAGCTTAGTTGAATCAGATGCCAAATCATGCATTAATTACAAGAGTTCCAACTAAAGAACCAAAATCAGTGGTCAAGATAATCAATATTTAAACTATTTCACAGTTGTTAGCTGAAAATGTGGATAAGAACATAGGCATTGGTTTTTGCATATATGGAAAAAACAAACAAAAAAAAAAAAAGGCTAAAATGTTATATTCTTATCAGAAGAACCAACAAATTAAGCAGTTAGTAAAGATTATGCTCAAATGTCAACTTAAGAATGTCTTTATTTGGACAACTAAACATGGCTAGCCTTTGAAAAAAAAATTCAAAATTCAAACATTAATGTTTCATTCTTTCAAGCAGTAACTTCAAAGTCATTTAAGATTCATGGACTAACTTCACAATACAACAAAGTATATTTAAGTCTTCCATGTATAAACAAGTGAATTAATTAGAAAGTCTTTCTACAACTAAGAAATGTAAGGCAATATAGCCTCATCATTTACAAATTTCAAGCACAAACAAAGCACCTAAACACCTGAAACAAAATTCCATATATTTGTAATATACACAAAAGTTAGATTCGAACTCAAACAAGTAAAACAAATACAAAAATCACACATTTGACTCCGATTCCCGAAAATAATAAGAGATGGAACAAAAGTTACAACTAGAGAACCAAAATCAATGGTCAAGATAATCAATATTTAAACTATTTCAGAGTTGCTAGCTATGAAAATGTGGATGAGATTATAGGCATTGGTTTTTACATATATGGAAAAAAAGCTAAAAGGCATAATACATCAGCAGCTCTCTGAACTTGTCCAAAATAATAGATTGGCTCCCTGAACTTTGCAAGTGTCTCACCAGCTCCCTGAACTTGTTTATTTCGTATCACTAGCTCCCTAACCTTGTCTATAAATGTAGATTAGCTCCCTGAACTTTGCAAATGTCTCACAAACTCCCCAAACTTGCTTATTTTGTAACAACTAAATACAAAAACCATAATACTAACTCTCGATCTCATCCATTTAATCTCTCAAACATGCAACATTAACTCTTATAATAGGTTGAAAGGTAGGAGAAGCGAAAAAATTACCCATCGAATAAATGAAGACGTATTTTTAGAATTTAGGTTTACTAAGTTTTTGTATTTAGTTGTTACAGAATAAACAAGTTTAGGGAGTTGGTGAAACACTTGCAAAGTTCAGGGAGCTAATATATTTTTATGGACAAGTTTAGGGAGCTGATGGTACGAAATAAGCAAGTTCAGGGAGCTGGTGAGACACTTACAAAGTTCAGGGAGCCAATCTACTATTTTGGACAAGTTCAGGGAGCTGCTGATGTATTAGGCCAAGCTAAAATGTTATATGCTTATCAGAAAAACCAACAAATTAAGTGGTTAGTAAAGATTATACTAAAGTGTCAACTTAAGAATGCATTTATTTTGACAATTAAACATGGTTGGCGTTTGAAAAAAAAACTAAAATTCATACATTAATGTTTGGTTCTGCCAAGTAGTAACTTCAAAGTCATATAAGATTCTTGGACTAACTTCATAATATAAGTTTAAGTCTTCCATGTATAACAATTGAATTAATTAGAAAAGTCAATTCTCCAACTAAAAAAATGTAAGGCAATAAATTCTCATAATTACAAATTTCAAGCACAAACAAAACACGTAAACAAAATTTAATATATTTGTAATTTACACGAAAGTTAAATTCGAGCTCAAACAATTCAAACAAATACAAAAATCACACAATTGACTCTAATTCCTTAGAGAAACCTCAAAACTCAAAATAAAATCAGACCAATTTCAAAAAAAGAGCAAAAACTAGGAATTTGTTATAAAAGAGTCAATATGCAAGTTGTTCAAACTCACGACACCATAATAGGCAATTTTCTACACAAATATCATTGAGCCCCTCCATATCTAAGAGAATGAAGTCAACCAAAAGATAACCTAAAATTAAATCAAATAATACCAAATTATAATTTCAAATTTTAGCAAAACATAACAATGGACTCAAGCCTTCAAAATAAGAAACCTATGCTTTCTCCAATTTCCCAACACCCAAGTTGTTTGCCTTAAATGAACAAGGCTTCTAGATATCAATTTGAACCCATTTAGCCTTCACATATTCTCAACCCAACATCCAAACTCAGTTTTATTTTAATTGAAATAAATAATAGATGGAACAAACCTCAATAGTATAGAACAAGAGATGGAGGAAGGTTGAAGCTGAAATAGAATTCGAGTTACCGTGTCCAAGCTCGTAGATCGCCAAAAGTGTATCCTTCGATTGCAAATGAGAGAGAAAATAATATGTAAAAAGAGAATGGAGAGCCAACTTGAATTAGTGAAAAAGATGAGCTAAAGAGGAATCACCAAAAATTCAGCGAGCCATGTCACTATGTTGGAGGAGAGGAATCGCTACTTGGATCGTCAAATTTTACTAAACAGGGGTTTGCTGAGTGGTGTTAAAAATGCTCTAATTGATGAATAAATACATTTAAACTTTATCAACACATCTTTAAAATCCATAAATGGCCATTATCATGTCAAGAAAATGTCATGAAGCATCAAACAAAAAAATTTACCATTTGGAGGAAGAACGAATCATCGAAGAGAACAACAAAGAGCGAAGAGTTCCAACACCTTTGCGCCTTTGCTTGCACTTTAACCGTCAAGCTTGTGAATCGAAATAGCGAGTAGAATGGGGGAAGAGAGAGCAGAGTGGCGGCCGCCCCTAACAATGGTTGAATGAGATAAGGAAGGGGGGGGATTTAGGTTATGTGTGAATATAAAAAACTTTTCCTTTTTAAAATTTTCTAGTTTTTAATATGCAATTTTGTACAATTAAAAAGTAAAAAAAAACGTATATGTAGAATGTGTGAATAACAATGAGTGAAGAAGTTTAATAATAAAATTAAGGCGGTATGCCAGTATACCAACCTTTTTTATTTAAAAATTAAGAAGTTTATTTAGGGATCCCCACATGGATTTTTCGTGGATCCCCACATAGATTTATACGTGATTGGGAGGTTCCCATAGGATGGATATACAATCTCCATTCCTATCCCCATTTAGGCTTCGGGAACAAATATCCCTGGTCCCTATCTCCATCCCTACTTTTTTCGGTTATTCCTCGTCCCCATCGGTTCAGATACTCATAGTTTTGAATAGTCTCCGCCTCATTGCCATTCCTAGGTATTAATTGGAAATAGGCTTAAATGTATGCATGCTTGGTTGAGTCATGTCTCATAACTATGTTTTTTAATGTATCTCGGGATGTTTTTGGAGTGTCGAAGTCGCCCCATGGGTTGGTGGAATTTTCTAGCGCGTTTAAGCAATTTAACACGCGCTAATTAGGGTATGTTTGCTTTATAACGCATATTTCCAGTTGGTAAAACCTGAAACTGACCATATTATCAAACTCATAGACCTCAAAAGCCCCCACCGCACAAAGTCAGGAAGCCGTCGGACTTTCAAAAGGCGGCGCGTGGCCTGCACGCGCCGTCACCCACACGCACAACGTGTATGGTGCGTGTGGCATTTCCCGACGTCTGATCGGTGTCCAACCATAATCATAATATTTTCAGGGGTTTTCCGTGATTTTTAATTTATTTTTAGGTGTACAGAATAATTGATATTGAATTAATTTGGTTTCTGTAATTGTTTTTAATATGTGAAAAATACTTAGAAAATTACTTAAATTAAAATTAAATTATAGAAATATAAAACTTTTTTTGGATTCTAAAAATTAAATTTTTAGAGATCTATCTCTAATTAAAAGTATTTTTTAATGAAATATTATTATACATTTTTTTAATTTTTAGATATTCAAAATATGTTTTTAATATATTTTGAATGAACGTGTAGTTAAAAATAATTATTAGAAATATTTTTTTAATTCATTGATTATTAATTTATGATACATAATCAAAAATTGTTTTTAAAATTTATATGTCGTCTGTTGTGTATAATTATATGACTATAGTCTATTTGCAAATATTGTGTTACCAATATAATTATACATACACGTAATCTGGAAAATTGTTTTTTTTTTTATCGTGAGTCGTTTGTTCCTCAAAGAAATGGATTGAAGTCGGTTTTTGATACCCGAAAAATTTAGTTATGGTAGTTTTTGAGTCGTATTTTCTTTTTTCTACCGTGCCATGATAGTTATGATCGGCACTATAAGGACTCCACTCCTTGCTCGTTTCCCACACCAACATGCAAGACTGAGCCGAATGTCGTGGAATATAAGAAGGTGTTTACCGCCATAACGGATATGGACGCAAGGATAGAAGGACGCCTAGGATTTTGGGGCACCTCAGGTCTGCCAAAAAGATCCAAACTCCTAGTAGAATGAGCATATCCAACCGATTCCTGACTGCCTATTGATATTGGTGAGGACCGCTTCATCCGCCGAAGTGGAAATGCGTTTACCTTTTTGTTTATATTGGGCTTTCTTCGCCTTCACCACCCTTCCTTGTTCTGCATAGATAGAAGTCGTATTAACCTCTTCCCTACCAAGGGATAAAAAGAAAAACATCATTAAAGATCAAACAGTTACCTTCAAGGCAAAAACTATAAGTAAAATTGTCTATAGTCCTATCACGCATCTCCACCAAAGGCACATCAGCCTTAATAAATTCCAAGACCTCCCCAAACGACCAAAAAACTCCTTTTGAATCGACTGAAGCAGCTTCACGGCCTTCGCCTCTTCAGCATTAGGCTTATAAGATTAAGGTCGTTTCGATTTCGGATTCCAGTTCCATGATTTGAGGAATTCTAGAGGTACGCCATCCATTTCCTTGATGAAAAAATACGTGCTCACCCAATCATGAATATTGGATGTTTTCGAGTGGAAAGGACTGTATCATAGCTTCCGCTAAAAGGTAACGTGATCCTCTACCATCCATTGAGTTATTGAATGTAACGCACGGAAGACCCGAGGACCAAAGGGGATCTTCATATTATTCACCAAGTAACTGTCATAAAGGATGTCCATCCACCCATTGGGATGAAGCTCACCTACTAGAATCTCAAAATATTGTAGAATATATCTTATCACCTCGGGAACTGGATACTGAAATCCCCTCTCAATGTGGCTAACATAGATCGTGAAGCATCCGTTAGGCAGTTGTGACATACAATGTTGAGGTCCGGGAATTATACATTCAAGATCTTTCAGCCAAGGATATAGACCTTTCAAAACCTCAATAGCCTCATGGGAAACCAAAAGATCCAGTAGATTCCATCCTAAGGGATTTAATCCCTTTTTTCCTAGAGACTGAGGAACTAGTTTCCTCCCCTTCTCCAAAAGTTAGATTGGGGGGTTGAACACTGACTGTATGCACATGAGGAAGTTACTCTAACTGGGTACTTTCAAAGTCTTCTCCGTACATTCTCAAGTATCATCTTTACTCATACTACAAACCCAGAACCATGAACAATGGGAAAGTAAAATTAAAACTCTGAAAGTTAAAAGAAAGATACTTACATGAGAAAGCTTGAGAAATTACATGAAGAAAACTTGGGAGATGAAAGAGATGAAATCGCCAAAAATTACCTTGGGTGAATGTAAATGAAAAGACATGAGAATTTCGTCTCAAAGGACAGAGTGACCTTTTAAAAGAAATGGAGTGTGATATTTCGAAAAACGAGGCCTGTTCCATTAGCAATCTTAATCCCATTCCCATCTCATATGATTTACGAATACCCACGGGTACCCATACCCATTTAAAGGTATTATTATTATTATTTTTGATGAAAGATTAATAAATATATTAAGCCTATAGGCTAATTTGATCATTACAAACTAAGCTTCATACACTCATCGGGCAATCCTCCATCAAAACAATTTTGGAGTTGAAGTCCTTTGCCCAACTAGCAAGAGCGTGAGCTACTTTATTGTCTTCCCGATGAATAAATTGAAACTGACAAGATGAAAAAGCTGATCTAAGAGATAGAACATCAGCATATAAAAAAGCAAGAAGTGATTGTGGGATAACTCCACTTTGCAATCGATTGATAACACTTTCCGCATCCGACTCAATTATAACTGGATTTAGACAGCAATCTTTTGCAAATTGAACACACTCTAAAATGCCGACCAACTCTGCTTCTTCCACTGAATGACAGTCCGCAACTGGAAGACCAGCATATGCAAGAATATAACCCTGCGCATCACGTGCAATAATACCCACACGAGTCCTTCCTGTTAGCGCGTCCCAGGAAGCATCACAATTGATTTTATAAATTCCAGCAGCTGGTGCAGCCCAACGAACACTCCCTCTATCAGTACCAGGAGGAACAACTGATGTTTGATGGCAGAAAAACGGCAGACGATCAGGACAGGTAGTCCATTCAAGCTGCAAGTCATCAACACTCTTCAATACCACCGAATTTGGTATATCCTCACCTACATATAACCATCGATTCCGCTTATACCAACACCACCACAAAGCCATAATTCACGTATTTGTTCCTGCACAGAAAAATTCTGCAGCATAAAAATAAAAACTTCCCACGTATCAGTAGCGTAAATCTTGTCCAAACGGGCTGGTAACGCTATAGTTTGCCATAATTCTTTAACACTTGGACATTTGAGAAGAGCATGATGAATATCCTCCGGCATTTGACCACATCGAGTACAAGTGATATCGACATTCAGACTCCGTTTCTGCAGATTTAATAAACTAGGGAGTTTATTTTTCAAGGTTTTCCATAGGAAGTGTTGAATCTTAGGTGGTACATTAAGTTTCCAAATAACCTTCCAATGATCCGAACATGTTATTGAAGATGAAGCTCGACTTTCCAACTTATATCTCACCTCTTCGGCCAAATAGTAACATGAACGCACAGTAAACATACCTGTTTTATCCAAACCCCAGTATGTATCGTCCGGAGGTTTTCTAAAACTAAGTTTGATTTTCAAAATCTCCCGAGCCTCCTCTTCCCTAAAAACTTCACAAACCCGGCTTCTTCTCCACGAACACCCATCAGAATCAATTAGATCACTAACCATATTTGGTCTCGGGGTTACCAACGAAACCAAAGGTTTTTTACAATTAAGTCCAGGGATCCAATTGTCATCCCATATATGAATTCGATTACCATTACCAACTCTCCACATCAAACCTTCAGTAAATACTTTCCTTGCCTCACATATCCCTCGCCAGAAGAAGCTTGGGTTATTACCTAACATAGCCGTAAGAAAATTGCCGTTATTGTAATATTTGGCTTTAATCACCCGAGAGCATAGTGAATCAGGATCCTTATAGAGCTTCCAACATTGTTTAGCAAGCATAGCAATGTTGAAAGACCGAAGCCACCGAAATCCCAACCCTCCCCTGAATTTGGATTTACACAATGCCTCCCATGCTAACCAATAAATAGGGCGTTTTTCCTCAGTACCACCCCACCAGAACTTACTAATAATATTTTGAATATCCCTGCAGAAAGATTCTGGTAATAGAAAGCATGACATAATATAACCAGGGATTGACTGGAGAACCGCTTTTATAAGAACCTCACGACCCCCAACCGACAAAATTTTTGACTCCCAGGATTTAACTTTTTTCATAATGCGTTCTTTAATAGATGCAAAAACTATCTTTTTTTAGCGCCCAATTATTGTTGGCAACCAAAGATACTTAGGGAATTCACCAGTGACCTTAACATTCAGAAGTTGTGCAAGCATAACCTTATTTTCCATAGGAACAGCCGAACTGAAAAAAAATTCAGATTTCTCAAAATTAACAGTTTGACCTGAAACTTGTTCATATTTAGAAAGAAGTGTCTGAATGGTAGTAATATTCCCCGATGTAGCTTTCCCAAAAATCATAGAATCATCTGTAAAAAATAAATGTGAAATTATAGGCCCCTGACTACTAACCTTAAATCCAATTTACGATTGGTTGACAACAGCTTTTCTGATATTAGCAGAGAATGCTTCAGCACATAATAGGAATAAATAGGGGGATATCAGATCTCCTTGACGAATCCCTCTGTTAGGTTTAACAAAACCACTAGGTTGGCCATTTATCAGAAAGGACATAGTTGTTGGTCCCTTATAAGGTTGCAAGTATAGTTCCAAGGGGGGGGTTAGGAACTATTTAAACTTTTTCTCCAATTAGGGCAGACTTCTTTTTCTAAGGAAAAAGGTTTTAACAGCGGCGCTGAGTAAACAACAAGATACTGGCTTAGTCAACTGGTGACTAGGTCAGTTTCTTAGCTTGAGTCATGAGATAGTACTTAGAGTCTATTCCTGAGCTCAGATGTTCAACACGCACAACTCAACTTGACCTCTTTACTTGGTCAGTTTTTGGTTATTTTAAGCAAGCAATATATATAAGGAGTTAAAGGTAAGAAATACTTTACTCAGTAGATTTATCCAGGTTCGGCTTCTTCTAAGCCTACGTCCTGTCCCCGGAACACGTTCCGAGATTTCGAATCCTCTACTGAGCTCTTTAAAGGTAGAGCCTCAAACCTTTTACAATCTTAGCAACTGAGTATAACAAGAGTACCTTCCTCTATACCTCTACTCAATCCTAATCTTTTGCTGAGTACTATAACCGAGTACTCAGCCTCTCCTTTCTATTCTCTAGAAATGATAAGTGTTTTGTCCTATACAATGATTTGCTAAGACACTTTAGACGATTGAAATAATCACTCTAGACTTTTACACAAATGTATGAATTGTAGTGTAAGATTTGCTTTGCTTCTTGCTTGCAGAACTTGTGTAGAAATTTGGTCAGCGTAATGACTTGATCAAGTTCTGTGTAGAATGAAGCTTTTGATGGCACTATTTATAGAGACGTCTGGGCATCGGTCATTTCGAATTTCGAAATAACCGTTGAAGGGAAACGGCTTCCTGTCGTTGTCATCCTGACTTGCTCAGAGCTCTCGGCCAATCAGATTTACGTATCTTCTGTCCTCGGTCAGCTTTTGGTCAGCTCGGCAGAGTGTCTCTCCATTTGTGGTAATGTCAACTAGACAGCATACTGTGTCGTCTGAACTTTACCCAAAGAGGAAATACTTTGTCTGGAAGTTTTCCTTAGCCAGCTGCTGTCTTGTACGTTTGTCGAATCTACTCATTAGCTTCATCTTGAAGTTGTTCCCGAAGGTCTTCTAGATCCTTCTGTTGCTGAGTTGCGTTTTGTCCAAAGCGACAACGTTTTAACAAACGCGGGCCGAGTTGTACTGAGTTGTTTGACTTGGGCCTTGACTTCCGTATTGGGCTTGGGCCTTGTGATTCTTGTGTCTTATAAACAATTTAACTCAACATTGAACAAACACATTAGTAGAATAAATCAAAGCATTTAAACTTAGTGTGTTTAGAATATGTATTTCAATTATACTTAAACAATTTTGTCAAATCAAAATTATGTGGAAAGGTGTTTCAACAAACTCCCCCATTTTGATGTTTGCAAAACTATTCAGCGAGGAACTCAGTATTGAGCTCCCCCATGATAGTTGACCTAGTATAACTTAGCAAACTCCCCCGTAAGGGTTGAGCTACTGACTTAGTTTTACTCTAAACATTCAAAGGTTTAATCAAGTAAGTCTAAGGTCAGTTTTCAAATATAGGTCAGCTGATATATCATATTCTATTTACTCAGTATTAAGCGGAAGGTTTAAACATTTAGAGTGCGCTGAGTAATTTGTTGTTCAATGAGTTCTTAAGAGACAATGTTTTATAAACACATAGGTCAATGTCAATCATATTATAAACATAGGATTAGTTTGAAGATACTTTAATAACTTAATACTTGGCATCAGATAAAATAACTCATAACTCATATAATGAACGATGCAAGTAATTATATAAGTAGTCAGTGCATTAGAAATAACAGAAATAGGTACAAAGGATAACATAATAAACAAAACGTTCTAGCCTATCTCTATTTCTTTTTCTTTTGCTGAGACTGACTACGCTCATGCTGAGCTCTAGCTGCTTGTTCTTTCTCCCCCGTTTTGTCAGCATCAGGAGGAGGAAGTCTGAAGGCATCAGTTGAGACAGCTCGAGTCAGTTCTTGGGACATCGCCTTAAGTTTCTCAGCGCTTTCATTGACACCGTCAAAAATTGCAACTCCATCAGTGGATACTTCTTCGGGTATGTTGAGTTCAACAACGCTGATCATGTTGACGTTAAACGCCTGAGCTTTGCCTTGCCAGATGAGTGCTTCAGTAAGACCAGCAAAGACTTGGTGAAAGGTCTTTAAAAGGGCTGTGTCGTAATACTGACATTGAATATTGGTATGACGAATATGGTTGAAGGTTTGTTGTGTGATAGACAGCATCTCATTCTGTTTCATTGCGTCAGTATCCATCTCTTGCTTATTCAGATTCAGCAAGCGAATAGCCTCACCAATTTGCTCTACTGAGCACTGATTGTAAGAAACCATTTGCTCATTGGTTTTGAGTTGCTCGGTGTGAAGCTGAGCAAAGAGCATATTGACTTCAGATGAAGTGGCACAGTCGGGGTTCACAGCTGACAAATTCTGAACTTGTTGTTGTAAAGAGTTCAAGTGTTGCACAGTTGTCAGCTGGATCTCAGCCAGCTTGGCGATTGAATCAGCTTGCTGTGCTTGAAAAGAAATGATGACGTTCAGCAGGTCCTTGAGTCCCTTAACTTCGTTGAGAAGCTGAGTGACCTGGGAGAGCTGAGTGGTCTCAATAGATGAAGACCCAGCAGCAGCAGGAGTGGACTATTGAAGGTCTCTGATCAACACTTGCACTGAGTCAATTATCCTCTTGCCGTACTCAGTGGCATTCAGATAGCTTTGAGAGCCTTCAGGGACATCAGTGTGACCGGTAGGAAGAGGAGTGAAAGGAGTGACATGGTCAGTGACTGGAATAGTGTTTTCAATCTGCACTTGTGGTTCTGGGATAGTTGATTGATCGGCAGAGATGTTGATAGGAGAAGTAGAAATGCGAATATTGTCAGTGCTGACTGAGGCAGAGACATTTGGACTCAGCACAATGCTTGGATAGATAGCATTGACAGTAATCGCCTCAACCTGACTTGTTGAGGTGGCAGAAGCATTTTGGTTGGCATGTTCCTGTTGAGAAGAAACAGAGGCTTGCTTTTCTAAGGACGCCGATGCAGTAGAAGTTGGTTGACGTTTGAAAAATTTGAGCTTAACTGTGGAGGGGTCCTTGGTTGGCTTTGAAATAACAAAGTCAGGAAGAGTTGGTGGTGGCACAGGAGGTTCACTGACAGTCTTCTCACTGGCCTTAATCAATTTTCTTCTTCTACGTGGTGGAGTGTTACCGTGAATAGCATCTACTGAATGAGAAGGAGAAGATTCTTGTTGCTCATCATTAGGTTGGTCAGCTTGCACTTGGACTTGATCAACATTGTGTTGGTCAAGTACTTGCTCTTCTCCAGCAGCCAACACAGTATCGGCATGCTCAGTCTCACGTTCACTGGCTGTCTCCTCAGAGTCCTCAGCGTCATCCTGACCGCTGGCCTCTTCTTCTTCTTCTTCTGAACTTTCACCATCGAGTTCTTCCTCAACTTGTGCAATGAACTGATCGTCCAAATGCACCTCATGTTCGTCATGCTCAGGTACTGTACCTTGACACTGGGTGAAGTGAGAGTCACCGGGTACAACGATGTCAGTAGGTATAGCATCGATGGGAGTTAGTGTAGAAGGCTTCTGCTTCTTATGAGGTTGCTCAGTAGTTTCCTCAGTTCCAGGCTCACATTGCCTGCTTCGTTTTTCAGCTGACTTACCAGCTGACTTCTGCCTTTTAGCTGGAGACTCAACATCTTTGGAAGGAGTCTCAGCAGCTTTTCTTTTCCGGGAAGCTGGGGCCTTAGTCCTTCTCCCTTTCTTTAGGACAGCAGTTCCCTCAGTTTGTTGTTCAGCACCCGTAGCAGCAGCAGCAGCTTTACCTTTCTTCAAAGGCTGTCCGAACTTTAATGCTCTCAGCGAAGCCGCTGTGATCTCAGATCCTCGAGTCATCTCCTCACCTTCGAGATCAACTTTGTGGTCAATTAGGATTCTGGTGATGATCGATCCTAGCCTCAGTGTACCAGTACTGCGTAGGAAGCCAGCGACAAGAAAAACTGGCATATTGATTGGTTTATATGTCAGCATATGCCAGATGAAGCATTGTTCGAAGTTCGTTGCTGAGGTAGTGCAGTTGATCTTCGGGTATATAAAATAACTCAGTAGGTAATGAGCCATCTTCTAGTGCTGACCCATGGATGAAGCTGAGACTTCTCCTGAGTGGCCCTCAGGTTTGCAGAAGTTGACCTCATACCCAGTACCATCCTGATCTCCAGATCTCCTTAGCCTTGCTCCCTCAGTCTTTAACTGGAGCAAATTTCCTAGGTAGAGAGGGTTTACGAAAATGGTTTTCTCTTTTACTACAGTTACCAGATAGTCCTGGTTGTCGTCAGCAATGCGAAGGTTGTGGTAAAACTCCCTCACAAGGTCAGGGTAAGTATGATCCCTAATGGAAAATAATCCAGTCCATCCATTCTGTGAAATCCACTCACAGAAGGGTTGTTCGTTTTGTACGAAGTCTTCAGATACCCATCTTGAGGGCTCAACTTTCCATTCGCGGACGTTTTCGAAAACCTTTGTATATGTCCTAACTTTTTCTGGTTTTCCCTTACCAGAGGTTTGGCCAGCTTTTCCTTTGCTCGGCGAGGTGACCTTGGTAGGTTCCGGCACAGAGGTTTGCCTGAAAGTGTCATTAGAGCTGGGCTTAGAGTGGCCAGCACCGGAGATGTTGTAGGAAACCTTAGTCATTGTTGAGGATGGGAAAGCTTAGTGGGGTTTTTAGAGAGAAAGAATTTCTTTGCCAGAGAGTTCGATAAGCGTAAAGAATAAAAATGGGGAATTACCCATTATTTATAGAGGTAAGGAATGGATCTTATCGAATCCATGTGTCAGTTTTGCCTAGGGATTGTGAACCGACAATAATCCTGGCATTTATGACACATTCGGCGCATACGTCATCCTAGGTGGCTGTACGCGTGCTTTTGCAATTATTCTAACGGATATAACACTCAGCGTTTAGAATACTAATCGTTTGATATTCTGAGTGGTCAGTATTGCATAAAGGGATGATTTCTAAGTTTAAGTTTAAACTAACTTACTCAGTGTGCAAGTTTACTAAGTATTTGATGTTCAATCAATTTTTATGAGTTACTCAGCAAAACCAATCATTCAGCATAGTAATTCACTCAGCATGCATATTCATTTAGTACAGGAATTTACTGAAGAGGATTAAACATACCAATAGCTTCTCTCAGTATGCTGAACTGCTCACGGGCCAGTGGCTTCGTGAAGATATCCGCAAGCTGCTCGTCCATTGGGACAAAGGTCAGCTTGATCTCACCTTTGAGTACATGGTCTCTAATGAAGTGATGTCTGATACTGACATGCTTCATTCTGCTGTGTTGAATTGGGTTCTTTGAAAGATCAATTGCACTTTTGTTGTCACATTTGACTTCAATTGTCTTTGTTTGAACACCATAGTCTTCAAGCTGTTGCTTAATCCATAGGACTTGAACAACATAGTGACCAGCAGTAATGTACTCAGCTTCAGTGGTAGACAAGGCTACTGATGCCTGCTTTTTGCTGAACCAGGATACAAGACAGCTTCCTAAGAAGTGACATCCTCCAGAGGTGCTTTTACGTTCCAGCTTATCCCGTCCATAGTCAGCGTCAGTGTATCCGATGAGTGTGAAGTCATGAGTATTGGGATACCATAAACCTGCGTTCACTGAGCTTTGCAAATATCTAAGGATTCTTTTTACAGCAATGTAATGAGATTCCTTAGGGTTAGATTGATATCTAGCACAGTAGCATACTGAAAACTGAATGTCCGGTCTACTGGCTGTTAAGTAAAGTAGAGAGCCTATCATACCTCGATATAATTTGCTGTCTACTGACTTACCATTCTCGTCAGCACAGAGGACAGTGTCAGTGCCCATAGGAGTGGATATTGGCTTGTAATTCTCCAAGTCATATTTCTTTAATATCTCCTTAGCATATTTGGCTTGACTGATGAAGATGCCATTCTTTCCTTGTTTAATTTGAAGACCGAGGAAGAAGTTGAGTTCTCCCATCATGGACATTTCAAACTCAGTCTGCATTTGTTTGCTAAACTCCTTGCACATTGATTCGTTAGTTGCACCAAATATTATATCATCAACATAAATTTGGGCCAGCAGGGTATCTTTACCCTTTCTCTTAATGAATAAGGTTGTATCAGCTTTGCCCCTGACGTAATTTCTAGTCAGCAGGAAACTGGTCAGCCTCTCATACCAAGCACGTGGTGCTTGCTTGAGGCCGTACAGAGCCTTTTTGAGTTTGTAAACATGGTTTGGGAATTTAGGGTCCTCAAAACCTGGAGGTTGATTAACATAAACATCCTCGTTTATAACTCCATTAAGAAATGCACTTTTGACATCCATTTGGAATAATTTAAAATTCATGTAAGATGCATATGCACATAGAATTCTGATTGCCTCTAGCCTTGCCACTGGGGCAAAGGTCTCACCGTAGTCAATACCTTCTTGCTGACTGTAGCCCTGAGCTACAAGCCTTGCTTTGTTCCTCACTACATTTCCTTGTTCATCCATCTTGTTCCTGAAGACCCATCTTGTTCCGATGGTTTTTTGACTCTTTGGATGAGGCACTAGCTCCCATACATCATTTCTTCTGAATTGATCGAGCTCCTCTTGCATTGCGTTCATCCAGAATTCATCGTACTCAGCTTCAGCGAAATTCTTCGGTTCTTGAACTGAGACGAAAGCAACATTGCTGAGGTACTTTCTGAGTGCCCTCTTGGAATCCTTATCTCTTTAGGTAGATTTATGTCTTGTGCTGTCTGTGTTTCAACAATCTCTGCAGAAGTAGATGGGTCAGTAAAAGTAATCTTAGGTTCACTCTTACTCTTGGTCAGCCTTTTAGTGAATGACTCAGTAGCTGGTTCTTGGTCAGCGGTTACTGAGTGTGGATCATCTTCGATCAGCGGCTGGTATCTACCTGCAGGGTTAGTTTCGTCGAACTCCACATGTACTGACTCTTCTAGAACTTGAGTTCGCTTATTAAAAACTCTGTATGCTTTGCTGTTTGTTGAGTAGCCCAAAAAGATAGCCTCATCAGCTTTTGAGTCAAACTTTGCTAAGCTATCTTTGGTATTTAAAATAAAACATTTACATACAAAGGAACGAAAGTATCCAATGTTGGGCTTTCGTCCTTTCCAAAGTTCATAGGGGGTTTTCTTTAATATAGGTCTAACTAGAGCCCTATTAAGAATATAGCACGCTGTGTTAACAGCCTCTCCCCAAAAATACTTTGGAAGCCTATGCTCATCCAGCATTGTCCTGGCTATTTCAACCAGAGTTCTGTTCTTCCTTTCAACAACCCCATTTTGTTGAGGTGTTCTAGGAGCAGAAAAATTGTGGTCAATGCCGCTGGCTTCACAGAATTCAAGAAACTTTTGGTTTTTGAATTCTCCACCATTATCGCTACGGATGTGAGCTAATTTTAGGTCTTTATCATTTTCAATTTTTCTAACCAAATTTGAAAATGTCTCAAAGGTCTCATCCTTGCTGGTCAGCAAGATAACCCACGTGTACCGAGAGAAGTCATCTACAATGACCAAGGAAAATCTTCTTCCACCCAGACTCAGCGGCTGGACTGGACCGAAGAGATCCAAATGTAGTAACTCTAACGGACGCTTAGTTGAGACAATATTTTTGCTGTGAAAAGATTGTTTGGTTTGTTTTTCAGCTTGGCAAGCGTGGCATAATTGATCTTTTCAAATTTAAGTTCAGGCAGTCCCTCAACCAATTGCTTTCTTGCTAGTTTGGCCAGGAGGTCCATGCTTACATGACCAAGTCTCCTGTGCCATAGCCAGGAATTCTCTTCCTTTGATACTAAGCACACAGTTTTTGAAAACTTTTTCTCTAAGTCTAGCATAAAGACATTATCTATGCGAGGGGCAGTTAAGATTAACTCATTTGTTTTACCCTCGTATATTTTACATCCAGTAGCATCAAATATAACTTTTCTCCTATTGTCACATAGCTGAGCTACGCTGAGTAAGTTATATTTGAGTCCGCTGACTAGGGAGACAGATTCAATAGTAGGATTACCTCCGATGGTTCCTGACCCTACTATCTTACCCTTCTTGTTGTCTCCAAAACTTACACTTCCTCCTCGTTTACGCTCAAACGTGATGAACTGAGTTTCATCACCAGTCATATGCCTTGAGCATGCGCTGTCAATATACCACATCTTTGACTTCTCGGCACATCTTAGGCTTACCTGCATTGTAACTAGTTACTTTTAGGTACCCAATTCTTTTTGGGTCCTTGCTTTTTAGGTGCAACAGGTAAAGCATCATATTTTATTTTATGGCGACATACTTGGACAGTATGGCCATTCTTTCCACAGAAGTCACAGCTGACCTTCTGTTTAGGATGTTTCACTAACTTGTCAGCACCCCAGTGCTGAGCGTGCCAGCACACCTTAGTGGTGTGTCCTTTCTTCCCACAAAAGTCACACTGGACTTTTCGCTGGGGATTCCATCTCTGCTGAGTACCTTGGTACTGAGTTCTTAGAGGAAAGTTTATTTTATTTGGAACCTTTAGTTGGTTCTGGATAGTTGTGACGTCCTTTCTCAGTTTTTTTGAAACTGATTGGACTTCAGAGACAGACTCATGTATGATCTTCATGTTATCATGCAGAGTTGAATTGTCCTGAAGAAGGAATCTGAGGTCACTCAGTTTGACCTCTTCCACTTCGTCACAGCGCCTGCTGAGTGCTCTAACTTTCTTATTACACTTCTTGACAAGTGTGTAGAGATCACTCAGGGCATTAACCATATCGTTTCTGAGCTGGGGAAGAGTAATTACCTCATTTGATTGCTCTTCGTCATCTGATGCAACGGATAGGTCAGCATGCTCAGAGGCGCACGGCTCAGAAAGTTCGTCAGCCATGAAGCAAATCTTCGCTGACTCGGTGGCCTCAGTTTCTGTAGATGAAGACTCATCACTGTCGCTCCATGTAGCCACCATTGCCTTTTTGCTGCTCTTCTTGTCTTTCCTCAGTGTGGGGCAGCTTGACTTAATATGGCCGGTTTAATGGCACTCAAAGCATGTAATGGGCTTTGAGCTGTCCTTTTTGTATTTGCTGTCGCTTGAGTCAGGTTTATACTTATCAAACTTTCTGTAAGGCTTTTTAGAGTATTTGTCATTTTTCCTGAATAGCCTTTTCATCTTCCTCGTGAACATAGCCATCTCCTCATCATCAGTTGAGCGCCCGTCAGTGGAGTCAGCTTTCATGACAAGAGATTTCTACTTCTTGTCTTCAGATTTTTCCTTTACCTCGAAGTTCTTCATAGATATCTCATGGGTCAGTAACGAACCGATGAGTTCGTCATATTTGTAGGTGGTTAAATCCTGAGCTTCCTCAACAGCTGTCTTCTTTGCTTGCCAGTCTTTAGGAAGACTCCTGAGTATCTTTTTGACTTGTTCTTCCTCAGTGAAGATTTTCCCAAGTCTCTTGAGCTCATTAATGATGTTAGTGAACCTTGCATTCATGTCTGAAATGCCCTCATCATTGTTCATCTCGAACAGCTCGTACAGTCTCATCTGCTGATTCACCTTGGACTCCTTTACTTTATTGGTTCCCTCGTAGGTGACTTCCAGCTTTTTCCAGATCTCTTGCGCCGACTCACAACCTGAGATTTTATTATATTCTGCAGCATCGAGCGCACAGTGAAGTATATTGATAGCCGAAGCGTGATTTTGAAGCTTCTTAAGATCATCCTCTGTCCATTTGGCCTCAGCTTTTACAACTGTTTGGCCAGCCACAACTTCGACAGGTACAAATGGGCCTTGGACTATAGATAGCCAGGCACTCATGTTTGTAGCCTGAATGAAATTTTTCATCCTATTCTTCCAGAAGGTATAGTTTGACCCGAAGAATAGGGGAGGCCTAGTAATGGACAGCCCCTCAGGCAATATATGAGTTGTTTGGTTTCCAGGGAGAAACCGAGTGCTGTTTTCGCCCATGGTAGGGATCAGCTTAAGGTTGTTAGACCTTTTACAGAGAGCTTTTAGGCTCTGATACCACTTGTTGGTCCCTTATAAGATTGCAAGTATAGTTCCAAGGGGGGGTTAGGAACTATTTAAACTTTTTCTCCAATTAGGGCAGACTTCTTTTTCTAAGGAAAAAGGTTTTAACAGCGGCGCTGAGTAAACAGCAAGATACTGGCTTAGTCAACTGGTGACTAGGTCGGTTTCTTAGCTTGAGTCAGGAGATAGCACTTAGAGTCTATTCCTGAGCTCAGATGTTCAACACGCACAACTCAACTTGACCTCTTTACTTGGTCAGTTTTTGGTTATTTTAAGCAAGCAATATATATAAGGAGTTAAAGGTAAGAAATACTTTACTCAGCAGATTTATCCAGGTTCGGCTTCTTCTAAGCCTACGTCCTGTCCCCGGAACACGTTCCGAGATTTCGAATCCTCTACTGAGCTCTTTAAAGGTAGAGCCTCAAACATTTTACAATCTTAGCAACTGAGTATAACAAGAGTACCTTCCTCTATACCTCTACTCAATCCTAATCTCTTGCTGAGTACTATAACCGAGTACTCAGCCTCTCCTTTCTATTCTCTAGAAATGATAAGTGTTTTGTCCTATACAATGATTTGCTAAGACACTTTAGACGATTGAAATAATCACTTTAGACTTTTACACAAATGTATGAATTGTAGTGTAAGATTTGCTTTGCTTCTTGCTTGCAGAACTTGTGTAGAAATTTGGTCAGCGTAATGGCTTGATCAAGTTCTGTGTAGAATGAAGCTTCTGATGGCACTATTTATAGAGACGTCTGGGCATCGGTCATTTCGAATTTCGAAATAACCGTTGGAGGGAAACAGCTTCCTGTCGTTGTCATCCTGACTTGCTTAGAGCTCTCGGCCAATCAGATTTACGTATCTTCTGTCCTCGGTCAGCTTTTGGTCAGCTCGGCAGAGTGTCTCTCCATTTGTGGTAATGTCAACTAGACAGCATACTGTGTCGTCTGAACTTTACCCAAAGAGGAAATACTTTGTCTGGAAGTTTTCCTTAGCCAGCTGCTGTCTTGTACGTTTGTCGAATCTACTCAGCAGCTTCATCTTGAAGTTGTTCCCGAAGGTCTTCTAGATCCTTCTGTTGCTGAGTTGCGTTTTGTCCAAAGTGATAATGTTTTAACAAACGCGGGCCGAGTTGTACTGAGTTGTTTGACTTGGGCCTTGACTTCCGTATTGGGCTTGGGCCTTGTGATTCTTGTGTCTTATAAACAATTTAACTCAACATTGAACAAACACATTAGTAGAATAAATCAAAGCATTTAAACTTAGTGTGTTTAGAATATGTATTTCAATTATACTTAAACAATTTTGTCAAATCAAAATTATGTGGAAAGGTGTTTCAACAATAGTAACCGTCGATACACACATCATAATAAGCTGCACAAAATGGGAAGGGAATTGCATCTTAATTAAAACATTCCTAAGAAACTCCCATTCAATTCGATCATAAGCCTTACTCATATCCAACTTCAGAGCAAAGAACCCAGACCGACCCTTCATTCTAGTTTTCATACTATGGAAAGCTTCAAACGCGATAATAACATTATCAGTAATCTGGCGACCAGGAACAAAAGCTGCCTGAGTATCATAAATCAAACAATGTAAAACACGTTTTAATCGGTTAGCAATCACCTTCGAGATAATTTTATAGAGAACATTGCATAAAGCAATAGGCCGTAATTGTTGCACCATAGTTGGATTTTTTATTTTTGGAATGAGTGCAATGTAGGTGTGATTCAAATTTTTAGGCATAATTCCCGTTTTAAGACAATCCATCACAGTAGCTATAATATCATCACCTATAATGCTCCAGAAAGATTGGTAAAAGCATGCTGACATTCCATCAGGTCCAGGAGATTTTGATGGGTTCATCTGGTTTATTGCAGCCACAATCTCCTCCCTAGTGAAAATTGCTACCAATTCGGCCTGCTGATCAGAAGTTACAGAAGTGTCAATAGCAGACACAAACTCAGAGCAATCCTGCACCTCACCTGACGTGAAGAGATTGGAATAATACGAAGTGATCAGATCAGATAATTCATTCGCACCCTCCTTCCAATTCCCTGATCCATCATGGAGTTTTTTCAGAAAATTATTATGACGTCTAGCAGAAGCTCTTCGGTGAAAATAAGCCGTATTTCTATCACCTTCTTTAAGCCATTCAGTACGAGATCTCTGCTTCCAAAGGACTTCATCCATCTGAGATAATTCAGATATATGCTTCTGACATTGAACTTCTTCAGATTTAAGAGCAGGGTCAGCCTTGGCCTGAATTAGTTCCAATTCTTTATATGCTTGTTTGATTCGATAACCAATATTACCAAAAGAATTCCTATTCCATTGCTGAAGACTATTGGCACAAGATGCAATTTTTTCGGTTACAGAACTTGGATCGATCGACCATGCTTGTTGAATAACACTTTTACAGTTCTGATCCCGTAACCAAACTTGTTCAAAATGGAATATTTTTACTCGTCGATTTGGGCCCATCAATCCCTCAGTTACAAGAAGAATAGGACAATGATCAGAAGACACCCGCGCTAAGTTCCTGACTGCAGCAAACGGGAACGCAGTACTCCACTCGTCTGAGGCTAAAAATCTATCCAATCTCTCCCATATAGCTGCAGGACCAGAACGGCGATTGAACCAAGTATACTGTGGTGCAGAGCATCCCAAATCACTCAATTGACAATCCTCAATACAATCTTGAAATTTTTGCATCTCCGCATTATCCCTGAACCTCCCACCAATCTTCTCCGAACTCCATAATATTTCATTAAAATCACCAAAAATAATTATTAGGTAAGGGTCCATATGATAATATTCCTTTATGAGTTCCCATGTATATTTTTTGTTTTGAGATTCCGGCCATCCATAAATACCCAAACCCCTCCAAACAGTAGCCTCATCATTTCTTACAATAAAATATACACTATGAGCCGAATACCGTGTTATTTCAACTTTCAGATCCTTTCTCCAACCAAATATTAGTCCCCCACTCCTACCAATAGCATCAATTATAAAGAAATTGTACTCTGGAAAACAAAAATAAAATCGATCACATTCACTCTTCCTCATTCTAGTTTCCATAAGGAAAAGCAAATCAGGGCTAGACTCCCTCAGGTGCTTCCTAAGGGTACGGAATGTCCAAGGATTGCCCACCCCTTGGACATTCCAACTGAAGATTTTCATAATCTCGGGTGGGACCGCTGAACGGTCTCCACCCCTTCAATATCACATTTATTCTTCTTACAATTAGTCCCATCAATATCCATTTTATCAGTTAATTGCCTCTTCCGAGATTCAGATTGACTATCTTGTGTTGTGAAGGTACCCAATCTATCCCGACGTATTGTAACATGTCGTAGTTGCTTTTCCTTCTTGCCTACCCCAGTGCTAGATTCATCCTCAACACGTGTACCACCACATATTCCTCCATCATGGTTCCTGTTTGAAACAATTTTTTCCTCTGTATCAACAGCAATACAGATTTCCCTTACCACTTCTGCAGTCATTAATTCAGCAGACAAATTCCTGCTAACTGGTGTACGTGTGGCCTCAGAAGTTTGTGAAAATTGAGGAGCTGGTTTCCTCACATCAGCCCCCTCAACACGTGTACCACCACATATTCCTCCATCATGGTTCCTGTTTTAAACAATTTTTTCCCCTATATCAACAGCAATACATACTTCCCCTACCACTTCTGCAGTCATTAATTCAGTAGACAAATTCCTCCTAACTGGTGTACGTGTGGACTCAGAAGTTTGTGAAAATTGAGGTGCTGGTTTCCTCACATCAGCCGCCTTACCAGGGCTTACAGACCACGTCCGAGTAGGCGAGGCCCGTAATGTAGTACCATATGGCCATTCATCCACAACAGAATCCTCAGGCTTGAGTTCACACTCATCATGATTATGTCCGATAATCCCACACCAATAGCAGTAATTAGAGAGTTTCTCATAGCGAAATAAAACCCAACATAATTCCCCTTTACTGTTCCTTATACGAATTCTACGCACAATAGGCTTTGTAATGTTAATATTGACTCGTATTCTAACATATTTACCAACAGTAGAGACCTCCTCATCATTCACCTGCACCACCAATCCCAATTTTCCTCCAATAGCCTGTAACATATTTCTATTTCTCTGGTTTAGAGGAAGATCATACACCCTAACCCAGAAAGCAACCTGATTCAGCAATATATCAGAGGGTTTTTCATTCCCATGAATACCAGCCAACACCACTAAATTGCGTTCAAACAACCAAGGGCCTTCCCGAAGGATTCGATCTCGATCTCGTCTATGAGTAAACTCACAAACGAATCGACCCTCCTCTCCTTCCTGAATAGTGAACCGTTGCATCCTCCACTGACCGCTGAGAGCGCCAGATAAAGCTTTGATATGTAGAGGTTTTTGAGAAAGAATTCGACCCGTGACACACCAACGTTCAATCGGAACCTCTGGCTCAACGTGATCGACAACGTCTTCCTCGCCATCATTCAATGAGAATTTATCAAGCAGAGATTCAAGATCGTGCGGCATATTGGAATAATCCAATCCAGAAAACAAAAATTAAATTAACAGACAGATAGACTACGTTGAGCGAGAGAGAAGACCCAAAAGGCAAGGAAAAGATCTAGCCTACAATGGAGAACTAGAGAGGCAGCCGCAGTGGACCATAGGAAACCCTAGGCGATGGAAAAAAAATCATTTAAAGGTATTATTTACATAATAAGCAAATAAATCATACATTTTACAAAACATACATAAACTTAATATTCCAAAAATTTAATAAAATCATTCACAAATTAAAAACAAAACAAAATTTTAATTTATGAAATAACATAATATACAATTCAATAATAAATACAAATCATCAAACATTTAATATTGAAATTCTTCATTTTCTCCCTTCATTTTTTAGTATGTATTTATTAACCTTCAAGAAAATAAAAAATATTAATTAACAAATACATGACGGTAACGTGGGGGTATTCCCATTTCCGTCCCATACCCTTCACAAGTATTTTTTTTTTAAATTACATATTCATCCCAAACTCTTTTATAATTAACAGTGATGAAGATTAACCTCCAAAAGTTGCTCATCCTTATTGACCTCGTTGAAAATCAGCGACTAGCATTCAAAGTGCCATGGGCCTTTGTTTAACACCTTATCCTTGTCCCTGCTTGAACTGAATTCACACATAAACATGTCATTCCTTAATTCCTTTCGATCAAACCCTCTGATTCACCACCTAATTATGAATGTTTGAGTCACCCTTTTTAAGTTTAGGGCTTTATATGATAACACACATCCCCCCTCTCCCCATAAACATGGCTTTTCACTCCTTTTATTAACACTATCATTAATAACATCTTATGAATATGCGAAATCAATCTTCTGACATCATAAAAAAAAATCAATCTTCTTCAAAATCAACATCAGTCTATGATTCTATCGTTAACTAGACGAAACACAACCGCAACGTACAATGATTCAATAGATAAAAATAAATTAAGCACAAGTCAAAGATAATAGTAGTTCATCCTTCTAGGATCCTAACGGAAGAGAGAAGAGAACGACCAATAAGATATATTTTTTAATAATAATTTATTTTAATTTGGATATACGAGGAATATTAGAAAATAACTAATTTTTATAGAAATTATAATTATAGAATTTAGAATGGGTTAAATTAAAATAATCAAATGATTTATCAAAATTTGATGAAAAAGTTATAAAATAAATAGGCCATGGACTAACAATCATGGGCTTGAACTTTTGGATAATAACAAGATTTTTATCTTTGACTCCAACATAATTGGTCATGGAACTTTCTAGATCATCAAACATAAACTTAATTCATTCATCATTATTGTTCAGAATCTATATATAATATAAAACAGTAACGATGGAACTGAGGTGTCACTTCCTCATTTTTTAGTAATAAAAAATTTAATATTTTAATTTTATTATATATATTTATCTATAAAAAGATTATTTTATCCGTACTATATCTAAGAGTTCTACAAAATTTAAATTAATCTCTAAAATCTCTCTAATTCTCTACACATCTATATATAATATAAAACAGTAACGATGGAACTGAGGTGTCACTTCCTCCTTTTTTAGTGATAAAAAATTTAATATATTAATTTTAATTTTATTATGTATATTTATCTATAAAAAGATTATTTTATCCCATATATCTAAGAGTACTACAGAATTTAAATTAATCCCTAAAATCTCTCTAATTCTCTACATATCTATATATAATATAAAACAGTAACGATGGAACTGAGGTGTCACTTCCTCCTTTTTTACTGATAAAAAATATAATATAATATATAATATATTAGTTTTTATTTTATTATTATATTTATCTATAAAAATATTATTTAAAGTAAATGTGAAAATCAAATAATAATATTTAATTTATATAACACATTTATGTCATTAATTGTAATTATTAGATTGTATTTTTATTAATATTTATATATTAAGATGAATCCGTGCATCGCACGGACCAAAAACTAGTTTATCTCAATAAACGTTTAGCGCTATTATTTGTAAAAAAATAAAAAATAACGTTCAGGACTATTAAATACTGACATGATAATCAGAAATGTTTTTTTATTTTTTTTATTTTTTTATAAATTTACGAAGTATTTTTAGATGGATTATCTCTCAATTAAAATTTTATACCTATACTATTTCAATATAAATCTAGCTTAAAATAACCTTAATTAGAAATTATTTAATTCATCAGAAATTGTTTAATTCATCGAAGTTGCCTATTTAATATAATTATTATAAATTTTATTGCACTTTTAATTTATCACATACTATAATATAATACGATTATAACATAATAATCCGTTTCGACAGGCTAGGTAAATTAAATAAATTTATTGTTTTCTTTTAAGTATTTGCTTGGAAGGGAGTCAAGAGAAGTAAACGAAAGTAACGGAATGTTAAATATCACATTAACTTTGTTTGAAAGTTATTTTTAGAGAGTAAATGAAGGTTAATAGAAGTTAAATGTTTACTTCCTTTAACTTCCAAATTGGAAGTTAACGGAAGTAACGTAAAGTTCATGAATTTTTTTTTTTTTTTTTTATTTCTGTAGAGTAAATTTAACCTTCATTTTTCTTATATATTTACACCCTCAAACGAAGTTAAACTCTTAATTCTCATTTACATTCTATAAACTCCCAGACAAGATTAATTTTTAATTTTTATTTCCATCACTTTGCTTTTCATTCCATTACTTTTTAAAAGGTTACTCAGATTAATAGTACTATCGTCCAAACACGTTTAACTATGAGATTCGGTTTCAACAAAATTTATACCCAATCTTCATATAAAAATTAAATTATTTAGATTTTTTGATATTCCAAATCCCAATCGGCTTAGAAGGGAAAATAAATATAGTTTTCTTTGAAAACAAGAAAAGGAGAAATCTCTCCTATAAAACCCCAATCGGCTTAGATCCCAAAACTTCACCGATATTTTCACATCTGCTCTCCTTTCGTCTCTCTCTCGACCATGTCTAACCAAGCCGAATCATCTGACTCGTAAGTATTCTCCTTACCCAGATCTACATTCACTTACCCATCATCTTCTTGCTCACCGATTTCCTTATTTTTTTTGTGTTCCGTCGACATTAAATGTTCTAAGTTTAGGTTTTTGAGTTCGTTTAATCTTCGATTTTGCTAATGGGTACTTGATTTTGCAGTAAAGGAACCAAGAGGGATTTTAGTACTGCGATTTTGGAGCGGAAGAAGTCTCCGAATCGGCTTGTTGTTGATGAAGCTATTAATGATGACAACTCTGTTGTATCTCTCCATCCAGATACGATGGAGAAGCTCCAACTCTTTCGGGGTGACACGATCCTGATTAAGGTTTGAATTGCTTTCACTTGCGAGTTTGAATTGTTTTTCTGAGTGGTTATTGTGGGTTATTGTAGTGTTGATTATGTGTTTCTTTGGGCGACGCGATCAAAATTAAGATTTGAATTCCTTCCACTTACGAGTTTGAGTTGTTTTTCTGAGCTGTTATTCTAGTGTTAATTTTGCGTTTCGTTGTTATTGCTTGTGGTTGATTGGAATTAAGATTTAATTTATGTTCTTGTCTAGTGCTATAGGAGATTTGGGGTTTTGAGTATATGGTTAGCTGGTTACCTCTATTAGCTTTTGGGTTCTTTTTGAAGGATGTATGAGCTGCGTTTGCTCTTTCATTTTGGTCTTTCGGATGTTTTTATCTTTGTTTTGTATGGTTGATGCCTTTTTTTATCAGTCCCCAATTTTGCATTTAATTTTGCAAAGGAAACGTTTTTTCTGAAACATAACCTTCCTAAAAAGCCCACAAACAAAATTAAACAGGACACTGACACGGACACGAATCACACAAACGCTACTAACTAGAAGTGTCTGTGCAACATAGGTTATATAATATGAATAATTTATTTTTTTGAGTCTCTATTTTAGATTTCATTAAAGGTTTTAAGTTTTTTTTTGGGGAAATTAATGTAAATAAGGTTGCATGGAATCTAGCTTTTAGGCTTTAGGAGCTGGTTCTGTAACATGATTTAATTTCTACCTTAAGTTGATTGCTTGTATATTCATATATTCCTCTTGTGGTGTTTAGGGAAAGAAAAGGAAAGATACCATCTGCATTGCCCTTGCTGATGACACCTGTGACGAGCCCAAGATCAGGATGAATAAGGTTGTAAGGTCAAACCTGAGGGTTAGGCTTGGGGATGTTGTCTCTGTGCATCAATGTCCCGATGTCAAATACGGGAAGCGTGTGCACATACTGCCTATTGATGACAGTATTGAGGGAGTCACTGGAAATTTATTCGACGCATACTTGAAACGTGAGTTATTCTGAACCTATTATTTTCTAGTAAATTGATGTCTGTTTTATGGATTGCTAGTATCAATATCAGTTGATGTTTTCATATGCTTATTTTATTTCATTTAATCGCTTAAAAGAACCAGTTTTCACTGTTCATAAATAGAAATATGCAGAAAATAAGTGATCATTTATAACTTTGGCATGCTAATGAAACAACCATTTTATTTAGTGTTTTTCCTTAGCAAAAAAATATTAAAAGCTAAATTTATTTATATGATTTTGGGATTTAGATATACATCAGCATATCATCCATTTTTGGTAAGTAATTGTGATTTTAAGTGCACTATAATATTACCATTTTTAATTTATAGGAGCTAATCTATGTACAACCACTAATTTTCTTTTGTCTTTTTTTTGGGTATAATTTCTTACAATTGTGTGAGCTGTCCATCTCTTTTATTTAATTTTTTTTTTTATGGACATTATTTAGAATTTTATGTCTTGAGAGTTGATTGCCATCATGATTCCATGAAGGATTTTATGCATTTCAAAGAAATTTATGAACAACTTGCATCTGTTCATTTCTTTTCTTTTTTTGACAAAAGTTAGTTCTTGTGAACAACTTGCAACCGTTTTTGCATTTATCTGTTAATCAGTACTGTTACTTTTTATTTGGATTTATTGGCTTTAGAAGTGTTACATTCCTAATTGTTAATATGTCTTGGAATGAGTTTTAATAGTTTACAGGGTCACAAGAATAATATGTTACCAATTTCTGGATATTTTCCCCTAAAAATTGTCGTTCCATATGGTCTGCCAGCTTCTTCTGGTATATATTGTCAATCCAATTCGCTACAAGTGCTTTGTTCTACTGTCTAGATCTTACATTGTTCTTAGTATTGATGATTCTGAACGCTCCAACTTAAATTTGCAGCTTATTTCCTGGAGGCATATCGCCCAGTCAGGAAGGGGGATCTCTTCCTTGTGAGAGGGGGAATGAGAAGTGTGGAGTTCAAGGTTATTGAGACTGATCCACCAGAGTACTGTGTGGTTGCTCCAGACACGGAGATCTTCTGCGAGGGAGAGCCAGTGAGAAGAGAAGACGAGAATAGATTAGATGAAGTCGGTTATGATGATGTTGGTGGTGTCAGAAAACAGATGGCTCAGATTAGGGAGTTGGTGGAGCTTCCACTGCGACACCCCCAACTGTTCAAATCAATTGGTGTGAAGCCCCCAAAAGGAATTTTGCTCTATGGACCTCCTGGTTCTGGCAAGACTCTTATTGCCCGTGCTGTTGCCAATGAAACTGGTGCTTTCTTCTTCTGTATCAATGGACCTGAAATTATGTCGAAATTGGCTGGGGAGAGTGAAAGCAATCTCAGGAAAGCTTTTGAGGAAGCAGAGAAAAATGCTCCATCAATAATCTTTATTGATGAAATTGATTCAATTGCTCCCAAGAGAGAGAAGACGCATGGAGAAGTTGAGAGAAGGATAGTTTCTCAGCTCTTAACACTTATGGATGGACTGAAGTCCCGTGCACATGTTATCGTTATGGGAGCCACAAACCGTCCCAACAGCATTGATCCTGCTCTGAGACGGTTCGGTAGATTTGATAGGGAAATTGACATTGGTGTTCCAGATGAAGTTGGGCGCCTTGAGGTTCTTCGTATCCATACAAAGAATATGAAGCTTTCTGAAGAAGTATATATCAACCACTATTTAATTTTTTCAAAGATTTGCCTTACCTATTCTTTGTTTTTTTTGTTTGTCAGCTCTTTCTGTTTAATTAAACAACTTCTTTTATTTTGCAGGTTGATTTGGAAAGAATCGCTAAAGATACCCATGGTTATGTTGGTGCTGACTTGGCAGCTCTTTGTACTGAGGCTGCACTTCAGTGCATTAGGGAGAAGATGGATGTGATTGACTTGGAAGATGAGTCAATTGATGCTGAGATACTAAACTCAGTGGCTGTGACTAATGAGCACTTCCACACTGCACTTGGGAATAGCAATCCATCTGCTTTGCGTGAAACAGTGAGTGTTTGCAACATATTTCTGTGATCCTTTGGTAATAGTATGAAAGGGTATCATATTGTTTATCGTGTTTCTAATCAAGAATGTTTTGGCCAGGTGGTTGAAGTGCCCAATTGCAGTTGGGAAGATATTGGAGGTCTTGAAAATGTTAAGCGGGAGCTTCAAGAGGTAATTTTTATTTTATTTTTTGCTTTTATTGAGTTCTGTTTGATTTGCATTCTTCAATTTATCTTTGGCTAAATTCTGATGGAAATGTGCTGTTTTTTTTTTTTTCCTGATGTAGACTGTTCAATATCCAGTGGAGCACCCTGAGAAATTCGAGAAATTTGGAATGTCACCCTCTAAGGGGGTTCTTTTCTATGGACCTCCTGGATGTGGAAAAACCCTTCTTGCTAAAGCTATTGCCAATGAATGTCAGGCAAATTTCATCAGTGTCAAGGGTCCTGAATTGCTTACAATGTGGTTTGGGGAGAGTGAAGCCAACGTGCGAGAAATTTTCGATAAGGCTCGCCAATCCGCTCCTTGTGTTCTCTTCTTTGATGAACTTGACTCAATTGCTACTCAGGTTTGTTGTGTACTCGTAAAAAAAATTCACTGTAATTTGAAGATGAATAATCACTCACTTTATAGACGAAAATATTATTGCTGCATTTATTCTTTAGTGTGTTGGTAGTACTAGTGCACATGATTGGGATCTTGTGTACCTTAAGACTCAATTTTTTTGATTGCTAATTCTTTTTGTTCTTTCTTGCTTCTTGCTTATACTTTTTTATTTGCGGTATTGCAGAGAGGAAGCAGTGTAGGAGATGCTGGGGGTGCTGCTGATAGGGTTTTGAACCAGCTTTTGACAGAAATGGATGGCATGTCCGCAAAGAAAACCGTGTTCATTATTGGGGCGACTAATAGGCCTGATATTATTGACCCTGCACTTCTGCGTCCTGGCCGTCTTGATCAGTTGATCTACATTCCTCTTCCGGATGAGGATTCTCGCCATCAAATTTTCAAGGCTTGTTTGAGGAAATCACCCATTTCCAAAGATGTTGACCTTAGAGCACTTGCCAAATATACTCAGGGCTTCAGCGGTGCTGATATTACTGAAATTTGCCAGCGAGCTTGCAAATATGCAATCAGAGAGAATATCGAAAAAGTAGGCTTTTGCTATATTTTCTTATTATTTCTTATTAGTATATTCTTGTTATGGTATATGATGGATGTGCCCGTGTCTGTGTTTCACAGGATATTGAGAGGGAGAGGAGACGGAGAGACAACCCAGAAGCTATGGAGGAAGATGTGGAGGATGAGGTAGCAGAGATCAAGGCAGCACATTTTGAGGAGTCGATGAAGTTTGCCCGCAGGAGTGTGAGCGATGCTGATATCCGCAAGTACCAGGCCTTCGCCCAAACTCTGCAACAATCAAGAGGCTTCGGAAGTGAATTCAGGTTTTCTGAAGCTAGTGGTGCAGCTACTGGAGCAGATCCTTTTACAGCATCTGCTGCAACAGCAGAGGATGATGATCTCTACAATTAAATTACCTTCAAACAGGCGCGTGGTGTTTTTACAATAGTCCTATATGTGTATTTGTTTATTTCCGTCGGTGTTGTAGTTTTAAGGATAATTTTATGTTGTCGGTCTTGGCCCGACTCAGCCTTTGGGTTTTTGGCAAAAGACTGAGGCTGACCTTGCAAGTTGATAGAACAGATTCAGCTGCTTTACTGGTTATATAATGGATGACTTTTGAAACCCCATCTTTCGACTTTGATATGCGTTTTCACCTTCTGTAAAACCTTCTGTATCGTATTGTCTGCTGTCTACTGTTGCATATATCTGCTTAATTACTGTGTCGAAGTTCTTGCATCTCATGGGGGATCTTTAGTATCTATTGATTTGCGTCTGTCTGTCTGTGTTGGTAGTATGTGGTTATGAAGTTGCTCCATTTTCTTATCTCTTATCAATGGGGGATAAGAACCAGCTGTGAGGAAAGAATGCTCAGTTTTTTTAGTGTTAACCTATTCGAGTCTATTCGGTTAGTTACAGTTAAGGATGTATTTAGTGGGATCGAATCCGAGAGTTGTTCCCACAAATTTATCCTGACTCGATTCTGTGAAAATGCCCAGGTTATGAAAAAGATGGGATGGTTGAGCCATCATTGAGCCTACTTTGTTACTTCTAGCTAACAGATAAATCTGTTCATGAGTCTGCAGACTGCTTAAGTCTATGGTTAGTCTGGACATGTATATTTGAGAGTTAGTCGGTCTGTTCAAGTCCACACATGATGGGTTGAGTTTGGAATTTGTCTTTTAAGCCCGAGCCCAATCTAGCTTGGTTTTTTCACTTCAGCCCAGCCTAGCCTGAACTCGATGTAATATGGGCTGGGCTGGGTTGTGAGCTATTTGGACAAGGTAGATAATGTAGTTTAATGTAAAACTCGATTTGATCCGGCGCGGCTTGAGTCTGGCTCATCGGATTCGATTAGATCGGGCCTGGATGAGTCTATAAACAAGTGTAGACGCATACACGTGTATTGTTAAAAGTAGAATGGTAATAGTTGTGGAGAGAGAATGGAGTTGTGAGGGAACAAGTCTGCCACAAGTTCATGACTTACTGACCTCTTAGGGATTGCTGCTCTGCTGTGCTGAGCTGACCTGACCTGATTTGAAAAATAATAATTCAGATCTAGAAGCCTTTCTCTTCTCTATGCATCTCTATACTTTATACAATAATTGCTGATTACTGATTTATAACCTTAATTTCATTTCATTTTTTCACTTTATACTCGTCTCAGAGCTCATGGATACCATATCAAATCCGTATTTAAAATATTGGTTTAAAAAGTCGAGATAATTGTATCATTAGATCCAGTGACATCTTTGATATCCGACACGAGTGACATCAGATGCTAGAACAATTGTTCTATCCAGGCCGGTCCGACAATTTAGTGGTCCTAAGCAAAATAAGCAATAAAGGCTCATTTAATATAAAATTTACTAATTAAAGTATAAAAATAGGACAGACCTTTTAATTTTTTTTTTTATTAATGAACTTTCAGAAAGAATTAGATTAATCTGTATGATTTTATCACTATAATTTTCATATATACATATAACACTTAATTTTTTTTTTTTTGTCTCCTCCAGCCTTGGGCCTTAAGCCGGCGCACCCTAGGTCTAGAGCCGGCCCGGTTCTATCTTTTTCGGTTTTAGTGACATCTGACACTAAACCTACTAATTCAATTAACGGATTCTTTATTTCTAAATCAGTATTTAGAACTTAGTTATTATATATATTTCTTAGAATTTTTATTTTCTTTAGAAAAAAGTCCATTGTAATCTCACTGAATATTTTGGCATATTTCAGCTTTTTAAGGTATGAGATGTGATGTATGATTTCTGTAAAACTCTGGTGTATGAGTCTGAATGGTCAGGAATTGGATGTAAATTGACAAACTGTAATGCCTCTTTGCTTTCATTATACTATATTACACTATTTTTCTCATTTATTTCATTAGTTTTTTTTTTCTTTCTGTACACATGATTCAGAAATTTTAGGGATAAGAATCAATTTGCCTCTCAAATTAGCAAGAAATTCCATTGCTAATATCCATTTACTTCAAAAAAAAAAAAAAACTGGTATTTTTATTAAATACAAGGGTAAAAATAAGTTTTAAGTTTCTACAATTTGGATTATTTTACGAAAATTATTAGAAGCATCCTGTTCTCCATATCAAATAGAAGATTTTCTTTACATATTTTACCGTGTAATATGGACCAACGCATATTATAACAGGTCCTATTTTTTCTTATTAAATGGGGTTACAATACATGCGCCTAAATGTGAATTGAGGTCCTCCAAGTAACACGGGAGATCAAAATATAACAGTAAGGTTATTAGGAAAATATATTCACCTGTTTTTTGGAAGATAATATATATTCACTTTTCATTGGTCAAATTTAAATGGATAGTCTTATAATTTTTTTTTAATTCCTTTTAAATTATTTTATTTTCTAAAAATTTAATTGATTTTTCTTGTCCATTTCATTCATTCATTTTCAAAAACAATATGATGAAAATATAATTCCTTTAAAATTGATCTTAAATTAAAGGTCTACAATGGATTGATGTGGAGTTAACATAGCTTTGAAAAAAGAAAAAGTATTCATGGTGTGGATAATTTGAGTTAATTACACCCATAGTCCTCTAAATATTAGGAATAGAACATTATTGCCATAGAACTTCATTTCTAACATCAATTTCTTTATTGTCTAGATTCATGCAATAACAGTCATCGAAAAAGACACGTGAACAATACACGTAAGCCATATTTTTACACGTGAATTAAATTCATCAAATGTAAAGTTAGATGAATTTAATGTTAATTTTATAACTTTTGTGTTATATTTCCGATACTTGGAAGATCACGGATGTAATTAACCGGGATAATTTAGGGGAAATTGAATCTAAGGATGGGGATTAAGTGATGTGTAATAGTGAGAAATGTAGGAAAAATGGGATCATGTCCTTAAAAATAAAGCAAAAAAATGTAGGAAAAATAGAGAAAATAAAAATGATTAGACTAAGCAAAGCAAACTTTATAGGAGACAAGACCACATGAAAACACAGAAGATTAAAAATGATAATTGTCCTTAGGATTATTTGTCATTTTTAGGGCTATTGGTTGTCAATTTCCAACATAACTGACCCCATAATTTCAATTCAAAACTATCATCAATTTCACTTAAGATTCTTTCATTTTCCCCCTATATTTTCTCATTTCTTGTGTTTATTAAAAAAAGGGGAGTCGGAAATTGGTCCGTAAAAGGGTCACGAGCTGGGTTTATGCTCCGTTTCCAAGAACGGATCTAGTAAGGCGAAAGGTATTCCCCAATGCAAAGGAGTCTAATCAAAGCAATCCTCGAGTAAGAAAAGAGAAGGCGCTACTCTACTTAGCCCTATTAAAGAATGAAGCTCCGTACGACACCCGGCTCCCAAAGAAGGAAATGCTAACCACAGTTTCAATGGTAACGGGAATACGCCTGACGGCTAAACACAGATAGTGACGCTTCCATCGCTTAGATTTCGGGCGATAGATTATTAAATTTATTAAACATGAAGTAAGCATAGAATTTACTTTCAATAAGTGTAAATATTTTCATGTTTATTAGAAAATTATTAGTTTTTTTTTTTTTTATGAGAATGCTAAGAGTACAATGATAACATGACAACAGTAAGGAATAAACCCCGACAACATGAAAACAATAAAGAATAAAACCTTATATAAGTATAGGCTATGCCTAATACATTATCCACGAAGGCAAAAAATAAACTACAAAGAGTAAAAAAAGCCATTAAAAGTACCGTCGAAAACAAACAACAAATGGAACATATACTGCTCGTCACTCCAAATTCGTAGAGAAACACTTGTAGTCCTGACTCTTCATTTAAACAATTTGGAATTTTTGGATCTGAATCCATTCTTTCGCAATCCTGTAAATTTAGTGTTCTACGGATCAAATCTACCATTTCTGTTCTTGCTAAATCATAAAAAGTTACAAATAAAAAGATGATGAACAACAAATACAGATTAAACGGATTAAGAGATACAACAAGATATATGGAATCCAACGAGAAAAAAAACTTAAGGAACAAAGAAAAAAAAACTAGAAGAATAGAAACGGCGGATGAGAAAGAAGGAAAACAAGCCTCATTCTTCCTCTCCTTAATTAGACAGCAACAAACCGGATCTACAAAATGAAAAAGATAGAAAATAATGAAATTGGATCGTTATGGACTTTCGTGAGAAAATTATTAGTTACTAGAGAAGTAGTTGTGTAATACACCCAACAATTCAGGTTTTTAAACATGTAATTACAATAATAAATAATTTAACATGGTTCGGCTAATCGGGTCCATTTTTATAAATAAAAAGAAGCTATGATTGAAAAGAAATACTAATATTATAAGATTTATATCAATTTACTCAAACTCTTTTGCTTGAGGGTTATTTCAGGGAGAAATTGTAAGAGGCTACGGAGAGTCAGTTAACTCTTCGACTTCGATGATAAAATAACAAAAATTATATTTACGGCCGAAATTGTACATTCCTAAACATAAAATTTCTATCGGTAAAATCCTTATTACGAGATTCTGTGACAAATTTGATATCATTAGCCATAGATTTTCCATCTCTGATTCTTAATTCCCCAAAAAGTGTGTTTTTTACAAAGTTTTTGTACAAATAACTCTCAGAGTATTGGTTTCACTACTGGTGATCTATATTTATAATTTCTTGAATTTGTATAACTAAATTTTCTAAAGAATAATATATAATTAGAGATAGGAGCACATTCAGATTGAGTTTATATTCTATTGTAAAGGAAGGTTGCCTTTTTCACTTCTGCAGTACTTTTTCATCCGATGAAAATCACGCACATCTTATAATGCAGATCACAATTCAATTGATCTATAAAATTTATGTAGAATCAACAATCGTGAAAGAACCATCGTACCTTTTGACAAAATCTATTATACTACGATAATATATTCGAGACAACTAATTTTAAGCTCTAAATTTAGATTGTTTGTATAGAAACCATTGAAAATTTAAAATATATAATCATAAGAAGGAGAAATTTAATGTAGTTTGAATGGAGAAGCCAAAACGATTTTTCTAACCTTTAAGAGATGAGTAATGAACCCGGATCTATCAATAAATAAATCAACAAATTTAGATTTACTTTTTATAGCACAAATTTATTGAACAACAACGGAAGTAATCAATATTGACTTCATATCATCGATCTACGAGGTTACTATATCGAAGGAGCAATCTTCATTGTTCCACGAACTAAGAACGCTACCCGAGAACAGAAAGGGGACGACGGCTAGGGAGAGGGAACAGAGTGAAAATTGCATTGTGCATTATCTCTGATTATTGTGTTACCAGTGTCTTAGATTTAGCCTCCATACTATTTATAGCTAGATTAAACCTAAAGCCTGATTCTAATTCTAAACTGATTAGGTTACGGACGAACCATTAATGGATCAGTAAATGGGTCAGGATCCGTTTACTCTATTTATTCTCCAACAGATTGAATACCTATAAATTATAGGCTATAATTATATTATTTTAATAGATTACTTAAAATGGAATTTGAGCAATTGAATTCATCTCAAAATGATGTATATGTAACAATTTAATTTCATTTATTTCATTACCAATAAATTTTTTTTTTTTACTTATATATCATTTTTACTTATAAAATTTTTAATGGAAAAAAGGTGGGGGAACACCATTGGCAATTATGAAATGCTATAGAAATAAGAAAACATATATCAAATCATATAATATATCCAAATAAATCATAAAAAAATTAATAAATAAATAGTAATTGCACATCATATCATATCATATCATATCATACAAGTGGATATCAATCATGCCTATGGGCATACCTTAATTATGCCCCACCACATTACATCTCTTTTTCTTACTCTTATCATTTTTATTTATTATTAATCTATCAAAAAATCATATATTTATTTATTAATTATTTTATTATAAATATTCTTTTGGTGGGTGCCATTGTGACTCATCCAACATCGGTGCTCATTAATTGTAAATATATTGTTTCCACTTTCCATAAAATTACAAATTTACCCCTATCGTAATTAGAGGAGAGCGGATTTAGTCTCTATGTATCATATAAACAATTTCAGCGTTCTAGTCCTCCAATAAAACTTAAAATTGTACATTTTCTATAAATGGAAAAAACCCATCTTTTATTAATGAGGCTTAAAATTAGCTTATGTATAATAATTTATTATATATAAAGTAATTTTAAGCCTCATTAACAGAAGAAGATGAGTTTTTTTTTCATTTATAGAAAATGTGCAAAATGTAATATTAAGCCTAATATTTATTAATAAATATTAGGCTTAATATTACACTTTTTTTTTTTTCTTTTTTTATATGGAGGTTACATTCATTCTCCAAACAATTATAGGGTTAAATTTGTACATTACCCTAGAATTAAACTTAAAAGGACTTAAATGAAAAGAGTAGGTAGATTTAACATGAAGTTTTTTATATGAGTAAAATATCAATTTCATTCTTACACTTAGCACTTCAAATCAAATAGGTCTAACATCAATTTCATTCTTACACTTAGCACTTCTTATTAATTTGGTTCACAATTTGATATCTTTTAGAAAATTAATTCAAAATTGACACCCAAATATCTAATATATATAAACATTCAAGGTAAATTTACATAGAAATTCATTTAAATTTTTTTATTATGTCAGATATTAATTTCAATTACATCAAATTAAGTAAATCATTATTTTTAATATATTTTAAGAAATATGATCTAATGGTCTAAAATATATATTTTTAGGGTTTAAAATTTATGAATAGAGGTCTAAATTTTTTAAATTAGAATATAAAATCGTACTTTATTTATAATATATAAAAATATTAATATATTAAGAATTAATTCGAATAGAATAATTTAATTGTAATTTTATAATTGATTTTCATGTAAATGTGATATGGTCAATGTCAATTGGGTCCATATAGCACGCGAGCCCAATAGATAAAATGGGCAAACCCATCAAGCACCCTACCCACTAACATCTTGAAAGGACAAAATGGTCCTTATGCGTACCCATAAAAAATAAAGTTGTTGGATTAGTCCAACTAGGGATGACAACGGGTAGGATGTCCGCTGGTAGTGTCAATCTCAAATCGTTACCTGTTTGTTTTTTTAATTACATGTACCCTTCCGATTATCCTAACGGGTATATGTTTTGTATCTCATACCCGTCCCATTTAATTCATGGGCACCCTTACTCATTAAAAATCAATAAATAAAACAAAAAATATTATAAATTTAACAAAGTATAAATTTAATAAATTATCTATCTAAAAATTGAATAAATTGAACCTTAATCAATAAAAATTGGGGAAATTTTTTTTTGAGAGAAAATTCAAAATTTAGCCTAAACGGATGCGGCATACCATTCCCACCATGGTGGGAACGGATGCGGCATCCGTTCCCGCCATGGTGGGGACGGATGCGGCATACCGTTCCCACCATGGCGGGAACGGATGCCGCATCCGTTCCCACCATGGTGGGAATGGTATGCCGCATCCGTTTAGGCTAAATTTTAAAATATGCAAAATCGTAAAATTTTTAGTAACGAAAAATACTAAATCATTCAATTTTTTGTGACGAAAAATTAAAAATTCTCCTATTTTTTGTGACGAAAAATGCAAAATCGTCATGAAAAATATGTATTATTTTCATGAGTTCTTTAATAAAAAGATGTAAATCTTAATGTTTTCGACTCGTAATCATCCATTTTCGGGGTTCAGATTGTCACACATCAATTATTTTCATAATTTCAATTATTGTTGTTCGGGTTTATGATTTTGGAGAGAGAATTTTCAGTTTTTGATCAAAATTATGCGAAGGGCAAAAAAGTCCAAAAGTGGCGGTGAAAAGGAATTTGATGGTGGTATTTAGTAGCTCACTAAATCTTTGATCTTTCATTTAGACACACGAAGTTTCTAATCTTTTTCTATCACATTAAACCTCTGATAACCATAAAAATCAGTTTTGAATATAAAATCCGTTTAACAGAAATTTATTAATTTCACAAATTTTTTATTTTTAACATTTAAAACCAATTTTTGATATATATAAATTATTCCAAATTGCAAAAGTTATAATTTTAAACATCAACAAAATAAACAATCTTTTCTAAATATATAGATATTTTTTTTGCCAAAAATAAATAGATAAAAGTTGTGGAATGTGAAAATGAGGGTTAGCTTTTTCTTCAAAAGTAAAATAGAAGAAGAATCTAAAAATATGGGACAACTGACAAAGTGGCTGGAGATAACCTAAAGAGAGAATTACTATTATTATTTTATTTGTTCCTTTTTTTTATGGAATGTCAAATAAGAAAAAAAAAAATCAAAATCTTGAATATTATTATATGTTTAGTTTCATTTTCCAAAATTACTTTTACTTTTTTAATATTAAATAGAAAATAAAAAAGGTTTGCTAAAAATTATAAGTATATACTCTTAGTAGAAAAATTAAATACTTCTTTCTTCCATATTAGTTATCCCATGAAGAAATTTTTTCTTGTTTTACATTGCTTGTGTTTAAGTTTTCAATGTAAATTTTTATTAATAAGTTTAATATCAACTTAATCCAACATCTATCTCTAAACTTGTCCAAAAAACTTGATTAATTCTTTAAACTTTATAAACGTCCCGAAACCAAAAGCTAAGATGCATGCAGAAGGTGTGTTGCACGCGTTATAGAAAAGTAAAACGATCAAGATTGAGATATGATGTTCTAATATAAGAGAGGAAAAGTTTTACAGTTGATTAAGTAGTAACATTCAAGGAGTGTGCAACACACTTCCGCATACAATTTACTTTTTTTTTTGCCGCCGAATGATTAATTAACTACATTTTAAACAAATTGAGTGGGCTATCGGGATAATTTAGGCAAGTTGAGGGGCTATCAGTATATTTTGAAAGTTTATGGGCTCAATCAAGCTTTTTAGATAAATTCAAGGGAACTTCCATCATTCTTATTCTCCTTTTCCTAAATCAAAGCGGATCTACTTTGAGGAGGAAGAAGGAATTTTCCTTCTTCCTCCTCCAACCGGGTTAGACTGTGTATTTTTTTTCTCATTCAGTATCCATATATTTTTGCAGATCTCTATATCTGTCTGAATTGTATCCACTCCCAATCATTCTTTTATTTATATCTTTTTCGGATTTAGCAAGTGCGGAAACGATTCATTTTATACGTGAATCAATAGATCTATGTGGTTGCAACAAAAGAAAGGACACTGATCCGAATTCGAAAGGGTCTGAATGATGAAGATCGGATTGCAGTTGCTGTTCTACGGATTTTGATTTCCAAGAAGTATATGTTTTATTGTTTTTTGTGTTTTTTTTATACCTTTTATGGATTTTTCATGCTCTTTATAGTCAATTTTGTCCCTTTGTGGTTTTGTTAGGATTTTATTCCTTGTGGTTTTCTGATTATATTTGTACTCTTTTCATCTAATGAAGTAAGTATGTTCATAAAAAAAAGATAAATTCAGGGCGCAGATGATATATTAAACCTTTTTAATATGTGTTAATATTTTATATGAATTATATAATAACAATTTATAGTATGTCCAACACACATCTTGCATGCAGTTTACTTCTTTGCAAAGAATGCTCAACTGACTACATTTTAAGTAGGTTGAAGGGGTTATTATATACTTTAAAAATTTAAGGGAATAATCAAAATTTTCGACAAATTTAGGAGCATATAAGTATTAAGTTTTCAGAGGGAAATCAACCTTTTTGAACAAGTTTAGAGAGTACTATTTTTTTTGTGAAGGGTGGTGGTACGAATCAAATAAATGTTATGGAAAATGAGAATTATTAATAAAGAGAGATGTTATTTTATACCGTTTTTTTTATAGTTTGTTTCATTTCTCGGTTCGAGGCTCGTCAGGCACCCTTTAGGTAGATCCTCTTCCAATTTAAGCATATGCCAGGATTCAAACTCGAGATCTAGCTTAAACGACTTGAGTCCCTTAACCACTTAAGCGTATTAATTATTAGTTGTATGATTTAATCAAATGTAACAAATAATATGAAAACAACTAACAATAATAATATACATACAACTATCAGCAATAATAAAGAGTAAACAACTAACCGTAACAATAAACAACAATAATTGAGTTAAATATACTTTTAATATATACAATAAAGTTTAGTTAAGATGAGTTGTTGTATTAAGCATCCGGTCTTCCATGCCTAATAAAAAATTTAAACAAATTGTTTTACTGTTATTTAATAATAATTACATCAGACCTTTCAAACATCAATTATTTATTTTGTTACTAACACAATTACATATAAATGTCGAAATGATAATATTTAAATATATCAGACATAAAATGCTTATTATGTTATTAAAACATTTATAAACAACCCATCAAAATACAAATAACTGTTTTATTTATTGACAAATTTATTTAGAAGATCCAATATGATAGTTGAATAATTGTTAAATCAACTAGTTGGAATTTTCTACTATAAGGGTAAAATTGAACTTGTTTGATAATATTAAGGTTAAATGCACAATTGGTCACTGAACTTAAATGGTTGTCTCAAAATGGCCACTTAAGTTTAATTTGTCTCAATAACACTCAACTTTGAGTTTTGTCTTAATTAGACCACTCTGGCGATTTCATTGATTAAAAAACATTGGAATGATGACATACGTGACACGTCTGCATGAGGCAACTCAAATCTCTGACCGAAACGACACATGACATCCATATATATGCTACATGGCTATGACGTACGTCAAAGCCATGTAGCACATATATGGATGTCATGTGTCGTTTCGGTCAGATATCTGCGTTGACTTATGCTGACATATCATTTACGTAATCATTGTGATGCTTTTTAATCACTGAAATCATTAAAGTGGTCTAATTGTGATAAAATTCAAAGTTGAACGATTTTATTAAGACAAATTGAATTTGAGTAACCAAGATAATATATGTTCAGTGACCAAATAATATTAAAAAAAATAACATTATTTCATAGACTAGGAGAGACCAATTTTAACATTATCTCTAAATTATATAAAAGAAAAATAGGGCAGTAATTAATTTTCTTACAGCAAAAAGATAGAATATTTATTGCAGGTAAACCGCACGTGGAAAGTCTTGACAGGATCCTACACACAAACATAATTTGGTAAAACCGTGTTGCGGTTTCAACCTTGTCAGACTTGCACGTGTTCCCTTCTCATTTTGGGCCCTACACTCATTACATATACCTTGACTTTTTATTTTCATTTTATATATTTTTATTTTCGATTAAAATGCATGTGATTGAATTATAAGTAAGTTTTGGTGTATTTTTATTTTTTTGGTTGATTAACCTTGATCTTTTATTTGGATATATTAAACCATTGATTATTTATTTTTAGTCTTATTAAACTTTTTATGACAAAAAATGTAATTTTAAACATAAACACTATAAAAAAAGGGTCTATTACGACGCTAAAATAAATAGTTTAGCGACGCTTTTCAGCGTCTCTAAGTGGTTACCCACGCTTCTCAAAGCATCGTTACAAGCGTCGTTAAATCGCGTGTCGTTAATTTTAACGACGCATAAAACCTTATGTGGGTAAATTCAATCTGACGACATATCCTGGAGAAACGTCGTCATGCTTCCAATGCTTACATTTTAGCGTCGCCGATTTTTCATATTATATATTTTTAATTTTCGAAATCTCGACTACGCTTTTAATAAAGTGTCACAAAGTTAACAACATATAATTTGTGTTATGTCGTTATGTCGCTTCAGAAAATATTCATTACTTATTGAATATCGCGACACTTTAATTTAAAAGCGTCTCCAAATTAACGACATTTAATTATATAAACGTCTACATTTAGCTACATAATGCAACAACAGTTTGAGCTAAAATATTGTTTCTAAATTACAACACTTGAATATTATTATGTCCTCATTATAACAACATTTCATACATAAACGTCTTGAATACAACGGCACTTCGACTAAAAATCTTTAAATTACGACATAATTACATAAATGTCTTCATTTAGCTATATTAAGAATAAATGCAAAAACATTTATTTGTAAAAAAAGCCCTCAAATTACAATGTATAACCATTATTACATCATCAACATAATATTTTTACATTTTTACGAATAAACATTTTAAAATTTAAAGTACATAGTTATAATAATAATATGTCCCTATTTTCAACAACTCATAATGCTGGAGGGAAAAAAAATTCTACTGCAAAAAAGACCTTGAAAGTTGTAATAAAACCAAAAAAATACATGGCAACTTCCACTACAAAGAGTTGCTTAGTCAGAGTCAAATGTTTGAAAGAAGATGAAACAATTTAATCGTTTATAGCAGAGCGAAATTAACTTCTTGAGGATTTGTTTTCCTTCCTTATTGAGCAATTAGGATGCATTCCCTGAAAATATGAGAGATTGAAAAGCTTCTTCTTTAATATACCATAGATTAAGTGAGAAAAAAATACCAAAGACAAGTGAATAACATCAGTAGAAAACTACAAACCTTCTCAGTGTACCGAAACAAAGCAACAAATTAGTGGCAGTAATATTATATATATTAAACAGAAATAGGAATGTAGAAGGAACTGTCGAATAGTCATGTAGATTGGAATGTCGAAGTCGAGCTGCGGAAGGCATCACCGGAGCTTCATTGTGGGAGAGAAATTTAGGCTGATAGTGGGAAACGTGTGAATAACAGAGTCAACAAAGGCAGGGAGTTGAGGTTAAACGAAAATAAAAATACATATTAAATACAAATATATATACATATATTAGATTAATTTTTTATTTTTTCTTTTTAGATTAAGTGAACAACCGATTTTAGATACATCTTTTTACAGTTTAAATTCTTTATCCATCCTTTTTAAACTTTAAAAAGATATAGTTTTTTAATTTTAAAAAGATATAGTTATTTTCTTTCGGTAAAATTTGCATTAAAAAAAGATATAGTTTTTTTTTTTTTAATTTGAAAGTAAAATTTTAAAATGCCTAACATAAAAATTAGAAAATGTTATTATATAATTATAAAAGGTGACACAATTTCAAAAATATATATTGAATTTATCAAAATATGGGAAAAAACTAAAAAAACGTCTTCAAATAAAAAATATAAGGATATTTTTTATTGATACAAAATTTAAACTTTCTTAAAGATAAAAAAAATACCGACATTTATTTTACAAGTGTAATTAAAAAAATTTAAATGCCAACAAAAAAAACGTCATTAAGTAATATAAAAGGCGGCACAAATTAAAAAGCGTGGTTGAATTTTTAAATACGGGATAAAAAATAAAAATATATTCAGTTGAAAAAATATCGAGACACTTTTTAACGACGCAAAATTCTAAGCCGTCTTTAACTTAAAAAAAATGCAGATGCTTTTTTAAAAGTGTGGTTAATTTTTTAAAAATACCATCAAATAATAAAAAGCGTTGTTAAGTGATAGTAAAAGACGACATAAATATAAAAGCGTGGTTAAATTTTGAAATATGAAGACACATGCCAAAATGCATCGCTAAAAAAGTGTCGTAATAGACCATTTTTTTTGTAGTGAAAATTCGGTTAACTGACTGTTATTCATTGCACATGCATTCGAAATTTGTAATTTTTCACTGTTTGATTGAATGTGCAATTTGATCGTAGGAAAACTGTTAAAACCTTAATTCAAACTGTAAAAAATATTTTTTTTTAATAATATCAAATATAGATGAAGTTAATAACGTATTTTTAACGGAATTAGATGTCCATATTTACTAATTTGGTCATAAAAGGGTTTAATGAGACCAAAAATAAATGATTAGGGGCTTAATATATCCAAATAAAAGATCAAGTGCTTAATGAACCAAAAAATAAAAGATCAGGAGCCTAATGATGTTTTTTGCCGTAAGTTTTTGAGAGAGCAGCAAATTTTATTTAAGGATTAGTTTTGAATTTTCCATATTGTTCACAAAAAATTAATAAAACTTGACCTCTAATGTTATGAACAAAATTGAATGGACTAATTTACCATTATTTAATCCGTATTTAATTGTTATATCATATCTTTTTAAATGTTAATTATGTTTAATTTTTTTTATTGTGTGGTTAATACATTTGAAAATAATTATATATAAGTTAATCATAATTTTTTTTAATATTTATTTCGTTATTGAAACAGTTGCAAATATATGTTAAGATACATGAAATTGCTTTAATTTATCGATAAATATATTTGGAAGATTTGTTGGAATTTATTATCACTTATTATCAACTAGTTTCAGACTGTTTCACTTAATTGCTTCTATATTGTTGGTTTGGAGGAAAAATTAGTTAACTAACTAATTTTCCACCTTAACACAAACATTTTGTTTACGAGGACTGGTTTTATGTTTTTCGTATTTGATAAATTTAGATTATAAATAGGTTAGTTGCTTTTGTGTTCATTTGGTGAGAATAACACAGAATTGAGTACTGTAACTCTCTATGGTATCGGAGCTATGGTTCACGATTTCCATGCTTCATCAATGGTGAAATCTTCTTACCAGTTTCCGTTTTGAGTGAAACGAAGAAAAGAGTAAATGCTCTGATTCTCATTATCAAGATAACTCCAATCATTCAGAAGATTCACATTTCTCTAAATTCGAGATGGAAACCCATTAAAGTAAAAGCAACATTACAAATTAGTTTGATATAATTCATATTATGATAATCAAGGCTTAGTTTTGGTTGCAACTCTTCTTAACAACAAAACCTACATCTCCTAGAGTCATGCAATAATATGAGCATTGCGAGCTAAACGCAATCTCGATTACATACTTAAAGAAGATCTAGAACCGAAGAAAGATATGACAATTTATGAACAAAGGGAACAAGTTGATAATCTCATGTTTTCGTGGAGTATTAACTAATTTTAAAGGAATATGCAAAAAGTTTCATGTATAAAACTTCAGCAACAAAGTCGTGGAAGGAGATAAAATAATGATTTGGAGAAAATAATGGAATCTATATTTTCATTTAAACAAGAATTGAATTCTATTATTCAATGATATATGACAATAACGTCTTATTTCACTAGCAAGAAGAAAGTCTAGGATGAAATGACTACATAAATGTGAAAGTATAAACATTGCTTATTGATGATGTGGCAATCCAAGTGACATTCATCCACCACCACACATTCTCAATAAACTATCTGCAAACTGTTACTAACAGAATTATTCTACAGAATATTCTTTCTTTTATACCTTTACATATATCAGTATAAAACCACATGTATAACAAGATTGTAAAGTAAGTTTTTGATGAACTATTTTACAGATTGTGAATAAACTGAAATATAGTTTCATATGGTATCAAAGCAACATTGTGATTTGTTGTAATGGTTAGAGGAAACAGATATCGTGAACTCAGAGATGAAGAAGAATTCCTCGAAGAGGAAACTGCAGGAAGAACGCAAACTCATACAACCACTGTTATTCAGTAGCAGAACGATAACCTAGGGCTTATTCTCACTAATATACAACTGACCGGCACAAATTATATGGCCTGGAGTCGATCTCTGTTGCAGGCTTTGAAGGTGAAGGAATTATCAGATCTTGTGCTGAAAGATTCTGAGATTCCAGATGAAGGAACTGCTGCTTTTAAGAAATGGACAAAGACAGATAGTCTTGTAACAGCTTGAATCTTTAATTCAATTTCAAAAAAATCACTGAAGGATTCCAATACGTTGCTACTGCAAGAGAGTTGTGGAAGGATCTTACACACAGATTTGGAGAAAGCAATGGACCACAAATCTTTCAAATTAAGAGAGAGATTAGTCTATTTTCTCAAGGTAATCTCTCTATTATGTTCTATTTCAATAAATTGAAGAAATTCTGGGATGAACTGGCCTTTTTAAGACCTATCCCGAGTTGTCATTGTGGAGCAGCAAGAACATGTGCTTGCAATGATTTCCAAAGAATGAAAGATATGACTGAAGAAGATAAGCTCATACAGTTTTTGATGGGTTTAAATGAACAATATGACCATGTGAGAAATCAAATTTCTCTCATGGATCCTTTGCCGAATTTAAACAAGGCTTATTCCATGTTGTTACAAGTTGAAAGACAAAATGAAATTTCAATAGATCAAACTGTGGAAGTGGCTAATTTTGTCAAGATCGATAAAAGAAATCAACCTAATTCTAAGAACAAATATAAAAAGAGAGAAACAGAAGCCAAAGAAGATAAGTACTGTGATAATTGCGATATGACTGGACATATGCGTAGTACTTGTTTCAAAATCATAGGATATCCTGACTGAACCATCTTGGATGAACGATTTCGTGACTTGCTTATCTTTTCCTACTTCTCTTTTAGCTACTCCTAGCGGCTTTTCTGATGAACACAAGATTTTCCTTGCAAATCTTTCCAAAACAAAAGAACCTGCTCATTATTATGAGGCTGTGAAAGATGACAGATGGGTTGAAGCAATGAATTTAGAGCTTAAGGCTCTAGAAATTAACCAAACTTGGAATGTAGTGCCCTTGCCCTCTAATGTAAAGCCTTTACCTACCAGGTGGGTTTTTCGAATAAAATAGAAGCAAAATAGGGAGATCGATAGATTTAAAGCTAGACTGGTTGTTAAAGGATGCAACCAAGAGTTTGGTGTTGACTATCATGAGAGCTTTAGCCCAGTGGCTAAATTAGTTACAGTCAAGATATTCTTTGCCATTGGAGCCAGAGGTTGGAAGATACAGCAAGTGGACGTCAACAATGCTTACTTACATGGGCATTTGGATGAGGACATCTATCTAGAACCACCACTGGGGTATGGGAAAGCAGCCAAAGGACATGTATGTAAACTTGTTAAATCCCTTTACAGATTGAAACAAGCAGGACGTTAATGGCACAAAGAAATATCCACTCAGCTCCTTGCTTATGGTTTTAAAAGATCGCAAAATGATCATTGTTTGTTCTTGTTAAATACAAAATCAAATGATTCAAATTTTCTGGCCTTATTAATGTATGTGGATGACATACTTATCATGAGTGCTCATGATGAGAGTATAAAGGCAGTTAAGATGTATCTTCACAAGCTTTTCACTATCAAGGATCTTGGGGAAGCCAAATTTTTCCTTGGCATTGAGATTTTTAGATCGAATATAGGTCTGTTCCTGTCACAGAAAAAATACATCACAAATATCATACAAGATACAGGTTTAACTGATGCAACTACAGTTACTAATCCAATGATTCATGGCATAATGCTCACTGATCCAGGCACCCCACTTTCAAATCCTGCTATTTATCTCAGGCTGATAGGAAGGTTGTTATATCTTCAATTCACCAGGCCTGATTTAACCTTTGTCACACAACAGTTAAGTCAACATATGCAAAGTCCATGTGATCACCACTTGAAGGCTGCCCTACACGTGCTCAGATATTTGAAAGGCACAATCAAGTATGGATTGTTTTATTCCAGAAATTCAGACTTGACTACAATCACTGCATATTGTGATGCAGACTGGGGAAAATGCAAAGAGACAAGGAAATCTTAAACAGGTTTCTACATATTTCTAGGGTCTTCAATGGTTTCCTGGAAAACAAAAAAACAGGCAACTATAAGCAGATCTTCCGCTGAAGTCGAGTATAGGAGCATGACCTCAACAAGTTGCGAGCTGAAATGGATTCAATAGCTGCTGACTGATTTTGGAATAAAACTTCAATTACCAATAACAATGCATTGTGATAGCAAATCTGCAATCGCATTGGCAAAGAATCCAGTTTCACATGAACAGACAAAGCATGTGGACATCGATTGTCACCTTATAAGGGAGCATGTAGCAAACAAATTCATAAACACTCCTTACATACAATCTACACAACAACTTGCAGACTTGTTCACAAAGTCCTTCAGTCTTGAACATATGCTACCAGCTCTGTGCAAAATGGGATTGCTTGATGCTTCTCAATCTCCATCTCGAAGAGGGGCTGTGAAAGTATAAACATTGCTTATTGATGATGTGGCAATCCAAGTGACATTCATCCACCACCACACATTCTCAACAAACTATTTGCAAACTGTTACTAATAGAATATTCTTTCTTTTATACCTTTACATATATCAGTATAAAACCACATGTATAACAAGATTGTAAAGTAAGTTTTTGATAAACTGTTTTACAGATTGTGAATAAACTGAAATATAGTTTCATAATAAAACCATATGAAATATGCATTCCCCATTGTTGAAAGTTAGAAACCTTAATAAAAGCTTCAATGAAGAAGATGATAATTTGTATTGATAAAAAGTTATCTTTCCTTACAAAGAAATGAACTTATATAGCTCATCAAAATGAAATGCAAAAGACTAAAAACCCTAACTAGGGTTACAATTAATAAAGAGTGTTAGGGGGTAGAGTAGGAATGAAATGCCAAAATGACATATATAAAATTAAAACAAAAGGACAAACAATAAGGTTAAAATGGTATAATTATAATTAAGAGACGTAAGTAATTATGGCAGCCTTGGTCCCCTTGTCCCTAAGCCTTGTGTGTCTTCTTATTGGGGTGAAAAGTTGATTCATTGTTGTTAAAAATCAATATTCCATCACTGAAAGTGAATTTGTCGTTACAGAGAAGAAACGCATCATCGCCAAAGATGGAGCCACTCGCCCCAGCTCCTTTTGGGCAGGAGCAGCCTCACACAGCGTGTGGAACATGTCCCACACCGTGTGGGGGCAAATTTGACCCATTTCAGTCATTTGCCCACGCACCCGATCTCGCCTCGTGTCTCGTTTGATTCGCCGATTCCTTTTTTCCGCGACTCGAACCTTTGAGGAAATGCTCCGCATCAAGTTATGGTTGGTCGAAATGACTGTTTATCACAAAACTGAAAAACGTGGCTGATTATTTCAATTCAGATTTTTAGCCATTATCACCTCCATTAACCCACGCTTTTAGCTTCTAATCTGTAAATTGAAGCAGTGGGAAGTGATTTTAGGAAGTCACAACTATAAATAGAGCTTCATTCTTCATCTTTTAAGCCCCCCAACTTCTAATCCTAGCAAAACTATAATAACATAAACTCAACAACAAAATCAACAATCCAATTAACTCTAAAGCACTTAATTACTGCCATTTCAATCTTCTTCAAACTTAAAATCTCAATCTCAGACTCCATGCTTTTGATATAATTGCCTACTTGTTTTTAAGAACAATTCATCATCCAAAATTTCAGTCATTATTTTGTCTGATTTTTCCACTATTATTACAGTCAGCTTCCAAACTTTTAAACTTCATGTTCTTCCTACCAAAAATTATTCCAAGCCATAAGTTTGCATGATCGAATTCCAGCCATAATTTTCAAGTTTTTTCAAGCATGTCGCTCTCAAATTTCCACGATCATCTCGACGTATTGCTATGTTTGCAACAAGATTTCACTCATTTCTAGCCAACGATCTACACCAATCAGTATCCGTATTCACGACGTGATTAACTTCAATCTCACGAAATTGCCATTTGTTTTAGTTTCAGGTTTGCCATTTTTTCCCTTTTTTTACTCAAAAAAAGTTTCCCATTTCTATTTTTAATTTCGTTTAACGTTGTTCATTATTGTCAAATTCAATTGCTTTAAGTTATTTGCATTAGATGTAATTTCATGCTTTTCTTTTCAATTAAACATTTAAATTATTTAAAAAAAAATCAAAATTCTCAAATACTTGTATTGTTTTTACTTTCGTAGTGGCCATTAGTTGAGCTAGTTAAACTTTCTACAGTGAAGCTAAGAACCCAAAATAGATTTTATTCTATTCTTGAATCTTTAGTTCAATCTTATTTTTAGAAGTCAAGTTTAAAGCGCATAATTACAATCCAAAAAATATTAAAATTAATTAGAAATTAATTTCTTTGCCACGTATGCACAAAAATCACACGTGTCCTTCCGGAAATATCGCTAACGCTATAATTTTGTAAATTTTTATATAATTAAAGCTGCATTTCTTGAATTAAAATTTTAAGTTTTATTTTTATTTATATTTGTTCATAAACGGTAAATTTGCATAAGGTTTTGTATTGACATCAATTCATATGATTAAGGAACCATTTAGTATATATGAATCACATGTCTATGAAAATATAAAGTATTCACAAAGCTGAATGTGGAAATAAATTCTGACAAGTTTGATAAGGAAAAAGAAAGAAATGCCAATAAAGTAAATAAGTACTGTCGTTGATTTTAAATAGGGGTAAATTTTACTTCTAACTAACTTGAAAAGCAGTTGCAGATCCATGATTTTATATATTTGGAGGGCTAATTTTAGCATTGTTGCGTATTAGAGTTAGATTTATGAAAATGGAGAAATTTTTTTTTGAACTCCAGCCTGTAAGTGCTGAACAAATTTTTTTTTTTAGTCTCCAGCACCCTAAATTTTCGTCTTTTCAGTGTGTTGAATAATAAAAAATTAAAAGTGATCGGTCTAAAAGAAATAAATATATTTAATATTTTATAAATCTAACAGTAATTTCTTAAAAAATATACTACATTGAAACACATTTCCACAAGATTTTGATTTGACAAAATCATCCATGATTAAGAGACAATTAAATTTAAGTGCTTTGATTTAATTGTACTAATCTGTTTGTTCAATGTTGAGTGTAAACTTAAATACAAAAAGATACAGAAAGTAAGACAGGACGAAGTCAGCATGAGATCAAAGAACAAAATGAGTAGAATTAAACTCAGTATCAAAGAATAGAAGCCTGAAGTTCAACCAAGGTAAGTGGAATGGAACTCAGCATCAGAAGCCCTCTCACTAGTTGTCGTGCAAAACAAAACTGACTAAAAGAAAACTCAGCATAGAAGTTGACAACAAACGAAGACAACGAATAAAGTAGAAGTTGAGTAAATCTTCAGGACAACATGAGAGATCCGTTCACTAGAAGACAAGTTTTGCAAACCTTCTGCACCAATAATTGAATCCTCGGAATTACGCAAAAGACACATTCCGAGATACATGGGTCAACAGATTATTGCTAAAAGACAACTGCCACAAAAAGACAACGTCCGAAGGAAGAAGACAAGTCTGACGTCTGAAGAAATCAGAGGATAGGATTGGCCTGCAAAACCTGAAGTTGACCAGAAGCTGTCTCCTAAAAGAGCCGTTTTGGACTTAACGGCTAAATCATTTGAAATGATCCTCATCCAGGTCTTCATCTATATAAAGACAATCAAACTCCTTGGATCATTGCCGAATAACAATTAGAAAAATACAAGAGAGAAAAATACAATTTCAAAGCACTCAAAAACAAGAAAGAGATCTTACACCCATTTTCTCTTCCTGTGTAAATGCTAGATTGATTGTTTGTAATCATCTAAAGTGTTCTTCATTTGAAAAAGAACAACATGTATCAATCGAGATATTGAGAGTGTTGTGCTGAGTGTTTGGTTGTAAACATTCAGTGGTAGAGAAATCTAAGTACTGGGTTGTGGTGCTTAGTAGAAGAATAGAGGATGGTACTCTTGCATATTCAACTGCCTTGTAAACGGTTTGTGCTCTACCTTTAAAGAGCTCAGTATTGGATTCTAAAAGCCCGGAGGACTCTGAGGACTGGACGTAGGCAGAGAGGCCGAACCAGGATAAGTCATACTGAGTAATTTCTAACTCTCTCAATTTATATATATATGTGCATGTGTTGTCTGTTGAATTTACTCAGCATATAAATCATTTCAGCTGATACTGAGTAAATCAGAGTGCTGAGTTGGAAGCTGACCACAGAAAGTGTCAATTCCCAACTCACAGTAAAACAGCCTTAGTCAACATCTGACCAAAGCTGTCTTACATTAAGATCGGCCGTGCTGACCAAAAGCTGAGTTAACTAACTCATCAAAATTACCAAGTCAGTATAATTAAATTAGCGAAAAAGTTACATTAGTTCCTAACCCCCCCCCCCCTTGGAACTAATCACACGGGACCAACAAGTGGTATCAGAGCCTAAGCTCACTATTCTAAGATATAACTATCTTGAGCGGATCCCCATAAATGGCTGAGAACAGCACTCGTTTCCTTCCAGGGAACCAAACAACACAGATACTCCCTGAGGGATTATCTATTAGTCGGCCTCCCCTATTCTTTGGATCTAATTATACTTTCTGGAAGAATAGGATGAAGAACTTTATTCAAGCCACAAACATGAGTGCATGGCTTGCAATAGTTCAAGGCCCATACGTGCCATATAAAACTGTTAACAATGAGAAAGTCATTAAGAGTGAAACTGAGTGGTCAGAAGATGACCTTAGAAAACTTCAAAATAATGCTTCGGCTATCAATATGCTTCACTGTGCCTTAGATGCTGCAGAATACAATAAAATATCAGGTTGTGAGTCAGCATAGGAAATATGGAAAAAGCTCGAGGTGACCTATGAAGGTACAAGCAAAGTCAAAGAGTCAAAGGTGAATCAACACATGAGATTATATGAGCTGTTCGAGATGAACGGCAACGAGGACATCTCCAGCATGAATGCTAGATTCACTAATATCATAAATGAGCTAAAAAGACTCGGAAAAAACTTCACCGAAGAAGCACAAGTGAAGAAAATCTTGAGAAGCTTACCTAAGAGCTGGCAAGCTAAGAAAACTACAGTAGAAGAAGCTCAGGACCTGACTACATACAAGTATGACGAGCTAATCGGATCTCTGCTGACTCATGAGATCTCAATGCAAAACTTTGAAGCTAAAGAGAAAGAAAAGTCAGAAGACAAGAAACAAAAGTCACTTGTCATGAAAGCTAACTCCACAGAAGCTGAGTCAACTGATGATGAGGAAATGGCTATGTTCACTAGAAAGATGAAGAAGCTGTTCAGAAGAAGTGACAGAAACAGCAAAAGTCCATTCAGAAGAAGTGACATGTACAAAGCTGAGTCTAGTGACAAATACAAGAAGGACAGTTCCAAGTCGGTCACATGCTTTGAGTGCCACCAAACTGGGCACATCAAGTCAAACTGTCCCAACCTCAAGAAAGAGAAGAAGGGAAGCAAAAAGGCTATGGTAGCAACATGGAGCGACAGTGATGAGTCAACCTCATCTGAAGCTGATGCAACTGAAACAGCCAATATATGTTTCATGGCTGATGATGCTGACCATTCTCAATCAGAGCAAGCTGACCTCTCCGATGAAACTGACCAGGAGGAACACAACAATGAGGTAACATCTTTACTCTTGTTTAGAAATGAAATGGTAAATGCTCTGAGTGATTTATACACACTAACCAAGAAATGTAACAAGAAAATAAAATCACTCAGCAGGCGATGTGACGAGATTGAAGAGGTCAAACTGAGTGACCTCCGATATCTCCTCCAAGACAATTCAGACTTACATAGCAACATGCAAATAATGCACAAGTTTGTCACGGAGGTCCAATCTGAGTCAAAGAAACTCAGAAAGGACGTTACAACCTTACAGAGTCAAGTAAAAGGCCCAAATAGAAATAAACCCCATGCTGAGTACGCAAGTACTAATCAGTATAAACAGTTCACTCAGTGTGACTGTTGCGGAAAAAGGGGACACACAAAAGATGTGTGTTGGTTCAACAAGCGGATTGTCCAATGTGACTTCTGTAGAAGAAAAGGACATACCACTAAGGTATGTTGGCACGCTCAGCATACCAATGCTGACCCCACTCAGCATCACCCTCAAAGGGTAATTTATTGTGACTTCTGTGGTAAAAATGGCCACACTATAAAAGTTTGCCGTCACAAACTAAAATATGACTTTGCACCTATTTATACTAACAAGAAAGGACCCAAAAAGAATTGGGTACCTAAAGATGAATAGTTTAAAATGCAGGTCAGCTTGACATGCGTGGAGAAGTCAAAACTTTGGTACATAGACAGCGCATGCTCAAGGCACATGACAGGTGATGAAACACAATTCATCACACTAGAGCGTAAACGAGGTGGTAGTGTAAGCTTTGGGGACAATAAGAAGGGTAAGATAGTCAGCTCAGGTACTATTGGAGGTAACCCAACTATTGAGTCAGTCTCCTTAGTTAAAGGTCTCAAATACAATCTGCTGAGTGTAGCTCAGCTTTGCAAGAGCGGCAAAAAGGTTGTATTTGATGATACTAAGTGTCAAATACTCGAGGGAAATACAAATGAATTGATTTTAACTGCCCCTCGTGTAGATAATGTATACATGCTGAGTTTAGAAAAACAGTTTTCTAAAAACATATGCTTAGTGTCTAAAGAGGATAACTCCTGGCTATGGCATAGAAGACTTGGTCATGTAAGCATGGACCTTCTCGCCAAATTAGCTAGAAAGCAACTAGTTGAGGGATTGCCCAAACTTAAATTTGAAAAAGATCAATTGTGTAAAGCTTGTCAGCAAGGCAAACAAACTAAGAAGTCATTTCAAAGTAAAAACATCGTCTCAACCAAGAGACCATTGGAATTACTACACTTGGATCTTTTCGGACCTATCCAGCCACTCAGCTTGGGGGGTAAGAAATTTTTCTTGGTCATTGTAGATGATTTCTCTCGGTACACTTGGATAATCTTGCTGAGTAGCAAGGATGAAACATTTGAGATGTTTACCACATTGATTAAAAAGCTTGAAATTGACAAAGACCTAAGAGTAGCTCATATTAGAAGCGACAATGGTGGAGAATTCAAAAACCAACAGTTTGATGAATTTTTTAAAACCAGTGGTATTGACCACAATTTCTCTGCTCCTAGAACACCTCAACAGAATGGGGTTGTTGAAAGGAAGAACAGAACAATTGTCGAAATTGCTAGAACCATGCTGAGTGAAAACAGGCTTCCAAAGTATTTCTGGGGTGAAGCTGTCCACACAGCATGCTATATTCTGAATAGGGCTTTAGTTAGACCTATTCTTAAGAAAACCCCATATGAACTTTGGAAAGGACGAAAGCCCAACATTGGCTACTTTCGTGCCTTTGGGTGTAAATGTTATATACTCAACACGAAAGACAATCTTGCAAAATTTGATGCTAAAGCTGACGAAGCAATCTTTTTAGGGTACTGAACTAACAGCAAAGCATATAGGGTATATAATAAGCGAACTCAGGTTGTAGAAGAGTCTGTCCATGTTGAGTTCGATGAAGCTGACCCTGCAGGAAAGTCAACCCAGCACACTGAAGATGAACCAAGCTCAGCTTCCACTGATCAAAATGGAGCCTCTGAGTCATCAATACAAGGGCTGACCAAAGGTAAGCAAGAGATGGAAATAACCTTTGCTGACCAATCTATTTCTGTAGAGATTGTAGAAACACCTGTTCCAAACAACTCAACATTGCCAAAAGAAATAAAAATACCAAGAGGACATTCAGAAAAGTCCATTCTTGATGCTGATGACAACAAGCTGATGACAAAAGATCAGCTTAGGAAGTTCCTCAGCAATGTTGCTTTTGTATCAGTACATGAACCAAAGAATTTTGCTGATGCTGAGCACGATGAATATTGGATCAATGCTATGCAAGAAGAGCTCGACCAATTCACAAGGAATGAGGTATGGGATTTAGTACCTAAGCCTAGAAATCAAAAGTCCATAGGAACTAAGTGGGTCTTTAGAAACAAACTAGATGAACATGGAAATGTAGTCAGAAACAAGGCTCGACTTGTAGCTCAAGGCTATAGTCAGCAGGAGGGTATTGACTATGGTGAAACTTTTGCACCAGTTGCTAGGCTAGAAGCTATACGTATATTGTGTGCCTATGCCAGTTTTATGAACTTTAAATTATATCAAATGGATGTTAAAAGTGCATTTCTTAATGGCTTTATAAATGAAGAGGTATATGTTAACCAACCTCCTGGGTTTGAAGATCCAAAATTCCCAAACCATGTCTATAAACTCAAGAAGGCCCTGTATGGCCTGAAGCAAGCTCCAAGAGCTTGGTATGAGAGGTTGGCCAACTTCCTGCTGATCAGAAACTATGTCAGAGGAAAAGCTGACACAACCTTGTTCATTAAGAAAAAGGGTAAACATACCCTACTTGCACAAATATATGTAGATGATATAATATTTGGTGCTACTGACGAATCTTTGTGTAAAGAGTTTAGCAAATAGATGCAAACTGAGTTCGAGATGTCCATGATGGGTGAACTCAACTTCTTTCTTGGACTTCAAATTAAGCAAGGTAAGAATGACATCTTCATAAGTCAGTCCAAGTACACCAAAGAGATGTTAAAGAAATTCGATATGGAAGATTGCAAACCCATAACAACCCCTGTGGGTACTGATACTGTCCTATGCAAAGATGAGAAAAGTAAGTCAATAGATAGTAAACTTTATCGAGGTATGATAGGCTCCTTACTTTATCTCATGGCTAGTAGACCTGATATACAGTACTCAGTATGTTATTGTGCAAGATATCAAGCTGACCCCAGGGAATCTCACCTAATTGCTGTAAAAAGAATTTTTAGATACTTGCAGAGCTCAGTTTATGCAGGTTTATGGTATCCAACCTCAAATGACTTCACACTCATTGGATATACTGATGCTGACTATGGGCGAGATAAGCTAGAACGCAAAAGTACTTCAGGAGGATGTCATTTCCTTGGAAGCTGCCTAGTATCTTGGTTCAGCAAGAAGCAGTTATCAGTTGCCTTGTCTACAACTGAAGCTGAGTACGTAGCTGCTGGAAGCTATGTTGCCCAAGTTCTATGGATTAAGCAACAACTTGAGGATTATGGAGTAAAAACAGAAACAATAGAGATCAAATATGACAACAAAAGTGCCATTGATCTATCCAAGAATCCAATCCAACACAGCAGGATGAAGCATGTCAGCATAAGGCATCACTTCATCAGAGATCACGTACTAAAAGGAGAGATCAAGCTGACCTACGTACCAACAGATGAACAGCTTGTAGATATCTTCACCAAGCCCTTGGCTCGTGAACAATTCAACATACTAAGGGAAGCTATCGGTATGTCTAATCCTCTTCAATAACTCTATGTAAAAAAATTGAATGTTGAGTGATTACCATGCTGAGTAAACTCCATATTAGTAACCACTACATGCTGAGCTTAAAAATGTAGAAAATCACCCTATGCTAAGTAGATGTACATGTTGAGTGATTATCTTATGCTATGTTACTAAGAGATAAGACATTTATCTACGAAGAACTAGGTACTCAGTATCACAAACGTTTCGCATTCTAGCAAAACTGAGTTAAAGGCCACTTGCACCATCAAATGCTAACGTGTGTAATAAATAGCACCTAGGATAACATAAGCAATAATGGCAAAACCCATGCGCCGAACGTGTCATAAGTGACAGAATCTCTGTCGATTGAATACCCCAAGGAAAAACGGCTAGTCCAACGAATAGGATCGATTTAAAATCTCTATAAATAGTGGAAGATTTCCCACTTAATCATCTTTACGCTTGAATCCTTTGGCATTCCAATCTTTCTCTCTCTCTGAATTTCAAAATCCCTCGAAAAACTCTGAGAAGAAAATGTCGAACCCTCAGAATGTCTCCGGTGGTGATTCCGGCAAACATCACACGGATGAAAATCCAAAATCTCCTCCTCTGCTTGACCAAACTCCGAACAAAAACCCTCAAGCTGACCCAGCAAGCTCTTCAAAGAAGCCCAAGAAAAGGACTATGGTCAAGGTCCACAAGAAAGTCAACAACCTTGAAGTTCTTAAAAGTAGGTGGTTCTCTCCCAGCTTCATCACCACTGAAAAACCCTTCTGTGAGTGGATTGAGAAAAATAAATAGGTAAGACTCTTCTCTCTTTCGGGGAAAACCTATCCTAGGTTAGTTAGGGAATTTTATTCCAATCTTCATGTTGACGAAGAAGATGCTGACTACTTGGAAACTTCTGTCAAGGGCCACAAGATTACAATCACCCCATCTTACCTAGCAACCTTACTCAACCTGCCAGAAGAAGGGAAAGAGTTTAGGACAACCAAAGAAACGCTTGACCATGTCAAAGGATTCTGCAAACCGAAGAATCACAAAGGAGAGATACCCAGCACCTGTATGGGGAAAAATCAGAAGATGGCTCATTACATATTGACCAACTTCATCTTCCCAAAGCTCAACTCAGTATCGTCGGCCTCCAACTTCGAGCAGTGCTTTATATGGCACATGCTGACCTACAACCCACTCAATATGCCAGTGTTTCTAGTCGGTGCACTTCAACGAGGAGGTAAGAAACTCAGACTGGGCTCCCTAATCACTAAAATCCTCGAAGATCAGAAAATAGAAACAATCAATGAAACTCAGAGTTTGGGAACTGAAATTACAGTGGCTCTGCTATTTGGGTTAATATTCAACCAGCCTTTGAAGGGGACTGAAGATGTTGAGGAAGATGAAGAAGAAAATGATGCTGAACAGGAAGTGGAACCAAAGAAAGGAAAGAAAGCCATTGTTGAGTCTGCTGAGCCAGCAAAGACAAAGAAGAAGAGAAAAGCACTGGACACGTGCTCAGAGGATATTGATACTGTCCCAAGGAAGGTACGAGCTGTATCTAAGGGGAAGAAGTTGATGCTGACCAAACACCTAAGTCAGCAAAGAAACGAAAATGGCAAGTTGAGCCCGAAGAAGAGAGTGCAGAAACTCCAGAACAACCTCTGCAGAAGAAAAGAAGAAGCTCTGCATTGAAAATTGTTGAAGCTGACCCCCTCGACTGGGTTGTCCCTCCCAAATCACACTTCGTCAAAATTCTCGGGATTGACCTTGAACAAACCCCTATTGAACAAGAAAAGGAAGAACAGAGGAATGATGACACTCAGCCTGATATTGAGGAAGCAGAGCATGCTGAGCAAACACATACTGAGGATAATGCTGAGCAAGAGGAGAATCCCAATATGGAACTTCAAACAGTGGATGTTGAGCTCACCGAACATGACATTGCAGAAGATGAGATCAATGCTGAGCTTATAGACAACTCCTCTTCTGACTCAAGTGAGGATATTCAAGCTGACCCTTCACCTCCTAAAGCTAAGACATTCAAAAGGCTAAAGAAGAAAACCTACAAAGCACCTGTCATTGATCTGTTAGGTGATTCTCCGCTTCGGGACCCAATTACCGATCTGTCTGACATCCAGTTTAGATACTTTTCAAATAATACTGAGTCTCCTCCTAAGGAACCTGCGGAAAATCAAGCCTCTGTTACTCATACTAAGGAACAAGCCAAGACTCTAGAAAATCCAAATTCTGCTGAGCAAGAGCTCGAAGTCCAAGATGCTCAAGCAGGGGAGCAAACTATGGAACAACCTGCTCAACTTCCACATCATATTGAGCAGGTCAACACCTCTGTAAGTTCTTCACCGCAAACTCAGAATACACAGAATGTTGTGCACTCAGCTCCTCGTACTGAGCTAACACAAGGCCCAACCATTGACCAACCAAACCAATCTGATTAGCAGCCAACTCCACCACCATCAAGTTCAACTTCAATTCCTGCCTCTGAGTCAAATCCTGCTGGTACATTGGCCTATCTGAGTGCTACTGAGTCTGGGCGCAGAATCATTGCCTCTGCTCAGTCTCTTCTTCAGGATTTGAATCCTATTCATACAGATGCTGCTGGGTCTGCAAATCTTGAGTCCTCCCAAATTTCATCCATCACTCCACTTCTGAACGAAATTCGGAGCCTCAAAGATCTCATCAGTGTTATGACCACGGTCCAGACACAGCAACCCAAGCAAGACCAAATTGCCAAGATAACTGAACTATTGCTCATGATGGTCAACCACATGAATGCACTTGAAGGCAAAGTCCAGAGTCTCTCTAACGTAAATCTGGGGTATGCTACTTCTACTGAGCTCAAAGACTACTTTGCTAAGTTGACCACGGACCTGGCCAACATTGGATCTACGGGTCCTTCTGAGTATGCCACTTCTGCTGAGTTGAACCAACACTTCTCAAAGTTGACCTCTGATCTGAACTGCACACGTGAATTGATTTCCTCCACTTCTCAGTGTACCATTGATCAACTGAGTGAAGCTGTGCGTCTACTCAATGTCAATAAAGAAAAGATGGATGTTGACCCCGTCAATACTGATGCACTTCTGAGCTTTTCGCAAGCCATCCTTCAATCAGTACATGATCAACGCCAATTCTATGACTCCGCTGTGCTCAAAATGTACCACCAATCCTATGCCCAGCTCACTGAGTCCGTCTCCTGGATCAGCAAATCTCATGAGTATCTCATCAGCATACTAAGTAGCTCCTTACGGGTTCCTAGATCTATTCAAGATGATGGTGTTCCCGTTATAGATGGCCTGAGAGAGAGTACAAAGAGGTTGAAGCGTTATTCCAACGCCTTGTCTGCTGCTGCTAGAAATGATACTTTCATTCCTCCTCCACCCGATGATGGCAAAACGAGGGAGAAAAGACAAGATGGAACTCAGCACGCAGGTGGTGCATCAGGCAGTAAAGACAAAGGAAAAGACAAGTGTCAAGCTGAGCATCAAACTCAAGCTACCTTAAAGAAGAAAAAGTAGCTTCAGGAATTAGCATGTATTTTGTGCTTGCTATTTTGTATGCTTAATGGGTTAAGCTATGATAAGTACCATTCTATCTGAATTATCTAAATACCATGCCTAATGTTATGTGCTAGAAACTGATTGATCAAAATTGAACAAACAAGTAAAAGTAAACATACTCAGTATACGTTAAACACTAAAACAATCTGTGTATCAAACTGAGTATTTAAACATTTCTGAAAACTGACCTAGACTCATCTAAATTAGATCTTGGAAGGACTAGAATTGAACTAAGTCAGTGTAAGCAATGTCTTAAGTATATTCGATTAAATCTTGGAAGGTTTAGAATTAAGTTAGGATAATAGATGCAACCCTTATGGGGGAGTAATTTTAGAAATGTGAAAAATAATTCAATCATGGGGAATTTCAAAACTGAGTTCCATTTATGTATTTTGCCAACATCAAAATGGGAGAGTTTGTTGAAACACCTTTCCACAAGATTTTGATTTGACAAAATCATCCATGATTAAGAGACAATTAAATTTAAGTGCTTTGATTTAATTGTACTAATCTGTTTGTTCAATGTTGAGTGTAAACTTAAATACAAAAAGATACAGAAAGTAAGACAGGACGAAGTCAGCATGAGATCAAAGAACAAAATGAGTAGAATTAAACTCAGTATCAAAGAATAGAAGCCTGAAGTTCAACCAAGCTAAGTGGAATGGAACTCAGCATCAGAAGCCCTCTCACTAGTTGTCGTGCAAAACAAAACTGACTAAAAAAAAACTCAGCATAGAAGTTGACAACAAACGAAGACAACGAATAAAGTAGAAGTTGAGTAAATCTTCAGGACAGCATGAGAGATCCGTTCACTAGAAGACAAGTTTTGCAAACCTTTTGCACCAATAATTGAATTCTCGGAATTACGCAAAAGACACATTCCGAGATACATGGGTCAACAGATTATTGCTAAAAGACAACTGCCACAAAAAGACAACGTCTGCAGGAAGAAGACAAGTCTGACGCCTGAAGAAATCAGAGGATAGGATTGGCTTACAAAACCTGAAGCTGACCAGAAGCTGTCTCCTAAAAGAGCCGTTTTGGACTTAACGGCTAAATCATTTGAAATGATCCTCATCCAGGTCTTCATCTATATAAAGACAATCAAACTCCTTGGATCATTGCCGAATAACAATTAGAAAAATACAAGAGAGAAAAATACAATTTCAAAGCAAGAGATCTTACACCCATTTTCTATTCCTGTGTAAATGCTAGATTGATTGTTTGTAATCATCTAAAGTGTTCTTCATTTGAAAAAGAACAACCTGTATCAATCGAGATATTGAGAGTGTTGTACTGAGTGTTTGGTTGTAAACATTCAGTGGTAGAGAAATCTAAGTACTGGGTTGTGGTGCTTAGTAGGAGTTGAGTAGAAGAATAGAGGACGGTACTCTTGCATATTCAACTGCCTTGTAAACGGTTTGTGCTCTACCTTTAAAGAGCTCAGTATTGGATTCTAAAAGCCCGGAGGACTCTGGGGACTGGACGTAGGCAGAGAGGCCGAACCAGGATAAGTCATACTGAGTAATTTCTAACTCTCTCAGTTTATATATATATGTGCATGTGTTGTCTGTTGAATTTACTCAGCATATAAATCATTTCAGCTGATACTGAGTAAATCAAAGTGCTGAGTTGGAAGCTGACCACAGAAAGTGTCAATTCCCAACTCACAGTAAAACAACCTTAGTCAACATCTGACCAAAGCTGTCTTACATTAAGATCGGCCGTGCTGACCAAAAGCTGAGTTAACTAACTCATCAAAATTACCAAGTCAGTATAATTAAATTAGCGAAAAAGTTACATTAGTTCCTACCCCCCCTTGGAAGTAATCACACGGGACCAACATTACTGTATTTTTATCTTTTTATTTTTAATTAAAAAATTCTTATAATTTTCATAGAGTATAATTTAATTTAATAAAAGGAAAAATTACAGAGAAATTCATCTTTTAAAAACTATTTACAACTATATCAAGTCATAATTTTAGATTATGTGAAACTAGTAAAATCAGTACTTTTAATATATTTTAAGGATTAGAATTTATAAATTAGAAGTTTAGAATATATTTTTTAGGATCTATGATTTATGAATTGGAGTCTAGAATTTTTAAATTATGGTGTAAAATCATAATATATAAAGAATAATGACATATTAAGAATTAAGTTTGCCGATATGATTTAGTTGTAATTTTGTACTTAATTATGATATTTATGCGTTTAACCCTTATTAAAAATAACAAAGTTATTTAGAAAAAAAAAATTCAAATAGATAAATAAAAGCTTTATAAAAAATGACATTTAAGAGATTTGAACTCTAAACCTCTTATGATAAAAAATTGTTTCTTAACCAACTCAACTATCTTAAAATATTGAAAGTATGCTACAAACACGCCAACATAAACTAAAATTAGGAGGGGCTATCAAATACCGAGGACCTCCGAGCTTTAGGATGGATCCGCCTCTATTCAAAAGGTAAGTTTTACATTTATAAATTATATTTTATTTTCATGGTTACCGAATGTAAATACTTAAAAATTGCCCCATGTTCAAAGCTGGACATCTGAAGCGTAAACTTTACAAAAGTAGATATTGGTTGGTGACTCAAGAACTGACGTCATGATTAGACTAGAAGACCTTAATATGATAGTAAACTTGAGCCCAACTCACTTAAAAGATATCTATAGATTGATTCACACTTATAAATAACTCGTTATTTAAGTAGTTTGACTAACTAATACGAGATACTTATTTATCTCAAAATAATTTCCAATAATAATTTCCGTTTATATGAAAAAAGACGGATAAAGAACTATTTGAATTAAAAAGTTAAAACTTATAGTTAAAGGCTCGATAATAACTTTATATTAATCTTTGATATATCCTTGCATGTAAATATCACTTGAACTTTACCTTGAAACATGTAAAATACAAATCCATTTTACCATGTGTTGGAATGTCTAAAAAGCTATTATACCATATCAATGAACTAAATAAACTAAAACCTTTAACTTATATACTTAAAGGTCCAATAATAACATTTGAATTAATTTTTGACAAAATTTGCCACTAATACTTTTAGGAAAGTGTAGATATACCCATAACGTAAGAAATAATACATTTTTTCCCTCAACATCTTAAACAAGAAACTTTTTTAGGTTCAGGTAGTAACAATATTAGCTTTTGACTGCTTGAAGTGCAAAAAAAAAAAAAACCCACACGAGTTGGCTTAATTCTTTTTAATCCCTATCCAAACCAAAACGACGCGGTTTTGATTTGGGATGGAGCAAAAAAAAAAAAAAAATATACACGATTCTTCATCTGCTGAGCGCGTATTTAACACCCTGCAAATGAAGATTCAGAAGTATGCATGAGCTTAGCATTCTCGATAATAAAGGGTGTCTCTAGTGAGGGATGGTATTGTAAATACCAAATTAGCCAATTATCTGTTACTTATTTGTTGATATCTACTACCTGTATATAATATTTGAATCATTCAAATATCCTGTATCTTAGGAGATCAATCTGTTCTAACCGCTCCCTATTTTGTCTTTATATTTAACGTTCATGGAGAATAGATAGTTGAAGCCATAACATTTGGTATTAGAACTTTAAGAGGCTTAACATCCTAAACTCCCTAATCTTCCATGCTTCCAATTTTCAATTGCTTCACGATGACAAATAATGGCATCGTCTTCTCCACATCCGAAACCACCACACCTACCGTAACCTCCACCCAAATTCCCACTACAAACCTGTCATCACAGATTACCCAAAAGCTTACTTCGACTAATTTTTTTTGATATGGCAGACGCAGCTCATGCCGCTGCTGAAAAGTCATGGGTTGACACATCATGTCGATGCAATCCAAAATCCTCCGCCGAATCAGAGCTGTCAATGCGTTCAAGAGTTGAGAACAACTTGATCAACAAGTTTTATCTCTATTAATCTCATCTTTATCTGTTAGTGTTGTGCCACAGATTGTTGACGCGAAAACTGCTCTTGCTACTTACACTAAAATTGTTAAAACTTACTCTAAGGGCTCTACGTCTCAAATTAGAAATCTTAAATACAGATTGCACAATTTACAACATCAAAATAATTCTATTACCAATTATACATTCTACTATCTAAACTCAAAATTGCTCCATATATACCGTATCTAGATTCAAAATTACTCTAAATTAAAACCATTAAAGATAAAGTTTTGACATTAAAGATATGTATATACATATACACTTCTCTAAAGATAAATTGACAACTTATCCCCCAAAAAGATACCTCTCTCTTTCCCTTAAAATATAGTACAAGTGGTGAGAAAAGGAAGTGCCCCCAAAAGAAAAGGGCACATGAAGAAGAGTAGGGAGGGCCGCACGAGGGGGTGATCCATTATAGCCTACCTAGTTGTTGAATATTGTAGGGAGTGAGTGCATCAATCAAATTCAATATTTTCTATCTTCTTATGTGATTCTTGCTGTCGGCTTCTCCTTCTTTATTTCAATATTATCCTAACCCCACTTCTTTCCCTTTCTCTCTATGCACAATTTCACCCACTTTCTCTTTCACAACTACCTTTTCTTTGGGAAATAAACTTTGCACTATTTCCCTACTTTTACTCTATGTTTTCTTCCATTACATATATCCTTCAACTTTTGTTTTGATGTTCTTGTACTATGTTCTTAAAGTAATATATTCTATCAATCAATTGATGCCATTTGTAGACCAAAAAACAACAAAACTAGCTCGATCTGTGATATCATATAAAATAATATCTGAATACACGTCTCCTCATCTTAGACAAACAGGGACGTCCGGATCAATAAGAGTTGTTCGATTGAACTGAATCGAGATATCGGCTTTTCTCAGACACGTGGACCAATAAAAGAACATTCGAATTCGGCTTATATTAGAACCCGACAATCCTTCCAGGACTTAATGAATCCTAAATCGGGTATAGCACAAATTACCTAGAATATGTACAACAAATGAAAATTTTAAAACAATGTCTTAGCTTTCCAACGCATTTTGAATCGCATCAATTGGAGTAGAAACAAAGGAGTTATGCCAAAATACTGTCGTTGGTCACTAAGCTGCGATGTCTGGTCTCGACGAGTAAATTAACTCGCTGAGTAGGGGAGCTACTCGCCGAGTAGGTCCTGAAACTTTATTTTTCACATCTTTAATCAACTTATTTCATGATCATTCCATCCCCTTCACCGATTAAGCTCCCAACAAATTAATTAAACTCTGAAAACACATAAACAAACAAAAATTAGCAATAAAAAGTAAAGAAGAAAAAAAAATTAAACCTAATAACATAAATCAAAAGAATTAGGTTGCCTTCCAATAAGCGCTAAGATTATAGTCGTTTAGCTCGACTAACGACTTTTTTTTATGTATATGAATGAAGTCTTATGAGGAATCCAAACTCTTTGATAAAAACACCATAATTGCACAGTGAATTCTTTGCATAATTCCAAGCAATTAACATCCACAATAAGAATTTAAAAAGTTTATGGAGAATTCATGATTTCTCCCTCTTTGACTCCCGTGGCAGATCATAAACCACATAAAATGGATCAGACGCCATCTCAAATTCTTTAATTGTGGATTTATGAAGCTCCGGCTTGGCTGCTTCCTTGTCTTGGGATAGAGTTTCTAACTCGTTGATTTGGGCATGTGTTTGGTGCCTTTCTTGTGTGGATTAGATCGGATTGCGAGCGTTCCAGTAGCTTTATCTGTAACTACAAAAAACCATAAATTGGATCTAACTTCTAATCAAACGAAACTGTAAAAAGCTTAAAGGACATAAAAGTACTTAGTGTTCGTAGTAGAATCTAGAAGACTGATTATGACTACACTAAGATATTGCATAAAAGAGAGAATTCAAAGGTAAAATGTTCCTTGCATTGCATTGAATGAGTTTGTTGACATAACTGGGAGACTAGAGCTAGAACTTACAAGTTGAAAGTTAGATCAAGATCAATAAACTAAGGTTGTAGAATAGCTAAAGTCCATAATGTGAGAATTGTTTGAATTCCATTAGGATTGGGTTTGATTTGATTTCATTTTGTTGAATTGGTTTGAGTTGGATCCCCTTTCTTGCCTTTTCTCTTCTTTAAATACTGTGGTTTGCTAGTGCTAATAACTGCCGTGCCCACGTTCTTATTCCCACTAACCCACGTTTCTTCAGTTAGTTCCTTTGTGCAACAGGTTCTGCTTTCTTATTAACTACCCATGTTCCCTCTTGCCCATGTTATCCTGCATTCAAGCTCCTCTAGCCTTGGTTCGTGGGGCGTGTTATTGCTTTCTCTTAAACTCTACTTCTCCTGTTGTTTTAGCCAGCCTGCTCTGTTTCTTGCGAATAGTTCTTGTTGAGCGGTGTTCTCTAGCTCTTTCTCTCTTTGGCACTTTTTCTATGTTGATCCCTTCCAATTAGTTTTCGCGTAATTGTAGGGGAAACATCATGATTTTCTTTATTCCCCATAAAGATTGGTATTGGTATATTGTGGAACTCGTGTTGTGATTGTTCAATGCTGCATTCCTCAACTTTTGCATTTGAATTGATCCCTCCAACCGATCCGTCTGTAGTAAAATCAGCTTGTAAAGTTCTTTTGATGCAAGAATTTTGGATTCCAGTATAGTAATTATGCTGATTTTCTTTTGAAAGAGCATATTCAAGTTTGAGTTCCTCAACAGTCTTCCTGCTGTTACTTGCTTATGGTGAATCTAAAGGATCGCATTGGTACTCCTCCCACGAGACCTCTGAATCATTATCCCAATCAGGGTAGAGTGGGTTAATGACTTTCTCCTCTGATGGCCTATAAATGAGATTTCCATAAGGGTACTGGTATGTTCCCCATGATAATCCATTTAACCCCATCTCATGTCAAAACAAACATAAAAGTAAAGTAAATAGAAAAAAGAAACAAGATAAGAATTAGCTTAACGAGAATTCGTTATAATAAGTATAGAAATACACTAGTCCCCGGCAACAGCGTCAAAAACTTGATAGCGATAAAACGTATCTACTCCTAAGAGCAAATGAACTCTATCGTTATAAATTAGTAAACATTTCAAAAAACGGTATCGATCCCACAGAGACTAGTTTCCTATTCCTTGCTCGACTAAAATCCTATGTTAACTAATGAATTGAGTAATGAGTTTGTTGTTTTTAATTAAACTAATGAAATAGAAAAGCAATGATTTAATACTTGGCAGTTATATGAATGAGTGAGAGGCTGAGATATCAGGATCCCTGTGTTTATCTACTATAGTGTCAAGTCATGCAGTGATGTGAGAAAGACCTAATCCTAAAAGACGGTAACTTTCCTTAAGAAGTAAATAACCTCAGCCTAAGATTATCAACTCTATTCCTAGTTCCTTAGAACGATGCTTGATTAGGCAAAATCTCTAAGTTATTAGGAAGCATGAATATTAATGAAAGCTAAAGCTAAGCCGTGACCTATACTACAAAGCCGCACTATCCGGTTAGGGTATAGGTAAAGTTAGGGTTTGCTTGGTTGGATTGATCGCTTGGTTAGGCTATACAAACCAACACCTATACTAATCACTTGGTTAGGTTATTCAGTATAGGCAATAATTCCTAACTAAATCTTTTGATTTATTTCTTTTCACAACACAATTTAAACATTAACTAGACTTAAACCATATTTGCTAAACATAGTTCACCCTTAATCTCAACCAAAAGGCGGTTTACTTCATGATGGAACTAAAACACAGATTGGGGATAAGACGAAGGAAGAGTGAGCTCATGTTTATCAATTACTATTAAGATTCAATGTGAGAGAAAGTATGAGATGAAGAGAATTGAACCGTAATAAGTAAATTGATAGAATCGAGATGAAAAACAAACCAATATTGAAATCTTAACTAAATTGATAATGGAATAAAAATAGTAAAATAACTGAAATATAAAGACAGAAAATAAAACTAAACTAAGACTAAGCTAATATAAGAACTAGTCTAATTAATTATTGAATGAAAACTGAACGATAATTACATAGCATAAGCCTCTATATATAGTGCTCTTCTTCCTATTCCTAGCATATCTAGGTTTTCTTCCCATCTTGGAGTTGGATTCTGTTGTTTGAGTTCGAATAGAACACCCAATTTGGAGTTGGAGCAGGAACACTTGAAGTAGAATTTGAGCAGGATTCAGTCTCTACTCGCCGAGTAAAGGGCTTACTCACCGAGTAGGTGTCCAATATCAGGTAATTAATGTTGACTTTAACTCTATCTCGTTGACTAGGCTTGATGATTGTCTGGTCTGGACGAGTAAATTAACTCATCGAGAAGCTAATGTTACTCGCCGAGTATCAGGTCCTACTCGCCGAGTAAAGATTCTTTTCAACCTTCGTTTTGCTCCGTTTCTTCCTCAATTGTACCTGAAACACCTCAAAGTGCACATCAAGTGTATAATAGAGAAAACACCACATAAACTATGGTAAATAAGTGATAATTACACATAAATAGGTCTAAAACCATGCCTAAGACTCTATATCAAATGACCCTAACAACTTCCTCACACTTTAAACCTTGCTTGTCCTCAAGCAAGTCTCCGGATCAAGACAAAATCAAATCTCACACATTCAAATCAATGCAATTAGACAACAAGGCTGAGTCCACTCGACATTCCTTTATCCTTACTTGTGCAAATTAATTTTCTATTGATAAAAGACTTAGGACTCATTTCAAACTTGTTCTAAGGGCTTTGACTTTCTTAAAAGTATTAACACCGTACAACCAATCCTTCCTTGAAAGCTTGGGACCAATTTCTAGAACCTCACAAGGTGAACTCTTAAGGCATGATTATTTTATATTTTTGTGCCTTTTCAATTCTTTTCACTCAAGGGTAAGTGTTTATCATTACAAGCAATACGTGACTGTTTATGGTGCTCAATTCCTTGAATCTCTACCACTTGCTAATCTAGTTTAGACTTAATCAAAAAGGTCTTTTACTGGGTAGTAATGTAGGCTTAGGTGAGGTATGAATGGGGTACAATAGGTGTAAAGTGAATTCACATGTATCCTTAGTGCACATCTTTAAAGTAGTGTGTGAGGTGTGATGGGTGATGTAATGAACTGGAATGTAAGCTGTTTTCTTTCTTTTTCCGGTTTAGAACTTGCACTTTGTGCTTTTAGGCCTTTGTATTTTTCTGTTTTTGCTTTGGCCTATTCTTTATTCTGTTTTTCTAGGCTTTTGCCTCAAGTTCTAAACTTAGATGGGTGTAGTTGGTGAAAAGACAAGATCAATTTCTTAATCAGAGTGAATTTTGAGGAGTTTTGGCTCGTAAACCAGGGGTACTCGATGAGAAGGTGTTGAGCTCGCCGAGTAGTGACAGGTGACAACAGATTTGTTGTGATTTGTAAAGGTCACTGACAAGATATTCTATGTGATTGTGCACACCACTCTTATTACATGCTCACCGGACATAGTGAATTCACGGGTGTCAAAGGATTTAAGAGGTTTGGGCTTGTAATGGTGGTCAATGAAAGAAAAGGAGAGATGATTGGCTTCAAAGGGGCTTTACTACCGTTATGTAAAAGGGATTTTTGGCCGTCAAATAATATGTCTTAGTAACTCAAGGGGCTAAATCCCAATGCCTTTAATCATTTTAAACCTAAAACTGGATGCTTGTGGCTTTGATTAAATGTAGGAAGAGCTAGTTTTTGTCATTACAATGCTTGTAAGACTCTCAGAAGAATGTTTGAGCATATCTCATTCTGTTTAAATGCTCTTGTCTTAGGCTCAAGTATGTCACATTAAGGTGGCTTTTTGTTCTGTCTCTTAGTCTTACACTAACAAGTTTATCAAGGCTGACAGTGCATACAATTATACTTCTCGAAGCCTAAAGATCCTATTTGAAGTTCCTAATTGTTTTACCCTTAGTTGCTAACCACTTGTTTGGATTTAAAGGACTGTCAATCAATGAAATTTCGTCCTATTGACAATTGCATATGACTCAAAGCTTTAATCCAAAGTCACTTCAACCTTTCAACTATTTCAAAAATTACACAAAGATTCGAAAGCATGGTTTTGATGTTAGCACGACTCAATCAATAGTAACTAAAGTGCCAAAATAATAATAAAAATAAATGATAGAGCTTAAAAGATAGATGCAAATCATTTAAGATAGAATTTATTTTCCCCTCAAACTTTAATCATGCACTGATTTCCAAAAGTGCATTAAGACATAAAGTAAAATAAAAATGAGAGAAGAAAAACTCCCTCAATGTTGTGAAAGAACAGTACTTCTATGTTGATTTGCCATTTTGACCAGTCTACTTTCTGATTTAGGTTTGTAATCCCTAATGAAAATTGTAAAGCAATGTCTTAGCTGTCCAAAGCATTTTGAATCGCATCAATTGGAGTAGAAATGAAGGAGTTATGGCCAAAATACTGTCGCTGGTCACTAAGCTGCGATGTCTGGTCTCGACGAGTAAATTTGCTCGCCGAGTAGGTGGAGCTACTCGCTGACTAGGTCTTGGAACTTTATTTTTCACATCTTTAATCAAATTATTTCATGACCGTTCCATCCCTTTCACCGATTAAGCTCCCAACAAATCAATTAAGCTCTAAAAACACATAAACAAACAAAAATTAGCAATAAAAAGTAAAGAAGAGAAAAAATTAAACCTAATAACATAAATTAAAAGAATTGGGTTGCCTCCCAATAAGCGCTAAGATTATAGTCGTTTAGCTCGACTAACGGCTTCTTTTTTTTTATGTATATGAATGAAGTCTTATGAGGAATCCAAACTCTTTCATAAAAACACATAAGTGCACGGTGGATTCTTGGCATAATTCCAAGCAATTAACATCCACAATAAGAATTTAAAAAGTTTATGGAGAATTCGTGATTTCTCCCTCTTTGACTCCCGTGTCAGATCATAAACCACATAAAATAGATCAGACGCCGTCTCAAATTCTTTAATTGTGGATTCATGAAGCTCTAGATTGGCTTGTTCATCGTCTTGGGATAGAGCTTCTAACTCGTTGATTTGGGCATGATTTTCTTTATTCCCCATAAAGATGTATTGGTATATTGTGGAACTCGTGATGTGATTGTTTTATGCTGCATTCCTTAACTTCATTAGTTAATATAGGATTTAAGTCGAATAAGGAATATGGAACTAGTCTCTGTGGGATCGATACCATTCTTAGGAACATTTACTACTTAATAATGATAGAGTCCACTAGCTCTTAGGAGTTAGATAGTTTTTTATCGCTGTCAGTTTCGTCCTCCTTTTTCATTGTTGTTCTTGAAATCTAGAAGCAAGAAGTTAAAAGTAAGTAAAAAAGGATGGCTCGAAGCTTTTAGGTTGGAATCTAGTTTTGGGGTGGGGTTCGTCCTCCTTTTTCACTATTGTTTGTGAAATCCAGAAGCAAGGAATTATAAGTAAGTAAAAGAGGATGGCTCGAAGCTTTTAGGTCGAAATCGATTTTAGGCTTGCTGGTGCTAGGTTTTGTTATAAGGATTAAGTTTTTTGGTGCCATAATAGAAAGAAGGTAAATGAAAAGGGAGAAATTTTGATGCACTTACTTGGTCAAAAGAGGATAAAAATTGTCGGAGAAGAGGAAGACGAGAGCAAAATGCAATAGAGGTTGGGGAGAAAATAACGCAGATAAGAATAAAAGAGCTGAATAAAAGTAGGTATTTATAGGGGTCCCCATGCATTTAAAACAACATTCGCACTACAGTGACCATCATTAAATGAGACTAATGATGACGTTTAAGGCTCGAGGAGTTCTGGCCAATCCCAAAAGGAGAAAAGGCACAAGTTCATATGTTCAGCTACCTCATATGCTAAAGCTAGAGCATAGTTTCACGCACCTCATCAGATCCGCGAAAACAAAAGCGACAATGTTTAAATCTTTAAAAGAGCCCATCAAGCCAACTAGCTAAAATTCGTTCTTTAAACAAACGCTAAACCCTACAGAGATCGGATATGGACTTAAGAGGGGGGAGGGACAATGTCTACTGTAACTGTTAATGAATGTTGTTTACTTCCTAAAATAAATTATTTATTTCAAGTTATGTAAGATAATAAAATTCTATATTTTATTATCTTGTAAATTAAATTTTTAATTTATTTTTTAGGACTTAAAATATTAGATATTTATCCGAATCACCGAAAAATTATAATGGATTGGACCGGAACCGAATCTTCGAATCCCCGAACTGAACTGGACTGAAATTTTGGGACAATTCAATTCTGGAGATTTATTCTTTTAATCCAATCCTGGATATTTCCTTTTATTAATCTCCGAATTTCAATCTAATACTAGAGATTCATGAATCCCTGACTTGGACCGAACTGTGCCCAGCCCTAGATATAATAGCTTAAGGAATATTCTTAGAAAACATATTTTATACGTGGATCAATGTCACCTTTTAGACCAGGAAGCCTCACAAGAACTATCCAATCTGAAGTAAAAAATATTCCGTGAAGATGCGAACGATGCCTTCCGACCACGTGGATTGATATCCACCGTCCGTCCCAATATGCGTATGGCGAAGGAAGGAGAATCTTTGGATTGCAGGAGGCGGTTACACAAAGGACAACTGTTGTATGACAGAGAGTGCCTCATGACGCCATAACAGCGTGAAAGCCCGATGACACCTGGAAGAACGCTTGCTATATGATAGGGTGCATCAACTGACATCACTACAATCTGAAGACTGCAGAGCCAATCGAAGATCGACACGTATTCGGTGAGCCATTGGGCCACACTATCACGATTACGAAAGTTATCCATAGAAACTACCATATATAGATAAGGTGAGGAATCCTCAAAAGGTACGTAAAGATCACAGTCATCAATATTCCTATTGTCTTCAACCTTCCTTCAACGTTTGCTAAATTAAGCATCGGAGCGGATTCATCGAACGCCAATCCCTCTCTGACCAGCTATTACTTCTATTTCGAGTTACTCAAAGAGGTTCTAGAAGGATGCACACATTGTGCAACATCAATTTAACATCAATATAAATAATTGTAATATATACATATACATATAGAGTACAATTATTCAATAAATGCAATTGAATCAATCATATCAAGTGAGAAACGTTGCCTAGGATCTTTCTTCGAGTGGAGCAAACCAAAAAAACTACTAATAGTATATACTTTGCCTGACCATTTTCCATTGCCATCTTTCTTCCTATAAAGTCAATGTTTTGCAAATTATTCTTTGAAAATTGCGAGCATGCATTTACACTTTTATAATAATTATGCCTCAAACTAATTATTTCTTTCAATTTCATTCTATTTTTTTTATTTCCTAAAATAAGAATACCAACTTGTTTATGATCAATTTCTTTTGTATATTTAACATTAGTATAATTCAAGATCTATTTGTTTTACCTACTGTTTGCTGCTATGATTTATTGTTTACTATTTGAAAAAACTGTTTTTTCAAAAAGCAAGAGTCACTGCTTTTGTAAAAGGCTACTTTTCAGATGTAAAAAGTAAACATGAGGTCACTAACCAAGCACCTAAAACTCTTCATTTTGAACTGAAAAGACAAGCAGGAGTATGAAAATGAGCAATCAAACACCCCTCAATAGAGTTATGATAGGATTAGTATCATGCATATGAACTTTTTCTATAAAATACTCTAAGTGTAATATATGTAGCAAATTAATTAACATGGATATTTTTTTTCCATTACCCCAATCATCTCTCATGAAGTGATATAAAAAACTTAGTACATCATTTGCTCTCTGAACTTGTCTAAAAAACTTGACTAGTCTTCTAAACTTTTAAAGTGTCTTAATAGCTCTATCAACTTGTTTAAAATGTCTATTTGATAGCTCCCTCAACTTCCTTAAAATTTAATCAATTACTAACTCGGTTGCAAAAAGTAAGTTGCATGTGAAAGTTATATTGCACGTGCTTAGAATGTTATTACATAATTCATAGAGTAGATTAAAACATATTAAAAAAGGAGGTTGTTATTTGCTCAATTGTAAGACTTGTCATCTCTTATATTAGAACTGCATACCCCGACCTAGGTCATTGACTTTTTCAAGATGTATGCAGCACACATTCCGCATGTAACTTACTTTTTTGCAACTAAGATGGTGTTTGATAAAACTTAAAATTAAGTGCCGAAAAAATAAGTACTGAATTTTAAGTGCTGAATCTTATAAATGTTGAAAGTAGTAAATGATATAAGTGTTTAATAAATACTAAAAATAAGTACTGAATTTAAAAATATGTTCAACTTAAAATTTTAAGTTAAATCTTTTGACTTAACATAATAAGTGATTTTGTGACTTAACTGAAATATCTAAGTTGTGTTATCAAACAATCTTAAACTCAATAAGCACTTAACATACTAATTTTAAGTGTTGAAACTAGTTATCAAATATGACCTTAATTGATTATATTTTATGCAAGTTGATAGAGCTATCAAGATATTTTAAAAGTTCAGAGAGCCAGTCTCGTTTTTTTTGGACAAGCTCGAAAGACAGATGATGTATTAACTCAATATAAAATACTATTTTGATTAATTGAGCATACTACTAATATGATAAAATTTCTCATATCTTAAAGTGTAATTTAGATATATTTATTTCAAATAAAAGGAGTGATCTAGTAATTATTAGGACTCATGTCTATATGGTTGTCCTTTTCATAGCAGTTTTTTTTTGAACTCTAAATACTACAATAAAAGTTCTTTTTTGTTAGAATTGAAAAATCAGTTATTGATAGCTATTTCAGAAAGAAAACTAGCTGATTTTTACTCGCTACCGAAAGCAGAAAACAATATTAATCTTTATACTATATGAATATATAGTTGAATCAAACAAAATTTGAAAATGTAAATCCTCACTCATTTTTTTTTCAATTATTCGATTAATTCAAATAAATCCGTCTTCATTGCCTAACAAGTTTAAATTTTCTATATATATAAACAGTTTTTAGGATAATTTTAATCTAATTAATTTAAAGGTAATTACAGGTTCAATTTGGATAATAGATGGTAAAACATTAAATTATGCATATTGTGTAGTCTTGTAATTAAATTGACTAAATTTGAACCACTAGTTTTTCTTTCAATGTCCCAATTCTACTATTTAAGGCATGTGAAACCCTATGTGGATCAAATGGGAGGTTACCTTCAAAGTTTTATAAATTAATATTAAGAAATAATTGTTGACAGTGAGTTTAGAAAAAAAAATTAGTTAGTAATATTTATTTGCTATGAACAATTAGTTAATATTTTTTAAATTAATATTAAGACGTAACGATCCGATCCGATCCGATGATAACATGACGGTCTAAATGAGGAGCGACTTAAAAGATAATAGTGGTGTAGAAATAAAATGAATTTGGCATTGAAATGGGAGAGAAAGTAAGTGAACTATATTAGTAATGCGAGTTTCCAATATATGTAAACACATTTTAAAGTCGTGAAGTCTACGGATCAAAACAGAAAATATTTATATTCTTAAAAAAAAAAACAACTTCTATTGGTTTCACAAAGAGAAACATTATTAAAAAAAAAAGAATTGAAGTATTGGACCAAATTAAAAGAATTCAAAAAATGGAGACATGCTTGTTCATGTCTCATGTTCCCTTAGCAAAGGCTCTAGTGATTAGATGGTCTGAATTGGCAAAATTAAATTGAATTTGTATGGTAGGGAGCATATGATAACTAATGATTTGAGTAGGATAATGTTTCATTTATTATATAATAATTTTTTTATTATATATTTTTTATTCATTCTAATTAAAATCTCATTTTTATTTACAATTTTTACCTACTTCTAAAAAAAAAAAACTCAATTTTGAATTTAATTATTTATATACCTTATCATAAAAAATAGCTGGCTGAACTGTAATATCTCTAGTTATTTTATTAGTCTTTCACTAGTGTATTTCACAAATAATTAATTAAGTACTATAAAAACTGAAAAAACTGCAGTAATTAAATAAAAAAGAGAAGGTGAAAACTTAGACAGAAGAATAATTTTCCTAGCAAGAAAATGACAATTTCATATGAATAACTCAACAAAGAAAAGCTAAAGGAGCCAAGAAAATAAAAATCTTGTAACAATAAATAATAATAATAATAATAATAATAATAATAATAATAATAATTAAGGGGTTGTTTGATTAGATGTTCGTTATTTGATGTTTCTGGTAGATAGTAAAAGTTAGTTGATTTTCATTCTGAAATATAGCTACCGAGTCACCGATAGTTGTTTCTGAATCCTAAAAAAACAGTTGAATTGTATTGTTTGGAGTGAAAAAAGATGAAGCGACGAAAAAACTGACCAACAGAACACCAAGTAAGTAAAAACTGATACAGAAAGGGATTGAAAGAAAGAAAACAACGAAGGTTTTAACCCTAACCAACAAAGAATTCTCAAACTCGTTATTTTCAAACGGAGAAGAAAGAAAATTCATGACACCAAACAAATAGTCGAGTGATAAAAGAAGATTTAAAAGTAGTGGCGAAGCCAAAATTTAAAATTAATAAGGGAACAAAATACAAAATAAAACTATGTAGTAATAAGTGGAAAAAAATCTAAAATTCAAGAAATTTAATAATAAAAATTATATAGAAAGTTTTTTTTTTCTAAAACTTAAGAGGGAAATTGCAACACCTTTACATTCTCTTCTCATATAGATGGCCGTCAACCAACTATAGATCCAAAGAAGGTCGGAGGGCTTGAGCATCCAGTGTCATCAGAAAACTTCGAAAAATTCTATGATAACTACATAGGAGGTAGTTTTTTTTATTGTTTTTTATGCGAAAACATCTTAAAAAAAATAGTAATTGAGCATCATAGATCACTAAAAAACATCCTCAACCAGTGAATCGTGGATCCGTCACTCCCTGTAACTACCTCTCCCAAGTTGAATTCCGGTGGCCGAGGATGCAAAATAGAAAGACAGATCTAGAAATGGAGAATAATAATATATATTCTAATATACTAATTTACAAAATCTAATGCATATATATATATAAACATAAACATACAATAATAAAAAAGAAAAAAAAAAGAAACTAAGAATGCAAATGACTATCAGTTTCATGCCAGCAAACAAGCATGGCAATGCATCTGCGAAGAATGTAGAATTTAGCCCTTTGTTTCTTCACCAAATGGCTGCATTTCTGACCAAAAGATCGGCAGGGTTCGCACACGTTCTGCCTGTGGTGACAGCTTGAGCTTCTTTCTTTGTCAGCCATGGAAAAAGCTTAATAAAGCTTCAAACTTTGACCAATTATAGTAGAAATAAGAGTAAATATGAAAAGGGTATAGATGGGATAGCTTAGTGAGAGTATTTATAGATTGATAGATAGAGAGAGAAAGAGAATTTTAGGGGGTAAGAAATTTAGGGGTTTCTCTCTCTCACTAGGTATGGAGTGTAGGTAGGCATTGGGGGATAGCCCCACAAATGGTCAGGGGGGAGAATGGTGCAGCAGCATATGAAAACACAGTATGGACCAATGTTCCTGCCATTTTACCTTATAAAATTCCCCTCATAGGACCCATCCCAATTTTAGATATGTGGTTTTACCATACCAATGTATGTTTTGTACATTAGGATGTAAAAATAGATACATGTTTTGTATATTCGGATGTAAAAATAGATTTACCTATATATTTGATATCATTTAGATAAGAATAAGGTAAAAATTTGTTTAGAAGTGTAAATTTATCCCGTAACGTACAAACTGATAAATTTCGGTCTCTAACTTTCTAAGTAAGACCAATTTTACTTATAACAATAACAACAAAGTCTTAGTCTTGAAACGATTCGGGATCGGCTAATATGAATCATCATATAAAACCGTGAAATCAAGTCGTGTCAGCGACATAAATTCTCTACCTCCACTCCGTCCTATCCAATACCATATTTTTCTCAATCCCAAATAAACCCATATCACTCTCGATCACCCTCTTCCAAGTTTGCTTAGGTCTTCCTCTCCTCACCATTGCATCCCTTTGCTATTCAGTCATCCTAACCGGCGCATCAAGCGCTCTTCTTCTTATATGGACAAACCACCTTAGTCGGTTTTCTCTCATTTTATTCTCAATAGATGCAACCTCTGCTTTTGTCCTAATTATTTCATTACTCACCCAATCTTTTCTCGTATGACCAGACATCCATCTCAACATACACATCTCCGTCATCGACATCTTATGAATGTGACAGTGTTTCACTGTCCAACACTTCGTACCATATAACAATACAGGTCTAATTGCCATGCGGTAGAATTTCCCCTTCAATCTATTAGGCATGCTGGGGTCACAAAGGAAACCCATAGCACTCTTCCACTTCAACCAACCAGATTTAATTCTATGAGCAACATCTCCATCCGTTTGAATAATAGACCCTAAATATCGGAAGCAATCCGAGCCCCAAACAACTCTCTCATCCTGGGTGATTGTCCCTGCCTCCCTACTCCTGTCGCCGCTAAACTTGCACTCCAAATATTTCGTCTTACTTCGGCTCAACTTAAAGCCTCTAGGTTCTAAAATTTATCTCCATAGTTCCAACTTCCTCTTGTTGAAACACATTTCCACACTAATTTTGAATTAACACATTTATTTAAATTAGAATTAAAATCCTTAAGATAAATTCTCAACACATTAAATTTAAAAGCATTGATTTATTATTACTAATTTATTTGTTGAGTGTTCTGGATAAAATAAATTAGAAGTGCAAAAGATAATTAAAAGACCAAGCCCATAAGCCAAGTCAAAGACCCAATAAAGCAAAGAAGAAAGTCAAACCGATTGAAGGCCCTTTAGATCAACTCAGTCCAGTAGAAGGAAGGATCTAGAAGAAGAGCCAATGCCTTCACAACGAAGCTGCTGACTTGGAAAACCAAAGGAGGAAGCAGACAAAGCACAAGTTGACTTCTTTACTTGCAGACAAAGCTTCACCAATTGAGGAAAGATTCAGAAGCAATAGACGAGCTGTCGCTGCACTGCCCTGGAATCTTTATTGAAAATGGTGAGACCATCTGAAGCATTCTGAGTAAAGCAACTGAAGCGCTGCTGAACAAGAGACACAACGACAACGAAGACTTCGTTACGATTTGCTGTGGCACTGAGCGCTGAGGATGAAAGGGACAGCAGAGCCATTTCCCTCCAACGGTTATTTCGAAATTCGAAATGATTGATGCCTTGAAGTGTCACTATAAAAGGCATGTCATTTTCTTCATTCAGACTTGATCTTCAACATGCGAAAGCTCTGAGAAAATTCATACTTGAAGTTCCATCTGAAAGCAAAGCAAAGACATTTTTACACCAACTCCTATTTATGTGTGTAAGCAATAGATGGGATCATTCAAGTGTTCTTTCTTTTAGAACAAAATATTATCAATCATTAAATCTAGTTAGGAGACTCTGAGTTGCTCGGTATTTAGCAATCAGAGTTGAATAGTGCTGAGTGTAGGTATATAGAAGATGATACTCTGTAACTACTCACTGAATATTGTAAAGGGTTTGTGCTCTACCCAAAAGAGCTCAGTAGTCGATTGAAGCTCGGAAAAGAAATTCTGGGGACTGGATGTAGGCAGGAGGCCGAACCAGGATAAACTCTGAGTAACTTTTTCTATTCCTTATCTCCTTGATAACAACCCAAATTATTCTTGAATAAGGAATAAGGGAAAATTAATAGAAATAATGGCAAACCATTATTCCTTGCAAAAGAGATATTTATGCATGATTAATGTGGAATTAATGACAATTATTGCAGGATTAATGCAGAGGTGAATATGCAAATAATGGAGAAAAGGAAGGAGTTTCTAGCATTATGCCACACCACGTGGACCAGGGCGAGATACGCCATAATGAGATACGCCCGATGAGAGCGAGTAGTGGAGACCCGCCATAGCTCTCAAGGAGAGCGTACACACGCCTTGACGGATCTAAGAATACCAAAAGGCGCCTTTATTACCATCCATGAATGAGAATAAATACAATTAAATGACAATTAATAGCCATTAAAGGGGAATAAAGACTTGACTGTTTGAATACCTCAACTCTGAGGGTTTTAATGATAAATGCTGGGATTAATGGAGAATTGATAACAATCAAAGATGAGTAATGACACGACTATTCACCTACTTCCCCATTAATGCTAAAGGTTACAGAAACCTATATAAATACCCCACCTTCCTAGGATCAAAGGTACACTTACTGATTCTCTACTTTTGTGCTTACAGTTTATTCTCAGAAATATTACTGATTTTGGTATCGGAGCTTCCCCCCGCCGATCCCAATGGCGCCTCACAGGGAAGTGCTCCGACCAAGGATTTTTTCACAAGTTATCACTCCTATATCTGCTTGCTTTTATTTTTGGCTAAGAAAATGTTTAACTTAAGCCTGCTGAGTTGCGTGATCCAGTGCTTAGTTTAGGAATAGACTTCTACGTGCTATTTCCTGAATCAACATCAGAGACAACTTTAGTTGCTGACCAACTCAAGCTGACTCTGACCGCACTCGGTATCATTGTGCTAATTAATCTGTGTGAGAAAATACAACTCACAAATTAAACAAGTCAGCCTTGATACTCAAAATTTTAAATAGTTCCTTTAACCCCCCCCCCCCCCCCCCTTAAGAACCTTTTCTCATAATACAAGGGACTAACACCTCTCCATGTCTTCTTTCGTCTCAGGAACCAACACAATATCATCTGCAAACAACATGCATCGTGATATACCATCTTGAAGTGAACTCGTTAATTCATCCATAACGATGGCAAAAAAAAGGGCTAAGTACGGACCCTTGATGCACTCCAATCGTAATAGGAAACACGTCAGTCTTCCCAACACTGGTACATACACTCATGCACGCTCCCTCATACATGTCCTTTATAATGTTAATATATTTCCGCGAAATGACTTTCTTTATTAAGGCCCACTAAAGTACTTCCTTTGGTATCTTATACCTAACGGAAAATTTGAAAGGCCTAGTCTCACAAACTTTTGTCACATTGAGTATTCCAAACAAGTTTATTAACAAACAGAAATACAATAAACATTTTTAATATTTTGGTAGTTTTTTGTGATTAATTTATATATGTTAGACTTGGTTGTCGGTTTGTAATTGTGTTAGTAATGCCTAAAACATTTTCCAATCCTATTTTTCAAGATATAAATCGTGTCAAACAAATGAAAATTGTGTTGTTCTGTCAGAAATTGACAGTCCTTTTTTTAATCATAAGACATGTCGGATCAATGCATCTAATTCATATGGATAAACGGTAAATACAAGTCTAACAAATTATGTAGTTTTTTTTAATTAAGTAATGTGAGATCCTTAATATTAGATATTTGTTTACATGGTATTGAATCTTGTATTTAATATTGGGCCACCTATTGATATTTACCTCACACTCGAAATGGTTTTAGCGTGAGGGATTTGTGTTAGATATTACACATTTATTTTCTTAGAACTATATGACTTCTTATATATTTGAGATTGATGTATTGTGAAAATTTTGATGTACGGATCTTAAAGTCCTTCCTTTTTTATTTACTAGATTAATGCAAAACTTTAAAGTTATCAGCCACCCGACATAAGTACTTTGATGCTTAAGTTAGTACCACTCTGAGAATATTGATAAAGAAATGGAGGCAGAGTTTTGAGCATACCGGAAAGTTTCTCATAAATCCTCTATTTATAGGGAGTTACTATCCATATTAAGGTTTATACGTGTCTTGCCCAATGCAAGAAGGAGGACCCCAGGACCCCCGAGACTCCCAAAACTCTGCCGGATTGAACCCAAGACCCGAACTAAGGAAAAATCAAGCGATTTTGATCGATTATACCCAAATAAGCTATAAATCTGAGGAACTAGACCCGTAACTGTATTTTTTATTCCGTTTTTCATGTTCTTTTTTATATTTTCTAAAATCTTCTTTTTTATTCTAAAACCTAAACTTCATCATTTAGACCCCTAAAAACGAACTATGACCCGATTTGGGTAATTTGGGAGTTAAAATGAAGTTTTTGGATAGATATAATCTTTTTTAAATTTTTTTGGAGATTTGGGGTACTATTAGGAATATTTGGACTCTTCATTTACACTCCACACTGCTTACCACTGAGAGAATTGATTTTCTTGCGTATTATGTCGCGCGTTGCTTAATATACCACTGCCCTTGTAGCTTCTATTGTTTAATATTTGATGTGTGCACTTATTAATATCGATTAAATGTGCATAATAATGAATTATTAATAAAAAAAATCCAAGAACATGCTCTAATTTCTTATTTATTTAATTCCTCTATAGTTTTGTAATTTATGTTTTAAAATGTCAAGGACGATGTTCTAAATATTGTTACATATGTTCTAAACTTTATAATTTGTGTTCTAAAACTTATGTATAATGTTTTTTAAAAAACAATAAATATATGGACCATTTTTGTATTTGTTCTATAATATAATTTATAACTCATATTCTAAATAACATAATGTATGTTTTAAAAAATATAACTTATGTTCTAAGATTTATAGTTTGTGTTTTCTAAAAAAATAAGTAGATATATGGATCGTTTTTGCATTTGTTCTATAATATAATTTATAACTCATATTCGAAAAAACATAACGCATGTTCTAAAAAACATAACATATATTCTAAAAAATATATCTTACGTTCTAAACTTCATAGTTCGTGTTTTAAAAGTTAAAATATATGTTCTAACGTATGTTTTAAAAAATATATTTTCTTATATAAATAAAATATTAATATGAAATTTTATTAAAATATATAATATATTTTTATTTAAAAAAATATAGTATTGGATTTTTTTAGCATCAGATGCACTAAATAATATATAAATAAAAGAATTGTATAATGAACAAACTAAAAGCAAGCGTATTTTTATTTAAAAAATATAGTATTGGATTTTTTTTAGCATCAGAGGCACTTAATAATATATAAATAAAAGAATTATATAATGAACAAACTAAAGCACGTGTATTTTTATTTTAAAAATATAGTATTAGATTTTTTTTAGCATCAGAGGCACTTAATAATATATAAATAAAAGAATTATATAATAAACAAACTAAAGTAAGTGTCCCAATAGTAGATGGCACGCGCTTCACTCCTCCTATGCTTTAGTCTTAGGTTCGAATCCCTTCATCCTCATTTTCTTATTTAATCTTTAATTAAAGGTACCAAAACTACGTCGTCTCATCTTGTTCTCACATAACAAAGTGTCCTCACCTAAAGGAGGGTTCTCACTTGATCCTTCCCATATATATATATATATATATATATATATATATATATATATATATATACAGTAAAACCTCTATAAATGCATATCGTTGGGACCGGAAAAAAATATTCATTAAACGAGATTATTTATTTATCGATAAATGAATAAATTATTCATTTATCGATAAATATTCATTAGATATGTAATTATCTTGTTTAGGAAATATATTATTTGATTGATTTGTAATTATCACATTAGCATAATTACAAATCAATCAAATAATTATAGGCATAATTATAGGCACAATTATAGGTCTTGTTTTTTTTGTAAACTCTTGGGTATTTACATTGATCAATATATATATTTAGTTTGTAATTTAATAATTATTACTTTATATTTTCATTGGGCCCTTAAGGATTTAAATATTTTTTATTACTTAATGCATTTAGCGAGGTTATTACTTTAGTCCATTGGCCCAAGTCGGGACCGGAAGAATTTATTATATAATCGAGGTTATTACTTTATCGAATATTCATTTATCGGGGTTTAACTGACCCTAAACGGCATCGGGCATGAAGGAAAAATAGGATAATTAACTCTTAACTCATAAAATTTTCAATTTAATTTTCTAATAGATAAAAATTTATTCGGACTACCTAAAGTTTTATTAATTATTTGGCTTGGACTTGATAATTCTATCAAGCTTCCTACGTATGCCGTACGTCTTTGAATATTTAAACCGGGAATCAAAGCCACGTAGTTCTACCAACCTTAAAGAATTTCGTACTCGAAATTTATATCGATTTTTACTTAGGACAATTAATCGTTACAATTACTTAATTACGATTTTTTTTTGTTAACCCACCATCGAGCTATATAATGTTCAGACTTCTATCCCAAAAATTCACATTCTTAAATCACCACCCACACTAGGTCCGAAGAAAATAACCTAGAGCTCTGATACCAAAATATCACACCCGACCCTAAACGACATCGGGCATGAAGGGAAAATAGGATAATTAACTCTTAACTCATAAAATTTTCAATTTAATTTTCTAATAGATAAAAATTTATTCGGACTACCTAAAGTTTTATTAATTATTTGGCTTGGACTTGATAATTCTATCAAGCTTCCTAGATATATGCTAAGATAGAACTCATAAACCCTAATGATGTTGTTCGCACCAGACCAATCAGATATAGTCCTGATGATCAAAAGGAATTTGAAATACAAATAAAAGAATTATTAGACTTAAAATTAATTCAAGAAAGTAAAAGCCCTCATAGTAGCCCGACATTCTTAGTAAGAAAACATAGCGAACAAAAGAGAGGCAAAGCAAGAATGGTAATAGATTATCCTAAATAAGAAAACGATTTTTGATGGATATTTTTTACCTTATAAGAGAAATTTAATTAATAGATTATCAGGAAAAAAGTGGTTTAGTAAATTTGATTGTAAAAGTGGCTTTTGGCAAATTAAGCTTACTAAAGAATCAAGACCTTTACCAGCATTTAGTGCACCACAAGGACATTATGAATGGATTGTGTTACCTTTTGGTTTGAAAAATGCACCCCAGATATTTCAACGAAGAATGGATACGATATTTAGAAAATTAAATGAATTCTATGTAGTTTATGTCGATGATATATTAATCTACAGTAATAATATAGCAGACCATTTACAGCACCTAGATGCATTTATAAAAACAGTAAGACAACATGGAATCCTTTTATCTAAAAAGAAATCAGAAATCTTTAAAAATAAAATAGAATATTTAGGATATATAATAGATAGTGAAGGATTACAACTACAAGATCATATCGTAACTAGAATCGAAAATTTTAAAGAAAAATTAGATACTAAGAAAGAAGTCCAACAATTTCTAGGAATAATAAATTATGCATCAGATTATATAAAAGACTTACCAAAATTACGACAACCCTTGCAAGAGCTAATTAAGAAACATTAAGTATTTGAATGGACGACAACTCATACTGATACTATAAGAAAAATAAAAGAAGCAGTAAAAGTTCTCCCAAAATTAAGACTACCTAAAGATAATGATCAATTAGAATTATATACCGATGCTAGTGATATCGGGTGGGGAGCAGTACTCATCGCATATAGAAAAGAAGATATAGATAAAGAAACTACTTTAATATGTGGCTATAGATCAGGAACTTGGAAACCCTCAGAGAAAAATTATCATATCAATGAAAAAGAATTACTAGCTGTTAAAAATAGAATTAAAGGGTGTAAGTATCATTTGTTACCCATATAATTTATCATAAGAACAGATAATACACAAGTAGGAGCATTTATCAGAAATAAAATAGATCCCCTACCAGAACTGAACAAAAGAAGGCATTGGCAAAGTTTTTTCAATTGCTATAATTTTGTTGTTAAACCTATCTCTGGAAAACGAAATATCTTAGCTGATTTTTTGAGCAGGAATGGAGATAATGATCCAGCGAATATCAGAAATCAGAAATCAGAACCGCCAGATGCTGGCAATGATCAGAAATCATGAGAACTTTCTGGACAACCTTGAGGAAGAACTCAAGAAACTCCAGTCTCAGAACAATCAGAATATAAGAACCATGACTTCTAGATCCTCTTATGAGTTGTTAGGAGATCTTCATAAGAAGCCAATTGAGATGCCAACTTCATCGAGTGGACTCTCAGGAGCCACCACCTTGAACCATTCTAAGCTGATTAATCAGAACTCCTCAGAAATCACAACCTCCCAGGTTATACAACTCCCTCCAGAAATGACAGAAGCATATAAGAATATCATGAAATTTTTTACATATAAAAAATCTCAAACCGTATATCGAACCATTAAGATGACCAAATACCCTAGGTATATATGCTCAGAAGACTGCAGTCCAGATGTTGTTCAGAAACTATTTCGATATGGATTTCTGGACAAAGTCATGACTGATGAGAGCCTTAATAGTGTTTCAAAACTCCCATCTATCATACCCAGATCCATTGACGAACTTGGATTAAGATTTGGAAGAGGAATATTTTGTGTTCAAATTTTTGATGCTGCTATGGACTTAGAAGGGAAACCAATAATAATTGCTCAGATCTTTAAGACTGGTAGAAACACTAAGATTGATGTAGATAATTCCGACCATCAATGGGAAATTCCATGCAAATTAGAAAAATTTAAATCTTGGTTAGGAGAAAAACGAGCACATGGAATCCATACGATCAAATGTAGACTCGAAGACTATATTAGAAATAAAAAGGTTGCTATAATAGCCAGATCGAATCATGGAGAAGTTGAAGAAATGATAACTATCAACTATTTAATGGAAATGGGTGATGAAACGAGTCAACAACTTTTGATAGAAATGCATACGAAATTGATGGATAAGAAATATAAACATAGTTCAGATACATTGGCCCATTATGAATCCATATATGGCCCAAGAAAATCATGTTTAATTAGAATTGAGCCCATAAGACCTGAGCCCATGAATATTGACTCCATAAGGCCCAAAGAAGAAGCCCATCCAGGAAAAGAGGAGGATCCATTTGTTTAGAAAATGAGATAAAAATGTATCAGAAAAATAAGAAATATAAGAACGAGGTGTCAACACCTAAAGAAAAGGTGGCAATAAGATCAACACGTGGCAAGACATGCAGATATGAAGAGACATGTGTCCAAAGAAGAAGCATGAGGTGGAAACATTAGAGATTAGTGGCAAGATGTAAAGCTTGAGGTGGAAGAGCAAAATAAGAAGCATTCGACACGTGTAACCTAAAAGTTTGTACTTTTAACTTTTGTAATGATGTAATCTCCTTTTTGGTAATTTCACCTTTGATCTTCTACCTATATAAGGAGAAGACATATGATGTATGAGATATAACTTGCTTTGAGTAATAAACTCTTTCTTTCTCTCCTTCCATGGCTTTCTAAACTCCCCCTTTTAACATTCATAGTTGTTAAATATTTACGTTTAACGTCCGTATAGCATATTAGTTTGAAAAGATTTAGAGTTATACAGCAACAATAGTTATCCTTCAGACGACTCCAAGAGGTGTGTAGAGATGCTGGAACATAGCCCTAACCCATGATGATGAAGAACGGGTGTCAGGCAGAGTTCAGAAGTCTCCACTGAGGATTGCTTTGAAAGGTATACTGGAGTTCCTCTATAACTCTTGTTCTAATTAAATTAATTTGTTATACTTAGTTAAATGTAAAGCTTTAATATATTATGGATGTTAAATTTCATTTAAAAATGTTTACTTCAATATTCGTTTGTCTTCCTACCCTTTTTAGGGTCATAAGAGCGATCCTGCACACAGTAGAAAAACCGTCAGTACATAAATGGTATCAGAGCCTTAAAAGGATCTCACAAATAGTTAGAACTTTTTAAAATCACTATGTCATCATCATATACCAGTATGTTTGCATCACAGCTTAATATTCATAGGAAACCAGTTGACAAAATTACAAGTGGCATAATTGAATTAGACTTAAGCAATAGTTTAGAAATTTCTATTCTCTTAGTCAAATTAATTATATTATTAGAATATTACCAACATCTCCTTAATATAGGAACTGGTGATCTAAATAGGCATATAATGTTAATAAGAAAAGTAGAAATGATTAAATGCCTAATTAATTTCACAATCATGATTTTTCAGGATTATACACACTAGATAATGGATATATCAGTTGAAAGTCTTAGGATTATTGCTGAAAAACCATTAATTTATAATCAGGATATTAATCAACATATTATAAGTTGTAGAAGAGCATTACAAATTATGGAATTCAAAGATAGACAATTAGAATTAGCACAAGGTGCTTTAGACGCTAAGCGTATTGAAAAGATAAAACTACAGAAAAGAGTTTTCGCCTTAGAAGATGAAGTAAAAAGATTAGAAGAAAAACGTAGAGAGCAAGAAGAGACAATAGAAATTCAAAAACAAATAATCACTGAAAGTTACAGACATGTTCAAGCTTTAATCAATGGAAGAGAATAAAGAAATAACAGAACAAACCCATACAGAAAATACTAATATCTACTATCCATACAGAAAATACTAATATCTACTATCAAATGGATACTTATGAAGGTGGTATAACTCAAACTTTAAGTTTTAAACCAGATATTTATCAGAAAATACAAGATGAAACTGAAGAGCTATCTGTAAATAAGATATTTAAAACAAAATGGTTTGAGAGAAATAAAAATATACGATATATTGTTCAGAAGCATGAGAATATTATAGATACAACTACTATAAATGGTAGAGCAAGGATAAATTTAATAACAGATGACGTAATAAAAAGAGAATTATCCAAATTATCACATAAAGAATCAAAGAAATATAGGAATATTTACTTTGGAGGAATAGAATTCACTATAAAAGCATATTTTCAGAAAAATATCGATACTCCTATTCAAATATATGTATTAGATGATAGAATATTAGATAATATCCAAGATGCCTTAATAGCAGTAGTAAGAGGAAACCCTTTTTTGATTAAAGATTGGTTAGCGAGGAATGGTAAGCGGCGGACATCCCAGCTATGCTGGCACCCCCACCACAGACCCAAAAAAGCCCCGAACCAAATTTATTAAAAGAGTAAATAAATGTCATAATACAAAAAGAAAAAAGAATAAAATGAAGCTAAAGAATTAGGAAAAGCGATAAACGCAACGTCCTACACAATCATGAAAAAAGACCGATCCACAAAAATCTGGGACAACATCCCACCAAGTCGAAGCTGTTGTCGTCCGTCCATAATTTGCAAGCGAATCCGCAACATGATTTCCTTCACGAAAAATATGAGATACCACAAAAGCCACAGAATCGATCTGATTTAAACAATTGAACCATTTTTGTCTAAGCAACCAAGGGACCGAACAAGATTTAGATTTGAACATCTGCACAATATACATTGAGTCGCTTTCAAGCCAAATTTTCCGCCAACCTTTGTTGATAGCCATGTCAATGGCGTAAATAGCAACAGATAGTTCAGCAAGATAAGCAAAGGAACTTTCAATCGGAAAGGCAAACGCACCAAGGCACATGCCAGTATGCGAGCGATAAATACCTCCGCAACCCGCAGGACCAGGAGCACCCATGACAGACGCATCAGTATTGATCTTAATCCAATCCCTCGGAGGTGGTTGCCAAAAAATCGGAGTAATGTGCGGAGCCTTAGCAAGGCGCTTTTCAATCCCGAGCTCACCTAAGATTTGAAGTTCAACTTTCGAATTCCAAACGGAGCCCCGTCCAGTGTGAACAGATTCACGAACAGCTCCCCAAATCCGTCTCAGCGTGATGGAAGTATCAACCCTCTCATCCTCAAAAATGGACCTATTACGAGCAAGCCATAGAGCCCAAATTGTATTAACAAATGCAGCCGCCCATAAATCAGCGATTTGAGTACTGAAACGTTGAATAACAGCATGATCAACTAGATTCTTAAGAGTCGAGTCTGTGTTAATTCGTCTTCCAAACAATGAGCTAACACCATGCCAAATAAATTTGGAAAACCGACAGGAGACAAAAAGGTGGTCCAACGTTTCAGAATCTAACAAGCACAAACTGCAATGAGAAACAACTTGACAGCCACGCAACTGAAGCTGATCATGTGTTGGCAAATACCCAAGATAAGCCCGCCATCCAATAAGTGAGTGTGCAGGAGGAACACTCTGACACCTTAAAAAACGACTCCAAGGCTGTTGAGTAGGAGGAGATCTAAGCCAAGCGTACAAGAGCTTAACAGTTAAAACCCCACTCGTAGCAGGCTTCCAAACACAAATATCAACATCGTCCCTACCCCGCCTAATATTCCGCAATCTATTCTCCACATCCGCAGGTAACACGGGCAGATTGTGCCAATTATCAGAAACTTAAATTCACAATTCAACCAGATTTTAGTGTCTCATTAGAAGATAAACATAAATATCTCGCTTTAACACTCTATTATAAATTAGAAGGAATCAGAATGCCCCCAGGAAGTAAAGTAATTAGTATAGAAACAAAAATGATATATGCCCTTACAGGTAATCATCATATCAGAAAACAAAATGATAGGGATGTTGGTCCCTTGTAAGTTTGCAAGTATAGTTCCAAGGGGGGGGGTTAGGAACTATTTAAACTTTTTTCGCAATTAGGGCAGACTTCTTTTTCTAAAGAAAAAGGTTTGAACAGCGGCGCTGAGTAAACAACAAGATACTGGCTTAGTCAACAGGTGACTAGGTCAGTTTCTTAGCTTGAGTCAGGAGATAGCACTTAGAGTCTATTCCTGAGCTCAGACGTTCAACGCGCACAACTCAATTTGACCTCTTTACTTGGTCAGTTTTGATTATTTAAAGCAAGCAATATAAATAAGGAGTTAAAGGTAAGAAATACTTCACTCAGCAGATTTATCCAGGTTCGGCTTCTTCTAAGCCTACGTCCTGTCCCCGGAACACGTTCCGAGATTTCAAATCCTCTACTGAGCTCTTTAAAGGTAGAGCCTCAAACCCTTTATAATATCAGCAATTGAGTATGACAAGAGTACCTTCCTCTATACTTCTACTCAATCCTAATCTCTCGCCGAGTACTAAAACCGAGTACTCAGCCTCTCATTTCTATCTCTAGAAATGATAAGTGTTTTGTCCTAATACAAAGATGTGCTAAGACACTTTAGACGATTTAACAATCACTCTAGACTTTTACACAAATATAAGAAATTGTAGTGTAAGATTTGCTTTGCTTCTTGCTTGCAGAACTTGTGTAGAAATTTGGTCAGCGTAACTGCTTGATCAAGTTCTGTGTCTTGTGAAGCTTATGATGGCACTATTTATAGAGACGTCTGGGCATCGGTCATTTCGAATTTCGAAATAACCGTTGGAGGGAAACGGCTATATGTCGCTATCATCCTGACTTGCTCAGAGCTCTCGGCCAATCACAATCGTGTATCTTCTGTCCTCGTTCAGCTCAGCAGATGGTCTCTCCTTTTATGGTAAGGTCAACAGGACAGCATACTGTGTCGTCTGAACTTTGCCAAAAGAGGAAACACTTTGTCTGGAAGTTTTCCTTCGCCAGCTGCTGTCTTGTACGTCTGTCGAGACTACTCAGCAGCTTCATCTTGAAGTTGTTCCCGAAGGTCCTCCAGATCCTTCCGTTTGCTGAGTTGCGTTTTGTTTCAAAACGGCAACGTCTTGACATACGCGGGCCGAGTGTACTGAGTTGTTTGACTTGGGCCTTGGCTTCCGTATTGGGCTTGGGCCATTTAATCCTTATGTCTTATAACAGTTTTAACTCAACATTGAACAAACACATTAGTAGCATAAATCAAAGCATTTAAACTTAGTGTGTTTAGAATATGTATTTTAAATTATACTTAAACAATTTTGTCAAATCAAAATTATGTGGAAAGGTGTTTCAACAAACTCCCCCATTTTGATGTTGGCAAAACTATTCAGCAAGGAACTCAGTATGAGCTCTCCCCCGTAAGGGTTGAGCTACTGACTTAAGTTTTACTTGAAACTTTTAAGGGTTTACATGAGTAAATTTAAGGTCAGTTTTCAGATTATAGGTCAGCTATTTCAACATATTCTATCTACTCAGCATTAAGCGGAAGGTTTAATCATATAGAGCGTGCTGAGTAATTTATTGTTCAATGAGTTCTTATCAGAATGTTTTATAAACACATAGGTCAATGTCAAACATGTTATCAACATTTGATTCAGTCAAATAATTTTACAAGTGTTAAACATGGCTGATTTAATTGAAGATACTTAATAACTCAGTAATTAGCAACATATATCATAACTTAAGATTTGAATATGATGAAGATAAGGATATGATATATTGATAGAAGTCATTCATTAAACAGCAACATAGAAATAGATAAGGCAACAAAAGATTACAACTATATATTGAGCTAGCCTATCTATTTCTTTTTCTTGTGTTGTGAAGACTGACTTCGCTCATACTGACATTGCTCATGCTGAGCTCTAGCTGCTTGCGCTTTCTCCCCCGTTTTGTCAACTTCAGGGAGCTTGAATGCATCGGTTAACACAGCTCTAGTCAGTTCTTGAGAAAGCTCCTTAAGCTTCTCAGCGCTCTCATTTACGCCATCAAAAATGGCAACTCCATCTGCTGAGACCTCTGCGGGTATGCGGAGATCAGCAGCACTGAGCATATTGACACTGAAGGCTTGAGCTTTGGCTTGCCAGATAAGAGCTTCAGAAAGGCCAGCAAAGATTTGGTGGAATGTCTTTAAGAGAGCTGAGTCATAATGATGACGTTGGATATTGTTATGACGGATGTGGTTGAAAGATTGTTGTGCGAGGGACATCAATTCATTCTGCTTCAACGCGTCAGTATCCATCTCTTGCTTATTTAGATTAAGCAGTCTTATAGCCTCACCGATTTGCTCTACTGAGCACTGACTGAATGACACCATTTGCTCGTTGGTCTTCAGTTGTTCAGTGTGAAGCTGAGCAAAGAGCATTTTTAGTTCAGAGGAAGTGGCGTAGTCAGTGTTCACAGCAGATAACTTTTGGACTTGATTATGGAGAGAGTTCAGATGTTGAACTGTTGTCAGCTGTATCTCTGCCAACTTGGCAATGGAATCCTGCTTAGCTTGCTGGGCTTGGAAAGATAAGACGACATTCAGAAGATCTTTAAGTCCCTTAAATTCATGGAGAAGCTGAGTGACCTGAGAGAGCTAGGTAGTCTCGAGAATAGAAGAACCAGCAGGAGGAGGAGTGGAATGTTGAAGTTCCCGGATTAATGCTTGCACTGAGTCGATGATCTTTTTGCCGGACTCAGTGGCATTCAGATGGACATCAGTATGACCAGAAGGAAGTGGAGTGAAAGGAGTACCCTGGTCAGTGACTGGAAGAGTATGCTCAATCTGCACTTGAGTTGGAGGAATTGGTGGTTGATCAGCAGAGAGTTTAGTTGTGGAAGTAATAACCTGAACACTGTCTGTGCTGACGGCAGAAGGATGAGGAGTCAGCACCATGCTTGAGGAGACAGCATGGACAGTAGACGGTTCAACCTGGCTGGTTGATGTTGCTGATGCATTAGGGTCGGCATGTTCCTATTGAGAAGAAACAGAGGCTTGTTTTTCTAATGGCGCCGATGTAGTGGAAGTGGATTGGCGATTGAAGAACTTAAGTTTGACAGTAGAAGGGTCCTTAGTTGTCTTAGAGAGGACAATGTCAGGAAGAATTGGAAGTTGCATAGGAAGTTCACTGACTATCTTCTCACTGGCCTTGACCAACTTTCGCCTTCTACGAGGTGGAGTGTCAGTATGGGCAGGTTCTCCTGAGTGGGGGAGGATTCCTGTTGCTCAGTATGAAGCTGGTCAGCTTGCTCTTCAACTTGATCAACAGTGTGTTGGTCAAGTACTTGCTCAACTCCTGCAGCCAACTCAGTGTCGACATGCACATCTCCACCAGCTAACCCAGTGTTAGCATCCTCAGCTTCATATTCGCTGGCAGTTTCCTCAGAATCCTCAGCGTCATCCTGACCGCTGGCTTCTTCATCTTCTTCTACCTCAGTACTATCTCCATCAAGTTCTTCCTCAACTTGAGAGATGAAGTGATCATCTAGTTGGACCTCAGGCTCCTCAGACTCAGCACCTGTACCTTGACACTGGGTGAAGTGAGAGTCACCCGATACTATGAAGTCGGTCGGTACAGCTTCCAGAGGAGTCAAAGTTGAAGTTTTATGCTTCTTCTGAGGTTGCTCAGCAGCTTCCTCAGTTCCAGGCTCACCTTGCCTGGTTCTTTTCTCAGCTGTCTTGCCAGCTGACTTCTGCTTCTTTCCTGGAGACTCAACGTTTGGAGTAGCAGTCTCAGCAGTTTTCCTCTTGCGGGAAGCTGGGGCCTTAGTTCTTCGCCCTTTCTTTGTCTGAGCAGTTTCCTCAGCTTGGCCAGCATCAGCAGCAGCAGTAGCAGCAACAGCTTTACCTTTCTTCAAAGGTTGTCCAAACTTCAGCGCCCTCAGCGAGGATGCTATTATCTCATATCCTCAGTAAGATTCCTCACCTTGGAGGTCAATCTTGTGGTCAATGAGGATCCTAGTTATGAGTGACCCAAGTCTCAGCGTACCCGTGCTGTGTAGGAACCCAGCAACTAAGAAGACCGGCATATTGATGGGGGTGTACGTCAGCATGTGCCATATGAAGCACTGTTCAAAGTTTGTTGCTGATGTAGTGCAGTTGATCTTCGGGTAAATAAAATAACTCAGCAGGTAGTGAGCCATTTTCTGGTGCTGACCCATTGAAGAAGCTGAGACTTCTCCTGAGTGGCCATCAGGTTTGCAGAAACTGTGTACATAGTTTGTCTTGTCCTGATCTCCCGATTTTCTCAGCCTTGCTCCCTCAGTTTCAGTTGGAGAAGGTTTTCTATGTACAGAGGGTTGATGAAGATGGTTTTGCCTCTTACTTCAGTGCATAGGTAGTCGGTGGAGTCACTGGCAACCTTGAGGTTGTGGTAAAACTCCCTCACTAGGTCAGGATAAGTTTCATCCCTGACCGAGAACAGCCCAGTCCATTCATTCTTGGAAATCCAATCGGCAAATGGTTGTTCATTCTGTACGAAGTGCTCCGAGACCCATCTGGAGGGTTCAACCTTCCATTCGCGTACGTTCTCAAATACTTTGGAGTAGGTTCGGACTTTCAAGGGTTTTCCTTGACCAGAGTTCTGGCCAGTTTTTCCCTTACTCAGCGTAGAGGGATTTTGAGTAGGTTGATCAGAGTTAGTCTTTTGGTGGCCGGCACCGGAGACGTTGAAGGATAACTTAGTCATTCTTTGAAGATGAGCAAATTAGAGGAATTTGAGAGAGAAGAAGTTCAAGGTAGTTTCTTTGCCTTTAGAATTGATTAAGCGTAAGAATAAAAGATGGGGAAATTCCCATAATTTATAGATGAAATGAACGGTGTGGATCTTAATCGAATCCATGTGTCAGTTTTGCCTTGGGATTGTGTACCGACAAAGATCCTGGCATTTATGACACATACGGCGAATACGTCATCCTAGGGCTATACGCGTGCTTTGCATTTATGCTAACGGATCTAACACTCAGTATTTAGAATGTCAAGCGTTTGATATTCTGAGTGGTCAGTAATACATTTACGGATGATTTTAAAGTTTAAGTTTAAAACTAATTTACTCAGTGTGCAGGTTACTCAGTATTTGATGTTCAGTCAGTTTCGATGAGTTACTCAGCAAACAATCAATCATTCAGCATAGTAATTCACTCAGCATTCATATTCATTTAGCATAGGAATTTACTGAAGAGGATTAAACATACCAATTGCTTCTCTCAGTATGATGAACTGCTCACGGGCCAGTGGCTTCGTGAAGATATCCGCAAGCTGTTCGTCCGTTGGGACAAAGGTCAGCTTGATCTCACCCTTGAGTACATGGTATCTAATGAAGTGATGTCTGATGCTGACATGCTTCATTCTGCTATGTTGAATTGGGTTCTTGGAAAGATCAATTGCACTTTTGTTGTCACACTTGACTTCAATTGTCTTCGTTTGAACACCATAGTCTTCAAGTTGTTGCTTAATCCATAGGACTTGAGCAACACAATGACCAACAGCAATGTACTCAGCTTCAGTGGTAGACAAGGCTACTGACGCCTGCTTTTTGCTGAACCAGGATACAAGACAACTTCCTAAGAAGTGGCATCCTCTAGAGGTGCTTTTACGTTCTAGCTTATCCCGTCCATAGTCAGCGTTAGTGTATCCGATGAGTGTAAAATCATGAGTATTTGGATACCACAGACCTACGTTCACTGAGCTTTGCAAGTATCTAAGGATTCTTTTTACAGCAATGTAATGAGATTCTTTAGGGTTAGATTGATATCTAGCACAGTAGCATACTGAAAACTGAATGTCCAGTCTACTGGCTGTTAAGTAAAGTAGAGAGCCTATCATACCTCGATATAATTTACTGTCTACTGACTTACCATTCTCGTCAGCGCAGAGGACAGTGTCAGTGCCTATAGGAGTGGATATTGGCTTGCAATTTTCCAAGTCATATTTCTTTAAGATCTCCTTGGCATATTTGGCTTGACTGATGAAAATGCCATTCTTTCCTTATTTAATTTGAAGACCGAGGAAGAAGTTGAGTTCTCCCATCATGGACATTTCAAAGTTAGTCTGCATTTGTTTGCTAAACTCCTTGCACATTGATTCGTTAGTTGCACCAAATATTATATCATCAACATAAATTTGGGCCAGCAGGGTATCTTTGCCCTTTTTCTTAATGAATAAGGTTGTATCAGCTTTACCCCTGACGTAATTTCTAGTCAGCAGGAAACTGGTCAGCCTCTCATACCAAGCACGTGGTGCTTGCTTGAGGCCGTACAGAGCCTTTTTGAGTTTGTAAACATGGTTTGGGAACTTAGGGTCCTCAAAACCTGGAGGTTGATTTACATAAACCTCCTCGTTTATAACTCCATTAAGAAATGAACTTTTGACATCCATTTGGAATAATTTAAAATTCATGTAAGATGCATATGCACATAGAATTCTAATTGCCTCTAGCCTTGCCACTGGGGCAAATGTCTCACCGTAGTCAATACCTTCTTGCTGACTGTAGCCCTGAGCTACAAGCCTTGCCTTGTTCCTGACTACGTTTCCTTGTTCATCCATCTTGTTCCTGAAGACCCATCTTGTTCCGATGGTCTTTTGACTCTTTGGATGAGGTACTAGCTCGCATACATTGTTTCTTCTGAATTGATCGAGCTCCTCTTGCATTGCGTTCATCCAGAATTCATCGTACTCAGCTTCAGCGAAATTCTTCGGTTCTTGTACTGAGACGAAGGCAACATTGCTGAGGTACTTCCTGAGTTGATTCCTCGTCATCAGGGTATTCCCAGCAGAATCAAGGATCGCACTCTCTGAGTGCCCTCTTGGGATCCTTATCTCTTTAGGTAGATTTATGTCTTGTGCTGTTTCTGTTTCAACAATCTCTGCAGAAGTAGATGGGTCAGTAAAAGTAATCTTAGGTTCACTCTTACTCTTGGTCAGCCTTTTCGTGAATGACTCAGTAGCTGGTTCTGGGTCAGCGATGGTTACTGAGTGTGGATCAGCTTCGGTCAGCGGCTGGTATCTACCTGCAGGGTCCGTTTCGTCGAACTCTCATGTATAGACTCTTCTAAAACTTGAGTTCGTTTATTAAAAACTCTGTATGCTTTGCTGTTTGTTGAGTAGCCCAAAAAGATAGCCTCATCAGCTTTTGAATCAAACTTTGCTAAGCTATCTTTGGTATTTAAAATAAAACATCTACAACCAAAGGCACGAAAGTATCCAATATTGGGCTTTCGTCCTTTCCAAAGTTCATAGGGGGTTTTCTTGAGTATAGGTCTAACTAGAGCCCTATTAAGAATATAACATGCTGTGTTAACAGCTTCTCCCCAAAAATACTTTGGAAGCCTATGCTCATCCAGCATTGTCCTGGCTATTTCAACCAGAGTTCTGTTCTTCCTTTCCACAACCCCATTTTGTTGAGGTGTTCTAGGAGCAGAAAAATTGTGGTCAATGCCGCTGGCTTCACAGAATTCAACAAACTTTTGGTTCTTGAATTCTCCACCGTTATCACTACGAATATGAGCTAATTTTAGGTCTTTTTCATTTTCAATTTTTCTAACCAAATTTGAAAATGTCTCAAAGGTCTCATCCTTGCTGGTCAGCAAGATAACCCACGTATACCGAGAGAAGTCATCTACAATGACCAAGGAAAATCTTCTTTCACCCAGACTCAGCGGCTGGACTGGACCAAAGAGATCCAAGTGTAGCAACTCTAACGGACGTTTAGTTGAGACAATATTTTTGCTATGAAAAGATTGCTTGGTTTGTTTTCCAGCTTGGCAAGCGTGGCATAACTGATCTTTTTGAAATTTAAGTTCAGGCAGTCCCTCAACCAATTGCTTTCTTGCTAGTTTGGCCAGGAGGTCCATGCTTACATGACCAAGTCTCCTGTGCCATAGCCAGGAATTTTCTTCCTTTGATACTAAGCACACAGTTTTTGAAAACTTTTTCCTCTAAGTCTAGCATAAAGACATTATCTATCCGAGGGGCAGTTAAAATTAACTCATTTGTTTTACCCTCGTATATTTTACATCCAGTAGCATCAAATATAACTTTTCTCCCATTGTCACATAGCTGAGCTACGCTGAGTAAGTTATATTTGAGTCCGCTGACTAGGGAGACAGATTCAATAGTAGGATTACCTCCGATGGTTCCTGACCCTACTATCTTACCCTTCTTGTTGTCTCCAAAACTTACGCTCTCTCCTCGTTTACGCTCAAACGTGATGAACTGAGTTTCATCACCCGTCATATGCCTTGAGCATGTGCTGTCAATATACCACATCTTTGACTTCTCGGCACATCTCAGGCTTACCTGCATTGTAACTAGTTACTTTTAGGTACCCAATTCTTTTTGGGTCCTGACTTGTTAGGTGCAACAGGTATAGCATCATATTTTATTTTATGGCGACATACATGGACAGTATGGCCATTCTTTCCACAGAAGTCACAACTGACCTTCTGTTTAGGATTTTTTACTGACTTGTCAGCACCCCAGTGCTGAGCGTGCCAGCACACCTTAGTGGTGTGTCCTAACTTCCCACAAAAGTCACACTGGACTTTTCGCTGGGGATTCCATCTCTACCGAGTACCTTGGTACTGAGTTCTCAGAGGAATGTTATTTTTGTTTGGAACCTTTAGTTGGTTCTGGATGGTTGTGACGTCCTTCCTCAGTTTCTTTGAAACTGACTGGAGTTCATAGACATACTCATGCATGATCTTCATGTTATCATGCAGAGTCGAATTGTCCTGAAGAAGGAATCTGAGGTCACTCAGTTTGACCTCTTCCACTTCGTCACAGCGCCTGCTGAGTGCTCTAACTTTCTTATTACACTTCTTGACAAGTGTATAGAGATCACTCAGGGCATTAACCATATCATTTCTGAGCTGGGGAAGAGAAATTACCTCATTTGATTGCTCCTCGTCTTCTGATAGGTCAGCATGCTCAGAGACGCATGGCTCAGCAAGTTCGTCAGCCATGAAGCATATCTTTGCTGACTCGGTGGCCTCAGTTTCTGTGGATGAAGACTCATCGCTGTCGCTCCAAGTAGCGACCATTGCTTTCTTCCCACTTTTCTTGTCTTTCCCCAGTGTGGGGCAGTTTGACTTAATATGGTCAGTTTGATGGCACTCAAAGCATGTAATGGGCTTTGAGCTGTCCTTTCTGTATTTGCTGTCACTTGAGTCAGCCTTATACTTATCAAACTTTCTGTAAGGCTTTTTAGAGTATTTGTCACTCTTCTTGAATAGCCTTTTCATCTTCCTTGTGAACATAGCAATCTCCTCATCGTCAATTGAACTCCCGTCAGTGGAGTCAGCTTTCATGACAAGTGACTTCTGGTTCTTGTCTTCAGATTTTTCCTTCACCTCAAAGTTTTTCATGGATATCTCATAGGTCAGCAATGAACCGATGAGTTCGTCGTATTTGTAGGTGGTTAAATCCTGAGCTTCCTCAACTGCTGTCTGCTTTGCTTGCCAGTCTTTAGGAAGACTCCTGAGAATCTTTTTGACTTGTTCTTCCTCAGTGAAGATTTTCCCAAGTCTCTTGAGCTCATTAATGATGTTGGTAAACCTTGCATTCATGTCTGAAATGCCCTCATCATTGTTCATCTCGAACAGCTCGTACAGTCTTATCTGCTGATTCACCTTGGATTCTTTTACTTTATTTGTTCCCTCGTAGGTGACTTCCAGCTTTCTCCAGATCTCTTGTGCCGACTCACAACCTGAGATTTTATTATATTCTGCAGCATCGAGCGCACAGTGAAGCATATTGATAGCCGAAGCATGGTTTTGAAGCTTCTTAAGATCATCCTCTGTCCATTTGGCCTCAGCTTTTACAACTGTTTGGCCAGCCACAACCTCGACAGGTACAAATGGGCCTTGGACTATAGATAGCCAGGCACTCATGTTTGTAGCATGAATGAAGTTCTTCATCCTATTCTTCCAGAAGGTATAGTTTGACCCGAAGAATAGGGGAGGCCTAGTAATGGACAACCCCTCAGGCAGTATTTGAGTTGTTTGGTTTCCAGGGAGAAACCGAGTGCTATTTTCGCCCATGGTAGGGATCAGTTCAAGGTTGTTAGACCTTTTAGATGAGCTTTTAGAGCTCTGATACCACTTGTTGGTCCCTTGTAAGGTTGCAAGTATAGTTCCAAGGGGGGGGGTTAGGAACTATTTAAACTTTTTTCGCAATTAGGGTTCTTTTTCTAAAGAAAAAGGTTTGAACAGCGGCGCTGAGTAAACAGCAAGATACTGGCTTAGTCAACAGGTGACTAGGTCAGTTTCTTAGCTTGAGTCAAGAGATAGCACTTAGAGTCTATTCCTGAGCTCAGACGTTCAACGCGCACAACTCAATTTGACCTCTTTACTTGGTCAGTTTTGATTATTTAAAGCAAGCAATATAAATAAGGAGTTAAAGGTAAGAAATACTTCACTCAGCAGATTTATCCAGGTTCGGCTTTTTCTAAGCCTACGTCCTGTCCCCGGAACATGTTCCGAGATTTCAAATCCTCTACTGAGCTCTTTAAAGGTAGAGCCTCAAACCCTTTACAATATCAGCAATTGAGTATGACAAGAGTACCTTCCTCTATACTTCTACTCAATCCTAATCTCTCGCTGAGTACTAAAACCGAGTACTCAGCCTCTCCTTTCTATCTCTAGAAATGATAAGTGTTTTGTCCTAATACAAAGATGTGCTAAGACACTTTAGACGATTTAACAATCACTCTAGACTTTTACACAAATATAAGAAATTGTAGTGTAAGATTTGCTTTGCTTCTTGCTTGCAGAACTTGTGTAGAAATTTGGTCAGCGTAACTGCTTGATCAAGTTCTGTGTCTTGTGAAGCTTATGATGGCACTATTTATAGAGACGTCTGGGCATCGGTCATTTCGAATTTCGAAATAACCGTTGGAGGGAAACGGCTATATGTCGCTATCATCCTGACTTGCTCAGAGCTCTCGGCCAATCACAATCGTGTATCTTCTGTCCTCGGTCAGCTCAGCAGATGGTCTCTCCTTTTATGGTAAGGTCAACAGGACAGCATACTGTGTCGTCTGAACTTTGCCAAAAGAGGAAACACTTTGTCTGAAAGTTTTCCTTCGCCAGCTGCTGTCTTGTACGTCTGTCGAGACTACTCAGCAGCTTCATCTTGAAGTTGTTCCCGAAGGTCTTCTAGATCCTTCCGTTTGCTGAGTTGCGTTTTGTTTCAAAACGGCAACGTCTTGACATACGCGGGCCGAGTGTACTGAGTTGTTTGACTTGGGCCTTGGCTTCCGTATTGGGCTTGGGCCATTTAATCCTTATGTCTTATAACAGTTTTAACTCAACATTGAACAAACACATTAGTAGCATAAATCAAAGCATTTAAACTTAGTGTGTTTAGAATATGTATTTTAAATTATACTTAAACAATTTTGTCAAATCAAAATTATGTGGAAAGGTGTTTCAACAAGGGATATATTAGTGCCAAAATTATATCAGGAAATATTAGAACCACTAGAACATAAGGAAAACTCCATAATAACAATACCAGACGAAATATGTATAGATTTTAATTCTAGAAAACTACAACCAATCCAGAAATTATTACCTAGGATAGAAGGAGGAAGGTTAAGTTTTAAGAAAGAAATAATAAGACAACCGAGAACCTTAGATTTATTACATACATATTATGAAGATAAGTTACGAATAAAAGTAATATTATTTAATGAGCTACGAGCAACTGACTGTATAGCTGAAATTAATACAGGAACCAAAAGTTTAGTACATATTAGCCAAATAAATGAGAATAAATGTGAACTAATCGAACCACAAACTTATAACTGTCCAAATAGTACTAGAGAAATAATCATAACTAAAAGCATAAGAATTAGATTTAAAATTCAAGATCTAGAATATGAGATAATTGTAGGAGTAACAGAATATGATAGTACATATGCACTATTATTAGGATACGACTTTCTAAAATAAAATAAAATATAAGATAAATAATAAAGGAATTACGATAGAGGACCAAAACAAAATACGGTATATAAATAAAATATGAACATACGACAACAACTTTATAAAAAAGAGAGAAAATTACAAACAAGAAAAACTATTATGGCGGAGACAATCATAGAATCTCAAATAAAATATTTAGAAATTGAATCTAAACAACAGAGATTAGAATGTGAAATCAAACAATTAAACTCTTTATTAGAACCACCTAAGAAAGAATGGATCAAACTTGAAGACGGATGGATAAAAAGAATCTATAAAGATGAGTGATCCTAACAAAAAATTAGACCAAATATGGATAGAGATTGTAGCAAAAGAACAATTAAATAATACTCTTAGTTTAATACAAGAAAATCATATTCAAATCCAAGAAATGATAACACAGGAATTAACAAAACTGTGGAATACATCGGAAATACCAACATTTAAGATAATTTTGGAAAAATTAAACATGTTAGTAGCTAATATAGACAAAAGAAAAAGACCCATAGAAGAAAGCTGTAGCATTACCTTAGGAGAAAATCTAAACATTACTATAACACAAACTAAAACTCCAGAAATAGTACCCATAGATGCTTGGAGACGAAGCAAGGAACCAATAATGATGGATATAAGTGAAATAAAACCTAAAATCCCTACAACCGTCAATAAAACCTTAGATCTGTTAACAGATTTACACAAAAAAGGACAATTCTAATCTAATGGCAGAACAAGAACATAGTGTAATAACATTTCTTAAAAATCACGCCCAAGAAATTATTGAAAAGGAAAAATACAAATATGAACCGCTAAAAAACAGAAAACTCAAAGACAATGATGCTAAAACATCCAATGTAGACGTAAGCACCGAAGCCGAATACCTTCAACTAAAAATCGAAAAACAACATAAAGAAATCAAAGACCTGCAAAAATAAAACATAAAATTAGTCATAAATTCGAGTACAGAATGGGTCGAAAAATATAAAAAATATAAACACAAATTTAAAAATACTAAAAAAGAATTAAAAGAAACAAAGCTAGAATTAAAACAAACAAATACATAGCTAATCCACATTACAGATGAATTAAACGAATTAAAGGAAGAAGTAAGAGTCTTAAGAACAATGGTTAAAGAAGTAAAAGGGAAAACTATTCACATCAGTAACAGTAGTAGTGATAGTTCAGATAGTTCAGATACTCAAAGTGAAAATAAACTAAAAATCATTGGGTATATAGAAGAAGAAAATAAAGATGAAACAAAATTAATAGAAGAAAATCATCAAATAATGAAAGCATTAGAACAAATGAAGAACATTAATGCAATAATAGAAGAAGAACCAGAAAGTGATATAGAAAACAACGAATACAACAACAAATACACTAGGTATGAAGAATCAGATATAGGATCAGAAAATATAGTAAACGAAGATGCCGATAATTATCCAGAAGAAGAAATGATAGACCCCAATTTAGACGTAGTAACTAAAAAAGTACCTCCAATTCCACGACATATACCTATAGGCCAACAAGGAGACTTTAAAGAATTTATAGGATCTATGTCTCAAGGATTAAATCCAAATGGATATTTTTTAGACTTAGATAATGTCTATGATGAACAAGAAATAAATAGACGAATAAATGATTGGAATTTAGGAATGTACATAGCCTTAATGAATTCATCTCACACTGAAAATTTAGATTATATGTATGACCTAATCTCTAAAACAATGATAGGAAAAGTAGGATTTTGGATGGAATCTATAACTCATCAGTTAAGACCATAAATAGAAGCTTGTGCTAATGATTGGAAATCAATGTTATTATTATTCGATATGGTATTAAAAAGAAAATTTTTAGGAGAAAGATGGTTAGTGGCTAGAGAAACAGTATTTGCTGAAAGAAAAACTGAAATAATAATGAATTTGAATAACATGAAATGTTGTAAAATTAGTAAATTACCAGAATATACTATCACATTTCTTATGGTATAACAATGACCAATTTTGTAATTAACTAGGAGGAACGTGGCAAATTTGTAAATAAAAGGAAAGAGAAAATTGTTTTATGTCTTTTCTTTAAAATGCATTTTCCCGAATTTTCCAACCTCGTTTTTCAAAAACTTTTATACCGTTGGACTCGTCTTAATTAGACGGTATTTTAAGATCCCAGAAGCTCAGGTAAAAAAAATTCCGGTGAATAGAATCCGGCAATTTGTTTTTCTATGAGAAAAAAATACCTAGAATTTTTTTAAAAAAATTCCAGAAAATATAAAAAATCATTATGATAAACTTTAATTCTTGACTCAAAGTGAGATTCCTTATGTTTTAGTCCCAAATCAACGGAATCCGGCGATTAGGTGGGCGTTTTCCGGCGAGAAAACGGAAAGTACCCAGAAAATTCTCAAAACATTCTAGAGAACGTAAAACATTATTTTGAGAAATTTTAATTCTTGGGTTGAAGTAGGATTTCTTACGGTTTAGTCATAATAAAACAATTTTCTTAATTTTATCCATTTTACATGCTTCAACAATTTATTGGGTCAAAACCGTAAGAAATCTCGTTTTGAGCCAAGAATTAAAGTTTCTTAAAATTATGTTTTACATATTTTAGAATTTTTTGATAATTTTTTGGGTATTTTTGGTCTTACCTTTCAGCACTATGTGTTGCAATATTTTGTTGGAACAATATAAAAATTATGTTGGAACAATATAAGTATTCTGTTGGAACAATATAATTATTCTATTGGTAGAATATAAGAATTAGAATTATTTTCTAAATAATATAACTAATATAAATTTGAAGATACTATATTAAATACTAAGAAACAAAAATGAAATTTAAGACATAGATAATAAACTTGATTTCGAACAATTGGTAAACTGATTTATTATGTTGGAACAATATAAGTATTATGCTGGAATAATAAAACTATTTTGTTGGAAAAATTGGTATACTGATTTATTCTGTTGGAACAATATAAGTATTATGTTGGAACAAATAGTACACTGATTTGGAATAATTTCGTATACTGTCGGAACAATGTAAGTATGACAAAAAAAACGTGCCCAGAAAATTATCAAAAAATTCTAAAACATGTAAAACATCATTTTAAGAAACTTTAATTCTTGACTTAAAATGAGATTCCTTACGGTTTTGATCCAACAAATTGTTGAAGCATGTAAAATGGATAAAATTAAGGAACATGTTTTATTGGGACAAAACCGTAAGAAATCTCACTACGTCCCAAGAATTAAAGTTTCTCAGAATAATGTTTTATATTTTCTGAAATGTTTTGAGAATTTTCTAGGCACTATTTTTTGCCAGAAAAAGCCCACCCGGATTCCGTTCACCGGAATTTTTTTTACTTGAGTTTCAGGGATCTTAAAATGACCGTCTAATTTAGACGAGTCTAATAGTATAAAATTTTTCAAAAAACGAGGTTAGAAATGTCGGGAAAATTTATGTTAAAGAAAAGAAATAAAACAATTTTCTGTTGGAACAATATAAGTATTATGTTGGAACAAATGATACACTGATTTGGAACAATTTCGTACACTGTCGGAACAATGTAAGTAGGATAAAAAACGTGTCCATAAAATTATCAAAAAAATTCCAAAACATATAAAACATCATTTTAAGAAACTTTAATTCTTGGGTCAAAACGAGATTCCTTATGGTTTTGACCCAACAAATTGTTGAAGCATGTAAAATGGATAAAATTAAGGAACAAGTTTTATTGGGACTAAACCGTAAGAAATCTCGCTTCGACCCAAGAATTAAAGTTTCTTAGAATAATATTTTACATTTTTTGAAACTTGTTGAGAATTTTCTGGACACTTTTTTCTCGCTAAAAAACGCCCACCCGGATTCTGTTTACCGGAATTTTTTTTACTTGAGCTTCAGGAATCTTAAAATGACCGTCTAATTTAGACGAGTCTTATAGTATAAAAATTTTCAAAAAACGAGGTTAGAAATGTCAGAAAAATGTATTTTAAAGAAAAGAAATAAAACAATTTTCTCTATCATCTCTTTCTTTTTATTTACAAATTTGCCACCTTGCATTTTTCAATTATCATCAAAACTAGTTTTGTTATGTCAACAATAAGCTCATTATCACACCCTAACCCTTTGTCACACTGGATTTATATTTATTATAGTTTTGAATTTATATTTATTATATAAGTATATAGTATATATTTTTTTTAAATGATAAGTATATAGTTTATATATTTGTTATATTTATTATATCCATGTTAAATATCTAAATTGTGCTGTAAATATATATTACAACCGTTGTAATTTACTTACCGCATATATTAATTGTGAATAACAGGTGATTGATTTAAACTAAATGGCTTTAGCTAACATTCTCAAAACGGCCTTGAAAACAAAAAAGAAAATATATTCAAATGAATTTGAAACTTAAAGGAATGTATAGTCAGACTAGAGGTGTATAGTAATGTTAAGTAAGAGGTCGGTGGTTCAAATCGGACGATTATGGGGTGCCTAGTAGCCTTTCTCCGGAAAGGAGCTAGCCATCTCGTGTCGTACCCCTCGAACCCAACCGATCTCTCGCGAGGGATCAAGATAATTTTTCCCGTTTAAACCGTATGGAGAATCTCCTTATCTCCGAACTTCGGTCTTGCAGAGTTGTTCGATTCCTACATCGAATTCGTTTCATAACATTTAGTCCGTCAATGATTTCATCCCCTCGAGTCTTCCGGACGAAGCTTGAAATCTACAACAATCCAGATTATAATGTCTTGAAACTAGGGCATACATCAATACTCTGACATATGTCAACGATAGATCGGAGTAGAGAAAACCTCACCCTCTCTCCAATGTAACTCCAAGATGCCTAGACACTCATAGAGGCCGGTATGAGCGTGATGCTCCCCTGAAGGCAAGACAAACTCCATGTTTAGGACATATGGCAAACATTCATGGAAAATTCAAAATGATTTAAATGGGTTAAGGTGCAAAAATACCCTAACGTTTTGAGTCAGGATCAATTTTACCTCTAACGTCTAAATTGGTGCAATTTTACCCCTAACGTTGGAAGCCAGGAGCAATTTTACCCCTAACGTTGATAAATTGGATCAATTTGAGAAATAATTCATCAAACTGTCTTCTCGGCCATGAATCTTGTAATCTACACTTCGCACATGCATCATTTTATCAGTAAGAAATCACAAACATATGTTGGGATGTGGAAAAAAATAAAACAAAATATACCGTCTTTTGTACGAATTGGACAAAAAAATTCAAAAAAGTCACCGAATTTATAAATATTAATCTCAAACTCTATTATTAAATTATAAAAAATATGATTTTTTTTAAACGAACTGATATGCAATTGTTGCAGAATAAGGAACAAAAATATCTGTATTTTACAATAGTGTCTGGAATTGATCTAAATTATCAACGTTAGAGGTAAAATTCTCTTAGCTACCAACATTAGGAGTAAAATTACATCATTTTAGACGTTAGAGGTAAAATTAATCCTGATCCAAAACATTAGAGATATTTTTGTACCTTAATCCTGATTTAAATCAATGGTCAGCTCAACACTTGCCACACCAAACCTTTCAACCTTCCCCCAATTTCTTATAATAAAATGTGTTCTTCAAGGGGTGGAGCCAAAAAATTCAACTTTTTATTATCCTTGTACCCTTCAGTCCTTTAAAAAGTTTAAGACTATCAACCTAACATAACAAGAGAAAGTTCAGCCAAAGCCCTAAAAAGCTTTAACAATCCGAAGGGGGCATCTCGTAATAAGAAAATAACATAACGTTTCACGTGGATTAATAATACGTCCTGACTCAGAATAATGATAAAGAAGTAACCATCTTAGCCATGTGAACCAATGGAATATACACACTCAAGTCTAAATGTGATCATCCCAATTTGGGCGGCTTACAATTAGCGCACACCAATCCATATGGTCTCATCGGGTGATATACTCTCGGCCTCATTGTTACATGTTTCCCAAATGTTAAGTAAGTTTAGGAAACTAGTGCTTTCATGAAATTCCCTCAAAACCTTATAAATAAGAAAGTTGGCGCAACCAAGGTAATCACTAATTCTCTCAACCCTAGAATTTTATTATTTTTATTCCTATTCATAAACTCTACTAACTATCAAAGTGAAGACGCCGGATCTCGGTCCTCCTTTGAGCCATTTTCTATCTTACTAGAGCTTTAAGTATTTCCGAAAACAAACAACTGGAAGCCTTTTCAACATTTACTCACATCATAATGGAAGTTGAAATTTCTTCAACAACCTAATACCATTTAATTTCCAAATGAAATTTATTTATATAAAGATTGACAATTTTAAATTAAAAATTGAGATCCATAATACGCACAATTAAAATAAAATTACAATACTGACAGTATTGTAATTTTATACTAATTGAGTGCATAGTGAGTCTCAATGTTTAGTACAAAATTGTCAAACTCACGTTATCCGGTCAGTAACCGATCAAATATTTGGTTTTGTTACACCAAATTTTGTTTAGTAACCGAACCAATAACAAATTGAACCATAATAAATAAATAAATAATCGAACTAAACCCTTTTTCGGGTTAGTTTTAGTTCAGTTACCGGTTAGTTTCATATTCTTATTTTTCAAAATTGTATAAATAATCCTCCACATAAAAATTTCAGAATTTACTCTTATAAAAAAAAAATCTGAATTTACATTGATTTATGAAGAGAAATGAGGAACATGCAATTGAATCTTGGAACATGTTTTGAATATTATTGAGCTACATGTCTTGTAAATTAATTATTTTTCAATTTCCTTTTTATAGGCAAGCAAAAAAGTAAAAGCATAGGTTAAAAGGAAATTAAATAATTAATCTTGTCATGAATCACTCAATCATTAATACATTATTAATATAGTTATTACATTTCTCTATCACATGTTTCAATCAAAGTTTTGAGAGTTGGATTCTTCCTTAATTAGAAAAGACATGTCAAAATTTTACCTCTTTGTTTTATTCCTTTTCTTAAGAAAGCCTCATCTAAACAAACAATGCGTGCTAATACATGTTTAAACATTATAATGTTACAACTTAAAAAGTTCAATGAAAGCTTTTCTCATATATGATGCTAGCTAGTGTGAGAGGTTGACATTTCATATGTACTAAACTTTGATCATTTAATTATCATGTTCTTTGCATTTAAAACCGATGTTTTAAAATGTTTTAAACACCATTTTGTATTGAAGTTTTGTGACGTGAGTTTTTTTAGATGAGATTGAGGTTCTTCTGATGTATGAATTAAGACATAAAAATGGATTAAATGAGGACTAGATACCGGTAACCCCACTATGATGCTAAAGTTAGCGGAATTGAAAAAAGTAGATACTGGAAAGTGTGGAATTAGGATTTTAATGGAGAGATGTGTGTACTTTTTGTTACATAATAATCTATTCTATTTATAAGGTGCTATAGGTAAATATGGTAGCTTGGTAGACTGTACACGCTAGTAGAGCTCAATGCTTTGAATGGAGAAGATCTGCTGGCAGCTCGTGACAGTTTGCGTTAGACCAAACTGTCGTCCGTGATTTTAGGTGTGGGATGATGGACGGATATTGGTGTGATTTCGGAACTAATTTTCTATTGGTCGATGTGGCTTAACAGGTATGTATTATCATTCAGCTTGATGAGCCTTCATCATGACATGTGTCCTCATATTCTTCGATGGGAGCACATGTGCGGTTTGGAATATTTTCATGTCATCAGATGTTTTCTCCTCCTGTTTCTAGAGCTCTTTAGGAAATTGTTCGGTCGTAAGGCTCAAAAGTTGAAAGCCGAAAATAAAACAACCTTATATCTGGTATTAATCGGAGTAAAAGCCAATTAGCCGAAGCTAAATCTCTTGTTGATGAAAAAGATGTTTGGTTTCGTGTAGCACCTAATTTCTTCCTTGTGGTAGTTGAGGGATCAAATTGCATTATTAAAGTTTGATGTCATTTTTTGAAGCATGTGATTTTCTACATGTTGTTTTAAATCACTATTGCCCCGCCTTAGAAATGGTGCCACATGTATGTAAAAAGGAGAGGATTAGTTGGGTTATCTTTCTACGCTTGCCTGCCCCTTTGAAGTTTCTTCCGATTTCCAGATTTCCTTCAGATTTCTTGATTTAATAAGTTCTCTTATTCCTTCTTTTTTGTTTCTTCGTCATATGAATTTTTTTAGGAGGAAGAACTCCTGTAATACTTGAATTTTACTAATCGATTGAAACCGTTGTTAGGGCGTATGCTTTCAAAGTCTCGGAGCACTTTCATTCCAGGACGGCTTATCACCAATAACATTCTCATTGCTTTTGAAATGACTCGCTTCTTTAAAACGGAGAACAAAAAGAAGACTAGATACAACTGCACTTAAGGTTGACATGTCCAAGGCGTATGACCGTCTAGACTGGAGATTTATCAGGGATATTCTTAGTAAGTTTGGATTTAGAGAAACAGTGGGGTACTTTAGTGATGAATTGCATTTCAACTATCAGGTACCATATTGTAGTTCAATGTTTGGAGCTTGGACCAATTTGTCCATTTTGAGGAATCGGGCAACCAAACCCTTTGCCCCTTTACATTTTCATTATATGTGATGAAGGGCTCAATGCTCTGATCAGAGTTAAGGAATGAATTTATTTGTGGCATGGGTGTAATATTACTCATGGTGCGCCTTCCGTTAGTCATTTGTCTTTTCGCATACGACTGTTACCTATTTTTTCAAGCTAACTTGGAAGAATGCGAAGTTGTTCAAGACGTTTTAAATGAATATGAGCTCGCTTCTAGCTGGGTTGTAAATTTTCAAAAATCATGTGTGATGTTAAGTAATAATGTGGGGGCTGATGATAAGGAGGTTGTTTGTGCGTTTTGGCTATTTGAAACTCTTAACTAGAGTTGTTATTTGGGTCTTCCTTCGATGATTGGGCACAGTAAAAATGAGGTATTAAATTTTATGAAAGACAAATATAATAAATTCTTGGCATTCAAAGCTGTTGTTTAGAACATGTAAAGAAATCCTCCTTAAGTTGGTTCTTCAAGTCATTCCAAATTATGCTATGAATGCATTTCTTTTACCTCTAGGATTGTGTTCTGAAATTGAAAGGATGTTCAACTCGTTTTGGCGGTGTTCAGGGGGTAAAGGAATTCAATGGCTTAGTTGGGATAAGATGTGTCTTCTTAAATTGAATGGTGGGCCAAGTTTTAAGAAGGTGTGGTATTTAAATGTTTCTATACTTGGTAAACAATGATGGATATTTCTCTCTTGATCCTTTCCCGTTAGTGGCTCAAGTTTTAAAAGCTCGGTTTTTAAACCGTGATTTCCTCAATGCTTCTAAAAGAAATAATCCAAGTTTTATTTGGTCAATTATTTGAGAGGCTCGTAATTTACTGTCGCAAGATTGTCAATTTCATGTTGGTAATGGTGATTTAAATTGGTCGTCATCAGTGGGTTGTTGGTAATCCTGAAGGAAAGGTTACCAATGTCCTCCAACATGACATTGTTGAAGCTCTTGTATCTTCTTTGTTTGAATCGGGAAGATTAAACTAGGATGTGGAGATTGTTCAAGACATTTTCAATAAGGTTGATTAGTGATGAGTCTTTGATAAGGGCATCCCTTCCTGTAATACGAGTCCGGAGCCAAGAGACGAGAATCGTGGAGAGCCTTCCGAGGAAGGCAAGGGAAACAGCAACCAGCAAAGCACGCGGAGCGCGCCTAACAAGGCGTGGAGCATGAAGAGCCCTGATTCCGAAGGAAAGTCCAGAAGGTCAAGTACGCGCATACCTCCTTATGCGCGGAGCGTGGATCCAGCTTCCGAAGAGAATTCTGTCCAGGAGGTCAAGTACGCGAGGCGTACGCCTAAGGACACCACACGTGAAACCCACCAGCGAGAGGCACCAAGTCTAGGAGCTCAACCACACGGGACGTGATGCGGATTACGCGGAGCATGCTCGGCGGGAGGAATGCTTCTTCACCAAGTTCTTGTTGCTGGGGACCATTTGTGTTTCACATTAATTTACTATTTTGCCACCACCCCTTTATTTACTGAACTACCCTTATTACTTTCCTTCCTATTTTACCCATATCCATGATGTTGTGTTGGAAACCCTATTTGAGGGCTTTTAGTCTTTTCCTTCAAAATTAGATGGAGTATATAAGCTCCTTATTTTGTAATAATCTAAAACTTTTGATGAATTAAAAACATAGCCTCCATTGGAGCCAAGGTTCTTCCTTATTAGGTTCATTCACCTTCAAGTTTTAGCTTGAGAAGTTAGTAATCTTTGCGAGTTTATGATTAAAACTCTCAACCCGACTTCAATCTACACCAGTATTGAGCTATGGCTTGTATTTAGTTAGTAGCACCTATAAGTTGCTTTGTAATTTTGTTCCATCTGTTTTCAGCAACAATTGGGATCTATTATGGAAGTTAAAAATTCCTACAAAGGTACATGATATGGAGAGTGTGTAATGATATTCTACCTACTAATGTAGCTTTGGTTAATGAAAAGGTGAACACCACTTCGATGTGCCCATTGTGTAGCCTCTCACACAAAAATGTGATGCATCCTCTTTTTTCTTGTTCACGTTCTACTGCTATTTGGAATGCCTCAGTGTTTAGCATTGCTTTGTTTGGTGGTATTCACAATTTCGGGGACTCGGTAGATTTTGTGTTGTCTAGTTTTTCGAAGGACCATTGTTGCCTTTCTGGAATGACTATTTGGGTGCGTCATTTTGCAAGCATGAATTTTCTAATGATTGTAATGATGTCATTCAGTTTCGGTTCCGTTAGCTTTTATTTTGCTTTTTTGGTATGGTTTTGAATATTGTATAAACAATTTTCTTTTCTTTTTATTTTGGGCCAGGCGGTGGGATTCTCCTCCGCCTGCCTCCATCTTCTAATAAAAAAACATTATTGCAAAAAAAAAAAAAAAACTATTTGAGTGATTTGGTTTTGTAGAAATAAGATTGTGTGAGAAGGTACGAGGACTGCTACTAATATTTTCTACTAAATGATTTGCTCAAGTTTAAAAGAATGGCAAGATTCTCAAAACTCTATTAAAAAATTTGATTGTGTTGGGTTGATTAGTGATGAGTCTTCAACTAACGATTATCTTAAGTGGACTTAGCCTACCAATTGTGCGTTTAAGTTGAATATTGATGCTTCAGTTATTACGAGTTCGTAGTTGCTGGACTTATGTGTTGTAATTCAGGATCATAATGGTGTTTTTTGTAGGGATTTCTCAAAGAATATTCAATGTAATTTTCTTCCCCGTGATGGTGAGGCTATGGACATTCACAAAGCTCTTAGTTGGTTGAAGAATCCGAGGCTTGATAGCTGTGTGATTGAGACCGATGCTACTACTGTTGTTGAGCATTTGAGTCGTAGCTCTATTATCTCTTCATATGGTCTCATTTTAGATGATTGCAAATTCTTGCTCCATTCCTTTAATGACGTTTCTTATCAAGTCTATGGGTCATCCTGTGAATAACGTAGTCCATCAATCTGCTACAGCTTCTTATTCTACGTTAGAAGGAACGAATTAGTCCTTAAAACCTTCTGATTTTCTTTTACGTACTTGGATTCAGTTTAATGAATACATTTTTAAAAAGAAAAAACATTGATAAAGATATTTTTATACCTTATCTCCAAACATTAAAATAAACTTTTAAGGAAAAAAAAAACCATTAACCTTAGCCTTACCTCATCCTCTCACCTCTCTTTCCCTTTTTCTTTTGATCTAGGGTTGTGCCTAAATCATCTACATTAAAATAAATAACAATAAAAAATAGCTACATAAAAAAAGTTCTAAAAAGAAGCAACACATATGAAAGAGAGAAATTATAAAAATTAAAGTATCCAAAAACAATTGAACAAAATGGATTTGTAGTGTCTCATTGTCTCTTTATACTATGAGCGGGCTTTATAATTAGCTAAGCTTCTTGTGGAATATATAATTTGTGGATTTATATACTTATTAACTCATCTACCTAGTTTTAGGATAGGTTTCATGATTTACAAATATCTATCTTTTATTTCTTAAAAAAATAAAATAAAAGGGTTATGTTGATTTATTTATTTTTATTTTATTGTAAAACTAAATTCAGTGACGGAGACAGGAGTGCGTGGAATTCGTTACGACTTCAACCATCGGAATTTATTTAGAGAATAATGATTCCAACCGGTCTTTCACCTATAAAGAGAGTAAAAGATCAAAAGTATGGATCAATCTTATACAGACGTAGGGATAGATTCAGACAAAGATCCTAACACCTATTTATCGTTGGAAAATTTTATTAGACTTTTATAAAAACTTAAATTTTTTAGTGTATTAATTGATCACATATTATTGTGTGAAGCGGTCGTGTGCTCTGATTGGTTCCTCTCGGAATATTTTGCAGGAAATTCGATCTATTTTAAGTAACTTTACTAGTGTTGATATACGACATGTCTATCGGGAACAGAACAAGGTGGCAGACAGACTTGCAACTGAAGCTCATTCTGCCCAGCCGAGTTTTATACAGCTGGATGACAATCCAAGTTATGTGGTGGAACTGTTGAGGGATGATTTTGTTGGTATTTCTTTCCCGAGATTGATCCCGGGCTAGTCCATGTTTCTCTTCTTTGTATTGTTTCTTTTGGTATCAAAAAATAAAAAATAAAAATTTAATCGCGTATTATTATTGAAGCACCATATTTACCTATGAATTCTGGATTCATAACTGTACAGACATACATTGTGTGTTGGACGACTCAATCATTCAGATAAATCATCACAAAACTCTTGTAATTTCTCATTCGCTTAGAGATTACGTTAATTTACTTAGTAAATTTAAAACCCGTTTAAATCCTGATTCCGTCACTGATTAATTAGGGTTTGTAAAAGTAAAATTAAATTGGGAAATTTAGTATATGGGGTCTACCATGTGCAAAGGCAGCAGTTTTTAAATTTAGGTTTATTTGGTCTTAGGAAACCTTTTGATCGATGGGTCGCCATCTTCTTCATTTACTTACTTCTTATTATGATATTTTCCATAGGCCCCTTTTTGGATAAAAAAAAATATTCCTATCATTGTAATTAACTTCAATTTATTTACCCCTCAATCAACTAGTAGTAAGATTTCAATTTCTTTTGTGGTTAAATATCTTTTTTAAATTTTTATTTTTGGGAAAATTACAAAAACGGAGTTAAATGGAATGTCCATTTACATATTTAGACCAATTATCCAAGTCATTACATATCTAGACTATGAGAGTGTTTGTTTACCTACTTTTCACCCCATATTTGCCTTTTCACTTTAAAAATTAGGTGTTTGGTTAGACACCTCATGTTTGCCTATACACCTGAAAAGTAGTCTTTTTTAAAAAGCCAAACAGACTTTATATATTTGTGACTTTTCCAAAATGCACTTCATATATATATAACCATTTGGAAATTTCTTATTCTTTCTTCTTTCTGTATTCGTTTCTCTCTTTGATTCTTTCTTAGTTTGCGCACTTGGCACTGCGTTTTTAATTATCGACTCATATATACGTAAAAGCTTTCTTCTTGCGAACTTGGCACTCTGTTTTTTTTTAATTATTTTTTATGTTTTCCCTGGATAATACCTTCAGAGTGCATGATTTTACTTCGCATTTTTTGCAAACTGCGAAGCCTACGAAGATAAATACTACTTCGCATAATGACTTTTACTTTGCAGCTTTCGCAAACTGTGAAGCAAAATCATGTACTGAAATAGTATTTACCTTCGCAGGCTTTGCAGTTTGCGAGAAATGCGAAGTGATATATAACATTAAAACCATAACATTATCAAAATCATAGTAATAAAGATTGCAACAATAATTATAACATTAGTGTAATTAATTATTATTTACTGATTAATACTGATTTCATAATAAAAAATACTTTTTTTAAAAGAAAAAAATACTTAGTTAAATAGGTTAAGCACTTATTTAACAATTGTAATTCTTCTTCCGTTTAAAATATTTAATTAAATTAAAAATCACTAATTTTGATGAATCAGAAATTGAATATTAGGGTAATTAGTATGGATGGTCATAAAAGTTTGGTTAATGTTCTCAAAATGTCTAAAAAGTTTAATTTGTTTTAATAAAATCACTTAAGTTTGTTTTTTTCCAAATAAAATTACTTTGAACGGTTTTTAGTCATTTTTTCATTGAAATTACTGATGTGACATCTCAACGTTACATTAACACCACTTGGCACATGTACATATTTTAATTGACAATCGATATGTTACATTGGTTAGTTTGTAGTTAAAATTTTAATTGAAAATTCTTATTTACTTGAATTAATTTTTGGTTAATTTTTTTTGATGCCACATGACGTTAAAACATGTGATTAGATGTCACGTAATCAATTCCAGTAGAAAAATGATCGGAAAACGTCCAAAGTGACTCTATTGGGATAAAAACAAACTTAAGCGATTTTATTGAATCAAATTAGACTTTTGTGACCTTTTAGAGACATTGTCCAAACTTTTGTGACCACCGGTATTAATTACCCTTAAACATTATCAACTAATAATTTTATATTCAATACTTATTTTTATTATTTATCATATAGTTACATTTATTTTTATTATTTATCATATAGTTTGTCAATTAATACTTTAAACACTTATAATATTTAACACTTCTAATTTAATGCAGTAAAAATATAAACGAATATTCGATAAATTAATAACTTCGAATAAATAATAAGTTTTGACAGTCCCGACTTGGACCAATGTGATAAAATAATAATCTCGCTGAATGCATAAGATAATGATTTTAAAATAATTCATTGAGGCCCACTAAAAATATAAAATAATAATTTATTAATTATATATAAAAAATTACATATATAATTCATTAAATAAAACACTTCCTAAATAATTTTTATTTCAGTGTTTATGTTTTCCTAAAGTGGGCTGCTATATACCGCACTTATTATACTTTACACCGTCCATTTTTTACATTTTTGCCATCCTCACTTTTTCTAACAAAAAAAGTGAAATTCTCTCAAATCCTCTCTACCTTCCTTGGATTTTAAAAAAACCGAGCTAAAACGACATGGCACCGAGGGCAGGCAAGGGCAAAAGCTTCATGACTGTCCCGGTAAGTGTTTTTGTTTAAAAAAATTAACGAAATCATGATTTTTACTTTCGAAATCAGAGGCAAAAAGACACAGAAATCGCACTAAACGGGTGCGATTTCCGTTTCCACCATAGGTGGAACGGACGAACTGTCCGTTCCACCTATGGTGGAGACAGGAATCGCCGCGCGTTCCACCATCTGGTGGAACGCGCGGCGCAAACGTTTGGCCCCGCGGTCAAATGAATGCCCCATTCGATTGACCGATGGGCCAAACGTTTGCGGCGCACCAGTCAGCCCTAGGGTCGACTGGTGCGCCCCACCCGTTTGGCCTGCGGCCAGGTGGTGTAAACCACCCGCCTAGGCCAAAAAGGGCTGGTTTGTGATTTTTTTTAAAAAAAAAAATTATTTCGGGCCGGTCGTTGGCAGACCTGAACACATAAAAAATAAGAAAAACGGCAAATTGAATATAATAAATGAATAATTGAATTTTTCGATATTTTACAGGATGATGTTGTTGAGGCGGGTTCTAGCCGCAAGCATACATCTTCACGTGTTGTTACTGCCTCTGCTCGACGGCACCAGACGGAGCAGCAGCGGTTCATGGCGGACGCCCAGAGGGCATATGCAGCAGAGGAGGAGCGTGTCGGAAGTCAGGATGTGGCGGCTGATGTAGAGATGGACGTAGATGACTCTATGCCTCTTCCTAGTTGTGATACTATCCCCGTACCTCGTGGCGTCATGATGAGGGGTCGAGACGGACGATTTTCTTCTACCGCAGGATCGTCTTCTGGTAAGAGAAATTTAAATGTGCTTATTTTTATTTGTTTTATTCGTGATTATTAGAAAATATACCAAAAATTTAATGTAAATCGCTTACTATAATTTCAGGTAGCAGCAAGCGCTCGAGGAGTGCTACAGATGATGACTGGGTTGTGAAGGACCCCGTCCTCGGGGGTCCATTTGATGGTGCTGTGATCCCAAGCTTTCTGGGACATGTTGCATGTGCTATTTGGGGCGGTCAGGATAGGGGCGTCCTTAGGTGTCATACCAGATCAGCGTATTGCTCGAAGCTGAGATTATGGTACAGTGGTTCTTCCAGGACGATTTAGTTACATATGGAGTCATCTGGCATGTTCCATCTACCTGGTATCATGCACAGTCACATAGATGATGCTCTGATCACGGTATTTGTAGAGCGGTGGCAGCCAGACACGTCATCATTTCACATGCCGTTCGGCGAGATGAGCATTTTGATGCATGATGTGTGGGAGATATTGCGCATCCCTGTAGATGGTGCCATGGTGACTGCTGATGCGAGTATTGACGAGCTTAAGGTTTGCATGATGGATTTGTTTGGGATGACTCGGGCTGAGTTAGATGCCGGTCACTACTCCTCTGGCGGTATACGAGCCACTTCCGTCATGGAGTATTGTAGAGGTGATCGGATTCCCAAGACCCAGGCTATCACTTGGACGTGGCTGGTGCTCGGTTCCACCTTGTTCGTAGACAAGAGTGGTGACCGCATCCGACCTTCTTGCCTGCTAGAGGTGCAGGACTCGACAGCTAGAGTCGCTAGACTCTCTTGGGTATCGGCTACACTAGCATATCTATACCATCATCTTGGTATTGCTAGAAGAAGAGATGTCGGGCAGATCACGGGTTGTCTGACATTGCTCCAGTCATGGATTTATGAGTACTTTCCTTGCTTCAGGCCTCATCGAAAGGCAGTTACAGTTGACCTGGATCTTCCTAGGGCTTCCATGTGGCCATCTATATCGCTGGAGAAGAGCGATGAGCGGCTGAGAGCATTTCGCGCCCGGATTGATAGATTGACGGCAGATGAGGTACAATTGCTATATAATTATAATTACTGTTCAATTAAAACAAATTTGTATTACTTGTATGTGTTAATGTAGTTCTATACATCTGTAGGTGATGTGGATGCCGTATGGTCCTGATGCCGTTACGGGAACCCCGAGGACGGTATACGCTGGATGGATACGATATCGGGATGTGATCGAGTCGTACATGTCGGGGAGATGCCTTCGACAGTTTGGATATGAGCAGACCATCCCCAGACCGATATTACGGCCTTCCAAGGCTGTGCGTCCCTGGGCCAGTTTGAAGTATCGAGTAGATGTGCCAGCTGTGATGGTGCAGGATATTTGGGACTCTTTTTCCGAGTCGGTCGTGCTTAGATTGTTTATATTCACTCCAGCACGTACTCCATCGGCCTGTGAGGATCAGTACATGCATTGGTACACCCGCCACTCACACCCTCGTTTACTTCCGGAGATTATTGCACCCGGACCGACTATTTATACTCCCTCGAACAGTGAGATTGTAAGTCATTTTTGGTTTTTCTCTACTGATCTATAAATATGAAATGATATTTACTGAAGTGTGAAGTGATATTTACTCTATTTTTTGTTCGTTTCTTTTGACAGTGGGTTAGTCGTTTATCTACATGGGGTGAAGGTGTTTTGGATCACATGAGTCATCTTGACGAGGATGCTGCGAATGTGTATAGACAGTCATTGGAGCAGATTATGGGTGCTTGGCATTTGGCCAAGTGATTTATGACTGTATACTGGTTGTACGATTTATATTTCGACGTATTTCAGTACTATTATTAGTTGTACGGATTACAGAATTGGTATTTTGGTGTTTTTATTTTTAGTTGTACGCTTTTTATTTTAGTAACATTACAGAACCTGTAACTAAACTGTAACATTATAGAACATTACAGAACTCACCAGAATTCACCTGTAACTAAACTTTAACATTACAGAACCTATAACAAACCTATAAAAAACCTGTAATAAAACTGTAACATTACAGAACATTATAGAACTTTACAGAACCTTACATAATTCATCAGAATTCACCTGTAACAAACCTGTAACTAAAATGTAACATTACAGAACATTAAAGAACATTATAGAATCTTACAGAATTCATCAAAATTCACCTGTAACAAACCTGTAACTAAACTGTAATATTACAGAACCTGTAACAAACCTGTAGCAAAACTATAACATTACAGAACTTTACAGAACCTTATAGAATTCATCAGAATTCACCAGTAACAAACCTGTAACAAAACTGTAACATTACAGAACCTTACAAAATTCATCAGAATTCACCTGTAACTAAACTGTAACATTACAGAACATTAAAGAACATTATAGAATCTCACAGAATTCATCAGAATTTACTTGTAACAAACCTGTAACTAAAATATAGCATTACAGAACCTGTAACAAACCTGTAACAAAACTGTAACATTACAGAACATTACAGAACTTTACAGAACCTTACAGAATTCATCAGAATTCACCTGTAACAAACCTGTAAATAAACTGTAACATTAAAGAACATTAAAGAACATTATAGAATCTTACAGAATTCACCTGTAACAAACCTGTAACATTATAGAACATTAAAGAACATTATAGAATCTTACAGAATTCATCAGAATTCACCTGTAACAAACCTGTAACTAAACTGTAACATTACAGAACATTAAAGAACATTATATAATCTAACAGAATTCATCAGAATTCACCTGTAACAAACCTGTAACTAAAATGTAACATTACAGAACATTATAGAACCTTACAAGATTCATCCACAACAAAACTGTAACAAAAAATGTAAATAAATTGTAACATTACACAATACCAATAATTACTAATATCCCCTAAGTTTGACCAATCTGGTCCACTGTGCCACCCTATCCTCATAGAAGCGCTCCCATCCTATTATAGGGGGCACCGAAAAAATAGGCGATAAATTTAAACGTATGTAGTGATGGCAGTGATTCGCTAAATGAGCTATACATATCTCACGTGCTGGTCTTGTAGCAGTGGATGCGGCATACAAGGGTAAGATAGTATCACACAACTCCAATGTTTCCCCACCCGCGAAGCCGAATAACATGACAGCAACATTATATATTGTAGCAACCGGCCACAAGTCATCCCAAACGAGCATCCAATACTCTAGCGTACAACCTGCACCATCCCAACCTATCCTATGAATAGCTGCATCAACACTATCAACAAACACTCTTTCATACAGACAACGGTTAGCAATTACTTCATTTCGAATGTTATGCCTAACTGTCTGCCACGCTTCTTCGCTACCAAAAATGTAAGTTGAAACCGTACGGAAACCATAATTTCCATCACCTACAACGTCGTAGTATGATTCAACATATGGATTAATTATGCCAACTATTTTATCAGCATGTACGAAGTCAAAACCATAATACGTATTTCCATCTGCATTCACGTATTTTAGTGTAAATGAACTATATATTGCCAAACATTTACAAAAAGAAGTTAGGTTTATCAAATAAACATTACCTGATGAGGAAGCATTATGTACCGATGATGAAGAGCTAATTCTGCCACTTCTACCACGACTCCTAGATGAACTAGTAGAACGAGCACGTCCACGACGAGTTTCATTGTATTCCCAAGAACTTGGCATACGTTTTGTGGATTTGCTCGCCTTAGGTCGTCCTCGAACGTGAATTTTGACATCGGGTTCGGTGTACTGAGCTTGATCAGGGTGTAGTTGATCATGGATAAGCATTGAAATATTACGTATTAGGGCTGGGTCGCCTTTAGAGACCTGGTCCACTAAGGACTGAAAATATTGCTGATCCTCGTTCAGATCATTACACCCTGCATTTTCATCAGTGTGACCATAATTGATTAAAAGTGTTCTCCAGAACACATGAACACTCTCAATACTGATCATTTGGTTCAGATCACAAGCTTGTTTGAGCTCGCATGCATATGGTATCTGATGCGAGGTTCTCAATACACAATCGCAACGCACGTCCACTTCATGGCTCAACCCTCTCATGCGCTCTAACTCTTCATTTAGCAACTGCATATAGTGGTGAGAGACATTGAATACCAGGTGGTTTAATGGGAATCCGGCGAAAGTGACTCCTTTACGAAGCCGGGACTGCTCAAGCATGTACCTGAGATGAAGACAAAATTACTATTAGTTAGTGAAATGATACATTCATAAATGCAAATTCCTAAATTGCAGTAGAACAAATTCCAAATACCTTATATTAGTTGCTTGTGATTCAATCTGCTTGTGAACCTTCTGCCATACCGTGTCGAGGGAGCCAGTTGCGGTATTGAGCCATTGCTTTAGACTAGCATGTTTGCTCTCCACTCGACAAGAAGTTGTGTTGCCAAAATGTAGGAACTCCTTTGTCCAAGCAACAACAAACTTCTCCTTATGCACCAACCACGTCTCCTCAACATACGAGATAAGATTTTTGTACCTACTCATCGCATCCTTCATCATGCTAAGATTGGTCTCGTACTCCTCAATGGTTAATGATTGTAATATTGTTTTCCATTTGCCATTCTTGAATTTATAGGCATGTCCTTTATCTCCCAAAATTCTATATACCCGATCTTCCACATCCTTATTTATATGCCAAGTGCATAGCAAGTGCGCTGCTTGTGGAAAAACTTCTTTGATCGGCTTTAATAACCCAAGCTCCCTATCACTAACAATAACGGTCGGGTTAAGATCAAACCCAATCAAAATCCTCAGCCTTTGCAAAATCCAACGATAGCTCCCTTCAGTCTCGTCTTTAACTATAGCATACGCTATCTTGAAGTTGTTATTGCATGGCGTCATCCCCACAATCTCAACAAACGGCATTTTGTACTTGTTTGTTTTGTACGTTGAATCAATGCCAATGTACCAGTGGTAAGTCCTGAACATATCAACTGAATCTGGATGTGCCATAAACACATGCGTTATCACACCGGAATCAGCCTGTGTGTAATTGACATATTTGTTCTCCACAGCAATATGGTAGAATTGACTAGCCAAGTCTCTACCTTCAAACCCGTCCTTCCTCATTTTGTCCCTGTAATTATATATGTGTTTAATTATTGGGTTGTCTTCTGGGTGTTTTTCTTTAACTGCTGCTAAAATAGCACAGGGCTTTGCTTGAGCTGAAGTCATATCACGCACAATTTGTTTAGATGCGACACGGAGTCCGCTCATCTGCCGACTTCCCTCTGGATACACACGCATTGTATGGTTATGCATTCTAGTTAACCCAGCCTTAGCCTGTATCCCCCATCCAGAAAGGTCTGCATGTTGATACGCTTTAATCTGAAATTTACAGCGGCACGCTTTAGTTTTACTTTTTCTTATTTCAGGATCTTCATCAATTCTCACAACACCTCTATAGCATTCACCCCGTGAACATCTCAACAGCCTCTGTTTTCCCCCATGTTTGTGCGAAGATATTACAATCTCAAACCCATTCTGAATAGCTATCTTTTTTGCCCAATCAATAGCATCCTGACATGAAGGAAAAACGGTATCCGTTATGAAACGTGAACTATAATCAATGTCATCGGGTTTCCAATCTTCTAACGGTACCTGAATATACAAAAAATGCATAATAGGTTATCATAATTTACATTAAAAATAAAAAAAATAGTTCGGGGCAATTTCTGCCCTTTTTTGCCTGAACGGGTAGCTTGCCCGTTTCACCATTGGTGGGAACGGGCAGAGCGTACTGCCGTTCCGTTGGTGGAACGGGTGGCGCATGCTTCCCGTTCCCTAGACCGAACGGGTAGTTCATCCATTCGGCCTACGGAACGGGAGTACGCGCTACCCGTTCAGGCAAAAACCAAAAAAAAAAATTTAAAAATTAAACAGACACGTATTTAAGAATCGTAATATTACCTCGTGTTCAAAATCATTATCTTCGGGAATGCTTCGGTCCATTTTTGTAAAATCCGGGATTTTTGCTCGGGAGAGAAAGGGAGAGAGAGCTTTTAAGGTTTTGGATGAAATAAAATGAAAAGGGTAATATGGTAAAAGAGGGGGCGGTGGACCGGAATTTGGGTGCGGTGAATAGGAATACCCTTTCCTAAAATATGTATCTATAGTCAATTATTTCTTCGTCTCATACGAACTGAACTACACTTCATCTTTAACTTTTTGAAAGGCATAAACTACATTTCACATATTCTCCTCGTTTTGAAGCAAGTAATTTTTCAAAGTCTTCACCGTAAAAAAATCTTCTTTAGAGAAATATGTGGTATATCGTTATTATCATCTGGATATTGATTGTCATCATCTTCCATATTCATTACTCATTAAATAATTTCTTCGTCCGCAAGCGATTCCATTAAAGCTTCATTTTCATTAGGATAATTCAGAATTCGCTTTACATTAATGGCATCTCTATAATGCCGATTAAAAATAAATTCCTCTAATATTTGATTGCCTTCAACATCACTAGTTTCTTCTTCTATAAGCATACCTTCCTGTTCGAATTTTACAATGTCAAAAACCATTTGCGGCCGTTATGGCCTTCACATCAATATTCCAAGCAACATTAATAAAATTTATATCATCCACCATTAATCTCATGCCTTGTCTTTAACCGTTCTAGAATATCACATGAGCTACTAAAAGAATTAATTAATTTATTCTAATTTGATTATTAAAATATAATATTTATTTAAAAAAAAGATTAATATTGGGTTCCTTATTTTTCTCTGTTGCCTCTCAAACTCACATATCTTATAAATATCAGAATGTAGGTGAAGCCAATTTACCAGTAGCCTAAGCTATCTATCCCATTTTATATAAATCGTTTTAAAAAGTGAATTTTTTCAAACACATAAATCGTTGTAGTTTTTCAAAAGTTTCTAATTTAATTTTTCGATCCAAACATTGAATGTTTATCTTAATTTTCAATGTATCCATCCATTTTTTTAATATTCCAAAAATATTTCTCAATCATGAGAATTTTTTAAGGACCATACTATTAATATTAATAGTATTATAATTTAAGTTACCATAAATGTAATTTATCATTTTGATACATAGATATCATATTTAAATCTATTAAAACTTCCTCCAAAATGCAAAAAAGTTGAAATTAATATTAAAATGAGTACAAGTCTTATCAATAAAATAGATTAGGCTAGCTAGCTACTAACTAGGCTAGAAATAATTTGTAGCTTCTTTTATTGGGCTTTAAATTAGGTTCCATATATAAATTGCAATTCAATTGGATAAAATGCTAAATTAGCTCATATAACTTTAATTAATTTTAAAATTAGACATATCTCAATCATTAATTTAACACATGTCTATAATTTATGAATAGACACGTTTATAAAATTTATTAATTATGTAGTGAATGGTGCAATTTTAATCCAAGTTCATTTTAAAATGTTTAATACTATTTACAAAAATTTAAGCAATAATTTAATATTTCATATTAATAAATCAATTACACTTATGACTATTCAAATTTACGCGTTCCATGATAGTAACTGAATTGCAAAATGTAACATAAAAGTCACTGAATTTTATATTTTTTATTATATTTGTATCCATTAAATTTTAACTAATTCTTTAAAATAAAAATATTTAAAAATTAAAGTTATTAAAAACGACATTTACTATGTAATTATATTTTTTTATTTTCTAAAATCATCATTTTTTTAGCTTTGTATCTAAAAATCAATTTTCTCTCTCCTAAAACACTTAAATGACTTCAAAACAAAAAAAATCAAGAACTAAAACTGTTTAGAATATCATTTATTCTTGAAATTTTTTAATTTGAGGCGTTTATTGAAGTTTCGTGCCCACAGGTGTAACAAAGTGTAAAGTTCAGTGGTTTTTATGTTACATTTGAAGTTCAGTGGCCAATAACATAAATTTTGGTAAAGTTCAGTGGCCATGGGTGTAATTTACCCAATTTTTTAGATTATTTAAATTCAAAAGGTAAAAAATTATAATTCAATTAAGAATGTTCAAACTATTGGGCTTACCTTGTGGGCCTGTGTGCTTTATCCATATTGTTGTTTAACGTAAAGTAGAAGAAAATCTAAGCCCAATACTTGGGATAATGCTAAAAAAAAGAAATTGGTGTTTTTGTAAGAAAAGGGAAATTGTTCAAAAAAAATTAAGAAAAAGGGAATGAATACAAAATTGATAAATATACCTATAATAAATTTAAATTCTAATCAATTTGTACTATAATATTTATAATTCAATTAAAAAGAAAATATTTTTAGTCCAAATATAACATTTTTGTTCTATTATTAATTATAAATTCAAGAAAAAAAATTCATGACTTGCTTTTTTTTTTTTTTTCATTTTTTTATGTATTAAGTTTCTAATTTTTCAAATGGCCATATGGTTTCAAATTAAGTATAATAGACACGAGACTATTGCTTTTAACTTTTGGTTAAAATGTATAACTTATTTTATTTGTGTGAAATTGTAATTTAATATTTCGAAAAAAAAAAATTATATGTTTCTAAAAACTTCCATTCGCATATTGTAAAATTGCATTATTATTTAAGATTTAAATAAAATAAGCTACACATATTTAATAAAAATAAATTTTTATCCGGCTAATTTTATTGTTAGCTAGTGATTAATTGATTGATAGTTTAATATGACAAATTAAAAAATAATGATGTAATATATGAAAGACCTCGTTATACTTTTGAATAAGAGTCAAATTTAATCGTAACGTTTTAAAGGAACTATGTTGGCATCCCTGAAGGACCGAACCGAGAACCCAAAATAGAATAAATGAATAAAAGAAAATACAAGTAAAAGTAACCAAAGTTAAGCAAAGCGAAATGATGCTCTGCTAGAATAGTCATAAGCTAATAAGCTATTACAAAAATGTGGATGTGAATGCCGCCAAGCCTCTTCTGTACAGGTGTGGGCATAGTTTGTAAGAGCGTCTGCAATTTGATTGCCTTCACGATATAAGTGTGAAACGACCACTCGCATTCCATTCATCTTTATTCTGCAATCCGACCAAGCCTCCCGTAGCTCCCAAGGTACAGTAAGATCACGATGACGGAAAACATCCACCACGTACAACGAATCGGACTCCAGCCAAATCGAATGCCAATCGTTTTCATGCGCCTTCCCGATTGCAAAAATTTCTGCTCGCAGCTCGGCTAAGTGCACAAGGTGATCAGTCGAGGGAAAAGCAAAAGCGCCTAGGCTGTGACCAGTATGACTGCGGAAAATTCCACCACATCCAGCAGTCCCGTTCATAACTGAAGCATCGATGTTCGACTTAATCCAGCCAATCGGTGGAGGGTACCAGCGAACTGTAATTATCTTCGGGGCTCGGGCAAGTCGCGGATGAACTAAATCACCCAAATTGCATGAACAAACACACTATTCCAAAGATTTAAAATCTGGGAACTGAACTTTTGAGTTGCTGTCCAAGTCAGACGATCATGCAAGGTGTCATTTGCGCCAAGACGCCTACCAAAAAGCGAGGAAATACCAGACCAAATAGCTTTCGCAAAGTTGCAGTTAATCAATAAGTGTTCTAGAGACTCGACGTCTGACTGACACAAACAACATCTCGAGACTATCACAATCCCGCGTTTCCGGAGGTCCAAATGCATAGGAAGAGCTCCCCAATAAGCCCTCCAACAAACAAACAAATGGGCCGGGGAATGTATTTCCTCCAAATAAACTTAAAAATCCGCGTTTGCAAAACTTCAGTGCTCAACCAGCGATAAAATAATTTTGATGAATACATACCTTTGTCCGTCAGCCTCCACGCGATATCCTGAATAATTGAGTCCAGTAGCGCTGGGAGATTTGACCAATCTGCACCCTCTATAAAATCGTCTACCGAGTCTAAAAGCCTCCGCTGATCAACGACATTCAAGCCCAGACGGTCAGCAATGGTGGGGCGGATCCATTCAGATGTCCAAAAGTAAAAATTTAATCTTAACATACGAAACAGTATAACTTAAATTTATTGTTTTTAAGTAAGATCAAATTTAGTTTTATATTATAAAAAATTTGAAAAGACTGGTTTGACTGTTATTTAATTGTTATATTGAATTTTCAAATAAAATGGGCCTAAAGACAAATTTTTACGGGTCAAATATATGAATATCATAATTAAGTATAAAATTACAACTAAGTCATATCACCAAACTTAATTCTTAATATGTCATTATTCTTTACATATTTTTATTTTACATCATAATTTAAAAATTCTAGACTTCAATTCATAAATCATAAACCCTAGAAAATGTATTCTAAACTTCTAATTTATAAATTCTAATTCTTAAAATATATTAAAAATACTAATTTTACTAATTTGACATAATCTAAAACTATGACTTGACATAGTTGTAAATAGTTTTTAAAAAGTAATTTTCCCAATTTATATTGCCTATTGGGCCTTTCATTTCAGCTAAAAGTATACAAGAACCTAATAAACTAGGCTAAATGGGCCCGTGAAGCATAAAAAAGATGAACAATTTCTTAACGAGCCCATGTTTAATGGACTCATGTCTCTTATTTTTTTTTTATATTCAGTTTTTGTTTGTGAAATTAATTAGTTAGTATCATCTAATTCAATATATTACAAAAAAAATGCCTAAATTTTTTACAAAGTTACAACTTAACTATTTATTAATTTCTACGAAATTATTTCAATTTATTAATAAATTTGATTGGATGGTCTGATGTTCTAGTCAAAACAACGGTCAAGCATGACCTTCGAAATTTTCCATTCTCTAAGGTGCTGTTTGGTACGCTGTAATGAACATTGTAATGGAATGCCCATTACGATGGATGGTCATTACCATGTTTGGATTAGTCATCTTGTTTTATCATAATGGAATCAGAATTACATCATTGAATTTTTCTTTACAAATTTATGTAATGGTGATTACATACAAAATAGGCATGAATTCCCATTACAACTAAGCATAATTATATATATTTACTATTTATATGTATTATCCACAATTCTTATTAAACGGTAAAACATAAAACGAGAAAAACATGAAAATGTAAAAACGGAAGAACACGAAAACACGAAAAATATAAAAAAAAATATGAATAACAAAAAAAAAACATGAAACACGCAAAAATGAGAAAGAACACAAAAGATGGTGAAAATGCGAAAATGGAAAAATGGAAAAAAAACGTCAAAACTAAAAACATGAAAAACATGAAAAATACAGAAAATAGAAAACACGCCAAAAACGGAAAACGAACCAAAACGAACAAGTTCTTAACCATCATATATCGATGATGTTCTCATGCATATGAAAATTTGAGAATAATTGAAGTTTCTAACTACATTTGACGAAACAAACATAAGTATTGTAATAATTACTGAACCGATTGAATTCGGTTTTTCGATGCGGTTTAAACCGCATACTGAACCGAACCGATTGAATTCAGTTTTCGGTTCGGTTTTTTTAACACTTCGGTTCGGCATCGGTTTTATTTTTTGGTGTAGTTCGGTATTCGGTTCGGTTTGACAAAAAAATATAAAAAACCCGAACTGCACCGAATTACACATATTCTATATTATTTTATATATATACATATATTTGAATTTACAAGTTTAATTTTGTTTATTGTTATTGAGATAATAAGCTAATATGAATATATTTTGAAAGTATTTCAATTTTTTTATTTATTATTGAGGTCAATTTAATGATGAAATATAATGATTTTTATTTATTGTTTTTATTCTTTTAATTAAATTCGGTTTAAAACTGAACTGTACCGAATATTTCGGTTCAGTTATATTTCAGTTTTATATGTTATTCGGTTCGTATCGGTGTGAATTATTTTGATAATTTCAATATTCGGTTTTTTCGGTTCGGTTTTAAACCAATGCACACCCCTAGTAATTACATTTCACCAATTTTTTTTTTAAAATTTGTCAACCAAACATCGTAATGGAATCATTATTACATTCTATTGCATTACAACTTTGATTACATCACAACATTGATTACATTACATTGCATTACAGCGTACCAAACGGAGCCTAAGGATTGTTTGTTTTATCTGTTGTTTGTTGTTTGAAAAGACTGCTATTTCAAAAAGCAGGGATTTCCTGCTTTTATAAAAAGCTACTTTTCAACTATAAAAGACAAACAACATGTGTCTAACCAAACACCTAAAACTCTCATTTTCAAAATGAAAAGACAAACAAGAGATAAAAAAAGCAGCAACCAAACATTCCCTAAGTAGGGATAAAAATGGGTAAATTTCATGTGGTGTACAACATTTACCTCATTTCATATTTTGGTATACAAACTTCATTTTATCTCACTAATATATATGACCTTATAGGTGACATTCCATTTTAGTATACATTAGATAAAAATAATTAGTCAACGCGTCATCTCAGAATTTTTCATCATACTTATTTAAAAAAAGTGGAACACATTCCGTATGCAATTACTGAAATACACTTATCTCTTCCCTTACAACTATTCTCTCGATCTTTCTCTTTTTCTCTAACTCCTCTCTCTCCCTCTAAAAAGTTTTCAATCTTTTCCTTTCAAAAACAGGAATGGATTTTAAATTTCTTAGAGGAATGATGAAACAATATTTAGCTGAGATTAGAAATTAGAAATCCATTATTTTTTCCTCATCATAAGAAATTAGAAATTCATTATTTCTTTTGAAATGAAGAGATTGAAAGCTTTTTAGAAAGAGACAGGAGTTAGAGAAAGAAAGAAGAGATAAGAATTGCATGGGAGGAGATAAATGTATTTTAGTAATTGCATAAGAAATGTGTCCCACTTTTTTAAATAGGTATGCTGAAAAATGTTGAAATGACGTGTTCACCAGGCGTTAACCGATCATTTTTAACGATATTTTAAGCAACTTTTATTCTTTAAAATTTTCGTTTTGATGTCATATAGATGTTATTTCGTTAGGAGAGAGAAAGCTCCAAAAATAATGAATTTGAAAAAAAATACAATTTCTTGGTAGATGTCATTCTAAACAACTTTAATTCTTGAACCTTTCTATTTTCAAGTTATTAACAGTAATTTTGAGATGTTAGTTAAAATTTAGTAGTCATAATTTTAAAAAATATAAAATTAAACAACATCTTTGAAAAGTTATCGAAGAAGACATGGGTGTGTGTACGACCTACTTGAATTGAATAGCTAAAAGGACAAATTAGAGTAGAGACAAAATTTGGAAAAGGTCCCCTCCTCACATAAATATTCCAACCAAGCCCTCCATTTCTTATTCCATTAGATTTCTTCCCTTCTATTATTTACTATAAGAATATTTGTGTTTATTATATTAATAGTCTTTTACATCCTTCTTCTTTCGGTCTGAAATAAAAACTATAGCAGATCAGGGAAGAGTCTGTCATGGAACCACTTTAACTAACCGTTTGGTCTAAAAGGTTCTGATACCATGTCATGAAACCGATTGAATTAAAAGCTCAAGCTGATAATTAAGGTCCAATCTTAGATTTTATATTAAGAGCTGATATACTCCTACAATGGAAATGCCCCTTAGGCTTGCAGGATACACAACACAGACACATCCCACTACGTGTTTTTAACACACAAATTAATGAGGTTGCCAGGATTCAAACTCTCGAGGGTTTGGTCCAAGAGAGGCTCTGATACCATGTCATGGAACCACTTTAACTAAAAGATCAAGCTGATAGTTAAGACCCAGTCATAGATCTTATATTAATTTCTGACAGAGCCGGTGTCCGGTGAATCCGCTCCGATACTTAAATTAGCAAAGGGTTAAAGAAAAGCTAAAGATATTAAAAGAATTGATACTGGTTGTGTATTTCGCGTACCTTGTCTAGGTCATATACATTTTAGTGACTACCATGGGTAATCTTGTCATTTTAGAAATGTATCTTGATGAGTCATATGACACGTGTCATCCTTTGGTTGGTTCTGTCAGGCCTAGTCTGTGACATCATCAGGTGGTGCATCCTGCCATTTAACACACGTTCTGCCAGGTGGCTAGGTTTTATCGGGGCTACGACCTTCGGACCTCTGATGTATCAGACGGCACATTCTGCTCTTTGTTTTATGTCTTTTATGTAACCGCATCTACTGATCCAACGGTGACACATTTCTAACCGTACGACTGCATGAACAGACAATAAAGATTCTTCTATATGGTCGAAAGATTCCATTCGCATCCTCTATGAATATTCCCTTCCTAGATCAAACGGTAATTGTGCGTCCTCCATAGTCAATTTTCAGTGAAAAAAGGAAAAAAAAAAAAAAAAAAAAAAAATCGTCTCTGTAGCCATTAATGCAAATCACACTAAAACCTAAAGAGCTATATGACAAATCAAATTCTAACAACCACACACCGAAAAGGGTAAGACCTAAATTTCACTAAAATTCCAAAATTGACAAGATTTGAAGCCCTAAAATGTTGATTGTTTCTTTGTGAAAGACATTTACAAAATACTATGTGACATCTATCCTAGAGCCTTATGTAATTACTTTTTTACCCTTATTTTACCTTTCTATTCTTCTTTTTTACAAAGTTACAATTTAACTATTTATTAATTTCTACTAAATTATTTCAATTTATTAATAAATTTGGTTGGATGGTCTGATGTGATGTTGTAGTCAAAATAACGGTCAAGCATGGCCTTTGAAAATTGCCATTCTCTAAGGGCTCGTTTGTTTTACCTGCTGTTTGATGTTGCTGTTTGCTGTTTCCTGTTACGGTTTGCTGTTTGAAAATGTTGCTTTTCCAAAAAGCATGGATTTCCTGCTTTTATAAAAAGCTAATTTTCAGCTACAAAAGGTAAACCGCAGGCGTCTAACCAAACACCTAAAACTCTCATTTTCAAAGTGCAAAGACAAACATGAGATAAAAAAGCAGCAACCAAACACCTCCTAAGTAGGGATAAAAATGGGTAAATTTCATGTGGTGTAAAACATTTACCTCATTTCACATTTTGGTATACAAACTTCATTTTATATCACTAATAGGTATGACCTTATAGGTGACATTCCATTTTAGTATGCATTAGATAAAAATAATTGGTCATTGCGTCATCTCAGAATTTTTCATCATACTCATTTAAAAAAGTGGAATACACTCCTTATGCAATTATTGAAATACACTTATCTCTTTCCTTGCAACTCTTCTCTCGATCTTTTCCTTTTTCTCTAAGGTTCTGTTTGTTTGGGGGAAAATATTCTGCAAGAAAATATTTTCTCAATTTTCCAGTGTTTGTTTGGGCAGGAAAATAAGTCAAAGGAAAATAAGTGGTAAGTCAATGGAAAATGAAGGAAGAAATAAGGGAAAATATTTTACCCTTTTCAAAAAGGTAAAACATTTTCCCCAAAACATACGCGTTTAGAGAAAAATGGGGGAAAACGTGAAAAAATGTAAAAATACAAAAATATGAAACACGAAAAAACATGAACAACGTGAAAACGTTAGAAAACACGAGAATATGAAACAAAAACCCGCAAAAAACATGAAAAGATGAAAAAACGTGAAAAACATAAAAACCCAAAAAAAGCAAACACTTGAAAAAGCACAAAACATGAACAACGTGAAAAAGTGAGAAAACACGAATTATACAAAAATGTGAAAAATACAAAAAACACGAAAACGTGAAAAAATACAAAAAGACACGAATTATACAAAAACGTGAAAAATACAAAAGACACAAAAACGTAAAAAAAAATACAAAAAGACACGAATTATACAAAAACGTGAAAAATACAAAAGACACGAAAATGTGAAAAAATACGAAAAGCACGAAAACACGAAAAATGCTAAAACACAAAAACGTGACAATAAGTGAAAAACGCGACAAACATGAAAAGAAGAAAAATTTAAACTAAACACGAAAACGTAAAAACCACAAAAACATGAAAAATACGAAAAACATGAAAAAAACATGAATAACACGAAAAAGTAACAAAATGCGAAAAACAAAAAAAAACACGAAAAAAAATAGAATGTGAAAAACAGAAAAACCGAAAAACTAAACGTGAAAACACGAGAAAACGTACAAAAAATGCCAAAAATGTGAAAAAACGTTACTCGTGTTTTTAACATTAATTTTTTTTTCACATTTTCGTGTTTTTTCACTTTTTTTTTTCCATGTTTCCATGTTTTTAAAATTTGTTTGCTTTTTGTGATTTTTGTATTTTTCCAGTTTTTATGCTTTTAACAAATTTCACGTTTTTTTGTGTGTTTTTTTTCACGTTTTTAGTGGTTGAAAAATATTTTCTAGTGTTGTTGCCAAATACAGAAAAATATTTTATTTTCCTGCACAATATTTTCCTTGCAAAATTTTTTCCAGAACACAATACTTTCCCCCAACAAACGGGGCCTAACTCCTCTCTCCCCCTCTAAAAAGTTTTCAATCTTTTCCTTTCAAAAACAAGAATGAATTTCTAATTTTTTAGAGGAATGATGAAACAATATTTAGCTGAGATTAGAAATTAGAAATATATTATTTTTTCCTCATCCATTTGAGAAATTAGAAATTCCTTATTTCTTTTGAAACGAAGAGATTGAAAGCTTTTTAGAGAGATAGGAGTTAGAGAAAGAAAGAAGAGGCAATAATTGCATGAGAGGAGATAATTGTATTTTAGTAATTGCATAAGAGATAAATGTATTTTAGTAATTGCATAAGAAGTGTGTCCCACTTTTTTAAATAGGTATGATGAAAAATGTTGAGATGACGTGTTGACCAGGCGTTAACCAGTCATTTTTAACGATATTTTAAGCAACTTTTATTCTTCAAAATTTCGTTTTGATGTCATATAGATGTTATTTCGTTAGGAGAGAGAAAGCTCCAGAAATAGTGAATTTGAAAAAAAATACAATTTCTTGGTAGATGTCATTCTAAACAACTTAATTTTGAGACGTTAGTTAAAATTTAGTAGTTATAATTTTAAAAAGTATAAGTTTTAAAGTTTAGTGGTATCACTTGAAAATGAACAAAGTTCATCGGCGATGAGTGTAATTTACCCCATCCAAATGTCACCATCTTTGAAAAGTTATGGAAGAAGACATGGGTGTGTACTTGAATTGAATAGCTAAAAGCACAAATTAGAGTAGAGACAAAATTTGGAAAAGGTCCCCTCCTCACGTAAATATTCCAGCCAAGCCCTCCATTTCTTATTCCATTAGATTTCTTCCCTCCTATTATTTACTATAAGAATATTTGTGTTTATTATATTAATAGGTTTTTAGATCATTCTTCCTTCCATCTGAAATTAAAACTATAGCAGGTCAGGAAAGAGTCTGTCATGGAACCACTTTAACTAATTATTTGGTCTAAGAGGTTCTGATACCATGTCATAGAACCGATTGAACTAAAAACTCAAGCTGGATGCACAACACAGGCACATCCCACCACGTGGTTTTAACACATAAATTAATGAGATTGTCAGGACTCGAACCCTCGACCGTTTGGTCCAAGAGAGGCTCTGATACCATGTCATGGAACCACTTTAACTAAAAGATCAAGCTGATAGTTAAGGCACAATCATAGATCTTATATTAATCTCTGACAGAGCCGGTGTCCTGTGAATCCGCTCCGATACTTAAATTAGCAAAGGGTTAAAGAAAAGCTAAAGATATTAAAAGAATTGATACTGGTTGTGTATTTCGCGTATCTTGACTACCATGGGTAATCTTGTCATTCTAGAAATGTATCTTGATGAGTCATATGACACGTGTCATGCTTTCGTTGGTTCTGTCAGGCCTAGTCTGTGACATCATCAGGTGGTGCATCCTGCCATTTAGCACACGTTCCGTCAGGTGGCTAGGTTTTATTGGGGCTACGACCTTCGGACCTCTTATGTGCCAGCCGACACGTTCTGCTCTTTGTCTTATGTCTTTTATGTAAATGGTGACACATTTCTAACCGTACGATTGCATGAACGGACGGCAAAGATTCTTCCATATGGTGGAAAGATTCCATTCGCATCCTCTATGAATATTCCCTTCCTAAATCAAACGGTAATTGTGCGTCCTCTATAGTCAATTTTCAGTGAAAAAAGGGGAAAAAAAAGTCGTCTCTGTAGCCATTAATGCAAATCACACTAAAACCTAAAGAGCTATATGACAAATCAAATTCTAACAACCACACACCCAAAAGGGTAAGACCTAAATTTCACTAAAATTCCAAAATTGACAAGATTTGAAGCCCTTCACTCAAAATTAATATGACATATGCTTAATATATTAGAGGTCCCCAACCTAAAATGTTTGATTGTTTCTTTGTGAAAGACATTCACAAACTACTATGTGGCATCTTCCTAGTGCCTTGTGTAATTACTTTTCTATCCTTATTTTACCTTTATATTCTTCTTCTTTTGTAAAAATGTTTTGTTTCTCAAATTGAGATAACTTCATAATCTTTTAGAATTACCACAACCACGATAAAGAAATCGTGAACTCCGACTGGATGAAAATTTCTCCGATGAAGATGTTGAAGTTGAAAAAGAATTTTAGAATCCCTTCCACTGATAGAACAACCAAAGTTCCTCTGAAAATCAAAAACTACTGCTCATCAATATTGCATTGACCAATGGTAACTATCTCTTACGGAGCAACGCAATGATTCGCATGTTAACAATTAAGGGAAAATTGAATTATATTCAAGAAGATGATGAAATATCTCAAGGTGGATCTCCTATATATAACAAATATAGATGAAGAATCAATGTTTGGTGTCATCTTGGATAATTAACACAATATCTAAGGAAGTTGCTAAAGGTTTCTTATACATTTCTTCTTCAAGAGAATTGTGGAAGGAATTGAATAGGAGATTTGCTGATACCAATGGTCCAATACTATACAAAATCAAAAGAGAGATTAGCCTATTCAATCAAGGTAACATTTCTCTTGTCGATCTAATTCAATAAATTGAAACATTTTTTAGATGAACTTTCTCTATTAAAACCAATTTCTACTTATCATAGTAATGTTGCAAGATAATGTGTTTGTCATTCTTTTCAAACGTGTGCTTATATTAGTGGATAGGACAAGCTAATTTAGTTTTGATATTTGCGAAATGTAGCTCTGCCCGAATTCCTGCCCTGTGAGATGTGTTGGGATTGATGGAGGACACTTTGATGCCAAAATCAGTATAGAGATTGTGAATAATAGCAATTGACAAGAGCTCTTTTAGTAAATCAGAAAGCATACCTCGAATACCTCGAGATTGAGGTATTTATATAGGTTTCTGTAACCTTTGAGTATTTAATGATGTTGTACACGAACAGTCACACCATTAATGCACTTTATCACATCTATTGCTTATTCTTTGGAGTTCGTCAGTTCGTGCCATTAATGGAGATAACCCTTGGTTTTCCTTGAGACCATTTCAGGAAGGTATTGGGGCGAATCCTTACTGGCGAAGGGTTGATGGCGAATATTGTCCTCTCAACTTCGTTTAGCGCATGTCTGCATATGACGTATCTGGGCCGAAGCCACGTGGCTTGGTATTATACTGGTGAATTCTTTTTTGCTTTTATTATTACATTTTCGCCACAAAAATGATATGCAGATGTTATCAGAAGCCCCCTAAAAAGACCAAAAAAGCCCTTTAGGGTTGTTCATCTTCAAAACATGCCTTGTCATTTATTGCTCTGTCTGACGCTGTTTTCTCGCCATTTAGATATGGACATGTGTCACGTTTGGCTCGACTTTCGAAGCGCCAACTACGCCCTTTCTTATAAAAGGAGTCGTTTCTCATTTTCAAACATAGTCTCATGTTTCAAAACTTAACAAACATGAGTATTGAGGTTGATTATGTTTACAAAGACAGTCCAAACTGACTAACAATGTTAAAAAAACTGACATGGCAATCAAAGTCAAATGGTCATGGGAATATTTTTTCTTTCTTTTTAATTTTTCCCCTACCCAATCACTAGCTTACACCTCGCTATTTGTCTTGCCATGTAATAGTTATCTTCACATGATCAAAGTGAAAGGTGTGTGTGGTAGTAGACGACCATTTTAAGACTACCGTGCACGCTTGAATGTCTCTCCCGATCTTACACCCCACCAACATGTTGATAGAAGGACCGAACCCCATAGTAATAATTCGAGATTGAACAATCGACGGAAGGGCATTCTACCACTCTACTAGCTCAATTAGGTTCCTAGAAAACCTCATGAAATTGGAACACTACACAAAGGAAGACCTAAAAAATGTACTGCATTAACATCGTGGCCACTGAGATCAAGACATAATGGAATGTCAGCTCCATAGGGAAGTCTACAATATGTATTTGTAACATCTCTCACATGGTGAGAATCTAAGTAAGCTGGAACCATTCCTAAAGAAGAAAGATCTAGACCCAACATAGATAATTAAACAAAAAATATTTTCTCCTCTAAGAGGAATCTTTTTCCGGTAACAAAATGCAGGTACAAAAATACTAAATCAGCCAAATAGACGAACCCTCAGAGATGAGGCAAATCTCAATTAGCCTCAAAGGTGACCCCTTTATGACGCGGCAAATCTCAATCAGCTCTAGCAGCGACCCCTCAATGGCGAGGAAAATCTTAACTAGCTTGATAGACGAACCCTCTAAGACGAGGAAAATCTCAACCAATCAAATAGGTGAATCCTCTATGACGAGACGAACCTCAATCAGCCAGACAGACGAACTGTATAAGATCAGGCAAATCTTGCTCAGCCAAATAAGCGTCCCCTCTAAAATGAGACAGATCTAGTTGGCAGGAGCTGAAGGTATTTACCACATATGGAAGCTATGTTTGCAATTGAACATGCTTGGGATCGTGGATGGTTCAATCTATGGTTGGAAGTCGATTCTATGTACGTTGTTAACCTCTTTAGGTACAATAACATCCCAGTTTCCTGGCATTCAAGGCCTAGATGGAAGAAATGCAAATCATTATGCTCTGGTTTGCAGTTAGTAGCCACTCATATTTTTCGTGAAGGTAATAAAATCGCTGATTGTCTTGCTCATTATGGTGTCACTACTACTACTCTGCAATTGTGGGACTCAGCCCCGTCATTTTGCAGGCATGAAATTTCTAATGATTGTAATGATGTCATTCAGTTTCGGTTATCTTTTATTTTGCTTTTTTATGGTTTTAAATATTGTATGAATAATTTTCTTTTTTTTTTATTCTGGGCCAGGCGGTGGGATTCTCGGCCGCTTGTCTCCATCTTCTAATAAAAAAAATTACCTATATGTTTTTAGTTAATTATTTATATAAAATTTTAGACTTAAAAAAATAAACCAAAAAACTTAAAAGATAAATAGGCTCTAAATTTTAGTTTATTGTGTTATTAATAATTACAAACAACAACAAAAAAAAAAGTACAAAATTATTTCAATTTATCGACAAGTTTGTATGAAATGTCTGATGTGACAGTTAAATAATAGTCAAACCAGTATTTTCAATTTTTTAATAGTGCAAAGCTAAAATTGATCTTGCTTGGAAATAGTAGGATTGACTGCACGATTTCAAATGTTAAACTAAAATATACATTTCGCTTCAAACGTTAACGTTAAATTTGACGTTTATATACATTGTAACAAAATGATGAGTTTTAAACTACATATACAGAATCAATATATATCAATTCAAAAAGTCTTAGCTGTTTCGTATATATATTCTTTAAACTTTATTTTGTGATGATGATGCAATTAAATGATTATTATTATTAAGTAAGCAAAACATACATATTAAAATGTAAAATTAAACTAAGAATGCAAATGATTATTATCTTCATTCCAGCAAACGAGCATGGCAATGCATCTCCGAAGAATGTAGAATTTAGCCTTCTGTTGATTCACCAAATGGCTACATTTCTGACCGAAAGATCGGCAAGGTTTGCACGCGTTCGGCCTGTGAAAGCTTGAGCTTCTTTCTTTGTCAGCCATTGATGATGATAAGGAAAAGCTTGAAAGTTTGATGAAGTATAGTAGAAATAATAGCAGTAAATATGAAAAGAATAGTAAGAGTATTTATGGATAGATAAAGATAGGAATAGACAAAATTTGGGGGTCAAAAAATAGATATTTTCTCTAACTAACAAGAAATTGGCTACTTGGCATGGAGTGTAGGCATTGGTAGCATAGCCCCACAAATGTGGGGGGCAGTATATGAAAACACAATATGAAGGCTTCAACTTCCTACGACGGAGAACCTTCGAGAATTTTACCTGATAAAGGATTTCTTTCAGTATATAGATTCTTTACAGGAGACAAGTATCCTCAATTCATAAGGATTCATATAATTAGTGAAGGAGTTAATCTAAAAAACCTTACATATAACCAATTGATTTTCCATAATCCCTTTTCCATAACTAATTAGCTTTAATTAATAATTATCCAAAAGGTTAATTTAATTAATCAAAAGAAATTCATTAATTAAAACTAATTGATTTTACTAAATATTCAATTAACTCGGAATTTTCTTTTACAAATTCAACCCATAATTAATTAATTTGACCCAACATTATGTTTAATAATAAATTGGCTTAATTAAAATATGGGTATAACAATTGCCACATATGTTAATTAATAGAATTAATGCATATGTTGATGCATAGAAAAAATTAAAATTTTTGAGGAGTAGAGAGAAAATATCCCATAGGCACCCATCTTCAATTCCGAGCCAAGGGCTCAGGGCCGATTATGAGATTTTAGAGGTCTAGAGACGAGTTACTAAGTGAGGCCCTAATAAATAAATACAAATAAAAAATAAAGTAGAAAAGTCAATTGTATAGAATATTACTTAAAAATTTGATAACTTGCCGGATCCGATTTGATATTCTCTGCCAGAGTTACCTGCAAAACAGAACCGGAGACAGGATCTCCGGGAAAACTCTCCGACGATCAAGTCAGTTTTTGTAAGAAGGTTGGTAATTTGACAATAGTATTGCGGGGAAAATTGTGAGCGTACCTTTTTCCCTCGTTCTTAAGGCCTTTTATAGGTGTTTTTTAGGTAACCGCCGAGGGCGGTTACTCCTTAGTGGGCCACGTTCTGAGGGCGGTTCCCCCTTTTTAGGCCATGTCCCTTTCGTGGCTTTCATGGCAACGAACGTGGTTCTGAGTGGGAGTCTTGATGCTCCGTTTAGGAATTCGGGGCGGTTACTCGCTTCACCCGTTTCCGCTTATTCGGGTCCCATTCGGGGCGGTTACTCGCTGCGCCCGCTTCCTTTATTCGGGTCCCATCCGATCTTAGACCATAGGTCTAAGTATGGGCTGGGCCTGCGAAATGAATGACCCGGTTTAGCCTCGCGGGTCATCACATGCCTCCCCTTTAGTTTGATACAAGAGCCCTTTAGGGTCTGTTCATAGGGGACGCTTCGTTTTTGCTTGTCTATTCAAAATTCAAAAACTTGTGAATTTTTCCTCTTTCGTTATTTCTTTTCCGGCGTCATCTTTTCCGGCGTTGACCTCTTATTTCCGTCATTTCTCTGTGTTGTCTTTCCCATGTAAGTTTTCCTCTTCATAATTTGTACCTCGTTCGGCTTTTTACTTCTGTTTATTTCTTTTCCTCAACATGTCGAACTCCGACCTTGACTTCGCACCGTTCGATGAGAGCTACGTCCGCGAGGTTTCTCATGAAGTTGATGAGATGGTTGATGAAGTTTCAACCAGTTCTCATGGGTCTGATTCCCACCCCGCTGACTTCCTCCACCTGGCGAATACAACCGACGAGGGTCTAGGTTTTGACCCTAAGAAGTTGATTCCGCCACCTGTCCCAACCCCCCGTTTGTTACCAAAGAGGGACAGGTCGGGAAGCCTAGTTTGTCGCGAGACCATTGAGGATTTGCGGGTGCAATATCCTTGGCTCCAAGGTCTCGAGACCATCATTCCCGGGGAGGATAGAGGAACGGGCGATTACCCAAAGGGGTATTTCACCATTTTCGTCGCCCAGATTATCTGCGGCTTCACTTATCCGCTGGCGGATGAGATTGCTTCCATCCTCGGCGATTACGGAATCGCACCCGGGCAGTTACATCCAAATGGATGGGCCGACTTGACCCTGGATAAATTTCTGGCAGATTGTTTGGAGGTTCCTTTCTCGCTTAAAATTTTCTCCAAGCTTCATCATTTCAAGAGTTCGGCGGGGTATTTCACTTTCATCCGCCAGAGCGGATACTGTGGTTTTGACGAGAAACTGAACAAGATCCGCGAGTGGGATCGCTCTTACTTTTTTATCAAGTTTAATGAGGGAAATCCGAACTTCCTTCGCCTTTTCGATTAGCCTTTCAATCTCCTTCTTCAATTCATAGCAATCGTTCGTGTCGTGGCCGTTCAATCTGTGGAACCTGCAATATTTGTTAGGATGTCGCCCCAAACTGGTTCGACCTTTTACCTCGGGGAACCGCACATCCTTCTTCAGGGGGCTCTTTTCGATCCAAAGTAACACCTCCTGGCGAGTCGTGTTTAATGGTGTCTGATATCCGCCACTTTGAAAGGGGCGATCGCCTCTTCGAACAAAATTACTTTTGGACTGGGTCTGGCACCGATTGTCCGAAGTGGATCTAGCGGCATCTCTTTCTCGCCGAGTTTGAGCCCTATGTTCCCTGTTGACATCATCCACTTCCATGAATTCCTTTGCTATTTTCATGAGTTCGGCTACGGTGCGTGGCTTGTTGCGGATGATTTCTTCCCGCATGCTCCAATCTGTGGTCCCATCTGCCATGATGTTGCAGATGCTCACGATATCCGGGTTTTGCAATCGCACCAGAATATCGTTGAATGCGACAACAAATTCCCTTAGGGAATTATAGTTCCTCTGTTTGATCTCCTTCAGCTGCCTATCCGTCACATCCGCTGCTTTACAGCCCACAAATTTCGCACAGAAATCCCGACTATATTGATGCCAATTGTGAATAGATTCTGCGGGTAAAGATCGAAACCAATCAGATGCGGCTCCGCCCAAAGTAGTCGAGAATAACCTGCAAATGATGCTTTCACTCGCTCCTGCAACATCCATTAGTTCTCTGTAGTTCCTGACATGAGCCTCAGGATCAGAATTTGGATCCCCATAGTATTTAGGTATCGCGGGCGCTTTGATTCTGTGATCTGGAATGAATTCCCGCAACGAAGGGGCAAAAGGTGAATCGCTCTGGACCTCTGCTCTCGGCCTAGGCGAGTACCCCATTCGCTCCATCATGCTTCGTAATTGATCTTCTAAGTCAATATCGGGTATTCGCCGGACTTCTAAATTAACTTTCAAAACTACCAATAATGCCGCAGAGTATGAAGCAATGATATGCGGATTGAAGTTGCTCAATGAACTCACCCCAGAAAGAGTGGTAATCTACAGCGATTCCAAACTCATGATAAACCAGATCACAAAAAATTATCTGGTGAAACAGGAGGAGCTAGTAAAATACCATCAGGTAGTCGGCAGATTGACACAAGAGTTAACGCATAAGGGAGTCGTTTGGGAGATGGTGCATGTTCCGCGAGGCCAAAATGCAAAGGCTGACGAATTGGCAAAAGCAGCGGCAAGTAGAGAACCATGGAGTCAAAAGGCATGCAATTTGGAAATAAAATCGGCACCAGCATTCGAGGTCAATCAGATTATGGTCATCGAAGAACTGGAAGACGATGAAGATTGGCGGATGCCCATTCGCCAATATCTGGAGCAGGGAGATTTACCGGTTGATAAGAGCTTAGCCAGAAAGCTAATTGGGCAGTCAGCTCGATACTCAATTCGGGATGGAACTTTGTATCGGAAATCGTACACATGTCCATGGTTGAAATGCATTAGTCGCAACGAAGGAGACTACGTGCTGCGAGAATTACATGAAGGAATTTGTGGCGCGCACGAAGCTTCGGCGGCGTTGGCAAGAAAGGTCAAACTGATGGGATACTACTGGCCCAAGGTGGTGGAAGATTCCCAGAAGATGGTTGCGGAATGTCACAATTGTCAAATACATGCGAATGAAAAGCATGTTCCCGGAGCCGAACAAATCGCTATAATGACGGCGTGGCCATTCGCAACATGGGGAATCGATATAGTGGGTCCATTCCCAGAAACGACAAAGAAAAGGAAGTACTTGATAGTCGCAGTTGACCACTTCAGCAAATGGGTAGAAGCGGAGGCAGTAACCGCACAAACACCTGAGCGAATGATCGAGTTCTTACGAGAGAACATTATCATGCGATTTGGAATCCCGCAAAAGCTTATAACCGACAATGGCACCCAGTTCAACTGTGCCAAGTTCAAAGCATACTGCGAAAGCATGGGGATCAAAAATCATTTTTCTTCCGTAAACCATCCCCAATCGAATGGTATGACGGAGGTTACCAACAGGGCCATGATTCAAGGCATCAAGAAGCGGCTAGGAGACAAAAAAACAGGTTGGGCGGATGAGATACCCCATATGTTGTGGGCATACAGAACCTCTGTAAAGGCAGCAACAGGCGAAACACCTTTCTCGCTAGTTTATGGAGCCGAAGCAGTCCTACCTGTTGAAATCAAGTCGCCCACAGATCGGATAATTTATTATTGTGACACATAAAATCCTATCAACATTAGAGATGCTTTGGATTCTGTGGAGGAACGAAGAGAAAAAGCTTACATGCGAATGGCAGTATACCGCAATAGAATCAAGAAATATCATGACAGAAGAGTGCGAAAAGTAATAATCAACGAGAACGACTTGGTCTTGAAAAAAGCGGATAAAATACAATCCAGAGATGGCAAAGGCAAGCTGGGCGTCAATTGGATCGGACCATACAAAGTATCCAAGAAGCTGGGACCAGCCACTTTTGAAATAGAAGAAATGAGCGGAAAGAAGCTCCCGCGCACCTGGAATCTAGAGAATCTACGCCTATATAAAAAGGCCGAGTAGTTCGAGGAAATGACGAGTACTCTTTTTCCTTTTATGAGTTTTTCCCATTGGGTTTTCTAATAAAAGGTTTTAATGAGGCTTTGATCCCACACAGTTGGTGTACCTATGTAATAAACCTTTTCTCTTTATCAATAAAGGTATTCAATTATTACATTTATTCAATATGTTACGCCCGAATGCGGATTGTTCTTAAAAACACATAAATGTGTTGCCTATTAAAGAAAGGCGGATGCATGGTTACGCATCACTCGCAAAACCCTTAGGGTTAAACTCAAAAAACACATAAATGTGTTGCCTATTAAAGAAAGGCGGATGCATGATTACGCATCACTCGCAAAATCCTTAGGGTTAAACTCAAAAAACACATAAATGTGTTGCCTATTAAAGAAAGGCGGATGCATGATTACGCATCACTCGCAAAACCCTTAGGGTTAAACTCAAAAAACACATAAATGTGTTGCCTATTAAAGAAAGGCGGATGCATGATTACGCATCACTCGCAAAACCTTATGATTAACCTTATGATTATATTATTTTCGAAAGAAAAATAATAGAGTAAGGCATAAAATTAAGCGAATAAACGAGTACTCAAAAATTGCAAAAAGGGTTTGGCCACCCTAGCGAAAGCAAAAATTACTATGAAGAATTACAAGTATGAAGTCGGCAAAAGGCAAGGATCATACATGAAAATAAAGTGACAATAATCGCACGTATAGGCAAAGCGGCAAGTGAAAGAAAATTAATATATACGGGCAGTTTGTTACATACAAAAAGTCCAAATATAAATTAAACTATGCTACAGCTTCCTCTCCTTCACCCCTATTGCTTTCCTCGCCTCCAGCGACTCCCTCATCTCCTCCAGTGGGCGGATCTACTTCAAGCGAATCCTCAACCCTCGAATCAATAACTGCTTCAGAGGGCGGTACCTCTTGCTCAGGCTGAGAGATGTCCTGCGGTGCCCCTTCTTCCGCATTCTGGGTAGGGATCTCGCCGATAATTGGAGATTCCTGAAAACTCTTCCAATCTAAGAGGAGTACCTCATCCATATCAGCATCCTCGGCTTCCAACTTGTCCCACTTCTCAGTTAAATCCTTTTCAGGGATGGGAACCTTGGGGTGGTTAAGTACGAGACCCTGATGTCCATGCTCATAAGCGGCATGAATCCGCTCCCCATACCAGTAGATGCGGGCACCGTCTTCAGCCAGAATTTCCTCAGCCCTCTTCTTTTGTGTCTCCTTGGAATCAGCTAGATCATCGAGGGCCTTTCGCAGCTCATCGGACTTAGCCTGAAGAGATTTAAGAGCCTCCTCCTTTTCGCTCACAGCCTTCTGAAGGGCGCCTTCTAGGACCTTCACCTTCCCTTGGACATCATCATAAAGCGACTTCTGAGTCGCCAATTCAGTACCAAAACCTTCCAACTCCTTGGCTCGCTCGGCATCCCTTCGGAGAATGCCCTCAGCGAAATTGATAATCTGCATATAAGACGGCTCACGAATAAAAAAGGGCGAATAGAAATAGGCGGTTACAATGGACGCAAGATCCTTGAAAGAGAATGACAAGCAACAATATACCTCTACAGAACGCTTCTCGATCCCCTCCACAGCAGTAGGGAGCGGTACTTGTTCGCGCACACGGGAAGCAGAGGGAAGCCGCCCGAGGACATTGCATATGGAAGAGACAATGTCCTTGCAAGAAAAACTCACGGCCATGCCAAAGGTCCTAGTCCACCATCCGCTGATGTCGGGAATTGGCTGCAAAGGCGTAAAGAAAAATATCAAGAGAACAGCAGATAGCTCATGAGGAAAAAAGTAGCAATATAGAAAGAGGGAATAGATCAGGATACCTCATGAATTGGGGTACTACTCTTTCCTTTGGATGAGGCGGATACGGGTGTACCGCCAACAGTAAGGGACACGGAGGTGTTCTTCTTCTTGGGACGAGAAGACTCTGTATACGCACTTATCTTCCGCTTCCTTGTCAAAGGAAGATCCTCGGAGGCAGAAGCGGGACCTTGTGAAATGGAGGCCCTTACAGGAGAAGTCGCCTCAATGGAAGGAATCGTTCCTCCAGAAGAATCCGCCCCTACAACGGAGGCGGTTCCCGCCATCCGCTTCTTCCTTCTCGCTAGGGCTTTAGCCTCCCGATCTGCAGCGATTTGAGATAAAGGATCACCCCTGCAAAGGGTTAAAAGAAATCATCAACTTGGAAATAAAAAGTACCTTGTACAAAAACGCGATAAGGGATATAGACCACGCGATCCCCCTCGCGGTAGGCAATCGCTACTCGGCTCCTTAGCATATGGAAGGCCTGATCATATGTCCATACAAAAGGAGGGGTACTCTTCAGGAACTTGATGACGGCGGATTCTTCCTCGCTGGGATAACCGAAGTTCAAACTCTTCACATTGGGCCGGCCCCAATGGCGAAGGAAGTTCGTATTTCCCTCATTAAACTTGATAAAAAAGTAAGAGCGATCCCACTCGCGGATCTTGTTCAGTTTCTCGTCAAAACCATAGTATCCGCTCTGGCGGATGAAAGTGAAATACCCCGCCGAACTCTTGAAATGATGAAGCTTGGAGAAAATTTTAAGCGAGAAAGGAACCTCCAAACAATCCGCCAGAAATTTATCCAGGGTCAAGTCGGCCCATCCATTTGGATGTAACTCCCCGGGTGCGATTCCGTAACCGCCGAGGATGGAAGCAATCTCATCCGCCAGCGGATAAGTGAAGCCGCAGATAATCTGGGCGACCAAAATGGTGAAATACCCTTTTGGGTAATCACCCGGTCCTCTATCCTCCCCGGGAATGATGGTCTCGAGACCTTGGAGCCAAGGATATTGCACCCGCAAATCCTCAATGGTCTCGCGACAAACTAGGCTTCCCGACCTGTCCCTCTTTGGTAACAAACGGGGGGTTGGGACAGGTGGCGGAATCAACTTCTTAGGGTCAAAACCTAGACCCTCGTCGGTTGTATTCGCCAGGTGGAGGAAGTCAGTGGGGTGGGAATCAGACCAATGAGAACTGGTTGAAACTTCATCAACCATCTCATCAACTTCATGAGAAACCTCGCGGACGTAGCTCTCATCGAACGGTGCGAAGTCAAGGTCGGGGTTCGACATGTTGAGGAAAAGAAATAAACAGAAGTAAAAAGCCAAACGAGGTACAAATTATGAAGAGGAAAACTTACATGGGAAAGACAACACAGAGAAATGACGGAAATAAGAGGTCAACGTCGGAAAAGATGACGCCGGAAAAGAAATAACGAAAGAGGAAAAATTCACAAGTTTTTGAATTTTGAATAGACAAGCAAAAACGAAGCGTCCCCTATGAACAGACCCTAAAGGGCTCTTGTATCAAACTAAAGGGGAGGCATGTGATGACCCGTGAGGCTAAACCGGGTCATATTCATTTCGCAGGCGAGTAACCGCCCCGAATGGGACCCGAATAAGCGGAAACGGGTGAAGCGAGTAACCGCCCCGAATTCCTAAACGGAGCATCAAGACTCCCACTCAGAACCACGTTCGTTGCCATGAAAGCCACGAAAGGGACATGGCCTAAAAAGGGGGAACCGCCCTCAGAACGTGGCCCACTAAGGAGTAACCGCCCTCGGCGGTTACCTAAAAAAATACCTATAAAAGGCCTTAAGAACGAGGGAAAAAGGTACGCTCACAATTTTCCCCGCAATACTATTGTCAAATTACCAACTTTCTTACAAAAACTGACTTGATCGTCGGAGAGTTTTCCCGGAGATCCTGTCTCCGGTTCTGTTTTGCAGGTAACTCTGGCAGAGAATATCAAATCGGATCCGGCAAGTTATCAAAATTACTTTTTTTTGTCACATTGAACAAACGATCTAATAAAAACGTTTCATATGAAAAAACATTTTATATTGCTTTAAGTACCAAATTTCTTATACAAAATGATGTTTATGAGCATTTCTAGATGCAAAATTCTCAAATTTAATAAATTATGAAATAGTTCTAATAGATTTTATGCTCTTCAGGACACAAAACATGATAACAGAAAAATAAAAAATCAAATCTGAAAATCATCTCACTTAACGGGCTTTAGGGACTAAGTTCTTGAAATTAGAAGATTTTGATGCGTTTCTCTCAAATTTCCTCTGAAGACCAAGTAAATAAGAATCTGATAGAGTTTTTCAAAGATAAAAAAAAGGCTATTAGCAATTGGAAGTTTCACAATGAGGTGATTAGAGATCAAAATTGATTATATAGCTGATGAATTGAAGATGAAGGATAATATTACCGTTCAATATTTTTTGGGATTGGAGTGTCATTAAAGGAATGAGAGATAAATTAGAGATTTTGTTAGGATTGATAGGTGAGAGAGATAATTATGGAAAGATTCTGAAACAAATTAGGGAAATGATGTACAATATTTTTATTAGGAAATTTGGAAAGAAATTGAGGTAAATTAGAAAATTTGGTAACTGATGTCTATATTTTTTGATCAAGTATTTTTTTTTATTTTAATCTAATGGCAACGTTCCTAATTTGGAAAGAATCTGATCACAATGTTTTTAATCAAAGTACATTTTGTTTTTAAATTTAAGTATAGTTTAAAAGTCTTAGTATATATTACTATAATTCGGCCCTCTCTCATCCCTGGACCTTGGACAGATACCCCTCCTGCCTAGGCTCAGGGATGGGCCTGCAAGGGCTCATGGCTGGCTCCTAGAGACCCGGATAGGAGGCTCTAAGGAGAACCAAAGTAGCTTGGTTCTATAACATACCAAAAGTCTTGGAGAAGAATGAAGAATCGTCTTTCGAGGGCTATACTAGTTCAGTTGACATAAAAATCATTAGTGTGAACACAACTATATGGAGGAATGAAAGACACACGATATCCTAATGGAGGCATGACACTTCAAAAGTTCTAACAGAAATAATAACAGAAAGGTGTAATACCCATAAATACAAGGTTAAAATGGTTTTTTTTATTTTTCATGAGAAAAGAGAGACTCTTTTAAGATTCTACTAATTACTCCAAGTAAACTCGGTAGTGTAAACAAAGAATTAATTCACCCTAAAAGATACTGATAACCCGCGAAGCCCAAAACGGGTTATATTCATTTCGCAAGCCCAGCCCATATTAAAGCCCCATGGGCTAAGATTGGACGAGATCCGAATGAAGGAAGCGGGCGCAGCAAGTAAACCGCCCCGAATTCCTAAACGGAGCGTCAAGACTCCCACTCAAAACCACGTTCGTTGCCATGAAAGCCACGAAAGGGACATGGCCTAAAAAGGGGTAACCGCCCTCAGAACGTGGCCCACTAAGGAGTAACCGCCCTCGGCGGTTACCCAAAAAACACCTATAAAAGGCCTTAAGAATAAGGGGGGAGGTAGGTTCACATTTTCTCCCACAAAGCTATTGCTAAATCAGAGACTCATTATTACAAAAACTGACTTGATCGTCGGAGAGTTTTCCCGGAGATCCTGTCTCCGGTTTTGTTTTGTAGGTAACTCCGGCAAAGAATATCAAAGCGGATCCAGCAAGTTATCATTGGTGCGGTGAAGGTGGACCTTTTTTACCAACATTTGGTTAAAGGTACACGAAGAACATGTCAGAACCATCACGAACGACCGACGTTACCACTAGATCAACCAGTATGAACTCCAGGGGACCACGGATTGCGAATTCGCAACCTGCAAGTGCACAGGCTGTGGTGCCTAGCTCATCGGGTCCTTCGGGACAATTGAGTCCCTTATTGGAAGTCCAAGTGCAAGCTGAGATGGAAATGTCCAATAGTGATTTTGTGCAAATGGCAGGACAAGTCTTGGCTTCGAATATGAGCCAGGCGGCTGGAGATCGAATGATTAATTTACTAACGGCCCTCGCCGAACACAATACCGCCGTGGCGGCTGCTCCTCAAGAACCTGTGGTTATCTCAACACAATCACCGACTATCCCTATCATATCGGCCCTCCCGTAGCCATCTCAGGCACCAAATCAAGTGGGCCAGAGTAGTCGCACAAACCAACACAGCCACCCGAGCAACTACTCGCACCCAGATCTCATTACGACGATACATCTGACCTGGCAGCCATCCCAACCGTTGCTAGGAGTGCAAGGCACTCTTCCGCTACAGCAAGTGGAACCTTTTCCTCACAGACATTCGGAGTTGATGACTCCTGGGCGGGAGCACACATGGAACTTTGATCCTATAACAGGACAGCGGTTAGTCCCCCAACAGGCACACGTCTCAACACCGATAGGCGGGTGGATGCCACCCAGAATTCACCAGCAGCGGATGGAAGAAGTCCGGCGAATACCCGATATTGACTTAGAAGATCAATTACGAAGCATGATGGAGCGAATGGGGTACTCGCCTAGGCCGAGAGCAGAGGTCCAGAGCGATTCACCTTTTGCCCCTTCGTTGCGGGAATTCATTCCAGATCACAGAATCAAAGCACCTGCCATACCAAAATACTATGGGGATCCAAATTCTGACCTTGAGGCTCATGTCAGGAACTACAGAGAGTTAATGGATGTTGCAGGGGCAAGCGAAAGCATAATTTGCAGGTTATTCTCGACAACTTTGGGCGGTGTGGCATCTGATTGGTTTCGATCTTTACCGGCAGAATCTATTCACAATTGGCAACAATATAGTCGGGATTTCTGTGCGAAGTTCGTGGGCTGTAAAGCGGCAGATGTGACAGATAGGCAGCTGAAGGAGATCAAACAGAGAAACTATAATTCCCTAAGGGAATTTGTTGTCGCCTTTAACGATATCCTGGTGCGATTGCAGAACCCAGATATCGTGAGTATTCGCAACATCATGGCGGATGGAACCACAGATTGGAGCATGCGGGAAGAAATCATCCGTAACAAACCGCGCACTGTAGCCGAGCTCATGAAGATAGCAAAGGAATTCATGGAAGTGGATGATGTCAACAGGGAACATAGGGCCCAAACTCGGCGAGAAAGAGATGCCGCTAGAACCACTTCGGACAGTCGGCGTCAGACCCAGTCCAAAAGTAATTTTGTTCGAAGAGGCGATCGTCCCTTTCAAGGTGGAGGACATCACACACCACTAAACACGACTCGCCAAGAGGTGTTACTTTGGATCGAAAAGAGCCCCTTGAAGAAGGATGTGCGGTTCCCCGAAGTGAAAGGCCGAACCAGTTTGGGGCGCTATCCCAGTAAGTATTGCAGGTTCCACAGGTTGAATGGCCATGACACAGATGATTGCTACGAACTGAAGAAGGAAATAGAAAAACTGATCGAGAGAGGCAAGCTGAGTCAATTTGTAAGAAAAGAAACAGCTGATGAGAAAACAACGCTTCCGCATGAGGGAGAAATACGGCCAGAAAAGAAGCAGAAGAAAGGGGTGATAAACGTGATAGCAGGTGGAATCTACGAGCCTCCAACAAAAAAAACTCGTCGTGAACGGCGAAAGAGCAACACACATAGGGGGGATGCCCTCAACTACTCATTTGCGAGAATCATGGAGCCACATGCGGATGCCCTGGTGATCACGATGGCCGTTGAAGGATGGGACGTCAAGCGGGTCCTTATCGACACAGGCAGTTCTTGCAACGTCATTACCCGGACAGCATTCAACAAGTTGGGAATCAACGACGAGCGGGTGGAACACACCTTCATGGATGTAACTGGTTTTGGGGGTCAATCCTCCCAAATAAGTGGGCAGGTGGTGTTGGAGGCAGAAATGGGCGATAAGAATCTAAAATGGCGAGGAGATTTAGAATTCGCCATTGTTGATCTCCCACTGGCCTACAACATAATTCTGGGACGGCCATTCCTGTCGGAGACGGAGTCGCTCATCTCAATGAAGCATTTAACGTTACATTTGCCAACACACCAAGGGCGAGTCATAGTTGAAGGTGATCAACTTGTATCTCAACAGGCCTATACATTATCACTTAAACCAAAACCGGAAGAGGAGGATAAAGTCGAAGAGAAGCTGCCGGCGGAAGCATTGGGAGAAACGGAACTATTCGCCATCTCGAATGACAAGAGCGTGCGAATAGCGGCTGGACTCTCAGAAGAAACAAAGAAAGCCATTACCGAGGTATTGATCCAATGTGAGTCGGCATTTACCGCCCCAAATGAAGTGCTAAAAGGAATAAGCCCAGACGTAGCAACCCATCGGTTGAATGTAAACAAAGGGGCAACCCCAGTGCGGCAAAAGAAGAGGGGACATGCTCCTGAGCGGCAAAAGGCAATTGAAAAAGCAGTGGCGGACTTGCTAAGGTCGGATGCGATTCGAGAAGTCACCTATCCGGAATGGCTAGCCAATGTGGTGCTAGTCAAAAAGCCAAATGGAACGTACAGAATGTGCGTCGACTTCAAAGATCTGAACAAGGCATGTCCGAAGGATATGTATCCGCTTCCTAACATTGATATATTGGTAGATGGAACTGCAGGATATGAAGCTTTATCATTCACCGACGTGAAATCCAGTTACCATCAGATACCCATGGAGAAGGCGGATGAAATCAAAACATCGTTCATAACTCACCAGGCGACTTATTGCTTCAAGGTGATGCCATTTGGATTGAAAAACGCGGGAGCAACATACTAGAGGATGATGAACAAGATATTTTCAGATAAATCCGGTGAGAACTTCTCGATCTATGTTGATGACATGATCATCAAAAGCAAGAAAATGCAAGACCACCCGCAGGATATCAAAGAAATCCTGGAAGTGCTAATCAAATATGGCCTCAAATTGAACCCAGAGAAATGCACATTCGGAGCAAGAGCGGGAAAGTTCCTGGGTTTCATTGTTAGCGGCAAAGGGGTTGAGGCGAATCCTGAGAAGGTTAAAGCAGTAATGGAGATGAAGACGCCAAGGAACATAAGGGAAGTACAGAGACTGAACGGGCGGTTGGTGGCATTAGGGCGATTCATATCATGCTCATCTAGGCGATGTCTACCTTTCTACAGTGCCATCAAAAAAATCCAAGTCCTTTGAATGGACGCCGGATTGTCAACAAGCATTTGAGGGGATAAAACGATTACTATGTTATCCGCCCTTAATGAGCAGGCCGGAAGACGGAGAAGATTTGTTCCTTTATGTATCCGTCACCAGCATGGCGATATGCACTGTGATGGCGCGAGAAGAAGAAGGGCAACAATATCCAGTGTACTACGTGAGTAAAGTCCTGAAGGATGCAGAACTCCGGTATTCGAAGTTGGACAAAATGGCCCTCGCAGTGATAACCACGGCGGCTAGATTGAAACCATACTTTCAGGCGCATACTATCATTGTGAGAACTGGCATCCCAATGCGAAAGGTACTGCAGAAACCTGACGCATCCGGCCGGTTGATGGAATGGTCAATTCGCCTGGGCGAATTCGATATCCGCTATGAAGGAAGACCAGCGCTAAAGAGCCAAGTGCTCGCCGACTTCGTGAACGAATTCACCTGGGATGATGATGAATGTCCAAAGGCACAAAAAGAAGAGTGGAGCATGTACACAGATGGGGCCTTATCTGCAGACGGAGCTGGGCTAGGAGTCGTCATCAAAGGTCCGGAGTTTATCCGCCTGTACTATGCAGCAAAATTAACTTTCAAAACTACCAATAATGCCGCGGAATACGAGGCCATGATATGTGGATTGAGGTTGCTCAATGAACTCACCCCAAAAAGAGTGGTAATCTACAGCGATTCCAAACTCATGATAAACCAGATCACAAAAAATTATCTGGTGAAGCAAGAGGAGCTAGTAAAATACCATCAGGTGGTCAGCCGATTGACACAAGAGTTAACGCACAAGGGAGTCGTTTGGGAGATGGTGCATGTTCCACGAGGCCAAAATGCAAAAGCTGACGAATTGGCAAAAGCAGCGGCAAGTAAAGAACCATGGAGTCAAAAAGCATGCAGCTTGGAAATAAAATCGGCACCAGCGTTCGAGGTTGATCAGATTATGATCATCGAGGAACTGGAAGATGATGAAGATTGGCGGATGCCAATCCGTCAATATCTGGAGCAGGGAGATTTGCCGGTTGATAAGAGCTTAGCCAGAAAAATAATTGGGCAGTCGGCACGATACTCAATGCGGGATGGAACTTTGTATCGGAAATCGTACACATGTCCATGGTTGAAATGCGTTAGTCGCAATGAAGGAGACTATGTGCTGCGAGAACTACACGAAGGAATTTGTGGCGCGCACGAAGCTTCGGCGGCATTGGCAAGAAAGGTCAAACTGATGGGATACTACTGGCCCAAGGTGGTGGAAGATTCCCAGAAGATGGTTGCGGAATGTCACAACTGTCAAATCCATGCGAATGAAAAGCATGTTCCCGGAGCTGAACAAATCACTATAATGACGGCGTGGCCATTCGCAACATGGGGAATTGATATAGTGGGTCCATTCCCAGAAACAACAAAGAAAAGGAAGTATTTGATAGTCGCAGTGGACCACTTCAGCAAATGGGTAGAAGCAGAGGCAGTAACCGCACAAACACCTGAGCGAATGATCGAGTTCTTACGAGAGAACATTATCATGCGATTTGGGATCCCGCAGAAGCTTATAACCGACAATGGCACCCAGTTCAACTGTGCCAAGTTCAAAACATACTGCGAAAGCATGGGAATCAAGAATCATTTTTCTTCTGTAAACCATCCCCAATCAAATGGTATGACGGAGGTTACCAACAGGGCCATGGTTCAAGGCATCAAGAAGCGGCTAGGTGACAAAAAAACAGGTTGGGCGGATGAGATACCCCATATGCTATGGGCATACAGAACCTCTGTAAAGGCAGCAACAGGTGAAACACCTTTCTCGCTAGTTTATGGAGCCGAAGCAGTCCTACCTGTTGAAATCAAGTCGCCCACAGATCGGACAATTTATTATTGCGACACACAAAATCCTATCAACATCAGAGATGCTTTGGATTCTGTGGAGGAACGAAGAGAAAAAGCTTACATGCGAATGGCAATGTACCACAACAGAATCAAGAAATACCATGACAGAAGAATACGAAAAGTAATGATCAACGAAAACGACTTGGTCTTGAAAAAAGCAGATAAAATACAGTCTAGAGATGGAAAAGGCAAGCTAGGCGTCAACTGGATCGGGCCATACAAAGTATCCAAGAAGATGGGACCGGCCACTTTCGAAATAGAAGAAATGAGTGGAAAGAAGCTCCCGCGCACCTGGAATCTAGAGAATCTACGCCTATATAGAAAGGCCGAGTAGTTCGAGGAAATGACGAGTACTCTTTTTCCTTTTATAAGTTTTTCCCACTGGGTTTTCTGATAAAAGGTTTTAATGAGGCTTCGATCCCGCACAATTGGTGTACATATGTAATAAATTTTTTCTCGTCATCAATAAAAGTTATTACATTCACTCAGTATGTTACCACAAAATGCGGATTCTTTCCAAAAACACACAAATGTGTTGCCTGTTAAAGAAAGAAGGATGCTTGATTACGCATCACTCGCAAAAAACCTTAGGGTTAAAATCAAAAACACATAAATGTGTTGCCTGTTAAAGAAAGGCGGATGCATGATTACGCATCACTCGCAAAACCTTATGATCAAAACTTATGATTATTTTCGAAAGAAGAATTATAAGTTAAGGCATAAAATTAAGCGAATAAACGAGTACTCAAAATTGCAAAAAGGGTCTGGCCACCCTAGCTATGAAGAAACACAAATATGGAGTCGGCAAAAGGACAAAGGGCAAATATAAAGGGCAAAAAAGTGACAATCACACACATATGAAAAGCAACAACCAAAAGAAAATATATATATCAGAGCGGTTTGTTACATGGTTTTTACATACAAAAGTCCAAATATAAGTTAAGCTATGCTACAGCTTCCTCTCCTTCGCCCCTAATGCCCTCCCGGACTTCTGCGACTCCCTCATCTCCTCCGGTAGGAGGATCTACTTCAAGCGAATCCTCAACCCTTGAATCGGTAACCACTTCAGTAACCTCTTCGGCGAGAAGTACCTCTTGCACAGGTTGAGAAACGGCTTGGGGTGCCTCTCCTTCCGCGGGCTGAATAGGGATCTCGCAGCTAATCAGAGGATCCTGAAGACTCTTCCAATCTAAGAAGAGTACCTCATCCATATCAGCATCCTCGGCTTCCAGCTTATCCCACTCCCCAGTTAAATCCTTTTCAGGGATGGGGACTTTGGGGCGGTTAAGTACTAGACCCTGATGCCCGTGCTCATAAGCGGCATGAATCCGCTCCCCATACCAGTAGATGCGGGCGCCATCTTCAGCCAAAATCTCCTCAACCCTCTTCTTTTGGGCCTCCTTAAAAGCAGCTAGGTCGTCGAGGGCTTTTTGCAGTTCATCGGACTTGGCCTGAAGGGATTTAAGGGCCTCCTCCTTCTCGCCCACGGCCTTCTGACAGGTGCCCTCTAGGACCTTCACCTTCCTTTGGACATCATCATAAAGCAACTTCTGAGTCGCCAATTCCGTACCAAGACTTTCCAACTCCTTGGCTCGCTCTGCATCCCTTCGGAGAATGCCCTCAGCGAAATTGATAATCTGCATATAACACGTCTCACAAATAAAAATGGGCGAATAGAAATATGCGGTTACAATGAACACAAGATATTTGAAAGCGAAGGACAAAGCAATAATATACCTCTACAGAACGCTTCTCGATCCCTTCCACAGCAGTAGGGAGCGGTACTTGCTCGCGCACACGGGAGGCGGAGGGAAGTCGCCCGAGGACATTGCATATGGAAGATACAATATCCTTGCAAGAGAAGTTCACGGCCAGGCCGAAAGTCCTAGTCCACCATCCGCTAATATCGGGGATTGGCTGCAAAAGCATAAAGAAAAATATCAAGGGAATGGCAGATGGCTCATGAGGAAAAAGTAGCAATACGAGAGGGAGTAGATTAAGATACCTCATGAATGGGGGTACTGCTCTTTCCTTTAGACGAGGCGGATACAGGTGCGCCGCCAACAGTAAGGGACACTGAAGTGTTCTTCTTTTTAGAACGAGAAGACTCTGTATCCGCACTTATCTTCCGCTTCCTGGTTAAAGGAAGATCCTCGGAGACAGAAGCGGGACCTTGTGAAGCGGAAGCCCTAACCGGGGAAGCCGCCCTAATAGAAGGAATCGTCTCGCCAGAAGGATCCGCCCCTACAACGGAAGCGGTTTCCGTCATCCGCTTCTTTCTTCTCGCCAGGGCTTTAGCCTCCCGATCTGCAGCGATTTGAGATAAAGGATCACCCCTGCAAAGGGTTAAAAGAAACCATCAACTTGGAAATAAAAAGTACCTTGCATAAAAACGCGATAAGGAATATAGACAACGCGATCCCCCTCGCGGTACGCAATCGCTACTCGGCTCCTTAGCATATGAAAGGCCTGATCGTATGTCCATACAAAAGGAGGAGTGCTCTTCAAGAACTTGATAACGGCGGATTCTTCCTTGCTGGGATACCCGAAGTTCAAACTCTTTACGTTGGGTCGGCTCCAGCAACGAAGGAAGTTCAGGTTTTCCTCATTAAACGCGATAAGGAATATAGACAACGCGATCCCCCTCGCGGTACGCAATCGCTACTCGGCTCCTTAGCATATGAAAGGCCTGATCGTATGTCCATACAAAAGGAGGAGTGCTCTTCAAGAACTTGATAACGGCGGATTCTTCCTTGCTGGGATACCCGAAGTTCAAACTCTTTACGTTGGGTCGGCTCCAGCAACGAAGGAAGTTCAGGTTTTCCTCATTAAACTTGATAAAAAAAGTAAGATCGATCCCACTCGCGGATCTTGTTCAGCTTCTCGTCAAAACCATAGTATCCGCTCTGGCGGATGAAAGTGAAATACCCCGCCGAGCTTTTGAAATGGTGGAGCTTGGAGAAGATTTTGGGCGAAAAGGGAACCTCCAAACAATCCGCCAAGAATTTGTCCAGAGTCAAATCGGCCCAGCCGTTAGGATGCAATTGCCCGGGCGCGATTCCGTAACCGCCTAGGACGGAAGCAATCTCATCCGCCAGCGGATAAGTGAAGCCGCAGATAATCTGGGCCACGAAAATAGTGAAGTACCCCTTTGGGTAATCGCCAGGTCCCCTATCCTCCCCAGGAATGATAGTCTCGAGACCTCGGAGCCAGGGATAATGCTCCCGCAAATCATCGATTGTCTCTTGACAAACCAGACTTCCCGACCTATCCTTCTTTGGTAACAAACGAGGGGTTGGGACAGGTGGCGGAATCAACTTTTTGGGATCAAAACCTAAACCCTCGTCGGTTGTATTCGCCAGATGAAGGAAGTCGTTGGGATGAGAATTACACCCAGGAGAGCTGGTTGAAGCTTCCTCAACCATCTCTTCGACCTCGTTAGAGACCTCACGGACATAATCGTCATCAAACGGCGCGAAGTTGAGGTCCGACATAATCGATAAAAGGAAAACAGAAGCAAAAAGACGAACAAGGAACAAATGTGAAAAGAAAAACTTACATGAAAAAGACAACACAGTGAAGTGACGGGATTAAGAGGTCAACGCCGGAAAAGAAGTAACGGAATTAAAAGGTCGATGCCGGAGAAAACGAAAGAGGGGAAATGCACAAATTCAAAACTTTGAAATAATCGGACAAAGACGAAGCGTCCCCTATAAAAAGACCCTAAAAGGGCTCTTGCTAGACCAAGGGGGAGGCATGTGATAACCCGCGAAGCCCAAAACGGGTTATATTCATTTCGCAAGCCCAGCCCATATTAAAGCCCCATGGGCTAAGATTGGACGGGATCCGAATGAAGGAAGCGGGCGCAGCAAGTAAACCGCCCCGAATTCCTAAACGGAGCGTCAAGACTCCCACTCAAAACCACGTTCGTTGCCATGAAAGCCACGAAAGGGACATGGCCTAAAAAGGGGTAACCGCCCTCAGAACGTGGCCCACTAAGGAGTAACCGCCCTCGGCGGTTACCCAAAAAACACCTATAAAAGGCCTTAAGAATAAGGGGGGAGGTAGGTTCACATTTTCTCCCACAAAGCTATTGCTAAATCAGAGACTCATTATTACAAAAACTGACTTGATCGTCGGAGAGTTTTCCCGGAGATCCTGTCTCCGGTTTTGTTTTGCAGGTAACTCCGGCAAAGAATATCAAAGCGGATCCAGCAAGTTATCAGATACTTAAAAAGGAACAATGTCGGCTTACATATATAAGGGGGTATATAACTTCTTAATTAAGCAACATGAATATTCATGGACAACTTAATATTGAAATACAAGGCTCTAATATCATATAAATGAATGTCTACCTTGCCTTAAAAGGTATATCAAAGAAAAAGATTGTCTTGCATATATAAGAAGTCATATAATTCGTAATTAAGCAATGCACGATATCTAACACACATCTTTTGCGCCTAGAACCATCCGGACCGTAAAACAATATCCATGAGTGACCCATTGAATACAATACTCTCTAATTTACATGAGAAGATTTTCTCACATATATAAATAATTATGGAAGATAATCTTCAACCCTATTTCTCTTTCCTTATGCATGTCCATCTCATAAAAAAAATGTTCATTTATTTAAAATAAGACTTAATACATCAATTGTTCGTGAACTTATCCAACAAAAAATTGATTGCCCCCTTAACTTTCAAAGTGTTTCGCTAACCCCCTGAACTTGCATAAAATGTTCAGTTAACTCCCTGAACTATAAAATATAATCAATTAATCACTCGGTTGTAAAAAAGTAAGTTAAATGCGGAATATATGTTGTACATGTATTAGAATGTTATTACATAATTCAAAAAAATAGATTAAAACATATTAAAAATGAAGTTCTCACTCGTTCAATTATAAAACTTTTTCTTCTCTAATATTAGAATCTCATACATTGACATTGGTTGTTTTACTTTTTTAAGATTCGTGCAATATATCTTCCGTGTTTAACTTACTTTTTACAACCGGGTGATTAATTAATTATATTTTATGTAAGTTTAGGGACCTAACTGAACATTTTATATAAGTTCAGGAGGTTATCGAACACTTTGAAAGTTCATAGATTAACTAAGCTTTTAGGAGAAGTTCACGTAACAAAAATGATGTATTAAACCTTAAAATAATATATTATGTGTGCCAATTCAATCCACACAAATATGAACATGGAGACTTTTTTTTAGAGGGATGAGATGGTGACTTTCGTAACAAATATTAATGGCTTAATACATCATTTGTCCCCTGAATTTGTCCAAAAAGCTTGATTGGCTCCCTGAACTTTCAAAGTGTTCCGATAGCCCCTTGAACTTGCAAAAAAATGTTTAGTTAGCTCCATGATCTTGCATAAAACGTAATCAATTGATCACTCGGTCGTAAAAAAAGTAAGTTAAATGCGGAAGATGTATTCCACGAATCTTATAAAAAGTAAAACGACCAAAATCGAAATATACGATTCTAATATTAGAGAAGACAAGTTGTATAGTTGAGCAAGCAATAACTTCCCTTTTAATGTATTTTTTAATTATGCAATAACATTTTAAGATACGTGGAATACATCTTCCGCATTTAACTTACTTTTTTACGACCGAGTGATCAACTAATTACGTTTTATGCAAGTTCAGGGGGCTAACTGAACATTTTTTGCAAGTTCAGGGGGCTATCGGAATACTTTGAAAGTTCAGGGGGCAAATGATGTATTAAGCCAATATTAATAAAAAAAAAACCTTGAATGAAAAGATCCCTAACATATTAAATGGTTTAAATTTAACCCTAATGTTTCTAAGTAAAATCAATTTTAGTTATACATCACTGAAAATTTGAAAAAACTGGTTTGATTGTTATTTAACTGTCACATAAGATCTTTCAAATATTAATTATGTCTAACATATTTAAATGTCTTACTAACACAGTTACAAAAAAACCTGTTAAAATGCTAACAACTAAGTCTGACACATATCAGTTAATAGTTTTTTTTTTATCAAACTATCTAATATATTTACTGTGTTACTAATATAGTTAAAAATAACTAAAAAGAACGTATGAAACTGTTTCAATTTATCAAAAAACTTATTTGGAATATCAGATGTGACAATTAAATAACAACCAACTCAGTTTTTTCAAATTTTCAGTAACGTATGACTAAAATTGATCTTCTTTAAAAATATTAGTATTAAATTTGGACAATTTCATATGTAAAAGCTAAATCTATATTTCACCAAAAAATCTAAATCTATACTTCACCAAAAATCCAAAATGGTAAAAATAATTGAAATTGATATTAAATGGTACAAGTGTTGTCAATTGTCATGCAATAGAATACAAGGCACATAACGATTATGCTAGCTATAGCTACATATACTAGGCTAGAAACATTTTGTACTAAATGCTCAGTATTGTTTTTTCTTTTTTTGGACTTGAAATTAGATTCCAAATATAGATGATCCCAATTCAATTTGATGAGGTAGAGTATGATTGGTTGGTTGGTCGTCGATTTTATACGTGCCTATGTATTTTTTTTGTACTTGTTCAAATTTTTTTCGTATATATATGTTATAATCTAAATAGTCGAGAAATTTTTAAGTACCAATATAAAATTTTTCACAAAAATTAGAAATTTGAATTTAAAAACGCTCTAAGAGCATCTTCAATAGAAGGTGCTTGGAAGAGTGTTTAGTGATATGACAATTGTTTTGGTAACTTTCAAAAGGGATCTATTGGAGTAAGGCTGGTTTCTTAGCAAGGTTGCCACTTTTTGGGCAAATTATTAGAAGCACCCGGTTCTCTATGTTAAATGGAGGAATTTCCATACATATTTTGACACGTGTAACATAGACTCACATATATTATAAGAGGCCCCACTATTTTAATTATTACGTGGGATCACACTACACGTGTCCAAATGTGAATTGGAGGACTCAGTGCTTAATATAAGAACTCCACTTTTTGACAACATTGCTTTAAGGTTGCTGAACTTTTCTTAATATTAAAAAAATTGATTTACTGAATTACTATTGGTGCACCTTTTTTGAGGAGTCTCTCTCTTTTCATTATTAGTTGACAATATTTATAATTAAAATAAATTATATAAAGTAATGAATTGTGAGGTCATTGTGACAACTTTTAAAGTTGCTTACTATTGGAGGATTTTTTAGTAAATTACACCCATGACACTGAACTTTACCTATTTTAACATTGTGGCCGCTGAACTTTAATTCTTCACGGTATGACCATTGAACTTTACATTTTGTTACACCGGTGGCCACTGTGATCGTTGACCAGCCTTTTTCAACCGTTGCTCCTTTTAACTGGCTGTCTCTCTCCTTTCACCTTTCTAAAACCTAAAATTCTAATTTTAATTACCCTTCCTTTGTTTCTCTTTCTATATCTCTGTGAGCAAAGAACCATATCCATGGCTTCTGTATTCTCTCTTCATCTTGCTCTTTTAATCGGTCTCTTCTCAATTTTCCACGGTCTGCCTTCTGAACTTTTCTTGCGGCAACTGGATCCTTAGCTTCCACTTCATGTTTCTGTCTGTAAATAACAAATTATAAAATCACATACAAATCTAAGCACTGAAGAAATCCAAATTCTTATTTCTTTAACCGTAAATGCGAATTTTTATCAAATCACAAAATCTAACAATTGGTAATCTCAGACAAACAAGTAAAACTATCAGCAAAAGAGAACCTGTTTTCAGAGATGGGATTGGAAGAAGGCAAAGAGTGGGAAGAAGCTAAATCAGTTGGTAAAGTTAAAGACTGAGAAAAATCGTCAGTTGTCTCCCATTGATCCATTTTTTAGATAAATTGGAGAGGTGAGTTAGAGAGAGAAAGAAGAGTTAGAGAGAGATGTACTGGTTTTAGAGAGATGAAGGAGAAGGAAGAGAAGTGTAAAATAGATATTCTAGGTTTTAGAAAGAGGGACGGAGAGAGAGAACGGGTAAAAAGGGAGAGTCAAAGGTAAAAGACGTTGGTCAACGGTCACAGTGACCACCGGTGTAATAAAGTGTAAAGTTCAATAGCCATACCGTGAAGAATTGAAGTTCAGTGGTCACAATGTTAAAATGGGTAAAGTTCAATGCCATAAGTGTAATTTATCCGAGCATTTTTTAACAAAAGTTGTCAAGAGTGGCATGAATGATTAAGTTAATGAAATATTATATTTTAGTATGATGTGTTAAGTATTGACATTCTTTAAAGCAACCCCTATTCGAGATGCTCTAACATGCCAAAAAAATTAGAAATTTGGATTAGGGATGACCTAACAGACCAAAAATAATAATTAGAAATGTAGATTTAGAAATGACCTAACATCTGAGTTAATTTTCGGGTGCTAATTCAGCATTACATCAATATTTCTTGGATATAGGAGGCAGAACAACCCCTGATCATGGTGGTTCTGGTGGCCGGAAGGCCTGAACCCCAGGCCCACTATGTACGCCCCTGATGAGGTACCGAATTAGTTCATATAATAACTTGATATTTGTTTGTTAAATTAGTTTTAAAATTATACATATTTCAATCATATATTTGACACATTCTAAAAACTATTGGGAGAATCCCTTAAGTTGCTTCGAGAGTGAAGATTTCAATTTAGTTAATAATCAATATGTAATTAAACACATAATTTGAATATGTAAATTACTTTTCTTAGTTACTTATATAATTGAATATAATTACTAGAGTAGAGAATCCAACGAAAAATATCACGTAATCAAGTCAGATTATCAGATTGTCTTTTTGAGCGCGGATAATTTTTGATATGATTAGTAACGGAAGAACGGATTACCACGAATTTCATATTACTGATCACACTTCGACTATACTGAGATTAATCAGAAGAGGAATAGATAGATCCACGAACTTAGAGTGTTTGCACGTGTGAGAGAGAGAGATGAGAGGGGGGGGGGGGGGGCACATATTAAGAGGTAGAGACATAGGCTAACTTTTTTTTTTGTCTCTTAGCTTGTTAGAGCGATTAGGTTAATTTAATAAAAAATAAGTTGTCTATTTTTAAAGAGTGGTTGGAGCAAACACTAGCATCTTTCTCTCTTAATGGATCTGGTTCGTTCGATTCATGAGCGGACTTATAGTTGGCCTATACTTAACTATTTTCAACATCTCTCACGTAAAAGAACTTAATCATTCTCTTTCTGAATCTCATTTATACTCGCAAATAATTTATGCGACCAATATACACTCGAGAGTGCTAGTGTTATATACTCTTTGAGATATATAATGTCTCCATGAGCATGTTTCAAAACCAATGCTACATATTCGTTGGAGATATATAGCCTTTTGATTTGAACGTGTATTGTTCATGTGATACGTCTTATCCTAGAATCTATCTAACAACCATATGTAACACTTTGATCTCTTTTACAATATTTTCACAAATATGCACATATACAGTGATAAATAGAAATACTTAGATGTGATCAAAAGGAGTTCTTCCCTCTTACTATATCTCTTCCAATTCGGTTAAATGGTCGGGTTCTTTTACAGTCAAAATTAAATTTTCTTCCAATACAAGTCAAATCAGATCATACTTCTAGAACTTTCAAAAAAAAAAAAAGATCATACTTCTAAAACAAGTTAAGGGTCCTGAGGATAAATAAAATAGTTAGAATATATATGTGAATATATTTATCTATGGTAGATATTATTTTGCCAATATTATAATAAATTAATTTGTTACCTTAAGTATAACCTAAAATTACTTTATTATATTCAGTCTTAGTTTGTTACCTTAACTTTAATATAAGATTACTCTATTGTATTCCGTATTAATTTGTTACCTTAAGTATACCCTAAGCTTACTCTATTGTATTCAGTATATAAGCCTAATTTAGCCAAGAACATAGACAAAATATTATCTTATTTCATAGTATCAGATTCTTATCGATTCTAGACCATTTTCTCGCCTCCTACTTCTCCACCTACATTTTTCATTCATCTCTCTCTCTCTTCTTCGTACATCTACCCACCGTATGGCTGAACACAAATTTCATCGTGCTCTTATTGTGTCTAATATTCAGAATCAAATCCTCCAGCCGACACCACATGCGCATATTCTAAGCCCCTGCCCACAACATGCCTTTACTATCGCAACAAAATATTCCCCCACCGACATGAGGCCGCCATGTACACACTTGCTCTTAATCCTCCTCCTTCTAACACAAATTGGTACATGGATACTGATGCCACCTTTCATATGACCTCCCCGCTAGGTACTTTACGTCTTATTTTAATTTGTGCAAAAATAATGGTATTATTATTGGTAATGGTCAGTCAATTCCAATTCATGGTTGTGGGCACGCTACCTTGCCTCACATTGTTAAAAACTTAGTGTCAGTCTGGAAATTTACTTCTAATAACTCTGTTTCTATGGGATTTGATATGTTTGGGTTTTATGTGAAGGATTTTAAAACGATGATACATCTTATGATGTGAGAGTTAGGCCGAGCTTTTTACCAACTTGTTTTCAGAAACTTTGCTTTGATTTTTTATATGTTATACACTTTATACAAATAATTCAAAAATCTTTTATATAAAAATATATGTTTTTCAGTATTCATTTGTTTGTTATTGAGTTAAAATTGTTTATCAAAATAATGTTTTTGAAATTGTTTCACACACTTGTTGCCTAGTTGCGTCGTTATATATTTAACTCTATAACACTCCCATTATATATGTTAATATATTGACTAAGATAGTTTTAAGCTCATTTTAGCTATGACACTCATATTGCCAATATACTAGTGTGCTTCCATTTGAAAAAAAATATATAAATTATTTTCGGCAAAATACTTAGTAACATAATTCTCCAGATCTTAATAAAAACCCGAATAATTATGTTAACTAAATATTAATGTCAATATTTTGCTAACACAATCATCCAGGAGGATTGTATTGACATTTTTAAATATAATAAAAAATATTTTTATTATATTTCCACCTCTATTTATCTTTGATCCATGTTATTGTGAGTTATGTCATTGACTGAAATATTTTTACATCCTTAGGGACCTAATTGGTATTATTTATCTTCATGGCATGGTAAGATTTTGTGTACAAATGTTTGGACTTTCATATGTAAATGATTGTGACTTCTTAATGTGATGTATAGCTGATTTAAGACATTGAAGTAAAAATTCCATATATGTTTATATTTTATGATAATTTTTTGCGCAAATCTCCCTAAATTCAAAGTTGCTTTTTACAAACTTGTTTTAAACAAATCTACAACAATATATATAATATTTTTGGCAAAATACTCATATAATAACACAATTCTCCGGGTCCTAATAAAATCTCAGCATATTGTGTTAACTAAATGTTATTGTTAATATTTAGTTAGCGCAATCATCCAGAGGGATTCTGGAGGATTGTATTGACATTTTTAAATATAATAAAAAATATTTTTATTATATTTTTTTCTTATATGTACAAACTCTATTTTTTTTTCTTAGAGTAAGTAAATATCTTATTTTTCCACTTCTATTGATCTCCGTTCCATATTATTGTGAGTTAGGCCGATTGAAATGTTTTTACATCTTTAGGGACCTAAATGGTATTATTTAACTTCATGGTATGGTAAGATTTTCTGTACAAATGTTTGGGTTTTAATATGTAAATGATTGAGATTTCTTAATCTGATGTATCGCTAAAATGACTGGATTAAGGTTAACACTGATGGCTCGGGTCATGGATCTCCTTGTGCGGCAGGTGTTGGAGAAACTTTAGGACGAGTCGTGGTTTTCCAAGGAGCAGTTTTGCTTCCCCAATAATTTCAACTTCGGTACACATTGCCAAACTTCGGGCGATTATGTTTGTAATTGACATGGCATGGGAGAAGGGGTGGACCAATTTGTGGGTGAAAGTAGAATCTATGTTTGCGGTAAATTTACTCAAGTGTCGCTCCAAGGATGTCCCTTAGCGATTCAGGAAAGCTTGGGCTAAGTTCCTACTCCAGTATTCACGGATGTAGTTGGTGATAACACATTTACTGGGAAGGGAAGCAAGCAGCTGATGCGCATGCTCGGTTTGGAGTCTCCTCAAATGAATTCGGCTCCATCTTTCTGCAACTCCTTTATTTTTTTTACGACTTATATAATATCGCTCATTTATGTTTTTCTTAGTTCTTTTTTTCCTTATTTACTTTCCCCTTTTGTACATTTTAGTATTTATTTATTCATTTCGGGTTTTGTGCGTCAAGGTAGTAGGGGTGCCGATCTAGTTGGGATGTCTGCTGCCTAGGTTCACATCGTTCCAACTTTCATTCAAAAAAATTTAATTTTTTTTCTTAGAGTAAGTAAATATCTTCTTTTTCCACTTATATTTATCTCTGGTCCATGTTATTGTGAGTTAGGTCATTGAATGAAATGCTTTTATATCTTTAGGAACCTAATTGGTATTATTTATTTCCATGGTATGCTAAGAGTTTGTGTATAAATTTTTGGACTTTTATATGTAAATAATTGAGACTTCTTAATCTGATGTATAGCTGATTTAAGACATTGAAGTAAAAATTTCTTATATACTTCTATTTTATGATAATTTTCTGCGCAAATCTCCCCAAATTCAAAGTTGCTTTTTACAAACTTGTTTTAAACAACTCTACTGCAATTTTTGATCTACTATATGTTGAAACACCTTTCCACATAAATTTTGATTTGACAAAATTGTTTAAGTATAATTAAAATACATATTCTAAACACACTAAGTTTAAATGCTTTGATTTATTCTACTAATGTGTTTGTTCAATGTTGAGTTAAATTTTTATAAGACACAAGAATTAGAAGGCCCAAGCCCAATACAGAAGTCAAGGCCCAAGTCAAACAACTCAGTACAACTCGGCCCGCGTTTGTCAAGACGTTGCCGTTTTGAACAAAACGCAACTCAGCAAAAGAAGGATCTAGAAGACCTTCGGGAACAACTTCAAGATGAAGCTGCTGAGTAGTCTCGACAAAGCGTACAAGACAGCAGCTGGCAAATGAAAACTTCCAGACAAAGTATTTCTACTTTGGATAAAGTTCAGACGACACAGTATGCTGTCCAGTTGACTTTACCATAAAAGGAGAGACAGTCTGCTGAGCTGACCGAGGACAGAAGATACACAATTCTGATTGGTCGAGAGCTCTGAGCAAGTCAGGATGACAACGACATGTAGCCATTTCCCTCCAACGGTTATTTCGAAATTCGAAATGACCGATGCCCAGACGTCTCTATAAATAGTGCCATCAGAAGCTTCACTCAACACAGAACTTGATCAAGCCATCACGCTGACCAAATTTCTACACAAGTTCTGCAAGTAAAGAAGCAAAGCAAAATCTTACACTACAATTCTTATATCTATGTAAAAGTCTAGAGTGATTATTTCAATTGTCTAAAGTGTCTTAGCAAATCTTTGTATAGGACAAAACACTTATCATTTCTAGAGATAGAAAGGAGAGGCTGAGTACTCGGTTTTAGTACTCAGTGAGAGATTAGGATTGAGTAGAGGTATAGAGGAAGGTACTTTTGTCATACTCAGTTGCTAAGATTGTAAAAGGTTTGAGGCTCTACCTTTAAAGAGCTCAGTAGAGGATTCGAAATCTCGGAACGTGTTCCGGGGACAGGACGTAGGCTTAGAAGAAGCCGAACCTGGATAAATCTGCTGAGTAAAGTATTTCTTACCTTTAACTCCTTATTTATATTGCTTGCTTAAAATAACCAAAAACTGACCAAGTAAAGAGGTCAAGTTGGGTTGTGCGCGTTAAACGTCTGAGCTCAGGAATAGACTCTAAGTGCTATCTCCTGACTCAAGCTAAGAAACTGACCTAGTCACTAGTTGACTAAGTCAGTATCTTGCTGTTTACTCAACGCCGCTGTTAAAACATTTTTCTTTAGAAAAAGAAGTCTGCCCTAATTGCGAAAAAGTTTAAATAGTTCCTAACCCCCCCTTGAAACTATACTTGCAACCTTACAAGGGACCAACAAGTGGTATCAGAGCTCTAAAAGCTCACTTTAAAAGGTCTAACAACCTTGAGCTGATCCCTACCATGGGCAAAAACAGCACTCGGTTTCTCCCTGGAAACCAAACAACTCAAATACTGCCTGAGGGGTTGTCCATTACTAGGCCTCCCCTATTCTTCGGGTCAAACTATACCTTCTGGAAGAATAGGATGAAAAACTTCATTCAGGCTACAAACATGAGTGCCTGGCTATCTATAGTCCAACGCCCATTTGTACCTGTCGAGGTTGTGGCTGGCCAAACAGTTGTAAAAGCTGAGGCCAAATGGACAGAGGATGATCTTAAGAAGCTTCAAAATCACGCTTCGGCTATCAATATGCTTCACTGTGCGCTCGATGCTGCAGAATATAATAAAATCTCAGGTTGTGAGTCGGCGAAAGAGATCTGGAAAAAGCTGGAAGTCACCTACGAGGGAACCAATAAAGTAAAGGAGTCCAAGGTGAATCAGCAGATGAGACTGTACGAGCTGTTCGAGATGAACAATGCTGAGGGAATTTCAGACATGAATGCAAGGTTTACCAACATCATTAATGAGCTCAAGAGACTTGGGAAAATCTTCACTGAGGAAGAACAAGTCAAAAAGATACTCAGGAGTCTTCCTAAAGATTGGCAAGCAAAGAAGACAGCAGTTGAGGAAGCTCAGGATTTAACCACCTACAAATATGACGAACTCATCGGTTCATTGCTGACCCATGAGATATCCATGAAAAACTTTGAGGTGAAGGAAAAATCTGAAGACAAGAAGCAGAAATCCCTTGTCATGAAAGCTGACTCCACTGACGGGAGTTCAACTGACGATGAGGAGATGGCTATGTTCACAAGGAAGATGAAAAGGCTATTCAGGAAGAGTGACAAATACTCTAAAAAGCCTTACAGAAAGTTTGATAAGTATAAGGCTGACTCAAGTGACAGCAAATACAAAAAGGACAGCTCAAAGCCCATTACATGCTTTGAGTGCCATCAAACTGGCCATATTAAGTCAAACTGCCCCACGCTGAGGAAAGACAAGAAGAGTGGGAAGAATGCAATGGTGGCTACTTGGAGCGACAGCGATGAGTCTTCATCTACAGAAACTGAGGCCACCGAGTCAGCGAAGATATGCTTCATGGCTGAGGAACTTGCTGAGCCATGCGTCTCTGAGCATGCTGACCTATCAGATGACGAGGAGCAATCAAATGAGGTAATTTATCTTCCCCGGCTCAGAAACGATATGGTTAATGCCCTGAGTGATCTCTATACACTTGTCAAGAAGTGTAATAAGAAAGTTAGAGCACTCAGCAGGCGCTGTGACGAAGTGGAAGAGGTCAAACTGAGTGACCTCAGATTCCTTCTTCAGGACAATACAACTCTGCATGATAACATGAAGATCATACATGAGTCTGTCTCTGAAGTCCAGTCAGTTTCAAAGAAACTGAGTAAGGACGTCACAGCTATCCAGAACCAACTAAAGGTTCCAAATAAAAGAAGCAGTCCTCTGAGAACTCAGTACCAAGGTACTCAACAGAAATGGAATCCCCAGTAAAAAGTCCAGTGTGACTTTTGTGGGAAGTTAGGACACACCACTAAGGTGTGCTGGCACGCTCAGCACTGGGGTGCTGACAAGTCAGTGAAACATCCTAAACAGAAGGTCAGTTGTGACTTCTGTGGAAAGAATGGCCATACTATCCATGTATGTCGCCATAAAATAAAATATGATACTTTACCTGTTGCACCTAACAAGCAAGGACCCAAAAAGAATTGGGTACCTAAAAGTAACTAGTTACAATGCAGGTAAGCCTGAGATGTGCCGAGAAGTCAAAGATGTGGTATATTGACAGCGCATGCTCAAGGCATATGACGGGTGATGAAACTCAGTTCATCACGTTTGAGCGTAAACGAGGAGGAAGTGTAAGTTTTGGAGACAACAAGAAGGGTAAGATAGTAGGGTCAGGAACCATCGGAGGTAATCCTACTATTGAATATGTCTCCCTAGTCAGCGGACTCAAATATAACTTACTCAGCGTAGCTCAGCTATGTGACAATGGGAGAAAAGTTATATTTGATGCTACTGGATGTAAAATATACGAGGGTAAAACAAATGAGTTAATATTAACTGCCCCTCGAATAGATAATGTCTTTATGCTAGACTTAGAGAAAAAGTTTTCAAAAACTGTGTGCTTAGTATCAAAGGAAGAGAATTCCTGGCTATGGCACAGGAGACTTGGTCATGTAAGCATGGACCTCCTGGCCAAACTAGCAAGAAAGCAATTGGTCGAGGGACTGCCTGAACTTAAATTTGAAAAAGATAAATTATGCCACGCTTGCCAAGCTGGAAAACAAAACGTCCGTTAGAGTTTCTACACTTGGATCTCTTTGGTCCAGTCTAGCCGCTGAGTCTGGGTGGAAGAAGATTTTCCTTGGTCATTGTAGATGACTTCTCTCGGTATACGTGGGTTATCTTGCTGACCAGTAAGGATGAGACCTTTGAGACATTTTCAAATTTGGTTAGAAAAATTGAAAATGAAAAAGACCTAAAATTAGATCACATCCGTAGTGATAATGGTGGAGAATTCAAAAATCAAAAGTTTGTTGAATTCTGTGAAGCCAGCGGCATTGACCACAATTTTTCTGCTCCTAGAACACCTCAGCAAAATGGGGTTGTAGAAAGGAAGAACAGAACTCTGGTTGAAATAGCCAGGACAATGCTGGATGAGCATAGGCTTCCAAAGTATTTTTGGGGAGAGGCTGTTAACACAACATGTTATATTCTTAATAGGGCTCTAGTTAGACCTATATTAAAGAAAACCCCCTATGAACTTTGGAAAGGACGAAAGCCCAATATTGGATACTTTCGTGCCTTTGGCTGTAGATGTTTTATTTTAAATACCAAAGATAGCTTAGCAAAGTTTGATTCAAAAGCTGATGAGGCTATCTTTTTGGGCTACTCAACAAACAGCAAAGCATACAGAGTTTTTAATAAGCGAACTGAAGTTTTAGAAGAGGCAGTACATGTAGAGTTCGACGAAACTGACCCTGCAGGTAGATACCAGCCGCTGACCGAAGATGATCCACACTCTGTAACCACCGCTGACCAAGATCCAGCTACTGAGTCATTCACCAAAAGGCTGACCAAGAGTAAGAGTGAACCTAAGATTACTTTTACTGACCCATCTACTTCTGCAGAGATTGTTGAAACAGAAACAGCACAAGACATGAATCTACCTAAAGAGATAAGGATCCCAAGAGGGCACTCAGAGAGTGCGATCCTTGATTCTGCTGGGAATACCCTGATGACGAGGAATCAACTCAGGAAGTACCTCAGTAATGTTGCTTTCGTCTCAGTTCAAGAACCGAAGAACTTCGTTGAAGCTGAGTACGATGAATTCTGGATGAACGCAATGCAAGAGGAGCTCGATCAATTCAGAAGAAACGATGTATGGGAGCTAGTGCCTCATCCAAAGAGTCAAAAGACCATTGGAACTAGATGGGTCTTCAGAAACAAGATGGATGAATAAGGGAATATAGTCAGGAACAAAGCAAGGCTTGTAGCTTAGGGCTACAGTTAGCAAGAAGGTATTGACTACGGTGAGACCTTTGCCCCAGTGGAAAGGCTAGAGGCAATTAGAATTCTATGTGCATATGCATCTTACATGAACTTTAAATTATTCCAAATGGATGTCAAAAGTGCATTTCTTAATGGAGTTATAAACGAGGAGGTTTATGTAAATCAACCTCCAGGTTTTGAGGACCCTAAGTTCCCAAACCATGTTTACAAACTCAAAAAGGCTCTGTACGGCCTCAAGCAAGCACCACGTGCTTGGTATGAGAGGCTGACCAGTTTCCTGCTGACTAGAAATTACGTCAGGGGCAAAGCTGATACAACCTTATTCATTAAGAAAAATGGTAAAGATACCCTGCTGGCCCAAATTTATGTTGATGATATAATATTTGGTGCAACTAACGAATCAATGTGCAAGGAGTTTAGCAAACAAATGCAGACTGAGTTTGAAATGTCCATGATGGGAGAACTCAACTTCTTCCTCGGTCTTCAAATTAAACAAGGAAAGAATGGCATATTCATCAGTCAAGCCAAATATGCCAAGGAGATATTAAAGAAATATGACTTGGAGAATTGCAAGCCAATATCCACTCCTATGGGCACTGACACTGTCCTCTGCACTGACGAGAATGGTAAGTCAGTAGACAGCAAATTATATCGAGGTATGATAGGCTCTCTACTTTACTTAACAGCCAGTAGACCGGACATTCAGTTTTCAGTATGCTACTGTGCTAGATATCAATCTAACCCTAAGGAATCTCATTACATTGCTGTAAAAAGAATCCTTAGATATTTGCAAAGCTCAGTGAACGCAGGTTTATGGTATCCAAATACTCATGATTTTACACTCATCGGATACACTGATGCTGACTATGGACGGGGTAAGCTAGAACGTAAAAGCACCTCTGGAGGATGTCACTTCTTAGGAAGCTGTCTTGTATCCTGGTTCAGCAAAAAGCAGGCGTCAGTAGCCTTGTCTACCACTGAAGCTGAGTACATTGTTGCTGGTCATTGTGTTGCTCAAGTCCTATGGATTAAGCAACATCTTGAAGACTATGGTGTTCAAACAAAGACAATTGAAGTCAAATGTGACAACAAAAGTGCAATTGATCTTTCAAAGAACCCAATCCAACACAGCAGAATGAAGCATGTCAGCATCAGACATCACTTCATTAGAGACCATGTACTCAAGGGTGAGATCAAGCTGACCTTTGTCCCAACGGACGAACAGCTTGCGGATATCTTCACGAAGCCACTGGCCCGTGAGCAGTTCAGCATACTGAGAGAAGCTATTGGTATGTTTAATCCTCTTCAGTAAATTCTTGAACTAAATGAATATGCATGCTGAGTGAATTATTATGCTGAATGATTAATTGTTTGCTGAGTAACTCATCGAAACTGACTGAACATCAAATACTGAGTAAACTTGCACACTGAGTAAATTAGTGTAAACTTAAACTTAAAAAATCATCTCTTTATGCAATATTGACCACTCAGAATATCAAACGATTAGTATTCTAAACGCTGAGTGTTATATCCGTTAGAATAAATGCAATAGCACGCGTATAGCCCTAGGATGACGTATACGCCGTATGTGTCATAAATGCCAGGATCTTTGTCGGTTCAAAATCCCAAGGCAAAACTGACACATGGATTCGACTAAATCCACACCACACATCACCTCTATAAATAATGGGTATTTCCCCATTTTTTATTCTTTACGCTTATCGAACTCTAAGGCAAAGAAATTCCTTCTCTCTAAAAATTCGTCGAAGCTTTCCCATGCTAAAACTATGACTAAGGTTTCCTACAACACCTCCGGTGCCGGCCACCAAAAGTCCAGCTCCGATGAACCTACAAGGAATCCTCCAACACCCAGCAAAGGACAAGCTGGCCAAACCTCTGGTTAGGGAAAACCCGTAAAGGTCAAGACCTACTCCTAGGTCTTTGAGAATGTCCGCGAATGGAAAGTTGAGCCCTCAAGATGGGTCTCTAAAAACTTCGTGCAAAATGAACAACCGTTCTGCGAGTGGATTTCATATAATGGATGGACTGGGCTATTTTCAGTTAGGGATTATACTTACCCTAACCTTGTGAGGGAGTTTTACCACAACCTCAAAGTTGCAAATGACAACACTGACTACATGTGCACTGTGGTGAAAGAGAAAACCATCTTCATCAACCCTCTCTACATAGGAAATCTTCTAAAGCTAAAAACTGAGGGATCAAGGCTGAGAAGATCGGGAGATCAGGATGGCACTGGGTATGAACAAAACTTCTGCAAACCTGAGGGCCACTCAGGAGAAGTCTCAGCCTCATCAATGGGTCAGCACTAGAAGATGGCTCATTATTTGCTGACCTATTTTATCTACCCAAAGATCAACTGCACTACATCAGCAACAAATTTCGAGCAGTGCTTTATATGGCACATGCTGACGTACACTCCCATCAACATGCCGGTCTTTCTCGTTGCTGGTTTCCTTCGAAGCACTGGCACAATGCGGCTTGGATCACTCATCACCAGAATCCTCATCGACCATAAAATTGACCTCAAAGGTGAGGAGATGACTCGAGGAACTAAGATCACAGCTTCCTCGCTGAGAGCATTAAAGTTTGGACAACCTTTGAAGAAAGGTAAAGCTGCTGCTGCTGCTGCTGCTGGCCAAGCTGAGGGAACTGCTGAGCCAAAGAAAGGGCGAAGGACTAAGGCCCCAGCTTCCCGCAAAAGGAAAATTGCTGAGACTCCTTCCAAAAATGTTGAGTCTCCAGCAAAAATGCAGAAGTCAGCTGGAAAGTCAGCTGAGAAACGAAGCAGGCAAGGTGAGCCTGGAACTGAGGAAACTGATGAGCAACCTCAGAAGAAACAAAAATCTTCTACACTGACTCCCCTCAATGCCATGCCTACTGACTTCATTGTACCGGGTGACTCTCACTTCACCCAGTGTCAAGGTACTGTAGCTGAGCATGATGAGCACGATGTACAACTGGATGATCATTTTATCTCCCAAGTTGAAGAAGAACTTGATGGTGATAGCTCAGAGGAAGAGGAAGAAGAAGCCAGCGGTCAGGATGACGCTGAGGACTCTGAGGAAACAGCCAGTGAGACTGAGGTTGAGCATGCCGATACTGAGTTGGCTGCTGGAGTTGAGCAAGTACTCGACCAACACACTATTGATCCAGCTGAAGAGCAAGCTGACCAGCCTCATACTGAGCAACAAGAATCTTCCCCTTCTCACTCAGGAGAACCTGATCATACTGTCACTCCACCTAGTAGAAGGCGAAAGTTGGTTAAGGCCAGTAAGAAGCCTGTAAGTGAAGATTTTGTGCCACTACCAACTCTTCCTGACTTTGTCCTCTCAAAGACAACTAAGGACCCTTCTACCGTCAAACTCAAGTTTTTCAAATGCCAATCAACCTCCACTACATCGGCGCCATTAGAAAAGCAAGCCTCTGTTTCTTCTCAGCAGGAACATGCCGACCCCAATGCTTCTGCAACATCAACCAGTCAAGTTGAGCCGACTACTGTTCATGCTATTTCCTCTAGCATGGTGCTGACTCCACACACTTCTGTCGTCAGCACAGACAGTCTTGGCATTACAACTTCTCCAACTCAACTCTCTGTCGATCAATCAACTATCCCACAAACACAAGTGCAGATTGGTTCATCACTTCCAGTCACTGACCTGGTAACTCCTTTCACTCCTCTTCCTTCCGGTCACACTGATGTCCCTGAAGGATCACAAAGCTATCTGAATGCCACTGAGTCCGGCAAAAAGATCATTGACTCGGTGCAAGCATTAATCAGAGACCTTCAACACTCCACTCCTCCTGCTGCTGGCTTTTCAATTCTTGAGACCACCCAGCTTTCCCAAGTCACTCAGCTTCTCAACGAAGTTAAGGGACTCAAGGATCTGCTGAACGTCGTCATATCCTTCCAAGCACAGCAAGCTAAGCAGGATTCAATTGCCAAGCTGGCTGAGATCCAGCTGACAACTGTGTAACACTTGAACTCTCTCCACCAACAAGTTCAGCAATTGTCAGCTGTGAACACTGACTATGCCTCCTCATCTGAAGTAAAGATGCTTTTTGCTCAGCTTCACACCGAGCAACTTAAGACAAATGAGCAAATGGTCTCTTACAATCAGTGCTCAATCGAGAAAATAGGTGAGGCTATACAGTTGCTTAATCTGAATAAGCAAGAGATGGATACTGACGCAATGAAGCAGAATGAGATGCTGACTCTTGCACAACAAACTTTCAACCACATTCGTCATGACAACATTCAACGTCAGTATTACGACACAGCTCTTTTAAAGACTTTTCACCAAATCTTTGCTGGCCTTACTGAAGCTCTTATCTGGCAAGGCAAAGCTCAAGCATTTAGCGTCAATATGCTCAGTGCGGCTGACCTCAACATACCCGCAGAGGTATCAACTGATGGAGTTGCAATTTTTGACGGCGTAAATGAAAGCGCTGACAAACTTAAGGAGCTGTCTAAAGAACTGACTCGAGCTGTCTTAACTGATGCTTTCAAACTTCCTCCTCCTGATGCTGAAAAAACGGGGGAGAAAGATAAAACAGCTAGAGCTCAGCATGAGCGAAGTCAGTCGCAACACAAGAAAAAGAAATAGATAGGCTAGCTCAGTATAGACTAAGTTAGATGAAATCCATATGCCTTATCTATAAGTTTTGCTGTGTAAACACCGACTTCCATCAATATATCATATCTGCATCTTTTATTCCTATTCATAAGTTATGATATATGTTAATACATGTTACTGTGTACTGAGTCATTACGTATCTTCAAATTAAATCAGCTTTTATACTTATAAATTTTATTGACTAAATCAAATGCTGATTACATGTTTGACATTGTCCTATGTGCTTATAAAACATTGTCTGTTAAGAATCCATTGAACAACAAATTACTCAGCGCACTCTATATGATCAAACCTTCCGCTTAATACTGAGTAAATAGAATATGTTTAATAAGCTGACCTACATCTAAAAACTGACCTTAGACTTACTCGATTAAACCTTAAATGTTTAGAGTAAAACTAAGTCAGTAGCTCAACCCTTACGGGGGAGTTTGCCAAGTTATAAAAGGTCAACTATCATGGGGGAGCTCATACTGAGTTCCTTGCTGAATAGTTTTGCCAACATCAAAATGGGAGAGTTTGTTGAAACACCTTTCCATATAAATTTTGATTTGACAAAATTGTTTAAGTATAATTAAAATACATATTCTAAACACACTAAGTTTAAATGCTTTGATTTATTCTACTAATGTGTTTGTTCAATGTTGAGTTAAATTGTTTATAAGACACAAGAATTAGAAGGCCCAAGCCCAATACGGAAGTCAAGGCCCAAGTCAAACAACTCAGTACAACTCGGCCCGCGTTTGTCAAGACGTTGCCGTTTTGAACAAAATGCAACTCAGCAAAAGAAGGATCTAGAAGACCTTCGGGAACAACTTCAAGATGAAGCTGCTGAGTAGTCTCGACAAAGCGTACAAGACAGCAGCTGTCAAATGAAAACTTCCAGACAAAGTATTTCTACTTTGGGTAAAGTTCAGACGACACAGTATGCTGTCCAGTTGACTTTACCATAAAAGGAGAGACAGTCTGCTGAGCTGACCGAGGACAGAAGATACACAATTCTGATTGGCCGAGAGCTCTGAGCAAGTCAGGATGACAACGACATGTAGCCGTTTCCCTCCAACGGTTATTTCGAAATTCGAAATGACCGATGCCCAGACGTCTCTATAAATAGTGCCATCAGAAGCTTCACTCAACACAGAACTTGATCAAGCCATCACGCTGACCAAATTTCTACACAAGTTCTGCAAGCAAAGAAGCAAAGCAAAATCTTACACTAAAATTCTTATATCTGTGTAAAAGTCTAGAGTGATTATTTCAATTGTCTAAAGTATCTTAGCAAATCTTTGTATAGGACAAAACACTTATCATTTCTAGAGATAGAAAGGAGAGGCTGAGTTCTCGGTTTTAGTACTCAGTGAGAGATTAGGATTGAGTAGAGGTATAGAGGAAGGTACTTTTGTCATACTCAGTTGCTAAGATTGTAAAAGGTTTGAGGCTCTACCTTTAAAGAGCTCAGTAGAGGATTCGAAATCTCGGAACGTGTTCCGGGGACAGGACGTAGGCTTAGAAGAAGCCGAGCCTGGATAAATCTGCTGAGTAAAGTATTTCTTACCTTTAACTCCTTATTTATATTGCTTGCTTAAAATAACCAAAAACTGACCAAGTAAAGAGGTCAAGTTGAGTTGTGCGCGTTAAACGTCTGAGCTCAGGAATAGACTCTAAGTGCTATCTCCTGACTCAAGCTAAAAAACTGACCTAGTCACTAGTTGACTAAGCCAGTATCTTGCTGTTTACTCAGTGCCACTGTTAAAACCTTTTTCTTTAGAAAAAGAAGTCTGCCCTAATTGCGAAAAAGTTTAAATAGTTCCTAACCCCCCCTTGGAACTATACTTGCAACCTTACAAGGGACCAACAAGTGGTATCAGAGCTCTAAAAGCTCACTTTAAAAGGTCTAACAACCTTGAGCTGATCCCTACCATAGGCGAAAACAGCACTCGGTTTCTCCCTGGAAACCAAACAACTCAAATACTGCCTGAGGGGCTGTCCATTACTAGGCCTCCCCTATTCTTCGGGTCAAACTATACCTTCTGGAAGAATAGGATGAAAAACTTCATTCAGGCTACAAACATGAGTGCCTGGCTTCCAAGGCCCATTTGTACCTATCGAGGTTGTGGCTGGCCAAACAGTTGTAAAAGCTGAGGCCAAATGGACAGAGGATGATCTTAAGAAGCTTCAAAATCACGCTTCGGCTATCAATATGCTTCACTGTGCGCTCGATGCTGCGGAATATAATAAAATATCAGGCTGTGAGTCGGCACAAGAGATCTGGAAAAAGCTGGAAGTCACCTATGAGGGAACCAATAAAGTAAAGGAGTCCAAGGTGAATCAGCAGATGAGACTGTACGAGCTGTTCGAGATGAACAATGATGAGGGCATTTCAGACATGAATGCAAGGTTTACCAACATCATTAACGAGCTCAAGAGACTTGGGAAAATCTTCACTGAGGAAGAACAAGTCAAAAAGATACTCAGGAGTCTTCCTAAAGATTGGCAAGCAAAGAAGACAGCAGTTGAGGAAGCTCAGGATTTAACCACCTACAAATATGACGAACTCATCAGTTCATTGCTGACCCATGAGATATCCATGAAAAACTTTGATGTGAAGGAAAAATCTGAAGACAAGAAGCAGAAATCCCTTGTCATGAAAGCTGACTCCACTGACGGGAGTTCAACTGACGATGAGGAGATGGCTATGTTCACAAGGAAGATGAAAAGGCTATTCAGGAAGAGTGACAAATACTCTAAAAAGCCTTACAGAAAGTTTGATAAGTATAAGGCTGACTCAAGTGACAACAAATACAAAAAGGACAGCTCAAAGCCCATTACATGCTTTGAGTGCCATCAAACTGGCCATATTAAGTCAAACTGCCCCACGCTGAGGAAAGATAAGAAGAGTGGGAAGAAGGCAATGGTGGCTACTTGGAGCGACAACGATGAGTCTTCATCTACAGAAACTGAGGCCACCGAGTCAGCGAAGATATGCTTCATGGCTGACGAACTTGCTGAGCCATGCGTCTCTGAGCATGCTGACCTATCAGATGACGATGAGCAATCAAATGAGGTAATTTCTCTTCCCCAGCTCAGAAATGATATGGTTAATTCCCTGAGTGATCTCTATACACTTGTCAAGAAGTGTAATAAGAAAGTTAGAGCACTCAGCAGGCGCTGTGACGAAGTGGAAGAGGTCAAACTGAGTGACCTCAGATTCCTTCTTCAGGACAATACAACTCTGCATGATAACATAAAGATCATACATGAGTCTGTCTCTGAAGTCCAGTCAGTTTCAAAGAAACTGAGTAAGGACATCACAGCTATCCAGAACCAACTAAAGGTTCCAAATAAAAGAAGCAGTCCTATGAGAACTCACTACCAAGGTACTCAGCAGAGATGGAATCCCCAGCGAAAAGTCCAGTGTGACTTTTGTGGGAAGTTAGGACACACCACTAAGGTGTGCTGGCACGCTCAGCACTGGGGTGCTGACAAGTCAGTGAAACATCCTAAACAGAAGGTCAGTTGTGGGACCTAAAAACATTTTTTTTAATACCGCTTTTTTTTAATAAGTAGATTATTTTGTTCTAGTATTTTTTGCTTTGATAATCTGTTTTGGCAATTTATTTCCAAACTTTTCTAATATCATTTGTTGTTTAAGATGCCACCAAGGAAAAATACAGGTCGAGAACTATCCATTCCGGAGAGTGATGAAAATCAGAATAGGGGTCAAGATGAAAACGTCGACGTAAATGTACCCGAGGGTTACATTGCCGAGACCGTGAGCCACTTGGAAGACGCTCATCGGACATCAATGCCACAACCGGACTTCAATGCATTTTTTGTGAGACAAGAGGCCCATATGCGCAACCTAGAAAGACTTGTAGCCGAGATGGTGCAAGCTTGTAAACAACCCAATTTGGAAAACAGGATTAATAATCTCACCGATGAGATGAATAGAATCCCGTGAGGAAAACATGAGATTGAATGAGCGAGGAGATCGAAGAACCTCGGAATAATTTTCAATACCCCCAAATCCACCTCATTTCAGGTCAAACACCAGACCTAACACCCAATCGGAGCACTATGGTGACAACAATGTTGAAACACCTTTCCACATGATTTTAATTTGACAAAATTATTTAAGTTATGATAAAAATATTCTAACACATTAAATTTATAATGCTTTGATTTATTTACACTAATGTGTTTGTTCAATATTGAGTTTAATTGTGTATAAGACATTGAGATTAAAAAGCCCAAAGGCCCATAAAGTGGAAGTCAAGCCCAAGTCAACACATCAACACCATTCGGCTTAAAAGTTCAAAACAAAGTCGTATCAACCAAAACGACGACTCAGCAAGAGAAGGATCGAGAAGCCTTCGTGGCAAAAGCTTCAATACGAAGCTGCTGAGTTGGAAGACAAAGCAGTCTGGACAGCGGCAGAGAATGTTCAACTTCTAGACAAAGTATTTCTACTTTGGGAAAGGTTCAGAAGGCGCAGAAAGCTGTCTCGTGGATTTTTCCTTAAATGGCGAAACATTCTGCTAAAGACTGACGAAGACAGAAGATGCATGGATTCTATTGGCCAACGACGCTGAGCACGCCCAGAGTGACAACGAGAGGAAGCCGTTTCCCTCCAACGGTTATTTCGAAATTCGAAATGACCAGGTGCCTCAAGTGTCACTATATAAAGGCCATCCATATGCTTCAATATATACAGCACTTCATGTTGTCAAAACGCTGACCAATTTCATACTCGAAGATTCTGTGAGAAAAAGCAAAGCAAATACCTTACACCAATTTCCATATTATTGTGTAAAAGTCTAGAGTGATTTCCAATCATCTAAAGTGTCTTAGCAATTGTTGTTTAGGACAATCTCATTATCATTTCTAGAAGAATAGAAAGGAGAGGTTGAGTACTCGGTTATAGTACTCAGCGGTAGAATATGAGTGAGTAGAGGTATAGAGGAAGGTACTCTTGTTATACTCAGCTTCTAGTTGTAAAAGGTTTGGTGCTCTACCTTTAAAGAGCTCAGTAGAGAATTCGAAAGCTCGGAACGTGTTTCGGGGATAGGACGTAGCCATAGAGGCCGAACCTGGATAAATCTGCTGAGTAATATCTTTCTAACCTTTAAACTCCTTTAATATATTTTGCTTGCTCGAAAACTGACTAAGTAAAGAGGTCACGCTGAGTTGTGTGCATTGAGTATCTGAGTTCAGGAATAGACTCAAGTGCTATTTCCTGACTCAAGGAAAGAAGCTGACTTAGTCACAAGTTGACTAAGCTAGTGTCTTAAATTCACTCAGCGCGCTGTGTAATCCTTTTGATTGAAAAAGAAGTCAGCCTTAACGTACCAAAATTTTAAATAGTTCTTATCCCCCTTTTGGAACTAACTTGTTACGTTATAAGGGACCAACAAACAACACCCGTGGTTTGGGGGGCACGTGGAGAAATCAAGACCGTGATCATACCCGCGAATATACTCGTGAAAATATTCGTGAGAATTCTCGTGATAATAATAATGTATCTCGTGTTTCAGGTGTGAGGAGCGAAATATGTAATGAAGCAGAGGATAGACAACGTATTCGGAACATGGTGTAAGAAATTTATGGACCTACGGTCCATGAAGTGTACCACCCGGAGTTTCAGAAAGCCTACCCTAGGGAATACGACCACGATACCCATTTCCTTACAATTTTAGAATTCCGGATTTTTCTTTATTTTGAGGTGAAAGTGGACAATCTACCATCGAGCATGTTGCCCGATTTTCATTCCAATGCAGTGGGATTAGTGCGGAGCAAGACTTCGATATGCTTTGTTTACGTTTATTTCCCGGATCACTAACTAGACCGGCTTTCACCTGGTATATGGCATTACAACCTGAATCTATCAGAAGCTGGGGTCGCATGGAACAATTATTTCATGCTCAGTTCTATCGAACTGAGCCCAAGGTATGTGTCGCCGAACTATCTCGTATGGTTCAGCGCTCAGGTGAGTCCGTTGAAAGTTTTATTAATCGTTTCAAGAAAATGAGGCATAGATGTCGAGTTAATATTCCTGAAATAGAGTTTGTTAAAATTGCTCAACGTGGCTTGGAGTTTGAAAATAGGAAGAAATTCCAGGGCATTGATTTTTGTGATTATTATGAACTTGTTGCTAAAGTGTCAGAATATGAAGAATTAATGCGCGAGGATAATCGTAGGAAGAAAAACTCTGTAGGTAGTTACAATCAGGATATAGAAACCAATGAGGCACATGAGGTAGCTATAACCGAACTAACTAGAATAGGATCCCGCATTTGTCCAATGCTAGCAAAAAGTCCAAAAGCTCCCGAAGTGGTTAGACGAAATACAAATGTGCAATACACATTTGATGTTTCTAAAACCAAGGAACTTTTTGAGTATTTGCTAAAGGAAGGTTTCATCACCTTACCTCATGGACATATTATTCCATCTAGAGATGACATCCGTGGAAAAACTTATTGTAAATATCATGATAGTTGGAGCCACGACATACAATCTTGCCTTGTTTTTAAGAATGCGGTGCAGGATAGAATAAACAAAGGCGTGCTTAAATTTCCTGAAAAGAAAGAGAGCATGTTGATTGATGAGGATCCATTTCCAGTCGCTACAATGATAAATGCAACTTCCATCGAGATGCCACCTCCTAAGCGTAATGTCCATAGCAACATCTCGAGTCAAAGAAAAGGGCGCCCCGACCATCTAAAGATAAAACAAATTTGGGTACCAAAGGGCACTTTGCCAACCGCCAAGGAGAAAGAAAAGCCACGGAGAAAACGAAAACCAATAAATAAAAATAAAAGTGGCGCAAACCAAGGTCGATCACGCTTCGTTACTCCACCGGTGTAAGTTCCCCTCAAAAAATGGTTCATCAACCAACATAAAAAATTTCCACAACCTCTCTCAAAAAATGCAAAAAGAAGAATAAGAAAGAGAGAGGCAGAAAAAAGAAGGAAAAATGAAATGGAGTTGTCTAGTGTCGATTCTAGTAACGTTTCGAAAGAAAAAATAAAAGAAAAGAAAAAAGTGGAAATTCGTGTCAGAGACTTTTTGATCCAAGTTGGATGTGCTGCTACTTCTCTAATTTTACCAATAAATTTCAGAAGTGAAGATACAAAGGAGGAAAGAAACAAAGTCCAAGAAGAACGATGAAGTGGTGTTACAATAAAATCTTCGTTAGAAGATTAGATGAAACGGGTTTATTTTGACAAACCCACTCCGAAGATCACACATCATATTAAGCCATTATATGTCAAAGCACACATTGATGGCAAGCCTTTGTCGAGAGTTCTAGTTGATAATGGTTCAACCGTTAACATTATGCCATTAAAGATGGCACTAGCTCTCGGGAAATCCGTAGGCGACATAATGACGTCAGAAATTTCCGTCTCGGCTTTTACCGGCGAAATTGCTAAAACCTATGGGGTTTTACCTGTGCAACTTACCATCGGTACCCAAACCACTACGATGACATTTTTTGTGGTGAACTCTACGGCAAGTTATCAAGCTTTGCTCGGTCGAGATTGGATTCACTCTAACTCATGCATTCCGTCATCTTTGCACCAACTTTTACTACTTTGGAAAGGGGATGATGTTGAGGTGATTCGGGCAAATGAAAAAGCTATTGAGACACATTCAGATATGGTGGAGTCTCGACTGTACGAAGATAGCATTGGTCCAATCAAGATCAAGACTAAAGGAAAAAGCAAGTCATGCGCCAATCAAGTGAAGAGCATCTTCAAGACGAGCACCATTGTGTTTTACCATTGGCCGGTTAGCAATGGAACTCTCATCGAAGAGGTTTAATGATTTTGTCACAACCGAATGACAAAGCGGTAGCATTAGCTGCTATAGAAAAAATAAAGATGCGATAAGGTACGAGGTGCCTTTTATTTTTGTTTTGTTCCGTTTTTGCATCATTTTACATTTTAGTTTTTCTTTTAAGTTGTTAATTAGCATCATTGATATTTTTAGCGTGCTTAGAGGTAATAAAGCTTCAAGCATTTTCCGTGAAACCAAGATCACTGAAACCCCATTTTCGAGTCATTCTTAGTTTACACACCTATTCCAAATCATGTTTAGAAACTTTTTATTGATCTCAATCAATTAAAAAGACTAGAAACAAGCTTTTGAGTTTTTCATCATTCAAAAATTCATCAAACAACTTTTCTGGTGAGCCGTTTTCTAAATTTTATTTAGAGTTCGTTAGCAGATCATTTTAGCCCAAATTAATTTTAATCTCTTTATTGACATCAATTCTCGAATTTCCAATTTTTATTTCGTAAAAAACGAGATCCTACAGCCTTCTTAATCGCCCCTAAAGTACCCTCCACGAAACAGAATCAAGGTTTTGGTTTTTCAACCATCAAACAATTATTTTGTCACCCCATTTTCAATAATTTATTCCGACTCATTTACTCGACCTTTTTCCAAAATTCCAGTTCTAAACCCTTCCATTGCACACTAACTTTAAATACTAGCTTTCGTTTCGCTATAATCCGACCTCTACAGCTCCCGAAATTGAGCCAGAAAGTCCCAAAAAATCATTGTTTTTGTTCCACAAAGTACGGCTGATTTATTAGTTTGGTGATAAATTTCCTGAATTCTCCGAACTGCTCCGAATTCACCTAGAATTACCCGGACAACGCAACAGCCCCCGAGCCGATTTTCTGGAGTTCTAGTCCTTAATTTCGCGCATCCCAACGACATCAAATAGATCGGTTTAATTTTATTTCATCCCGTACATATTTGTTTTTTATGACTTATTTACATTTCTAGCTTTAAAGTTATTATTTCTTTTTAAGTTGTAATTTTCATGCTTTATTATTATTTGTAATACAAAAAACATTAAAAAATATTTACAAAATCAATAAAAATATAAAAGAAAATTAAAAAAATTATATTTTTGTGTCGTTTTATTACTTTATTTTTGGTACTTATATTTAAAAATTATTTTTCCGACTGACCTGTCAAGTAACGTCGGGGCCCAAGACCGTTGTTTTTATTTTCAGTTCTTGTAACGGTCATTAATCGCTTTTCATTTAGAATTTAAGTAATTTAGGCGCATTTTATTTATTTACTTTATTCAATTACCATTTTACCCTTTGAGAACTAGCTTCTCTGGCACGCCCGCATTATTTTTACCATTTTTAATCCCCGCACTCGCGTATCAAGGTTGAAAATTGGGATATTTCGAAAATATCGCCAACACCTTCTTATATATATATATATATATATATATATATATATATATATATATATATATGGAAAAGTTCTCAATGGTGAGTCTCCATCCATGGAGACTATTATATTTTGAATAAGTGACCTGCTATAGCAGGTTACCAAGATGTCATCAGGTTACTAAAGACATATTTCTCTTTCTATGATAAATTCATTTTATGTTTTTCAAAAAGATTTATCTCTCTATAATAAATGATTGTCTACATTTTCAAAAATAATTACTTTCTCTATAATAAATCTAATCATAAAAATAATGGGTAGATAAGTTATCAATAAATCCATTTGGACATCGGACCAAAATTTTAATGTTTGTTTTCATTGTTTCCTTTATTCAAATACTTATATACTTTTAATTGTAATTGCTAATCAATAATATTGCTGACATTTTTTATTATATAACTTTTAATTAATTTTGTGTTTATAGTTATAACATCTTTTGCTTAAAAGAAAATTATAACATCCTTTCATTACAAATATTTTTTCATTTTATTTGCTACATATTTACTTTACAAAGTTTTTAAAAACATTGATATAAAAAAACATAATGCATATATTAATAATATTAGAATTTGTAAATAAATAATAATAAAATGTTTTAACCCCGTGAAAAAATAAAAAATTTCAGCAGTTAAAATATATCAGAAATAATAATAAAAATTAAAAAAAGTATAAAAATAAATCTTGTGATTTGACCGATTTGCAATGTCGACAATTCTTATGGTTTAAATTGTAATTAGGAGTTTGTACTTTGCGAATTTTGCAGTTAAATGATATGTGAGTCAATTTTTCGAACAAATAATATTTATGGTTTAGTTAATTCAACATTAAATTTTGAATAATTTAAAAAATTCCGTCTTTTTAATTGCTCCAAATCGCTCTCTTCTAAGGTAAATAGTCACGATAATAATTTATGATAAAAAAGCAGGATTTATATTTTTTAATAAAACAATTCATTCGTTATTTTATATTTCTTAAAATTAATCTTTTTAGAATTGGACCGGTTCAACCAAAACCAATTACTTTTACCGTTTCATGTAAGTTTTTATACTTCTGAAAACTAGCTTAAAATCATTCGAACTGACATATTAACTATGAACCATTTGAAATGGTGTCAATTGAACGGTTTGGTACGGTCAACTCTCCTCTTGCATTTAATTGAAAAGTGAGATAAAAAGTCAAATTTGGTTTATTTTTTTAAAAAGTACAGAACGTATGAAATAGTACAAATATTTGAACATTTGTACTATTTCAGGTGGATTACCCATATTTAATAGAAAATTTGAACAAACTGATTTGATAAATATTTGATTATTATATCGGATCTTCCAAACAAGTTTATTGATAAGTTAGAGTTGTTTCTTACATTTTTTCTTGGTTATTTGTAGGATTATAAATGATCCAAGCCGCTCATGAGTGACTCAGTGGTCGGCTCAATAAGAGATCGGCTTGCCTCGACTCGATTTATAAACGAGCCACTCGTGAACATGATTTAGAGGCTCAATTCATAAACGAGCCGAGATTGAACATACCAAAGCTCGTGAGTACGCTCGATTAGAGGCTCATTAACAAGCTCGATAGAAGCTCGTAAACAAAATTGTTAGAGGCTCGTAAACAAGCTCGATAGAAGCTCGTAAACAAAATTGTTATATGCTCATAAACAAGCTCGGTAGAAGTTCGTGAATAAGCTCATGAATATAATATTGAATGTTATTTATATTTGATAATTATAATTTGATAGATAGTCCAATCCAAAATCCTTTTTTAATATTATAATAATATATAAATTAGATTAGGAGGATATAGAATGGATTTAGAGTTTTACCGAATAACCATTCAATCATTGTACATTCACTTGTACTCTTCTCATTCATCTTTTCATTTCCTTCTCTGTCTCCTCACACTATTTTTATTTAATGACTAAAAGGAGGTTTTTAATGTTTATGCATATAAAATTATATTATTTCATTTGCTAAAATATATTATTATTTCATTTGATATTATTTCGCTCGTGAATATAATAAAATGAGTTTGTCCATGAATATGCTTCACGAGTTGCTTGCGAGCAAAGCTCGTGAAAAAAATAAAAGAGTTGTTCATGGACAAAAGAAACGAATTACTCGCAAGCAAGCTCATAAACAAAATAAAACAAGCAGCTTGTGAACAAGATAAACGAACTGTCTCGTAAGAAACTGAGCGAACTCAAGCACAATGATTGTAAGCTTAATGATTGTTTATAAAGATTGTAAGCTTAAAGATTGTTTATAAATAAAAGAAAACTTAAAGAAATAAAAAACCTAAGGATTTACAAATTGAGTTTCCAATCCTAAGGATTTACAAATTGTTTTTGTTTAGTAATGTTGCATTTTAGTGATGTTTTAGTTCAGTAACGTTTCATTTTAGTGATGTTTCAGTTCACTAATATTTCAGTCCAGTAATGTTTGAGTTCAGTGATATTTTAGTTTAGTAATGTTTCAGTTTAGTAATATTTCAATTCACCAATGTTTCACTTTACTAATGTTTTAGTTCAGTAATATTTTAGTTTAGTAATGTTTCAGTTGAGTGATGTTTCAGTTTAGTAATATTTGAGCTTAGTGATGTTTCAGTTCAGTAATGTTTAAGTTGAGTGATGTTTCAATTCAGTAATGTTTCAGTTTAGCAATGTTTCAGTTTAGTAATGCTTGAGTTCATTAATGTTTCAGTTCAGTGATGTTTCAGTTCAGTAATGTTTCAGTTTAGTAATGTCTCAGTTCAGTAATGTTTCAGTTGAATGATTTTTCAGTTTAGTAATGTTTCAGTTCAGTAATGTTTCAGTTCAGCAATGTTTCAGTTCAATAATTTTTTTAGTTCAGTAATGTTTTAGTTCAGTGATGTTTCACTTTAGTATTATTTTATTTCAGTGATATTTCAGTTCAGTAATGTTTCAGTTGATTGATATTTTAGTTTAGTAATTTTTCAATTTAGTGATGTTTCTATTCAGTAATGTTTCACTTCAGTAATGTTTTAATTGAGTAATATTTCGATTCAGTGATGTGTCAGTTCAGTAATGTTTCAATTCAGTGATGTTTCAGTTCAGTAATTTTTCAGTTTATGAATATTTCAGTTTAGTAATGTTTCCGTTTAGTAATATTTCACTTTAGCAGTTTAGTGATGTTTTAGTTTAGTAATGTTTCAGTTTAGTGATGTTTTAGTTTAGTCATATTTGAGTTCAGTAATGTTTCAGTTCAGTGATGTTTCAATTCCGTAATGTTTCAGTTTAGTGATATTTTATTTAGTAATGTTTCAGTTTCGTGATCTTTTAGTTCACTGATGTTTTAGTTCACTAATATTTCAGTTCAGTGATATTTCAGTTCAGTGATGTTTTAGTTTTGTAATATTTTAGTTTAGTGACGTTTCAGTTCAATAATGTTTCAGTTTTGTAATATTTTAGTTCAGTGACGTTTTAGTTCAATAATGTTTCGGTTCAGTAATGTTAAAGTTGAGTGAACGTTCAGTGTAGTAATGTTTCATTTCAGTGATGTTTCAGTTCAGTAATGTTTAAGTTCAGCAATGTTCTACTTCAGTGATGTCTAAGTTTAGTAATATTTCAATTCAGTGATGTTTCGGTGTAATAATATTTCAGTTCAGTGACATTTCAGTTAAGTAATGTTTCAGTTGAGTGATGTTTCAGTTTAGTAATGTTTTAGTTCAGTGATGTTTTAGTTCACTAATGTTTCAGTTCACTAATATTTCAGTTCAGTAATGTTTGAGTTCAGTAATGTTTCAGTTGAGTGATGTTTCAGTTTAGTAATATTTCAGTTTAGTAATGTTTCAGTTCAGTAATGTTTCAGTTGAGTGGTGTTTCAGTTCAGTAGTGTTTCAGTTTAGCAATATTTCAGTTTAGTAGTGTTTCAGTTAAGTTGTGTTAATTTACGTTACATTATATTACATTATGTTACGTTATGTTATATTAGGGATTGTAAGCTCAATGATTGTTTAGGTAATGTTACATTATATTATGTTACGTTACGTTATGTTAGGTTACGTTACGTTACGTTAGGGATTGTAAGCTCAATTACTGTTTATAGATAAATGAAAGCTTAAAGAAATAAAAAAAAAGCTAAGGATTTTTAAATTGAGATTACAATCGTAACGAGTTATAGATTGAGCTTAGAATCCTAAAGATTTATAAATTGATCTTGTACTTATTACGTAACATTACGTTACGTCACGTTACGTCACGTTACATCACGTTACGTCACGTTACATCACGTTACGTTATGTTACGTTACATCACGTCACGTTACGTTACGTCACGTCACATTACGTTACGTTATGTTACATTACCTTAAGTTACATTATGTTACGTTACGTGAAGTTACGTTACATTGCGAGAAGTTACGTTACGTTGCATGAAGTTACGTTATGTTATGTTAGGTTAGGTTAGGTTAGGTTATGTTAGATTAGGTTAGGTTAGGTTAGGTTAAGTTAAGTTACGTTACGTTACGTTATGCTATGATACATTACGTTACGTTATGTTACGTTACGTTACATTACATTACGTTATGTTATATTGTGTTACGTTATGTTATGTTACGTTACATTATGTTACGTTACATTACGTTACTTTACTTTACATTATGTTACGTTACATTACGTTACGTTACGTTATGTTAAGCTACATTACGTTATGCTATGTTACGTTACATTACGTTATATTACGCTATGTCACGCTACTTTACGTTAATATTTCAGTTCAGAATGTTTAAGTGGAGTAATGTTTGAGTTGAGTAATGTTTCAATTTTGTGATGTTTTAGTTCAGTTATGTTCTGGTTCAGTGATATTCAGTTTAATAATATTTCAATTTAGTGATGTTTCAGTTTAGTAATGTTTCAGTTTAGTAATATCTCATTTGAGTGATGTTTCAGTTTAGTGATGTTTCAGTTCAGTAATATTTCAGTTCAATGATGTTTTAGTTCAGTAATATTTCAGTTGATTGATGTTTCATTTCAGTAATGATTCAGTTTAGTAATGTTTCAGTTTAGTGATGTTTCAGTTCAGTAATTTTTCCGTTCAGTGGTGTAGGAGTTCAGTAATGTTTTAGTTCAGTAATATTTCAGTTGAGTGATGTTTCAGTTGAGTGATGTTTCAGTTCAGTAATATTTTAGTTCAGTAATGTTTCAATTCAGTAATGTTTGAGTTCAGTGATGTTTGAGTTCATTAATGTTTTAGTTCCGTAATGTTTTAGTTCAGTAATATTTCAGTTGAGTGATGTTTCAGTTTAGTAATGTTTCAGTTGACAGATGATTCAATTTAGTAATGTTTCAGTTTAGTAATATTTCAATTCAGTAATGTTTGAGTTCAGTAGTGTTTCAGTTCAGTAATGTTTTAGTTTAGTAATGTTCAATTTCAGTAATGTGTCAATTCAGTGATGTTTCAGTTTAATAATATTTCATTTTAGTGATGTTTCAGTTCAGTTGTGTTTTAGTTGACTAATCTTTCAGTTTAGTTATATTTTAGTTTAGTGATGTTTCAGTTTAGTAATATTTCAGTTCAGTAATGTTTCAGTTTAGTAATGTTTCAATTCAGTGATGTTTCAGTTCAGTGATGTTTCAGTTCAGTAATGTTTCAGTTGAGTAATGTTTCAGTTTAGTAATATTTTAGTTCAGTGATGTTTCAATTAAGTGATGTTTCAGTTTAATGATGTTTCAGTTCAGTGATGTTTCAGTTTCGTGATCTTTCAATTTCGTGATGTTTCACTTCAGTAATGTTTCAGTTCAGTAATATTTCAATTCAGTGGTGTTTCAGTTCAGTGGAGTTTCAGTTCAGTAATGTTTCAGTTCAGTAATGTTGCAGTTTAGTAATATTTCAGTTAAGTGATATTTCAGTTTAGTAATATTTCAGTTCAATGATGTTCTAGTTCATTAATGTTTCAGTTTAGTAATATTTCAGTTCAGTGATGTTTCAGTTCTGTAATGTTTCAGTTTATAAATGTTTCAGTTGAATGATGTTTCAATTTAGTAATATTTCAGTTTAATAATATTTCAGTTCAGTAATGTTTCAGTTGAATGATGTTTGAGTTCAGTTATGTTTGAGTTCAGTAATATTTCAGTTCAGTAATATTTGAGTTTAGTAATGTTTCAGTTCAGTAATGTTTTAGTTCAGTGATGTTTCAATTCAGTAATATTTCAGTTCACTGATGTTTTAGTTCAGTAATATTTCAGTCCAGTAATGTTTCAATTTAGTGATATTTTAGTTCAGTAATGTTTCAGCTTAGTAATGTTTGAGTTCAGTAATGTTTCAGTTGAGTGATGTTTGAGTTCAGTTATGTTTGAAGTTAGTAATATTTCAGTTCAGTAATATTTGAGTTTAGTAATGTTTTAGTTCAGTAATATTTCAGTTTAGTAATCTTTAAGTTCAGTAATATTTCAGTTGAGTGATGTTTCAGTTCAATACTATTTCAGTTTAGCAATGTTTCAGTTTAGTAATGTTCGAGTTCATTAATGTTTCAGTTCAGTGATGTTTCAGTTCAGTAATATTTCAGTTCAGTGATGTTTCAGTTGAGTTATGTTTCAGTTTAATAATATTTCAGTTTAGTAATATTTCAGTTCATTAATGTTTCAGTTCAGTGATGTTTCAGTTCAGTAATGTTTTGGTTTAGTAATCTTTTAGTTCAGTAATGTTTCAATTTAATGATGTTTCGGTTTTGTAATATTTCAGTTCAGTGATGTTTCAGTTCAGTGATGTTTCAGTTTAGTGATGTTTCAATTCAGTAATATTTCAGTTTAGTGATGTTTTAGTTCAGTAATATTTTAGTTTAGTAATGTTTCAATTCGGTAATGCTTCAGTTCAATGATGTTTCAGTTCAGTAATATTTCAGTTGAGTAAGGTTTCAGTTTAGTAATATTTTAGTTTAGTGATGTTTTAGTTCAGTGATATTTTGGTTCAGTGATATTCAGTTTAGTAATATTTCAGTTCAGTGGTGTTTCAGTTCAGTAATATTTTAGTTTAGTAATATTTCAGTTCAGTGATGTTTCAGTGGAGTGATGTTTCAGTTTAGTGATGTTTCATTTCAGTAATATTTCAGTTCAATGATATTTTAGTTTAGTAATATTTTAGTTCAGTAATATTTCAGTTCTGTAATGTTTTTGTTTGGTAATGTTTCAATTCGATAATGTTTTAGTTTAGTGAGGTTTCAGTTCAGTAATGTTTCAGTTGAGTAATGTTTCAGTTTAGTAATATTTTAGTTCAGTGATGTTTCAATTAAGTGATGTTTCAGTTTAATGATGTTTCAGTTCAGTGATGCTTCAGTTTCGTGATCTTTCAATTTCGTAATGTTTCACTTCAGTAATGTTTCAGTTCAGTAATATTTCAATTCAGTGGTGTTTCAGTTCAGTGGAGTTTCAGTTCAGTAATGTTTCAGTTCAGTAATATTGCAGTTTAGTAATATTTCAGTTAAGTGATATTTCAGTTTAGTAATATTTCAGTTCAATGATGTTCTAGTTCATTAATGTTTCAGTTTAGTAATATTTCAGTTCAGTGATGTTTCAGTTCAGTAATGTTTCAGTTTATAAATGTTTCAGTTGAATGATGTTTCAATTTAGTAATATTTCAGTTTAATAATATTTCAGTTCAGTAATGTTTCAGTTGAATGATGTTTGAGTTCAGTTATGTTTGAGTTCAGTAATATTTCAGTTCAGTAATATTTGAGTTTAGTAATGTTTCAGTTCAGTAATGTTTTAGTTCAGTGATGTTTCAATTCAGTAATATTTCAGTTCACTGATGTTTTAGTTCAGTAATATTTCAGTCCAGTAATGTTTCAATTTAGTGATATTTTAGTTCAGTAATATTTCAGCTTAGTAATGTTTGAGTTCAGTAATGTTTCAGTTAAGTGATGTTTGAGTTCAGTTATGTTTGAAGTTAGTAATATTTCAGTTCAGTAATATTTGAGTTTAGTAATGTTTTAGTTCAGTAATATTTCAGTTTAGTAATCTTTAAGTTCAGTAATATTTCAGTTGAGTGATGTTTCAGTTCAATACTATTTCAGTTTAGCAATGTTTCAGTTTAGTAATGTTCGAGTTCATTAATGTTTCAGTTCAGTGATGTTTCAGTTCAGTAATATTTTAGTTCAGTGATGTTTCAGTTGAGTTATGTTTCAGTTTAATAATATTTCAGTTTAGTAATATTTCAGTTCATTAATGTTTCAGTTCAGTGATGTTTCAGTTCAGTAATGTTTTGGTTTAGTAATCTTTTAGTTCAGTAATGTTTCAATTTAATGATGTTTCGGTTTTGTAATATTTCAGTTCAGTGATGTTTCAGTTCAGTGATGTTTCAGTTTAGTGATGTTTCAATTCAGTAATATTTCAGTTTAGTGATGTTTTAGTTCAGTAATATTTTAGTTTAGTAATGTTTCAATTCGGTAATGCTTCAGTTCAATGATGTTTCAGTTCAGTAATATTTCAGTTGAGTAAGGTTTCAGTTTAGTAATATTTTAGTTTAGTGATGTTTTAGTTCAGTGATATTTTGGTTCAGTGATATTCAGTTTAGTAATATTTTAGTTCAGTGGTGTTTCAGTTCAGTAATATTTTAGTTTAGTAATATTTCAGTTCAGTGATGTTTCAGTGGAGTGATGTTTCAGTTTAGTGATGTTTCATTTCAGCAATATTTCAGTTCAATGATATTTTAGTTTAGTAATATTTTAGTTCAGTAATATTTCAGTTCTGTAATGTTTTTGTTTGGTAATGTTTCAATTCGATAATGTTTTAGTTTAGTGAGGTTTCAGTTCAGTAATGTTTCAGTTGAGTAATGTTTCAGTTTAGTAGTATTTGAGTTCATGATGTTTCAATTCAGTAATGTTTTAGTTCAGTAATATTCTTGTTCATTAATGTTCCAGTTGAGTGATGTTTCAATTCAGTGATATTCAATTTAGTAATATTTCATTTTAGTGATATTTTAGTTCAGTAATGTTTCAGTTTAGTAATATTTCAGTTCAGTGGTGCTTCAGTTTAGTGGCGTTTCAGTTCAGTAATGTTTCAGTTCAGTAATATTTCAGTTAAGTGATGTTTTAGTTTAGTAATGTTTATTTTAATAATATTTCAATTCAGTTATGTTTCAGTTGAGTGATATTTCAGTTCAGTAATATTTCAGTTGAGTGATGTTTCAGTTCAGTAATGTTTTAGTTTAGTAACGTTTCAATTCAGTAATGTTGGAGTTCAGTAATGTTTCAGATCAGTGACGTTTCAGTTTCGTGATGTTTCAGCTCAGTAATATTTGAGTTTAGTAATATTTCTGTTTAGTGATGTTTCAGTTTAGTAATGTTTCAGTTCAGTGATGTTTTATTTTAGTAATATTTCAGTTCAGTAATGTTTCAGTTCAGTGATGTTTCAGTTGAGTGATGTTTCAATTCAAAATATTTGAGTTCAGTGATGTTTCATTTCAGTAATGTTTCAGTTTAGTAATGTTTGAGTTCCGTAAATTTTTCTGTTCAGTGATATTTATGTTATGTTACATTACGTTTGTGTGAGGGTATAAATCAATTGCATGAAGGGGTAGTATTTAATACGACATCTAAATGGATGACATTAGACATTTATTGTTGTCATTAGTGTGGCATTAGAATATATGAATTCTAGAGATTGTAAGTTTAATAATTGTTTATAAATAAATAAATGCTTAAAGAAATAAAAAAAATTGAGGATTTACAAATTGATATTGGAATCCTAAGGATTTACAAATTGAGTTTACAATCTTAGAATTTATAAATTGAGCTTACAATTCTAAGGTAATAAATAGGGGGACAACACCACTAATTACAACATCATTAATGTTGTATATTCTCAATGTCAAGCTTTTCGTGTTTCCAATGAATAATCATTTATTAAGATTTAATGCATATAACATTGATTAGACGGATACAAAATTACTTAAAAGAAGACGTCTTCTTATGTAAAATAAAAACATCCGGAAAAAAATTTATTTCTTGGAAGTTGGTTATTAATTGATGAAAGAGAATTCATTTTTTAAAATGAACAAGGTTTTAATTAGAACCTACATGTCAGCAGGTAAAAGCCTTTTTAATATTAAATGCCAACTTAAATTATGGACCATTAGATCTTGATCCAATGGATATTAAACACTCACCACCCATGGAGATAATTTAGTGCTCACCATTGAAAACAACCACATATATATATATATATATAAGAACTTAGAAATTTCTCTTCTACTGTGTGCCTGAACATCACCTCAAAATCTGATATGGTGTGTCATGGAAAATAGAAACATGACACCAATTAAAAAAATCTAAATTAAGTTTTTTCCTTGGATAAGTATAATTTATCTAATAAAACCAAATAACTTTTATCTCTCTTCTAAATATTACACTCCAGCAACGTTACAACTCTAGGCGGTTCTGCTAATATTTTTCTGATCGTTCTTTTCCAGTAACCACCACTTCTCTATCCATTTTCCTCTTCCACCACCCCTGATCGTTTTTCTCTGTATGTTTTTTCCTTCTTCCACAGCTAAAGGACAAGTGAAAACTAAGTAAAAATTGGTCGTCGCGACAATAACTCTACTAAAAAATCATTCAAGTTTTTTTGGATCTGAATTTTTATTTTAAGTCTAGGAAAAAAAAAGATGTTTTTCAGAAAACCCATAAATTACTTGAAATTTTTGGATCTGAATTTTAATCTTTTTTAAAAGTTTTAGTTCAAAACCAAATTGAATTGAAGTTCATACAACTACCACCGATGAGTTTTAATTGGATTTAAACATATTTTAAAAAGTTTTTAGATCTGAATATTAATTTTTAAATTTTTTTTAATTCAAATCCCAATTGAATTCAAGTTCATACAATCATATCTCTGTGTCTTTGAGATAAGTGAAATTCAGGTAAAAAAAGAGTGGAAAAAGATTGAAAGTGGTGGTTTCAAGAGGAAGGCCACGACAAAGGCAAAGGAGAGATAAGAAAAGTCAATTAATGGCTTTTTAGTTATTCAAGAAATTTAATTAAATCTCATGTGTTTCACTTCCATTGACTATCGCACATCACATCAGATTTTGAGGTGGTGTGCTAGACACACAGTATAATTTCTCCACAGTATAATTATCTTTAATGTCATAATATAGGTAAAGCATATCGCTAGTTTCTATTTGTTATCCTAGATTTCTAGCATTTATTTGGTGTTTAAACATTTTGTATAGGGTTAAACCCCAATTTGGTACCATTTGAAGAAATTATTCCCAATATAGAATTGGTCAGAAAATATTTCTTTAAATAGGGTTGTTTATATGTTATGGTTAAAAAAATTATCATTACGGTGCACTAAACACCGTAATGAAATTTTTTTCTTATTTTAATTACTGATTACGATATAGGCGCCATAATCAGCGTTTGTTGTAGGAATCCCTGCAACTATTGGCAGTGGCATGAAGCTATTGAGCAACAAATTTATTTTTTCAAATTATTATATTAAAATTAATAAAAATAAAATTAGGTAAATATTGATTAATTTTTTTAATAGAATATGAATTAAATATTAGTTTTAAAAATATTAGTTTTTAATAAATTATTATAAAATGAGGATTAAATATGTAAGATTATAACGGACATGTCAAAATTATTATTAACTGTCACTCTAACCTTTCTAAATATTTTTTTGAAAGGTTCTAAATATTAATTATGTCTAAGATATTTAGTGTCACATCCGTGTCTAAATTTTTTACTCTTTATATCTCGGTATAGACTATTAAATATTATTAGGTTTAGTTTAATATTTTTAAGTGTAAATTAAACGGTTTGGGTAAAATTTATAAGGAAAAAATAAACTAGAAGACCAAAATCAATATTTCCTATACACTCTCCCTTGTATGTTACAATTAAATATCATTTTATTTTATTTAAAAAATATATATATAAATAAGAAAAATTCGTGGCATGTTAGTAAAATATTAGTAAGACACTTGTTGGAACACAAATTAAATTATATCATTTAAATAATTAAGTATAGATGTATATATATGTGTTGGATTAAATGGAGAACAAATCATTCATGTAATTTTATTTAAAGGCAACATGCATTAGGACACTTGTCCTATTACGTGTCCTTATAATAATCTATATAAAGTTCTATTTGTCTATTACATGGGAGAAGATAGTAAATAAAAAAGACCATAAAAAAAAGGAAATAAAATGGGAGGGATACTTACAAAAAAAAAAGGGAATTTGGGCAAACTTATAATTAAGAAAACATTTTACACCATAAAAACAAGAGAGGGAGAGAAATGAGTTCTATAAAGAAATGAAGGAAACTAGTTTTGCATATATAAAAAAAATATATGCAACTTCAACAGTGGTGACATCTTGGCGACATTTCGACGCCAGTTGTATCTCGGCGACCATACCACCGATATTTCGATTTCCGTAACATCTTGGTGACGAGAAACGACATTTCGGTAACAAAATTTTATACTTAAATTATTGTTAAAATATTATAGGTATGATTTTAAGTACGTTTAATTTCGATACGAATATAAATAGTCTAATAGAAACGTTCGAATTAAAATTTAATTTTATATAATGATTAAGTGACATTAATTTATCGAATTAAAATACTTTGAAAATAGAAGGACTAATACTGATATTTATCCAGTAGAGTCGGTATAAAGTCGAATATAAAATTAGTATAAGAAATTGAATTCAAAACTAGTTCAAATAAACTTATGAGAATATAACGAGCCTAACGGTGTTTTCGGTCTAAATTAATGTTATACGTAACTATTTCAATGACAGATAAAAATAAGTTTTGGTTTTAAATGATTTACGTGGTTTTGAATATATTTTATTAAATCGTTTAAGTGGTTTTGAATATATTTTATTAAATCGTTTAAGATATATTGTTTAAAATATTTATACTTTTGATTTTGATTATGTGAAGAATAATTATTTATTATCGTGGTATTTTGGAATTTTGGTCGAGAAAATGGATTTGATGATCTTATACAAATTGTTTTTGGATTGAGAAAGTTATTGCGGTTGTTATTATTTTGGATGATTTTCATGAGTTGTGATAGTTTGAAAGATAAATAAAATGTTTTGTCCATCTAGGATTGCCCGGGGTAGGGTTAGTAGTTGTAAGACCATACCTAAGGGCGGTATGGCCAGAGTGCACGGCTGGTAGTCCTAACGTTAGGCAAGGCGAGATATGAATGAGATATCTCGATTATTGATATGATTGATGTCATGATAAGCTACACGGGTGGAATTCGAGGATGGACACACAAGTATTACGTTTTGATAATGTTTGATGATTTGAATTATAATGTTTTACGTTTGTTTGATTACGAGTTGGTTTGTAAGCGATTTATTTGATTATGAGTTGGTTTGTTAAAGCGGTTTATTCGATTTGATTCGTTTTGATAAAACGTTGTTCGATTTGATTCGTTTTGATAAAACGTTATTCGATTTGATTCGTTTTGATAAAGTGATTTATATATATTAAATTATATAATAATAAAGTGAAATATACAATTAAGTTATTAGCGAATCAATCAACGTGTCAATAAGTTAAGAGAACTACCTAATTAAGAGAACTACCTAAAATAGGTAGAACTACGTGGCTTTGATTCCCGATTTAAAAGATTAAAAGATGTTCGGGATACGTAGGAAGCTTGATAGAATTATCAAGTCCAAGCCAAATAATTAAATAAACTTTAGGTAGTCCAAATAAATTTTTATGTAATAGAAAACAGGTTCGTGTTTCAGACTCTTAGGCGTTCGTGTTATCCTATTTTCCTTTCATATCTGATGCCGTTTTGGGTCGGGTGTGACATTTAGTATATTATTAATACAAATTCTGTTAAAATGCTAAAACTAAATCTACTGCCTATAAGTTAATCACAATTTTCTTTTATCAAATTGTCTAAAATAATTTACTGTGTTATTAATATAGTTACAAATACCTAGCAAAAAATGAACGAAGCTGCTTCAATTTATCGACAAACTTGTTTGAAAAGTCCGATGTGACGGCTAAATAATAATCAAACTAATCTTTTCAAATTTTCGATATTGCAGGACTAAAATTGATCTTGTTTGGAAACGTTAAGGTTAAATTTGCACAATGTTTAGTCCCCCTATTTTGAAAAAGACATTATAAGGTGTCTATCTTTTGTTACTGTTAACTTTTTGGTCCTTTTATCTTTTTTTAACCATTATATTCGACATAAATAGACAAACAGAAAATACCAGAGTAATATGGTCATTTTGTACTGCACTATGGTCATTTTGTACTGCATTATGACTGTCCTGAAAGCTAAGATATATTTGGTGAAAAATCTAGAAAAAAAAAGACAAAAGACCAAATGTTAACAGTGACAAAAAAATAGAGACATTATAATATGTTTTTTAAAATAAAGTGAGACGTAAAAAGGCAGAGACTAAATATATATTTTATCATTGTTAATATTAATTTATTAAAATAAAAAACAAATTTTTAATCTTTTAATAATTTCTTATAATAAAAAAAATATATACACACATATTTTTTAATTTATTTAATATACCTAAAGACATTGTTGAAACATAATTTCCACGTTGATTTTGATTATGACAAAAAATATTAAATTAAATTAATATCTTTATAATTAATAACACATTAAAATTAAATGTTGATTTATTTATACTAATGTGTTTGTTGAAGTGTTTGATAATTTAAGCTTTAGTTCAAAGAAATTACATAAGGTCTTAAGCCTCAAGTCCAAGCCCATTCGACAAAGGCTCGTGGATAAAGCTCTAGCCCAACATGCAGAAGGATCCAGAAGTTTCTTATGTGTCTCAAAGATAGGATCAATCTGGAAGATAAAGACCAAGCCACATTGGACAAGATCAACCACGTTAGACAAGATCAAGAGTTGACTTCTGCGCAAGTGACAATACCTTACCAGATAAGGAAAGATTCAGAACCAACAGATGGCTTGTCTCTTAGTCAACCTGAGAAATTTGCTTTATTTGGTTAGACCAACCAGTCTGCTTCCAACCAACTCTGATGCACAGCGGAACAAACAAAACCAACGGTAAAAGATAGAAGATTATTGGCTGATTGACATTGGCTTCTGAGGAGTGAAAGTGACAACAGAATGTTTCCCACTCAATGGTTATTTTGAAATTCGAAATGACCCAGCCTTCAGGTGTCAACTATAAAAGGCCCCTCATTTGCAACTTTGGAACTTGATCTTCAACGCAAAAAAATTCTAAGTGAATCATCTCTTGAAGTTCTAAGCAAAGAAAAACTAGAATTGTTACACAAACTTTCATACTCATATGTGTAATCTTTTCTTTAATCTTTCTTTAGTTCCTTCAAAGTGTTCTTAGATTAGAACAAAAATCATCAATCTTATAGATTAGTTCGGAAGCTCTGTTTGTTCGGTATTTAGCAAACAGAGTTAGATAGTTTTGAGTGTAGGATTATAGAGGAAGGTATTCTGTAATTGATCAACATCTATTGTAAGGGTTTGTACTCTACCAGAAAGAGCTCAGTAGTGGATTAAAGCTTGGAAGACGAATCTCGAGGACTGAATGTAGGCAGGCCGATAAAACTTTTGAGTATCATTTTTTAACTCTTACTCCCTATAACTGCTTGGTTTTAATTCGGAAGTAAAAAAACATTAACTAGTCAGAGTTGTGTCTTAAACGTGCTAAGTTCGAAAGCCCCTTTAGGCGTTATCTTTTGAACAAAGGACATAAGTAATCTTAGTTGCTAATCAACTGAAGTTGCCTCTGAACCTTTAACATTTGTACTCTGAATCGTGCTATTGTGTTGTGAGAAATATTTATTATTGGCTAAAATCTTTAAATCCGAAATAGTTCCATTAACCCCCCCCCCTCCCAGGAGCTAATTCTCCCATAACAAGGGACCAATAATGTTTCTCTCTCTATAATAAATGATTGTCCATATTTTTCAAAAATACCCTCTCTCCATAATAAATCCATAAAAATGATTGGCACATATAAAATCGTCTAAAATTTTTTTATGTTATGTTATATGATTATATAATTTCATTAATTGAATTGTTAATCGAGCAAGAAGAGATAGCAGAACCAAATTTTGGTTTTGAGTTTTTTTCTTATTTTTGATGAACTAGGTTATGGGTTCTGATTATTAATGGAAATCACACATTGCAATTTCATTTTCCGAATTTTGTAGTCTTGTAAAAAAAATAAGGTTTTATATATTTTTTTTTGTAGAAATAGAATCCAATTTTCAATCTCTATTAATATTGACTAGTATTAGAATGGCATTTGCTTAAAATATTGGAATTAAAATTGTAGTGGTAAATGTAATGGTAAATTTATTGCTGTAATTGTAATTTGCAATTTTTTAAAATATTGGAATTGGAATTGTAGTAGTAATTTCCTAATTGAGAGAATAACCCAGTCAATTTGAGGCTAATTACTAATATATCCCAACTGAAGGGGTCCATTTATATATCTCACCCACTTTGCTTTCATCTCACCAAATTAGACACTTTCATCCCTTTTGGATAAATATACCCCTAGCTCTATTCAACTTCTGCTTCTGCTTCTGCTCCTGCTCCCGCTTCTTCTTCTTCTTCTTCTTCTTCTTCTTCTTCTTCTTCGTTTCAACTTCTTCTTCGGTTCACCTTCTTTAATTTCTGATACCAATCGTTAGCGGTTTTTGAGATTATTGAAGTATTCTAAATTTTGGAAAGGAAACACAAAACAAATTAAGCTTTCCCGTATAAATGGTATGTTTTTAGCTTATACGCCTGCTTTTCTCGTTGGTCTTGCCTCTTTCTTCATCTGTAATGTTATCGTTTCAATTTCCTCCATTTTCTTTCATTTTTCTCCATTTTTGTCGCATTTGTGATGAAATTTGTCACAATTCATCACAAATGCGACAACAGTTGTCACATCTATGCTGTCACAGTTGCGATAGGAGTAATTTCATTGTAGATGCGACAAATTTCATCACAAATGCGAAAACTCTTATTGCAGGCATCTGTGACGAATTCGTCACAAATGCGACATCGCAGCATAATCGTTAGGCTTTATTTTCTTTCTCATTTTGAGCTTTCCATCCTAATCCTCTTCCACATACACTAATTTTTCAAAGGTTGAACGAAACATAATCTCTTCTCTCTATAAACCACTGTCTTTTTTCTCTCTACAAACAGTATGAGATGGAAAGGTAGGTTGAGGAATAATAGATGAGGCAGATTGGTGAATGATAGGTGAAGTGGGTGAAGGAGAAGCTGAGTCAGTTAGTGGAGTAGTAAGATCCACTAAGGTATTTGTGTTTGGTGCAATGTCATAATTAAGTGGATTGATGTCAGGAGGGGATGTAAAATACAAAGGAGTGGAAAGAAGAGGAGGGGTGGTTGGGACATCAATGTCCGTCCATAAGGATATAAAAGGGGATGGTTTATTTTTTGAGTAGGGAAAGATCGTTTCATAGAAAGACGCATTTCTGGTGACAAAAATCTTGTTAGACAGTACATCCATAACTTTATATCCCTTGGTGCCTTGTTTATGACCCAAAAAACACATTTGGTTGCTCTTGGTGTGAGTTTAGACTTGGTTCTATCAAGAATTGAGGCATAACAGAGGCTGCCAAAAACTCTAAGTTGATCCCATTTAGGTTTAACCCTATATAAAGTGAGAAATGGAATGGAATGCTTGGTAGCATTAATTGGTAAACGGTTGATTAGATGAACAACATAAGCTGCTGCTTCTGGCCAAAAAGATTTGGGTAAACTAATTTGATATAATAAAGTCCTAGTGACATTGAGTGTGTCTTGGTGTTTTCTTTCCACAACGCCGTTTTGTTGGGGGTGTTTTAGGGCAAGTAGTTTGATGGATGATGCCAAAGGATGCATAGAACTGGGGCATAAGGAACTTAGGGCCATTGTCTGATCTGATGGTTTTAATTTCGGTGTGGAATTGTGTCAAAACATATTGATTAAATGTCTTTATAGCATCATTGGTTTCTGATTTGGTTTTCATCATATACAGCCACACAAATCTACTATGATCCTCAATAATGGTTAGGAAATAATGCTTGTCATTGAAAGAGTGGCTCAAAGGCCCTCGAATATCTAAATGGATAAGGTCAAAACATTTAGAAGAAACATTAGTGCTAACAGAATAACTTTTCATCTTCTATTTTGCTAAATAACACACATCACAAGGAAAATGTAACTTTGATAAGCTATGTAAATAAGTGATAACTTGTGAAAATCCTTGATCGGAGCACTTCTATGTGAGGCGCTGTTGGATCGGCGGGGGACACTTCGATGCCAAAGTCAGTAATATTTCTGAGAATAAACTGTAAGCACAAAAGTAGAGAATCAGTAAGTGTACCTCAATAGCTTGGGATGCAATCTATTTATACTCATGTAGTTGTAACTCTTGGTAACTAGAAAGTCTCCATTAATGCCTCATTAATGGCGGTTACTGATCTTATTCAAGTATGACCATTAGCTCATTAATGGGTTATTAGTTGCCTTTATCGGGAATCGGCTTTGCCGTACCTTGGGCGTATCGAGGTTTGACGGTGGATCTCCCAAGGCATTTGACCATCTGTGGCGTGTTGAGGAATCTGTAGATCCGCCACCTCTAAGTCTTGCCTTATACGCCATTGCTTTGGAGATCCTCCTTATCCACGGTCGTTTGGTTAATTATCCTTTTTCCCCATGTATGATATTTGGATGTTATGGAGATGTAGATGAACAGTCATGTCATTATTCATCTTTAATTGCTATCAATTCTCCATTAATCTCAGCATTTATCCTTGAAACCCTCAAAGTTGGAGTATTCGAACAGTCAAGTCTTTATTCCCCTTTAATGGATATTAATTGCCATTTAATTGTATTTATTCCCATTCATGGATGGTAATAAAGGCGCCTTTTGGTATTCTTAGATCCATCAAGACGTATGTACGCTCTTCTTAAGAACAATGGCGGGTCTCCATTACTCGCTCTCATCGGGCGTATCTTGTTATGGCGTGTCTCGTCATAGTCCATGTGACGTGGCATAATGCTAGAGACTCATTCCTTTTCCTCTTTATTTGCATATTCACCCCTGCATTAATCTTGCATTAATTATCATTAATTCCACATTTAATCATGCATAAATATCTCTTTTAGAAGGAATAATGGTTTGCCATTATTTCTATTAATTTTCCCTTATTCCTTATTCAAGAATAATTTGGGTTGTTATCAGAAGCCCCTTTAAAGGTATAAAAAGATCTTTAGGGCTGTCTAAATGGTGTTTTATTTTTCTATCTTGGAGGAAAGTGGACCCGCCCTAGATGGGGGATCACTTTGTCCTATCTTTGAAGAAAGTGGACCCACCCTAGATGGGATCAGATATGGATATGATGCACTTTTAGGGGTTTTTTCTTCTTCATGGATAGGTGGTCAGCTGTATCCATTGTTAGCCTCTAGGGGCTTCTTGAGAGTTATATTTCCGTTAGAAAGGGAATAACCCGCCCTTTATGGGACCATTTGTTCCTACCGCATAGGATTATGATTCGCCTTAGGGACTTCTTTTCTTCAGTTCTACCATATTGAGGAGAATGACCCGCCCTTAGGGATCAGTAAGAATGATCAGCCATTTAGGGACTTTGCGCATTTTGTGGGGGGGGGGGGGGGGGGGGGGGGGTTTGACACTCTAGGCATTTGCCTTTTTAGCCTTTACTCATTTTCCAAAGTGTTTTTACTTTGCATTTGTGAAGGTGAGACTTCGTTATTTCTATGATAAAGACGAGGATTCATTACTTTGATGAAGATGAGGCTTCATTGTTTGGATGAAGACGAGGCTTCATTATTTGGATGAAGACGAGGCTTCATTGTTTGGATGAAAATGAGGCTTCATTGTTTAGATGAAGACGAGGCTTCATTATTTGGATGAAGACGAGGCTTCATTGTTTGGATGAATACGAGGCTTCATTGTTTGGATGAGGCTTCATTATTTGGATGAAGATGAAGCTTCATTGTTTGGATGAAGATGAGGCTTCATTATTTCGATGAAGATGAGACTTCATTGTTTGGATGAAGACGAGGCTTCATTGTTTGGATGAAGACGAGGCTTCATTATTTGGATGAACACTTTTCTTTCCAGAACTATTTTTACTAATGCATTATATCTTTTAGCAAGTATCTTTTTAGAACCTAGTTTACTTAGGATTTCTCCGATTGTTTAGGGTAGGTGGCCAGCCGTACCCCAATGTGTGAACCTTTTGAAGGCTCTGAGCTTTATTTCCCTAAGGAAATTAAACTGCCCTTGGTGGTGATCGACTTTTTCCTATCTTTGAGGTAAATCGATCCGCCAGTGGGTCTTTTTATGAGGAGAGAATTGAGGGTGTAATTATGTTATGTTTGAGATAATTTTAACCCGCCCTTGGGGGCGACCAATCCTTTTCCTATCATTGAGGTAAATTGATCCACCGGTGGTACTTTTCATTCACCAGCCACTGGGTGTATGTCACCTCTTTGATTGCATCCGCCTTCTTTAGCTTTGCTATTTCTTCTTCTATAGCTCTCCGCCTTTCAGGCCCATGGTTCCATCATTTCTGAGCCACTAGAGCCACATCCTCCATGATGTTTAACTTATGAGTAATCACATCTGGGCTTACTCCTGTGAGGATCTCATTCTTCCATGCAAACACGCTTTCAGACTCAATGAGAACTTTCGTAACATCCTCCATGATCTCAGTTTTTAATCCTTTGGCGATCCGCACCCGCTTTCCATCAGTAATAAGGAACATTTTCGTGTCGCCCAAATCTGTAGTGATAAGTTCATCTTCCTCACCTTCGTCATCTTTGGATTGTGGGCAGATCGATAGTGACACCGAGTAGGTCTCTTGAGCCACCTTTTGGTTCCCGCTAATCATTACCCCTCCTTTGCTGGTGGGAATGTATATTGCCAAACGGCGGATGGAAATTAGGGCTGCAACCTCTGAGATGAACGGCCGCCCAAGAATGATGTTATAAGCTAATTGTCCATCCATAATAGAGAACTCCAGATCACCAATCCATGCTTGATCATCATCTGCCAGCTTGCATTCCAAAGTTACCTGGCCCTTGGTCCGGATAGTGTGACCTGTCACTCCTATGAGTCAACAATGTTTGTTTCTATTTGGATCGGGTCAACCTTTAGTTTGGCGAATGCACCTCTGGTGATGACATTGCAAGAACTGCCCGTGTCTACCATTACTCGCTTCATTTCATCTCCCATCCTTTAATCGTCATTGTTACTACCAACACATCTGTATGTGGAGAGATTACTAGACCTGTTTCTGCAAAAGGGGCAGTTGAAGGATGTTTTATCCAGAGCGGATATTTTTGCTTTTTTCACGGGTGGCTGATACACCGGTCCATCTGCTATGACATTAATGACACTTTTGAATTTATTTCTGGGATCTATCTTCTATTTGTCGTCTTGTTATTTGTTATTCTGGACAAATCTATCTAGTTTTCCAGCTCACAGCAAGCTTCAAAATGTGGTGGCCATTTCTTCTATGGAACCTATAATACATCTTGGCGTTCCTTCCAACGGTTACATGCTCCCCTCCTTTGGGTTCAGGATATGTAATGTCCCGTTTATATTGCACCCTTCCCCTTTATATTGTTGTAAGTTGGAAGCTTTAAACCTTCTGTCCTCCTCGTACCACATGATCCGTGCTGTGAATGGCGAATTCTTGTTAACTGGATGGGCGTACCTTTCTGCATTGTTCTCTCATCTATCTAGAGCGGCATGCACTCGCCTTTCAATCTCATCATCCATGTGTTCAATGTTGAATCATGGTGGTGAAGTCAGCTCTTGATTTTGATCTTGATCATGTTGAGGTTATGCTTGGAACTATGGTTTGACGTGGATGGATGTTGTCACAACCGCCAGAGCCATTTTATCTAGCTTCGAATATCTTGTCTCCGCATCCTTCAACATTTTGCTAACATAATAGATGGGGAATTGTTGACCTTCTTCTTCTTGAATAACCACGGTGCACATAGCATTAGCCATGACAGATAGATACAGATGCAGGTCTCCCCTTTAGATTGGTCTGCTCATCAAGGGTGGTTCTGCCAGTAATTGTTTTATACCTTGATATGCTTGTTGACAATCTTTCTAGTACGATGATCCGCCCGTTCAACCTCTAGATCTTTCTCACCCTTTGTGGGGCTTTTATTTTATCTGAATTTGCTCTAACTCCTTTTTGGCTAATGACGTAGTCAAGGATTTTTTCTGAAGTGACTCTGAATGTACATCTCTCTGGATTGAGCTTTACTTTTCATGCCAGTGTTAGGCGCTGGTTGCAGTATTAGTGATTCCCTTGTACTTGTGGGTTAGTACATAAAGAACTCCAGAATTGGGGCATATCCTGTCCATTTAAAAGACTATGGTAAGGCATAAAAGCTATATTCACTTACCTTGGGATCAATGGCTTGATCCATGGAACTGACTTCATAGTGAAAGTCTATTTGCATTGACCTTTGTTGGCAAATATCATGTACGATGCAATGTCTCTTTATGGAATTCTTAGTTCATCTTGGAATCAATTTAGTCATTCCTTTACGTTGGTCCCTGACTCTAGAATGAACTTAGTCAAAGGATAAAACCGAGTAAATATTATATGTCAAACAAATTCATAATAGAATTTTAATAGTGCTTGTGTTAATAATACCACATATAACGGTTATAACCATAAAGATTACTACCGAACATAAATATCACAATGAATTTTTAATAATGCATACCACAATGACAATGGTTAAAAACAATGCCTTTTTGTATTTCAATGCATATTAATATCCAAGATAGCATATTTATTTTTAAACATCATAAAAGTTATGACATTTTGTATTGGGTAAGATATCTTACATAGTTGCTATTTACTTGCAATCAATATTGTGCATCCATGCATTAACGACATTCAGAGATCATTAAGGCCTCGTTTGGATGAAATATAATTAAAGTAAGGTAAGTGATGATTTAATAATGTAGTTATATATGAAATTACTCTTATATCATTTCATTTGTGTAAATAAAATAAAAGAGAAAGGATAATTTTGGAAGAAAAAGACATGTACCATGATTCTCCTCCAATTTGGGGTGTATGGAAAATTACCCAAAATTCATCCTCACATACCTTCATATACCATCATCCAAACAATCTCTAAGAAACTCTTATGTATATCCTAAGAACTTTGCATAAATTAATGTTCTGATTCGAAACTGGCACTTGCACTATTTTATAGTTAGCTCGGGACTTGAGAGTTTTGTTTACCCAATGTGGTAATTCATCTACCCATAATGGCCTTAATAATTAGGGATAGTTATAGGATAATCACAAATAGACTCAATATTTTCAAGTCTCTTATGTTGGTAACAGAAATTCTAACAATGTCAAATAAACAGTTTTTATATGAATAGACACATCCTTGTAAAAAAGGGAATGAAATAACTGTCTGACAAAACAATATTCAAAAATATGAATTTCTGATATTAAAAGTATTATATATGAAAAAAGCCATACATAGATGGTGAATTGTACAAGAAAAACCAAATATGATTTTTTTGTAATTTCTTCTAATAGTTATATGCATGTTCATCCAAAAGACTGACCAGACCTAAATCATCTGTAATTACACGAGCCTTTTTTATGATATTTTAATATCAAATGACAAAATCACCTTGAATGGATGAGATATCTTTCTATAAAATCCCAAGATTACAGGTCTTATAAGTGCATTTTGTACTAATTCAATGATAATGACATATTACACTTGTCATGCATAAAAATATGAGGGCATAGTAAGCATGCAAGATTTAATGAAAGATTTGTGTCTATGACTTTATCTTTCACAATTTATTAGATTTATCATAATAACATATATGATATTCATAGCACTTTATAAGGGTGGAGAATCTCAAATTTCTTTAATTAAAAATGGAACAAGAAAGGAGAAGAAACTTATCTTATTTATCATAAAATTTCAGATTTCATGTAGAAAACTCTTCCCACCAATCTGTAGAGAACCCTATCTTTGGATAGATTTGTTTGTACTGATTGAGCCAAGGTTTGAGATTGAGATTTCTGTTCCGTTGACTCCATTATTTTGTTCTTTGTGAAACTCTATACAATCAAGATTTTGTGATCTTCTGTTTGTTAGAGATCCACGCTCACCGCACCAATTGATAACTTGTGAAAATCCTTGATTGGAGCACTTCCCTGTGAGGCGCCGTTGGGATCGGCCGGGGACACTCCGATGCCAAAGTCAGTAATATTTCTGAGAATAAACTGTAAGCACAAAAGTAGAGAATCAGTAAGTGTACCTCAATAGCTTGGGATGCAAGCTATTTATACTCATGTAGTTGTAACTCTTGGTAACTAGAAAATCTCCATTAATGCCTCATTAATGGCGGTTACCGATCTTATTCAAGTACGACCGTTAGCTCATTAATGGGTTATTAGTTGCCTTTATTGGGAATCGGCTTCGCCGTTCCTTGGGCGTATCGAGGTTTGACGGCGGATCTCCCAAGGCGTTTGACCATCTGTGGCGTGTTGAGGAATCTGTAGATCCGCCACCTCTAAGTCTTGCCTCATACGCCATTGCTTTGGCAATCCTCCTTATCCGCGGTTGTTTGGCTAATTATCCTTTTTCCCCATGTATGCTATTTGGATGTTATGGAGATGTATATGAAAAGTCATATCATTACTCATCTTTAATTGCTATCAATTCTCCATTAATCCCAGCATTTATCCTTGAAACCCTCAGAGTTGGAGTATTCGAACAGTCAAGTCTTTATTCTCCTTTAATGGCTATTAATTGCCATTTAATTATATTTATTCCCATTCATGGATGGTAATAAAGGCGCCTTTTGGTATTCTTAGATCCATCAAGACGTATGTACGCTCTCCTTGAGAACAATGGCGGGTCTCCATTACTCGCTTTCATCGGGCGTATCTTGTTATGGCGTGTCTCGTCATGGTCCACGTGACGTGGCATAATGCTAGAGACTCCTTCCTTTTCCTCTTTATTTGCATATTCACCCCTGTATTAATCTTGCATTAATTATCATTAATTCCACATCAATCATGCATAAATATCTCTTTTAGAAGGAATAATGGTTTGCCATTATTTCTATTAATTTTCCCTTATTCCTTATTCAAGAATAATTTGGGTTGTTATCAATAAGGTTGTAAAGCAGCACTTCTTTGTAGGGAAGGATGGCATAGTTTCATGTGCCATAAGTTGGCTTGGGTGGGATTGAGTGTGGTGGTGGCTGCAAAATGCTTGGTGTAGGTTGAATCCAGGTGATATAGGCCTCCAATAACTCTAGCAGATCCAGTCTCTAGGAGGTTTTAGGTCCTAGATGACACACTTTTTTGAAGTAAAGCATAAGCAAACATGAGACTCTTTGGTTAATTTTGATCTAGAAATTGTAAATAAACTGAGGGATATATTGTACTTCATATAGAATGAGTCTAGGGCTTAATTAGACTGTCCCTATGTGTGTAACAGGTACGATATTGTTATTAGGAAATCGAACTGAGTAATTCTGGACCCTTTTGTGAATCTTAAAAAAACTCAGATCACATATTATATATCTGTCGCCCCAGTATCCAGTATCCAACTCGATTGAACAATATTTGAGTTTGAAGTGGAGGAAACAATTCCAGAGTAAGTTGTAGGAATTTTTATGCTGCTATTTGTAGAAACTGTATGAGCTTGATTGTTGGAGGTACCCTCATTTTCTTGCTTGGATGGGATGAGGCTCATGAATTGGTTGAACTGTGCCCTAGTGAGCATGAAAGGTTCTTCATCTGCATTCATTGTTTCCTTTCCATTCTCAATATCTTCATATTCTGAACTAGCATCATTGTAATGCATTTGGTCTTGATTTGCCTTGTGGTTCCTCTGGTTGCTATTTCTTCCCTAGTTGTTATTTCTATTTCCATAGACAGGTGGAAATCCATGTTTCCTATAGTAGATATTGTTGAAACACCTTTCCACATGATTTTGATTTGACAAAATTATTTAAGTAATGATAAAAATATTCTAACACATTAAATTTAAATGCTTTGATTTATTACACTAATGTGTTTGTTCAATGTTGAGTTTAATTGTGTTTAAGACATTGAGATTAAAAAAGCCCAAAGGCCCATAAAGTGGAAGTCAAGCCCAAGTCAACACATCAATACCATTCGGCCCAAGAGTTCAAAACGAAGCCGTATCAACTAAAACGACGACTCAGCAAGAGAAGGATCAAGAAGCCTTCGTGGCAAAAGCTTCAAGTAGAAGCTGCTGAGTTGGACGACAAAGCAGTCTGGACAGCGACAGGCAATGTTCAACTTCTAGACAAAGTATTTCTACTTTGGGAAAAGTTCAGAAAGCTGTCTCATGGACTTTTCCTTAAATGTCGAAACATTCTGCCGAAGACTGACGAAGATAGAAGATGCGTGAATCCTATTGGCCAACGACGCTGAGCACGCCCAGAGTGACAACGACAGGAGTCGTTTCCCTCCAACGGTTATTTCGAAATTCGAAATGACCAGGTGCCTCAAGTGTCACTATATAAAGGCATTCCATTTGCTTCAATCGATGCAGAACTTCAAGTAGTCGAAACGCTGACCAAATTCATACTCGAAGATTCTGTGAGAAAAGCAAAGCAAATACCTTACACCAATTTCCATATTATTGTGTAAAAGTCTAAAGTGATTTCCAATCATCTAAAGTGTCTTAGCAATCGTTGTTTAGGACAAACACTTTATCATTTCTAGAAGAATAGAAAGGAGAGGCTGAGTACTCGGTTATAGTACTCAGCGTAGATATAGGAGTGAGTAGAGGTATAGAGGAAAGTACTCTTGTTATACTCAGCTTCTATTTGTAAAAGGTTTCGTGCTCTACCTTTAAAGAGCTCAGTAGAGAATTCAAAAAGCTCGGAACGAGTTCTGGGGGCTGGACGTAGGCGGAGAGGCCGAACCAGGATAAGTCTGCTGAGTAATATCTTTCTAACCCTTAAACTCCTTTAATATATATTGCTTGCTGTGAAAACTGACTAAGTAAAGAACTCACGCTGAGTTAAGTTTACTAAGAAGCTGAGTTCAGGAATAGACTCGAAGTGCTATTTCCTGACTCAAGTAAAGAAGCAGACTTAGTCACAAGTTTACTAAGCTTGTGTCTTAAATCTACTTAGTGACGTTGTGTAAACCTTTTCATATGAAAAGAAGTCAGCCCTAACAGACAAAATTTTAATTAGTTCCTATCCCCCCCCCCCCCCTTGGAACTAACTTGTCACATTATAAGGGACCAACAAGTGGTATCAGAGCTTAAAAGCTCACTGTGCAAGGTTTAACTACCTTGAGCTCATCCCCACTATGGCTGAGAACAGCACTCGGTTTCTCCCAGGAAATTTGACAACTCAGATTTTGCCTGAGGGTCTGTCCATAACTCGGCCTCCTCTATTCTTCGGGTCCAACTATACCTTTTGGAAGAATAGAATGAAAAATTTCATTCAGGCAACAAACATGAGCGCATGGCTATCTATAGTCCAAGGCCCATTTGTTTCTGTTGAAACTATTGATGGCCAAATGGTTGTCAAAGCTGAGACTAGATGGACAGAGGATGATCTCAAGAAGCTACAAAATCTTGCTTCGGCTATAAACATGCTTCACTGTGCGTTAGATGCTGCAGAATACAACAAGATTTCAGGTTGTGAGTCAGCGCAGGAGATCTGGAAGAAGCTCGAGGTTACCTATGAAGGAACCAACAAGGTGAAGGAATCCAAAGTCAACCAGCACATGAGGCTGTACGAGATGTTCGAAATGAATGATGATGAAGGAATCTCTGACATGAACGCAAGGTTCACAAACATCATCAACGAGCTCAAGAGACTTGGAAAGATCTTCACTAAGGAAGAGCAAGTCAAGAAGATTCTTAGGAGTCTTCCTAAAAGCTGGCAAGCAAAGAAAACTGTTGTTGAGGAAGCTCAAGACTTAACCACCTACAAGTATGATGAACTCATTGGCTCACTGCTGACCCACGAGATATCAATGAAGAATTTCGAGGTGAAAGAAAAGTTTGAAGACAAGAAGCAAAAGTCTGTTGTCATGAAAGCTGACTCCACTGATGGGAGCTCAACAGACGATGAAGAAATGGCTATGTTCACTAGAAAGATGAAAAGGCTGTTCAAAAAGAATGACAAATATTCTAAGAAGCCTTACAAGAAGTTTGATAAGTACAAAGCTGACTCCAGCGACAGCAAGTACAAGAAGGACAGCTCAAAGCCCATTACATGCTTTGAATGTCATCAAACTGGCCATATCAAGTCAAGCTGTCCCACGCTGAGGAAAGAAAGGAAGAACGACAAGAAGGCAATGGTGGCAACCTAGAGTGATAGTGATGATTCATCATCATCTGAAGCTGATGCCACTGAGTCAGCAAAGATCTGCTTCATGGCAGATGAGCTCGCTGAGCCGTGTGTTTCTGAGCATGCTGACCCCTCCATTGCATCTGATGATGAGGAACACTCAACTGAGGTAATATCACTACCCTTGCTCAGAAATGAGATGGTTAATGCCCTGAGTGACCTCTACACACTTGTCAAAAAGTGTAATAAAAAGGTTAGAGCACTCAACATGCGATGTGACGAGGTTGAGGAGGTCAAACTGAGTGACCTTCGATATATTCTCCAGGACACTTCAATTTTGCATAGTAATGTAGAAATTATGCAAAAGTTTGTCACTGAGGTCCAATCAGATTCTAAGAAACTGAGAAAGGATGTCACATCAATTCAGAACCAACTTAAGGTTCCGAATAAGAGAAATATTCCTCTGAACACTAAGTATAGAAGTACTAGTCAGCAGAGATGGAATCCTCAGCGGAATGTCCAGTGTGACTTCTGTGGGAAGAAAGGACACACCACAAAGGTGTGCTGGCATGCTCAGCACTGGGGTGCTGACCAATTAGTGAGACATCCTAAACGGAAGGTCAGCTGTGACTTCTGTGGAAAGAATGGACATACTATCCAAGTATGTCGTCATAAAATGAAATATGATGCTTTACCTGTTGAACCTAACAAGCAAGGACCCAAAAAGAATTGGGTACCTAAAAGAAACTAGCTATATTGCAGGTAAGCCTGAGGTGTGCTGAGAAGTCAAAGATGTGGTACATTGACAGCGCATGCTCGAGGCATATGACTGGTGATGAAACTCAGTTCATCACGTTTGTGCGTAAACGAGGAGGAAGTGTAAGTTTTGGAGACAACAAGAAGGGTAAGATAGTAGGGTCAGGAACCATTGGTGGTAATCCTACTATTGAGTCAGTCTCCCTAGTCAGCGGACTCAAATATAACTTACTCAGCGTAGCTCAGCTATGTGACAATGGGAGAAAAGTTATATTTGATGACACTGGATGTAAAATATTCGAGGGTAAAACAAATGAGTTAATTTTAACTGCCCCTCATATTGATAATGTCTTTATGCTGAATTTAGAAAAGAAGTTTTCAAAAACTGTATGCTTAGTGTCAAAGGAAGAAAATTCCTGGCTATGGCACAGGAGACTTGGTCATGTAAGCATGGACCTCCTGGCCAAATTAGCAAGAAAGCAATTGGTTGAGGGACTGCCAGAACTCAAATTTGAAAAAGATCAATTATGCCACGCTTGCCAAGCTGGAAAACAGAACCTTGGTTGAAATAGCCAGGACAATGCTGAGTGAGCATAGGCTTCCAAAGTACTTTTGGGGAGAAGCTGTCAACACAGCGTGCTATATTCTTAATAGGGCTCTTGTTAGACCTATACTAAAGAAAACCCCCTACGAACTTTGGAAAGGATGAAAGCCCAACATTGGATACTTTCGTGCCTTTGGCTGTAAATGTTTTATCTTAAATACCAAAGATAGCCTAGCTAAGTTTAACTCAAAAGTTGATGAAGCTATCTTTTTAGGCTACTCAACAAACAGCAAAGCATACAGAGTTTTCAATAAACGAACTCAAGTTTTAGAAGAGTCAGTACATGTTGAGTTCGATGAAACTAACCCTGCAGGAAGATACCTACCGCTGACCGAGGATGACCCATACTCAGCACCCGTTGACCAAGAAACAGCCGCCGAGTCATTCCCTCAAGGGCTGACCAATGGTAAAAGTGAAACTCAAATTACTTTCACTGACCAATCTACACCTGCAGAGATTGTTGAAACACAACCAGCACAAAACATCAATCTACCAAAGGAGATTAGGATACCAAGAGGTCACTCAGAGAGTGCCATTCTTGATGCCGCTGAGAATACCCTGATGACTAGAAATCAACTCAGGAGATACCTCAGCAACGTAGCATTCGTCTCAATTCAGGAACCAAAGAATTTCACTGAAGCTGAGTATGACGAATTCTGGATGAATGCAATGCAAGAAGAACTTGATCAGTTCAGACGAAATGAAGTATGGGATCTAGTGCCAAAACCAAGAAGCCAGAAGACCACAGGAACAAGATGGGTCTTCCGCAATAAGCTGGATGAACAAGGGAACGTGGTTAGAAACAAGGCAAGACTCGTAGCTCAGGGCTACAGTCAGCAAGTAGGTATTGACTACGGTGAGACCTTCGCCCTAGTGGCAAGGCTAGAGGTTATAAGAATTTTATGTGCATATGCATCTTATATGAACTTTAAACTGTTTCAAATGGATGTTAAGAGTGCATTCCTTAATGGAGTTATAAACGAGGAAGTTTATGTTAATCAGCCTCCAGGGTTTGAGGATCCTAAATTCCCAAACCACGTTTATAAGCTCAAAAAGGCTATGTATGGCCTCAAGCAAGCACCACGTGCTTGGTATGAGAGGCTGACCAGTTTTCTGCTGACTAGAAATTATGTCAGAGGTAAAGCTGATACAACCTTATTCATTAAGAGAAAGGGTAAAGATACCCTGCTGGCTCAAATATATGTTGATGACATTATTTTTGGTGCCACTAACGAGTCAATGTGCAAGGAATTTAGTAAGCAGATGCAGACTGAGTTTGAAATGTCAATGATGGGAGAACTCAACTTCTTCCTTGGACTTCAAATCAAACAAGGGAAAAATGGCATCTTCATCAGTCAAACTAAGTATGCCAAGGAGATATTGAAGAAGTATGAACTTGAAAACTGTAAGTTAATATCTACACCAATGGGCACTGACACTGTCCTCTGCACTGATGAGAATGGTAAGTCAGTAGACAGCAGATTGTACCGAGGTATGATTGGTTCTCTACTTTACTTAACTACTAGTAGGCCGGACATTCAGTTCTCAGTATGTTATTGTGCTAGATATCAATCTAACCCTAAGGAAGCTCATTATATAGCTGTAAAAAGAATCCTTAGATATTTGCAAGGCTCAGTGAATGCAGGTTTATGGTATCCTAACACTCATGACTTCACACTCATTGGATACACTGACGCTGACTACGGACGAGACAAACTTGAACGAAAAAGCACCTCAGGAGGATGCCACTTCCTTAGGAGCTGTGTTGTGTCCTGGTTCAGCAAGAAGCAGGCGTCAGTAGCCCTGTCAACCACTGAAGCTGAGTACGTTGCTACTGGAAGCTATGTTGCTCAAGTCCTATGGATTAAGCAACAGCTTGAAGATTTTGGCGTTCGTACTAAAACAATTGAAGTCAAATGTGACAACAAAAGTGCCATTGACTTATCAAAAAACCCAATCCAACACAGCAGGATGAAGCATGTGAGCATAAGACATCACTTCATTAGAGATCGCGTACTCAAGGGAGAGATCAAGATGACCTATGTCCCAACGGATGAGCAGCTTGCTGATATCTTCACAAAGCCACTGGCTCGTGAGCAATTCAACATACTTAGAGAAGCCATTGGTATGTTTAATCCTCTTCAATAAATTTCAAGTATAGTATGCATGCTGAGTGAATTACCATGCTGAATGATTTGTGCTATTACATGCTGAGTAGATAAATATATATATATATATATATATATATATATATGCTGAGTATCTATCTCAAGCTGAGTTACTACACATAAGATCGATTCCTCTGCACAACACTGACTACTCAGAATTTTAAACGCCTAAAATTCTTAACACTGAGTAAAGAGCCGTTGCAAACTTTAATGCAAAGCACGAGAATTAAATAGCCACCTAGGATGACGTATAGGCTATAATTAGAAAACACACGCGCCGTATGTGTCATAAATGCCAGAATCTTTGTCGATTGAGAATCTCAAGGCAAAACGGACTACTCAACGCCTTGGATTAACTCAACATATCTATAAATAGTGGATGAATTCCCACTTCTATTTCTTTACGCTTAGAAATATTTGGCATTCATACTCTCTCTCTCAAAGTTCCCAAACCTCCTAAAAATTTATCTGAGAAAAATGACTAAAATTTCTTTGAACATCTCCGGTGCCGGTATCTCCCATAACCGCTCCGATGACAATCCCACTTCTCCTACTCAGCGTAATCACGCTGGAGCTACTACGCCGAGCAAGAAAGCTCAAGCTGTCCAAGCCACCTCTTCCAAAAGGAAACAACAGCAAAAGGACAAGGGTAAGAAAGTAGTAGAACGCACCTACACTCAGGTCTTCGAGAGTGTAAGGGGATGGAAGATTGACCACTCACGGTGGTTCTCACAAGGATTCATGGATGCCGAGCAGCCTTTCTGTGAGTGGATCAAGAACAATGGTTGGACCGAGCTGTTCTCAGTTCAGGATCCTACTTACCCTGAGTTGGTACGAGAATTTTACGCCAACCTGAAAGTCGCCAATGATAACAGGAACTACCTATCGACTCATGTTCGAGGAAAGAACATCTCCATCAACCCAGCATATCTAGCCTCACTGTTCAAGTTAAAAAACGAAGGAGCTATACTTCGTAAATCTGGTGACCATACGAAAACTGACTACGTTTAGACCTTCTGCAAACCTGAGGGTCATATAGGTGAAATTTCAAGAACTTCCATAGGTCAGCATCAAAAGATGGCCCATTACATACTGACAAATTTCCTCTACCCTAAAATCAACTGCACCAACTCAGCAACCAACTTCGAGCAGTGTTTTATATGGCACATGCTGACCTACACATCGATAAACATGCCCGTATTCATAATCGGTGGGTTTCTACGAAGTACAGGAACCCTTAGGTTAGGCTCCTTCATCACTCGAATCCTCCAGGATCACAAGGTGGACACGGTTGCGGAAATCCAAGTTCGGGGAACCGAAATTACAGCTGCTGCCCTATTCGGTTTGGCATATGCTCAATCCATTGTGCTGAAGGAAGGAAAAGGGGAAGCTGTCCAGAACGCTGAGGGGCCAGTGACTCGAAAGGGAAGAACTCAAAGAAAGAGGAAGGCTGTCCAGAGCACCTCTAAAGCTGCTGCTCCTGCCCCAAAGAAGCTTAAATTTTTCTGCGGAGGAACTAAGCCTCAGATTCAACCAGGTCAGGGTGGATCCAGGTCAGCTGAGAAAAGACCTAGGCAAGCTGAGCCTGAAACAGAAGAAAGAGAGGTTGCTAACCAACCATTAAGGAAGAGGAAGAAACAGCTTAATTTTGAGTTGAGACCTATAGATGCCCAGCCAACAGATATCGTCGTTCCTCCTAACTCACACTATGCACAGAGTCAAGGGATTGACGCTGAGCAACAGGTTGAGGAAGAACAAGACCAAGACCAATTGGGTGGTCAGTTTGTTGAGGAAGAGTTGGATGACCAGTTAGAAGAAGAAGAACTGGATAATGAGTCTGAAGAACAAGAAAGTGGTCAGGATGACACTGAGGAACCAGTAGATGATGAGCATCTTGAACCAATCAACACTGAGTTGGTTGATGAAGAAGAGACTGAGCACCAAGTAAATTCTCATGTTGTCCAAAGGGAAGCCTCACCCACTGACTCCATTGAGTCTATTCCTTGTGACCCTACTCCTCCGAAGCTTAGGAGACTGAGAAAGAAGAAAGCCTTTAAAGCACCCGTTATTGATCTCATGGGTGACTCACCGCTGAGAGATGAGATCATTGAACTCACCGAGGTACATCTTAAATACTTCTCCAACCCACCTGTGCCTCAACCAGATTTACCAGAAAATCAAGCCTCTATTTCTTCGAAGGAACATGCCGACTTAGATGCTTCTGCCAACCAAAGCAATGCCGAGCAAGTGCTCGAAGATTCCGCTCCTCAAACTGTTGAGCAAGCTAAGGAATTTCCTGCTCAGGTGGACACTGAACTTCCTCAAATTCCATCACCTAGTCAGCTTCAGTCTGACAATGAGCAAGCAACTCTTTCTGCTGATCCTCCACTTCCCCAACTCAATGAGCAGAATCAGATTCAGTCAGTTTCCACTGACAATACTAATTCCAGGCCAGTCGCTGACAATGCTGGGCCTTCCAATGACGAGCAGAACCAAACAATGCCCTTATTCGGTTCTACTCCTCCTCCGGCATCTGGGCCAACACAAGATGGATCCTTTAGCTACCTCATTGCCTCTGAGCCTGGTCGAAGAATTGTTGACTCAGCTCAAGCTCTCATCCAGGACCTCCATCAATCAAGTACCAATGCCGCTGAATCTAATACTGTTGAGACAACTCCATTTTCGTCTGTCACTCAGCTTCTCACTGAGATCAAAGGTATGAAGGATCTTCTGAGTGTCATGACTACACTACAATCTCAACAGCCCAGGTAGGACTCTATTATAAAGCTGGCCGAACTCCAGCTGACCATGGTAAACCATATAAACTCACTACAAAGGGAGTTTCATCAACTGTCAGCTGCGAACTCAGCATATGCCACTTCTGTCGAAGTACATCATCTCTTCAACCAGCTTCACACTGAGCAAAAGAAAACCAATCACCAGCTTTCCACCTCCTCTGAGTGCTCCATTGAACAAATAAGCGAGGATGTGCATCTACTGAACTTAAACAGATAAGAGATGGCAACTGACGAGCTTAAAACCAACGAGATTCTGAAGTATTCTTGAGCAACTTTCAGCAATGTGCGCCAAATCAACGCTCAGCGTGAGTATTATGACTCCTCTTTGCTAAAGATGTTTCATCAAGCCTTTGCCATGCTCACTGAAACCATGCACTAGATTGGCAAGTCTCAAGCCGCTGTTTTAAGTATGCTGAGTGCTGCATCAATCAGAATTCCTCGATCCATTGTGGATGATGGTGTTCCAATTTTCGACGGAATGAATGAAAGCACGAGAAAGCTAAAGGCATTTTCTCAGCGCCTCACTCAAGCTGCAATTGACGCCACCTTCATTCCCAAACCTGATGATGGCAAAATGGGGGAGAAAGAACAAGCCCCAAGAACTCAGCAAGCCTCAGTTAGTCAGCGCAACACAAGGGCAAGGGCAAACAAAAGTAGCTTAACTTGTATTATCTATGATAGCTAGCTTTTTGAACCTTTATATCTATGTTTTTTTGTGAACCTTGTTGTGCTGACTTTAAATTCAAAACAAATTATATGCATCTCTTTCATACTGACTACTCTTATGCGATGCTTACTTAAGTGATTGATATAATTTGTTAAAACGCATCTTCATTAAATCAACTGTGCTACACTGTCTATATTAATTGATGATATGTTTCCTGTGTTGATCATACATGTTGATCACTTCTTATATGTCCACTTAACTAAAACTCATTGAACAAAGCTTACTCAGCGCTCTCTAATATTTAAACCTTCCGCGTAAAACTGAGTTAAATAGAATATGTTCCATGAGCTAACCTATTTCTGAAAACTGACCTTAGACTTACTCAATTAAACCTTGAAATGGTTAGAGTAAAACTAAGTCAGTAGCTCAACCCTTACGGGGGAGTTAATTGATAAAATAAGGTCAACTATCATGGGGGAGCTCAACACTGAGTTCTTCGACTGAATATTTTTGCCAACATCAAAATGGGGGAGTTTGTTGAAACACCTTTCCACATGATTTTGATTTGACAAAATTATTTAAGTAATGATAAAAATATTCTAACACATTAAATTTAAATGCTTTGATTTATTACACTAATGTGTTTGTTCAATGTTGAGTTTAATTGTGTTTAAGATATTGAGATTAAAAAAGCCCAAAGGCCCATAAAGTGGAAGTCAAGCCCAAGTCAACACATCAATACCATTCGGTCCAAGAGTTCAAAACGAAGCCGTATCAACTAAAACGACGACTCAGCAAGAGAAGGATCGAGAAGCCTTCGTGGCAAAAGCTTCAAGTAGAAGCTGCTGAGTTGGACGACAAAGCAGTCTGGACAGCGGCAGGCAATGTTCAACTTCTAGATAAAGTATTTCTACTTTGGAAAAAGTTCAGAAGGCGCATAAAGCTGTCTCGTGGACTTTTCCTTAAATGTCGAAACATTTTGCCGAAGACTGACGAAGACAGAAGATGTGTGAATCCTATTGGCCAACGACGCTGAGCACGCCCAGAGTGACAACGACAGGAAGCCGTTTCCCTCCAACGGTTATTTCGAAATTCGAAATGACCAGGTGCCTCAAGTGTCACTATATAAAGGCATTCCATTTGCTTCAATCGATGCAGAACTTCAAGTAGTCGAAACGCTGACCAAATTCATACTCGAAGATTCTGTGAGAAAAGCAAAGCAAATACCTTACACCAATTTCCATATTATTGTGTAAAATGCTAGAGTGATTTCCAATCATCTAAAGTGTCTTAGCAATCGTTGTTTAAGACAAACACTTTATTATTTCTAGAAGAATAGAAAGGAGAGGCTGAGTACTCGGTTATAATACTCAGCGTAGATATAGGAGTGAGTAGAGGTATGGAGGAAGGTACTCTTGTTATACTCAGCTTCTATTTGTAAAAGGTTTCGTGCTCTACCTTTAAAGAGCTCAGTAGAGAATTCAAAAAGCTCGGAACGAGTTCCGGGGACTGGACGTAGGCGGAGAGGCCGAACCAGGATAAGTCTGCTGAGTAATATCTTTCTAACCCTTAAACTCCTTTAATATTATTGCTTGCTGTGAAAACTGACTAAGTAAAGAACTCACGCTGAGTTCAGTTTACTAAGAAGCTGAGTTCAGGAATAGACTCGAAGTGCTATTTCCTGACTCAAGTAAAGAAGCAGACTTAGTCACAAGTTGACTAAGCTTGTGTCTTGAATCTACTTAGTGACGCTGTGTAAACCTTTTCATATGAAAAGAAGTCAGCCCTAACGGATAAAATTTTAATTAGTTCCTATCCCCCCCCTTGGAACTAACTTGTCACGTTATAAGGGTCCAACAGATATCTTCTGTGTGTCCCTCTCTATCACAGTATGTGCAATTGGCAGTTGTTTGGAGTAGGATTTCCTGTGGTTTGAGTAGTTGGTGTTTGAGGAATTTTGGTTGTTTCTCAAATGGGAATTTTGGGTGTTGTTTTTCTGGTAGGTATTATTGACATTTGCAGCAAATGCCACATGCTCAGGGGTGTTTGTCATTTGGTTGAAAGGCTGTATTTGTCTCTCGTGTTGTTTAGAAAGATTGAACACTCGATTGAGTGAGGGAAGAGGTTCCATGAGCATAATATGAGAGCATATAGTATTAAAATTGGAATTTAATCCTTTAAGGAAAATGATTACCTGGTCAGAATCAAGATAAGCTCTGAACTTGGCAATGGATCCACAGTTGCAAGCTGGGTTGCAGCAACTAACGGGTAAGGGGCGAAAATTTATTAGTTCATCCTACAAGATCTTCATCTGAGTGTAATAATCAGATATTAGTAGTGATCCTTGTTTGAGATTTTGGATCTCTTTCTGTAGTTCAGAAATCCTTATGTTATCTATTTATCGACATTATTGAGCGCGAGGGATGCCCCAGCGGTGGCGATGGAGGTGGACCCCATGGCGGACGTGTTTTCGGGGGAGGCTGTCGCTGCAGTCTTTGGTCAGGAGGCGGTTCCGGTGAGTGGTTCGGCCTATTTATTTTTATTTATGAGATGGTCAGTGGTGTTTATTGTGTCTCTACTTGCAGGAGGGTTCCTGGAGGAGTGCCCATATGTCAGATTTCTTCGATGATGCCCGTGCTCAGGCGTCTAGGAGCGAGCCGACACATTGTGCCGGCGAGTCCTCTGTCGCTGCTCGACTAGAGTGGTCCCCTTTAGGTGTACCTATCCCCGACTTTGGGAGGGATTTCTCGACCGTTTGCTATGACGAGTCCGGAGTGGCCTATGCCGGTGTTGAGATGGCCCCTCCTGCCTTTACGTCGAGGATACCGTTTGATCCCTCAGACGCTCTCTAGACTTCGAGGGAGACGTGCACCGATTATGTGGGGCTATCTGGTTTCTTTAGAGATCGACTCAGCTTGCGTTGCGCCAGCCACCTGGTATGTATCTTTATTTTATTTTAGTGTAGTGGAATGTATGCACATGTGTATGTATGACTTCTATTCTAGTCTGTATCTCTTTTTTATATCTGTTTTTTTCTTCTTTTTTTTTTACAGAGCGATCTCCGTGCACATGAGCTGAGACAGAGCGAAGTGCTGCGGGAGGCTGATGCCAGGGTTGGCCAGGTGTATCAGGAGAGGAACGACCACTGGTCCGGGGTGATGCGGGCGGAGACCGCGGGACGCCTTGCTGTTGAGGAGAGGGTGCGGGAGGAGACCGCGGGGCGCCTTGCTGCCGAGGAGAGACTTCGAGTCACCGAGGAGACCCTATCTGTGGAGCGGGCGTCACATCTGAGGGACTTTGAGGCCCACTGGGATTTCCCTCCTTATTAGGCTTATCATGTATAGCTTCGTAGCTTTTATTAGAATTACCCCGATGTATAGCTTGTGTATAGGGAGTGGGGTAGATAGTACGTAGGCTTTTTATTGTGAAAAGGAAGGTAAGAAATGTATAACTCATGATTCACATTATCTTGCATTCAGTAAATTATGACGATCCCAATCATTCTCTTCAAATATACTCATGCCTTTATTTATTTACAAACAACAGAAATACTTAGCCTCTTATACATTATTTTTGTAATTGCTCAAGATATAACTACCGTTACCAGGACCTGCCTTTTTTCGGTTTTCAGATCCTAGCGATTTTTCATCTCTCCTTTTACTATCCCGGAATTTTCAAATGAGTGCCCTTTCGGGTTTTCACCCATTGGGATGTCCCTTATTGTTGCATAGGCCGCCCTTTGCGGGTTTTCGACCTATCGGGATTTTTTCTTTCTTTTTTTTTTTTTTACGAAAAGTATTTCTTCAGCCTATCCATATTGGTAGGTTCGGAGAACTCCATGCCATCCATAGTAGTTAACTTCACCGCTCCTTTGCTTAGTATCTTCTTCACGAAGAACGGCCCTTCCCAGTTTGGCCTAAACTTGCCCCTCGGGTCGGTGTGCGTCACACGGATCTGTTTTAGCACCATATCCCCTTCTTTGATAGGGCTGGCCTTGACCTTTTTGTTGAAGGCTTGGGCCATCCTTCGCTGGTATAACTGCACATGGTAAAGGCCCTCCATCCTTTTCTCATCCACCAATGCTAACTGTTCATACCGCTTCTTCACCCATTCCGTCTCGGGAATCTCTGCTTCTACTGCGATTCTCAACGATCGCTTTTCAACCTCAATCGGGAGAACGGCCTCTGCACCGTATACCAAGGAGAACGGCGTTGCCCCAGTTGACGTTCTAACTGTCGTGCGATAAGCCCATAAAGCTGTTCGTGCCAGTTCCGATACGATTCTACTCTCTTTACGAGAATCCTTTTAAGGTTCTTATTAGCTACCTCTACTGCGCCATTAGCTTGCAGACGATACGGAGAAGACCTATGATGTTCAATACCGTACTCTTGGAATAGACTTTTCACTTCTCCTTGAAACTGGACCCCATTATCCGTGATCATATGATGAGGCACTCCGAATCTGGTGATCAAGTGCTTTTCAATGAACTTCCTCATCTGTTTAGACCCCAACTTGCTAACTGATTCTGCCTCCACCCACTTGGTGAAATAATCCATAGCGACTGCAATGAATTTGTGCCCGTTCGAAGCATTAGGCCTCACCTCTCCGATAATGTCAATGCCCCAAGCTGCAAACGGCCAAGTGGGTGCTAATACGTGCAGTTCCATAGCTGGTAAATGATTATAATCTCCGTGGATTTGACAATCATGGCATTTCTTCGCATATTCGTTACAATCTCTTTCCATGGTGAGCCAATAGAAGCCTTGCCTTATGATTTTCTTTACCAATACCGCCCCTCCCATATGGGCCGCACAAATTCCTGAGTGTACTGACTCCATTGCCTCGCGGGCTTCTCCCGCATCTAAGCACCTCAGTTGTAAACCATCGGTGTGCCTTTTGTAAAGCAAGTTGTTGTGGATGACGAACTGCTGAGCTAACCTTCTAATCACAGCTTGATCCCTAAGTTCCGAGTCTGCCGGGTAGGTTCCACTCTTCATGAAGTTTACGATATCGAAATACCATGGCTTTTCATCTGCCCCTAATAGCATTACATCTTCGTAGCATGGTTTGTGAGATCGCTTCAATACCAAAGGCTTCGAGGCAAGATTCCGAGGGTTGTCCCAAACTGACACCAAAGTGGCCAAAGCATCCGCTGCCTGGTTCTGTGCTCGAGGAATATGATAAAAACGACATTCATTGAATCTTTGTGCCAACCCTTCTAGCTGGTCTAGGTATGGACGTAATCTTTCTTCCCTCACTTCCCAGTTTCCTTGTGCCTGCTCGATGATCAGCTTTGAGTCGCCCCAGATTTCCACATACGATGCTCCCAATGTCGTTAGCGACTCTAACCCATAGATGCATGCTTCATACTCGGCCATATTGTTAGTAAGAGGGAATGATAACTTCTTCGCCATTGGTATCCTTTCTCCTTCCGGTGAGATAAGTAGCACTCCTACTCCGGCTCCATTCAAATTAACTGCTCCATCGAAGAACATCTTCCACGGTATAACTTCTATTGCGTTCAAGTGCTCATCGGGGAAATCATAGTTTATCTCTTCCTCTTCTGCGTTCAGAGGTTGGTTGGCCAGGAATTCTGCTATGGCTCTCCCCTTGATAACCTTCTTCGTTACATATTCGATATCAAATTCGGACAAGAGCAACAACCATCGGGCTAGCTTCCCTGTTAGAGACGGTGTTCGGTACAGATACTTCACGGGATCCATCCGGGAAATAATGACCACTTTATACGATTGAAAATAGTGCCGTAGTTTCTTTGTTAGCCATACTACTGCCATGCACGTTTTTTCGATCATGTTATACTTAAGCTCGTATTCCAGGAACTTCTTACTCAGATAATACACCGCGTGCTCCACACCGGTGTCCCCTTCTTGGGCCAGCATTGCCCCAATAGATCGCTCCTCGATCGCTACATAGAGGAGAAGCGGTTTTCCCAGTTTAGGCGGTCTCAGAACAGGTGGATTAGAAAAATAGTTCCGGACGTTCTCCAAGGCTCGCTGACACTTATCATTCCAAATCGTGGGTTGATCTTTCCGTAGCAACTTAAAGATTGGCTTGCAGATTGCGGTGAGTCTTGCTATGAACCGACTGATATACTGAACCTGCCCCATAAACCCTCTCACTTCTTTCTCATTCTTTGGCGCTGGCATTTCTCGTATGGCCTTCACTTTGTCGGGATCTACCTCAATTCCCTTGTTTCTGATTACATAACCTAAGATTTTCCCCGATGAAACGCCGAAGAAGCACTTCTTCGGGTTTAACCTTAGTTTGAATTCTGCAATTCGGGCCAAAAACTTCTCCAGTGCAGCGAAATGCCCCTCTCTTGTCTCCGATTTGACCATCATGTCATCCACATAAACTTCTACCTCTTGTGTATCATATCATGGAACAGTGCCGTAGCCATTCGCTGGTAAGTTGCCCCGGCATTTTTCAAACCAAACGGCATCACCCTATAGCAGTATGTTCCCCACTCAGTTGTGAACGAGGTTTTCGCTTTGTGTTTCTCAGCCATCTGAACTTGCATGTAGCCCATGAAACCGTCCACATTCATGTGTAAGACGCTTGATGCTGCACTGTCGATCAATACGTCAATATGAGGCAACGCGAATTCATCTTTGGGGCACGCCTTGTTAAGATCTCTATAATCGATGCACATTCTCACTTTGTCGTCCTTCTTTGCGATGGGCACTACATTTGCGACCCAATGGGGATAGTCGATTACTTCGATGAACCCTGTTTCTAACTGCTTCTTCACTTCTTCTCTGATCTTATCTGCCCATTCCGGTCTCATGCGTCGGAGTTTCTGCTTCACGGGCTTCGCGTCGGGGTATGTTGGAATACGGTGAGTTACGATTGATTGATCAATTCCTGGCATGTCTTCGTACGTCCAAGCAAACACTATTTCGTATTTTTTAATTATTCTCTCAAATTCTTTCCTCTCTTCAATAGTTAATTCTTGAGCAATTTGTATAAGTTTAGGATTTTCATCCGTGCCAAGATTGAAAGTTGACATTTCTATTGTATTGATTTCAAATGTAGGCATGTTATATGAATGAGAATGCATGGAATGATCACGATCAACATCAAGCAAGTAAGCAAAATCAGAATTCATTTCATTGATAGTGTTGGCGAGTACATCATCGGATTCAAATAAAGCAGTAATACAATTCTCATCATCAGGGTTCTTGGGTTTTTCATAAGCTTTGGAGGTACCGGGTTCATCCATCGCTCCCACCGTGGCCTCAATAGTGACGACCTGATCCTCGGCGTTCAAATCTAACATCATGATCTCCTCGACGAAGCAGCTTGCCTTTCCTTTGCCCCAGTCGGTAACATCATTGAAGATCTTAAAACCTGGCAGGATCTTTCCTTCGGTGCTAGTCCATGACTCGGGAGTCCCCGAATAAACCTTTCTGTGCCCCTCATTCACAAAATACTTCTTTAGGCCCACCTTTCCTTCACCATTTGTGTTGGACGGACCTCCCAGCTCATATCCTAAACCCCTCCGGGTTTTTTGACTCTTGAAATCCGGAAATTCTGGCAACCCTTGATGGTGTGCTCCCAAGCCCATACCGGGGATGAAACCCCCCTTCATCATTTTCACCACATCGGAGGTCATGCTAGACTCATAGATCCTCGAAACTTGGAATCCGAAGAAAAGTTGAGGCTCGATTCCCAATGCCGCCACCGAACTCAATTTCTCAGCTCTAATTGTCACTATCTCCTCCCCGAAGGGGAATTTGATCATTTGATGGAGCGTGGAGGGCACACCTCCCAACTTGTGGAACCATGGGCGTCCCAACAACACGGCAAAGGTTACCGGGATATCCAGCACCGTGAATTTTGTTTCCTCCTCGTGCGGCCCCACTTTCAGCTTGGCCTTAAAAACTCCTTCGATGTGCCTACGGCTATCATCATAGGCCCTGATCACGGTTTCCGAGGCAGTCAAATCTCCTCTTTCTACCCCCAACTTGGACAAAAGTTTTAGTGGACAAACATTAATGGCGATCCATCATCGACCATCACACAGCTAGTCTTCTTCCCGTTAATTTCAGCTCGGATGTACAAAGGCTTGTTGTGAGCCTTCCCCTCTTCTGGGAGATCTTCGTCAGTAAAAGTGATCTCAGTCTTCTTCCGGGTCATAATTGCCCCTACTAACGCTGCCGGCTCAGTATCGGTAGAGATGACCAAATTCTGCAGCTCTTTCATCAGATTTTCATGGTGGTACTTGGAATGGCATAGGACTTCCCACACCGTAGACTTAGCTTTTGTTTTCTTCAACTGCTCGAGGACTTGGTCATCTGGCTTGGGAGCCGATCCTTCCCCTATCTCAGTCTCAACCACAGGTGCCTTTCCCTCGGCCACTCGACCTGATCTTGTCATGACGGCGATTTCCGGCTCATCATCAGATTCATCCCAAATATTGATAGGAATCTTCCGGTCAGTATCCTCCTCATCCGAGGAACTTTCCCAAATATCCACAATCATCAGATCCATTACGTGAGGAACATTTGAATTCAAATAAAAGGGATCCGCTGATCCATACAAAGCCCAGCCTATCAAATCATCATAATCCCTAAGGGATACTCTACTCATCCTCCTCGCCGCCAACGAAATTGCGCCTCTTTGTATGCACATGAGCTGCACCTTATCACTCATCGTTTCATGACACTGCTCATAGTGGTGCCTCCATCTCCTAACATAATCCACGAATGGTTCCTCGGGGAATTGCCTGATCCTATCTAGATCTTCCAGGGATCCCGTCCGTGGAACATACATCTCGTATCTCGCCACAAAAGCATCCCTAAGCGGTATCCAATGACCCATTTCCTCCTCTGATAGGCCTTGGTGCCACAACAAGGCTTCTCCCATGAGGGTTTCTGGGAAATGTTCATGTAATTCACATTGAGGGAACCCGGCGTCATACATATGGTTGCGGAATATGCTCGCATGCTCAATAGGATCTCGGTACCCACCATACCTAGGCATTGCCAACACTGCCTCGGGTGTTTCATAAGAGGGCGAGTCCGGGGTTTGATCCGCAAGCATCCATACTGTGTACTCTTTGATAAACCTTTTCGTCATCGCGGCCCAATCGCGCTTAATATGCATTGGGAGAGACATATACCACATCAGCGGCTCCCCCATTAGTGAATTGCAAAACAGGTCAGTGATCTCTTCTTCCTTAAAACCCAAAGGTCCCATGGCTGACAAGTAGAAGTGAAGATGTTCCATCGGATCCTTATTGCCATTATACTTACTGACCCTCGGTAACGGACGCTTGATAGGTCCAATCTGCATCGCAAAGCGCTCTGCGGTCCTGTCCTTAGCTCTCTGGTACTTTTCTAGGAATAAATCTGACAGCCGCTCCCAATCATGCTTGCAGGAGTTGGGCAACGAGTGGAACCATCCCAAAGGCTCACCTATTAACGAATGATGGAACCACTGAGCAATCTCGTCCACCCCGAAGGATTCAACAAACATATCGTGCATATATTCACGCAAGTGCACATCGGGATCCTCTCCACCACTAAACAGACCCAATTCTGGCACAATAGTCCGAGATGGCCCTTCCCCAGTCTCTTCGGCACTATCTTCATCATACGGTGATCCACCGTCCAAACCTTCATCCATCGGTTCACCTTCCTGTTCCTCGCCAAGGAAGGACACATATAGACCATTTCCTACATTTCTCTTTTCGTCGGAGTCCAACAACTCCTCTTCATTTTCCTCGAAGGATTCCATCACTACACTTTCTTTCAGACCGACTCCGATTATGCTCACCCTATGATTAGGCAATGGATTACGCCTAGTGGAAGGGTTCGCTGACGAAGGATCAACTATCTTCTTTTCCTCAATCAAATCTTGGATCTCGTGCTTCAACCTCTCGCAGTTCTCAATAGTATGCCCATAATTGCTGTGGAATTCACAGTATCCTCTAGGTTGTATCTGTTGAGTGGGTGGAGCTTTGTTATAAGGAGTAAGAGCTTTCAACAACCCCTTTTTCTGCAATCGTTCGACAACTTTTGCGTAGGTCTGATTGAATTTGGCAAACTGCCTCTTTTCGATAGCATTAAGATCAAGCACTTTCACTGCTGCAGATTCTGCACTCGCACTTGGCCCTCCGGCACTACATCCAGACTTCGTCCACTTGGTATAAGCTTTCTTTGGTTCTCCGTCCCCCTCAACTGTCAAGGCGCAGCTATACATTTGGTTGAAATTGGTAAAAGGCATGTACCGCAGCTCATTCTTAATATACGGCAATGTGTTACCGACTACCATTCGGATCTGATCCTGCTCAAGCGGCTTCTGCTTCATAACCGCGGCCTTGGCCCTCCATCTTCTTACAAAATCGGAAAAAGATTCCCCAGTCTGCTGCTTAGTGCTCTCAAGTTCCTTCAAAGTGACCTCAAGTATGGTGTTGAAGCTATACTGAGCGATGAATGACTTCGCTAACTCTTTCCAATCCCTCTTCGTCACCATCGGCAATGCATGAAACCATGTGAGGGCAACCCCCTCTAGATAAGTATTAAACAGCCCCAGGACTTGATCCTCAGTCAGGATCGTGTGCTTCATTACTGCGACATACTGATTCATGTGGGCGGTAGGATCCCCAGTTCCGTCAAACTTCTTCATGTTTGGAAGTCGAAACTTCAAAGGCAAAGCAGTTGCCGACAAACAATTCTTCAAATTATAAAAGTCCTGACTTCCGGAGCTTCCCCCACACAAATCCTGCACCTCCTGAGTGATGTGCTGCTTCCACTCCTCTTCCTTAGCCTTCTCTTTCTCAAGCTATTTCCGGATATAATCCTGATAGTCATCCTCATTCCCAAAGCGGGGACCATCGTTCACCTCGTTCTCAGCGTGCTTACTGCCACTCTTGTCATCCTTCATGGCCAACTTAGCTATCTGGGCCACTATCGCGGCTAACTGCTCATTAATGTTGTTCACAGAGTTTTCCAATCCGGCCACCTTTTCGTCGGTCGCAGACATGCTGACGGAAGAATGAGTATATGTTAAGCCCAAAATATACCTAAAATATCATTAATATTTACATCATTTTTATTACGAATTTGTGTTATTTATATCTGTTTAGATTACTTTTACTCTCGAATATCTTTCTTTCTTGCAAGGTACCTAAATATTTGGTAAAATCCAAATAGGAACGAAAAAGGATCAAAAACAGAAGAAAAAACCCTACAAAAGGAGTCAAAGACGACGTAAATCAAAAGCGCCAAGTCAAGGACACGAACGAGAGCAAAGAAGTGAAAAACGCTCCGTGCCGCGACCGCGAATCCACCACCCACGGCCGCGACATGCGTCCTTCAGCTACTTCTTCCCTTCGTCCAAAGCTCAACTTGATGCTCCCCCATTCACGGCCGAGGATTCCCATTCTCGGTAAGTGCAGAAATTCTGCCAAAGTACAATGAACACATGTTAAAATCCAAGAAACGCGTTCGTTCAAGTGGATAAAGACGTCCTTTCACAACGGACACGACTCTTAACCAACGGATACAATTCTTCACAAAGGACACATCACTTCAGTCACAACCCTTCAACATCTATAAATAAAGAGTTGATATGGAGAGTTATGTGATGTTATGAAATGTTATGTTATGTTAGGTAATGTAATATTGATAGAGAGAGATTAGTGCAGAGTTTATGTAGAAACTCTGACTCAGAAAAGAGTCAGAGTTTAGATTTTATTTCTGTTCAAAGCAATATGCTGTACACACATTGTTTACTCAATAATAACAAGTTTAGTAGCGTTTAGACATTGTTCCAGTTTAGTTTTTGCATTTTGGTAGTGGCCGACCGAATCCCTATTACGAAGTTACAGCGAGAAGAATTAGTAAAAGGATCCGCCCCTGAGCCTGACAACCACTAAGGAAACCCAAAGAAGGGACTGATCATCCGTTCACTTGCACGCCCTCGAAGGGTCCATGCGATTTCACTCTGTAAACTTGTATCAATTTATATTTCATCTAATAAAGTCCGTTCTATTCGATAAATCGTTATGCAGCACTTATGGTAACCAATCCACTAAAGTGATTGCTGGTGTTTTCATTAAAACGTAGTTAAATTCAAAATCATTACAAGGAAACTTTGTTGAACACTTAGGCAAATTATCATCTCGAAAGAGTTTTAATTTGATTAAGGGCAACTATCCCGAAAGGGTTTTGTCACGTTCAAAGCCAATTAATTAGAGGTTTCGTCATTTATTTCATCGTTATAATTTGTACAAAGTTTAAAGTTGTTTTCTTTGCTTAATGCAAACGAATACATTTATTTGTTTTTCTAAAAGTTCTAAACGTTCCTGTCTTGCAAATTAACTTTTAAATCATAAATAATTTCTAACATCTAAAATACTCTAATCTAATTCTATTTCTAGAAATTTCTAAACCAAATCCAATTTCAAATAACGTTTATCTATTTAATAAACCTTAAGTCGTATTTAAACTAAATTAATATAAGTTTTCGTTAAAAAGCGTTCTCTGTGGGATCGATATTTTTATTACTACAAGTAAAACCGTGCACTTGCGGAAATCGCTCAACAGTATACCCGGATGAAGACGAATCAGAAGCCACAATTGCCGATTCGGAACTGTCAATCTGTAACTGGTCAAACTGCCTAACTAGCCGACTGCTCTCTCGGAACCACAACCGCTTAATGATGATGTCTGCGCGAACAGCATCCATTAGTATGTATACATGGTTTTATATGCATGATTTGTGGTGTGTGCGTTTATTTATTTACGGATATATAAGATAAGAAGAACAAACGTCAGTCTAATTACACGTATCACAACATCTCTCTTCCACCCTTATTCCTCCACACACTCGATGGTCCAAGTCTCTTTCCTAGGATTTTGGTTTGGGGCTCACATTACGGTCCAGGGGACGTGTGATGCCGTCGATTATTGCGGAAAAGTAAATCATCCATCAGACAACACAGTTTGTTTTTTGACGTATCAGCGTTCAGTGACTAAGATATCGACCAAATGGATTGTCCTATCGGAATAACCCGTCTTTTGTCATTTTGCGAGACGCATTAGTTCGGGTTTTGACTCCCTTTGAGCGCATCTCGGTTTTTAGACGTGGTACGAGTTATTATTTCAGTCCAACCATTCGTTATTGATAATGACCCGTTCCCTTTTATTCGCGTGGGTTCATGTCTCGATTTTTGGATTACGACGGGATCTTTTGGATCTATCGAGAGACGTAACCACGTGTTCATTCAGTGATGAAATCACTTTTTATTTTTTAGGGAACGGACTCATCGCATAATGCGTTTGCTTTTAGCGTCAAGAATCCGTTTGCTCATTTTGGCTATACGAAAAGAAGGCGAGTCTTATTTGAGCGCACGGTAGTCTCTCGGCTAACAACAACTCTTTATTCTTTCCGATTTACGGGATATATTATCCTAGCATGGTTATAGAAAGTCAACGTTTCGTTTAATCGCATGCTTATTCGAAGCAGGGATATTACCGTTCTTTTCACTTTGGCACGAACTGAACAAACACACAGATCGGGCCATATTTCTTGTAGTTTTGGTGACGGTCGAAATGATCGAGCCATTAGTCAAATCCACAGTCTCGTCCATATGGCGCAATTATGCGGTTTGGTTTAATTCGGCTTCGTGATTTTTAAGCGGCGTATATACCAGTTCGAGGCACGTATTTAACGATATTGGTTCATTTTCTTTAACTACCCTCGGGATGGATATATATCGTAGATACAGAATGACTTTGGTCGTTTGTCTATTTTTGCTTTCCTTTTATTTTCTTAGTCACTTTTGCGGACACGTCCATTTCTCTTAAGAACGACACAAGGCATAACGTAAGAGCTCGTCTTTTATTCAAAAGGGACGGGCCACGTTTGCGAAACTCTTTACATTACAACGGGGTCATTCAAAACAGAAATGTTCTTTGTTTTCGTTTCGTCATAATCTCGTTTCATCCCCAACCTATTTAAAGAATGTGAATAACGGCTACTGTTAATATAGTCTTTTGAATCGAGATATAACTATCCTTGATGCCAAACCGATTTATACTAATACGTGCTTACGTCATAACGCATTTCCTGAACATGTGCCTTCTTCGGGACACGGAAAGGGACCAGGCGGGTCGCACAAGTTCATTTATACGAGATGACTAAGTCGTCTTTAGTTCGAATCGTTTCGATGTTTCGGGGTAGTTTGTATATCGGTTTAAGAGTATATATTAACGTATCGTTTCATTTTCTTTACATATTTTAGGATTAGACACGTATCATGGCAATTTGAAAACACGAACTGATTCATTCATCACATCAAAAATGGTAACGGGTAATCCTATGGCAACTTCTAAGGCTACTATATGCTGACACAGCTGATCGCGGGACCTCACAGGACCGCACAAATTCGACCCTAACGAATGGATGGGGACCCTTTGGCGCCTTACTGTAAGGGGGAACTTACACTAGCCTCTTTCGAGCGACGAATGGACTCTCACTAGAGGTTTCGCGGAAATTACCCAAAAGGTTTGCAATAATGCTTATGAATGCATACGAAAAGAAATAATACGATCCGTCCCCGTTAAGGGCTTAATACACGCCTTCCGGAATCAAATTTCTCGCTTCCCCAGCAGAGTCGCCACTTGTTAGATGAGGTGCCACGGCTTAATCTCCCGGGCGGATCGGGGGGTGGACACCTCATGGCGACGTAAGCGGTGATTGGCGCCGAAAGCAACCAATCGTGGAATCAAGCTGCTCGGCAGGACCGGAGCTCGGAGTATGGAAGAGTCGCCATCCACGAATGGGAAAATGAACACCGATCCCTTGCGGGAGACCGGTGAGGGTTCGGGAAACTTAGGTACGAGCCGAGAAGGCTAGCTCCTTTACGGAGAAAGGCTACTAGGCACCCCGACATCGCCCGGTTATGAACCACCGGCCTCCTACTCAGCGTGTTAGGCGATAACGGACTAATCGCATATTTCTTTAAGTTTAAAATTCATTTGAAACCTTTTCTTTCTCGTTTTGAAAACCATTTTGAGCATATATTATTGAAAGCCACTTTGGTAAAGAATCACCCATTTATATTGATGCCAAATATATATAAAGGAGAGAGGGGGAGAAGGAAGAATTGATTTATTTTACAGTGTGTCTTATGCTTCGATTCACATGTTAACCCTACACTAAACTCACTCTCCGAAAACGAGTTTATTTAGATGGTTCGTACCTTAATCGTCGTTGGAACGATTTAGGTACGTTTCAAAACCCCGTTGATTTACATGGCATCTATTCGAATCGCCGTTGGAACGACTCGAGCGTTTGAAGACGTGGAATAAAGAATTTTAACCCAAAAACGTGGTTAGACATACAAGTCAATTTATTTTGTACAAATCATTTAAGAAAACGATTCAAAACTTTATTATTTACAATAAAAACGATTTTAATTACAAGGTTCGCTTAATCCGTTGTTGGAACGAATTAAGGTTTTAAAACGTGATGTTTTAGGAAATCGTTTGAAATGATGAAGACCTTTTATTTACACTTTAAGAATTTCTAGAAAACTTAAGTTTGAATTAACAAATTAAACTCTTTTTGTGGTTTATTTTCTCCTTTTTCACTCAATTAGCCCTTACTTGAACATCATTACAATAATTAATAAATCAAGGCCAAATTTACCCAATCAAATGTGTTTAAAATATATACATATATACAAAAATAAGATAGAAGTATATATATACATAGTTTTATCTAAAAATAAGGATATATCTATAGATAAAAATGAGTAAGAAATACTATATGGTATAATGAAGAAAATGAGAAAAAGTACTAAACAAAATACCTTTTTACCCTAATTATAACTATGTAAAAACAATGAAGAAAATTCATAAATGTAAAGAATAACATTTAGTTCTAAATAGTTTTAAGTATTAAATATATAAAACATAACTTTCACCCTAAATAAGAGCTAATATAACTTAAATATACCAAAACTATATATAATACTTTACAAAACTAAGTCAAAACGAATTAAATCCCAAATATGAAGTAAATAGCTATATAATACATAATTAATAGTTATAAGGCCCAAAAATAATTTTTATCAATATACTACATAGTTATATACATATATATATAAGTAGAAATGTAAAAAAGAAGAGAAAAGAGGGTTAAAAGTGGAATTTTCAGATTCCAGCAGATTACCGAAGGAAAATCCGTCGCCAATCTGCTGTTAGCGACAGAAAAGGCAGAATTACAGAAACAGTCCAGAAGCTTCCAGATTCGTTCAAAAGCTTTAAATTAAGTCTAATTCGATCGTTTTGGATCTCCGAACTACCAAAAATGGATCATAGTCTATAACGGAGTTTCCTAAAACGACGTTTTTATTTTAAAACGTTATTTGGAAATATCTTTTTAAACTTATAATTACAACGTTTTTTAATACCCGAACTACCTTTTAATCGGATCACGGTTCATATTGGGATATCAAAACGAGGTTTTTTATTTTAAAACCAAACCGAATTTTTTTATTTAACAACAACAACAACAACAACAACAACAACAACAAAGCCTTAGTCCCGAAATGATTCGGGATCGGCTAACATGAACCATCATATAAAACCGTGAAAATCAAGTCGTGTCAGCGACACAGATTCGCTCCCTCCACTCCGTCCTATCCACTACCATATTTTCCTCAATTCCCAATAAACTCATATCACTCTCGATCACCCTCCTCCAAGTTTGCTTAAGTCTTCCCCTACCCCTCACCACTACATCCCTTTGCCACTCTTCGGTTCTCCTAACCGGCGCATCAAGCGCTCTACGTCTCACATGGCCAAACCACCTTAGTCGGTTTTCTCTCATTTTATTCTCAATAGATGTGACCCCTACTTTTGTCCTAATTATTTCATTACGCACCCGGTCCTTTCTCGTGTGACCACACATCCATCTCAACATACGCATCTCCGCCACCGACATCTTATGGATGTGGCAGTGTTTCACTGCCCAACACTCCGTACCATATAACAATGCTGGTCTAATTGCCGTCCGGTAGAATTTTCCCTTCAATCTATTAGGCATGCCGGGATCACAAAGGAAACCCGTAGCACTCTTCCACTTCGACCAACCAGCTTTAATCCTATGAGCAACATCTCCATCTACTTCTCCATCCGTTTGGATAATAGATCCTAAATACCGGAAGCAATCCGAGGCCTGAACAACTCTCCCATCTAGGATGATTGTCCCTGCCTCCCTACTCCTACGGCCGCTAAACTTACACTCCAAATATTCTGTCTTACTTCGACTCAACTTAAAGCCTCTAGATTCTAGAGTTTGCCTCCATAGTTCCAACTTCATCTCCACTCCTTCTTTCGTCTCCTCAACCAACACAATATCATCTGCAAACAGCATGCACCATGGTATACCATCTTGAAGTGAACTTGTTAGTTCATCCATAACGATGGCAAAAAGAAATGGGCTTAGTGCGGAACCTTGATGCACTCCAATCGTAATAGGAAACTCTTCAGTCTTTCCAACACTAGTACGTACACTCGTGCATACTCCCTCATACATGTCCTTTATGATGTCAATATATTTCCGCGAAATGCCTTTCCTTATCAAGGCCCACCAAAGTACTTCCCTTGGTACCTTATCATATGCTTTCTCCAAGTCAATGAAAACACGGGATAAAAATAAATAAATACGGGAAATTAAATAGAATGTGATAAATAAATAAATAACTAAATAAATAAAATTATAACATAAAAGTAAATAAATAAAGGAAATAAATTAAATAAAATAAAACGAGTCTAGTCCTCGGATAATACCTCAAGTTCGGTATCTGACAGTCGAAGTCGGTCGATTCCACGAGTTGTGATTTTCCGGTTTTTTTTGTATTTTTGGTAAAATTTTAACTTTTAGGAAATTCGGAATTTTTAGGAAAAAAAAATGTTTTTTCCCAAAAAAATAACTTTCTCTCTCTAAAAAATGTCTTGGAGTGAGAAGGTCTCCAAAAATCCTCCCCTAAATGCATTGGGATTCGTTCCTTATATAGGCAACGGATCCCCAGAAACTTTCGGCGACGCCCGAAGAAAATTGGGCGTTGCCCAAAGCCGGTTGGGCGAACGCCTAACTTATGTTGGGCGAACGCCCAACTTTCGTTGGGCGAATGCCCAACATGGTTGGGCGAACGCCCAACTTCAGTTGGGCGCACGCCCAACCAGCGTTGGGCGCGCGCGCCCAACTGACGTTGGCCCAAAGGTCGTTGGGCGTCCGCCCAACGTCGCTGGGCGCTCTCCTAGCGGCTGTCGGACGCGTTCGCCCAGCGGCCATCGGGCGTGCACCACGCGCTGTCGGGCGCGCGCGCCCCACGGTCGTCGAGCGCGCGCTCCGCGCTGCCAGACGTGCGCGCCCAACGGACGTCGAGCGTGCGCCCCACGCTGCCGGGCGTGCATCCAACTGTCGTCGGACACGCGTCGGCTGCCGCTAGGCGCTCGCACCACGTTGCTGACCACTCGCGAGCCGTCCACTTGACGACCGCGACTCATATTAACTTTTCTTTTCTTATTACATATTTTTGTTTTAAAACTTCCGGAATCAACCGCTTCGTCCGTCTTGTTTACAAGTTTTCGTCACAGGTCCTCTGACTCGGTGTCTATAGTAGCTCTCGGATTCTAGATCGTCATCATCTGTAGCACCCAACATTTGATTGAATAGGTTGAGCGACGGCCGCTGGGAGTGACCCATGAGTCGAAAACTGAACTTTTCTGCTTCCTCAGAATCGGTGATCTCCACGTTGTGCTTAAAAGTGGCCAAGAACTCGAGTGTCAGTTCCCGATAGGCAGGTTCCGTCATTTCAAAGAAACATTCAAAGTGTCCTGCCTTCATTAGAGTGCGCACACGATCTTCGAGCTTCAGCCGCTTTAGGGTTTCCCAACAAACTGTTTGGATGGGTCCGAACTGAAGTTTTGCTAACTCTTCATAGTAAGCTTGTACAGTTGTGTCTTTAAACTGGGCGAGTTTCTTGACCAGCTTTTCGTCTGGGATAAAAGCTACAGTGCTTGGCTCAACCATCTTTGCTTTCGCTCTTTCTTTCTTGGAGGATCCCTCAATTTTAATGTGTTTGCCCAAGCCACAGGTTCTCATGTCGTTCTCTTTTTTAAGTAAGGTTTCCCAGTGGTACAGGGCGCAAAGCATGAACTGCCTTGGTGAAAAGAAATATCAAAGAAAATAAAGAAGTATGGTGAATGTCGGACCGTCCCGAGATAGAGCTTCTTTAAGTAGGGGAGAAGATACGTCTTTTTACCAATCTTTCATTATTAGGTCGAATCGACGTTTGCCACCTGGACAGATTGGCATAAAGGCGCGTATATTCGAATTAGAATGAGGGGCGATGAACGGTCATGATTTGAATTTAGAATTTATTGGCCCCTAACCGTTCAATCTTATCGAGGAGAAAACAAGCGGTATGAGTGCCTATGGGTATAGGAGTGGACGTTTCCACTTTTTACCTTCAGTTAATTTTTTCTACCGCCCTAGTCTCCATGATAAAATCCTTCCCTACTAAACAGGTACAATTGTACTACCACACCCATTGAAATGAGTTTTGGGTTTTACAATTGTGTCTGGCCAGAAGATACTCATCAAGAATCAAAATTCAACACAGTTGACACTTTTTAACAAAAATAAAAAAAATTAATAATTAAAATGCAAAGTTACTTGTGCTACAATTGGTGTTTGTAGCGGACACCCTGTTCTCGTGCTTTTACTGACTCGGGGGGTCCTGGAAATGAACGGTATCAATCTTCCTCGTGTGATCGTTCTCTAAATATGACTTTAATCTCTGCCCGTTCACTTTGAAAGGTTCCTGACCTTCCCTGCCAATCTCAACTGCTCCATGACTAAACACCTTGTGCACCGTATAAGGTCCCGTCCATCTTGATTTTAGCTTCCTAGGAAACAACCTGAGTCTTGAGTTGTACAGGAGGACTCTCTGACCTTCTTGGAATGTTTTGGTCTGGAGTTTTCTATCATGCCATAACTTAGTCTTGTTTTTGTAATTCACAGCATTCTCATATGAGAACAGCCTAAATTCCTCCATTTCGTTCAGTTGCAAACTTCTCTGTTCACCAACAGCCTGCGTCTCAAAATTTAAAAATGTTAACGCCCAAAATGCCCGGTGTTCCATTTCCACTGGTAGGTGACAAGATTTTCCGTACAATAAACGAAACGGAGACATTCCAATTGGTGTTTTATAAGCGGTGCGATATGCCCATAGAGCATCATCGAGCTTGTTCGCCCAATCCCTCCGAGAGTTGCCTACAATTTTCTCCAAAATTCGTTTTATTTCCCTATTGGAGATCTCCACCTGTCCACTAGTTTGTGGATGGTATGGTGTGGCTACCCTGTGGGAGACTCCAAGTTTCCCCATTAATTTTTCAAATTTCGCATTACAGAAGTGGGTCCCTTGATCACTGATGATCGCTCGCGGGACACCGAATCTGGCAAACAGCCTTTTTATGAATTTTACTACCACACGGGCGTCATTGGTGGGACTAGCCATTGCTTCGACCCACTTGCTCACATAATCTACGGCCATTAAGATGTATTTATTTCCTAAGGATGTAGGGAATGGTCCCATAAAATCTATGCCCCAGATGTCAAAAATTTCGCACACAACTATGTTGTTGAGGGGCATAGCATTCCGAGCCGAGATGTTGCATGTTCGCTGGCACTCATTACAAATGCTAACGAACAGATGGGCATCTCTAAAAAGTGTTGGCCAGAAAAAACCTGATTGAAGAACCTTAGCCGCAGTTCTGCTAGCGCTATGGTGTCCTCCGGCTTCACGGTAATGACAATGGCTTAAAACATCCTGTCCTTCTTCGTGTGATATACATCTTCGAATGATTTGGTCCGCGCACAACCTGAAAAGATAAGGGTCATCCCAAAAGTAATATTTGATTTCAGAGAAAAACTTCCTTCTTTGATTCGTGGATAGGTTGTGTGGCTTGAGCGAAGTTGCAAGGTAATTAGCTATATTGGCGAACCATGGCGCAGACTGTGCAGTATATAGATGCTCGTCAGGAAACCTTTCAACAATCTCTGGTTGTTCCTGACTGCCTTGGTGATCAATTCTTGACAAATGATCAGCTGCGACATTTTCCGTTGCCTTTTTATCCTTTATTTCCAAATCAAACTCTTGAAGCAATAATAACCATCGGATCAGCCTCGGCTTGGCATCCTTTTTAGCGAACAAGTATCGCAACGCAGCATGGTCTGTGTGAACAACGACCTTGGATAGCACTAAGTAAGGTCTGAATTTGTCGAAGGCGTACACAACTGCAAGAAGTTCATTCTCGGTGGTTGTGTAGTTCTGCTGGGCCTCATTTAATGTCTTGCTTGCATAGTAAATGGGTCGGAACTTCTTCTCAATCCTTTGTCCAAGGACATCTCCCACACAAGTATCACTTGCATCGCACATTATTTCAAAAGGGTGCTCCCAGTCTGGTCCCGCTAGTATTGGCGAGTTGATCAGCTTGCTCTTCAAGAGTTCAAATGCCTGCACACAGCTTGCGGTGAATGAAAATTCAGCTTCCTTATGAAGTAGGGCAAACAAGGGTAGTGCAATATTTGAAAAATCTTTGATAAACCGGCGATAGAACCCTGCATGCCCCAGAAAACTTCGCACATCCTTTACATTGGTGGGCACAACAAGCTTTTCTATCACCTCTACTTTTAGCTTTGTCCACTTCCATTCCTCTTTCTGAAATTTTATGCCCAAGGACAATTCCTCCCGTGACCATGAAGTGGCATTTCTCCCAATTTAAGACCAAGTTATTTTCCTTGCATCGCACTAGCACAGCTTCGAGGTTGTTTAGACAACTATCAAAAGAGTTTCCATAAACCGAGAAGTCATCCATGAATATTTCAACGGTTTGCTCCACCATGTCATGAAAAATGGACATCATGCATCACTGAAAAGTGGCAGGAGCATTGCACAGCCCGAATGGCATTCTTCTGTAAGCATAAGTCCCATATGGACATGTGAATGTTGTTTTCTCCTGGTCCTCGCAATGAATTGCGATCTGATTGTATCCTGAGTAACCATCGAGAAAGTAGTAGAAACCATATCCCGCTAAACGCTCTAGCATCTGATCAATGAAGGGCAAAGGGAAATGATCCTTCCTCGTTGCTTCATTCAGCTTTCTGTAATCAACACAAACTCTCCATCATGTGATCGTTCTTGTGGGCACCAACTCATCTTTCTCGTTGAGTACTACTATCGTTCCTCCCTTCTTTGGCACAACGTGAACAAGGCTTGTCCACACACTATCAGATATTGGGTAAATAATGCCAGCATCGAGAAGCTTGAGCACTTCTTTTCTCACAACCTCCTTCATATGGGGATTTAGCTTTCGTTGCGGTTGAACAGTCGGTCTGTGGTCCTTTTCCATCAAGATTCTGTGAACACAGACTACTGGGCTGATTCCTTTGATGTCATCAATTTTCCATGCGATTGCATTCTTGTTTCTTCGTAAGATCGCCATGAGTTGCGCCTTTTGATCAGGAGTTAATTTTGATGATATGATGACCGAACTTCCGCTGGGTGGTTCGAGGAATGCATACTCGAGGTGTGCAGGCAATGGTTTCAATTCCGGTTTAGTCACCGGCACAGTTGGTATCTCTGGTGGTTCTTGATGAGTAGGAACAGTAGGATCGAAAGGAGGTGCCGGTAAGCTGGATTCAATGGAACAACATGTTTCTTCGCATATGTTCACCTCTTCTCCCAACAAAGTTTCTAAAGTGTTCTGTTCCTGCAAAGTAGAAAGACTTTGAAAATCATCCAAGAAACAGCATGTGTCATCATTATTATTTGCATGTCTTATTGCCTCGTTCATCTTAAAGATGACTTCTTCCCCATTAATTCTTAAAAATAATTGTCCCTCACCTACGTCTATCAATGCCTTTCCTGTGGCTAAGAATGGTCTACCTAGGATGATAGGAACATGCAAGTCTTCATCTATGTCCATTATAATAAAATCAACGGGCAAAATAAATTTCCCTACTTTGACTAGCACATTTTCCACAACCCCCCTAGGATAGCATACTGAACGATCAGCTAATTGAATAGACATTCGAGTAGGTTGGGGTTCTCCTAGTCCAAGTTTTGCATATACAGAATATGGCATGGGATTTATGCTTGCCCCTAAATCACACAGTGCATTTTCAATATTTAGTTTTCCAATAGAACAAGGAATCGAAAAACTCCCTGGATCTTTTAGCTTTTTGGGCAGCTGCTGCTTGTTTTGGAGTATTGACGAACAGTCTCTGTTGAGTTGAATCATGGAAATGTTCTCCAGTTTCTTTTTGTTCGATAGGATGTCTTTGAGGAATTTGGCGTAACAGTCTCTGTTGAGTTGAATCATGGAAATGTTCTCCAGTTTCTTTTTGTTCGATAGGATGTCTTTGAGGAATTTGGCGTATGTCGGCATCTGTGCCAGTGCTTCCACAAAAGGAATGTTGATGTGTAACTTCCTTAAGGTATCCAACACCTTCGAATTCTGCTCTTCCAACTTCTTGTTGATTAGACGCGTAGGATACGGCACAGGTGGAACAAACGGCGGTGGTTTATACGCTCTTTCCTCCTACTCTTGACCTGGCTTACTTGCTTGGTTAGCCTTCCTTGTTTCTTCATTACTAGGAACAGCCTGTTCCTGTTCCCATTCAGCTTCTTTGGACGTTCCTGCACACTCAGTATTCTTATCAGGCAAAACAACTGGTTGAGTTTCCTTACCAGACCTTAGGGTGATTGCCATGACGTCGCCTTTAGGATTTGGCTCTGTGTTGCTTGGCATTATTCCCTTTCCTTTTGAGGTGGATGCGGCTATCTGGTGAACTTGTGTCTCCAGATTCTTGATCGACGCCTGCGTCTATTTCATGAACTGCATCATCATTGTTTTCATACCTGGTTCAACATCTTCCTTTTGTGGCACAGGTTGCTTGTATTGCTGCTGAGGTTGTCTTTGGTAATGTCCTCCTTGCTGTCGTTGATACCTCGGCTGATCTTGATAACGTGGTTTTCCCAGCTGGTCCGGTTGGCCTGTCCATCCAAAATTTGGATGGTTCCTAGTTTCAGAGTTGTACGCGTTAGAATAACGGTTAGGCTGGTTCCTTTAATTATACCCTGCGTAGTCACATTCAGCCTATTTGCCCTTTCCTGACTTATCTCCGGGACAATTTATGTTGAAATGGGCTCCTCCGCAAAAATCACAAATGTCATTGAATGGTGGTTCATTGTGAATGGACAAAACATTTATCTTTCCCAGCTGTCGAGTAAGCTGTTCTACTTGGCTAGTCAATTTTGCCACAACATCTTCGTTTCCTGTCCTTTTCCCTTCACTTCTGGCGGAGTGCCAGTTGTAGCTTGTGCTCACTACTTTCTCTATGTGGTCATATAAAGCCTGTGGCTCTAGATCTTCTGGGTTACCATTCGCGATAGATTCAATCTGGATTTTGTAAATGTTGGTTGCGCCATTGTAAAAGTTCTGCATCTGCATCCACATAGGGATACCATGATTTGGCACTCTTCTGAGCAGCTCCTTGTACCTTTCCCATGCTTCTGCCAGCGACTCATCTTCGTCTTGTATGAAGCGTGACACTTCATTTCTCAGTTTGATTGCTTGTCGAGGTGGGAAGTATTTGATAAGGAAAGCTCGTGCCATCTCTTCCCAACTCGTGATTGTTCCCGGTTGTAAATTTCGCAGCCAAGTTTTTGCTTTATCTCTCAGGGAAAAAGGAAACAGCTTCAGTCTGATTACGTCGTCAGAGACACCTCTGTTCGATCTAAATGTGTTGCACAACGTGATGAATTCTTGAATATGTCCATTTGGATCTTCAGATTGAAACCCATTAAATTGCGCTGAGGCCTGGATCATCTGAATCATGGACCCCTTCACCTCGAACATGTTGTTCCCCTCGTTGGGTAACACGATACATGATGAATGTCCCTCGGTGGTTGGCCTCGAGTAGTCTCTGATTCTCATAACAGGAGGGTTATTATTCTCTCCTTCTTCTTCTTGGTTTGGTGGAACTGGCTGTTCTGGGCCTTCCCTTCCAGCCATTCTTCTCTCTCTTTGCCTTTCTCTCTGTCTAGCACGTCGAGCTCCCGCTCTGTTTCGTCTACACTTCCTCTCTAATTCGAGATCGATAGGAAAAACAGGAGGTCCAACTCTGCGCATAAATAGGTTAATAGCTTCTTTGTTTCCTGCACGCCTAAGCAAACGGATTAAAAACACCCTGTTTCACAGAAATTTCAGATAGATTTGTTGCTTTCAATCCCCGGCAACGGCGCCAAAAACTTGTTGTCCTCAGATTAGACTCTAGCAAGTGCACTAGATACAAGTAATAAAGTGATAAGTTGAGTATCGTCTCCACAGGGATTGAGATTCAAATGCACATCAGAAATTGTTGCTAAACAACATGTGTGTGTGTAACAAGCATTGTTCCTTAAAGTTGATTGCGTGATGTTGGTTTAATGAGATGTAAAGAAAGGCTTATGCAGTAAGAAATAAGATAGCTTTGTAATGATTGAGATAATAGAACAGGCTCGACACGACCGAACAGGTAGTGCTTCGTCGTACAACATTCACATGAAATAGAAGATAATGCCAATGAAGCCAAAGTATCAGTTTTGAAGCGAGTTTGAGTCAACTTTCATGTGTTCTCAAACTCCTAAGACTTACTAGCACCTCTAGCGTCCTAAAGATACGTTCTTTCTAGCATTAAGAACAAAACTGCATTTCTGGTTAAGAAAACCCTTGACACAACCATCTAACTGGTCAGCTTCAAGGTTGTGTGATTAATAGAGATATCAGTGAAGATGAAAGCAGTGTCCTATCATCCATCTAACACATAAATAAATGCATAGGCATGAAAGTTAAAGCCTTATTAATCACAACATTGGCGAAATACTAACTATTCATTAAGAACGATTGTAAAACTTACATAACCGGGTCGGCCTGGCCGTGCCCATTCAAAATGGACTACTCACTCATATCGAGTAGTGAGAAGTCGGTAGTTCTTGATACAGCTTGAGACTCCATGGGAGCTCTCCTTTTTCTCCTTTTTCTACTATTCTACTTGTCTAAAGAAAACTACTAAAAATCCGAACTCCCTATCTTTCCTCTGCTTCACCTACTTAAAGGGAAAGACAGGGCCCAAAATCGGTACAACTTTCGTACCCTTCCAACAGAAAAGTCAACTAAAATACTACAACTGAAATAAAAAGAAATGATTAAAAATCCATTAACCCTTGAACACTCAAGGGGGTGATACTTCATGTCATCTTGCTACTTTTAGAAATCCCATCGCAACACACTTTCACCTGTCGCTCTGCCTTTGCCTCTGCCACCTCTGATCTGTCGCTGTCTGTCATTGGATAATCCGGCGTTTGACCGCTGGATACAAGTAAGGCTCCACTCCTCTTTGGCGTTAGCGAAACAAGCTGTTTCCAGCGAGTTTAGCATTTATCTTTGCTTATCTGCACAAGGACAGTAATTAGCCCTTATTTCTTACCAAATGACATAAAAAAACACCCAAATTCCCTTATAAATACTATGTTAAACTTAGTCAATTTCATGCCTAACAGTGAACGGGTTAGAAGCCGCAATAATGTGTCAAGCTTTACGACAGTCTACAAGAGGTAATATTATTTTCTATTTTCTTTTTAATAGGGTTTTAGTTGAATAGTTACGTATTAAAACTGACAATATTAGACGTTTCGGTTTCAAAAAGAATTAACTAGTTGTCACGGTCTAAATTTTTATATATTCAATAATAATAATAATAATGCAAAAGTTTAGAATATATAAAATTAGTACGGATAGACTCGTAGCAGTTTCACGAGTCTAATTGAACATTCGGTCAGAATTAACGACATCAGTTTAGTGTTACAGATAAAAATTTCGGTGACGAACATAAATAGCTAATATAGAAACGTTCGGTTTAAAATGTAATTTTATATAATAATTAAGTGACGTCAATTTATCGAATTAAGATAAGTTATAAACTAGAAGGACTAATACTGATATTTGTCAATTAGAGTCGGTATAGTAAAATATATAATTGAATATTCAATTGGTACATGAATTTGAATATAAAGATAGTACAAATAGATTTATGATACAATATAACGAGTCTAACGCTATATTCATTCTAAAATATCTATTCCGATAACAGATAAAAATAAGTTCCAATTTTAAATTATTTAAGTGGCTTTGAATATATTTTATTATATTGTTTAAAAATATAACGTTTAAAGTAGTTATATACTTTTGATTTTGATTGTTTGAAGAATAATTATTTATTATCGTGGTATTTTGGAAATTCGGTCGAGAAACGAATTTCACAATCTTATATGAATTGTTTTTGGATTGAGAAAGCTTATTCGGTTGTTGTTAATATTTTTATGATTTGGATTGAAGTCCAAATGTGATTTTTTATGTTGCGATATTTTGAAAGCTAGAAAAATGGTTTTGTCCATCTAAGGGCGGTATGGCCAGAGTGCACGGCTGGTAGTCCTAACATTAGGCAAGGCGAGATATGAATGAGATATCTCGATTATTGATATGATTGATATTATGATAAGCTACACGGGTGGAATTCGAGGATGGACACACACGCAAATTTAGTATCACGTTTTGAAAATGCTTTGATGATTCGATGTTTTACGATTTATTTGATTACGAGCTGGTTTGATAAAACGATTACGAATTGGTTTGAATAAAATGTTTATTGTTTTGATTAGATTTGATTGCGTTTGATGAAACGTTGTTCAATTTGATTCGTTTTGATAAAACATTATTCGATTTGATTCGTTTTGATAAAATGCTATTCAATTTGATTCGTTTTGATAAAATGATTTATAACAAAGTGAAATATCCAATTAAAATATTAGCGTGTCATTCAACGTGTCAATAAGTTAAAACGTCTCAATAAGTTAATAGAACTACCGAAGTCAAGAGAACTACCTAAAATAGGTAGAACTATGTGGCTTTGATTCTCGATTTAAAGATTCAAAGATATTCGAGATACGTAGAAAGCTTGATAGAATTATCAAGTCCAAGCCAAATAATTAAATAAAACTTTAGGTAGTCCAAATAAATTTTTATCTATTAGAAAATTAAATTAAGAATTGAACTAGTTAAAGTTGGAAGAGCCGAATTCGTAGACTGTTATCCTGTTTTCTTTTCATACCCGATGCGGTTTAGGGTCGGGTGTGACATTATAGCTTCAGACCTCAACTATAAAAGGACAAGTTCATTCTTGGATCTTTTGCGGATTGCCGAAGTACAAAAAGAGAAAAAGAGCATACATACAAAGCACATTAAAACAAGAAAAAAATCTTACACCAAATTTCCATTTCTGTGTAAAAGCTAGATTGATTTTGTAATCATCTAAAGTGTTCTTCATCTAGAAAGAACAAGTTTGTATCAATTGTAAAATTGAGAGAGTTGTGCTGAGTACTCGGTTTTAAGTACTCAGCGGTAGAAAATCTGAGTGTTTGGTTATAGCGCTCAGTAGGAGTTGAGTAGACGAATAGAGGAAGGTACTCTTTCATATTCAACTGCCTTGTAAACGGTTTGTGCTCTACCTCTAAAGAGCTCAGTATTGGATTGAAAAAGCCCGGAGGGACTCTGGGGACTAGACGTAGGCGGAGAGGCCGAACCAGGATAAGTCGTGCTGAGTAATTTCTAACTCTCTCTCAATATATCTATATATGTGTTGCTTGATTAAATTGCTCAGAATATAGATTGTAAAAGCTGACACTGAGTAATCATGGTGCTGAGTTGGAAGCTGACCTCAAGTGTTAATTCCCAACTCACAAGTAAAACAGTTCTAGTGAGCATCTGACTAAAGCTGTCTTACATCTCTCGGCCGTGCTGACCTAAACTAAGTTAAGTAACTTAAAGAATCAATTAAGTCAGCATAATTAAACGAAAAGGTTACATTAGTTCCTAACCCCCCTGGAACTAATCACCCGGGACCAACAAGTGGTATCAGAGCTAAGTAGCTTATTACTCAAAGATATAACTATCTTGAGCTGATCCCGATAAATGGCTGAGAACAGCATTCGTTTCCTTCCAGGAAATCAAACAACACAGATACTCCCTGAAGGATTATCAATTAGTCAGCCTCCCTTGTTTTTCGGTTCATTGCCTCTGAGTCTGGTCGAAGAATTGTTGACTTAGCTCAAGCTCTCATCCAGGACCTCCATCAATCAAGTACCAATGCCGCTGAATCTAATACTGTTGAGACAACTCCATTTTTGTCTGTCACTCAGCTTCTCACTGAGATCAAAGGTATGAAGGATCTTCTGAGTGTCATGACTACACTACAATCTCAACAGCCCAGGCAGGACTCTATTATAAAGCTGGCCGAACTCCAGCTGACCATGGTCAACCATATAAACTCACTACAAAGGGAGTTTCATCAACTGTCAGCTGCAAACTCAGCATATGCCACTTCTGTCGAAGTACATCATCTCTTCAGCCAGCTTCACACTGAGCAAAAGAAAACCAATCACCAGCTTTCCACCTCCTCTCAGTGCTCCATTGAACAAATAAGCGAGGCTGTGCGTCTGCTGAACTTAAATAGACAAGAGATGGCAACTGACGAGCTTAAAACCAACGAGATTCTGAAGTATTCTCGAGCAACTTTCAGCAATGTGCGCCAAATCAACGCTCAGCGTGAGTATTAAGACAATGAGATTAAAAAAGCCCAAAGGCCCATAAAGTGGAAGTCAAGCCCAAGTCAACACATCAATACCATTCGGCCCAAGAGTTCAAAACGAAGCCGTATCAACTAAAACGATGACTCAGAAAGAGAAGGATCAAGAAGCCTTCGTGGCAAAAGCTTCAAGTAGAAGCTGATGAGTTGGACGACAAAGCAGTCTGGACAGCGGCAGGCAATGTTCAACTTCTAGACAAAGTATTTCTACTTTGGGAAAAGTTCAGAAGGCGCAGAAAGCTGTCTCGTGGACTTTTCCTTAAATGTTGAAACATTCTGCCGAAGACTGACGAAGACAGAAGATGCGTGAATCCTATTGGCCAACGACGCTGAGCACGCCCATAGTGACAACGACAGGAAGCCGTTTCCCTCCAACGGTTATTTCGAAATTCGAAATGACCACGTGCCTCAAGTGTCACTATATAAAGGCCATCCATTTGCTTCAATCGATGCATAACTTCAAGTAGTCGAAACGCTGACAAAATTCATACTCGAAGATTCTGTGAGAAAAGCAAAGCAAATACCTTACACCAATTTCAATATTATTGTGTAAAAGTCTAAAGTGATTTCCAATCATCTAAAGTGTCTTAGCAATCGTTGTTTAGGACAAACACTTTATCATTTTTAGAAGAATAGAAAGGAGAGGCTGAGTACTCGGTTATAGTACTCAGCGTAGATATAGGAGTGAGTAGAGGTATAGAGGAAGGTACTCTTGTTATACTCAGCTTCTATTTGTAAAAGGTTTCGTGCTCTACCTTTAAAGAGCTCAGTAGAGAATTCAAAAAGCTCGGAACGAGTTCCGGGGACTGGACTTAGGCGGAGAGGCCGAACCAGGATAAGTCTGCTGAGTAATATCTTTCTAACCCTTAAACTCCTTTAATATATATTGCTTGCTGTGAAAACTGACTAAGTAAAGAACTCACGCTGAGTTAAGTTTACTAAGAAGCTGAGTTCAGGAATAGACTCGAAGTGCTATTTCCTGACTCAAGTAAAGAAGCAGACTTAGTCACAAGTTGACCAAACTTGTGTCTTGAATCTACTTAGTGACGTTGTGTAAACCTTTTCATATGAAAAGAAGTCAGCCCTAACGGATAAAATTTTAATTAGTTCCTATCCCCCCCCCCCCTTGGAAGTAACTTGTCACGTTATAAAGGACCAACAGATATCTTCTGTGTGTCCCTCTCTATCACAGTATGTGCAATTGGCAGTTGTTTGGAGTAGGATTTCCTGTGGTTTGAGTAGTTGGTGTTTGAGGAATTTTGGTTGTTTCTCAAATGGGAATTTTGGGTGTTGTTTTTCTAGTAGGTATTATTGACATTTGCAGCAAATTCCACAGGCTCAGGGGTGTTTGTCATTTGGTTGAAAGGCTGTATTTGTCTCTCGTGTTGTTTAGAAAGATTGAACACTCGATTGAGTGAGGGAAGAGGTTCCATGAGCATAATATGAGAGCATATAGTATTAAAATTGGAATTTAATCCTCTAATTAAAATTGGAATTTAATCCTCTAAGGAAAATGATTACCTGGTCAGAATCAAGATAAGCTCTGAACTTGGCAATGGAGCCACAGTTGCAAGCTGGGTTGCAGCAACTAACGGGTAAGGGGCAAAAATTTATTAATTCATCCTACAAGATCTTCATCTGAGTGTAATAATCAGATATTAACAGTGATCCTTGTTTGAGATTTTGGATCTCTTTCTATAGTTCAGAAATCCTTATGTTATCTCCCTGAGAAAAGCGATCCTTCAGATCGTACCATACATCCTGAGCTCCGTCCATCCAAATAACACTTTGGCCAATGGACGGTGAAACTGATTGAGATCTAAGAGAGGACCATGTTGTTGCAACATTCCCAAGTTGGGTACTAGTTATCTCCTACATCTAGAGCTTTGAGTGAACCATCAACAAATTTGTATTTGTTCTTTGACATCTACGCCGTTTGCATCGATCTGCTCCATTGGTGATAATTAGGACCAGTTAAGACAGAGGTGACTAGTATTAGAGATGGGTTTTCATTTGTAGATAGGTGATAAGAATTTGATGTTGTAATGGCCGCCATTTATAAAGAGTGAAGAAAGAAGAAGATAAAAAAATAAGGTCTGATACGGAAGCTTTTCAGAGATGCTCTGATACCATAATAAACTCAATAGAGGAAAATAATATATTCTTCCTTAATTAGCTTATTGATGAGCAACGAACTTATATACAGGAAAGAACAATCACACAATGCGTGTGATGGCAGCCAAAAAGAATCACATGCCCAACCTAAAAATATCCTATTGTTACAAGAAAGGGAAAAATAACCAAACTAGCTAATGGACAAAACGTAGTAGACCTAATAGTACAACTAATTACAATTGTTTATTTTGTTGGGCCCTGACTTGGTTGAGGGTTGGTTTGTATTATTTGGGCCTAATGTAGTTGGACTGAGTTTAGCATATTCTTCCGCGAAGGCAAAATAAGAGATAAGAAATTATTTTCTTAAAAGTTAAAAAAAAAAAGTATAAAAATATCTATATCATTATAAACTAAGAGCATTTCATTAATGACTTCATAAATGTTAGTGTAATTTTAAAAGATTGAATCAATTTCAAACATCATTTAAAAAATATATTATTTTTTATGTATTTATGCACAAATTTTATATTAATTAGTTCAGAAAGTAAAAGTTTTGCGTTTTTATAATAGGTGTGATGATGAAATATGTTAAACCTAGATGAAATATTTGGGCTATTTATTTATTTATTTTGTAACATAAGCACAACAGAACATGTGATAAGAATTTAAATAAGATGAGACAAACACAATACTATATGTATATATGTATCTTTGATAGTAAAAAGAAATATTTGTGTTTTCACGTTTTGTCAAATTTGTATTTGCAGAGTTTTTTATTCCAACGAAGACTGAAGTTTTCGTTTTGCTAAAACCAAAGATCTTTTAGTTTGATATCAAAAAAATGACCGCTAGCGACCCTAAAATGGAAATTTTCAAAAATTAAAGTTGGTTAGTACCAAATTGAGTATGGAACCAAATTTTTTATTTTTCGAAATCATCCTTTTCAAAGGTTTCTCTCTCCTCACAAAACAACACCTAAATAATATGAAAATTAAAAATTTAAAGTGTTGTAGCCTAAGCTGAACAGTAAATTTGTTGAAAAGGAAATTGATCGTCAAAAAGTCCATTGATCTTCTGAGGGAAGGCGGTCCTTCCGATCAGGGAAAACTCTTTCTCACTCTTATTTTTGAGAAAATTCCAAAATAATAGCGGGGAGCAATTGATATAACCCTAGTACACGTAACCCATTATCCATCGGAGTAACTACACCCACGTTCAATACCATAGCTTCCTGATAACCCACAAGTAACTTCCTCCTCAATGGATATAAATAATCCTTCAGTTGATGACGGAGGGGTTGGATTTTGAGCAATAGAATCAATACTATATTTATTATATTTGACTTAGGCATTAAAACGTTTGTGGAAAAATTGCTTCCCACATTGTAACAGGTACGGTACTCTGGAATATCTACCGTCATCTCAAGGATATCTACCGTCGTCTCCAGAATATCTACCGTCATCTCAAGAATATCTACCTTTATCGCTAGAACATCTACCGTCATTGCCTGATCGGAAGGACTGCCTTCCCTCAGAAGATCAACAGACCATTTGACGATCAATTTCCTTTTCAATAAATTTACTGTTCAGCTTAGGCTAAACATAAAGAATTAAAGTTATTTGTAATATCATCAAGTCTTTGTTTTGATGTTGTCAATGCTCATTTTAATTTTGAGGTCCTTATTTTTAACAAAGTGAAAGACCTTAGTCATTTCTTGGTCGTAAAAAAAACCTCAGTCCCCGTTTGGACAAAAAAAATTTACAGGTATCTGTTTGACAAAACGTGAAAGGGCCAAGTTGTTTTAGACTTTTACCATAATTGATATGTTAATAGTGATAACATGACACGTACACAAGTAGAGTAAAGATAACAAGATTTGTGATTGAGGAGAGACTTCGTTAATATGGTTGGAATTTGGTCCAATTTGTCAAAGTTAGATCCTTAATTGTACCATTTAAAGTATTAGAAGATAACGCTTTTAGTCGATAGTTATAGAATGTTTTTTTACCTTATCTCATATATATATTGTTGCGAAAATTCAAAATTAGGTATAAATAACAACAAAAGACATTGACTGATTCATGATCCACTAACATTAAGAGGTGTTTGGGATATTCTCTAGTAATATATGGGTGCTCTACACATAATTTTCATTGAGTTTTTCGACGGTTTGTGTAAGCTCACCCCCACCCTCCCTTTAAGCATCCCTTGGATTTTTCAATGGCGGAAAAAGAGAGATGCACGGAAGTTTTGTTGTACCCTCAACTACTAAATCTACCTTGGAAAAATGGTTACAGTTTCACCCTCCACTTGAAGAAAAGTTTAAAAATGTTGTAATTGTATCCGAAAACCCTCTTCTTTGACTCCACTACTAGTATAAATTAGGGGTGACAACGGAGCGATGCATCGTCCTCAATATTTTTGAGGGTGGTTCTGGAAAATTTTCAAATAAAGTTTAGGAATTTTACTCATGCACGGATGTCTACGGGTGACGAAGAATCCCCAAATGGTATGGGTGCCGAAGGATAAACTGGGGAAAAGGAAGCTAGTGAAATTGCTCAATTTTCCATATTTGATGTGCTCTCTAATACCATGTCGAAAGAGAGAATTGCATATTATATGTTGATAATTTATCAAAAGATATATTAGGGTAGTTTTACCAACACATTAAACCAATGTATTTTAGCCCGATAAATTACATCCATGGCCATTGAATTTTATCCATTTTAACATTATTATCACTGAACTTCAGTTTACTATTACATTCAATTACACCCCACCTACCCTCATTTATTATTACATTCAATTACACCTCAAAATAAACAAGATTAGCTCCAATAATAGTTAATCCTCCATTATAAACTTGATGAAAATGATATTTTAAACAATTTTAATTTTTGGACTTTTAGTTTAAACATCATTTACGTGTTATTTAGTTAAAAAATGATTGTTTAAAGAAAAAAATTAAATGGCATGGTGTCCGTTGTAGACACCGAGTCGGAGGACCTGTGACGAAAACCTGTAACAAAACGGTCGAAGCGGTTGGTTCCGGAAATTTTAAAAAAGAGAAGAAAAAATATATAATAAAAAAAAGAAAGGAAAACTTGATGGGAGTCGCGGTCGTCAAGTGGACGGCTCGCGAGTGCTCAGCGATGTGGCGCGAGCGCCTAGCGGCAGCCGATGCGTGTCCGACGACAGTTGGACGTATGTCCGGCAGCGCGGGGCGCACGCTCGACGTCCGCAAGACGTGCACGCCCGGCAGCGCGGAGCACGCGCTCGACGACTGTTGGGCGCGCGCGCTCGACGACTGTTGGGCGCGCGCGCCCGACAGCGCGGGGCGCACGCTCGACGGCCGCTGGGCGAGCGCGCCCGGCAGCCGCTGGGCGAGCGCCCAGCGACGTTGGGCAGACGCCCAACGCTCATTGGGCGAACGCCCAACATCAGTTGGGCGCGCCCGCCCAACGCTGGTTGGGCGTCCGCCCAACGAAAGTTGGGCGTTCGCCCAACCGGCTTTGGGCGACGCCCAATTTTATTTGGGCGTCGCCAAAAGCTTCCGGGATCCGTTGCCTATTTAAGGCACGGATCCCCATGCATTTAGGAGGGGGGGAAATTTTTGGAGCTTTCTCACTCTAGACATTTTTAGAGAGAGAAAGTCGATTTTTTGGAGAAAATATTTTTTTTCCAAAAAAAAATCCAAATTCTCCAAAGTTGAATATTTTATCGAAAACACAAAAAAACACCGGAAAATCACGATTCGCGGAATCAACGGACTTCGACTGTCAGATACCGATCTTGAGGTATTATCCGTGGACTAGACTCGTTTTATTTTATTTCCTTTATTTATTTTATATAGTAATTTTATTCATTTAGTTATTTATTTATTTATCACGTTTTTCGTATTTTTTTAATTTTTCGCCTCGTATTAAATAAATGCTCGGTTTTGTTTTGAAATAAAAAACCTCGTTTTAATATCCCAATACGAACCGGGACCGATTCAAAAGGTAGTTCGGGAATTAAAAACGTTGTAATTATAAGATTTGAAAATATTTTCCAAGGAACGTTTTAAAATAAAACATCGTTTTAGGGTTCTCCGTTATAAACTATGATCCAATTTTGGTAGTTCGGGGACCCGGAATGATAGAATAGATCTAATTTAAAGTTTTGAATAAATCTGGAAAGTTGTGGACTGTTTCTGTAATTCTCCGTTTTCTGTCACTAAAGGTTGTTTACCAACGGATTTTCCGTCGGTAAAGCTGCTGAAATGTAAAAAATGCTGTTTTGGTCCTTCTTTCTCAACTTTTAGACTTTTGGTCCTTTATACATATATGTTTATAGTTATGTAATATATACATTCAAATCATTTTCAATTATATAGTATCTATTTAATCAACATATTTATATATTGTTTTTTTCATTAATTTGGCTTAATAATGTTATATGTAGATTTATAGATTTTCTCTTTAATTCATTTTAAATTACACACATTTGTTATTTTGGGAACATTTGGGATTATTTTCTATACATACGTATCATAAACCATTTGGGGAGGGATTAAATACTAATTTCTTATTCATGAATCTTATTCATTTTTTGTGCTTTTGATTAGAATAAAAATTTATTATACTTATTAGTATTTTCATCACCTTTTTTTACTTATTAATGTATATTTTAATGGGTATTATTACTCATTTTTGTACACATGTATATCTATATATATTCACTCTATTTTTCTACTTATATGTATATTCTTTCAAATGCATTTGGTTGGGTGAATTAAGATTAGATTGTTAATTGTTGTAATTAGAGGATAAATGAGTAAAAAGGGGGGAAAATAAATCACAAAAAAGAGAGTTTAATTCGTTTGTTTAAATTAAAGCTTTTCTAGATAGTCCTAGAGTGTAAATAATGTTTTCTTGTCATTTTTAAGCTATTTCCAAAATATCACGTGTTGAAACCTTGATTCGTTCCAACGACGAATTAAGCGAACATTGTAATTAAAATTGTTTTCATTGTAAATAATAGAGTTTTGAATTGTTTTCTTAACTAAATGGCTTTGCACAAAATAAATTGACTTGTATGCTTAATCACGTTTTTAGATCAAAATTGTTTGCTTAACGTTTTCAAATGCTCGAGTCATTCCAACGGCGACTCGAGCGAACACCATTAAACGGGGTTTTGAAACGTACCTAAATCGTTCCAACGACGATTAAGGTACGAACCATGTAAATAAACTCGTTTTGGGGAATGAGATTAGCTTAGAGTTAGTGTATAGTCTAAAGCATAAAATCACACTGTGAATAAATCAAATTCTTCCCCCCCTCTCTCACCTATATACTTTAAATTCATGCAAAATGGGTGATTCTTTACTAAAGTGGCTTTCAATGACATGCTCAAAACGGTTTTCAAAGCGAGAAAGAAAAGGTTTCAAATGAATTTTAAACTTAAAGAAATATGCGATTAGTCCGTTATCGCCTAACACGCTGAGTAGGAGGCCGGTGGTTCATAACCGGGCGATGTCGGGGTGCCTAGTAGCCTTTCTCCGGAAAGGAGCTAGCCTTCTCGGCTCGTTCCTAAGTTTCCCGAACCCTCACCGGTCTCCCGCAAGGGATCGGTGTTCATTTTCCCATTCATGGGTGGCGACTCTTCCATACTCCGAGCTCCGGTCCTGCCCAGCAGCTTGATTCCACTATTGGTTGCTTTCGGCGCCAATCACCGCTTACGTCGCCATGAGGTGTCCACACCCCGGTCCGCCCGGGAGATTAGGCCGCGGCACCTCGTCTAACATCCGTAAATTTTTTTTATTTTTAAAATCTAGACTATTAGTAAAGAGTAAATTTGATATGATATTAATTTGGACCAAAATCAATTATATATATATATATATATATATATATATATATATAAATTTTTTGTTAAAGTTTGTTACATATACTAACATGCGTTTGTTTGTTAAAAAATAATAATAAGAATTTTTTTTTTGTAATTTTTTTGATATTTAATTACAACTGAAAAATGAAAAGAAATCATAATCACTACAATTTTTAAAAGGTAAAAAAAAAAGATATAGTAAAATTGAAAGACTAAAATAGTACAATATTTCCTCACATTTTTTTCCACTAATCTAAAATTTTAGTAAGCATATAAACATCAAAAAAATCTATTGTATACAAACAAATGGAATTTAAAATTCAAAATTTTTCTACATATATATATAAATTCAAGATATCACATTCATTCGGCTCTCCAAAGCTTTAAAGTCAATCAGAACCGTAACTATCAAAATTCTCAACTAAGCAAAAATCATCAATTCAGTCATCAATTCTAAGCAAAAATCATTAATTGATTTGGTTGGGTTAAACACTTTTAGACCCTATTATCCAAATCCATTTTGAGCCAACACAGAAGTTATTATAGTCCATATCAAATAGTTACAGTTACTAATTTTTGGATAGTATGATAACTTTAATTGATGATTTTGGAGGGTAAATTTCATCAATAGTGTACAACGTTTGCCTCAGTTCACATTTTGGTGTACAACCTTCATTTTGTCACACTAAAATGTACAACCTTATAGGTGACCTCCCACTATGGTATATAGCAGGTAAAAATGACCGGTCAACCCAAAATCAACGCGCCACATCAACTTTTCATCATACTCATTACTAAAAGTGGGACCCACAAATTATTAAAAAAAGAAAATTTTATCAATTCTTCATTTTATTCTTATCCTTCCATCTATTCATCTTCTTCCCTCTATTTCTTTCTCTTTCCAACCCCTCTCTCTCTCCAAAAAAAATCCAGATCTGTAACTTCTCTCTCTAAGCCACAGGTTCTTTCTCTCTCTAACTTCTCTCTCCTCAAAGAGTTCAGATTTGTAACCTCTAATCCACGGGTTGGACTGGACACTCACAATAATAATACATTTGGAAGAAATGAGCTCATCCCAAATTTGATTTAGTGTCGTTTTATTTTCTTTTTTGTTTTATGTGCTTTTACTTCATAATTTACTGGCTTTTTGATTCTGATTCTTTCAGTGTTTCTTTTTCTGCAACTATATTTTGTTTGTTCATATGAGTTTTCAGTTCACTCATTGTTTTCTACGCGCTTTTAGTACCTCAAATTTTATTGTGATGATATTTGTGTTTCTAATATATATGATTCCAGTTACATGGACAGAGAGAATTTAAGAAAAGAAGCTAATGTTTAGAAAGAGGATCGTGATTCTTTTTATTTTTGTAGGTTTTTTGATTCACTCTTAATTGCTTATTTTCTAATTTTAATATCGATACTGACAGATCATATTTTATGTTTTCATTTTGTAGATTTAAGAATTATAAATTTATATCGAGTGATGTTGTTTATAATTGAATTATTTTTAATTTTGTGTGTTGTTCCATAGAAAATTATGAAAGAAAGCCTGACATTTGGAATATAAAATTATTTTTCATTTTTTATGCACAATCTTTATTCACCTAAATATTGCACAGTGCCTGACATTTGGAATTCTTTGAAGAGAGAGAAGGGTTAGAGAGAGAAAGAAGTAATTTAAAGAGAGAGATAAAGAAAGAAATTAGAATTCAAATAGAAGAGAGAAGATGGAGAAAGAGGAGTTAGAAAGAGAAATTAAGAAATGGGTAAGGAAGAAGAAGGGTAAAAAAGACAAATACTTTTTTTGGAGTTAAAAATGATGAGGTGGCGCATTGACCAGGCGTTGACCGGTCATTGGTTGTACACCAAAATGTGAAATTGAGTAAAAGTTGTACACCATTAATGAAATTTACCCTGATTTTGGATAGAATGATCTGATTTTTGCTTTTTTTTTTAGTTTAGGATCAAATATCCATGCCTAGATTCAAACTCGTGGAGATCTTTAAGGCTAAATTAACTACAAGCCAACCTTAATGTCAATTAAGCAAAAATTATTATAAGCAAAAATCCAAAAGGTTGGCTATTAATAAAAACTACTGGAATGATATTTTTTGCAAATGGAATTTGAAATTCAAAAGTTTGCTCCAAACTAAAGATTTAAAAAAAATCATTGAGTCAATTAAGCAAAAATCATCAATTGAGTTATCATCCTAAGTAAAAATCATCGATTGATTCGGTTCGGTTCGATTGAACAGTTTTAGACACTATTCTCCAAATCCATTTTAAGGAACCATATATATAGATCATTATGATGCATGTCAAATAGTCACATTTACCGATTTTAAAATAAAACGATAAGTCAATTAATGATTTAGGTCTAAACTCAAAAAAACCTCAGTCACCGTTTGGACAAAAAAAAAAAAAATTCACAGGTATCTATTTGAGAAAACGTGAAAGCACCAAGTTGTTTTAGAGTTTTACCATAATTGATATGTTACTAGTGATAACATGACACATACACAAGTAGAGTAAAAATAACAAGTTTTGTGATTGAGGCGAGACTTCGTTAATATGGTTGGAAATTGGTCCAATTTGTCAAAGTTAGATCCTTAATTGTACCATTTAAAGTATTAGAAGATAACACTTTTAGTCGATAGTTATAGAATGTTTTTGTACCTTATCTCATATATATATATATTGATACGAAAATTCAAAATTAGATATAAATAACAGTAAAAGACATTGACTGATTCATGATCCATTGACATTAAGAGGTGTTTGGGATATTCTCTAGTAATATATGGCACATAATTTTCATTGAGTTTTTCGACGGTTTGATAAATTATGGTAGTTTTACCAACACATTAAACCAATATATTTTAGCCCGATAAATTACATCCATAGCAACTGAATCTTATCCATTTTAACACATCTTCTACCCTCATTTACTATTACTTTCAATTACACATCAAAACAAACAAGATTAACTATCCTCACTTACTTTAAAAATACCTCCATCCAAAGAAGCTGTTACACCCAAACTTAATCTCAGGTCTACATTTCTCACTATTGTGATCTCTATAGCTGCAATTGCATCTTTGTTCCTTTTTTGGGTTTTCTTTCTCCACGACAAGTACTTGTATTGGGGCAACAGAATTAGGTGTGCCCTTGAAGAAGCTTTGTTCTTAAACAGGTATATATCATTTGGTTTTCCTTAGGTTTCTATATCTTTAGATGCTGTGGAAGTTTGGGAACTGCTAATTTGAATTTTTGTTTCACTGGTTTTTAGTACTACTACTTGTTTAATTGGGTTGGATTTGAGAAAGGAAAATTGTATTGGGATAAGTGGACTAGAATTTGAAAATTTTAATTTCTGCAACTATGTTACAACTTTTCTTATTGCAGGACCTTTGTGATGTCTTCTGAAATTTGCATTAATCCAATAGACAATAAGAAGGGGATTCTTCATCATCTAATTAATTAAATTTTAGAATTCATCCAAATGGACCTCCCTTAACCACTACTTAAACATCTAGTCATCAAGGACACTAATTCTTAATTATCATTACTAATGACAAAAATTCACTGTAATTTAATTCTCCTTTTTAAGGATATTTACTCTTTTAGCCCTATTACATAGTATTATATACAATAGCCGTGATCGCCGACTATATCATTTTCCGTCGTCGTTTTACATGATGGAACAAGCATGGGGATTCTCGTCGCTGAATGGATGGTTGTACGCTGGTTCAATATAATACCCTTGTTGCATGTGTCCATAATTGTACACCGGAGTCTGGTCATAACTATATTGCGGTTGTTGCAGGTAACTCTGAGCAAATATCCCGTCCATCCATGAAGTCGGAACATATACCGGATAATAGTCCATTTTATTTATTACCTCCTCCATAGCATCACCGTGACCACTAGCTGCCGTCGCCGTCGCCAGATAATAGTCGGAACTGGAGCTGGAGCTTCTTTGTTCTTCAACTTTGCTTCTTCTCCTCTTTCATCGCCTTTCTTATTCTTTGGCGCCTTCTTTATTATCATCCTTCTTTTCCTCTCCTCCTCCGTCTACTTTCTTAGCAGCATAATTCTTTTTATCGCCTCCTCCGTCGCCGCCTCCGCCGACTTCTTTCTTTGCCTCGTTTGTCTTCGGCTGAACCGCCTCGTTTGTCTTTGGCTGAACGGCCTCGTCTGTCTGTCTGTTAGCAGCATCGTTCTTTTTCTCGCCTCCTCCGTCGCTGCCGCCGCCGACTTCTTTCTTTGCCTCGTCTGTCTGCGTCGATTAATTAAATCCAAATTATTTAATCTTCCATCCAACACATCGTAATCAGAAACGAATTTAAATTAATTTTTTATTATTATTATACCTCTTTAGGTGGTGGTTTCTTCACCTCCGGTTTCTTCTCGGCGGCTTTCTCCTCTAGTTTCTCCACCTCCGGTTTCTTCTCACCACCACCGCCGGCGTCTTTATTCGGCTGCGGAGATACAATCTCTACTTCCTTCTTCATTTTCTTTTCCAGCCAGGCTTTCACTATCGCAGGGTCAACTTTCCCGGTCACCGTCAATTTGTTCGATTGACGATCTGTCTTCGCCGACTCCACACCTTCAACAACAAATCACAAATTTCAATTGGCAATCCAAATCAATCAAACCAAACCAAACCAAATCCTATTCAATTCTCACCTTCTAAATGCTTCAGGGCTCTTCTAATTTTCTTACAACAGCCTTCATAATGCATGTCGATTTTGTAAACAGAAACAGGCTTCGGTTCGCCGGCGGCAGCGGCTGAGGCGGCAGCGTTTTTATCTCCTTCGCCTTCTGTCTGCTCCTAAGAAAAACAAAATTGCATCAGATCAAAAAATCTTAATAAACAGTAAAGTGTGATTCAAAGGTGAATTCAAGCAAGGATAAGGTGTTAAAAACATTGGTAGAGTAATTTTAATTTTATCCTAACAACATAATATTAATTAGGCTAATTTTAATTTTAATTACACTTGATTTTTAAAAAATTTTATTTTGAGATCAATATTGGTCAAATTTGAAGAAATAAAATTTTTATCAACAACATATACCGATCTAAAAAAAATATGAATCCACGTAATATTTATTTGAAATTAACTCAGACAACTCACTTGATCTGGTCGAGTTTCAAACTCAATCGTTATGTCTATGTCGGATAGTCTGGAACACTTTCCAAAAGCTAGTTTGCTCTTTGCGGACATAGCTTTAATTATAAGATAATCTTGGAGGTCCTCCATCGCCATGGCGGCACCTTTGAAATGTTTCCACATTTAGACTGATCTTTGTTCGGTGTTTGTCAAACACTTCAAATGGGTGAGATTGATAGCCTAAAGATTTAATATAAAATGGTTTGTAATGAATGAAAATTCAAATAATAGAACAAAATTAACTTTAAAATAAAGGATGTTTGATTATCTACTTTTCTCTTTATGTTTTCCTTTTCACTTTAAAAGAGAGAGTTTTATGTGTTAGGTTAGACATCCTTTGTTTTCCTTTTATAGCTGAAAAATCAATCTTTTCAACCGTAACAGTCAATTTCATTGAATTTTCAGTTTCGAATTTATTTACATTATAACCGATTAAATTTAATTTCATTGAATTTTCAAAACTGATTAAATATAGTCAAATATACATCTTACCATTTTTAAGAAAAATGCATTCCAAAATTTATTACATTATAACTGTCCAATTTTTCAGTTTTAAAATTGTATTCCATTCTAACCTATTAAAATTCAATTAATTGTTTTGTAATGGTTAGAATACATTAATAGCTTCTGAACTTATCTCAAAATGTTGATTGGCCCACTAAACTTATAAAGTGTTTTGTTAACTCCCTCAACTTGCTTAAAGTAACCTATATGACACCTAGATTTGTTTAAAATCACATATTGGTCTCCTAAACTCGCTTATAGTGATTCATTAGCCTCTGAACTTGTTTAAAGTGATATACATTTCAATTTGTTTAAATCTATATAAAAAAAAGTCAAAACTTAAAAAATAAAGGCATGATTCACGATTCTATATCTTTAAAACAAATTAACTTTCTATTTTTTACACCTTTATGACGTTTTTATAAGATTTAGGGACTTAATCATTACACTTTAGGTAAGTTCATCGGCCTAATCATTACACTTTAGATATAATTGAAAGACGATTGTAAACCTTTCAAATGGAGATGATTCGCTCCTGCTCTTCAACTTCTTCAAAATGTGTTCTCCGTCGGTCCTAATCCCGCTCTTTTTTAGCCCTATATTATATCTCATCCCTCTTCCCAATCCGAGTAGCTCCATCTTTACACCTTGGTTGGAAACATTTGGATCGATTGTCGATGAACTCATCCCACATAGAGATGGAAATCAGAGATGAGGGTGCGTATATAGAAGAGCAGGGAGAATAATTAGGGCTGTAAAATGAAATTATTTAGGGGGAAAACATTTTTGTTTTGGGGGAAGATCCCGCAAACCACATACTTGTCAAGCTGAGGTTCAAAATGTAAATCAAATAATTGACCAAATTCCAAATTGATTAAAAATAAAAACTATTTGAGAAAACCCCTCAATAATTGATGATTTTTGTTTTTCCTTTAGCTTTTAGTATGGGCAACACAGAAAAAACAATTATTTGTGTTTGTTTTTATTTTTAGTTTCTATTTTAATTTCCATAGAAAATAAAAAATATTTAGTAAGAATTTTACAAACTATGTTACATACGGTGCCAAATACATGATTGTTCGGTTGGTGGCCGATTTTACATATGATGTGTAAAAGAAATTTCTTTTGCTAAACCGAACTTGTTCAAATTTTTTTCATACGTGTTATAATCAGAATGGTCAAAAACTAATTTTTAAGTACCAATATAAAACTTTACAAAATCAAGCCAATATTGTGTTTAAATTTCTTAAAATGTAAAATTGTTTCTAATAGAAAAAATCGGATTTACAAACAGCCTAATACGAAAAAAAAAAGGATTTAAGATTTGTCGAATAGGCCAAAAAATTAGAATTTTGAATTCAAGGAGAGCCTAACAGGCAAAAAAAATTAGAATTTTAGATTTAGAGAAGGCCTAACAAGTTAAAAAAAATTGAAATTTTTGATTTAGAGTGGCGTAACAGACCTGGACCAATTTTGGAGTGCTAATTCAGTATCTGAGCATTATTTCTTGGAAACATGGGACCAGAACGACCATAGCCTCAAATTTCGTGAAGACAGAAGGGTCTGAAAGTACTCGTGGGCATGGTGGTTTCGGCTGCCGTAGGAACCCGGACCCCCTCCTGTCTCTACCCCTGGATAAATAAACATAATTTTCCAGTTTATAATGTGAAATGTAAAATTGATTAATTTGTTTTTATATCTTATTACTAATAATGAAAAAAGTACAATAAAAATGATTTGTAAAAACAAGAGTTAAGGTGCAAAAATACCCCTAACGTTTTGGGTCAGGAACAATTTTACCCCTAACTTCTAAAATGGTGCAATTTTACCTCTAACGTTGGAAGCCAAGAGCAATTTTACCCCTAACGTTGATACATTGGGTTAATTTGAGAAATAATTCATCAAACTGTCTTCTCGATCATGAATCTTGTATCTACACTTTACAAGTGCGTCATTTTATCAGTAACAAATCACAAACATATAGGGATGTGAAAAAATATAACAAATAATAAAAAAAAGAAGTTATATGTCTTTTGTACGAATTAGACAAAAAAATCAAAAAAATCACCGAATTTATAAATATTAATCTCCAGTTCTATTATTAAATTATAAAAAAACATGAAATCCTTTGTTTTAGAACCAATTAATATGCAATTGGTGCAAAATAAGGAACAAAAATATATGTATTTTATAATAGGGGTAAAATTGATCCAAATTATCAACGTTAGGGGTTAAATTGCTCTTGGCTACAAATGTTAGGGGTAAAATTGCACCATTTTAGACGTTAGAGGTAAAATTGCTCCTGACAAAAAACGTTAGGGGTATTTTTACACCTTAACCCTGAAAACAATTCTCCTCGTGGTTTAAATTTTTACAAACATAAATCTGTATTTTGTGAATTTTGTAGTTGAATGATACGTTAATCTTTCAGTTAAAAAATACTTGTGATTTAATTAATCTATAAAGTTAGACCGTATATTTTGAATAATTTATAAAATCAATCTCTTTAATTGTTTCAAATCGCTCAGAGTAAATAATTATAATAATAATTTTTGAAGAAATAATTACATCTGTAAACTATAAAAAAATATAAATTTTATTTGTAAATTTTTAAACCACGAGAATTATCTTTATAAATTTATCGAACCATAAATTTTAGTTATATATTTTTTAGGGTTAAGGTGCAAAAATACTCCTAACGGTTTGGGCTAGGAGCAATTTTACCCTTAACGTCTAAAATAGTGCAATTTTGCCCCTAGAGATTAATATTTATAAATTCGGTGAATTTTTTAAATTTTTTTGTCTAATTTGTACAAAAGACAGTATATTTTTTTTTTATTTTTTTCACATCCCAATATATGTGTATGATTTGTTACTGATAAAATGACGCACATGTGAAGTGTAGATGATAAAATTCATGACCGAGAAGACAGTTTGTTGAATTATTTCTGAAATTGACCAAATTTATCAACATTAAAGGTAAAATTGCTTTTGACTACAAACATTAGGGATAAAATTGCTCATGACCCAAAACGTGAGGGTATTTTTGCACCTTAACCCTGTTTTTTATTCTTATAAAAGATAAAAAATTAGAAGTCTCGAGAAAACCAGTTGGTATTGAGTCAGGACGCCAGTGCAAATCCATGTCATCTTCTTCTGTCAAAAATTTTCTCTTATTATTTTATTAGCTAAATGGTTTTGTATTTAATTAATTAAATAGATTGAGAAAGTTGATTTGATTTTAGAAGGTTGAAAAGTTTGAAAATTGACTGTAGAAATTATAATCATAATAACACGAGGAAACATTACTTTGATTTTATTTTGACTTTTTATTAATTTGGATAAGATTTGGAACATTGAATTTCAATTTGTCTCCCAATTGTAAGAATTATTATTTTGATTATTAAAAAAAAAAAAATAGATGAATGAACGTAAACTTTATTTAATAATGAAGTCACTTATTATAAAAGAATTTGAGAATTTAGATTCATAGGTAGGTCTATTTTTAATAAAAATAATAATTCTAACATAAGTAAATAAAAAACTACAATATATACCGTGATCGAAAAACAAATAAAAACATATTCCACTCAGAATCGATTTAATAGTCGATTTTTAGGAATGACTTCATCATTTCTCAATGAGCCGTATCTATACGATGATATACAAACCACTTATATTAATATCATCTAGGGAGACATACGACAACATAGAGAGACATGTCATAACCACCCATAAAGGAAAAAAGAACAAAAAAGAAAATACAAAATACAAACAAATAAAAAACTATCAACAAATTGAAGAAAATCTGATGTCCCATTTCAGTGTCTCCTTTCATATCCCTCTCATAAAGGGGACAGTGAAATAGAGACATCCGATTTTCTTTCCAAATCTACCATAGTAAAGCAAATGAGAAGCTTACCTTCTGTCCAAAAGCTGAAAGAACCCTAAATCAATTACTTCTATATTTTTAAGTGCAATTTATCTCCTCAATTTATTTAAATGACATATTAACCTCTTAAATCCATATGGCGGACTAAGAATAAATTTTGAAAAAGTTGAAATTTGTACCTTTAAACAAGTTGAGGAACTAATAGATTATTTTAAGAAAGTTCAGAGGGCTAATAGATACTTTTCAAAAAATACATTAGTCACTTTAAGCAAATTTGAGGCAAATTTGAGGGAGGTTAATAGAACTATTTCAAAGTACTGGACAATTTACTTTTCTTAAAGCAAATACGTTGGTGTATTAAGCCGTAAATCAAAGTTGAAACCTAACTGACTAAGAGCATCTTTAAAAGATTTTTATGCACTTCCTAAAAGTAATATAAATAATTAACTCTTAGTGATTTAAGAGTGACTAAGACATATCATCTCTAATTATAATTCTCATACTGACTCATTATTTGTTATTTTATCATTAAAATTACTAATTGGTGTTATATTTACCAATAGTGAGAAGAGGAAGACTCCTTAATAATAAATTATTAATAAAAAATGAATTAAAGAAGCAGTAAGAGGTGGAGAGAAACTCTCTATTAATAGAGAGGATGAAAAGACTCCTAGTGATTTGAAGAGCAATACTAAGAGACTGTTGGTGCTGATTTTTGACTCTCCCTCTTCAAATTTTAACTTAGGAGTCAAACTAAGAGACGGTTGGAGATGCTTTAACTATACAAAACCGGAAACATAGGCCGACTGTTGAGCCCACTCTGGCTCAACTGCACCACCCCGGGTGCGAGCCACCCGATTACTATTAAATAGACCCATTTTAGTTTCAAATTCTTGATAATTAGTAATAAGAAGAATAAGATGAATTTTATTTATAAAAACTTTTCTCTAAAGAATGTTCGGAAAGTTTTATTTAGGATTGAGGATGAAAAAAAAACTCAAATTAACTTTAATATGGTCTACAATTTTTTTTTCATACAATACATAAATTTTTCAATTTATAAATTTCCACAACTTTAATTAGGAAACTCTAAAATTTTATTTTTAGAAAAAAAAAAGTATTTTGAGAAGCTGATTTTTTGGATTTTTGTTATTTTTTTCTGTGAATAGGAAGGCAAAAGCCCAAAGCAAAACAGAGTAAGACAGGATGATTCTTCTCTTCGTGGTCCGTCTAGCATGGTCCTCGTCAAGAATTGTTGGGATTAATCATAAAAATTAACCAAGTGCAGCGGAAAACTACGGTTAGATTTTCTATAATCCATTTAAGATCGTATCAGACTGCCACAGAGTAAACTTCAAAACAAAATTAAAAACATAGATCCAGGAACTTACAGGTAATGTCTTTTCTAGAGATGGCTGCAGGAATCTACAAGTCGAGTGAATATCCTTAATCACGTGCACCAACCGTATAGGAACTGAACCGGTGCTAGCCGTAATCGATTCAAAATAATCTGAGCACGAAGAACACGAAGAACTTTGTGCAGAGACTAGAGGAGGCCGATATTTGCACAAGGATGCAAGTCATAATTAGCTTTCTAAACCTATGGGCTTTAGGCCAATGTCTGGTTGAAGATGAACCCTTAAGATCACACACACACAACTCGTGGAATTGAATAATAGTATAATCTTAAATACATGTTATGTATTTAATCAGAATGGAATATGTTAGTTAATTGTTAATTAATTAACAACAACAACAAAGCTTTAATTAACAACAACAACATTAACAAATGGATAAATTGATTATTTGTTATTTTTTTTTTTTTTGGTAGAAAAGGAAAGGAAAGGAAAGCAAAACAAGCAACTACATCGGGATTAGCCTAGGAAAGCTAACCCCAATCCTATCCTCTAAAAGAAGAGGAGAAAGAGCGATAGGGGAACGGTAAGGGTAGAAACACCTAACACCCCACCATGGCCTGCCGCCGCCAAGTGATCTGCAACACGGTTCTGCTCCCGGAAAATGTGGCTGAACTCAAGGATATCAAATGAGGGGCTAAGCCTCTTAATAGCTTTAACAAGGTTGCGGCTATGAAGACCCATGGCATGACTACCCAAAATCATATTGATGGCCTCCAAGTTATCTGACTCCACAGAAAGCCCAGAGAGAATGCCCCAGAGCTCCGCAGAGAAGGAAGAACCCAAACCCAAATTCTGGGTAAACCCAGAAAGCCAGGCGCCTCCCGCATCCCTAAGAACACCTCCGGCAGCAATCTTACCATTACTGAGGCAGGAACCATCAGTATTCAGCTTCACAACCCCCTCTCTCGGTCTGCTCCAGCTCACGAGGTGGACATCACTACTCGGGGAAGATCTAACAAGTTAATCAATTGATATTTAATTTGGTTACGATTAATTAATTAAATTTCTAAATATAATTAATTAATCAATTGATTAATTAGATGGCATAAGATATAAATTATTAAGTGAACCATAATGCAATTAAATACTATTGGGCCTTAAATATTTATATGGGATAATTTAATTAGACTTATTTGGATCCGGGTTAGGCTATGCTTACTTTGTTTTAGTAAGCATTACTTTGTTTTCCCCACCATTTGATGGTGATGAACTTTGACAAAGTAAGCTCATCCAATGGTAGAAAAAACAAAGTAAAGATTACTTTGTTAGAAACAAAGTAAGCATAGAAAACACTATTTGGTTCTAATTGAATTAAATAAAATTCGTAGGGTTATATTTATGGTTAGGGATCAAAGAGAGACTAATTAGAAAATTATCCAATTAATTCCCTACCAAAAAAAAAAAAAAAAAATTAGCCAATTAAAGTGGTGTAATTAAATTGGGCCTATTTGGACCTAATTGAATTAAATATAATCTGTAAGGTTATATTTATGGTTAGGGACCAATTAGGCACTTAACCTAAACCTAATTGATACATGTATAATGAACCCTCCCATCTAGTTGCCTTTGTGATCCCGTAAGAGCCCACCGGCTTAGGCATCGCCCAAAGCTCCTTTGCAAGCACCGTCAGAATTGATTTTAACTCAATGCTGATCCGGAGGAAGCCATTGAACCCAGTGATCCACCACCTGATTACCTTTTAAGTTATGCTCTCTTACTAGAGCCCTCTTATGTTCCAAAGCTCTTGCAAGAATAAAATCTGCCTTATCACCGAACACTTCATCATCTCCAAAAACCTTCTTGTTCCGCCACTTCCAAATCCACCATGCCCCGAATGCAAACAGGCATAACCACTAGATCCCACGAACTAACTGATAGTTCTGCAGATTATTAAGAACCCACTCCTTGCAATCTGAATTAAAGAAAATGATAGTAATATCAGACGGTAGTAGTGCTAGCCAGACCGAGCGGGCTTCATAACAATCCTGAAGAACATGGACAAGGCTTTTGGGTTCACCACATTCAACATAATCCACCGAATCAGTCAAATGTCGAGCAACACGATTAAAATTACACATGACAACATTATGACGAACCAACCAAAGGAAAACTAATATGTTTTGGAATTTCTAATTTCCAGATTAAAAACCAAAAAGCATCTGGAGCTTAAGATATCCTCTTCCTCAAAATCAACTTGGAGATAAAAAAAAGTCTGAAGACGAAGCAAAACATCCTTTGGTAATAACGAAACTAGAGAACCCCAAGCCCATTCACCATTAGACCAGAACGCAGAAACTGGTAAATTGCTTGAATAATGAGGGAAGGGAGAACAGACAAAAAAAAAGGTCGATCACTGCACCAACAATCATTCCAAAAGTTGGTCGACTTCCCATTGATAACTGCGTGACTGAGCCATCAGTCAAGAATTTGATAACTAGCCATAATACTATGCCAGTTAATAGAAGCAGCATGCTTTGAATGAAAAATATTCAGGTCCTTTCTATCAGCACGGTATTTAAGACCTAAACCCAAAAATGTTGTGGTTCAGTTAAAACAAACCAAGAAAGTTTTGCAAGCATTGCTAGGTTCATATCCTTCATCCGTCTGATTCCCATTCCCCTATGGCTACGAGGAAGCCAAACACTATGCCATTTCAGCAAGTGTGTTTTCCAATGATGTCCAGCGTGTTGCAGATACCAGTCAGCAGAGCCACCATTTGTATAGTATAAGAGGGCATCGAAGTACTGACAAACTTGATTAAAGTGATCCTACCAGCCAGAGAAAGACATAGGCCTTTCACCCAGCAAGATGATTGCTCACTTTATCCGGTAGACCTCGAAAGGTTTCTCTATTTATCTGCTGATGAATCATAGGCATCCCCAGATTGTCCATAGAGGCAATTCTAAGGGTATCACTGATATTCTTTCTAGTCAGAGCATCCATATTAGCAGAGAAGAAAACTTTGGATTTTTGATAGCTCACCCGCTGTACTGAGCAATCTCCAAAGAAATTCACAATATGTTTAATGATAAGAGCTTGGATGTTGGATGCCTCTACAAAAAGAACAATATCATAAGTGAAAAACATATGGGTCAGTTGAGGTCCAGTGTGGAAGAGTTTCACTGGATTCCAACTTTTGCAGAGCACATCATCTTCAATTATATAACTCAGCCGCTCCATACAGAGAACAAATAGATACGGGGTGACAGGGTCACCCTATTTAAGACCTATAGAAGGCACGAAACTTGTAAGCTTCTCACAGTTCTAGAGTACATGCATAGAGGATGCAACTACAAATTTCATAATAAGGTCAACCCAATTTTGTTTAAGCCTAGCCAGAAAAAGCGTATCACGGAGAAATTGCAAGCTTATTCTGTCATATGCCTTTTCAAGATCAACCTTCAGAATCGTACTGCCTTTCTTGCCCTATTTTTTATTGAAAGAATGAATCACCTTTTGCACCAAAATGATGTTATCCAATATGCTACGACCAGGAATGAAGCTAGTCTGAGTCGGGCTTATGACATAAGCAAGCATAGGCTTCAAACACTTCACAATACACTTAGTAATGACTTTGTAAATCACATTATAGAGACTTATGGGATGAAATTGAGAAGATGATTCAAGAAAAGGAACCTAGGGATGAGAGAAATCAGTGTCGAATTGATACCCGGGTCGAAACTACCCGTGTTTAAAGCATTTAGGACTAAATCACTGACTTGATCTCCCAATTTCGTCCAAAGGCATTGGTAGAAACCGAAATTAAACCCATCAGGCCCAGGAGCTTTAGAGGGAGCCATCTCAAAAATTGTTGCTTTCACCTTATCAACCGACTAGGCATAGGAGGCAAATTGCACATAGTATGAAGGCAACCCCTCATCAGAATTTCCTATGTGTACACCTCACTGGAATGCTCCCAAATCTAAAAGGTTTAGACCTAAACAACTATCAGACCCCAAGGTATCCAGCAAAATGGGACAATGATCGGACCAATGTCTAGGTAGATGATGGATACTTGCTTCAGGGAAGACCAACCTCAAGTTCATCAAACATAGGCCCCTGCCAAGTCTAGAAGCCGCACAGGTTCTAGAAGAAGAGCCCTAGTACCAGGTAAAATATGGACCCTGAAAGCCCAAATCAATCAGGTTCATTTTATTGATCCAATCCATAAAGATTGAGCTACGGTTCAGAGTTCTGTAGGAGCCCCCTTGCTTCTCATCAGCAGATTTGATACCAATAAAGTCCCCGATGAGTAGTCAGTGAAGCGAAACTGTATCCATTAGGATAAGGAGATCTTCTATAAGCTGTCTTTTAAAATACATCTGGGGTCGGACATAAGTGAATGTTACAGAAAATCCAGCCCCCCATTCTTCCCAACCTTAATCAGAATCTCCCCATGTAAAAATTGCCTTTCCTTCTTTAAAACTATAAACTCAATTTTATCATGATGCCAGAACACCCATATTCCTCCACTAAATCCCTCTATCTCCGCCACCTCAACATTAGAGAAATAAAGCTTCTTGCACATGTCAGATGCACGCGTGTCAGGAAGTCTGGTTTCAAGTAAAAGTAACCTATCCAGATCCTTTTTCAGAACCAAATGACGACAGGATTTACAGAATTTGGTGCCTCCAACACCAAAACAATTCCAAGATATAATACGCATGGACAAGATTTGACAATAAACCCAAACCAACAAATCCCTGTTGGAATGGGACCATTCCACCTAAACTCGAGGTGTCCCCTTGACCAGACTTCCGTTTGAGCTCGATATTGCTCGCGTCCATATTCCTGGGTGAAGCCCTCGGAACTACAAGTTTAATGTTTGCTCCCAGTTTGTGATTAAGTGAAGCCCTAAAAATCATATATTCATCCATATTTCCAATGCCAACATGAGTGCATTCCTGAACACGGTCAACACGACTTGTTTTAGCTCTGTTACTAGAGTCCTCCCAATCTTGGGAGTCAGTTCTCAGATTGCTCGAAACATTGCTGAGGATATCAAAAGGGTTGCGGATAACAATCCCCGAGCTAGGCACATGTTTGTTAGTTCGATTACGAATGTTTCTCGATTGGTTTGGCAGCTTAGGAGTTTCATTTTCCATCAGAATACTATTGCCTTTTGAAGTAAATTTCATATTATTATTCTGATTCTCCTTATTTTTATCTGATAAGTCTTTATTTTGCAACTCTCCCAATATCGCTCTGTCAGCCCTTGGAATATACCTTCGCCTTGGTGTTGAAACACCTTTCCACATGATTTTGATTTGACAAAATTATTTAAGTTAATCCATGATTAAGAGGCAATTAAATTTAAGTGCTTTGATTTAATTGTACTAATATGTTTGTTCAATGTTGAGTATAAGTATAAATGAAAACAGAATAAAAAAGTAAGACAGGACGAAGTCAGCATGAGAACACAGCACAAGCTGAGTAAAGTGAACTCAGCATGATAAAAGAAAAGTCATCTTCAGAACAAATACTTAAAGACGAAGCTGACCACGGAAGCTAAGTAAGAATATGACTCAGAAACAAAGAACAAAAGCAATGTCAATACAGTCAAGCTGAGTGTTCGTTAGGACAGCGCGAATGATCCGTTTGCTAGAAGACAAGATCCGACAACTGTCTGCACCAATAATAGAAACCTTGGAATTACGCACAGAGTCAATTTCGAGATGCATGTGTCAACTGTCTGTTAGCTAAAAGACGAACTGGCACTAGAAGATGCACATGCGGGAAGAAGACAAGTCTGACGTCTGCTAATCTCAGACGACAGGATTGGCCTGCAAATCTGAAGCTGACCAGAACAATGACGCAATAGATCCGTTTGAATCCAACGGATAATTCCAGATTCAAATCATTAGATGTAACATACGTGTCTGAAATTTTATTTTTCGAAATAGATAGCGTTAATTATTTATAAATTTAAATATATTATAAGGTTTAATTTAATATTTTTAGGTGTAAATTAAAAATTTAGGGAGTTTTTTAGAAAAAGCTATGATTAAAAGGACCTAATTATTATAATATAATATTATATTATGGTTAATTGTAAGAATGGTTTACATTACCATGAAGGCTACTATTAATGGGTTTACATGCATATAATTGATTATATATTCATATACTTGTATGAAAAAAAAAAAGAAAAAAAAACAAAATATGTGTCATGTATAGAATTAATTGTAAAACAATGTGTCATTATAGAATTAAAAAGTAGTTTATATTATGACATGTAATGACCACGTGTTAGGGTAGGAAGTTGAGCATTAATTTGGATGAATCCTAATTGTCTTAATTTTGCATATAAAAGGAAGGTTACACCATTGAAAATAAAAAAAAGAAGGGAGGAAAAAGAATGATTTATTAAGGAGAAGGAAGTTTTGGTTTTGTAAAAATTGAAAAGAAGAAAACGTTTTATATTGATGAATGAATATTTTAAATGCAAATTTCAACTTATAAATGGTTTCTTTTTATTAATAAAATGATTTATTTTAATTCTATAATTTTTAAAGAGAAAAAATAACGGACATCAGGTATTTAGAGTAAAACGGTTTTGTGTGAACGGGTTAGAAGCCGCAATAATGTGTCAAGCTTTACGACTGTCTACAAGAGGTAATATTATTTTCTATTTTCTTTTTAATAGGGTTTTAGTTGAATAGTTACGTATTAAAACTGACAATATTAGACGTTTCGGTTTCAAAAAGAATTAACTAGTTGTCACGGTCTAAATTTTTATATATTCAATAATAATAATAATAATGAAAAAGTTTAGAATATATAAAATTAGTACGGATAGACTCGTAGCAGTGTCACGAGTCTAATTGAACCTTCGGTCAGAATTAACGACATCAGTTTAGTGTTACAGATAAAAATTTCGGTGACGAACATAAATAGCTAATATAGAAACGTTCGGTTTAAAATGTAATTTTATATAATAATTAAGTGACCTCAATTTATCGAATTAAGATAAGTTATAAACTAGAAGGACTAATACTGATATTTGTCAATTAGAGTCGGTATAGTAAAATATATAATTGAATATTCAATTGGTACATGAATTTGAATATAAAGATAGTACAAATAGATTTATGATAATATAACGAGTCTAACACTATATTCAGTCTAAAATATCTATTCCGGTAACAGATAAAAATAAGTTCCAATTTTAAATTATTTAAGTGGCTTTGAATATATTTTATTATATTGTTTAAAAATATAACGTTTAAAGTAGTTATATACTTTTGATTTTGATTGTTTGAAGAATAATTATTTATTATCGTGGTATTTTGGAAATTCGGTCGAGAAACGAATTTCACAATCTTATATGAATTGTTTTTGGATTGAGAAAGTTTATTCGGTTGTTGTTAATATTTTTGTGATTTGGATTGAAGTCCAAATGTGATTTTTATATTGCGATATTTTGAAAGCTAGAAAAATGGTTTTGTCCATCTAGGATTGCCCGGGGTAGGAGTTGTAAGTTGTAAGACCATACCTAAGGGCGGTATGGCCAGAGTGCACGGCTGGTAGTCCTAACGTTAGGCAAGGCGAGATATGAATGAGATATCTCGATTATTGATATGATTGATATTATGATAAGCTACACGGGTGGAATTCGAGGATGGACACACACGCAAATTTAGTATCACGTTTTGAAAATGCTTTGATGATTCGATGTTTTACGATTTATTTGATTACGAGCTGGTTTGATAAAACGATTACGAATTGGTTTGAATAAAATGTTTATTGTTTTGATTAGATTTGATTGCGTTTGATGAAACGTTGTTCAATTTGATTCGTTTTGATAAAACATTATTCGATTTGATTCGTTTTGATAAAATGCTATTCGATTTGATTCGTTTTGATAAAATGATTTATAACAAAGTGAAATATCCAATTAAAATATTAGCGTGTCATTCAACGTGTCAATAAGTTAAAACGTCTCAATAAGTTAATAGAACTACCAAAGTCAAGAGAACTACCTAAAATAGGTAGAACTACGTGGCTTTGATTCTCGATTTAAAGATTCAAAGATATTCGAGATACGGAGGAAGCTTGATAGAATTATCAAGTCCAAGCCAAATAATTAAATAAAACTTTAGGTAGTCCAAATATATTTTTATCTATTAGAAAATTAAATTAAGAATTGAACTAGTTAAAGATGGAAGAGCCGAATTCGTAGACTGTTATCCTGTTTTCTTTTCATACCCGATGCGGTTTAGGGTCGGGTGTGACATTAGAGCTTCAGACCTCAACTATAAAAGGACAAGTTCATTCTTGGATCTTTTGCGGATTGCCGAAGTACAAAAAGAGAAAAAGAGCATACATACAAAGCACATTCAAACAAGAAAAAGATCTTACACCAAATTTCCATTTCTGTGTAAAAGCTAGATTGATTTTGTAATCATCTAAAGTGTTCTTCATCTAGAAAGAACAAGTTTGTATCAATTGTAAAATTGAGAGAGTTGTGCTGAGTACTCGGTTTTAAGTACTCAGCGGTAGAAAATCTGAGTGTTTGGTTATAGCGCTCAGTAGGAGTTGAGTAGACGAATAGAGGAAGGTAATCTTGCACATTCAACTGCCTTGTAAACGGTTTGTGCTCTACCTTTAAAGAGCTCAGTATTGGATTGAAAAAGCCCGGAGGGACTCTGGGGACTGGACGTAGGCGGAGAGGCCGAACCAGGATAAGTCGTGCTGAGTAATTTCTAACTCTCTCTCAATATATCTATATATGTGTTGCTTGATTAAATTGCTCAGAATATAGATTGTAAAAGCTGACACTGAGTAATCTTGGTGCTGAGTTGGAAGCTGACCTCAAGTGTTAATTCCCAACTCACAAGTAAAAGAGTTCTAGTCAGCATCTGATTAAAGATGTCTTACATCTCTCGGCCGTGCTGACCTAAACGAAGTTAAGTAACTTAAAGAATCAATTAAGTCAGCATAATTAAACGAAAATGTTACATTAGTTCCTAACCCCTCTGGAACTAATCATATGGGACCAACAAGTGGTATCAGAGCTAAGTAGCTCACTACTCAAAGATATAACTATCTTGAGCTGATCCCGATAAATGGCTGAGAACAGCATTCGTTTCCTTCCAGGAAATCAAACAACCTGAAGGATTATCAATTAGTCAGTCTCCCTTGTTTTTCGGTTCATTGCCTCTGAGTCTGGTCGAAGAATTGTTGACTCAGCTCAAGCTCTCATCCAGGACCTCCATCAATCAAGTACCAATGCCGCTGAATCTAATACTGTTGAGACAACTCCATTTTCGTCTATCACTCAGCTTCTCACTAAGATCAAAGGTATGAAGGATCTTCTGAGTGTCATGACTACACTACAATCTCAACAGCCCAGGCAGGACTCTATTATAAAGCTGGCCGAACTCCAGCTGACCATGGTCAACCATATAAACTCACTACAAAGGGAGTTTCATCAACTGTCAGCTGTGAACTCAGCATATGCCACTTCTGTCGAAGTACATTATCTCTTCAGCCAACTTCACACTGAGCAAAAGAAAACCAATCACCAGCTTTCCACCTCCTCTCAGTGCTCCATTGAACAAATAAGCGAGGATGTGCGCCTGCTGAACTTAAACAGACAAGAGATGGCAACTGACGAGCTTAAAACCAACGAGATTCTGAAGTATTCTCGAGCAACTTTCAAAAATGTTTCATCAAGCCTTTGCCATGCTCACTGAAACCATGCACTGGATTGGCAAGTCTCAAGCCGCTGTTTTAAGTATGCTGAGTGCTGCATCAATCGGAATTCCTCGATCCATTGTGGATGATGGTGTTCCAATTTTCGACGGAATGAATGAAAGCACGAGAAAGCTAAAGGCATTTTCTCAGCGCCTCACTCAAGCTGCAATTGACGCCACCTTCATTCCCAAACCTGATGATGGCAAAACGGGGGAGAAAGAACAAGCCCCAAGAACTCAGCAAGCCTCAGTTAGTCAGCCGCAACACAAGGGCAAGGGCAAACAAAAGTAGCTTAACTTGTATTATCTAGGATAGCTAGCTTTTTGAACCTTTATATCTATATTTTTTTTGTGAACCTTGTTGTGCTGACTTTAAATTCAAAACAAATTATATGCATCTCTTTCATACTGACTACTCTTATGCGATGCTTACTTAAGTGATTGATATAATTTGTTAAAACGCATCTTCATTAAATCAACTGTGCTACGCTGTCTATATTAATTGATGATATGTTTGTTGTGTTGATCATACATGTTGACCACTTCTTATATGTCCACTTAACTAAAACTCATTGAACAAAGCTTACTCAGCGCTCTCTGATATTTAAACCTTCCGCGTAAAACTGAGTTAAATAGAATATGTTCCATGAGCTGACCTATTTCTAAAAACTGACCTTAGACTTACTCAATTAAACCTTGAAATGTTTAGAGTAAAACTAAGTCAGTAGCTCAACCCTTACGGGGGAGTTAATTGATAAAATAAGGTCAACTATCATGGGGGAGCTCAACACTGAGTTCTTCGACTGAATATTTTTGCCAACATCAAAATGGGGGAGTTTGTTGAAACACCTTTCCACATGATTTTTGATTTGATAAAATTATTTAAATAATGATAAAAATATTCTAACACATTAAATTTAAATGCTTTGATTTATTACACTAATGTGTTTGTTCAATGTTAAGTTTAATTGTGTTTAAGACATTGAGATTAAAAAAGCCCAAAGGCCCATAAAGTGGAAGTCAAGCCCAAGTCAACACATCAATACCATTCGGCCCAAGAGTTCAAAACAAAGCCGTATCAACTAAAACGACGACTCAGCAAGAGAAGGATCGAGAAGCCTTCGTGGCAAAAGCTTCAAGTAGAAGCTGATGAGTTGGACGACAAAGCAGTCTGGACAGCGGTAGGCAATGTTCAACTTCTAGACAAAGTATTTCTACTTTGGAAAAAGTTCAGAAGGCGCAAAAAGCTGTCTCGTGGACTTTTCCTTAAATGTCGAAACATTCTGTCGAAGACTAACGAAGACAGAAGATGCGTGAATCCTATTGGCCAACGACGCTGAGCACGCCCAGAGTGACAACGACAGGAAGCCGTTTCCCTCCAACGGTTATTTCGAAATTCGAAATGACCAGGTGCCTCAAGTGTCACTATATAAAGGCCATCCATTTGCTTCAATCGATATAGAACTTCAAGTAGTCGAAACACTGACCAAATTCATACTCGAAGATTCTGTGAGAAAAGCAAAGCAAATACCTTACACCAATTTCCATATTATTGTGTAAAAGTCTAGAGTGATTTCCAATCATCTAAAGTGTCTTAGCAATCGTTGTTTAGGACAAACACTTTATCATTTCTAGAAGAATAGAAAGGAGAGGCTGAGTACTCGGTTATAGTACTCAGCGTAGATATAGAGTGAGTAGAGGTATAGAGGAAGGTACTCTTGTTATACTCAGCTTCTATTTGTAAAAGGTTTCGTGCTCTACCTTTAAAGAGCTCAGTAGAGAATTCAAAAAGCTCGGAACGAGTTCTGGGGACTGGACGTAGGCGGAGAGGCCGAACCAGGATAAGTTTGCTGAGTAATATCTTTCTAACCCTTAAACTCCTTTAATATATATTACTTGCTGTGAAAACTGACTAAGTAAAGAACTCACGCTGAGTTAAGTTTACTAAGAAGCTGAGTTCAGGAATAGACTCGAAGTGCTATTTCCTGACTCAAGTAAAGAAGCAAACTTAGTCACAAGTTGACTAAGCTTGTGTCTTGAATCTACTTAGTGACGCTGTGTAAACCTTTTCATATGAAAAGAAGTCAGCCCTAATGGACAAAATTTTAATTAGTTCCTATCTCCACTTTGGAACTAACTTGTCACGTTATAAGGGACCAACATATATCTTCTGTGTGTCCCTCTCTATCACAGTATGTGCAATTGGCAGTTGTTTGGAGTAGGATTTCCTGTGGTTTGAGTAGTTGGTGTTTGAGGAATTTTGGTTGTTTCTCAAATGGGAATTTTGGGTGTTGTTTTTCTGGTAGGTATTATTGACATTTGCAGTAAATGCCACAGGCTCAGGGGTGTTTGTCATTTGGTTGAAAGGCTGTATTTGTCTCTCGTGTCGTTTAGAAAGATTGAACACTCGATTGAGTGAGGGAAGAGGTTCCATGAGCATAATATGAGAGCATATAGTATTAAAATTGGAATTTAATCCTCTAAGGAAAATGATTACCTGGTCAGAATCAAGATAAGCTCTGAACTTGGCAATGGATCCACAGTTGCAAGCTGGGTTGCAGCAACTAACGGGTAAGGGGCGAAAATTTATTAGTTCATCCTACAAGATCTTCATCTGAGTGTAATAATCAGATATTAGCAATGATCCTTGTTTGAGATTTTGGATCTCTTTCTGTAGTTCAGAAATCCTTAGGTTATCTCCTTGAGAAAAGCGATCCTTCAGATCGTCCCATACATCCTGAGCTCCGTCCATCCAAATAACACTTTGGCCAATGGACGGTGAAACTGATTGAGATCTAAGAGAGGACCATGTTGTTGCAACATTCCCAAGTTGGGTACTAGTTATCTCCTACATCTAGAGCTTTGAGTGAACCATCAACAAATTTGTATTTGTTCTTTGACATCTACGCCATTTGCATCGATCTGCTCCATTGGTGATAATTAGGACCAGTTAAGACAGAGGTGACTAGTATTAGAGATGGGTTTTCATTTGTAGATAGGTGATAAGAATTTGACGTTGTAATGGCCGCCATTTATAAAGAGTGAAGAAAGAAGAAGATAAAAAAATAAGGTCTGATACGAAAGCTTTTCAGAGATGCTCTGATACCATAATAAACTCAATAGAGGAAAATAATTCTTCTTCCTTGATTAGCTTATTGATGAGCAACGAACTTATATACAGGAAAGAACAATCACACAATGCGTGTGATGGCAGCCAAAAAGAATCACATGCCCAACCTAAAAATATCCTATTGTTACAAGAAAGGGAAAAATAACCAAACTAGCTAATGGACAAAACGTAGTAGACCTAATAGTACAACTAATTACAATTGTTTATTTTGTTGGACCCTGACTTGGTTGAGGGTTGGTTTGTATTATTTGGGCCTAATGTAGTTGGACTGAGTTTAGCATATTCTTCCGCGAAGGTAAAATAAGAGATAAGAAATTATTTTCTTAAAAGTTTAAAATAAAAAGTATAAAAATATCTATATCATTATAAACTAAGCGCATTTCATTGATGACTTCATAAATGGTAGTGTAATTTTAGAAGATTGAATCAATTTCAAACATCATTTAAAAAATATATTATTTTTTATGTATTTATGCACAAATTTTATATTAATTAGTTCAGAAAGTAAAAGTTTTGCGTTTTTATAATAGGTGTGATGATGAAATATGTTTAACCTAGATGAAATATTTGGGCGATTTATTTATTTATTTTGTTACATAAGCACAACAGAACATGTGATAAGAATTTAAATAAGATGAGACAAACACAATAATATATGTATATATGTATCTTTGATAGTAAAAAGAAATATTTGTGTTTTCACATTTTGTCAAATTTGTATTTGCGGAGTTTTTTATTCCAATGAAGACTGAAGTTTTCGTTTTGCTAAAAAAAAAGATCTTTTAGTTTGATATCGAAAAAATGACCGCTAGCGATCTTAAAATGGAAATTTTCAAAAATTAAAGTTGGTTAGTACCAAATTGAGTATGGAACCAAATTTTTTATTTTTCGAAATCATCCTTTTCAGAGGTTTCTCTCTCCTCACAAAACAACACCTAAATAATATGAAAATTAAAAATTTAAAGTGTTGTAGCCTAAGCTGAACAGTAAATTTGTTGAAAAGGAAATTGATCGTCAAAAAGTCCGTTGATCTTCTAAGGGAAGGTGGTCCTTCAGATCAGGGAAAACTCTTTCTCACTCTTATTTTTGAGAAAATTCCAAAATAATAGCGGGGAGCAATTGATATAACCCTAGTACACGTAACCCATTATCCATCGGAGTAACTACACTCACGTTCAATACCATAGCTTCCTGATAACCCACAAGTAACTTCCTCCTCATTGGATATAAATAATCCTTCAGTTGATGACGGAGGGGTTGGATTTTGAGCAATAGAATCAATACTATATTTATTATATTTGACTTAGGCATTAAAGCGTTTGTTGAAAAATTGCTTCCCACATTGTAACAGGTACGGTACTCTGGAATATCTACCGTCATCTCAAGGATATCTACCGTCGTCTCCAGAATATCTACCGTCATCTCAAGAATATCTACCTTCATCGCTAGAATATCTACCGTCATTGCCTGATCGGAAGGACCGCCTTCCCTCAGAAGATCAACTGACCATTTGACGATCAATTTCCTTTTCAATAAATTTACTGTTCAGCTTAGGCTACAACATAAAGAATTAAAGTTATTTGTAATATCATCAAGTCTTTGTTTTGATGTTGTCAATGCTCATTTTAATTTTGAGGTCCTTATTTTTAACAAAGTGAAAGACCTTAGTCATTTCTTGGTCGTAAAAAAAATCTCTGTCCCCGTTTGGACAAAATTTTTTTACAGGTATCTGTTTGACAAAACGTGAAAGCACCAAGTTGTTTTAGACTTTTACCATAATTGATATGTTAATAGTGATAACATGACACGTACACAAGTAGAGTAAAGATAACAAGATTTGTGATTGAGGAGAGACTTCGTTAATATGGTTGGAAATTGGTCCAATTTGTCAAAGTTAGATCCTTAATTGTACCATTTAAAGTATTAGAAGATAACGCTTTTAGTCGATAGTTATAGAATGTTTTTGTACCTTATCTCATATATATATTGTTGCGAAAATTCAAAATTAGGTATAAATAACAACAAAAGACATTGACTGATTCATGATCCACTAACATTAAGAGGTGTTTGGGATATTCTCTAGTAATATATGGGTGTTCTACACATAATTTTCATTGAGTTTTTCGAGGGTTTGTGTAAGCTCACCCCCTCCCTCCCTCTAAGCATCCCTTGGATTTTTCAATGGCGGAAAAAGAGAGATGCACGGAAGTTTTGTTGTACCCTCAACTACTAAATCTACCTTGAAAAAATGGTTACAGTTTCACCCTCCACTTGAAGAAAAGTTTAAAAATGTTGCAATTGTATCCGAAAACCCTCTTCTTTGACTCCACTACTAGTATAAATTAGGGGTGACAACGGAGCGAGGCATCGTCCTCAATATTTTTGAGGGTGGTTCTGGAAAATTTTCAAATAAAGTTCAGGAATTTTACGCATGCACGGATGTCTATGGGTGACGAAGAATCCCCAAATGGTATGGGTGCCGAAGGATAAATTGGGGAAAAGGAAGCTAGTGAAATTGCTCAATTTTCCATATTTGATGTGCTCTCTAATACCATGTCGAAAGAGAGAATTGCATATTATATGTTGATAATTTATCAAAAGATATATTAGGATAGTTTTACCAACACATTAAACCAATGTATTTTAGCCCGATAAATTACATCCATGGCCACTGAATTTTATCCATTTTAACATTATTATCACTGAACTTCAGTTTACTATTACATTCAATTACACCCCACATTCCCTCATTTATTATTACATTCAATTACACCTCAAAATAAACAAGATTAGCTCTATTTTTTTAGCCTTTATATATATATGAAATTTATTTATTTTAATATAAATAGTGATAAAATTATATAGGAGGACCTATTTCTTTCCGAAACCCCATTGATAAAAAAAAATTAAAAGCTCTATTTCATTATATATAAATTTTTATTATTAAAAGAGTCATTGTTACTTATTTTGCCTAGGGCTTCTAAATTGTCATGACCGACCCTGTAACTTAGCACTATATTAACATAATTACATCATTTACCGTTGATTAATATGTGCACTCCAATAATAGTTAATCCTCCATTATAAACTTGATGAAAATGATATTTTAAACAATTTTAATTTTTGAACTTTTAGTTTAGACATCATTTAAGTGTTATTTAGTTAAAAAATTATTGTTTAAAGAAAAAAATTAAATGGCATGGTGTCCGTAAATTTTTTTTTTTTTTAAATCTGGACTGTTAGTAAAGAGTAAATTTGATATGATATTAATTTGGACCAAAATCAATTATATATATATATATATAATTTTTTTTGTTAAAGTTTGTTACATATACTAACATGCGTTTGTTTGTTAAAAAATAATAATAAGAAAAAAATTTGTTTTGTAATTTTTTCGATATTTAATTACAACTAAAAAATGAAAAGAAATCATAATCACTACTATTTTTAAAAGGTAAAAAAAAAAGATATAGTAAAATTGAAAGACTAAAATAGTACAATATTTCCTCACATTTTTTTCCACTAATCTAAAATTTTAGTAAGCATATAAACACCAAAAAAATCTATTGTATACAAACAAATGGAATTTAAAATTCAAAAGTTTTCTACATATATATATAAATTCAAGATAACTTCTGTGTTGGCTCTCCAAAGCTTTAAAGTCAATCAGAACCGTAACTATCAAAATTCTCAACTAAGCAAAAATCATCAATTCAGTCATCAATTCTAAGCAAAAATCATTAATTGATTTGGTTGGGTTAAATACTTTTAGACCCTATTATCCAAATCCATTTTGAGCCAACACAGAAGTTATTATAGTCCATATCAAATAGTCACAATTACTAATTTTTGGATAGTATGATAACTTTAATTGATGATTTTGGATAGAATGATCTGATTTTTGTTTTTGTTTGTTTTTAGTTTAGGATCAAATATCCATGCCTAAATTCAAACTCGTGGAGATCTTTAAGGCTAAATTAACTACAAGCCAACCTTAATGTCAATTAAGCAAAAAGCAAAAATCCAAAAGGTTGGCCATTAATAAAAACTACTGAATGATATTTTTTGCAAATGGAATTTGAAATTCAAAAGTTTGCTCCAAACTAAAGATTTAAAAAAAAATCCTTGAGTGAATTAAGCAAAAATCATCAATTGAGTTATCATCCTAAGTAAAAATCATCGATTGATTCGGTTCGGTTCGATTGAACAGTTTTAGACACTATTCTCCAAATCCATTTTAAGGAACCATATAGATCATTATAATTCATGTCAAATAGTCACAGTTACCGATTTTAGAATAAAATGATAAGTCAATTAATGATTTAGGTCTAAACTCAAAAAAAACATCAGTCACCGTATGGACAAAAAAAAAAAAAATTCACAGGTATCTATTTGAGAAAACGTGAAAGCACCAAGTTGTTTTAGAGTTTTACCATAATTGATATGTTACTAGTGATAACATGACACGTACACAAGTAGAGTAAAGATAACAAGTTTTGTGATTGAGGCGAGACTTCGTTAATATGGTTGGAAATTGGTCCAATTTGTCAAAGTTAGATCCTTAATTGTACCATTTAAAGTATTAGAAGATAACACTTTTAGTCGATAGTTATAGAATGTTTTTGTACCTTATCTCATATATATATATTGATACGAAAATTCAAAATTAGATATAAATAACAGTAAAAGACATTGACTGATTCATGATCCATTGACATTAAGAGGTGTTTGGGATATTCTCTAGTAATATATGGCACATAATTTTCATTGAGTTTTTCGACGGTTTGATAAATTATGGTAGTTTTACCAACACATTAAACCAATGTATTTTAGCCCGATAAATTACATCCATAGCAACTGAATCTTATCCATTTTAACACATCTTCTACCCTCATTTACTATTACATTCAATTACAGATCAAAACAAACAAGATTAACTATCCTCACTTACTTTAAAATACCTCCATCCAAACAAGCTGTTACACCCAAACTTAATCTCAGGTCTACATTTCTCACTATTGTGATCTCTATAGCTGCAATTGCATCTTTGTTCCTTTTTTGGGTTTTCATTCTCCAAGACAAGTACTTGTATTGGGGCAACAGAATTGACTGTCACCAAGAATCCAGCCTCAGGTGTACCCTTGAAGAAGCTTTGTTCTTAAACAGGTATATATCATTTGGTTTTCCTCAGGTTTCTATATCTTTAGATGCTGTGGAAGTTTGGAAACTGCTAATTTGAATTTTTGTTTCACTGGTTTTTAGTACTACTACTTGTTTAATTGGGTTGGATTTGAGAAACGAAAATTGTATTGGGATAAGTGGACTAGAATTTGAAAATTTTAATTTCTGCAACTATGTTACAACTTTTCTTGTTGCAGGACCTTTGTGATGTCTTCTGAAATTTGCATTAATCCAATAGACAATAAGAAGGGGATTCTTCATCATCTAATTAATTAAATTTTAGAATTCATCCAAATGGACCTCCCTTAACCACTACTTAAACATCTAGTCATCAAGGACACTAATTCTTAATTATCATTACTAATGACAAAAATTCACTGTAATTTAATTCTCCTTTTTAAGGATATTTACTCTTTTAGCCCTATTACATAGTATTATATACAATAGCCGTGATCGCCGACTATATCATTTTCCATCGTCGTTTTACATGATGGAACAAGCATGGGGATTCTCGTCGCTGAATGGATGGTTGTACGCTGGTTCAATATAATACCCTTGTTGCATGTGTCCATAATTGTACACCGGAGTCTTGTCATAACTGTATTGCGGTTGTTGCGGGTAACTCTGAGCAAATATCCCGTCCATCCATGAAGTCGGAACATATGCCGGATAATAGTCCATTTTATTTATTACCTCCGCCATAGCATCACCGTGACCACTAGCTGCCGTCGCGGTCGCCGGATCTGGAACTGGAGCTGGAGCTTCTTTGTTCTTCACCTTTGCTTCTTCTCCTCTTTCATCGCCTTTCTTATTCTTTTTCTCTCCTGCTCCTGCTCCGGCTTGATCTTTCTTACCACCACTCTTTTTCTCGCCGGCTTTGGCGCCTTCTTTATTATCATCCTTCTTTTTCATGCTAAAATCCTATTCAATTCTCACCTTCTAAATGCTTCAGGGCTCTTCTAATTTTCTTACAACAGCCTACACAATGCATGTCGATTTTGTAAACAGAAACAGGCTTCGGTTCGCCGGCGGCAGCGGCGGAGGCGGCAGCGTTTTTATCTCCTTCGCCTTCTGTCTGCTCCTAAGAAAAACAAAATTGCATCAGATCAAAAAATCTTAATAAACAGTAAAGTGTGATTCAAAGGTGAATTCAAGCAAGGATAAGGTGTTAAAAACATTGGTAGAGTAATTTTAATTTTATCCTAACAACATAATATTAATTAGGCTAATTTTAATTTTAATTACACTTGATTTTTAAAAAATTTCATTTTGAGATCAATATTGGTCAAATTTGAAGAAATAAAAATTTTATCAACAACATATACCGATCTAAAAAGAATATGAAACCACGTACTCCCTCCATTCCATTATATAGGTCATTCTAGCAAATTGGTTTTTTCTCTAAATATAAGTCATTCTAGGATTCCAATGCTTATTGCCCAATAGTGACATGAGAGAGAATTATTTTTTGTATTGGTACATGTGTTTTTTAATATTTCAATGTTTATTGCCCAATAGTGACATGAGAGAGAATTTTTTTTAGTTAACCAATATATTTCTTAATTTGTGTGAAATACCCTAAAATGACTTATATAATGGAATGGAGTGAGTAATATTTATTTGAAATTAACTCAGACAACTCACTTGATCTGGTCGAGTTTCAAACTCAATCGTTATGTCTATGTCGCATAGTCCGAAACACTTTCCAAAAGCTAGTTTGCTCTTTGCGGACATAGCTTTAATTATAAGATAATCTTGGAGGTCCTCCATTGCCATGGCGGCACCTTTGAAATGTTTCCACATTTAGACTGATCTTTGTTCGTGTTTGTCGAGCACTTCAAATGGGTGAGATTGATGGCCTAAAGATTTAATATAAAATGGTTTGTAATGAATGAAAATTCAACTAATAGAACAAAATTAACTTTAAAATAAAGGATATTTGATTATCTACTTTTCTCTTTATGTTTTCCTTTTCACTTTAAAAGAGAGAGTTTTATGTGTTGGGTTAAACATCATTTGTTTCCCTTTTATAGCTGAAAAATCAATCTTTTCAATCGTAACAGTCAATTTCATTGAATTTTCAGTTTCGAATTTATTTACATTATAACCGATTAAATTTAATTTCATTGAATTTTCACAACTGATTAAATATAGTTAAATATACATCTTACCATTTTTAAGAAAAATGCATTCCAAAATTTATTACATTGTAACTGTCCAAATTTTTCAGTTTTAAAATTGTATTCCATTCTAACCTATTAAAATTCAATTAATTGTTTTATAATGGTTAAAATACATTAATAGCTTCTGAACTTATCTCAAAATGTTGATTGGCCCACTAAACTTATAAAGTGTTTTGTTAACTCCCTCAACTTGTTTAAAGTAACCTATTTGACACCTAGATTTGTTTAAAATCACATATTGGTCTCCTAAACTCGCTTATAGTGATTCATTAGCCTCTGAACTTGTTTAAAGTGATATACATTTCAATTTGTTTAAATCTATATAAAAAAAAGTCAAAACTTAAAAAATAAAGGTATGATTCACGATTCTATATCTTTAAAACAAATTAACTTTCTATTTTTTACACCTTTATGACGTTTTTATAAGATTTAGGGACTTAATCATTACACTTTAGGTAAGTTCATCGGCCTAATCATTACACTTTAGATATAATTGAAAGACGATTGTAAACCTTTCAAATGGAGATGATTCGCTCCTGCTCTTCAACTTCTTCAAAATGTGTTCTCCGTCGGTCCTAATCCCGCTCTTTTTTAGCCCTATATTATATCTCATCCCTCTTCCCAATCCGAGTAGCTCCATCTTTTCACCTTGGTTCGAAACATTTGGATCGATTGTCGATGAACTCATACCACATAGAGATTGAAGTCAGAGATGAGGGTGCGTATAGAGAAGAGCAAGGAGAATAATTAGGGCTGTAAAATGAAATTATTTAGGGGGAAAGCATTTTTGTTTTGGGGAAAGATCCCGCAAACCACATACTTGTCAAGCAGAGGTTCAAAATGTAAATCAAATAATTGGCCAAATTCCAAATTAATTAAAAATAAAAACTATTTGAGAAAACCCCTCAATAATTGATGATTTTTGTTTTTCCTTTAGCTTTTAGTATGGGCAACACAGAAAAAACAATTATTTGTGTTTGTTTTTATTTTTAGTTTCTATTTTAATTTCCATAGAAAATAAAAAATATTTAGTAAGAATTTTACAATCTATGTTACATACGGGTGCCAAATACATGATTGTTCGGTTGGGGGCCGATTTTACATATGATGTGTAAAAGAAATTTCTTTTGCTAAACCGAACTTGTTCAAATTTTTTTCATACGTGTTATAATCAGAATGGTCAAAAACTAATTTTTAAGTACCAATATAAAACTTTACAAAATTAAGCCAATATTGTGTTTAAATTTCTTAAAATGTAAAATTGTTTCTAATAGAAAAAATCGGATTTACAAACAGCCTAATACGAAAAAAAAAATGGATTTAAGATTTGTCGAATAGGCCAAAAAAATTAGAATTTTGAATTCAAGGAGAGCCTAACAGGCAAAAAAAATTAGAATTTTAGATTTAGAGAAGGCCTAACAAGTTAAAAAAAATTGAAATTTTCGATTTAGAGTGGCGTAACAGACCTGGACCAATTTTGGAGTGCTAATTCAGTATCTGAGCATTATTTCTTGGAAACATGGGACCAGAACGACCATAGCCTCAAATTTCGTGAAGACAGAAAGGTCTAAAACTAATCGTGGGCATGGTGGTTTCGGCGGCCGGAGGAACCCGGACCCCCTCCTGTCTCTACCCCTGGATAAATAAACATAATTTACCAGTTTATAATGTGAAATGTAAAATTGATTAATGTGTTTTTATATCTTATTACTAATAATGAAAAAAGTACAATAAAAATGATTTGTAAAAACAAGGGTTAAGGTGCAAAAATACCCCTAACGTTTTGGGTCAGGAGCAATTTTACCCCTAACGTCTAAAATGGTGCAATTTTACCCCTAACGTTGGAAGCCAAGAGCAATTTTACCCCTAACGTTGATACATTGGGTTAATTTGAGAAATAATTCATCAAACTGTTTTCTCGATCATGAATCTTGTATCTACACTTTACAAGTGCGTCATTTTATCAGTAACAAATCACAAACATATAGGGATGTGAAAAAATATAACAAATAATAAAAAAATGAAGTTATATGTCTTTTGTACGAATTAGACAAAAAAATCAAAAAAATCACCGAATTTATAAATATTAATCTCCAATTCTATTATTAAATTATAAAAAACATGAAATCCTTTGTTTTAGAACGGATTAATATGCAATTGGTGCAAAATAAGGAACAAAAATATATGTATTTTATAATAGGGGTAAAATTGACCCAAATTATCAACGTTAGGGGTTAAATTGCTATTGGCTACAAGCGTTAGGGATAAAATTGCACCATTTTAGACGTTAGGGGTAAAATTGCTCCTGACAAAAAACGTTAGGGGTATTTTTGCACTTTAACCCTGAAAACAATTCTCCTCGTGGTTTAAATTTTTACAAACATAAATCTGTATTTTGTGAATTTTGTTTTTTTTTTTGGTAAGAAGGGAAGAAAAAAAACAAACAAACAAAAACCTAACCCGAGATCAGTCTAGGAAGACTGACCCCAATCCTATCCTCAAGAAGAGAAGATAACAGAAAAGAAGGAGGAACGGAAAGGGTAGAAACACCTAACATCCCCCCATGCCCAGACAGCTGCCAAGCGATCCGCCACGCAGTTTTGCTCCCTATAAATATGGGAGAAGGTAAGAGAATCGAAGGCAGAACGAAGCCTCAAGATGACTTCAATGAGATTCTGACTCTTAAGACAAACAGCCTGTCTATCCGAAATCCTGTTGATAGCCTCCAAATTGTCAGACTCCACCGAAAGTCTTTTAACACCCATGCGAATGGCGAGTTTAATGCCAGACAAGATCCCCCAGAGCTCCGCAGTAAAGGAGGAGCCCGTACCTAAGTTATGGGTAAACCCAGCCAGCCAGGCGCCACCAGCATCCCGAAGAACTCCACCAGCAGCAATTCTGGCATTACTAAGGCAGGAGCCATCCGTTTTCAACTTGACAACCCCTTCCATGAGCTTCCTCCAACCAACTAACTGGACCTCTTTAACCGGGGAGGGGTATTTTGTGAATTTTGTAGTTGAATGATATGTTAATCTTTCAGTTAAAAAATACTTGTGATTTAATTAATCTATAAAGTTAGACCGTATATTTTGAATAATTTATAAAATCAATCTCTTTAATTGTTTCAAATCGCTCAGAGTAAATAATTATAATAATAATTTTTGAAGAAATAATTAGATCTGTAAACTATAAAAAAAAAATATAAATTTTATTTGTAAATTTTTAAACCACGAGAATTATCTTTATAAATTTATCGAACCATAAATTTTAGTTTTATATTTTTTAGGGTTAAGGTGCAAAAATACTCCTAACGGTTTGGGCTAGGAGCAATTTTACCCTTAACGTCTAAAATAGTGCAATTTTGCCCCTATAACGTTTGTAGCCAAGAGCAATTTTACCCCTAACGTTGGTAATTTGGGTCAATTTCAGATAATATTATAAAACACAGATATTTTTATTCATTATTTTGCATCAATTGCATATCAATTCATTCTTAAAAAAAAGGATTGCATGTTTTTTATAATTTAATAATAGAATTAGAGATTAATATTTATAAATTCGGTGAATTTTTTAAATTTTTTTTGTCTAATTTGTACAAAAGACAGTATATTTTTTTTTATTTTTTTCACATCCCAACATATGTGTATGATTTGTTACTGATAAAATAACGCAAATGTGAAGTGTAGATGATAAAATTTATGACCGAGAAGACAGTTTGTTGAATTATTTCTGAAATTGACCCAATTTATCAACATTAGGGATAAAATTGCTTTTGACTACAAATATTAAGGGTAAAATTGCTCATGATCCAAAACGTGAGGGGTATTTTTGCACCTTAACCCTACTTTGTATTCTTATAAAAGAAAAAAAATTAGAAGTCTCGAGAAAACCAGTTGGTATTGAGTCAGGACGCCCGTGCAAATCCATGTCATCTTCTTCTGTTTCTCTTATTATTTTATTAGCTAAATGGTTTTGTATTTAATTAATTAAATAGATTGAGAAAGTTGATTTGATTTTAGAAGGTTGAAAAGTTTGAAAATTGACTGTAGAAATTATAATCATAATAACACGAGGAAACATTACTTTGATTTTATTTTGACTTTTTATTAATTTGGATAAGTTTTGGAACATTGAATTTCAATTTGTCTCCCAATTGTAAGAATTATTCTTTTGATTATTAAAAAAAAAATAGATGAATGAACGTAAACTTTATTTAATAATGAAGTCACTTATTATAAAAGAATTTGAGAATTTAGATTCATAGGTAGGTCTATTTTTAATAAAAATAATAATTCTAATATAAGTAAATAAAAAATTACAATATATACCGTGATCGAAAAACGAATAAAAACATATTCCACTCAGAATCGATTTAATAGTCGATTTTTAGGAATGACTTCATCATTTCTCAATGAGCCGGATCTATACGATGATATACAAACCACTTATATTAATATCATCTAGGAAGACGTACGACAACATAGAGAGACATGTCATAACCACCCATAAAGGAAAAGAGAACAAAAAAGAAAATACAAAATACAAACAAAGAAGAAACTATCAACAAATGGAAGAAAATCTGATGTCCCATTTCAGTGTCTCCTTTCATATCCCTCTCATAAAGGGGACAGTGAAATAGAGACATCCGATTTTCTTTCCAAATCTACCATAGTAAAGCAAATGAGAAGCTTACCTTCTGTCCAAAAGCTGAAAGAACCCTAAATCAATTACTCTATATTTTTAAGTGCAATTTATCTCCTTAATTTATTTAAATGACATATTAACCTCTTAAATCCATATGGCGGACTAAGAATAAATTTTGAAAAAGTTGAAATTTGTACCTTTAAACAAGTTGAGGAACTAATAGATTATTTTAAGAAAGTTCAGAGAGCTAATAGATACTTTTCAAAAAATACATTAGTCACTTTAAGAAAATTTGAGGGAGGTTAATAGAACTATTTCAAAGTACTGGACAATTTACTTTTCTTAAAGCAAATACGTTGGACTAAAGGTGTATTAAGCCGTTTACTTTGCCTTACTTTGTTTGCTGGCTCTAAGCCCCCTCCTTACTACAGTAGCAGTCTCGATTTATGAGGTACCCGCAATGTGGAAGATGCAGGTGGGAGTTCAGTGCTAGGAGCGGATTCAGCATATTTTATAGATAGACGCATGAACGGGGCTACGTATTTCTTAAGGGTGTACATTACAGACGTATGATCATTACGCTTCAACCCGGTTATTCTATTCCACCTCTTAGAAAGAAAAGAACTTAAATCAAAATACTTAATAGCATGACGATACATTTATATAGCAGGTTTACTATAAGGTTCTCCTACAGCGCTGACTGACTCTCTCGCGCTTGCTCTAGCTGGTTTACCCCAATCCGTACCTTATTCTTACTATAGCTCGAGGGTTTTCGGGATAGATGACTGAAAATCCTACTTAGAGATCGCAACTATAGTCAGAGTTGGAGTTCCCATCCGTCGAGGCGGAGACGGGATTTGAACCCATGACTTCAAGGTTATGAGCCTTGCGAGCTACCAAACTGCTCTACCCCGCGTGATGGCGCGAAGAACTCGGAACTAATCTAGTGGACAAACAAGGCTTGAATGTGCCCCCTACCATATCTGTACAAATAGAATAGCGCATTTATACAGAATGGTAAAGGGACCCCTCGAGGAGGATCGATGATCATTCGAAGGGAAGTAGACTACTCAAGAATTTCACATTTCATTTAGGTCGTAATTGTGAGAATTGAATAAAGAATTCAGAAATTCTAAAAAAATGTATTAAAGAAGAATGAATTAATGAAGGCTTGCTTGGTACTCATTGGGAACTTGAGTAAGGAGTAGCTCTTTTTGGGGTTTTATCGAATTTGGGATGAATTCAATTTTCACTTTAAAGAGACATGCTATAAAAATAGACCACTTTATGAAACTTTTTATCTGGACGGGAATCAAGAAAATTCGAAGTTAGAACCCGTTGTCCATCGAACCTGCTCCGAACAATCCACCTTTTGCAGGATTATTGCCAATGTAATCATAAAAAGTTAATTTTTCGGGAATTTTAGACCAAGCTTCGGAACCCTATAAGTATGGAAGGCTTTCTCTATGCTGATTTTTGGCTTTCTTAAGCTTAAGCATGCGCAGGATACTACGATCCTAGCCGCAGGAAAGAACCCACCCTCAACCGTTAGGCTTGTTATCCAGGAACTTGTTCAGAAATACTGTAATGAAAGGAAGATAGGAGTTTGTCGCTAGGTATTTGACCAAATAGGATCGTCCAGTAAGGCTAGCTTCCATACCTACTTTGGTTAATCTGCTGCTGATTCCGTCCTAGCTCCTGCCTGAGCTGGTTCATTGAAGACCGAACACTGCTGTTCCGGTTGTCCTCCAGCATTGGCCTCATTACAGCTGCTACCAACAAAAGAACTATACCATTTGATCCCTCTATTAATATTAACCAAAAAAATTGTAAAAAAAAATACATCATGGGGGGATTGTGCCATGAATTCATTGATTCTCTATTGCTATCCATAATGGAAAGGAGCATTTACCTATTTATATAACAGATCGTATGGTGGGCCATAAATTGGGAGAATTTAAATTAGTTAATTCAATTGAAATTTTCAAAATTATTTTTTTTTCGGGCGAGCAGGTATTTTTTTATTGGAATCAAAGGAAAAAACCCAAGAATGGATTTTTATGTGACATAAGAGCAAATTGTAGGAAGAATCATCCAGATAATTTTTTGGTCGATATTCACTCTTTTTTCTTGTTGATAGAAAAAAAAAGTGAATTCACGAAAGAATGTTTTAAGAAATATTTCTTTTCTTTCCTCTAGGAATTATTATAGGTTTCAATTGATTCAACAATTAGATGACTGGAGTTATCGGATTATAAGTATATGATTTTTTTTTTAACTATAGGTATTCTTTCGGGAGCAGTTTGGGCTAATGAAGCATGGGGCTCATATTGGAATTGGGATCCAAAGGAAACTTGGGCATTTATTACATGGACCATATTCGCCATTCTCCTGAGAGGCCACAATTACCGCGAGCAAACATATTAATTTAATGACGAAGAACACATTTTTGCTATGCTACTAATACTTGTACTTGCTCTTCTATTCTGCCCAAGCCTGGCTGAGGAAGAGTTAGGGGGCGTAAAACAAAAAAAGAGGGGGCGGGTACATACTATATGTAAAGGTTTTACATTAACGATAAAAAAAATAAAAAGTGAGGACATTCTATTTCGACATCGCCTACTTGAAGTACGGTACCAGTATTTAGAATCTTTACTTCCCTATTATAATGCTCAATACGTTCGCGAATAATATTACTAATCTCGTCGGCTCGAATGGTTACCATGCGTATTTCTTAATTTTTTTTCAAAAAAAAATAATGCCTTCAATAGCAATAGAAGGACTAATTAAGTTATTTCTTTTATCGCCCCAAACATGCCAAGATTAGCATTGATGGTACGTAAATGTAACTCGTTGGTCAAACAACTATTCAGAGTTCCTAGAGCTCCTTGTAAGGCTTGCTACCCGTTGTCGGACTTGATTAATCGTTTTTTGTTGTTCAAAATTAATGGTTTCATTTTTGTAATTTTCTAATTGTTCCAAAGTTTTATAAGTTGAATTAATCAAATTCAATTTTTCTCGTTCTATCTCAGAGTATCCATTCGTTCGAAACTGATCTGCTTCTATTTCCACTTTCCGCAAGCGGGCCCGGGCTTTGTCATGGGTAGTAAGGTGTTTTCTTAATAAAAGAGGATCAAGGGCTCCTCTGTCTAATCCCCTATCTGCTCCCTAAAGCTATCCCCAGCCCTTCCGTTCTTAGATAGGGGATATTTTATTCTGCATTATTCCACCGCGATATATACATTTTGGGATGTATAGACGTGAGCAGAGCAGAGGCATAGAATGCCTTAACTCCCCTTAACTCTAGAAAAGCCTTAAAAGAGAAAGAGCACTCACAAATGGTATAGAGCTGTACCCGGTTAAGAAACCGATTCCTGGGCCTAGGATCGATTTCAACTCGGAGATAGCCAGGTCTATAGCTTTGTGAACAGCATCGGATGACATAGCAACCGCAATAGAGCTATTATGCCTTAAGCCCGAAACTCCTCTTTCTAGTCTACCCACATTATTCTTTTCTTTTGAAAGAGAAATTAGCCACGTGAAAACAGCTGCCAGTTCAATCAATAGTTACGCCTTCAACCTGATTCAACAAGGGAGAGTTTCCCACCAATCAATCCTTCTTGATCAGTTTTATTGACTGTGGGTGGCTTAAGTCAAAGAACAAAGAGGTAGATGTACCTGGAGTGACAGATAGGGCAGAGGAAGTATATGTACCAGAAAGAGCTAATGTTGGAGGGTTTCAATATCCACCTCTTGCAATAGTGATTAGTTGCTTACAGGGTACAGCGCAGGGGGAGACTCGTTGGCCTACTTGATAGAGGGATTACTGGAAGGAAGGTATACAGGTTTAGAACCTTACTTATCTTATTCCGTGAGACTGATTCTAGCTATTTATGATCTTGAACTTCCGCCCCTTCTTCTGCTTCGCTTTGCACCTGGAACTCGCCCATTGAAAAGACTGAACTTGCTGCTTTATTCCTTAGATGGCTGAAGGAAAGACTTAATTGGTTTCTTCCCCGAACTACCTTTACCGAAATGGAAGGAATCCCAAAGCACGAACTCGGTTCATTTCAAGGAAAGAGAAGCCAATGCGCCCCTACTTGATCCATCTATTGGGACTCGACCATTCGGGTGGACTGAATCTGTGCTTTCGCATGAATCCTTCCCTTGGAATGCCCCCTTACTTTTTCCTTTGAGGCGTACTTACTCCGGTGAAAAGCAGAGCCATTTTACAAATTCTATCACATGGCTTTATTGGTGCTGCACTTTTTTTCTTGGCAGGAACTGGTTATGATAGAATACGTCGTCTTTATCTTGACGAAATGGGCGGAATGGCTCCCCTAATGCCAAAACTATTCACGACCTTCAGTATCTCCAATCTTTTCTAGGCGAGGAGAATGAAGATCTAGTCAAGCTTATAGATGCTTTCCTTATCCAATATTAGACAAGAGTGGAAATTCTTTTTCATATCAGACAGAAAGGGGTATACCACAGGGGTGTCCCCGCCTAAAATCAGAATGATATGGAATTACTTTCCAATTCCGTATATCAACTAATGGGGACACCGGGAGGGAAGAGAGAAAGCATCCCGCCTTACTTTTTTTTCATATCTAGAATCAATATTCTCGTGAAATTACTCTCTATAAACTATAAAGGACCTGAAATACCTTGCTTACGTATCATTGGAAAGTGCATTAACATAAATACAGCAGTAAGAAGGGGTAATACAAAAGTGTGTAAACTATAAAAACGAGTCAAAGTGGATTGTCCTACACTAGCACTTCCCTCATTCCTTTTATCGAGCATAATGATGCGAATCGGGCTTTAATGAGTTCGAATATGCAACGTCAAGCAGTTCCACTTTCTCGGTCCGAAAAATGCATTGTTGGCACTGGATTGGAACGCCAAGCGGCTCTAGATTCAGGGGTTCCTGCTATAGCCGAACACGATTTCAACGAAATCTTTCAATTTCTTATTTTACTATGTTCAGCAGTAACATATTGTTCCATGTCCAAAATATGGAAGAAAGAGGTGTTTCCACGACTCTACCCCAAAAAGATTTGTGCCAAAATAACGGATGACCATAAGACTGAATTACCTGAGATGCTTGTGCCCATAAGAAATCGCGGAGCCGCAAACATTTTTGGAGAGAAAAAAAAAACTAATTAAATTGCAATTTTTTCTGTGGCCCAATTTTCGATTAGAGGATTTAGCTTGTATGAATCGCTATTGGTTCGATACTAATAATGGAAGTAATTTCATATAGCCAAAAGAAAAAGAAAATGCCTTATTTGAAACTGATTACTTACATACTGGTTAAACTCAAAGGGTGTTTATGCACCTGAAATTTCATTCCCGGAATTCTTTGTGGGGGCACTGGGACTAGATCCCTTCCTCACTTCACCACTCTCAAAAAAGAAGGGATTCAAGTGGAGTGGGGACTGCAAAGGAAACTATAAAAGGCTCTTGTCTAGGAACTTCCATTCAAGGGAACTAGCAATAGCTGCCTGTATAATACCTTACCATGTCAATGCTCAGGGAGATGTAAGAAAAATTACCAACTTGACCCTTAGCCCAAGTGTTATTTTTGGTTATTTACTAAAATCTCCCTTTGGCGGAGAAGGATGGATTGTTAGTGTGGACGATTTGGAAGATATAATTGGGGGGCATGTATGGTTAGGTTCCATTTGTATACTTGGTGGAATCTGGCATATCTTAACTAAACCCTTTGCATGGGCGATCTTTTTCAACAAAATCATCACGCAGTAAATCAACAAAGCATAGTACTTACGCGATCAAGAGGTTTGGATGCGAATTTGAACTATATAAAGAAAAGAAGCAAGTTCAAAGACCGAATAACTAATCCTCGCGGACGATTCACACTGTACCCAGTCTTCCTAAAAAGGGATTGGATGCTTTCTAACCGGACCGGACACTGGCTTATCCCGAACTAGACTTTACGGCTAAAGGAAGAGTAAAATCCCTATCCTGAATCGCCCCATCTATCCTCCTGAGGAGAAGTTTGGTTTCAAACCCCGGTTTGAACAGGAGACTAATGTGCCTTGGATGATCCACATCTCAGGGTCATGCGCTGATGAGCACATTGAACTATCCAGGGCCGCATAGGAGCCTTTGAGAAGCTTTGGAGCGTAATTGAAGGGCAAGTAGGAGCTTTTACGCTCGGTACAAATAGGCTAATTGTAGCCTAATAGCAACCTCCTTCGCCTGTTTTTGGTCCAAAGATGAAATTCTTAATGATAGTTGGTTGTATTCACCTAGTTTCACAATAATAGCTTGGTTCACTGCGGGATTAACTGCATTTTATACACGATCTGGCATGTACAGAATGAAAACTTCATTCTCGATTCTACGAGAATTTTTATGAAAGCCTTTCATTTGCTTCTCTTCGATGGAAGTTTTATTTTCCCAGAATGTATCCTAATTTTTGGAAAAAAAATAGTATTTTATTGCTACAAATATGGATTATTGAAAAGAATAAGACATGTATTTGGATATTTCCCTTCAACGCTAAAATTTTTTGTTTTTTATATCGGATGGATGAATTGAGACGGTATTTTGTAAATACGTGATTATCTTGAATATATTAACTATTTCTTTATTTTCCGATCGCCTGGAAGGGACAAAAGAAACATCTTGTTCTTTCTTCAACAATTTCTGATCTCTAGTGGATCTCTCAGTAGGATTCGAACCCAGATAGGTTCCAATTCCATTAGCTTATAAGATAAGACTATAAGGAGTCACCGCATAGAAGCGATCTCGAACATCAGAATACAAGATTTTAAAGAGACAATCAGCCTGGAGTTTTAGACAATAATATGAGAATCTGCCAGCCCAGCTCTCCTCCATGGAAGAGTTTACATATTCTGCCTGTGCCAAGAAGCGGCACGAGATCAGCAACTGAAGTTCATCATGTACCTTCGCCTAGTTGTAGTAGAGGTAGTTTAGTAGCAGCATAAATAACTAGATAAAAAAAATATACTAATATTATATATTCTAAAGCATACTCTATATTCTAATAATATATATTAGAAATACTATAACTAGAATAGTATATATTCTATTTAGAATATATCCTAAAAAATAGATTATTAAAAAAAATACAATAAAATATATTCTAAATAGATAGAAATATATTCTATAACTATAAATAGAATTTTTTTTGATTCAAGCACCCCGGTTTCTTGGTTTGCTTTGGTACATGTCTCCTTTCAAGATTTATCGACTTTATTCTATACGATAATTCAAAAAGATTTCCATCCATAAAAGAGTAATAGAAAGTTTGATACTTACAGCAAGAACTGATTAGAAAGAAAGCGGTACTTTTTTGTCATATCCGTGGACAAGTGAGCAGAGGTTAGAGCTATGTGAACCATCTTCAGGATGACGGGTAGGAAAAGATGTCAGAGGCTGACTGAAAGCCCTCATAGGGTGTCCAATTTTTACCATTATTTTCGTATCCGTAATAGTGCGAAAAGAAGGCCCGACTCCAAGTTCTTCAGGATAGTGGCGTTGAGTTTCTTGACCTTTTGCCTTAGGATTAGTCAGTTCTCTTTCTCGATGGGGGAGGGACATAACTCAGCGGTAGAGCTATATAAATTCATTATCAAAAAATTCTCTCAACTTTTTGGGCTATCTTTCAAGTGTACAAAAAAATCCTTTGGTAGTACGGAGTCAAATGCTAGAAAATTCATATCTAATAGATAAGGATAATACCTTCAACAAAGGGGTACCTGTACCCGAAACCGACACAGGTGGGTAGGTAGAGAATACCTAGGGGCGCGAGACAACTCTCTCTAAGGAACTCGGCAAAATAGCCCCGTAACTTCGGGAGAAGGGGTGCCTCCCGTACTAGAACCACGATGATTTTTTTAATAAAACCTTCAAACTAAGCCCAAGGATTCCTTAAGTAAGAACCGCTTCAATATATTGAAGAGAATTTTTTTTTGACTCTGCGATAGCGATTCTACTATTATTAGTATTAATGAATGATTATAAGTTCATTCCATACCGGACCAGACCGGAATAGGCTTATATACATTCTCATTATGAGAAAGAAGGGGTTATTCGAGTGAGTCCCGACGATCCATCCAATAATATAATAAAAGGAATACATCAACTCATATCTCCCCCTTCTGCGAAAGGGGAGACAATTTCATTTTCATTCCCAAGGGGATTGACTTTATTCATTCATTATGAACTTCTCTCGAACCGCTCCAAACGCACAACATATAGTTGCTTTCTGTCCCTTCTTTCCTGCATCTCCTTACTAGGAATTGTACCTTTCAGAAGAGGATTTGCAAGCTAAAGCTAAGGAAGTGCCCCGCTCCATCCAAAGCAAAGCATTTGTACATCAATTCGCGTAAACTTCCAAGACAGACAGTCGCATAAAAGCTTCCAAAGCTGCTATTTCTCCCTTGCTGAGCAATCTAGATTCTGAACTGCCAATTCATGTTCTAAAATCTAGAATTTTAGATAAAAAAAGTTGCTAAAAGCCGGGTAATCGCCGATATGCTCACATCAGTGACGTTATTGTTGCTGTGATCAAGGAAGCAGCACCCAATTCACCTCTAGAAAGATCCGAAGTAATCAGAGCTGTAGAACTACCTATAGAATAGAAAGAAGAAGGGAATTCATCGACCCGAGTTGGAGATCTAACTACGACTCCAAGATCCGATTCTCGAAATTTCAGAATCTCCCTGTCGGATGGCCTGTTCTCCTCGGTCAGAATAGGCGAGCAAATTCCTTCCATTAGAACCGTACTTGAGAGTTTCCTACCTCATACGGCTCAGCAGTCAATTCTTTTGAATGCCTAAAATAGAGAATAGATCCTGGAATCTATCTTAGTAATGACTAGTGACCTCTCGCCTGATTTGGAATAGAGTAATAGTAATATGTCTTATGTAAAGTAAAACATTATTTGGTAGGTAATATCGATGAAGCTACTGCGAAGGCTACAAACTTAGAAATGGAGAACAATTTGAAGAAATGACCTTAAATCTTTGTGTACTGACCCCAAACCGAATTGTTTGGGATTCAGAAGTGAAAGAAATCATTTTATCTACTAATAGTGGACAGACCTGCACCAACCGATTTTACTGCTCAACAGCTTAAGGGCTACTCTATCTCATCCGCACAAGGCAATATCTAGTGATAGAGGAAAGGCGAGAATTCTGGTTTGTAATGAATATACTATACTCTATTACACCAGAAAAAGAAGTATCTTACCGCGCATAAGCTTAGCTTGAAGAGCGGCTATCGGAGTCAGGCTTAAGAGAGCCTCCCATGGCCATGGAAGTACCGACCTGAGGGACTGACTTTGAAAGGTCTCTTCTCGCACTTATCCAAGGACAATATCTTCGCTCAAAGACTTCTTGCTTGCACCCCCTTTCTTTCGTGTTTAGTTTCTCCTCCTCCTTCCTTTACTCTTCTGGTATAAAATCCGAGTCTTGGAAGTGCTATATTGAGAATTAGAGTCTTGCGGCAAAGCAGATGAACTAGCAATCCTTCCATAGGGCTTTTTGCCCGTATTTGACTCCTTACTACCGCCAGCAGATGATTTCTTAAAAACATTTCCTGTCCTGACTGAGGGAGCTGCGAGGAGTGTTAAGCTTTTTATCATCCTGGCGTCGAGCTATTTTTCCGCAGGACCTCCCCTACCCGATTGGATGGTTTTCCATTAGCTCCTCTCGCTTTGTGGCCTCCGCTCCTAATTCAATTGAGCCTTATCCGGACAATTCTTTCTTTGGGAAAGCCTTGACTCTCTTTCTTTGATCAAAGATGGGCGAGCTCATGCTTTTAGTTCAATTCTTCACAGTCTCGATATCCTTTTCCTTTTGAGAGGCCTTTTCCTTTTGAGAGGACGACGGAATCGAAGAAAAGTAATGAAACCTGCGATGGCTACTGAATAACCTCCTTTTACTTTCTCAATAATAAAGCCTTTCTTGTCTCAATCCCAACTGCTAGTTCCCACTGGTGTACACCTGTAACTGAACCTGTATCGACGGGGGCTGTTTATCCATGGCAGTCAAGCTCTTCTGGTCTGTGTTCGCTACCTGGGGATGAACAAGCTTCCCGAACCCACGTCCATAACTTTCCTTTGTTGGAAAGGCTCTTTCTCTTTGCAGGCAAGGTGAAATGAATTTAAATTATTACTTGCTGGGTCGGAGCGGAGCGTAGACGAGCGAGCAGAGCCCAGGAAACAGGGAAGCCCGTCATAGAGCAGTCGACTAGAAGTAGAAGACTGATGGCCTGAGAGAAAGCGGCCTTCCTCGGGAAAATGGATCTTTATCTGCCTTAATGGGCTCTCTGCTTATTTAATAGCAGATAGACACAAGTTAAACCATCACACGAGAGCAAAAAAGAAGGCGTAGGTTAGAAAACAGTCATACGAATGTGGTCGTGAATAGTTTTGGCATTAGGGGAGCCATTCCGCCCATTTCGTCAAGATAAAGACGACGTATTCTATCATAACCAGTTCCTGCCAAGAAAAAAAGTAAGCAGCCAGAAGAAAGCTCCAAGCCAGGCTAGGGCTCATAAGCAAGCAGAAGAAAGCCGGGCTGGCTAGAGGCACTGAATCGGCTAGAGGCACTGAATCTTGGGGCTAGAGGCACTGAATTAAGAGATGGCCGAGTGGTTCAAGGCGTAGCATTGGAACTGCTATGTAGGCTTTTGTTTACCGAGGGTTCGAATCCCTCTCTTTCCGTACCTTCACTTAATTTATCAATGGTATACTGATTAGACAGTCAAGTGAAATCCAATACACGAAATAATTTGATCTATGGACAACATCGTTGTGGTAAAGGTCGTAATGCCAGAGGAATAATTACCGCAAGGCATAGAGGGGGAGGTCATAACCTGTTATTCTACGATCGGAAAAGTGGTAATAGGAGTCAAACTAAGAGATGGTTGTAGATGCTTTAACTATACAAAACCGGAAACATAGGCCGACTGTTGAGCCCACTCTGGCTCAACCGCACCACCCCGGTTGCGAGCCACCCGATTACTATTAAATAGACCCATTTTAGTTTCAAATTCTTGATAATTAGTAATAAGAAGAATAAGATGAATTTTATTTATAAAAACCTTTCTCTAAAGAATGTTCGGAAAGTTTTATTTAGGATTGAGGATGAAAAAAAAACTCAAATTAACTTTAATATGGTCTATAATTTTTTTTTTCATACAATACATAAATTTTTCAATTTATAAATTTCCACAACTTTAATTAGGAAACTCTAAAATTTTATTTTTAGAAAAAAAAAAGTATTTTGAGAAGCTGATTTTTTGGATTTTTGTTATTTTTTTTCTGTGAATAGGAAGGCAAAAGCCCAAAGCAAAACAGAGTAAGACAAGATGATTCTTCTCTTCGTGGTCCGTCTAGCATGGTCCTCGTCAAGAATTGTTGGGATTAATCATAAAAATTAACCAAGTGCAGCGGAAAACTACAGTTAGATTTTCTATAATTCATTTAAGATCGTATCAGACTGCCACAGAGTAAACTTCAAAACAAAATTAAAAACATAGATCTAGGAACTTACAGGTAATGTCTTTTCTAGAGATGGCTGCAGGAATCTACAAGTCGAGTGAATATCCTTAATCACGTGCACCAACCGTATAGGAACTGAACCGGTGCTAGCCGTAATCGATTCAAATTAATTTGAGCACGAAGAACACGAAGAACTTTGTGCAGAGACTAGAGGAGGCCGATATTTGCACAACGATGCAAGTCATAATTAGCTTTCTAAACCTATGGGCTTTAGGCCAATGTCTGGTTGAAGATGAACCCTTAAGATCACACACACACAACTCGTGGAATTGAATAATAGTATAATCTTAAATACATGTTATGTATTTAATCAGAATGGAATATGTTAGTTAATTGTTAATTAATTAACAACAACAACAAAGCTTTAATTAACAACAACAACATTAACAAATGGATAAATTGATTATTTGTTATTTAACAAGTTAATCAATTGATATTTAATTTGGTTACGATTAATTAATTAAATTTCCAAATATAATTAATTAATCAATTGATTAATTAGATGACGTAGGATATAAATTATTAAATGAACCATAATGCCATTAAATACTATTGGGCCTTAAATATTTATATGGTATAATTTAATTAGACTTATTTGGATCCGGGTTAGGCTATGCTTACTTTGTTTTTAACAAAGTAAGCATTACTTTGTTTTCCCCACCATTGGATGGTGATGAACTTTGACAAAGTAAGCTCATCCAATGGTAGAAAAAACAAAGTAAAGATTACTTTGTCAGAAACAAAGTAAGCATAGAAAACACTATTTGGTTCTAATTGAATTAAATAAAATTCGTAGGGTTATATTTATGGTTAGGGATCAAAGAGAGACTAATTGGAAAATTATCCAATTAATTCCCTACCAAAAAAAAAAAGAAAATTAGCCAATTAAAGTGGTGTAATTAAATTGGGCCTATTTGGACCTAATTGAATTAAATATAATCTGTAGGGTTATATTTATGGTTAGGGACCAATTAGGCACTTAACCTAAACCTAATTGATACATGTATAATGAACCCTCCCATCCAGTTGCCTCTGTGATCCCGTAAGAGCCCACCGGCTTTGGCATCGCCCAAAGCTCCTTTGCAAGCACCGTCAGAATTGATTTTAACTCAATGCTGATCCGGAGGAAGCCATTGAACCCAGTGATCCACCACCTGATTACCTTTTAAGTTATGCTCTCTTACTAGAGCCCTCTTATGTTCCAAAGCTCTTGCCAGAATAAAATCTGCCTTATCACCGAACACTTAGTCATCTCCAAAAACCTTCTTGTTCCGCCACTTCCAAATCCACCACGCCCCGAATGCAAACAGGCATAACCACTAGATCCCACGAACTAACTGATAGTTCTGCAGATTATTAAGAACCCACTCCTTGCAATCTGAATTAAAGAAAATGATAGTAATATCAGAAGGTAGTAGTGCTAGCCAGACCGAGCGGGCTTCATAACAATCCTGAAGAACATGGACAAGGCTTTTGGGTTCACCACATTCAACATAATCCACCGAATCAGTCAAATGTCGAGCAACACGATTAAAATTACACATGACAACATTATGACGAACCAACCAAAGAAAAACTAATATGTTTTGGAATTTCTAATTTCCAGATTAAAAACCAAAAAGCATCTGGAGCTTAAGATATCCTCTTCCTCAAAATCAACTTGGAGATAAAAAAAAAGTCTGAAGACGAAGCAAAACATCCTTTGGTAATAACGAAACTAGAGAACCCCAAGCCCATTCACCATTAGACCAGAACGCAGAAACTGGTAAATTGCTTGAATAATGAGGGAAGGGAGAACAGACAAAAAAAAAGGTCGATCACTGCACCAACAATCATTCCAAAAGTTGATAACTAGCCATAATACTATGCCAGTTAATAGAAGCAGCATGCTTTGAATGAAAAATATTCAGGTCCTTTCTATCAGCACGGTATTTTAAACGCATCACCTGAACCCAAAAATGTTGTGGTTCAGTTGAAACAAACCAAGAAAGTTTTGCAAGCATTGCTAGGTTCATATCCTTCATCCGTCTGATTCCCATTCCCCTATGGCTACGAGGAAGCCAAACACTATGCCATTTCAGCAAGTGCGTTTTCCAATGATGTCCAGTGTGTTGCAGATACCAGTCAGTAGAGCCACCATTTGTATAGTATAAGAGGGCATCGAAGTACTGACAAACTTGATTAAAGTGATCCTACCAGCCAGAGAAAGACATAGGCCTTTCACCCAGCAAGATGATTGCTCACTTTATCCAGTAGACCTCGAAAGGTTTCTCTATTTATCTGCTGATGAATCATAGGCATCCCCAGATTGTCCATAGAGGCAATTCTAAGGGTATCACTGATATTCTTTCTAGTCAGAGCATCCATATTAGCAGAGAAGAAAACTTTGGATTTTTGATAGCTCACCCGCTGTACTGAGCAATCTCCAAAGAAATTCACAATATGTTTAATGATAAGAGCTTGGATGTTGGATTCCTCTACAAAAAGAACAATATCATCAGTGAAAAACATATGGGTCAGTTGAGGTCCAGTGTGGAAGAGTTTCACTGGATTCCAACTTTTGCAGAGCACATCATCTTCAATTATATAACTCAGCCGCTCCATACAGAGAACAAATAGATACGGGGTGACAGGGTCACCCTATTTAAGACCTATAGAAGGCACGAAACTTGTAAGCTTCTCACAGTTCTAGAGTACCTGCATAGAGGATGCAACTACACATTTCATAATAAGGTCAACCCAATTTTGTTTAAGCCTAGCCAGAAAAAGCGTATCACGGAGAAATTGCAAGCTTATTCTGTCATATGCCTTTTCAAGATCAACCTTCAGAATCGTACTGCCTTTCTTGCCCTATTTTTTATTGAAAGAATGAATCACCTTTTGCACCAAAATGATGTTATCCAATATGCTACGACCAGGAATGAAGCTAGTCTGAGTCGGGCTTATGACATAAGCAAGCATAGGCTTCAAACACTTCACAATACACTTAGTAATGACTTTGTAAATCACATTATAGAGACTTATGGGATGAAATTGAGAAGATGATTCAAGAAAAGGAACCTAGGGATGAGAGAAATCAGTGTCGAATTGATACCCGGGTCGAAACTACCCGTGTTTAAAGCATTTAGCACTAAATCACTGACTTGATCTCCCAATTTCGTCCAAAGGCATTGGTAGAAACCGAAATTAAACCCATCAGGCCCAGGAGCTTTAGAGGGAGCCATCTCAAAAATTGTTGCTTTCACCTTATCAACCGACTAGGCATAGGAGGCAAATTGCACATAGTATGAAGGCAACCCCTCATCAGAATTTCCTATGTGTACACCTCACTGGAATGCTCCGAAATCTAAAAGGTTTAGACCTAAACAACTATCAGACCCCAAGGTATCCAGCAAAATGGGACAATGATCGGACCAATGTCTAGGTAGATGATGGATACTTGCTTCAGGGAAGACCAACCTCAAGTTCATCAAACATAGGCCTCTGCCAAGTCTAGAAGCCGCACGGGTTCTAGAAGAAGAGCCCTAGTACCAGGTAAAATATGGACCCTGAAAGCCCAAATCAATCAGGTTCATTTTATTGATCCAATCCATAAAGATTGAGCTACGGTTCAGAGTTCTGTAGGAGCCCCCTTGCTTCTCATCAGCGGATTTGATACCAATAAAGTCCCGGATGAGTAGTCAGTGAAGCGAAACTGTATCCATTAGGATAAGGAGATCTTCTATAAGCTGTCTTTTAAAATACATCTGGGGTCGGACATAAGTGAATGTTACAGAAAATCCAGCCCCCCATTCTTCCCAACCTTAATCAGAATCTCCCCATGTAAAAATTGCCTTTCCTTCTTTAAAACTATAAACTCAATTTTATCATGATGCCAGAACACCCATATTCCTCCACTAAATCCCTCTATCTCCGCCACCTCAACATTAGAGAAATAAAGCTTCTTGCACATGTCAGATGCACGCGTGTCAGGAAGTCTGGTTTCAAGTAAAAGTAACCTATCCAGATCCTTTTTCAGAACCAAATGACGACAGGATTTACAGAATTTGGTGCCTCCAACACCAAAACAATTCCAAGATATAATACGAATGGACAAGATTTGACAATAAACCCAACCCAACAAATCCCTGTTGGAATGGGACCATTCCACCTAAACTCGAGGTGTCCCCTTGACCAGACTTCCGTTTGAGCTCGATATTGCTCGCGTCCATATTCCTGGGTGAAGCACTCGGAACTACAAGTTTAATGTTTGCTCCCAGTTTGTGATTAAGTGAAGCCCTAAAAATCATATATTCATCCATATTTCCAATGCCAACATGAGTGCATTCCTAAACACGGTCAACACGACTTGTTTTAGCTCTATTACTAGAGTCCTCCCCATCTTGGGAGTCAGTTCTCAGATTGCTCGAAACATTGCTGAGGATATCAAAAGGGTTGCGGATAACAATCCCCGAGCTAGGCACAGGTTTGTTAGTTCGATTACGAATGTTTCTCGATTGGTTTGGCAGCTTAGGAGTTTCATTTTCCATCAGAATACTATTGCCTTTTGAAGTAAATTTCATATTATTATTCTGATTCTCCTTATTTTTATCTGATAAGTCTTTATTTTGCAACTCTCCCAATATCGCTCTGTCAGCCCTTGGAATATACCTTCGCCTTGGTGTTGAAACACCTTTCCACATGATTTTGATTTGACAAAATTATTTAAGTTAATCCATGATTAAGAGGCAATTAAATTTAAGTGCTTTGATTTAATTGTACTAATATGTTTGTTCAATGTTGAGTATAAGTATAAATGAAAACAGAATAAAAAAGTAAGACAGGACGAAGTCAGCATGAGAACACAGCACAAGCTGAGTAAAGTGAACTCAGCATGATAAAAGAAAAGTCATCTTCAGAACAAATACTTAAAGACGAAGCTGACCACGGAAGCTGAGTAAGAATATGACTCAGAAACAAAGAACAAAAGCAATGTCAATACAGTCAAGCTGAGTGTTCGTTAGGACAGCGCGAATGATCCGTTTGCTAGAAGACAAGATCCGACAACTGTCTGCACCAATAATAGAAACCTTGGAATTACGCACAGAGTCAATTTCGAGATGCATGGGTCAACTGTCTGTTAGCTAAAAGACGAACTGGCACTAGAAGATGCACCTGCGGGAAGAAGACAAGCCTGACGCCTGCTAATCTCAGACGACAGGATTGGCCTGCAAATCTGAAGCTGACCAGAACAATGACGCAATAGATCCGTTTGAATCCAACGGATAATTCCAGATTCAAATCATTAGATGTAACATACGTGTCTGAAATTTTATTTTTCGAAATAGATAGCGTTAATTATTTATAAATTTAAATATATTATAAGGTTTAATTTAATATTTTTAGGTGTAAATTAAAAATTTAGGGAGTTTTTTAGAAAAAGCTATGATTAAAAGGACCTAATTATTATAATATAATATTATATTATGGTTAATTGTAAGAATGGTTTACATTACCATGAAGGCTACTATTAATGGGTTTACATGCATATAATTGATTATATATTCATATACTTGTATGAAAAAAAAAAAGAAAAAAAAACAAAATATGTGTCATGCATAGAATTAATTGTAAAACAATGTGTCATTATAGAATTAAAAAGTAGTTTATATTATGACATGTAATGACCACGTGTTAGGGTAGGAAGTTGAGCATTAATTTGGATGAATCCTAATTGTCTTAATTTTGCATATAAAAGGAAGGTTACACCATTGAAAATAAAAAAAAAGAAGGGAGGAAAAAGAATGATTTATTAAGGAGAAGGAAGTTTTGTAAAAATTGAAAAGAAGAAAACGTTTTATATTGATGAATGAATATTTTAAATGCAAATTTCAACTTATAAATGGTTTCTTTTTATTAATAAAATGATTTATTTTAATTCTATAATTTTTAAAGAGAAAAAATAACGGACATCAGGTATTTAGAGTAAAACGGTTTTGTGTGAACGGGTTAGAAGCCGCAATAATGTGTCAAGCTTTACGACAGTCTACAAGAGGTAATATTATTTTCTATTTTCTTTTTAATAGGGTTTTAGTTGAATAGTTACGTATTAAAACTGACAATATTAGACGTTTCGGTTTCAAAAAGAATTAACTAGTTGTCACGGTCTAAATTTTTATATATTCAATAATAATAATAATAATGAAAAAGTTTAGAATATATAAAATTAGTACGGATAGACTCGTAGCAGTGTCACGAGTCTAATTGAACCTTCGGTCAGAATTAACGACATCAGTTTAGTGTTACAGATAAAAATTTCGGTGACGAACATAAATAGCTAATATAGAAACGTTCGGTTTAAAATGTAATTTTATATAATAATTAAGTGACCTCAATTTATCGAATTAAGATAAGTTATAAACTAGAAGGACTAATACTGATATTTGTCAATTAGAGTCGGTATAGTAAAATATATAATTGAATATTCAATTGGTACATGAAGAATATAAAGATAGTACAAATAGATTTATGATAATATAAAGAGTCTAACACTATATTCAGTCTAAAATATCTATTCCGGTAACAGATAAAAATAAGTTCCAATTTTAAATTATTTAAGTGGCTTTGAATATATTTTATTATATTGTTTAAAAATATAACGTTTAAAGTAGTTATATACTTTTGATTTTGATTGTTTGAAGAATAATTATTTATTATCGTGGTATTTTGAAAATTCGGTCGAGAAACGAATTTCACAATCTTATATGAATTGTTTTTGGATTGAGAAAGCTTATTCAGTTGTTGTTAATATTTTTGTGATTTGGATTGAAGTCCAAATGTGATTTTTATGTTGCGATATTTTGAAAGCTAGAAAAATGGTTTTGTCCATCTAGGATTGCCCGGGGTAGGAGTTGTAAGTTGTAAGACCATACCTAAGGGCGGTATGGCCAGAGTGCACGGCTGGTAGTCCTAACGTTAGGCAATGCGAGATATGAATGAGATATCTCGATTATTGATATGATTGATATTATGATAAGCTACACGGGTGGAATTCGAGGATGGACACACACGCAAATTTAGTATCACGTTTTGAAAATGCTTTGATGATTCGATGTTTTACGATTTATTTGATTACGAGCTGGTTTGATAAAACGATTACGAATTGGTTTGAATAAAATGTTTATTGTTTTGATTAGATTTGATTGCGTTTGATGAAACGTTGTTCAATTTGATTCGTTTTGATAAAACATCATTCGATTTGATTCGTTTTGATAAAATGCTATTCGATTTGATTCGTTTTGATAAAATGATTTATAACAAAGTGAAATATCCAATTAAAATATTAGCGTGTCATTCAACGTGTCAATAAGTTAAAACGTCTCAATAAGTTAATAGAACTACCGAAGTCAAGAGAACTACCTAAAATAGGTAGAACTACGTGGCTTTGATTCTCGATTTAAAGATTCAAAGATATTCGAGATACGGAGGAAGCTTGATAGAATTATCAAGTCCAAGCCAAATAATTAAATAAAACTTTAGGTAGTCCAAATATATTTTTATCTATTAGAAAATTAAATTAAGAATTGAACTAGTTAAAGATGGAAGAGCCGAATTCGTAGACTGTTATCCTGTTTTCTTTTCATACCCGATGCGGTTTAGGGTCGGGTGTGACATTAGAGCTTCAGACCTCAACTATAAAAGGACAAGTTCATTCTTGGATCTTTTGCGGATTGCCGAAGTACAAAAAGAGAAAAAGAGCATACATACAAAGCACATTCAAACAAGAAAAAGATCTTACACCAAATTTCCATTTCTGTGTAAAAGCTAGATTGATTTTGTAATCATCTAAAGTGTTCTTCATCTAGAAAGAACAAGTTTGTATCAATTGTAAAATTGAGAGAGTTGTGCTGAGTACTCGGTTTTAAGTACTCAGCGGTAGAAAATCTGAGTGTTTGGTTATAGCGCTCAGTAGGAGTTGAGTAGACGAATAGAGGAAGGTACTCTTGCACATTCAACTGTCTTGTAAACGGTTTGTGCTCTACCTTTAAAGAGCTCAGTATTGGATTGAAAAAGCCCGGAGGGACTCTGGGGACTGGACGTAGGCGGAGAGGCCGAACCAGGATAAGTCGTGCTGAGTAATTTCTAACTCTCTCTCAATATATCTATATATGTGTTGCTTGATTAAATTGCTCAGAATATAGATTGTAAAAGCTGACACTGAGTAATCTTGGTGCTGAGTTGGAAGCTGACCTCAAGTGTTAATTCCCAACTCACAAGTAAAACAGTTCTAGTCAGCATCTGACTAAAGCTGTCTTACATCTCTCGGCCGTGCTGACCTAAACGAAGTTAAGTAACTTAAAGAATCAATTAAGTCAGCATAATTAAACGAAAATGTTACATTAGTTCCTAACCCCTCTGGAACTAATCATATGGGACCAACAAGTGGTATCAGAGCTAAGTAGCTCACTACTCAAAGATATAACTATCTTGAGCTGATCCCGATAAATGGCTGAGAACAGCATTCGTTTCCTTCCAGGAAATCAAACAACACAGATACTCCCTGAAGGATTATCAATTAGTCAGCCTCCCTTGTTTTTCGGTTCATTGCCTCTGAGTCTGGTCGAAGAATTGTTGACTCAGCTCAAGCTCTCATCCAGGACCTCCATCAATCAAGTACCAATGCCGCTGAATCTAATACTGTTGAGACAACTCCATTTTCGTCTATCACTCAGCTTCTCACTAAGATCAAAGGTATGAAGGATCTTCTGAGTGTCATGACTACACTACAATCTCAACAGCCCAGGCAGGACTCTATTATAAAGCTGGCTGAACTCCAGCTGACCATGGTCAACCATATAAACTCACTACAAAGGGAGTTTCATCAACTGTCAGCTGCGAACTCAGCATATGCCACTTCTGTCGAAGTACATTATCTCTTCAGCCAACTTCACACTGAGCAAAAGAAAACCAATCACCAGCTTTCCACCTCCTCTCAGTGCTCCATTGAACAAATAAGCGAGGCTGTGCGCCTGCTGAACTTAAACAGACAAGAGATGGCAACTGACGAGCTTAAAACCAACGAGATTCTGAAGTATTCTCGAGCAACTTTCAAAAATGTTTCATCAAGCCTTTGCCATGCTCACTGAAACCATGCACTGGATTGGCAAGTCTCAAGCCGCTGTTTTAAGTATGCTGAGTGCTGCATCAATCGGAATTCCTCGATCCATTGTGGATGATGGTGTTCCAATTTTCGATGGAATGAATGAAAGCACGAGAAAGCTAAAGGCATTTTCTCAGCGCCTCACTCAAGCTGCAATTGACGCCACCTTCATTCCCAAACCTGATGATGGCAAAACGGGGGAGAAAGAACAAGCCCCAAGAACTCAGCAAGCCTCAGTTAGTCAGCCGCAACACAAGGGCAAGGGCAAACAAAAGTAGCTTAACTTGTATTATCTAGGATAGCTAGCTTTTTGAACCTTTATATCTATGTTTTTTTTGTGAACCTTGTTGTGCTGACTTTAAATTCAAAACAAATTATATGCATCTCTTTCATACTGACTACTCTTATGCGATGCTTACTTAAGTGATTGATATAATTTGTTAAAACGCATCTTCATTAAATCAACTGTGCTATGCTGTCTATATTAATTGATGATATGTTTGTTGTGTTGATCATACATGTTGACCACTTCTTATATGTCCACTTAACTAAAACTCATTGAACAAAGCTTACTCAGCGCTCTCTGATATTTAAACCTTCCGCGTAAAACTGAGTTAAATAGAATATGTTCCATGAGCTGACCTATTTCTAAAAACTGACCTTAGACTTACTCAATTAAACCTTGAAATGTTTAGAGTAAAACTAAGTCAGTAGCTCAACCCTTACGGGGGAGTTAATTGATAAAATAAGGTCAACTATCATGGGGGAGCTCAACACTGAGTTCTTCGACTGAATATTTTTGCCAACATCAAAATGGGGGAGTTTGTTGAAACACCTTTCCACATGATTTTTTATTTGATAAAATTATTTAAGTAATGATAAAAATATTCTAACACATTAAATTTAAATGCTTTGATTTATTACACTAATGTGTTTGTTCAATGTTGAGTTTAATTGTGTTTAAGACATTGAGATTAAAAAAGCCCACAGACTCAGGTTAATTACTAGAAGAATCCGGGGTAAAGGAAGCCGGATAGTGAGGCCCATAAAGTGGAAGTCAAGCCCAAGTCAACACATCAATACCATTCGGCCCAAGAGTTCAAAACAAAGCCGTATCAACTAAAACGACGACTCAGCAAGAGAAGGATCGAGAAGCCTTCGTGGCAAAAGCTTCAAGTAGAAGCTGATGAGTTGGACGACAAAGCAGTCTGGACAGCGGTAGGCAATGTTCAACTTCTAGACAAAGTATTTCTACTTTGGAAAAAGTTCAGAAGGCGCAGAAAGCTGTCTCGTGGACTTTTCCTTAAATGTCGAAACATTCTGTCGAAGACTGACGAAGACAGAAGATGCGTGAATCCTATTGGCCAACGATGCTGAGCACGCCCAGAGTGACAATGACAGGAAGCCGTTTCCCTCCAACGGTTATTTCGAAATTCGAAATGACCAGGTGCCTCAAGTGTCACTATATAAAGGCCATCCATTTGCTTCAATCGATGCAGAACTTCAAGTAGTCGAAACGCTGACCAAATTCATACTCGAAGATTCTGTGAGAAAAGCAAAGCAAATACCTTACACCAATTTCCATATTATTGTGTAAAAGTCTAGAGTGATTTCCAATCATCTAAAGTGTCTTAGCAATCGTTGTTTAGGACAAACACTTTATCATTTCTAGAAGAATAGAAAGGAGAGGCTGAGTACTCGGTTATAGTACTCAGCGTAGATATAGAGTGAGTAGAGATATAGAGGAAGGTACTCTTGTTATACTCAGCTTCTATTTGTAAAAGGTTTCGTGCTCTACCTTTAAAGAGCTCAGTAGAGAATTCAAAAAGCTCGGAACGAGTTCCGGGGACTGGACGTAGGCGGAGAGGCCGAACCAGGATAAGTTTGCTGAGTAATATCTTTCTAACCCTTAAACTCCTTTAATATATATTGCTTGCTGTGAAAACTGACTAAGTAAAGAACTCACGCTGAGTTAAGTTTACTAAGAAGCTGAGTTCAGGAATAGACTCGAAGTGCTATTTTCTGACTCAAGTAAAGAAGCAGACTTAGTCACAAGTTGACTAAGCTTGTGTCTTGAATCTACTTAGTGACGCTGTGTAAACCTTTTCATATGAAAAGAAGTCAGCCCTAATGGACAAAATTTTAATTAGTTCCTATCCCCACTTTGGAACTAACTTGTCACGTTATAAGGGACCAACATATATCTTCTGTGTGTCCCTCTCTATCACAGTATGTGCAATTGGCAGTTGTTTGGAGTAGGATTTCCTGTGGTTTGAGTAGTTGGTGTTTGAGGAATTTTGGTTGTTTCTCGTGTTGTTTAGAAAGATTGAACACTCGATTGAGTGAGGGAAGAGGTTCCATGAGCATAATATGAGAGCATATAGTATTAAAATTGGAATTTAATCCTCTAAGGAAAATGATTACCTGGTCAGAATCAAGATAAGCTCTGAACTTGGCAATGGATCCACAGTTGCAAGCTGGGTTGCAGCAACTAACGGGTAAGGGGCGAAAATTTATTAGTTCATCCTACAAGATCTTCATCTGAGTGTAATAATCAGATATTAGCAGTGATCCTTGTTTGAGATTTTGGATCTCTTTCTGTAGTTCAGAAATCCTTATGTTATCTCCCTGAGAAAAGCGATCCTTCAGATCGTCCCATACATCCTGAGCTCCGTCCATCTAAATAACACTTTGGCCAATGGACGGTGAAACTGATTGAGATCTAAGAGAGGACCATGTTGTTGCAACATTCCCAAGTTGGGTACTAGTTATCTCCTACATCTAGAGCTTTGAGTGAACCATCAACCAATTTGTATTTGTTCTTTGACATCTACGCCATTTGCATCGATCTGCTCCATTGGTGATAATTAGGACCAGTTAAGACAGAGGTGACTAGTATTAGAGATGGGTTTTCATTTGTAGATAGGTGATAAGAATTTGACGTTGTAATGGCCGCCATTTATAAAGAGTGAAGAAAGAAGAAGATAAAAAAATAAGGTCTGATACGAAAGCTTTTCAGAGATGCTCTGATACCATAATAAACTCAATAGAGGAAAATAATATCTTCTTCTTTGATTAGCTTATTGATGAGCAACGAACTTATATACAGGAAAGAACAATCACACAATGCGTGTGATGGTAGCCAAAAAGAATCACATGCCCAACCTAAAAATATCCTATTGTTATAAGAAAGGGAAAAATAACCAAACTAGCTAATGGACAAAACGTAGTACACCTAATAGTACAACTAATTACAATTGTTTATTTTGTTGGGCCCTGACTTGGTTGAGGGTTGGTTTGTATTATTTGGGCCTAATGTAGTTGGACTGAGTTTAGCATATTCTTCCGCGAAGGTAAAATAAGAGATAAGAAATTATTTTCTTAAAAGTTTAAAATAAAAAGTATAAAAATATCTATATCATTATAAACTAAGAGCATTTCATTGATGACTTCATAAATGTTAGTGTAATTTTAGAAGATTGAATCAATTTCAAACATCATTTAAAAAATATATTATTTTTTATGTATTTATGCACAAATTTTATATTAATTAGTTCAGAAAGTAAAAGTTTTGCGTTTTTATAATAGGTGTGATGATGAAATATGTTTAACCTAGATGAAATATTTGGGCTATTTATTTATTTATTTTGTTACATAAGCACAACAGAACATGTGATAAGAATTTAAATAAGATGAGACAAACACAATAATATATGTATATATGTATCTTTGATAGTAAAAAGAAATATTTGTGTTTTCACATTTTGTCAAATTTGTATTTGCGGAGTTTTTTATTCCAACGAATACTGAAGTTTTCGTTTTGCTAAAACCAAAGATCTTTTAGTTTGATATCGAAAAAATGACCGCTAGCGATCTTAAAATGGAAATTTTCAAAAATTAAAGTTGGTTAGTACCAAATTGAGTATGGAACCAAATTTTTTATTTTTCGAAATCATCCTTTTCAGAGGTTTCTCTCTCCTCACAAAACAACACCTAAATAATATGAAAATTAAAAATTTAAAGTGTTGTAGCCTAAGCTGAACAGTAAATTTGTTGAAAAGGAAATTGATCGTCAAAAAGTCCGTTGATCTTCTGAGGGAAGGCGGTCCTTCCGATCAGGGAAAACTCTTTCTCACTCTTATTTTTGAGAAAATTCCAAAATAATAGCGGGGAGCAATTGATATAACCCTAGTACACGTAACCCATTATCCATCGGAGTAACTACACTCACGTTCAATACCATAGCTTCCTGATAACCCACAAGTAACTTCCTCCTCATTGGATATAAATAATCCTTCAGTTGATGACGGAAGGGTTGGATTTTGAGCAATAGAATCAATACTATATTTATTATATTTGACTTAGGCATTAAAGCGTTTGTGGAAAAATTGCTTCCCACATTGTAACAGGTACGGTACTTTGGAATATCTACCGTCATCTGAAGGATATCTACCGTCGTCTCCAGAATATCTACCGTCATCTCAAGAATATCTACCTTCATCGCTAGAATATCTACCGTCATTGCCTGATCGGAAGGACCGCCTTCCCTCAGAAGATCAACAGACCATTTGACGATTAATTTCCTTTTCAATAAATTTACTGTTCAGTTTAGGCTACAACATAAAGAATTAAAGTTATTTGTAATATCATCAAGTCTTTGTTTTGATGTTGTCAATGCTCATTTTAATTTTGAGGTCCTTATTTTTAACAAAGTGAAAGACCTTAGTCATTTCTTGGTCGTAAAAAAAAACCTCAGTCCCCGTTTGGACAAAAAAATTTTACAGGTATCTGTTTGACAAAACGTGAAAGCACCAAGTTGTTTTAGACTTTTACCATAATTGATATGTTAATAGTGATAACATGACACGTACACAAGTAGAGTAAAGATAACAAGATTTGTGATTAAGGAGAGACTTCGTTAATATGGTTGGAAATTGGTCCAATTTGTCAAAGTTAGATCCTTAATTGTACCATTTAAAGTATTAGAAGATAACGCTTTTAGTCGATAGTTATAGAATGTTTTTGTACCTTATCTCATATATATATTATTGCGAAAATTCAAAATTAGGTATAAATAACAACAAAAGACATTGACTGATTCATGATCCACTAACATTAAGAGGTGTTTGGGATATTCTCTAGTAATATATGGGTGCTCTACACATAATTTTCATTGAGTTTTTCGACGGTTTGTGTAAGCTCACCCCCACCCTCCCTCTAAGCATCCCTTGGATTTTTCAATGGCGGAAAAAGAGAGATGCACGAAAGTTTTGTTGTACCCTCAACTATTAAATCTACCTTGGAAAAATGGTTACAGTTTCACCCTCCACTTGAAGAAAAGTTTAAAAATGTTGCAATTGTATCCGAAAACCCTCTTCTTTGACTCCACTACTAGTATAAATTAGGGGTGACAACGGAGCGAGGCATCGTCCTCAATATTTTTGAGGGTGGTTCTGGAAAATTTTCAAATAAAGTTCAGGAATTTTACGCATGCACGGATGTCTATGGGTGACGAAGAATCCCCAAATGGTATGGGTGCCGAAGGATAAATTGGGGAAAAGGAAGCTAGTGAAATTGCTCAATTTTCCATATTTGATGTGCTCTCTAATACCATGTCGAAAGAGAGAATTGCATATTATATGTTGATAATTTATCAAAAGATATATTAGGGTAGTTTTACCAACACATTAAACCAATGTATTTTAGCCCGATAAATTACATCCATGGCCACTGAATTTTATCCATTTTAACATTATTATCACTGAACTTCAGTTTACTATTATATTCAATTACACCCCACCTACCCTCATTTATTATTACATTCAATTACACCTCAAAATAAACAAGATTAGCTCTATTTTTTTAGCCTTTATATATATATGAAATTTATTTATTTTAATATAAATAGTGATAAAATTATATAGGAGGACCTATTTCTTTCCGAAACCCCATTGATAAAAAAAAAAATTAAAAGCTCTATTTCATTATATATAAATTTTTATTATTAAAAGAGTCATTGTTACTTATTTTGCCTAGGGCTTCTAAATTGTCATGACCGACCCTGTAACTTAGCACTATATTAACATAATTACATCATTTACCGTTGATTAATATGTTCACTCCAATAATAGTTAATCCTCCATTATAAACTTGATGAAAATGATATTTTAAACAATTTTAATTTTTGAACTTTTAGTTTAGACATCATTTAAGTGTTATTTAGTTAAAAAATGATTGTTTAAAGAAAAAAATTAAATGGCATGGTGTCCGTAAATTTTTTTTTTTTTTTAATCTAGACTGTTAGTAAAGAGTAAATTTGATATGATATTAATTTGGACCAAAATCAATTATATATATATATATAATTTTTTTTGTTAAAGTTTGTTATATATATTAACATGCGTTTGTTTGTTATAAAATAATAATAAGAAAAAAAAAATTTTGTAATTTTTTCGATATTTAATTACAACTAAAAAATGAAAAGAAATCATAATCACTACTATTTTTAATAGGTAAAAAAAAAAGATATAGTAAAATTGAAAGACTAAAATAGTACAATATTTCCTCACATTTTTTTCCACTAATCTAAAATTTTAGTAAGCATATAAACACCAAAAAAATCTATTGTATACAAACAAATGGAATTTAAAATTCAAAAGTTTTCTACATATATATATAAATTCAAGATAACTTCTGTGTTGGCTCTCCAAAGCTTTAAAGTCAATCAGAACCGTAACTATCAAAATTCTCAACTAAGCAAAAATCATCAATTCAGTCATCAATTCTAAGCAAAAATCATTAATTGATTTGGTTGGGTTAAACACTTTTAGACCCTATTATCCAAATCCATTTTGAGCCAACACAGAAGTTATTATAGTCAATATCAAATAGTCACAGTTACTAATTTTTGGATAGTATGATAACTTTAATTGATGATTTTGGATAGAATGATCTGATTTTTGCTTCTTTTTTTTTTAGTTTAGGATCAAATATCCATGCCTAGATTCAAACTCGTGGAGATCTTTAAGGCTAAATTAACTACAAGCCAACCTTAATGTCAATTAAGCAAAAATCATCAATAAGCAAAAATCCAAAAGGTTGGCTATTAATAAAAACTACTGAATGATATTTTTTGCAAATGGAATTTGAAATTCAAAAGTTTGCTCCAAACTAAAGATTTAAAAAAAATCCTTGAGTCAATTAAGCAAAAATCATCAATTGAATTATCATCCTAAGTAAAAATCATCGATTGATTCGGTTCGGTTCGATTGAACAGTTTTAGCCACTATTCTCCAAATCCATTTTAAGGAACCATATAGATCATTATAATTCATGTCAAATAGTCACAGTTACCGATTTTAGAATAAAATGATAAGTCAATTAATGATTTAGGTCTAAACTCAAAAAAACATCAGTCACCGTTTGGACAAAAAAAAATAAAAAAATTCACAGGTATCTATTTGAGAAAACGTGAAAGCACCAAGTTGTTTTAGAGTTTTACCATAATTGATATGTTACTAGTGATAACATGACACGTACACAAGTAGAGTAAAGATAACAAGTTTTGTGATTGAGGCGAGACTTCGTTAATATGGTTGGAAATTGGTCCAATTTGTCAAAGTTAGATCCTTAATTGTACCATTTAAAGTATTAGAAGATAACGCTTTTAGCCGATAGTTATAGAATGTTTTTGTACTTTATCTCATATATATATATTGATACGAAAATTCAAAATTAGATATAAATAACAGTAAAAGACATTGACTGATTCATGATCCATTGACATTAAGAGGTGTTTGGGATATTCTCTAGTAATATATGGCACATAATTTTCATTGAGTTTTTCGACGGTTTGATAAATTATGGTAGTTTTACCAACACATTAAACCAATGTATTTTAGCCCGATAAATTACATCCATAGCAACTGAATCTTATCCATTTTAACACATCTTCTACCCTCATTTACTATTACATTCAATTACAGATCAAAACAAACAAGATTAACTATCCTCACTTACTTTAAAATACCTCCATCCAAACAAGCTGTTACACCCAAACTTAATCTCAGGTCTACATTTCTCACTATTGTGATCTCTATAGCTGCAATTGCATCTTTGTTCCTTTTTTGGGTTTTCATTCTCCAAGACAAGTACTTGTATTGGGGCAACAGAATTGACTGTCACCAAGAATCCAGCCTCAGGTGTGCCCTTGAAGAAGCTTTGTTCTTAAACAGGTATATATCATTTGGTTTTCCTCAGGTTTCTATATCTTTAGATGCTGTGGAAGTTTGGGAACTGCTAATTTGAATTTTTGTTTCACTGGTTTTTAGTACTACTACTTGTTTAATTGGGTTGGATTTGAGAAACGAAAATTATATTGGGATAAGTGGACTAGAATTTGAAAATTTTAATTTCTGCAACTATGTTACAACTTTTCTTGTTGCAGGACCTTTGTGATGTCTTCTGAAATTTGCATTAATCCAATAGACAATAAGAAGGGGATTCTTCATCATCTAATTAATTAAATTTTAGAATTCATCCAAATGGACCTCCCTTAACCACTACTTAAACATCTAGTCATCAAGGATACTAATTCTTAATTATCATTACTAATGACAAAAATTCACTGTAATTTAATTCTCCTTTTTAAAAGGATATTTACTCTTTTAGCCCTATTACATAGTATTATATACAATAGCCGTAATCGCCGACTATATCATTTTCCATCGTCGTTTTACATGATGGAACAAGCATGGGGATTCTCGTCGCTGAATGAATGGTTGTACGTTGGTTCAATATAATACCCTTGTTGAATGTGTCCATAATTGTACACCGGAGTCTTGTCATAACTGTATTGCGGTTGTTGCGGGTAACTCTGAGCAAATATCCCGTCCATCCATGAAGTCGGAACATATGCCGGATAATAGTCCATTTTATTTATTACCTCCGCCATAGCATCACCGTGACCACTAGCTGCCGTCGCCGTCGCCGGATCTGGAACTGGAGCTGGAGCTTCTTTGTTCTTCACCTTTGCTTCTTCTCCTCTTTCATCGCCTTTCTTATTCTTTTTCTCTCCTGCTCCTGCTCCGGCTTGATCTTTCTTACCACCACTCTTTTTCTCGCCGGCTTTGGCGCCTTCTTTATTATCATCATTCTTTTCCTCTCCTCCTCCGTCTACTTTCTTAGCAGCATCATTCTTTTTATCGCCTCCTCCGTCGCCGCCTCCGCCGACTTCTTTCTTTGCCTCATTTGTCTTCGGCTGAACCACCTCGTTTGTCTTTGGCTGAACGGCCTCGTCTGTCTTGGGCTCAACGGCCTCGTCTGTCTGTCTGTTAGCAGCATCGTTCTTTTTCTCGCCTCCTCCGTTGCTGCCGCCGCCGACTTCTTTCTTTGCCTCCTCTGTCTGCGTCGATTAATTAAATCCAAATTAGTTATATCACTTTAATCTTCCATCCAACACATCGTAATCAGAAACGAATTTAAATTAATTTTTTATTATTATTATACCTCTTTAGGTGGTGGTTTCTTCTCGGCGGCTTTCTCCTCTAGTTTCTCAACCTCCGGTTTCTTCTCACCACCACCGCGGGCGTCTTTATTCGGCTGCGGAGATACAATCTCTACTTCCTTCTTCATTTTCTTTTCCAGCCAGGCTTTCACTATCGCAGGGTCAACTTTCCCGGTCACCGTCAATTTGTTCGACGATCTGTCTTCGCCGACTCCACACCTTCAACAACAAATCACAAATTTCAATTGGCAATCCAAATCAATCAAACCAAACCAAACCAAATCCTATTCAATTCTCACCTTCTAAATGCTTCAGGGCTCTTCTAATTTTCTTACAACAGCCTACACAATGCATGTCGATTTTGTAAACAGAAACAGGCTTCGGTTCGCCGGCGGCAGCGGCAGCGTTTTTATCTCCTTCGCCTTCTGTCTGCTCCTAAGAAAAACAAAATTGCATCAGATCAAAAAATCTTAATAAACAGTAAAGTGTGATTCAAAGGTGAATTCAAGCAAGGATAAGGTGTTAAAAACATTGGTAGAGTAATTTTAATTTTATCCTAACAACATAATATTAATTAGGCTAATTTTAATTTTAATTACACTTGATTTTTAAAAAATTTCATTTTAAGATCAATATTGGTCAAATTTGAAGAAATAAAAATTTTATCAATAACATATACCGATCTAAAAAAAATATGAAACCACGTACTCCCTCCATTCCATTATATAGGTCATTCTAGCAAATTGGTTTTTTCTCTAAATATAAGTCATTCTAGGATTCCAATGCTTATTGTCCAATAGTGACATGAGAGAGAATTATTTTTTGTATTGGTACATGTGTTTTTTAATATTCCAATGTTTATTGCCCAATAGTGACATGAGAGAGAATTTTTTTTAGTTAACCAATATATTTCTAATTTGTGTGAAATACCCTAGAATGACTTATATAATGGAATGGAGGGAGTAATATTTATTTGAAATTAACTCAGACAACTCACTTGATCTGGTCGAGTTTCAAACTCAATCGTTATGTCTATGTCGCATAGTCCGAAACACTTTCCAAAAGCTAGTTTGCTCTTTGCGGACATAGCTTTAATTATAAGATAATCTTGTAGGTCCTCCATTGCCATGGCGGCACCTTTGAAATCTTTCCACATTTAGACTGATCTTTGTTCGTGTTTGTCAAGCACTTCAAATGGGTGAGATTGATGGCCTAAAGATTTAATATAAAATGGTTTGTAATGAATGAAAATTCAACTAATAGAACAAAATTAACTTTAAAATAAAGGATGTTTGATTATCTACTTTTCTCTTTATGTTTTCCTTTTCACTTTAAAAGAGAGAGTTTTATGTGTTGGGTTAAACATCATTTGTTTCCCTTTTATAGCTGAAAAATCAATCTTTTCAATCGTAACAGTCAATTTCATTGAATTTTCAGTTTCGAATTTATTTACATTATAACCGATTAAATTTAATTTCATTGAATTTTCAAAACTGATTAAATATAGTTAAATATACATCTTACCATTTTTAAGAAAAATGCATTCCAAAATTTATTACATTATAACTGTCCAAATTTTTCAGTTTTAAAATTGTATTCCATTCTAACCTATTAAAATTCAATTAATTGTTTTATAATGGTTAAAATACATTAATAGCTTCTGAACTTATCTCAAAATGTTGATTGGCCCACTAAACTTATAAAGTGTTTTGTTAACTCCCTCAACTTGTTTAAAGTAACCTATTTGACACCTAGATTTGTTTAAAATCACATATTGGTCTCCTAAACTCGCTTATAGTGATTCATTAGCCTCTGAACTTGTTTAAAGTGATATACATTTCAATTTGTTTAAATCTTTATAAAAAAAGTCAAAACTTAAAAAATAAAGGTATGATTCACGATTCTATATCTTTAAAACAAATTAACTTTCTATTTTTTACACCTTTATGACGTTTTTATAAGATTTAGGGACTTAATCATTACACTTTAGGTAAGTTCATCGGCCTAATCATTACACTTTAGATATAATTGAAAGACGATTGTAAACCTTTCAAATGGAGATGATTCGCTCCTGCTCTTCAACTTCTTCAAAATGTGTTCTCCGTCAGTCCTAATCCCGCTCTTTTTTAGCCCTATATTATATCTCATCCCTCTTCCCAATCCGAGTAGCTCCATCTTTTCACCTTGGTTCGAAACATTTGGATCGATTGTCGATGAACTCATCCCACATAGAGATGGAAGTCAGAGATGAGGGTGCGTATAGAGAAGAGCAAGGAGAATAATTAGGGCTGTAAAATGAAATTATTTAGGGGGAAAGCATTTTTGTTTTGGGGAAAGATCCCGCAAACCACATACTTGTCAAGCAGAGGTTCAAAATCTAAATCAAATAATTGGCCAAATTCCAAATTAATTAAAAATAAAAACTATTTGAGAAAACCCCTCAATAATTGATGATTTTTGTTTTTCCTTTAGCTTTTAGTACGGGCAACACAGAAAAAACAATTATTTGTGTTTGTTTTTATTTTTAGTTTCTATTTTAATTTCCATAGAAAATAAAAAATATTTAGTAAGAATTTTACAAACTATGTTACATACGGTGCCAAATACATGATTGTTCGGTTGGGGGCCGATTTTACATATGATGTGTAAAAGAAATTTCTTTTGCTAAACCGAACTTGTTCAAATTTTTTTCATACGTGTTATAATCAGAATGGTCAAAAACTAATTTTTAAGTACCAATATAAAACTTTACAAAATTAAGACAATATTGTGTTTAAATTTCTTAAAATGTAAAATTGTTTCTAATAGAAAAAATCGGATTTACAAACAGCCTAATACGAAAAAAAAATGGATTTAAGATTTTTCGAATAGGCCAAAAAAATTAGAATTTCGAATTCAAGGAGAGCCTAACAGGCAAAAAAAATTAGAATTTTAGATTTAGAGAAGGCCTAACAAGTTAAAAAAAATTGAAATTTTCGATTTAGAGTGGCCTAACAGACCTGGACCAATTTTGGAGTGCTAATTCAGTATCTGAGCATTATTTCTTGGAAACATGGGACCAGAACGACCATAGCCTCAAATTTCGTGAAGACAGAAAGGTCTAAAACTACTCGTGGGCATGGTGGTTTCGGCGGCCGGAGGAACCCGGACCCCCTCCTGTCTCTACCCCTGGATAAATAAACATAATTTACCAGTTTATAATGTGAAATGTAAAATTGATTAATGTGTTTTTATATCTTATTACTAATAATGAAAAAAGTACAATAAAAATGATTTGTAAAAACAAGGGTTAAGGTGCAAAAATACCCCTAACGTTTTGGGTCAGGAGCAATTTTACCCATAACGTCTAAAATGGTGCAATTTTACCCCTAACGTTGGAAGCCAAGAGCAATTTTACCCCTAACGTTGATACATTGGGTTAATTTGAGAAATAATTCATCAAACTGTTTTCTCGATCATGAATCTTGTATCTACACTTTACAAGTGCGTCATTTTATCAGTAACAAATCACAAACATATAGGGATGTGAAAAAATATAACAAATAATAAAAAAATGAAGTTATATGTCTTTTGTACGAATTAGACAAAAAAAATCAAAAAAATCACCGAATTTATAAATATTAATCTCCAATTCTATTATTAAATTATAAAAAAACATGAAATCCTTTGTTTTAGAACGGATTAATATGCAATTGGTGCAAAATAAGGAACAAAAATATATGTATTTTATAATATGGGTAAAATTGACCCAAATTATCAACGTTAGGGGTTAAATTGCTATTGGCTACAAGCGTTAGGGGTAAAATTGCACCATTTTAGACGTTAGGGGTAAAATTGCTCCTGACAAAAAACGTTAGGGGTATATTTGCACCTTAACCCTGAAAACAATTCTCCTCGTGGTTTAAATTTTTACAAACATAAATCTGTATTTTGTGAATTTTGTTTTTTTTTTTTTTGGTAAGAAGGGAAGAAAAAAAACAAACAAACAAAAACCTAACCCGGGATCAGTCTAGGAAGACTGACCCCAATCCTATCCTCAAGAAGAGAAGGTAACAGAAAAGAATGAGGAACGGAAAGGGTAGAAACACCTAACATCCCCCCATGCCCAGCAGCTGCCAAGCGATCCGCCACGCGGTTTTGCTCCCTATAAATATGGGAGAAGGTAAGAGAATCGAAGGCAGGACGAAGCCTCAAGATGGCTTTAATGAGATTCTGACTCTTAAGACAAACAGCCTGTGTATCCAAAATCCTGTTGATAGCCTCCAAATTGTCAGACTCCACCGAAAGTCTTTTAACACCCATGCGAATGGCGAGTTTAATGCCAGACAAGATCCCCCAGAGCTCCGCAGTAAAGGAGGAGCCCGTACCTAAGTTATGGGTAAACCCAGCCAGCCAGGCGCCACCAGCATCCCGAAGAACTCCACCAGCAGCAATTCTGCCATTACTAAGGCAGGAGTCATCCGTTTTCAACTTGACAACCCCTTCCCTGGGCTTCCTCCAACCAACTAACTGGACCTCTTTAACCGGGGAGGGGTATTTTGTGAATTTTGTAGTTGAATGATATGTTAATCTTTCAGTTAAAAAATACTTGTGATTTAATTAATCTATAAAGTTAGACCGTATATTTTGAATAATTTATAAAATCAATCTCTTTAATTGTTTCAAATCGCTCAGAGTAAATAATTATAATAATAATTTTTGAAGAAATAATTAGATCTGTAAACTATAAAAAAAAAATATAAACTTTATTTGTAAATTTTTAAACCACGAGAATTATCTTTATAAATTTATCGAACCATAAATTTTAGTTTTATATTTTTTAGGGTTAAGGTGCAAAAATACTCCTAACGGTTTGGGCTAGGAGCAATTTTACCCTTAACGTCTAAAATAGTGCAATTTTGCCCCTATAACATTTGTAGCCAAGAGCAATTTTACCCCTAACGTTGGTAATTTGGGTCAATTTCAGATAATATTATAAAACACAGATATTTTTATTCATTATTTTGCATCAATTGCATATCAATTCATTCTTAAAAAAAAAGGATTGCATGTTTTTTATAATTTAATAATAGAATTAGAGATTAATATTTATAAATTCGGTGAATTTTTTAAATTTTTTTTGTCTAATTTGTACAAAAGACAGTATATTTTTTTTTATTTTTTTCACATCCCAACATATGTGTATGATTTGTTACTGATAAAATGACGCAAATGTGAAGTGTAGATGATAAAATTCATGACCGAGAAGACAGTTTGTTGAATTATTTCTGAAATTGACCCAATTTATCAACATTAGAGATAAAATTGCTTTTGACTACAAATATTAAGGGTAAAATTGCTCATGATCCAAAACGTGAGGGGTATTTTTGCACCTTAACTCTGTTTTGTATTCTTATAAAAGAAAAAAAATTAGAAGTCTCGAGAAAACCAGTTGGTATTGAGTCAGGACGCCCGTGCAAATCCATGTCATCTTCTTCTGTCAAAATTTTTCTCTTATTATTTTATTAGCTAAATGGTTTTGTATTTAATTAATTAAATAGATTGAGAAAGTTGATTTGATTTTAGAAGGTTGAAAAGTTTGAAAATTGACTGTAGAAATTATAATCATAATAACACGAGGAAACATTAGTTTTAACCCATGACTTCGAGGTTATGAGCCTTGCGAGCTACCAAACTGCTCTACCCCGCGTGATGGCGCGAAGAACTCGGAACTAATCTAGTGGACAAACAAGGCTTGAATGTGCCCCCTACCATATCTGTACAAATAGAATAGCGCATTTATACAGAATGGTAAAGGGACCCCTCGAGGATCGATGATCATTCGAAGGGAAGTAGACTACTCAAGAATTTCACATTTCATTTAGGTCGTAATTGTGAGAATTGAATAAAGAATTCAGAAATTCTAAAAAAATGTATTAAAGAAGAATGAATTAATGAAGGCTTGCTTGGTACTCGTTGGGAACTTTAGTAAGGAGTAGCTCTTTTTGGGGTTTTATCGAATTTGGGATGAATTCAATTTTCACTTTAAAGAGACATGCTATAAAAATAGACCACTTTATGAAACTTTTTATCTGGATGGGAATCAAGAAAATTCGAAGTTAGAACCCGTTGTCCATCGAACCTGCTCTGAACAATCCACCTTTTGCAGGATTATTGCCAATGTAATCATAAAAAGTTAATTTTTCGGGAATTTTAGACCAAGCTTCGGAACCCTATAAGTATGGAAGGCTTTCTCTATGCTGATTTTTGGCTTTCTTAAGCTTAAGCATGCGCAGGATACTACGATCCTAGCCGCAGGAAAGAACCCACCCTCAACCGTTAGGCTTGTTATCCAGGAACTTGTTCAGAAATACTGTAATGAAAGGAAGATAGGAGTTTGTCGCTAGGTATTTGACCAAATAGGATCGTCCAGTAAGGCTAGCTTCCATCCCTACTTTGGTTAATCTGCTGCTGATTCCGTCCTAGCTCCTACCTGAGCTGGTTCATTGAAGACCGAACACTGCTGTTCCGGTTGTCCTCCAGCATTGGCCTCATTACAGCTGCTACCAACAAAAGAACTATACCATTTGATCCCTCTATTAATATTAACCAAAAAAATTGTAAAAAAAAATACATCATGGGGGGATTGTGCCATGAATTCATTGATTCTCTATTGCTATCCATAATGGAAAGGAGCATTTACCTATTTATATAACAGATCGTATGGTGTGCCATAAATTGGGAGAATTTAAATTAGTTAATTCAATTGAAATTTTCAAAATTATTTTTTTTTCGGGCCAGCAGGTATTTTTTTATTGGAATCAAAGGAAAAAACCCAAGAATGGATTTTTATGTGACATAAGAACAAATTGTAGGAAGAATCATCCAGATAATTTTTTGATCGATATTCACTCTTTTTCTTGTTGATAGAAAAAAGAGTGAATTCACGAAAGAATATTTTAAGAAATATTTCTTTTCTTTCCTCTAGGAATTATTATAGGTTTCAATTGATTCAACAATTAGATGACTGGAGTTATCGGATTATAAGTATAGGATTTTTTTTTTTAACTATAGGTATTCTTTCGGGAGCAGTCTGGGCTAATGAAGCATGGGGCTCATATTGGAATTGGGATCCAAAGGAAACTTGGGCATTTATTACATGGACCATATTCGCCATTCTCCTGAGAGGCCACAATTACCGCGAGCAAACATATTAATTTAATGACGAAGAACACATTTTTGCTATGCTACTAATACTTGTACTTGCTCTTCTATTCTGCCCAAGCCTGGCTGAGGAAGAGTTAGGGGGCGTAAAACAAAAAAAGAGGGGGCGGGTACATACTATATGTAAAGGTTTTACATTAACGATAAAAAAAAATAAAAAGTGAGGACATTCTATTTCGACATCGCCTACTTGAAGTACGGTACCAGTATTTAGAATCTTTACTTCCCTATTATATTGCTCAATACGTTCGCGAATAATATTACTAATCTCGTCGGCTCGAATGGTTACCATGCGTATTTCTTAATTTTTTTTCAAAAAAAAATAATGCCTTCAATAGCAATAGAAGGACTAATTAAGTTATTTCTTTTATCGCCCCAAACATGCCAAGATTAGCATTGATGGTACGTAAATGTAACTCGTTGGTCAAACAACTATTCAGAGTTCCTAGAGCTCCTTGTAAGGCTTGCTACCCGTTGTCGGACTTGATTAATCGTTTTTTGTTGTTCAAAATTAATGGTTTCATTTTTGTAATTTTCTAATTGTTCCAAAGTTTTATAAGTTGAATTAATCAAATTCAATTTTTCTCGTTCTATCTCAGAGTATCCATTCGTTCGAAACTGATCTGCTTCTATTTCCACTTTCCGCAAGCGGACCCGGGCTTTGTCATGGGTAGTAAGGTGTTTTCTTAATAAAAGAGGATCAAGGGCTCCTCTGTCTAATCCCCTATCTGCTCCCTAAAGCTATCCCCAGCCCTTCCGTTCTTAGATAGGGGATATTTTATTCTGCATTATTCCACCGTGATATATACATTTTGGGATGTATAGACGTGAGCAGAGCAGAGGCATAGAATGCCTTAACTCCCCTTAACTCTAGAAAAGCCTTAAAAGAGAAAGAGCACTCACAAATGGTATAGAGCTGTACCCGGTTAAGAAACCGATTCCTGGGCCTAGGATCGATTTCAACTCGGAGATAGCCAGGTCTATAGCTTTGTGAACAGCATCGGATGACATAGCAACCGCAATAGAGCTATTATGCCTTAAGCCCGAAACTCCTCTTTCTAGTCTACCCACATTATTCTTTTCTTTTGAAAGAGAAATTAGCCACGTGAAAACAGCTGCCAGTTCAATCAATAGTTACGCCTTCAACCTGATTCAACAAGGGAGAGTTTCCCACCAATCAATCCTTCTTGATCAGTTTTATTGACTGTGGGTGGCTTAAGTCAAAGAACAAAGAGGTAGAAGTACCTGGAGTGACAGATAGGGCAGAGGAAGTATATGTACCAGAAAGAGCTAATGTTGGAGGGTTTCAATATCCACCTCTTGCAAGAGTGATTAGTTGCTTACAGGGTACAGCGCAGGGGGAGACTCGTTGGCCTACTTGATAGAGGGATTACTGGAAGGAAGGTATACAGGTTTAGAACCTTACTTATCTTATTCCGTGAGACTGATTCTAGCTATTTATGATCTTGAACTTCCGCCCCTTCTTCTGCTTCGCTTTGCACCTGGAACTCGCCCATTGAAAAGACTGAACTTGCTGCTTTATTCCTTAGATGGCTGAAGGAAAGACTTAATTGGTTTCTTCCCCGGACTACCTTTACCGAAATGGAAGGAATCCCAAAGCACGAACTCGGTTCATTTCAAGGAAAGGGAAGCCAATGCGCCCCTACTTGATCCATCTATTGGGACTCGACCATTCGGGTGGACTGAATCTGTGCTTTCGCATGAATCCTTCCCTTGGAATGCCCCCTTACTTTTTCCTTTGAGGCGTACTTACTCCGGTGAAAAGTAGAGCCATTTTACAAATTCTATCACATGGCTTTATTGGTGCTGCACTTTTTTTCTTGGCAGGAACTGGTTATGATAGAATACGTCGTCTTTATCTTGACGAAATGGGCGGAATGGCTCCCCTAATGCCAAAACTATTCACGACCTTCAGTATCTCCAATCTTTTCTAGGCGAGGAGAATGAAGATCTAGTCAAGCTTATAGATGCTTTCCTTATCCAATATTAGACAAGAGTGGAAATTCTTTTTCATATCAGACAGAAAGGGGTATACCACAGGGGTGTCCCTGCCTAAAATCAGAATGATATGGAATTACTTTCCAATTCCGTATATCAACTAATGGGGACACCGGGAGGGAAGAGAGAAAGCATCCCGCCTTACTTTTTTTTCATATCTAGAATCAATATTCTCGTGAAATTACTCTCTATAAACTATAAAGGACCTGAAATACCTTGCTTACGTATCATTGGAAAGTGCATTAACATAAATACAGCAGTAAGAAGGGGTAATACAAAAGTGTGTAAACTATAAAAACGAGTCAAAGTGGATTGTCCTACACTAGCACTTCCCTCATTCCTTTTATCGAGCATAATGATGCGAATCGGGCTTTAATGAGTTCGAATATGCAACGTCAAGCAATTCCACTTTCTCGGTCCGAAAAATGCATTGTTGGCACTGGATTGGAACGCCAAGCGGCTCTAGATTCAGGGGTTCCTGCTATAGCCGAACACGATTTCAACGAAATCTTTCAATTTCTTATTTTACTATGTTCAGCAGTAACATATTGTTCCATGTCCAAAATATGGAAGAAAGAGGTGTTTCCACGACTCTACCCCAAAAAGATTTGTGCCAAAATAACGGATGACCATAAGACTGAATTACCTGAGATGCTTGTGCCCATAAGAAATCGCGGAGCCGCAAACATTTTTGGAGAGAAAAAAAAAACTAATTAAATTGCAATTTTTTCTGTGGCCCAATTTTCGATTAGAGGATTTAGCTTGTATGAATCGCTATTGGTTCGATACTAATAATGGAAGTAATTTCATATATCAGCATTTCATATATCAGCAGTAGAACTAGAAAAAGGAATGATCCATCAGGTCCGCGACCCCTGGATGCCGAAGGCGTCCTTGGGGTGATCTCGTAGTTCCTACGGGGTGGAGACGATGGGGTCGGTCCATGGATTTTGCTTCCTTTTGCCGCATTTCGCTAAGCCCGTTGCTGGAGAAGAAAATCAATTTATTGCTTATGTAGCTTACCCCTTAGACCTTTTTGAAGAAGGGACAATTTACCAAGATCAAGAAATAAATTCATCCAATAAAAACCCCCCTTTTTTTGATTGGATGGGAATGAATGAAGAAATAAAAACGAGTCTCATATCGAATTTTGAACTTTGGTTCTTTCGAAAATTTGTGATACTTTACAACACATATAAGAGAAAACCATGGACACTAAATCCTTCGATTTGAAACTGAAACATCGACTGCTTGACTTCAACTTTTCAATAGACTGCCTCCTTTCTCAAGAAAGCATAACCATCTTTCCCCAAACCTTGTTCCGAGCAACTACCAAAAATCAACATGGAAAATTTGTTTTATATAGTTGGCTATCGGATGGTTTGTTGGTGCAACACTTGGTTATGCACAGGCTGTTCCTGAGAAGCGAGTGATTACTTGCAGAAGAAGAAGGCAAGGAAGGGGACGCAAAGCGAGGAATAAAGCAACAATATAGGGTTTTACACGTTCTTTATTTCTAGGTGAGGTGTCCTAAGCCGAGAAGTTTGTTACGAGTTGGTTAGTTAAGGCATCGTTCGTATTGGATTATTTAAGCTAGCTCTCTAGCTTCAAACTCCCAAGCAACATTTGTGATGAAATATAAGTAATGATTGGAAGGTTTTGGTGGGTCAACGAGATGGAGAGAGGAAGATTCACTGGATGAGAGGAGACAAGATGTGTGCTTCAAAGAACGATGGTGGCTTGAGATTCCTTTTGTATAGCCAAAAGAAAAAGAAAATGCCTTATTTGAAACTGATTACTTACATACTGGTTAAACTCAAAGGGTGTTTATGCACCTGAAATTTCATTCCCGGAATTCTTTGTGGGGGCACTGGGACTAGATCCCTTCCTCACTTCACCACTCTCAAAAAAGAAGGGATTCAAGTGGAGTGGGGACTGCAAAGGAAACTATAAAAGGCTCTTGTCTAGGAACTTCCATTCAAGGGAACTAGCAATAGCTGCCTGTGTAATACCTTACCATGTCAATGCTCAGCCTTGCCAAGGCCTAATATCCCACGTCTTGCTCGTAGCGATGCCGATTCCTCTAGCGGCTCAATCGTATAAGATCAATCCTTTCGGTTGAATGTCCTATGCTATAGACTGGCCTTCTTTTGGGGGCGTATATGATACCTGGGCTCCGGGGGGGGGGGGGGAAGATGTAAGAAAAATTACCAACTTGACCCTTAGCCCAAGTGTTATTTTTGGTTATTTACTAAAATCTCCCTTTGGCGGAGAAGGATGGATTGTTAGTGTGGACGATTTGGAAGATATAATTGGGGGGCATGTATGGTTAGGTTCCATTTGTATACTTGGTGGAATCTGGCATATCTTAACTAAACCCTTTGCATGGGCGATCTTTTTCAACAAAATCATCACGCAGTAAATCAACAAAGCATAGTACATTACGCGATCAAGAGGTTTGGATGCGAATTTGAACTATATAAAGAAAAGAAGCAAGTTCAAAGACCGAATAACTAATCCTCGCGGACGATTCACACTGTACCCAGTCTTCCTAAAAAGGGATTGGATGCTTTCTAACCGGACCGGACACTGGCTTATCCCGAACTAGACTTTACGGCTAAAGGAAGAGTAAAATCCCTATCCTGAATCACCCCATCTATCCTCCTGAGGAGAAGTTTGGTTTCAAACCCCGGTTCGAACAGGAGAAGTACGCCATGCTAATGTGCCTTGGATGATCCACATCTCAGGGTCAGGTGCTGATGAGCACATTGAACTATCCAGGGCCGCATAGGAGCCTTTGAGAAGCTTTGGAGCGTAATTGAAGGGCAAGTAGGAGCTTTTACGCTCGGTACAAATAGGCTAATTGTAGCCTAATAGCAACCTCCTTCGCCTGTTTTTGGTCCAAAGATGAAATTCTTAATGATAGTTGGTTGTATTCACCTAGTTTCGCAATAATAGCTTGGTTCACTGCGGGATTAACTGCATTTTATACACGATCTGGCATGTACAGAATGAAAACTTCATTCTCGATTCTACGAGAATTTTTATGAAAGCCTTTCATTTGCTTCTCTTCGATGGAAGTTTTATTTTCCCAGAATGTATCCTAATTTTTGGAAAAAAAATAGTATTTTATTGCTACAAATATGGATTATTGAAAAGAATAAGACATGTATTTGGATATTTCCCTTCAACGCTAAAATTTTTTGTTTTTTATATCGGATGGATGAATTGAGACGGTATTTTGTAAATACGTGATTATCTTGAATATATTAACTATTTCTTTATTTTCCGATCGCCTGGAAGGGACAAAAGAAACATCTTGTTCTTTCTTCAACAATTTCTGATCTCTAGTGGATCTCTCAGTAGGATTCGAACCCAGATAGGTTCCAATTCCATTAGCTTATAAGATAAGACTATAAGGAGTCACCGCATAGAAGCGATCTCGAACATCAGAATACAAGATTTTAAAGAGACAATCGGCCTGGAGTTTTAGACAATAATATGAGAATCTGCCAGCCCAGCTCTCCTCCATGGAAGAGTTTACATATTCTGCATGTGCCAAGAAGCGGCACGAGATCAACAACTGAAGTTCATCATGTACCTTCGCCTAGTTGTAGTAGAGGCAGTTTAGTAGCAGCATAAATAACTAGATAAAAAAAAATATACTAATATTATATATTCTAAAGCATACTCTATATTCTAATAATATATATTAGAAATACTATAACTAGAATAGTATATATTCTATTTAGAATATATCCTAAAAAATAGATTATTATAAAAAATACAATAAAATATATTCTAAATAGATAGAAATATATTCTATAACTATAAATAGAATTTTTTTTGATTCAAGCACCCCGGTTTCTTGGTTTGCTTTGGTACATGTCTCCTTTCAAGATTTATCGACTTTATTCTATATGATAATTCAAAAAGATTTCCATCCATAAAAGAGTAATAGAAAGTTTGATACTTACAGCAAGAACTGATTAGAAAGAAAGCGGTACTTTTTTGTCATATCCGTGGACAAGTGAGCAGAGGTTAGAGCTATGTGAACCATCTTCAGGATGACGGGTGGGAAAAGATGCCAGAGGCTGACTGAAAGCCCTCCTAGGGTGTCCAATTTTTACCATTATTTTCGTATCCGTAATAGTGCGAAAAGAAGGCCCGACTCCAAGTTCTTCAAGAATAGTGGCGTTGAGTTTCTTGACCTTTTGCCTTAGGATTAGTCAGTTCTCTTTCTCGATTGGGGAGGGATATAACTCAGCGGTAGAGCTATATAAATTCATTATCAAAAAATTCTCTCAACTTTTTGGGCTATCTTTCAAGTGTACAAAAAAATCCTTTGGTAGTACGGAGTCAAATGCTAGAAAATTCATATCTAATAGATAAGGATAATACCTTCAACAAATGGGTACCTGTACCCGAAACCGACACAGGTGGGTAGGTAGAGAATACCTAGGGGCGCGAGACAACTCTCTCTAAGGAACTCGGCAAAATAGCCCCGTAACTTCGGGAGAAGGGGTGCCTCCCGTACTAGAACCACGATGATTTTTTTAATAAAACCTTCAAACTAAGCCCAAGGATTCCCTGAGTAAGAACCGCTTCAATATATTGAAGAGAATTTTTTTTTTGACTCTGCGATAGCGATTCTACTATTATTAGTATTAATGAATGATTATAAGTTCATTCCATACCGGACCAGACCGGAATAGGCTTATATACATTCTCATTATGAGAAAGAAGAGGTTATTTGAGTGAGTCCCGACGATCCATCCAATAATATAATAAAAGGAATACATCAACTCATATCTCCCCCTTCTGCGAAAGGGGAGACAATTTCATTTTCATTCCCAAGGGGATTGACTTTATTCATTCATTATGAACTTCTCTCGAACCGCTCCAAACGCACAACATATAGTTGCTTTCTGTCCCTTCTTTCCTGCATCTCCTTACTAGGAATTGTACCTTTCAGAAGAGGATTTGCAAGCTAAAGCTAAGGAAGTGCCCCGCTCCATCCAAAGCAAAGCATTTGTACATCAATTCGCGTAAACTTCCAAGACAGACAGTCGCATAAAAGCTTCCAAAGCTGCTATTTCTCCCTTGCTGAGCAATCTAGATTCTGAACTGCCAATTCATGTTCTAAAATCTAGAATTTTAGATAAAAAAGTTGCTAAAAGCCGGGTAATCGCCGATATGCTCACATCGGTGACGTTATTGTTGCTGTGATCAAGGAAGCAGCACCCAATTCACCTCTAGAAAGATCCGAAGTAATCAGAGCTGTAGAACTACCTATAGAATAGAAAGAAGAAGGGAATTCATCGACCCGAGTTGGAGATCTAACTACGACTCCAAGATCCGATTCTCGAAATTTCAGAATCTCCCTGTCGGATGGCCTGTTCTCCTCGGTCAGAATAGGCGAGCAAATTCCTTCCATTAGAACCGTACTTGAGAGTTTCCTACCTCATACGGCTCAGCAGTCAATTCTTTTGAATGCCTAAAATAGAGAATAGATCCTGGAATCTATCTTAGTAATGACTAGTGACCTCTCGCCTGATTTGGAATAGAGTAATAGTAATATGTCTTATGTAAAGTAAAACATTATTTGGTAGGTAATATCGATGAAGCTACTGCGAAGGCTACAAACTTAGAAATGGAGAACAATTTGAAGAAATGACCTTAAATCTTTGTGTACTGACCCCAAACCGAATTGTTTGGGATTCAGAAGTGAAAGAAATCATTTTATCTACTAATAGTGGACAGACCTGCACCAACCGATTTTACTGCTCAACAGCTTAAGGGCTACTCTATCTCATCCGCACAAGGCAATATCTAGTGATAGAGGAAAGGCGAGAATTCTGGTTTGTAATGAATATACTATACTCTATTACACCAGAAAAAGAAGTATCTTACTGCGCATAAGCTTAGCTTGAAGAGCGGCTATCGGAGTCAGGCTTAAGAGAGCCTCCCATGGCCATGGAAGTACCGATATGAGGGACTGACTTTGAAAGGTCTCTTCTCGCACTTATCCAAGGACAACGTCTTCGCTCAAAGACTTCTTGCTTGCACCCCCTTTCTTTCATGTTTAGTTTCTCCTCCCCCTTCCTTTACTCTTCTGGTATAAAATCCGAGTCTTGGAAGTGCTATATTGAGAATTAGAGTCTTGCGGCAAAGCAGATGAACTAGCAATCCTTCCATAGGGCTTTTTGCCCGTATTTGACTCCTTACTACCGCCAGCAGATGATTTCTTAAAAACATTTCCTGTCCTGACTGAGGGAGCTGCGAGGAGTGTTAAGCTTTTTATCATCCTGGCGTCGAGCTATTTTTCCGCAGGACCTCCCCTACCCGATTGGATGGTTTTCCATTAGCTCCTCTCGCTTTGTGGCCATCCGCTCCTAATTCAATTGAGCCTTATCCGGACAATTCTTTCTTTGGGAAAGCCTTGACTCTCTTTCTTTGATCAAAGATGGGCGAGCTCATGCTTTTAGTTCAATTCTTCACAGTCTCGATATCCTTTTCCTTTTGAGAGGCCTTTTCCTTTTGAGAGGACGACGGAATCGAAGAAAAGTAATGAAACCTGCGATGGCTACTGAATAACCTCCTTTTACTTTCTCAATAATAAAGCCTTTCTTGTCTCAATCCCAACTGCTAGTTCCCACTGGTGTACACCTGTAACTGAACCTGTATCGGTGGGGGCTGTTCATCCATGGCAGTCAAGCTCTTATGGTCTGTGTTCGCTACCTGGGGATGAACAAGCTTCCCGAACCCACGTCCATAACTTTCCTTTGTTGGAAAGGCTCTTTCTCTTTGCAGGCAAGGTGAAATGAATTTAAATTATTACTTGCTGGGTTGGAGCGGAGCGTAGACGAGCGAGCAGAGCCCAGGAAACAGGGAAGCCCGTCATAGAGCAGTCGACTAGAAGTAGAAGACTGATGGCCTGAGAGAAAGCGGCCTTCCTCGGGAAAATGGATCTTTATCTGCCTTAATGGGCTCTCTGCTTATTTAATAGCAGATAGACACAAGTTAAACCATCACACGAGAGCAAAAAAGAAGGCGTAGGTTAGAAAACAGTCATACGAATGTGGTCGTGAATAGTTTTGGCATTAGGGGAGCCATTCCGCCCATTTCGTCAAGATAAAGACGACGTATTCTATCATAACCAGTTCCTGCCAAGAAAAAAAGTAAGCAGCCAGAAGAAAGCTCCAAGCCGGGCTAGGGCTCATAAGCAAGCAGAAGAAAGCCGGGCTGGCTAGAGGCACTGAATCGGCTAGAGGCACTGAATCTTGGAGCTAGAGGCACTGAATTAAGAGATGGCCGAGTGGTTCAAGGCGTAGCATTGGAACTGCTATGTAGGCTTTTGTTTACCGAGGGTTCGAATCCCTCTCTTTCCGTACCTTCACTTAATTTATCAATGGTATACTGATTAGACAGTCAAGTGAAATCCAATACACGAAATAATTTGATCTATGGACAGCATCGTTGTGGTAAAGGCCGTAATGCCAGAGGAATAATTACCGCAAGGCATAGAGGGGGAGGTCATAACCTGTTATTCTACCATCGGAAAAGTGGTAATAGGAGTCAAACTAAGAGATGGTTGTAGATGCTTTAACTATACAAAACCGGAAACATAGGCCGACTGTTGAGCCCACTCTGGCTCAACCGCACCACCCCGGTTGCGAGCCACCCGATTACGATTAAATAGACCCATTTTAGTTTCAAATTCTTGATAATTAGTAATAAGAAGAATAAGATGAATTTTATTTATAAAAACCTTTCTCTAAAGAATGTTCGGAAAGTTTTATTTAGGATTGAGGATGAAAAAAAAACTCAAATTAACTTTAATATGGTCTATAATTTTTTTTTCATACAATACATAAATTTTTCAATTTACAAATTTCCACAACTTTAATTAGGAAACTCTAAAATTTTATTTTTAGAAAAAAAAAAGTATCTTGAGAAGCTGATTTTTTGGATTTTTGTTATTTTTTTTTCTGTGAATAGGAAGGCAAAAGCCCAAAGCAAAACAGAGTAAGACAAGATGATTCTTCTCTTCGTGGTCCGTCTAGCATGGTCCTCGTCAAGAATTGTTGGGATTAATCATAAAAATTAACCAAGTGCAGCGGAAAACTATAGTTAGATTTTCTATAATTCATTTAAGATCGTATCAGACTGCCACAGAGTAAACTTCAAAACAAAATTAAAAACATAGATCTAGGAACTTACAGGTAATGTCTTTTCTAGAGATGGCTGCAGGAATCTACAAGTCGAGTGAATATCCTTAATCACGTGCACCAACCGTATAGGAACTGAACCGGTGCTAGCCGTAATCGATTCAAATTAATTTGAGCACGAAGAACTTTGTGCAGAGACTAGAGGAGGCCGATATTTGCACAAGGATGCAAGTCATATTAGCTTTCTAAACCTATGGGCTTTAGGCCAATGTCTGGTTGAAGATGAACCCTTAAGATCACACACACACAACTCGTGGAATTGAATAATAGTATAATCTTAAATACATGTTATGTATTTAATCAGAATGGAATATGTTAGTTAATTGTTAATTAATTAACAACAACAACAAAGCTTTAATTAACAACAACAACATTAACAAATGGATAAATTGATTATTTGTTATTTAACAAGTTAATCAATTGATATTTAATTTGGTTACGATTAATTAATTAAATTTCCAAATATAATTAATTAATCAATTGATTAATTAGATGGCATAGGATATAAATTATTAAATGAACCATAATGCCATTAAATACTATTGGGCCTTAAATATTTATATGGGATAATTTAATTAGACTTATTTGGATCCGGATTAGGCTATGCTTACTTTGTTTTTAACAAAGTAAGCATTACTTTGTTTTCCCCACCATTGGATGGTGATGAACTTTGACAAAGTAAACTCATCCAATGGTAGAAAAAACAAAGTAAAGATTACTTTGTCAGAAACAAAGTAAGCATAGAAAACACTATTTGGTTCTAATTGAATTAAATAAAATTCGTAGGGTTATATTTATGGTTAGGGATCAAAGAGAGACTAATTAGAAAATTATCCAATTAATTCCCTACCAAAAAAAAAAAAAAAAAATTAGCCAATTAAAGTGGTGTAATTAAATTGGGCCTATTTGGACCTAATTGAATTAAATATAATCTGTAGGGTTATATTTATGGTTAGGGACCAATTAGGAACTTAACCTAAACCTAATTGATACATGTATAATGAACCCTCCCATCCAGTTGCCTCTGTGATCCCGTAAGAGCCCACCGGCTTTGGCATCGCCCAAAGCTCCTTTACAAGCACCGTCAGAATTGATTTTAACTCAATGCTGATCCGGAGGAAGCCATTGAACCCAGTGATCCACCACCTGATTACCTTTTAAGTTATGCTCTCTTACTAGAGCCCTCTTATGTTCCAAAGCTCTTGCCAGAATAAAATCTGCCTTATCACCGAACACTTCGTCATCTCCAAAAACCTTCTTGTTCCGCCACTTCCAAATCCACCATGCCCCGAATGCAAACAGGCATAACCACTAGATCCCACGAACTAACTGATAGTTCTGCAGATTATTAAGAACCCACTCCTTGCAATCTGAATTAAAGAAAATGACAGTAATATCAGACGGTAGTAGTGCTAGCCAAACCGAGCGGGCTTCATAACAATCCTGAAGAACATGGACAAGGTTTTTGGGTTCACCACATCCAACATAATCCACGGAATCAGTCAAATGTCGAGCAACACGATTAAAATTACACATGACAATATTATGACGAACCAACCAAAGGAAAACTCGAATATGTTTTGGAATTTCTAATTTCTAGATTAAAAACCAAAAAGCATCTGGAGCTTAAGATATCCTCTTCCTCAAAATCAACTTGGAGATAAAAAAAAGTCTGAAGACGAAGCAAAACATCCTTTGGTAATAACGAAACTAGAGAACCCCAAGCCCATTCACCATTAGACCAGAACGCAGAAACTGGTAAATTGCTTGAATAATGAGGGAAGGGAGAACCGACAAAAAAAAAGGTCCATCACTGCACCAACAATCATTCTAAAAGTTGGTCGACTTCCCATTGATAACTGCGTGACTGAGCCATCAGTCAAGAATTTGATAACTAGCCATAATACTATCCCAGTTAATAGAAGCAGCATGCTTTGAATGAAAAATATTCAGGTCCTTTCTATCAGCACGGTATTTTAAACGCATCACCTGAACCCAAAGATGTTGTGGTTCAGTTAAAACAAACCAAGAAAGTTTTGCAAGCATTGCTAGGTTCATATCTTTCATCCGTCTGATTCCCATTCCTCTATGGCTACGAGGAAGCCAAACACTATGCCATTTCAGCAAGTGCGTTTTCCAATGATTCAAAAAGGATCCCTAAAGAAATTCACACCTGTCCAGCGTGTTGCAGATACCAGTCCGCAGAGTCACCATTTGTATTGTTGGGCTTGGCCCAATTAGAATTTATAAAATTAGTCCACTCATATGCCTTTAATTTTTCTCAAGTGAAAAACATCCCACATTGCTTTCAAAGCACTTGGTGGAGATGTTTATAAGGAAGGTCCTCACATGCTTGGGGTGTGCCCCAAGGGGTACCCACTTTTGTGAAAAGATGAGGACCTATCTCTTTGGTCGACCACCACACACGCGCGCGCCGTCCGACCGAACCGGTGTGGTGTGGTGTAAACAATATAATTTTTTATTGAAAAATTAATAATAATAATATTTTTTATTAAATTCGGTTTTTTATTTTTTATTTTTTATTTAATTGCCTCTGATTCAGTCTTCAAAACGTTATTCATAAATAGGTGAGACTGGCATACAGCTCAACAGCTCTTTTTTCCTGTATAAATAGGTGAGACTAGCATACAGAAAGAGCACAATTGAATTCATTCTTTCTTCTTTTCGATTACAAAAACTGATCAAGTTACAGAGTGTATTACAGGAACGATTTTTGTACGGTGCAATACAAAATCATAATTAAGAGGGCTGTTTTATCCTGGAGGCGACCGGAGTTTATACTGTTTGCTAATTTCCGGCAGTTCCGCGAACGTCTTAAAGAAAGCGACATTGTCCGCGACTCTGCCCATTTAATTTTTGTTCGGTCTGTTCCTATTTTCTGAGTTCGTGTAACAACATTGTATAGTATAAGAGGGCATCGAAGTACTGACAAACTTGATTAAAGTGATCCTACCAGCCAGAGAGAGACATAGACCTTCCACCCAGCAAGATGATTGCTCACTTTATCCAGTAGACCTCGAAAGGTTTCTCTATTTATCTGCTGATGAATCATAGGAATCCCCAGATTGTCCATAGAGGCAATTCTAAGGGTATCACTGATATTCTTTCTAGTCAGAGCATCCATATTAGCAGAGAAGAAAACTTTGGATTTTTGATAGCTCACCCGTTGTACTGAGCAATCTCCAAAGAAATTCACAATATGTTTAATGATAAGAGCTTGGATGTTGGATGCCTCTACAAAAAGAACAATATCATCAGTGAAAAACATATGGGTCAGTTGAGGTCCAGTGTGGAAGAGTTTCACTGGATTCCAACTTTTGCAGAGCACATCATCTTCAATTATATAACTCAGCCGCTCCATACTGAGAACAAATAGATACGGGGTGACAGGCAGTGGCGGATCCAGGAATTCGTTCCTGGGGGGCTAATTTAGCCTTATGGTTGACGGTAAATCCAGCCCGTAAAAGTTGGCAAATTTTTTTCAGCTCCTAGTACCTTAAAAGTTTGTTTTTTTGTACCATTTTAGCCTCAAAACATACATTTTAAACCAATTCAATTACTCTAAAATATTAAAACAATACTAGCTAAATTAAATCTCCAAACCAAAATTTCGTACATTAAAACCCCTAAATTGAAATCTCAAGCAAAAAAACTCTTAAATTAAAATCCCCTGTATTTAAACACATCAAACAAAACTTCTAAATTAATTTAAACTATAATAAATCTTATGATAAGAAGAGAGAATGAGAAGAAGAAAATAAAAGGGGAAGGAGAACAAAATAATAGAAAAAAAAGGATTAGAAAAGTAATTGTGATAAAAAGAAAAAGAGAAGAGAAGGAAAGTTGCGGCTAACATATTTTACTTTTTTTTAAATTAGGCCCTTACCAAAACGACGTCATTTTGGTTAAGGGCCTAATTTAAAAAAAAAGTGCCCAGCCCATGACTGCTGCTGTCTGCAACTTTTTTAAAGGGAGCTAATTTTTTTAGGTCTATATGTTTCTAGGGGCAGCGCCGGCACCGTGGGGGCTGGCGCCCCCACGGGCGCCGGGCTAGATCCGCCACTGGTGACAGGGTCACCCTATTTAAGACCTATTGAAGGCACGAAACTTGTAAGCTTCTCACCGTTCCAGAGTACCTGCATAGAGGATGCAACTACACATTTCATAATAAAGTCAACCCCATTTTGTTCAAGCCTAGCCAGAAAAAGCGTATCACGGAGAAATTGCAAGCTTATTCTGTCATATGCCTTTTCAAGATCAACCTTCATAATCGTACTGCCTTTCTTGCCCTATTTTTTATTGAAAGAATGAATCACCTTTTGCACCAAAATGATGTTATCCAATATGCTACGACTAAGAATGAAGCTAGTCTGAGTCGGGCTTATGACATAAGCAAGCATAGGCTTCAAACACTTCACAATACACTTAGTGATGACTTTGTAAATCACATTATAGAGACTTATGGGATGAAATTGAGAAGATAATTCCAGAAAAGGAACCTAGGGATGAGAGAAATCAGTGTCGAATTGATACCCGGGTCCAAACTACCCGTGTTTAAAGCATTTAGGACTAAATCACTGACTTGATCTCCCAATTTCGTCCAAAGGCATTGGTAGAAACCGAAATTAAACCCATCAGGCCCAGGAGCTTTAGAGGGAGCCATCTCAAAAATTGTTGCTTTCACCTTATCAACCGACTAGACATAGGAGGGAAATTGCACATAGTATGAAGGCAACCCCTCATCGGAATTTCCTATGTGTACACCTCACTGGAATGCTCCGAAATCTAAAAGGTTTAGACCTAAACAATTGTCAGACCCCAAGGTATCCAGCAAAATGGGACAATGATCGGACCAATGTCTAGGTAGGTGATGGATAATTGCTTCAGGGAAGACCAACCTCAAGTTCATCAAACATAGGCCTCTGCCAAGTCTAGAAGCCGCACGAGTTCTAGAAGAAGAGCCCTAGTACCAGGTAAAATATGGACCCTGAAAGCCCAAATCAATCAGGTTCATTTTATTGATCCAATCCATAAAGCTTGAGCTGCGGTTCAGAGTTCTGTAGGAGCCCCCTTGCTTCTCATCAGCGGATTTGATACCAATAAAGCCCCCAATGAGTAGTCAGTGAAGCGAAACTGTATCCATTAGGATAAGGAGATCTTCTATAAGCTGTCTTTTAAAATACATCTGGGGTCGGACATAAGTGAATGTTACAGAAAATCCAGCCCCCCATTCTTCCCAACCTTAATCAGAATCTCCCCATGTAAAAATTGCCTTTCCTTCTTTAAAACTATAAACTCAATTTTATCATGATGCCAGAACACCCATATTCCTCCACTAAATCCCTCTATCTCCACCACCTCAACATTAGAGAAATAAAGCTTCTTGCACATGTCAGATGCACGCGTGTCAGGAAGTCTGGTTTCAAGTAAAAGTAACATATCCAGATCCTTTTTCAGAACCAAATGACGACAGGATTTACAGAATTTGGTGCCTCCAACACCAAAACAATTCCAAGATATAATACGCATGGACAAGATTTGACAATAAACCCAACCCAACAAATCCCTGTTGGAATGGGACCATTCCACCTAAACTCGAGGTGTCCCCTTGACCAGACTTCCGTTTGAGCTCGATATTGCTCGCGTCCATATTCCTGGGTGAAGCACTCGGAACTGCAAGTTTAATGTTTGCTCCCAGTTTGTGATTAAGTGAAGCCCTAAAAATCATATATTCATCCATATTTCCAATGCCAACATGAGTGCATTCCTGAACACGGTCAACACGACTTGTTTTAGCTCTGTTACTAGAGTCCTCCCCATCTTGGGAGTCAGTTCTCAGATTGCTCGAAACATTGCTGAGGATATCAAAAGGGTTGCGGATAACAATCCCCGAGCTAGCACAGGTTTGTTAGTTCGATTACGAATGTTTCTCGATTGGTTTGGCAGCTTAGGAGTTTCATTTTCCATCAGAATACTTTTGCCTTTTGAAGTAAATTTCATATTATTATTCTGATTCTCCTTATTTTTATCTGATAAGTCTTTATTTTGCAACTCTCCCAATATCGCTCTGTCAGCCCTTGGAATATACCTTCGCCTTGGTGTTGAAACACCTTTCCACATGATTTTGATTTGACAAAATTATTTAAGTTAATCCATGATTAAGAGGCAATTAAATTTAAGTGCTTTGATTTAATTGTACTAATATATTGGGTTAATACACATATTTGACCATGTGTTTTCGCGGAAAAACAGATTTACCCTTAAATCAAATAAACCCGCAAAACTATCCCTGAATTTTTCATAAACTTGCAATTATACCCTAATCTGACGGAGCTGCTAAACGGCGATGATATCAAACCTTCTTGTCTCCAAAAAAATTGGATGACGACAATCAAAATTCATTTGGTTTCTTATTGTTTTCTATTGCTATTGCTTTTGGATTAATTAGGAGGTTTAGACGCCATTTTATTAGGTTGATTGAGCTTTTATGAAAATGAATTTTGACCAATCTGTTCTTCTAACTTGCTTTTAATCAAAATTGAATGTGCATATTTTTTTCTGTTTGTGATTGGTTGTTCTTTTCTGAAGTTTTTCTGGAGATAAGAAGGTTTGATGTCATCGCCGTTTAGCAGCTCCGTCAGATTAGGGTATAATTGCAGGTTTATGGAAAATTCAGGGATAGTTTTGTGGGTTTATTTGATTTAAGGGTAAATCTGTTTTTTCGCGAAAACACAGGGTCAAATATGTGTATTAACCCTAATATGTTTGTTCAATGTTGAGTATAAGTATAAATGAAAACAGAATAAAAAAAGTAAGACAGGACGAAGTCAGCATGAGAACACAACAGAAGCTGAGTAAAGTGAACTCAGCATGATAAAAGAAAAGTCATCTTCAGAACAAATACTTAAAGACGAAGCTGACCACGGAAGCTGAGTAAGAATATGACTCAGAAACAAAGAACAAAAGCAACGTCAATACAGTCAAGCTGAGTGTTCGTCAGGACAGCGCGAATGATCCGTTTGCTAGAAGACAAGATCCGACAACTGTCTGCACCAATAATAGAAACCTTGGAATTACGCACAGAGTCAATTTCGAGATGCATGTGTCAACTGTCTGTTAACTAAAAGACGAACTGGCACTAGAAGATGTACCTGCGGGAAGAAGACAAGCCTGACGCCTGCTAATCTCAGACGACAGGATTGGCCTGCAAATCTGAAGCTGACCAGAACAATGACGCAATAGATCCGTTTGAATCCAACGGATAATTCCAGATTCAAATCATTAGATGTAACATACGTGTCTGAAATTTTATTTTTCGAAATAGATATCGTTAGTTATTTATAAATTTAAATATATTATAAGGTTCAATTTAATATTTTTAGGTGTAAATTAAAAATTTAGGGAGTTTTTTAGAAAAAGCTATGATTAAAAGGACCTCATTATTATAATATAATATTATATTATGGTTAATTGTAAGAATGGTTTACATTACCATGAAGGCTACTATTAATAGGTTTACATGCATATAATTGATTATATATTCATATACTTGTATGAAGAAAAAAAAGAAAAAAAAACAAAATATGTGTCATGTATAGAATTAATTGTAAAACAATGTATCATTATAGAATTAAAAAGTAGTTTATATTGTGACATGTAATGACCACGTGTTAGGGTAGGAAGTTGAGCATTAATTTGGATGAATCCTAATTGTCTTAATTTTGCATATAAAAGGAAGGTTACACCATTGAAAATAAAAAAAGAAGGGAGGAAAAAGAATGATTTATTAAGGAGAAGGAAGTTTTGGTTTTGTAAAAATTGAAAAGAAGAAAACGTTTTATATTGATGAATGAATATTTTAAATGCAAAATTCAACTTATAAATGGTTTCTTTTTATTAATAAAATGATTTATTTTAATTCTATAATTTTAAAGAGAAAAAATAACGGACATCAGGTATTTAGAGTAAAACGGTTTTGTGTGAACGGGTTAGAAGCCGCAATAATGTGTCAAGCTTTACGACAGTCTACAAGAGGTAATATTATTTTCTATTTTCTTTTTAATAGGGTTTTAGTTGAATAGTTACTTATTAAAACTGACAATATTAGACGTTTCGGTTTCAAAAAGAATTAACTAGTTGTCACGGTCTAAATTTTTATATATTCAATAATAATAATAATAATGCAAAAGTTTAGAATATATAAAATTAGTACGGATAGACTCGTAGCAGTGTCACGAGTCTAATTGAACCTTCGGTCAGAATTAACGACATCAGTTTAGTGTTACAGATAAATATTTCTGTAACGAACATAAATAGCTAATATAGAAACGTTCGGTTTAAAATGTAATTTTATATAATAATTAAGTGACTTCAATTTATCGAATTAAGATAAGTTATAAACTAGAAGGATTAATACTGATATTTGTCAATTAGAGTCGGTATAGTAAAATATATAATTGAATATTCAATTGGTACATGAATTTGAATATAAAGATAGTACAAATAGATTTATGATAATATAACGAGTCTAACGCTATATTCAGTCTAAAATATCTATTCCGGTAACAGATAAAAATAAGTTCCAATTTTAAATTATTTAAGTGGCTTTGAATATATTTTATTATATTGTTTAAAAATATATTTTATTATATTCTATGAAAAAAAAAAAATATAACGTTTAAAGTAGTTATATACTTTTGATTTTGATTGTTTGAAGAATAATTATTTATTATCGTGGTATTTTGGAAATTCGGTCGAGAAACGAATTTCACAATCTTATATGAATTGTTTTTGGATTGAGAAAGCTTATTCGGTTGTTGTTAATATTTGTGTGATTTAGATTGAAGTCCAAATGTGATTTTTATGTTGCGATATTTTGAAAGCTAGAAAAATGGTTTTGTCCATCTAGGATTGCCCGGGGTAGGAGTTGTAAGTTGTAAGACCATACCTAAGGGCGGTATGGCCAGAGTGCACGGCTGGTAGTCCTAACGTTAGGCAAGGCGAGATATGAATGAGATATCTCAATTATTGATATGATTGATATTATGAGAAGCTACACGGGTGGAATTCGAGGATGGACACACACGCAATTTTAGTATCACGTTTTGAAAATGCTTTGATGATTCGATGTTTTACGATTTATTTGATTACGAGCTGGTTTGATAAAACGATTACGAATTGGTTTGAATAAAATGTTTATTGTTTTGATTAGATTTGATTGCGTTTGATGAAACATTGTTCAATTTGATTCGTTTTGATAAAACATTATTCGATTTGATTCGTTTTGATAAAATGCTATTCGATTTGATTCGTTTTGATAAAATGATTTATAACAAAGTGAAATATCCAATTAAAATATTAGCATGTCATTCAACGTGGCAATAAGTTAAAACGTCTCAATAAGTTAATAGAACTACCGAAGTCAAGAGAACTACCTAAAATAGGTAGAACTACGTGGCTTTGATTCTCGATTTAAAGATTCAAAGATATTCGAGATACGTAGAAAGCTTGATAGAATTATCAAGTCCAAGCCAAATAATTAAATAAAACTTTAGGTAGTCCAAATAAATTTTTATCTATTAGAAAATTAAATTAAGAATTGAACTAGTTAAAGATGGAAGAGCCGAATTCGTAGACTGTTATCCTGTTTTCTTTTCATACCCGATGCGGTTTAGGGTCGGGTGTGACATTAGAGCTTCAGACCTCAACAAAAAGAGAAAAAGAGCATACATACAAAGCACATTCAAACAAGAAAAAGATCTTACACCAAATTTTCATTTCTGTGTAAAAGCTAGATTGATTTTGTAATCATCTAAAGTGTTCTTCATCTAGAAAGAACAAGTTTGTATCAATTGTAAAATTGAGAGAGTTGTGCTGAGTACTCGGTTTTAAGTACTCAGCGGTAGAAAATTTGAGTGTTTGGTTATAGCGCTCAGTAGGAGTTGAGTAGACGAATAGAGGAATGTACTCTTTAATATTCAACTGCCTTGTAAACGGTTTGTGCTCTACCTTTAAAGAGTTCAGTATTGGATTGAAAAAGCCCGGAGGGACTCTGGGGACTGGACGTAGGTGGAGAGGCCGAACCAGGATAATTCGTGCTGAGTAATTTCTAACTCTCTCTCTCTCAATATATCTATATATGTGTTGCTTGATTAAATTGCTCAGAATATAGATTGTAAAAGCTGACACTGAGTAATCTTGGTGCTGAGTTGGAAGCTAACCTCAAGTGTTAATTCCCAACTCACAAGTAAAACAGTTCTAGTCAGCATCTGACTAAAGCTGTCTTACATCTCTCGGCTGTGCTGACCTAAACTAAGTTAACTTAAAGAATCAATTAAGTCAGCATAATTAAACGAAAAGGTTACATTAGTTCCTAACCCCCCTGGAACTAATCACACGGGACCAACAAGTGGTATCAGAGCTAACTAGCTCACTACTCAAAGATATAACTATCTTGAGCTGATCCCAATAAATGGCTGAGAACAGCATTCGTTTCCTTCCAGGAAATCAAAAAACACAGATACTCCCTGAAGGATTATCAATTAGTCAGCCTCCCTTATTTTTCGGTTCATTGCCTCTGAGTCTGGTCGAAGAATTGTTGACTCAGCTCAAGCTCTCATCCAGGACCTCCATCAATCAAGTACCAATGCCGCTGAATCTAATACTATTGAGACAACTCCATTTTCGTCTGTCACTCAGCTTCTCACTGAGATCAAAGGTATGAAGGATCTTCTGAGTGTCATGACTACACTACAATCTCAACAGCCCAGGCAGGACTCTATTATAAAGATGGACGAACTCCAGCTGACCATGGTCAACCATATAAACTCACTACAAAGGGAGTTTCATCAACTGTCAGCTGCGAACTCAGTATATGCCACTTCTGCCGAAGTACATCATCTCTTTAGCCAGCTTCACACTGAGCAAAAGAAAACCAATCACCAGCTTTCCACCTCCTCTCAGTGCTCCATTGAACAAACAAGCGAGGCTGTGCGTCTGCTGAACTTAAACAGACAAGAGATGGCAACTGACAAGCTTAAAACCAACGAGATTCTGAAGTATTCTCGAGCAACTTTTAGCAATGTGCGCCAAATCAACGCTCAGCGTGAGTATTATGACTCCTCTTTGCTAAAGATGTTTCATCAAGCCTTTGCCATGCTCACTGAAACCATGCACTGGATTCTCAAGCCGCTGTTTTAAGTATGTTGAGTGCTGCATCAATCGAAATTCCTCGATCCATTGTGGATGATGGTGTTCCAATTTTCGACGGAATGAATGAAAGCACGAGAAAGCTAAAGGCATTTTCTCAGCGCCTCACTCAAGCTGCAATTGACGCCACCTTCATTCCCAAACCTGATGATGGCAAAACGGGGGAGAAAGAACAAGCCCCAAGAACTCAGCAAGCCTCAGTTAGTCAGCCGCAACACAAGGGCAAGGGCAAACAAAAGTAGCTTAACTTGTATTATCTAGGATAGCTAGCTTTTTGAACCTTTATATCTATGTTTTTTTTGTGAACCTTGTTGTGCTGACTTTAAATTCAAAACAAATTATATGCATCTCTTTCATACTGACTACTCTTATGCGATGCTTACTTAAGTGATTGATATAATTTGTTAAAACGCATCTTCATTAAATCAAATGTGCTACACTGTCTATATTAATTGATGATATGTTTGCTGTGTTGATCATACATGTTGACCACTTCTTATATGTCCACTTAACTAAAACTCATTGAATAAAGCTTACTCAGCGCTCTCTGATATTTAAACCTTCCGCGTAAAACTGAGTTAAATAGAATATGTTCCATGAGCTGACCTATTTCTGAAAACTGGCCTTAGACTTACTCAATTAAACTTTGAAATGTTTACAGTAAAACTAAGTCAGTAGCTCAACCCTTACGAGGGAGTTAATTGATAAAATAAGGTCAACTATCATGGGGGAGCTCAACACTGAGTTCTTCGACTGAATATTTTTGCCAACATCAAAAAGGGGGGGTTTGTTGAAACACCTTTCCACATGATTTTGATTTGACAAAATTATTTAAGTAATGATAAAAATATTCTAACACATTAAATTTAAATGTTTTGATTTATTACACTAATGTGTTTGTTCAATGTTGAGTTTAATTGTGTTTAAGACATTGAGATTAAAAAAGCCCAAAGGCCTATAAAGTGGAAGTCAAGCCCAAGTCAACACATCAATACCATTCGGCCCAAGAGTTCAAAACGAAGCCATATCAACTAAAACGACGACTCGGCAAGAGAAGGATCGAGAAGCCTTCGTGGCAAAAGCTTCAAGTAGAAGCTGATGAGTTGGACGACAAAGCAGTCTAGACAGCGGCAGGCTATGTTCAACTTCTAGACAAAGTATTTCTACTTTGGGAAAAGTTCAGAAGGCGCAGAAAGCTGTCTCGTGGACTTTTCCTTAAATGTCGAAACATTCTGCCGAAGACTGACGACGCTGAGCACGCCCAGAGTGACAACGACAGGAAGTCGTTTCCCTCCAACGGTTATTTTGAAATTCAAAATGACCAGGTGCCTCAAGTGTCACTATATAAAGGCCATCCATTTGCTTCAATCGATGCAGAACTTCAAGTAGTCGAAACGCTGACCAAATTCTTACTCGAAGATTCTGTGAGAAAAGCAAAGCAAATACCTTACACCAATTTCCATATTATTGTGTAAAAGTCTAGAGTGATTTCCAATCATCTAAAGTGTCTTAGCAATCGTTGTTTAGGACAAACACTTTATCATTTCTAGAAGAATAGAAAGGAGAGGCTGAGTACTCAGTTATAGTACTCAGCGTAGATATAGGAGTGAGTAGAGGTATAGAGGAAGGTACTCTTGTTATACTCAGCTTCTATTTGTAAAAGGTTTCGTGCTCTACCTTTAAAGAGCTCAGTAGAGAATTCAAAAGGCTCGGAACGAGTTCCGGGGACCGGACGTAAGCGGAGAGGCCGAACCAGGATAAGTCTGCTGAGTAATATCTTTCTAACCCTTAAACTCCTTTAATATATATTGCTTGCTGTGAAAACTGACTAAGTAAAGAACTCACGCTGAGTTAAGTTTACTAAGAAGCTTAGTTCAGGAATAGACTCGAAGTGCTACTTCCTGACTCAAGTAAAAAAGTATACTTAGTCACAAGTTGACTAAGCTTGTGTCTTGAATCTACTTAGTGACGTTGTGTAAACCTTTTCATATGAAAAGAAGTCAGCCCTAACGGACAAAATTTTAATTAGTTCCTATCCCCCCCCTTGGAACTAACTTGTCACGTTATAAGGGACCAACAGATATCTTCTGTGTGTCCCTCTCTATCATAGTATGTGCAATTGGCAGTTGTTTGGAGTAGGATTTCCTGTTGTTTGAGTAGTTGGTGTTTGAGGAATTTTGGTTGTTTCTCAAATGGGAATTTTGGGTGTTGTTTTTCTGGTAGGTATTATTGACATTTGCAGCAAATGCCACAAGCTCAGGGGTGTTTGTCATTTGGTTGAAAGGATGTATTTGTCTCTCGTGTTGTTTAGAAAGATTGAACACTCGATTGAGTGAGGGAAGAGGTTCCATGAGCATAATATGAGAGCATATAGTATTAAAATTGGAATTTAATCCTCTAAGGGAAATGATTACCTGGTCAGAATCAAGATAAGCTCTGAACTTGGCAATGGATCCACAGTTGCAAGCTGGGTTGCAGCAACTAACGGGTAAGGGGCGAAAATTTATTAGTTCATCCTACAAGATCTTCATCTGAGTGTAATAATCAGATATTAGCAGTGATCCTTGTTTGAGATTTTGGATCTCTTTCTGTAGTTCAGAAATCCTTATGTTATCTCCCTGAGAAAAGCGATCCTTCAGATCGTCCCATACATCCTGAGCTCCGTCCATCCAAATAACACTTTGGCCAATGGACGGTGAAACTGATTGAGATCTAAGAGAGGACCATGTTGTTGCAACATTCCCAAGTTGGGTACTAGTTATTGTTAGTCCCTTGTAAGGTTGCAAATATAGTTTCAGGGGGGGGGGGTTAGGAACTATTTTACCTTTTTTAAAATAAGTTGGGCAGATTTCTTTTCTTCAAGAAAAGTTTATCTAACAGCGGCGCTTACCACTCAGCAAGACACTGGCTTAGTCAACTAGTGACTAGGACAGCTTCGTTGCTTAGGTCAGGAAATAGCACTTAAAGTCTATTCCTGAACCTTCTCGTTGGTAGCGCACAACTCAGCTTGACCTCTTTTACTTGGTCAGTTTTAGTTTGTTTTAAGCAAGCAATATGAATAAGGAGTTAAGGTTTAGAAATACTTCACTCAGCAGATTTATCCAGGTTCGGCTTCTTCTAAGCCTACGTCCTATCCCCGGAACACCTCCGAGATTTCAAATCCTCTACTGAGCTCTTTAAAGGTAGAGCCTCAAACCTTTTACAATATCAGCAATTGAGTATGACAAGAGTACCTTCCTCTATACTTCTACTCAATCCTAATCTCTCCGTTGAGTACTTAAAACCGAGTACCCAGCCTCTCCTTTCTACTTCTAGAAATGATAAAGATTTTGTCCTAAACAACAATTGCTAGAACACCTTAGATGATTGAAAAACAATCACTCTAGACTTTTACACAAATGATGGAGAACTTTTGTATACGTTTGGTCAGCGTAGCGGCTCTTGCTCAAAGTTCTCTACAGAATGTGGATTCTGAATGGACTATTTATAGAGAGCTGTGAGAGCTTCTGGTTATTTCGAATTTCGAAATAACCGTTGGAGAGAAACGGCTACAGGTCGCTTTCACTGAGTCTGCCAGCAATTCTCGTTAGCCAATCAGATTCCAGCGTCTTCTGTTCTTCGGTCAGTGAGTCAGTATGTTCCACCATTTTGGGTAATGTCAACCAGACAGCTTGTTGTGTCTTCTGACCTTTACCTAATAAGGAAATACTTTGTCTGGAAGCTGTCTTATGGTCAGTAGCTGTCTTGCACATTTTGTCGAGATAGCTCAGCAGCTTCATACCGAAGTTGTCTACGTGGATCTTCTCGATCCTTCTTTACTCAGCATGCGTTTCATCACTTTAACGGCGACGTTTTGGAGATATGCGGGCTGAGTGATCTTTGGCTTGTTTGACTTGGGCCTTGATTTCCATATAGGGCTTGAGCCTTATGATCTTTATGTCTTATGATAAATTATAAACTCAACATTGAACAAACACATTAGTAACACTAAATCAAAGCATTTAAACTTAGTGTGTTATAGAATATTTACTTTCACTTAATTAATTTTGTCAAATCAAAATCCTGTGGAAAGGTGTTTCAACAGTTATCTCCTACATCTAAGGTTTGGCTGAATAAGCCTAAGATCAGTTTTCAGTTATAGGTCAGCTTATGGGTCATATTCTATTTTACTCAGTATTCAGCGGAAGTGATGTATAGTGACAGAGCGCTGAGTAAATCATTTGTTCAATGGTTTATATTTGACAAGTTCAAACATCTATATGCAGCATGCATTTATATAATACTTGGCATTTAAGGAATGAATAATCAACAGTTAAAATATGAATGCAAGTATTTCAGGAGTAACAGAAGTTAGGCAAGTTAGGCATAAAATAAAACAACACAAAAACAAACATTACAAAACAAAACAAGATAAAGTTCTTCTTCCTAACTTCTAACACTTAACACTCTAGTTTCTATGGCACTCTAGAGTTCCTTCTCCTTAGTTGCCACTTTTCTCCCCCGTTTTGCCAGCATCAGCAGTAGGCAAATTAATCGGTAGGGGCAGGAGATTTGGCCTGATCCGGCAGCACACGTATTTGTCCCTCCAAGGAATTCATATGACTGACCATAGCCAGCATGAGTTCAGTCATTCGGGTCATGTGAGCGCGTGTGGGTAGCTGCGTCTGGACAGAGGAGAAGTGATTGATTAATTCATGGATTTCATGCAGAATATGGTGAGTGACAGGTGGATGAGAGGACTGAGCAGGAGTCGATGGAGTAGGTGCTTGTTCTTGAAGCAGAGTGCTTGCTGAGGCGATGACACGCCGACCTGACGCAGTGGCACCAAGGTGTGCATATTTGGCAGAAGTGGGTTCACACTGAGGGCCTTGTGTAGTGACAGGACTACGAGGCGTGTTGACCTCAGGTGCTGAATTGCTTTGAGTTTGAGGTGGGAGTGGAGCTTCTTTTGGACTTACAGGGGTCTTGGCTTGTTTCTCTACGGGAGGAACAGAGGCTTGATTTTGTGGAGACCCCTCTTGAGCAACATGGCCCTCAAGAACAGGTTCTTCAGCTGTTCGCAGCTTCTTCTCAGCTGACTCAGCTAGGTCTTGATCAGCTTGGCCAGCAGCAGCAGCTTTTCCTTTCTTCAAAGGCTGCCCATATTTCAGTGCCCTCAGCGAGGTCGCTGTGATTTCAGTTCCTCTGAAAGATTCCTCTCATTCAAGGTCAATCTTGTGGTCGATGAGGATCCTGGTAATGATTGATCCCAACCTCATTGTACCCATGCTGCGTAGGAACCCAGCAACTAGGAAGACGGGCATGTTGATGGGGGTGTACGTCAGCATGTGCCATATGAAGCACTGTTCAAAGTTCGTTGCTGAGGTCGTGCAGTTTATCTTAGGGTAAATAAAGTAGCTCAGCAGGTAGTGAGCCATCTTTTGGTGCTGTCCCATTGAAGATGCTGAGATCTCGCCTGAGTGACCCTCAGGTTTGCAGAAAGTATGGACGTAGTCGGTCTTGTCCTGATCTCCAGACTTCCTCAACCTCACTCCCTCAGTTTTAAGTTGGAGGAGATTTCCCAAGTACAGAGGGTTGATGAAGATCGTCTTTCCTTTTACTTTAGTGCTTAGATAGTCAGGGGAGTCATTGGCAACCATGAGATTGTGGTAAAACTCCCTTACCAGGTCAGGATACATTTCATCTCTGACTGAGAATAGCCCAGTCCATTCGTTCTTTGCAATCCATTCGGCAAACGGTTGTTCATGTTGGACGAAGTGCTCAGAAACCCATCTGGAGGGCTCAACTTTCCATTCGAGAACACTTTCGAAGACTTTGGAGTAGGTTCGTATTTTCACAACTTTCTCTTTTTCAGAGTTTTGATCAGTTTTACCCTTGCTAGAGGTGGAAGGGTTTCGTGAAGGTTCATCGGAGCTGGACTTATTTTGGCCGGCACCGGAGACGTTGAAGGATAGCTTAGTCATGCTTCTAAGATGGAGAGAATAGAGGTATTTGAGAGAGAGAAATTTGGGTGATTTCGTAGCCTTAAAGATTTGTTGAGCGTAAGGAGTAAAAGATGGGGAATTTCCCATGATTTATAGACGAGTTGAACGGTGTGGATCTTAACCAAATCCATGTGTCAGTTGCCTTGGGATCATGTACCGACAGGGATCCTGGCATTTATGACACATTACGGCGAATACGTCATCCTAGGTTATACGCGTGCTTGGAAATTATGCTAACGGATTAATCACTCAGTATTTAGAATGTCAAGCGTTTGATATTCTGAGAGGTCAGTGCATTATTTAAGGATGATTTTAAGTTCAAGTTCTAAACTAATTTACTCAGTGTGCAAGATTACTCAGTATTGTATATTTAGTCAGTTTCAAGAGATACTCAGCAAACAATAAATCATTCAGCATGTAATTCACTCAGCATTCAATATTCATTTAGCACAGGAATTTACTGAAGAGGATTAAACATACCAATTGCTTCTCTCAGTATGCTAAATTGCTCTCGTGCTAGAGGCTTTGTAAAGATATCAGCAAGCTGCTCGTCTGTTGGTACATACGTCAGCTTGATTTCTTTCTTGAGTACATGATCTCTGATGAAGTGATGTCGTATACTGACATGTTTCATCTTGCTGTGTTGAATTGGGTTCTTTGAGAGGTCAATTGCACTTTTATTGTCGCATTTGACTTCAATTGTCTTTGTTTGAACACCATAATCTTCAAGCTGTTGCTTAATCCAAAGGACCTGAGCAACACAACCTCCAGCAGCAATGTACTCAGCTTCAGTTGTGGACAGGGCTACTGATGCCTGCTTCTTGCTGAACCAAGATACAAGACAGCTTCCTAGGAATTGGCATCCTCCAGAGGTGCTTTTTCTTTCCAGCTTGTCTCGTCCATAGTCAGCGTCAGTGTATCCGATGAGTGTAAAGTCATGAGTGTTTGGATACCACAGACCTGCATTTACTGAGCTTTGCAAATATCTAAGGATCCTTTTTACGGCTATGTAATGGGATTCCTTAGGGTTAGCTTGATATCTAGCACAATAACATACTGAGAACTGAATGTCCGGTCTACTTGCTGTTAAGTAAAGTAAAGAGCCAATCATACCTCGGTATAACTTGCTGTCTACTGACTTACCATTCTCATCAGCACAAAGGACAGTGTCAGTGCCCATAGGAGTGGATATTGGCTTACAATGTTCTAGTTCATATTTCTTCAATATCTCCTTGGCATATTTAGCTTGACTTATGAATATGCCATTCTTTCCTTGCTTGATTTGAAGTCCGAGGAAGAAGTTGAGTTCTCCCATCATTGACATTTCGAATTCAGTCTGCATTTGTTCGCTAAATTCCTTGCACATAGATTCATTAGTAGCACCAAATATAATATCATCTACATATATTTGAGCCAGCAGGGTATCTTTACCCTTTCTCTTAATGAATAAGGTTGTATCAGCTTGACCCCTGACGTAACCTCTAGTCAGTAAAAAGTTGGTCAGCCTCTCATACCAAGCACGTGGTGCTTGCTTGAGTCCATACAGAGCCTTTTTGAGTTTGTAAACGTGGTTTGGGAACTTAGAATCCTCAAACCCTGGAGGATGATTTACATAGACCTCCTCGTCTATTATTCCATTAAGAAAGGCACTTTTGACATCCATTTGAAACAGTTTAAAGTTCATGTAAGATGCATATGCACATAAAATCCTAATAGCTTCTAGCCTTGCCACTGGGGCAAAGGTCTCACCGTAGTCAATACCTTCTTGCTGACTGTAGCCCTGAGCTACAAGTCTTGCCTTGTTTCTGACTACGTTTCCTTGCTCATCTAGCTTGTTCCTGAAGACCCATCTCGTTCCAATGGTCTTTTGGCTCATAGGATGTGGCACTAGCTCCCATACATTATTCCTCCTGAACTGATTGAGTTCCTCTTGCATGGCATTCATCCAGAATTCGTCATCCTCAGCTTCGGCAAAGTTCTTTGGCTCAAGTACTGAGACAAAAGCTACATTGCCGAGATACTTCCTTAGTTGATTTCTTGTCATCAGCGTATTTCCAGCTGAGTCAAGAATTGCATTTTCTGAATGCCCTCTTGGGACTCTTATCTCCTTTGGTAGACTTGTGTCTTGTTCTATCTGTGTTTCAACATTCTCTGCAGAAGTAGATAGGTCAGTGAAAGTAATTTTAGGTTCACTCTTACTCTTGGTCAGCCGTTTTATGAAGGACTCAGTAGCTAGTTCTTGATCAGCAGGTGCTGAGTTTGGTTCATCTTCTGTCAGCGGCTGGTATCTTCCTGCAGGGTTAGTTTCATCAAATTGCACATGTATAGATTCTTCTAATACTTGAGTTCTCTTATTAAAAACTCTGTATGCTTTACTGTTTGTTGAGTAGCCTAGAAAGATAGCCTCATCAGCTTTTGAATCAAATTTGGCTAAGCTATCTTTGGTATTTAAAATAAAACACCTACAGCCAAAGGCACGAAAGTATCCAATGTTGGGCTTTCGTCCTTTCCAAAGTTCATATGGGGTTTTTTTAAGTATAGGTCTAACTAAAGCCCTATTCAGAATATAGCATGCTGTGTTGACAGCTTCTCCCCAAAAATACTTTTGAAGCCTATGCTCATCCAGCATTGTCCTAGCAATCTCAACCAGATTTCTGTTCTTTCTTTCAACAACCCCATTTTGCTGAGGCGTTCTAGGAGCAGAGAAATTGTGGTCAATGCCGCTGGCTTCACAGAATTCAACAAACTTTTGGTTCTTGAATTCTCCACCATTATCACTACGGATATGAGCTAATTTTAGGTCTTTCTCATTTTCAATTTTTCTAACCAAGTTTGAAAATGTCTCAAAAGTCTCATCCTTACTGGTCAGCAGGATAACCCATGTGTACCGAGAGAAATCATCTACAATAACCAAGGAAAACCTTCTTCCACCCAGACTCAGCGGCTGGACTGGACCAAAGAGATCCAAGTGTAGCATTTCTAACGGACGCTTAGTTGAGACAATGTTTTTACTTTGAAAAGATTGCTTGGTTTGTTTTCCAGCTTGGCAGGCATGGCATAATTGATCTTTTTGAAATTTAAGTTCAGGCAGTCCCTCAACCAATTGCTTTCTTGCTAATTTGGCCAGGAGGTCCATGCTTACATGACCAAGTCTCCTGTGCCATAGCCAGGAATTTTCTTCCTTTGTGACTAAGCATACAGTTTTTGAAAACTTCTTTTCGAGGTTTAGCATAAAGACATTATCTATCCGAGGGGCAGTTAAGATTAACTCATTAGTTTTACCCTCGTATATTTTACATCCAGTAGTATCAAATATAACTTTTCTCCCATTGTCACATAGCTGAGCTACGCTGAGTAAGTTATATTTGAGTCCGCTGACTAGGGAGACAGATTCAATAGTAGGGTTACCTCCGACGGTTCCTGAGCCTACTATCTTACCCTTCTTGTTGTCTCCAAAACTTACACTCCCTCCTCGTTTACGTTCAAACGTGATGAACTGAGTTTCATCACCCGTCATATGCCTTGAGCATGCGCTGTCAATATACCACATCTTTGACTTCTCGGCACATCTCAGGCTTACCTACATTGTAACTAGTTACTTTTAGGTACCCAACTCTTTTTGGGTCCTGACTTGTTAGGTGCAACAGGTATAACATCATATTTTATTTTATGGCGGCATACATGGACAGTATGGCCATTCTTTCCACAGAAGTCACAACTGACCTTCTATTTAGGATTTTTTACTGACTTGTCAGCACCCCAGTGCTGAGCGTGCCAGCACACTTTAGTAGTGTGTCCTAACTTCCCACAAAAATCACATTGGAATTTTCGCTGGGGATTTCTTCTCTGCTGAGTACCTTGGTACTGTGTACCTTGATACTGAGTTCTCAGCGGAAAATTGTTTTTGTTTGGAACCTTTAATTGGTTCTGAATGGTTGTGACATCCTTCCTCAGTTTCTTTGAAACTGACTGGACTTCAGAGACAGACTCATGAATGATTTTCATATTTTCATGCAAAACTGAGTTGTCTTGAAGAAGGTATCTGAGGTCACTCAGTTTGACCTCTTCTACTTCATCACAGCGCCGGCTGAGTGCTTTAATCTTCCTATTACACTTTTTAACAAGTGTATAGAGATCACTCAGGGCGTTACCCATTTCATTTCTGAGTTGAGAGAGTGAGATTACCTCATTAGATTGCTCTTCATTGTCTGACTCATCAGAGTGGTCAGCATGCTCAGAAATGCATGGCTCAGCAAGTTCGTCAGCCATAAAGCATATCTTTGCTGACTCGGTGGCCTCAGTTTCTGTTGATGAAGATTCATCACTGTCACTCCAAGTAGCCACCATTGCCTTCTTCCCACTTTTCTTGTCTTTCCTCAGTGTGGGGCAGTTTGACTTAATATGGCCATCTTGGTGGCACTCAAAGCATGTAATGGGCTTTGAGCTGTCCTTTCTGTATTTGATGTCGCTTGAGTCAGCCTTATACTTATCAAACTTTTTGTAAGGCTTTTTGGAATATTTGTCGTTCTTCCTGAACAGCCTCTTCATCTTTCTTGTAAACATAGCCATCTCCTCATCATCAGTTGAACTCCCGTCAGTGGAGTCAGCCTTTATGACAAGTGACTTCTGCTTCTTGTCATCAGATTTTTCCTTCACCTCAAAGTTCTTCATTGATATCTCATGGGTCAGCAATGAACCGATGAGTTCGTCATATTTGTAGGTGGTTAAATCCTGAGCTTCCTCAACTGCTGTCTTCTTTGCTTGCCAGTCTTTTGGAAGACTCCTGAGTATCTTTTTGACTTGTTCTTCCTCAGTGAAGATTTTCCCAAGTCTATTGAGCTCATTAATGATGTTGGTGAACCTTGCGTTCATGTCTGAAATGCCCTCATCATTGTTCATCTCGAACAGCTCGTACAGTCTCATCTGCTGATTCACCTTGGATTCTTTTACTTTGTTTGTTCCCTCGTAGGTGACTTCCAGCTTTTTCCAGATCTCTTGTGCCGACTCACAACCTGAGATTTTGTTATATTCTGCAGCATCGAGCGCATAGTGAAGCATATTGATAGCCGAAGCATGGTTTTGAAGCTTCTTAAGATCATCCTCTGTCCATTCAACCTCAGCTTTAACAACTGACTGGCCAGCAACAACTTTCAGAGGTACAAACGGGCCTTGGACTATAGACAGCCAGGCACTCATGTTTGTAGCTTGAATGAAGTTTTTCATCCTATTCTTCCAAAAGGTATAGTTTGACCCGAAGAATAGGGGATGCCTGGTAATGGACAGTCCCTCAGGTAATATCTGAGTTGTCTGGTTTCCAGGGAGAAACCGAGTGCTGTTTTCGCCCATGGTATGGATCAACTCAAGGTTGTTAGACCTTTAGTAGTGAGCTTTTAAGCTCTGATACCACTTGTTAATCCCTTGTAAGGTTGCAAATATAGTTCCAGGGGGGGGGGGGTTAGGAACTATTTTACCTTTTTTAAAATAAGTTGGGCAGATTTCTTTTCTTCAAGAAAAGTTTATCTAACAGCGGCGCTTACCACTCAGCAAGACACTGGCTTAGTCAACTAGTGACTAGGACAGCTTCGTTGCTTAGGTCAGGAAATAGCACTTAGAGTCTATTCCTGAACCTTCTCGTTGGTAGCGCACAACTCAGCTTGACCTCTTTTACTTGGTCAGTTTTAGTTTGTTTTAAGCAAGCAATATGAATAAGGAGTTAAGGTTTAGAAATACTTCACTCAACAGATTTATCCAGGTTCGGCTTCTTCTAAGCCTACGTCTTGTCCCCGGAACACCTCCGAGATTTCAAATCCTCTACTGAGCTCTTTAAAGGTAGAGCCTCAAACCTTTTACAATATCAGCAATTGAGTATGACAAGAGTACCTTCCTCTATACTTCTACTCAATCCTAATCTCTCCGCTGAGTACTTAAAACCGAGTACCCAGCCTCTCCTTTCTACTTCTAGAAATGATAAAGATTTTGTCCTAAACAACAATTGCTAGAACACCTTAGATGATTGAAAAACAATCACTCTAGACTTTTACACAAAAGAATAGACTTTGTAGTGTAAGAACTTTGCTTTGCTTTTGATGGAGAACTTTTGTATACGTTTGGTCAGCGTAGCGGCTCTTGCTCAAAGTTCTCTACAGAATGTGGATTCTGAATGGACTATTTATAGAGAGCTGTGAGAGCTTCTGGTTATTTCGAATTTCGAAATAACCGTTGGAGAGAAACGGCTACAGGTCGCTTTCACTGAGTCTGCCAGCAATTCTCGTTAGCCAATCAGATTCCAGCGTCTTCTGTTCTTCGGTCAGTGAGTCAGTATGTTCCACCATTTTGGGTAATGTCAACCAGACAGCTTGTTGTGTCTTCTGACCTTTACCTAATGAGGAAATACTTTGTCTGGAAGCTGTCTTATGGTCAGTAGCTGTCTTGCACATTTTGTCGAGACAGCTCAGCAGCTTCATACCGAAGTTGTCTACGTGGATCTTCTTGATCCTTCTTTACTCAGCATGCGTTTCATCACTTTAACGGCGACGTTTTGGAGATATGCGGGTTGAGTGATCTTTGGCTTGTTTGACTTGGGCCTTGATTTCCATATAGGGCTTGAGCCTTATGATCTTTATGTCTTATGATAAATTATAAACTCAACATTGAACAAACACATTAGTAACACTAAATCAAAGCATTTAAACTTAGTGTGTTATAGAATATTTACTTTCACTTAATTAATTTTGTCAAATCAAAATCCTGTGGAAAGGTGTTTCAACAGTTATCTCCTACATCTAGAGCTTTGAGTGAACCATCAACAAATTTGTATTTGTTCTTTGACATCTACGCCATTTGCATCGATCTGCTCCATTGGTGATAATTAGGACCAGTTAAGACAGAGGTGACTAGTATTAGAGATGGGTTTTCATTTGTAGATAGGTGATAAGAATTTGATGTTACAATGGCCGCCATTTATAAAGAGTGAAGAAAGAAGAAGATAAAAAAATAAGGTCTGATACGGAAGCTTTTCAGAGATGCTCTGATACCATAATAAACTCAATAGAGGAAAATAATATATTCTTCCTTGCTTAGCTTATTGATGAGCAACGAACTTATATACAGGAAAGAACAATCACACAATGCGTGTGATGGCAGCCAAAAAGAATCACATGCCCAACCTAAAAATATCCTATTGTTACAAGAAAGGGAAAAATAACCAAACTAGCTAATGGACAAAACGTAGTAGACCTAATAGTACAACTAATTACAATTGTTTATTTTGTTGGGCCCTGACTTGGTTGAGGGTTGGTTTGTATTATTTGGGCCTAATGTAGTTGGACTGAGTTTAGCATATTCTTCCGCGAAGGCAAAATAAGAGATAAGAAATTATTTTCTTAAAAGTTTAAAATAAAAAGTATAAAAATATCTATATCATTATAAACTAAGAGCATTTCATTAATGACTTCATAAATGTTAGTGTAATTTTAGAAGATTGAATCAATTTCAAACATCATTTAAAAAATATATTATTTTTTATGTATTTATGCACAAATTTTATATTAATTAGTTCAGAAAGTAAAAGTTTTGCGTTTTTATAATAGGTGTGATAATGAAATATGTTTAACCTAGATGAAATATTTGGGCTATTTATTTATTTATTTTGTTACATAAGCACAACAGAACATGTGATAAGAAGTTAAATAAGATGAGACAAACACAATACTATATGTATATATGTATCTTTGATAGTAAAAAGAAATATTTGTGTTTTCACGTTTTGTCAAATTTGTATTTGCGGAGTTTTTTATTCCAACGAAGACTGAAGTTTTCGTTTTGCTAAAACCAAAGATCTTTTAGTTTGATATCGAAAAAATGACCGCTAGCGACCTTAAAATGGAAATTTTCAAAAATTAAAGTTGGTTAGTACCAAATTGAGTATGGAACCAAATTTTTTATTTTTCGAAATCATCCTTTTCAGAGGTTTCTCTCTCCTCACAAAACAACACCTAAATAATATGAAAATTAAAAATTTAAAGTGTTGTGGCCTAAGCTGAACAGTAAATTTGTTGAAAAGGAAATTGATCGTCAAAAAGTCTGTTGATCTTCTGAGGGAAGGCGGTCCTTCAGATCAGGGAAAACTCTTTCTCACTCTTATTTTTGAGAAAATTCCAAAATAATATCGGGGAGAAATTGATACAACCCTAGTACACGTAACCCATTATCCATCGGAGTAACTACACTCACGTTCAATACCATAGCTTCCCGATAACCCACAAGTAACTTCATCTTCAATGGATATAAATAATCCTTCAGTTGATGACGGAGGGGTTGGATTTTGAGCAATAGAATCAATACTATATTTATTATATTTGACTTAGGCATTAAAGCGTTTGTGGAAAAATTGCTTCCCACATTGTAACAGGTACGGTACTGTGGAATATCTACCGTCGTCTCCAGAATATCTACCGTCATCTCAAGAATATCTACCTTCATCGCTAGAATATCTACTGTCATTGCCTGATCGGAAGGACCGCCTTCCCTCAGAAGATAACCAGACCATTTGACGATCAATTTCCTTTTCAATAAATTTACTGTTCAGCTTAGGCTACAACATAAAGAATTAAAGTTATTTGTAATATCATCAAGTCTTTGTTTTGATGTTGTCAATGCTCATTTTAATTTTGAGGTCCTTATTTTTAACAAAGTGAAAGACCTTAGTCATTTCTTGGTCGTAAAAAAAACCTCAGTCCCCGTTTGGACAAAAAAAATTTACAGGTATCTGTTTGACAAAACGTGAAAGCACCAAGTTATTTTAGACTTTTACCATAATTGATATGTTAATAGTGATAACATGACACGTACACAAGTAGAGTAAAGATAACAAGATTTGTGATTGAGGAGAGACTTCGTTAATATGGTTGGAAATTGGTCCAATTTGTCAAAGTTAGATCCTTAATTGTACCATTTAAAGTATTAGAAGATAACGCTTTTAGTTGATAGTTATAGAATGTTTTTGTACCTTATCTCATATATATATTGTTGCGAAAATTCAAAATTAGGTATAAATAACAACAAAAGACATTGACTGATTCATGATCCACTAACATTAAGAGGTGTTTGGGATATTCTCTAGTAATATATGGGTGCTCTACACATAATTTTCATTGAGTTTTTCGATGGTTTGTGTAAGCTCACCCCCACCCTCCCTCTAAGCATCCCTTGGATTTTTCAATGGCGGAAAAAGAAAGATGCACGGAAGTTTTGTTGCACCCTCAACTACTAAATCTACCTTAGAAAAATTGTTACAGTTTCACCCTCCACTTGAAGAAAAGTTTAAAAATGTTGCAATTGTATCCGAAAACCCTCTTCTTTGACTCCACTACTAGTATAAATTAGGGGTGACAACGAAGCGAGGCATCGTTCTCAATATTTTTGAGGGTGGTTCTGGAAAATTTTCAAATAAAGTTCAGGAATTTTAAGCATGCACGGATGTCTACGGGTGACGAAGAATCCCCAAATGGTATGGGTGCCGAAGGATAAACTGGGGAAAAGGAAGCTAGTGAAATTGCTCAATTTTCCATATTTGATGTGCTCTCTAATACCATGTCGAAAGAGAGAATTGCATATTATATGTTGATAATTTATCAAAAGATATATTAGGGTAGTTTTACCAACACATTAAACCAATGTATTTTAGCCCGATAAATTACATCCATGGCCACTGAATTTTATCCATTTTAACATTATTATCACTGAACTTCAGTTTACTATTACATTCAATTACACCCCACCTACCCTCATTTATTATTACATTCAATTACACCTCAAAATAAACAAGATTAGCTCTATTTTTTTAGCCTATATATATATATATATATATATATATATATATATATATATATATATATATATATATATATGAAATTTATTTTTTTTAATATAAATAGTGATAAAATTATATAGGAGGACCTATTTCTTTCTGAAACCACATTGATAAAAAAAAAATTAAAAGCTCTATTTCATTATATATAAATTTTTATTATTAAAAGAGTCATTGCTACTTATTTTGTCTAGGGCTTCTAAATTGTCATGACCGACCCTGTAACTTAGCACTATAATAACATAATTACATCATTTACCGTTGATTAATATGTGCACTCCAATAATAGTTAATCCTCCATTATAAACTTGATGAAAATGATATTTTAAACAATTTTAATTTTTAAACTTTTAGTTTAGACATCATTTAAGTGTTATTTAGTTAAAAAATGATTGTTTAAAGAAAAAAATTAAATGGCATGGTGTCCGTAATTTTTTTTTTTAAATCTAGACTATTAGTAAAGAGTAAATTTGATATGATATTAATTTGGACCAAAATCAATTATATATATATATATATATATATATATATATATATAAAATTTTTGTTAAAGTTTGTTACATATACTAACATGCGTTTGTTTGTTAAAAAATAATAATAAAAAAAAATTTGTTTTGTAATTTTTTCGATATTTAATTACAACTAAAATATGAAAAGAAATCATAATCACTACTATTTTTAAAAGGTAAAAAAAATATATAGTAAAATTGAAAGACTAAAATAGTACAATATTTCCTCACATTTTTTTCCACTAATCTAAAATTTTAGTAATCATATAAACACCAAAAAATCTATTGTATACGAACAAATGGAATTTAAAATTCAAAAGTTTTCTACATATATATATAAATTCAAGATATAACATTCATTTGGCTCTCCAAAGCTTTAAAGTCAATCAGAACCCTAACTATCAAAATTCTCAACTAAGCAAAAATCATCAATTCAGTCATCAATTCTAAGCAAAAATCATGAATTGATTTGGTTGGGTTAAACACTTTTAGACCCTATTATCCAAATCCATTTTGAGCCAACACAGAAGTTATTATAGTCCATATCAAATAGTCACAATTACTAATTTTTGGATAGTATGATAACTTTAATTGATGATTTTGGATAGAATGATCTGATTTTTGTTTTTGTTTGTTTTTAGTTTAGGATCAAATATCCATGCCTAAATTCAAACTCGTGGAGATCTTTAAGGCTAAATTAACTACAAGCCAACCTTAATGTCAATTAAGCAAAAAGCAAAAATCCAAAAGGTTGGCCATTAATAAAAACTACTGAATGATATTTTTTGCAAATGGAATTTGAAATTCAAAAGTTTGCTCCAAACTAAAGATTTAAAAAAAAATCCTTGAGTGAATTAAGCAAAAATCATCAATTGAGTTATCATCCTAAGTAAAAATCATCGATTGATTCGGTTCGGTTCGATTGAACAGTTTTAGACACTATTCTCCAAATCCATTTTAAGGAACCATATAGATCATTATAATTCATGTCAAATAGTCACAGTTACCGATTTTAGAATAAAATGATAAGTCAATTAATGATTTAGGTCTAAACTCAAAAAAACCTCAGTCACCGTTTGGACAAAAAAAAAATTCACAGGTATCTATTTGAGAAAACGTGAAAGCACCAAGTTGTTTTAGAGTTTTACCATAATTGATATGTTACTAGTGATAACATGACACGTACACAAGTAGAGTAAAGATAACAAGTTTTGTGATTGAGGCGAGACTTCGTTAATATGGTTGGAAATTGGTCCAATTTGTCAAAGTTAGATCCTTAATTGTATCATTTAAAGTATTAGAAGATAACGCTTTTAGTCGATAGTTATAGAATGTTTTTGTACCTTATCTCATATATATATATTGATACGAAAATTCAAAATTAGATATAAATAACAGTAAAAGACATTGACTGATTCATGATCCATTGACATTAAGAGGTGTTTGGGATATTCTCTAGTAATATATGGCACATAATTTTCATTGAGTTTTTCGACGGTTTGATAAATTATGGTAGTTTTACCAACACATTAAACCAATGTATTTTAGCCCGATATATTACATCCATAGCAACTGAATCTTATCCATTTTAACACATCTTCTACCCTCATTTACTATTACATTCAATTACAGATCAAAATAAACAAGATTAACTATCCTCACTTACTTTAAAATACCTCCATCCAAACAAGCTGTTACACCCAAACTTAATCTCAGGTCTACATTTCTCACTATTGTGATCTCTATAGCTGCAATTGCATCTTTGTTCCTTTTTTGGGTTTTCTTTCTCCACGACAAGTACTTGTATTGGGGCAACAGAATTGACTGTCACCAAGAATCCAGCCTCAGGTGTGCCCTTGAAGAATCTTTGTTCTTAAACAGGTATATATCATTTGGTTTTCCTCAGGTTTCTATATCTTTAGATGCTGTGGAAGTTTGGGAACTGCTAATTTGAATTTTTGTTTCACTGGTTTTTAGTACTACTACTTGTTTAATTGGGTTGGATTTGAGAAACGAAAATTGTATTGGGATAAGTGGACTAGAATTTGAAAATTTTAATTTATGCAACTATGTTACAACTTTTCTTGTTGCAGGACCTTTGTGATGTCTTCTGAAATTTGCATTAATCCAATAGACAATAAGAAGGGGATTCTTCATCATCTAATTAATTAAATTTTAGAATTCATCCAAATGGACCTCCCTTAACCACTGCTTAAACATCCGGTCATCAAGGACACTAATTCTTAATTATCATTACTAATGACAAAAATTCACAGTAATTTAATTCTCCTTTTTAAGGATATTTACTCTTTTAGCCCTATTACATAGTATTATATACAATAGCCGTGATCGCCGACTATATCATTTTCCGTCGTCGTTTTACATGATGGAACAAGCATGGGGATTCTCGTCGCTGAATGGATGGTTGTACGCTGGTTCAATATAATACCCTTTTTGCATGTGTCCATAATTGTACACCGGAGTCTGGTCATAACTGTATTGCGGTTGTTGCGGGTAACTCTGAGCAAATATCCCGTCCATCCATGAAGTCGGAACATATGCCGGATAATAGTCCATTTTATTTATTACCTCCGCCATAGCATCACCGTGACCACTAGCTGCCGTCGCCGTCGCCGGATCTGGAACTGGAGCTGGAGCTTCTTTGTTCTTCACCTTTGCTTCTTCTCCTCTTTCATCGCCTTTCTTATTCTTTTTCTCTCCTGCTCCTGCTCCGGCTTGATCTTTCTTACCACCACCCTTTTTCTCGCCGGCTTTGGCGCCTTCTTTATTATCATCCTTCTTTTCCTCTCCTTCTCCGTCTACTTTCTTAGCAGCATCATTCTTTTTATCGCCTCCTCCGTCGCCGCCTCCACCGACTTCTTTCTTTGCCTCGTTTGTCTTCGGCTGAACCGCCTCGTTTGTCTTTGGCTGAACGGCCTCGTCTGTCTGTCTGTTAGCAGCATCGTTCTTTTTCTCGCCTCCTCCGTCGCTACCGCCGCGGACTTCTTTCTTTGCCTCATCTGTCTGCGTCGATTAATTAAATCCAAATTAGTTATATCACTTTAATCTTCCATCCAACACATCGTAATCAGAAACGAATTTAAATTAATTTTTTATTATTATTATACCTCTTTAGGTGGTGGTTTCTTCTCGGCGGCTTTCTCCTCTAGTTTCTCCACCTCGGGTTTCTTCTCACCACCACCGCGGGCGTCTTTATTCGGCTGCGGAGATACAATCTCTACTTCCTTCTTCATTTTCTTTTCCAGCCAGGCTTTCACTATCGCAGGGTCAACTTTCCCGGTCACCGTCAATTTGTTCGATTGACGATCTGTCTTCGCCGACTCCACACCTTCAACAACAAATCACAAATTTCAATTGGCAATCCAAATCAATCAAACCAAACCAAACCTTCTAAATGCTTCAGGGCTCTTCTAATTTTCTTACAACAGCCTTCATAATGCATGTCGATTTTGTAAACAGAAACAGGCTTCGGTTCGCGGACGGCAGCGGCGGAGGCGGCAGCGTTTTTATCTCCTTCGCCTTCTGTCTGCTCCTAAGAAAAACAAAATTGCATCAGATCAAAAAATCTTAATAAACAGTAAAGTGTGATTCAAAGGTGAATTCAAGCAAGGATAAGGTGTTAAAAACATTGGTAGAGTAATTTTAATTTTATCCTAACAACATAATATTAATTAGGCTAATTTTAATTTTAATTACACTTGATTTTTAAAAAATTTCATTTTGAGATCAATATTGGTCTAATTTGAAGAAATAAAAATTTTATCAATAACATATACCGATCTAAAAAAAATATGAAACCACGTAATATTTATTTGAAATTAACTCAGACAACTCACTTGATCTGGTCGAGTTTCAAACTCAATCGTTATGTCTATGTCACATAGTCCGGAACACTTTCCAAAAGCTAGTTTGCTCTTTGCGGACATAGCTTTAATTATAAGATAATCTTGGAGGTCCTCCATCGCCATGGCGGCACCTTTGAAATGTTTCCACATTTAGACTGATCTTTGTTCGGTGTTTGTCAAGCACTTCAAATGGGTGAGATTGATGTCCTAAAGATTTAATATAAAATGGTTTGTAATGAATGAAAATTCAACTAATAGAATAAAATTAACTTTAAAATAAAGGATGTTTGATTATCTACTTTTCTCTTTATGTTTTCCTTTTCACTTTAAAAGATAGAGTTTGATGTGTTGGGTTAGACATCCTTTGTTTCCCTTTTATAGCTGAAAAATCAATCTTTTCAACCGTAACAGTCAATTTTATTGAATTTTCAGTTTCGAATTTATTTACATTATAACCGATTAAATTTAATTTCATTGAATTTTCAAAACTGATTAAATATAGTCAAATATACATCTTATCATTTTTAAGAAAAATGCATTCCAAAATTTATTACATTATAACTGTCCAAATTTTTCAGTTTTAAAATTGTATTCCATTCTAACCTATTAAAATTCAATTAATTGTTTTATAATGGTTAAAATATATTAATAGCTTCTGAACTTATCTCAAAATGTTGATTGGCCCCCTAAATTTATAAAGTGTTTTGTTAACTCCCTCAACTTGCTTAAAGTAACCTATTGGCCACCTAGATTTGTTTAAAATGAAATATTGGTCTTCTAAACTCGCCTATAGTGATTCATTAGCCTATGAATTTGTTTAAAGTGATATACGTTTCAATTTATTTAAATCTATAAAAAAAGTCAAAACTTAAAAAATAAAGGTATGATTCGATCGCGATTCTATATCTTTAAAACAAATTAAATTTCTATTTTTTACACCTTTATGACGTTTTTATAACATTGAGGGACTTAATAATTACACTTTAAGTAAGTTTATGAGTCCAATGAGACACTATGCAAGTGCCGGAGGCAATAAAGGTTTTTGAACAAATTCAAGAAGAAACCGATGTATTATACCACAACTTTACAAAATGTAAGTCATCCATACTATCTCGAAAAAAAATAATATAGTACTCATGTTGATTAATAAACACAAAATGGGAACAAGAAAAGAAAGTAAAGAGTATAATTTGTTCAAATTATACCTACAATGGGATTTGGTTATAGAATTTGTGTCACATAAAAGATGCAGTTTGTAAATAAGAATCACAACTAAGCAGATGTTAATCCTCTAAAGGTTGCTCATCCTCTAAATCCTCAGTAGTGGGCCGTTTCTGCTGCGTCTCAACAGGAGTAGGCTCAGAGTCAGGTTTGGAGACTCTGACCTTCTTAGTTACGTCCTTGGGGGACTTGGGCTCGGGAGATTTATGTTCATCAGCCTTTCTTTTCTTGCCCTTGCTGGGGAAGCTCCAGTGCCTTCGTCCGTCTTTCCTTTCGGCACTTGCATTCTACTGTGTGCAAGAGTCTGGAGACACTCATCAGTGATCCCCGTGCCTTCCCCAGCCTTCTCACCTTCAAGATTTATCTTGTGGTGCTTGAAAATGGCCGTAATGAGTGAGCCCAGCCTGAGCTACACCGTACTACGTTGGAACGCACCGACCAAAAAGACCGGCATATTCAACGGCTTCTTCTCCAGCATGTGCCAGATTATGCACTGCTCGAAATTCGATGCAGATGTGGTTGAGTTGAGTTTTTGAAAGAGGAAGTTGGTTATCATATAATGGGCTTGCCTATGAGGTTGGGAGAGGGAAGTGGCGGAGACTTCACCAGTAAAGCCCTTGGGTTTGCAGTACTCCTTGTCATAGTCAACATCTTTTTCATCGCCAACTTTTCGGAGCTCAGTTCCTTCTTCTTTTAGCTTAAGTAGGTCAGCTAAATATTTGGGCGTGATGGTGATCTCAGTGCCCTTGACATAACTGACCAAGTAGTCACAGTTGTCTTCAGCAACCTTCAGATTCTTGTAAAACTCCTTTACAAGTGCTGGGTAAGTGATTCCGGGGAGACCAAAGAGGGTTCCCCATTTTAGGTCAGCTATCCACTTGCAAAACAAAATCGGAACTAAATTAGATCAGAGAGAAAATCTTAATTTCAAAGCGTGATTCAAAGCAAAACCCATCAATTAAAGATATAAGGTATTAAAAACATTGGTAGAGTAATTTTAATTTTAATTTTATCCTAACATCATAATATTAATTAGGTTAATTTTACTTTTAATTTCAACTACACTTAACTCAGCTAAAATTTTCAGTTTTCTAAATTCAACCTCAAAAATAATATTTTAATCAACTTTAATTATTCAACTTTTTTTTTAATTTGATGTTATTTAGGTATTGTTTTTTTTATGAGTGAGAAACTTAATATTTAGAGAGAGAAAAGTTCAAAAATAATAATTTTGAAAAATAAAAAATATGGTTCAAGAGGAAGACCACGGGAAACAGAGAGCAAAGGTCTTATGGCTTCAGGAGGGAGATTTGAATACTCGTTTTTACCACTCTTTCGCTAATGGAAGACGGAAGCAGAACAGTTTAACAGGGCTCAGGAATAATGCAGGAGAATGGGTTGATGATAAAGATGGGATGGGTCAGATTGCAATACAGTATTTTGAATCAGTTTTTTCTGACAATAATAGCGAATGGAGTGAAGTGGTTGATTTAATGCAGCCACGCATCACTAATCGGGACAATGAGAAATTACTGCGACCATTGACAAAACATGAATTCAAGAAAGCTTTATTTGATATGCATCCTGATAAGGCTCCAGGACCTGATGGATTTAATCGAGGTTTTTATCAAAAATTCTGGGATATAATTGGAGATGATATTTTCATTGCTGGATCAACATGGTTTGATCAAGGTATGTTCCCCTCTGAGCTTAATAATAATATCATTACTCTAATTCCAAAGTGTGACAATCCTGTTATTATGACTGAACTTCGTCCAATAGCACTGTGTAATGTTATACTCGGAATTTTCTCCAAAGTCTTAGCAAATAGATTGAAAATGCTTTTGCCTGGGATTATCTCTGAAAATCAATCTGCTTTTATTAAAGGGAGGTCTATTCATGACAATGTTTTGATCGCTTTTGAACTTATTCATAGCATTGACAATAATGTTGCTAAGAAAGCAGGTAGTGTGGCACTAAAAGTTGATATGAGTAAAGCATATGACAGAGTGGATTGGAATTATCTAAGAGAATTGATGCTAAAGTTGGGTTTTGCAGATAAGTGGGTTAAGTTGATAATGCATTGTGTATCTTCTGTGCAATATATGGTTAGAATAAATGATCAATTGGTTGGTCCTGTTTGCCCAAAAATAGGACTCCGCCAAGGTGATCCATTATCACCATATTTATTTCTGCTTTGTGTTGAAGGGTTGACGTCTTTATTGAGGGCAGCTGAGAATAGGGGGTTACTGCATGGTTGCCGAGTTGAGCGAGAGGCGCCTGTGATTTCACATTTGCTCTTTGCTGATGATGCATTCTTATTTTGTCAGGCTACCATATCTGAAAGTAGAGTCTTAAAAAAATTACTCACATCACATGAATTAGCTTCGGGACAAGCTATAAATTTTCAAAAATCTGGAATCATGTTCAGTAGAAATGTGGCAAATGACCTGGCTATGGGAATTTCTAGCATTTTGGGTATTACTAATCTGTTGAATACGGGAAGATATCTGGGTCTTCCATCGTTGGTAGGTAGAACGAAACGAGCAATCTTTGCACACTTCAGAGACAGGTTATGGCAGCGGCTACAACGATGGAGAGGAAAAGGAATATCAAAAGCTGGTAAGGCTTCACTTATTCGAGCAGCAGGGCAAGCCATCCCAATCTATTTCATTAGTGTATTCCTACTCCCTATATCGACGGCGGAGGAATTACAACGAATGCTGAATTCATTTTGGTGGGGTAATAAAAAGTCAGGTGAGAGATGACTGAATTGGATGGCATGGGAAAGATAATTATGTGCTCCAAAATTGTTGGGAGGACTGAGTTTTTGAAATTTCACTGCCTTTAATCTTGCTATGTTGGGAAAACAGGGATGGCGGTTATTTACCAATCCATCTTCGCTTGTTAGTAGAGTTTTCAAAGCTAAATATTATCCAAGAAGGGATTTTATGGGGGCCTCATTGGGGCATTCACCAAGCTTTATATGGCGAAGTATCTGGAGTTCTCAACTAATCATTAAAGAATGAATCAGATGGAAAATTGGAAATGGTCAATCAATAAATGTGTGGAGTGAGAGATGGTTGCGTGATGAGGAGGATGGCTATATACGAACCCCTATGGTGGAGGGGCTAGAGTATTTGAAAGTCAATGATTTGTTTATCCATAATTCTAAGGATTGGGATGAGGAGTTGTTGGAGGAAATTTTTGAGCATAGAGACATTACAGAAATTCATAAACTGTCTGTTGGTACTTCGACTAGTGAGGATCGGTTAATATGGAAATCCCATTCTTCAGGACGTTACACAGTGAAAAGTGCTTACCGGCTGGCTACAACGATGGAAGCAGGAGAGAGATTTCATGTTCAGGGAGCTTGGAAAAAATTGTGGTATGCTGAAATTCCACACAAGGTCCGACATTTTGGCTGGCAACTAGCCCGCAATTGTCTCCCAACACGTGTGAATCTCCAAATACGCAGGCTACAGGTATGTAGTACTTGTGTGATATGTAATGAACCTTGGGAGGATGGATTGCATCTTTTTATTGAATGTTCAGAAGCAATAAGAGTGTGGCAGAAGGTGGGACTTCTGGATCGAATTAATGCGGAGGCATCAGTGGCTGAGAACTTGATAGCATGGTTTCATAATATGATTAGAACAGCATCAGAACAAATTGTGAAAACATTTTTGATGCACCTCTGGAGTTTATAGCAAGCTAGAAATACTCGTTTTTGGCAGTATGAGATTCGTACAACAGATCAAATAGTGGCTCAAGCGTGCACTGTACTTAATGATTGGTCAGAAGCAAATGCCTTGAGAAATCGGAATGGTACGGGAGAACAACAGATCAGAAATACAGTAGTAGGAAATTTTTCATTTGTTGGTTGTACGGCTTGGCACCCGCCTTCAGAAGCATTTCTCTCGTGTTGTGTTGATGTTGCATGTTTTAACACCGATGGTCGTGCAGGGATGGGAGCAGCAGTACGAGATGCACATGGGCAGTTTGTAATGGGGAGATGTGCGGGTCTATTATGTTGTCCGACAACAAGAGAATGTGAGGCTGAAGCTCTATTACAGGCTATGCAATGGCTAGAAACTAATGGAATAAGGAATGTGGTTTTCGAATCTAATGCTAAACAAGTGATTGATGCAATAAATTCTACTTCTGTTGATGGTTCTGAATTTGGGGATAGAATTATTCAAATACGGTCGATTCTAACATCAAATGACTCTTACTCAGTCAAATGGATACAGCGGCAAGCGAATGGGATGACACATGTGTTAGCACAGTCTTCTCGTTTATCCACTTGCCCTTCTTTTTTTTAATTTATTACCGAGTTCTGTTTCTGATTCATTGTTACAACTTTGTCATGATCTGGCTCATTAATGCATTGTTTTTTTGATTCAAAAAAAAAATAAAAAATATGATTTCACAATAAATATGATACTAAAAAAACAACTTTAATTCTTAAAATATTTCATTTTGAGATCGATATTGATCAAATTTGAAAAAATAAAATTTTTACCAACCACATCTATCGATCTAAGAAAATGTGAAAACCATGTAACATTTATTTGAAATTAACTCAGACAACTCACTTGATCTGGTTGAGTTTCAAACTGCATCGTTATGTCTATGTTGTCACATAGTCTGAAAGACTTTCGAAAAGCTAGTTTGCGCTTTGCATACATAGCTTTAATCATGAGATAATCTTGAAGGTCCTCCATCACCATGGCGGCACCTTTGAAATGTGTCCACATTTAGACTGATCTTCGTTCGATGATTGTCAAGCACTTCAAATGGGTGGGAGAGATGGCCTAAAGATTTAATATAAATTGGTTTGTAATGATTGAAAATTCAACTAATAGAACAAAATTAACTTTGAAATAATGCATGTTTGATTATCTACTCTTCTCTTTCTGTTTACCTTTTCACTTTAAAACAGAGTTTTATGTGTTGGGTTAGACATCCTTTGTTTGCCTTTTATAGCTGAAAAATCAATATTTTCAACCGTAACAGTCAATTTCATTAAATTTTCAGTTTCAAATTTATTTACATTATAACCGATTAAATTTAATTTCAATGAATTTTCAAAACTAATTAAATTTAGTCAAATATACCTCTTACCATTTTCAAGAAAAATGCTTTGCAAATTTTTTTACATTATAATTGTCTAAATTTTTCAGTTTTAAAATTGTATTCCATTCTAACTTATTAAAATTCAATTTAATTGAATTAAATTTTCATATATAAATTAATTAATTGTTTTATAATGGTTAAAATACATTAATAGCTTCTGAACTTATCTCAAAACGTTGATTGGCCCCCTAAACTTATAAAGAGTTTTGTTAACTCCTCCAACTTGCTTAAAGTAACCTATTGGCCACCTAGATTTGTTTAGAATGACATATTGGTCTTCTAAACTCGCTTATAGTGATTCATTAGCCTCTGAACTTGGTTAAAGTGATATACATTTCAATTTGTTTAAATCTATAAAAAAAAGTCAAAACTTAAAAAATAAAGGTATGATTCGCGATTCTATATCTTTAAAACAAATTAACTTCCTATTTTTTACACTTTTATGATGTTTTGTAAGATTTAGGGATTTAATCATTACACTTTAAGTAAGTTCATGAGCCTAATGAGACACTATGTAAGTGCCGGAGGCAATAAAAGTTTTTGAACAAATTCAGGAAGCAACTGATGTATTATACCATAACTTTACAAAGTAAAATGTAAGTCGTCCAGGCTATCTCGGAAAAATAAAATATAATAGTCTTATTGATTAATAAACACAAAATGGGAACAAGAAAAGAAAGTAAAGAGTAGAATTTATTCAAATTATACCTAAAATGGGATTTGGTTTTAGAATTTGTGTCACATAAAGATGCAGTTTGTAAATAAGAATCACAACTAAGCAAATGTTAATTTTTTCCTCAACACATACAATTAAATTGCATAAGGATGAGACCACGTTATGAACAAATGAAAAGACGAACCTTTGGGCAATATGTTCAACATCCTCCTTCTGAACGACTTTAGGATCATCGAACCCAACCATATAGTTGTGTAAATCAGCAGACACAACATCGGCAATACACTAATTCATGGGAAAGACCATGGAACCACCTGCAACACCTATATCAGTAACCCGCCCAAAGCCAAATCAATCCATAAACTAATATCAGAAAATTGAGATGTAAGATTAAGAGCCATAGTTCAAATAGCTTCAACAATACAATTGAAAGATGATTGTAAACCTTTAAAATGGAGACGATTCACTCTTGCTCTTCTACTTCTTCAAAATGCGTTCTCCATCGGTCCTAATCCCGCTCTTCTTTAGCCCTATATTATATCTCATCCCTCTTCCCAATCCGAGTAGCTCCATCTTTTCACCTTGGTTCGAAACATTTGGATCGATCGTCGATGAACTCATCCCACATAGAGATGGAAAGTCAGAGTTCAGGGTGCGTACAAAGGAGAGTCAGGAGAATATTAGGGCTGTAAAATGAAATTATTTGGGGAAAGCATTTTTGTTTTCGGGAAAGATCCCACTTTTTTTCCAATTAATAATATATAGTAGCATAAAACTGTATTTTTTTTTGTACGCACAAAATTTTAGTTTTGATCATTAGTAAGGAATGTGACATTTATTAAAACTACTAAAATCATACACTTAATTAGAGTATTTTACTATCTTTATTAAAAGTTTTTTTAATGCTTGTTATTTTTGTAGTCATATATGTTGATACTTTCTTTAATTTTTTTTAATCATATATGTTGATATTAAAAATTTTACAATAAATTTTCAAAGTTTATGTTTTTTTTTAAATTCAAATTTTATGTTTGCTTGTTATTTAATTAAGCCAACATTATTGAATCATATTTAAAAATAATTTCTTTTGAACCACAAAAATAATTTTTAGTGTCTAGTTAAAAAAAAAAGTACAACTTGTAAATTACTAGATTATAAAAGGCATAAATAAATAAAATGATGTTGAATTTCTTAAGATGAGATAAATAAAAGTGTTTTTAAATTAAAAAGTACTAGCATATTTTTTTATCAATGCAATATTTAAATCGTTTTTAATTTTAAAAAAAAAAATACTATTTCTTAAATATATAATTAAATTTTTTTTTTTAAAAAAATTTTGCGCAATGCGCTTACATTAAAGAAGAAAGAAAAATCCCTGCCAGACCCGGATGTGATTCGAACCCATGACCTCCCAAGGCATAGGTAAGCTCTCAACCACTAGGCTAAGAGCTTCACCACTATAATTAAATTTTTAGATACCTAAACTTTTGATAAAAAAAATTAAATTTTTAGAAATGCCAACAATAAATTACAAATGTGAATTATAAAAAAGTCACATAAATAAATAAAAAACTTATGGTAGAATTTTTAATTATAGGGACAAAAAAAGTATTTTCAACTTTAAAAATACTGGAACACTTTGTATTGATACAAAATCTAATTTGTCGTTAACTTTAAAAATTGTCCATGTTTTTTTAATCTGAAGTAACGAAATTTCAATTTTTTAAAATGTTATTAAGTGATTATAAAACACGAGACAAACGTAATTGAATTTTTAATATAAGGACAAAACAAAAATGTATTTTCAAATTAAAAAATTACCTTAACACTTTTTAGGGATATAAAATTTCACACGTCTTTAACTTTTAAAAATGACGATGCTTTTTCCAAAATAGCGCCATTAAATGATTATAAAAGGGGACACCAATTAAAAAACGTGGTTGATTTTTAAATACGGGGATAAAAATTAAAAAAAAATATTCAAATAAAAAAATATGGAGACACTTGTTCACGACGCAAATTGTAAACCGTTTTTAATTTTAAAAAAGTGTTAGTGCTTTTTTCAAAAGAGTAGTTAGTTTTTTAAAAAGACCAACTTATAATAAAAAGTGTTTTTAAGAGACGGTAAAGACCGACATAGATACAAAAGTATCGCTAAATTTTAAAATATAGAGACATATCCTCAAAAACGTCGCGAAAAAAGTGTCGTAGTAGACCTTTTTTTGTAGTGTATATAAAATAAAATTGTAGGTGAGGAATTGTCTTAATAATGGTTCACTGCATTTTTTTCACAAAAATGGCAAATGCCTTATCCTTGAAAACTCACAAGATTTCATCGGTTCTTGCATAATTATTTATATTTATGTTTATAAAAATATATTATAATTTATATATATATATATATATATATATATTATCGGGCTAGATCGGGCCGATGTAAAATTTGTAAAGCCCAAGCTCGCCCAATTTTTGACGGGCTTATATGAGCTTGGGTGAACCTGGGTCTGACATCATTTTTATGTGTCCAAGCCCAGCTAAATAGGCATGGGCCTGGGCGGGCTGGACGGCCGAGCTCGTTGACCAATGCCCAGGGCGATATATAAGAACTTAGAAATTTCTCTTATACTGTGTGCATGCACATCACCTTAAAATCTGATGTGGTGTGTCGTGGCAAATAGAAACATGACACCAATAAAAAAAATCTAAATTGAGTTTTTTCGTTGGATAAGTATAATTTATTTAACAAAACCAAATAACTTTTATCTCTCTTCTGAAGATTCAACTCCGGCAAGATTACAACTCTAGACGGTGCTGCTAATATTTTTCTGATCGTTCTTTTCCGGCAATCACCACTTCTCTATCCATTTTCTTCTTCCACCACCTCTGATCGTTTTTCTTTGTTTTTTTTTTGTCGCCGTGACAATAACTCTACTAAAAAATCATTCAAGTTTTTTGGATCTGAATTTTTATTTTAAGTTTAGAAAAAAGAAAGATGTTTTTTAGAAAACCCATAAAAGATTTGAAGTTTTTGGATCTGAATTTTAATCTTTTTTAAAAGTTTTAGTTCAAAACCAAATTGAATTGAAGTTCATACAACCACCACTGATGAGTTTTAATTGGATTTATACATATTTTAAAAGGTTTTTGGATCTGAATTTTAATTTTCTAAAAAGTTTTAATTCAAAACCCAATTGAACTGAAGTTCATACAATCATATCTCTGTGTCTTTGAGATGAGCGAAACTCGGATAAAAAAGAGAGGAAAAAGGTTGAAAGTGGCGGTTTCAAGAGGAAGGTCATGACAAAGGCAAATGGAAGATAAAATAAGTCAATTAATGGCTGTCACGTCCAGGTCTAAAAAAATATAATAATTTTTAATCTTTTATTAGTCAACATAAATTATAATATATCGTTTGAGATTGTTAATTAATTGGGTTTAATTTAATGGTTTAGTTGTATTTGAGTTAATTTTATAAAAACGTTATAAATTAAAGGGACTAAAATTAATATTTTTCAATTATCAGTACAATAAGTTATAGTTTTTGAGTAAGAGTGAGAGGAGGGAAGAAGTACAATAAGTTATAGTTGAAAAAATACTTATTAAAAAAAAAGGTAAAGAATAATTAAGAATAATTAATTAATTATATTAGAGTAAGTGGAGTAGTTTTGTATTCATAAATTCATACATGCATGTAAATATATATGTGTCAATTAGATATATACACATGACTTTTATATAGGTGTATGTATCAACTATTTATAAAGCATGGTTTTTACATGTACATATGTCAATTAGATAAAAAACGAAAGTTCCAATAATACAATAAGGTGTCAATCCATTTATATATATATATATATATATATATATATATATATATATATATATACACACATATGAAAGAGGAAGATTTTGGGTGTTGCCCAATATACGTATAAGTTTATGTCACGTCCGTGTCTAAATTTCTAGAATTTATACCTTTATAATTATTAGGTGTGTGATTTTTATTTGGTGCTATAGGAAAAGTTTGGAGTTAATTTGATGGTTTTATGTGTAAATTAAAAGTTAGGATAATTTTTAAAAAAGTATAGAAAGATTGAGGATCAAATGTGATGTTTTCCAAATTTGAGATATATATCTCAAATCAGGTAGTGATATACGGAGATATATATCCTCATTTCTTTCCTTTCCTTTTTCTTTTTCTTTTATATTTATCATCAGTTTTCTCTGAATCGTTTCTCCACCGTTTCTTTGATTTACGGAGATTCGACCGTCCGAATCACTCGAAATTGAAACCTAACCAAAGAGTTTTTGAGTTTCAGAAGTGTTTGGAGGGGAAACGTCTTAGACAGAATTTAGACGATAATTGAACGGGTGTATTTTCTTCAATTAGTAGCCAAAGTAAGTAACTATCAACTATATTTTGAGTTTTATGTATATATATATATATATATATATTCAAAAAAGTTTCAGAAATTGATATTTTAAGGTTATGCAGGAATTTTGTAAATTTGAGATTTTTCACGATTTTGCTTTTTATTGTGAAATTATGGTTCAAATGAAGCTATTGACTATGCTTCTATGTGAATTTCAGATTTTACTTGATTGTGTTGATTTAAGGCTTAATTTGGTTGATTTACATAGATATATGTTTTTGGTTTCAAGGTATATATATATATTGAATAAAATGAATTTGATGATTTCTTACGAATTGTTTTTGGATTGAGAAATCTTTTGCGGTTATTGTTGTTATTATTTTGGATTGAAGACCAAATATGATTTTTATGAGTTGTGATATTTTGGAAGATAAAATGGTTTTGTCCATCTAGGATTACCCGGGGTAGGAGTTGTATTTGTAAGACCATATCTAATGGTGGTATGGTCAGAGTGCACGGCTGGTAGTCCTAACTGTTAGGCAAGGAACGAGATATAAATGAGATATCTCAATTATTGATATGATTGATGTTATGATAAGCTACACGTGTGGTATATTTTTGGTTTTTGGTTCACTACTTTGACTATATTATGAACTTAAGTTTTGAGTATATTTTATAAGGTTTTGATTAAATCGCTTTATAAATGAAGCTCTTGACTATGCTTCTATGTGAATTTCAGATTTTACTTGATTATGTTGATTTAAGGCTTCATTTGATTGATTTACATATTTATTTTTAAGGCTTAATTTGGTTGATTTACATATATACATATAGTTTTTTGGTTTCAATATATATATATATATATATTGAATAAAATGAATTTGATGATTTCTTATGAATTGTTTTTGGATTGAGAAATTTGTTGCGGTTATTGTTGTTATTATTTTGGATTGAAATCCAAATATGATTTTTATGAGTTGTGATATTTCGAAAGGTAAAATGGTTTTGTCCATCTAGAATTGCCCGGGGTAGGAGTTGTAAGTTGACCATACCTAATGGCGGTATGGCCAGAGTGCACGGCTGGTAGTCCTAACGTTAGGCAAAGAACGAGATATGAATGAGATATCTCGATTATTGATATGATTGATGTTATGATAAGCTACACGAGTGGAATTCGAGGATGAATACACATACACAAATTTTATTTTATAAGGTTTTGAAATCAAGAATGGATACAAGATTATATATTTTTGGTTTTTGGTTCACTACTTTGACTATATTATGAACTTAAGTTTTGAGTATATTTTATAAGGTTTTGATTAAATCCCTTTATAAATGTATATATGTAGCTATGTTAAATAAAGTTGGTTTTTATAGCTAATAGTTTCTGATTGAGATTTTTGTCTCACATTTTTAAATGTTTTAATGATTTTAGGTGAGAAAATATATGATAGAGAGAATGTTACTGACCGATTAGGCGAGGATTGAAAGTAGTTGCTTATTGTTAGAATTATGGTTAGAACTTTGGTATTTCAATTGTAATATAATGGAGTTGGTAAATATATGTTGAGGTCCTCGAATTACTAATGTAGTAGGAATATGAATTATTTTAGAATATATATTGAAGAGGAAGGGAAAAATAAATAAATAAATATGATATTATGGCATTTGGATAAATTGGAGACTCCTAAGTATTGATTATGATCTTTCTATTTCACGCTCGATGCCGATTGAGGTCATTTAGGGTCGGATGTGACAGTTTGGGTTATGAAGGGAATCGCTCCAATTTGGGTTGATATATGGCACCGGGACATGTCATTTGAGGTTGGCTATGAGCGAGTGGAGGTTGAGCCTAGCATCCGGGTTGATGGCGTGAGGTATATTGAGGTCCGGGCATATTCGACTCAAGACCATGTTGGGATTTTGAAGAGTGCTTATGGGATTGAGCCTAATTGGGTTGGTACGTGTCGTCAGGACATTCCATTTGAGGTAGGCCAAAAGCGGAAGAAGATTGTGTTGATTCCTCAAGTTCGTGATGGGGAGATCAAGAGGATCTAATGGTGGTCCATTCAACGAAGTGAGGAGCGTTGGAAGACCATCCAAGCATTTATTGGGAAGTGTTTTGACAAGTTTCGCCAAGACATATCATTCGATGTTGGTAGAGCATTCGATATTGGTGGAGATTGGGAGATGAGTACCACGGAAAATAAAGTCTGGGGTGAGGCACTTGTTGAGATATGGGGAAAAGCTCGTGAGGAGAAGGTGAGTCCGGCAATATGTGGAGTGGACTTCTTGAATTCATGTCGAACAACACCTTGGTTCGATTTGAGGGCTTGGGTCCGTTCACAACGAACACGTCTCATCAATATGTGGCAAGCAACTGGGGGTCAAGTTTTTTTTTAAGAGTGAGTGTATGATGTAGGCCATCTCCTTGGAGGATCAGGTCCGGACGAGGGAAGTCGGAGGAAGAACCAAGCACGAGCAACAAGCGAGTGAAGAGGCTAAAACAGTGCCACACAGCAGCTCAGGCACGCTCCACTTGAGTGAAAGCATGCTCCGCGTGAAGGAAGATGGATCCGGAGAAACGTCCATGAGGTCATCTACGCGGGGCTTGGATCGGGCACGCTCAGCTTGGCTTGGGCACACTCCGCTTGAGGGAAAGCACGCTCCGCGTGAACGGAGGATTGATCCGGAGAAAAGTCCAGAGACCAATCCACGTGGGGCTTGGATTTGGGCACGCTCCACTTGGAATTAGGCACGCTCCGCGTGCCTTCATTTTAAGGAACTTGCCCCTTACTCCAGCTTCCTCCTCAATTACAATCATGTCACTCCTTATTTACAACCTTTGCCACTCCCTAATTACAACTCTACCACTCCTATATTTACACTTATGCCACCCCTTTAAATTTAACCCAATTTACCCTTATCTTGTTATTTTTAATTAGTTATGTTCTTTACCCTTTATTGTAATTTGGCAATTAGGTTTTAGATGATATAAATTCATCTCTTTTTTTGTAATTCCTTAACTTTTTATCAATCAAATTTAATCATCTTCTTCATTGAAGCTTTTGTTAAGGTTTGAAACCTTCAACAATGTGGATTTCATTATTCCTACGGATTTAGTCCATAAAACCCAGGATTCACTCCTTCTAGTTTAGCTAGAGAAGAAATATCTTTGTGAGTTTAACATTGAAACCTTCAGACGAAACCGATCCGTATCACCCAATCTAGGCCCATTTATATTATATCTCTCAAAGGAAACAAATATTCACTCATTTTCAACTTGATCTCTTTTTTTTTAAGACACCCACAATATATCTTCCGTATTTAACTTTTTTTTTTTTTACAATCGAGTGATCAATTGATTATATATTATGTAAGTTTATGAGACTAATTGAATATTTTATATAAATTAAAAAGCTATCGTAACACTTTAAAAGTTCAGGAGAATAATAATTTTTTTAAAGTTATATAATGTTTTGCATGCGTAATTACTATTGAATTTACTCATAAATGCTATGCTTACCCCAAATTTATATCAGTGATGCACTTTCACCACCGATTTCCACAGAAATCAAAATCAAAATAGAGAACAAAATAGAGAGAGATAACTTGCAATTATTTGGTGTTGTATTGAAAGTTGTGATGAATAGGAGTGTGCTTTGATTTAAATCACATATTGAACCGAACTGATGGAATTTATTTTTTTGTTTGATTTTTTTATATTTCGATTCTGACTTCAATTATATTTTTAAATGCATTTCAGTATTTTATTTGGTCTGGTTTGATAAAAAATATTAAAAAAACCACACTGATTACATATCTATATATAAATAATTCATTTAGTCATGACTGTTATGTAATTTACTAGATAAGGATAAGAATGTAGGGAAATTTATATAGAAATTCACTTTTGAAAAACTATTTACAATTATATTAAGTTACAATTTTTAAAAATTAAAGTTTATAAATTAGAGTCTAGAATATATTGTTAAGAATTTAAGATTTATGAATTGAGGTTTAAACTTTTTAAATTAAAGGAATCTCATTACATTGCTGTAAAAAGAATCCTTAGATATTTGCAAAGCTCAGTGAACGCAGGTTTGTGGTATCCAAATACTCATGATTTTACACTCATCGGATACATTGACGGTGACTATGGACGAGATAAGCTGGAACGAAAAAGCACCTCTGGAGGATGCCACTTCTTAGGAAGCTGTCTTGTATCCTGGTTTAGCAAAAAGCAGGCGTCAGTAGCCTTGTCCACCACTGAAGCTGAGTACATTGCTGTTGGTCATTGTGTTGCTCAAGTCCTATGGATCAAGCAACAACTTGAAGATTATGGTGTTCAAATGAAGACAATTGAAGTCAAATGTGACAACAAAAGTGCAATTGATCTTTCCAAGAACCCAATTCAACACAGCAGAATGAAGCATGTCAGCATCAGACATCACTTCATTAGAGACCATGTACTCAAGGGTGAGATCAAGCTGACCTTTGTCCCAACGGACGAACAGCTTGCGGATATCTTCACGAAGCCACTCGGCCGTGAGCAGTTCAGCATACTGAGAGAAGCAATTGGTATGTTTAATCCTCTTCAGTAAATTCCTGTGCTAAATGAATATGAATGCTGAGTGAATTACATGCTGAATGATTTATTGGTTGCTGAGTAACTCATCGCAACTGACTGAATATACAATACTGAGTAAACTTGCACGCTGAGTAAATTAGTTTAGAACTTGAACTTAAAATCATCCTTAAATACTGCACTGACCACTCAGAATATCAAACGCTTGACATTCTAAATACTGAGTGATTAATCCGTTAGCATAAATGCAAAGCACGCGTATAGCCTAGGATGACGTATTCACCGTAATGTGTCATAAATGCCAGGATCGTTGTCGGTACATGACCCCAAGGCAAAACTGACACATGGATTCGATTAAGATCCACACCGTTCATTTCGTCTATAAATTATGGGTATTTCCCCATCTTTTACTCTTTACGCTTAATCATTCTAAGGCAAAGAATACTCTCTCTCTCTTAAATCTTTCTAAAAACCTTTCCCATCTTCGAACTATGACTAAGATTTCCTGCAATGTCTCCGGTGCCGGCCACCAAAAGTCCAGCTCCGATGAACCTTCACGAAACCCTTCTACACCGAGCAAGGGTAAAACTGGCCAAACTTCTGGCCAAGGGAAAGCTGTTAAGATCAGGACCTATTCCAAGGTCTTCGAAAATGTCCGCGAATGGAAGGTTGAGCCCTCCAGATGGGTCTCTGAACATTTCGTACAACATGAACAACCATTTGCCGAATGGATTTCCAAGAACGAATGGACTGGGTTGTTCTCAGTTCGGGATGAAACCTATCCTGACTTAGTGAGGGAATTCTACCACAACCTCAAAGTAGCTAGTGATACCACCGACTATCTCTGCACTGAGGTAAAAGGGAAAACCATCTTCATCAACCCCCTCTACATAGGAAATCTCCTCCAGCTGAAAACTGAGGGAGCAAGGCTGAGGAAGTCAGGAGATCAGGACAAGACTGATTACGTCCATTCCTTCTGCAAACCTAAGGGTTACTCAGGAGAGGTCTCAGCATCTTCAATGGGTCAGCACCAGAAGATGGCTCACTACCTGTTGAGCTATTTTATTTACACAAAGATCAATCAACAATTCCTTCAACTCAAGTGCAGATTGAGCCAACTCATCCAGTCACTGACCAGGGTACTCCTTTCACTCCACTTTCTTCTGGTCATACTGATGTACATCGGGATGCCACTGAGTCCGGCAAAAAGCTCATTGACTCAGTGCAAGCACTCATCCACGATCTTCAACATTCCGCTTCGCCTGCTGCTGGATCTTCAATTCCTGAGACAACTCAGCTCTCCCAGGTCACTCTACTTCTCAACGAAGTCAAGGGACTCAAGGATCTGCTGAATGTCGTCTTGTCATTCCAAGCCCAGCAAGCTAAGCAGGATTCATTTGCCAAGTTGGCAGAGATACAGCTGTCAACAATTCAACATCTGAACTCTCTCCATCAGCAAGTTCAGAAGTTGTCTGCTGTGAACACTGACTACGCCACTTCCTCAGAACTCAAGATGCTTTTTGCTCAGCTTCATACTGAGCAACTTAAGACAAATGAGCAAATGGTGTCCTATAGTCAGTGCTCAGTCGAGCAAATCGGTGAGGCCATCAGGCTACTTAACCTCAACAAACAAGAGATGGATACTGACGCGTTGAAGCAGAATGAGTTGCTATCTCTCGCACAGCAATCCTTCAATCACATCCGTCATAATAATATCCAACGTCATCATTATGACTCAGCTCTCTTGAAAACTTTCCACCAAGTCTTTGCTGGCCTCTTTGAAGCTCTCATCTGGCAAGCAAAAGCTCAAGCTTTCAGTGTAAATATGCTCAGTGCTGCTGATCTTCGCGTACCAGTCGAAGTATCAGCTGATGGAGTTGCCATCTTTGATGGCGTAAATGAAAGTGCTGACAAAGTAAAAGAGCTTTCACAAGAACTTTCTCGTGCTATCTTAACCGATGCGTTCAAGCTCCCTGAAGTTGACAAAACGGGGGAGAAAGCGCAAGCTGCTAGAGCTCAGCATGAGCGACGTCAGTACGAGCGAAGTCAGTCACAGGGCAAGAAGAAGAAATAGATAGGCTAGCATAACTTAGGCAGTATCAGTGTAATCTATTTGTCTAGTTTATTTCTTTTACTATGTACTTGCTGACTTCTTTCAATATATATCATACTTACTTTTCTTATTCCAATACTGAGTTATGATATATGCTATTAAGTACTGAGTTATTATGTATCTTCATTTGTATAATATTTATTGACTAAATGATATGCTGATAACATGTTTGACATTAACCTATGTACTTATGAAACATTCTGATAAGAACTCATTGAACAACAAATTACTCAGCGCGCTCTATATGTCTAAAACTTCCGCTTAACACTGAGTAAATAGAATATGTGATATAGCTGACCTATACCTAAAAACTGACCTTAGACTTACTCATTTAAATCCTTAAATGTTTTAAGTAAAACTAAGTCAGTAGCTCAACCCTTACGGGAGAGTTTGCTAAAGTATATTAGGTCAACTATCATGGGGGAGCTCATACTGAGTTCCTTGCTGAATAGTTTTGCCAATATCAAAATGGGGGAGTTTGTTGAAACACCTTTCCACATAATTTTGATTTGACAAAATTGATATATATACATATTCTAAACACACTAAGTTTAAATGCTTTGATTTAATTCTACTAATGTGTTTGTTCAATGTTGAGTTAAAATATTATAAAACATAAGAATCGAAAGGCCCAAGCCCATTACGGAAGCCAAGGCCCAAGTCAAACAACTCAGTACACTCGGCCCGCGTATGTCAAGACGTTGCCGTTTTTGTTCAAAACGCAACTCAGCAATCGGAATGATCTAGAAGACCTTCGGGAACAACTTCAAGATGAAGCTGCTGAGTAGTCTCGACAAAGCGTACAAGATAGCAGCTGGCAAAGGAAAACTTCCAGACAAAGTGTTTCCTCTTTTAGCAAAGTTCAGACGACACAGTATGTTGTCCAGTTGACTTTACCATAAAAGGAGAGACCATCTGCTGAGCTGACCGAGGACAGAAGATACACGATTGTGATTGGCCGAGAGCTCTGTACAAGTCAGGATGACAACGACACATAGCTGTTTCCCTCCAACGGTTATTTCGAAATTCGAAATGACCGACGACCCAGACGTCTCCATAAATAGTGCCATCACAAGCTTCACAATACACATAACTTGATCAAGCAGTTACGCTGACCAAATTTCTACACAAGTTCTGCAAGCAAGAAGCAAAGCAAATTCTTACACTACATTTCTCATATCTGTGTAAAAGTCTAGAGGGATTGTTAAATCGTCTAAAGTGTCTTAGCACATCTTTGTATTAGGACAAAACACTTATCATTTCTAGAGATAGAAAGGAGAGGCTGAGTACTCGGTTTTAAGTACTCAGCGGAGAGATTAGGATTGAGTAGAAGTATAGAGGAAGGTACTCTTGTCATACTCAATTGCTGATATTGTAAAAGGTTTGAGGCTCTACCTTTAAAGAGCTCAGTAGAGTATTTGAAATCTCGGAATGTGTTCCGGGGACAGGACGTGGGCTTAGAAGAAGCCGAACCTGGATAAATCTGCTGAGTGAAGTATTTCTTACCTTAACTCCTTATTTATATTGGTTGCTTTAAATAATCAAAACTGACCAAGTAAAGAGGTCAAGTTGAGTTGTGCGCATTGAACGTCTGAGCTCAGGAATAGACTCTAAGTGCTATCTCCTGACTCAAGCTAAGAAACTGACCTAGTCACCTGTTGACTAAGCCAGTATCTTACTGTTTACTCAGCGCCGCTGTTCAACCTTTTTCTTTAGAAAAAGAAGTCTGCCTAAATTACAAAAAAAGTTTAAATAGTTCCTAACCCCCCTTGGAACTATACTTGCAACTAAACAAGGGACCAACAGTGTTAATTTACGTTACATTATATTACGTTATGTTACGTTATGTTATATTAGGGATTGTAAGCTCAATGATTGTTTAGGTAATGTTACATTATATTATGTTACGTTATGTTATGTTAGGTTACGTTACGTTACGTAACATTACGTTACGTCATGTTACGTTACGTTACGTTACGTTACGTTACGTTACGTTATGTTACGTTACGTTACGTCACGTTACATCACGTTACGTTATGTTACGTTACATCATATCACGTTACGTTACATCACGTCACGTTACGTTACGTTATGTTACGTTACCTTAAGTTACATTATGTTACGTTACGTGAAGTTACGTCACATTGCGTGAAGTTACGTTACGTTGCATGAAGTTACGTTATGTTAGGTTAGGTTAGGTTAGGTTAGGTTAGGTTAGGTTAGGTTACGTTAAGTTAAGTTACGTTACGTTACGTTACGTTATGTTACGTTACGTTACGTTACGTTACGTTACGCTATGCTATATTACGTTACGTTATGTTACGTTACGTTACGTTACGTTACATTACGTTATGTTATATTGTGTTACGTTACATTATGTTACGTTACATTACGTTACTTTATGTTACGTTACGTTACGTTACTTTACTTTACATTATGTTACGTTACGTTACATTATGTTAAGCTACGTTACGTTACATTACGTTATATTACGCTATATCACGCTACTTTACGTTAATATTTCAGTTCAGAATGTTTAAGTGGAGTAATGTTTGAGTTGAGTAATGTTTCAATTTTGTGATGTTTTAGTTCAGTTATGTTCTGGTTCAGTGATGTTTTGGTTCAGTGATATTCCGTTTAATAATATTTCAATTTAGTGATGTTTCAGTTTAGTAATATTTCAGTTTAGTAATATCTCATTTGAGTGATGTTTCAGTTTAGTGATGTTTCAGTTCAGTAATATTTCAGTTCAATGATGTTTTAGTTCAGTAATATTTCAGTTGATTGATGTTTCATTTCAGTAATGATTCAGTTTAGTAATGTTTCAGTTTAGTGATGTTTCAGTTCAGTAATTTTTCCGTTCAGTGGTGTAGGAGTTCAGTAATGTTTTAGTTCAGTAATATTTCAGTTGAGTGATGTTTCAGTTGAGTGATGTTTCAGTTCAGTAATATTTTAGTTCAGTAATGTTTCAATTCAGTAATGTTTGAGTTCAGTGATGTTTGAGTTCATTAATGTTTTAGTTCCGTAATGTTTTGGTTCAGTAATATTTCAGTTGAGTGATGTTTCAGTTTAGTAATGTTTCAGTTGACAGATGATTCAATTTAGTAATGTTTCAGTTTAGTAATATTTCAATTCAGTAATGTTTGAGTTCAGCAGTGTTTCAGTTCAGTAATGTTTTAGTTTAGTAATGTTCAATTTCAGTAATGTGTCAATTCAGTGATGTTTCAGTTTAGTAATATTTCATTTTAGTGATGTTTCAGTTCAGTTATGTTTTAGTTGACTAATCTTTCAGTTTAGTTATATTTTAGTTTAGTGATGTTTCAGTTTAGTAATATTTCAGTTCAGTAATGTTTCAGTTTAGTAATGTTTCAATTCAGTGACGTTTCAGTTCAGTGATGTTTCAGTTCAGTAATGTTTCGATTGAGTAATGTTTCAGTTTAGTAATATTTTAGTTCAGTGATGTTTCAATTAAGTGATGTTTCAGTTTAATGATGTTTCAGTTCAGTGATGTTTCAGTTTCGTGATGTTTCAGTTTCGTGATGTTTCACTTCAGTAATGTTTCAGTTCAGTAATATTTCAATTCAGTGGTGTTTCAGTTCAGTGGAGTTTCAGTTCAGTAATGTTTCAGTTCAGTAATGTTGCAGTTTAGTAATATTTCAGTTCAGTGATGTTCTAGTTCATTAATGTTTCAGTTTGGTAATATTTCAGTTCAGTGATGTTTCAGTTCAGTAATGTTTCAGTTTATAAATGTTTCAGTTGAATGATGTTTCAATTTAGTAATATTTCAGTTTAATAATATTTCAGTTCAGTAATGTTTCAGTTGAGTGATGTTTGAGTTCAGTTATGTTTGAGTTCAGTAATATTTCAGTTCAGTAATATTTGAGTTTAGTAATGTTTCAGTTCAATAATGTTTCAGTTCAGTGATGTTTCAATTCAGTAATATTTCAGTTCACTGATGTTTTAGTTCAGTAATATTTTAGTCCAGTAATGTTTCAATTTAGTGGTATTTTAGTTCAGTAATGTTTCAGCTTAGTAATGTTTGAGTTCAGTAATGTTTCAGTTGAGTGATGTTTGAGTTTAGTTATGTTTGAAGTTAATAATATTTCAGTTCAGTAATATTTGAGTTTAGTAATATTTTAGTTCAGTAATATTTCAGTTTAGTAATCTTTAAGTTCAGTAATATTTCAGTTGACTGATGTTTCAGTTTAATACTATTTCAGTTTAGCAATGTTTCAGTTTAGTAATGTTTGAGTTCATTAATGTTTCAGTTCAGTGATGTTTCAGTTCAGTAATATTTCAGTTCAGTGATGTTTCAGTTGAGTGATGTTTCAGTTTAATAATATTTCAGTTTAGTAATATTTTAGTTCATTAATGTTTCAGTTCAGTGATGTTTCAGTTCAGTAATGTTTTGGTTTAGTAATCTTTTAGTTCAGTAATGTTTCAATTTAATGATGTTTCGGTTTTGTAATATTTCAGTTCAGTGATGTTTCAGTTCAGTGATGTTTCAGTTTAGTGATGTTTCAATTCAGTAATATTTCAGTTTAGTGATGTTTTAGTTCAATAATATTTTAGTTTAGTAATGTTTCAATTCGGTAATGCTTTAGTTCAATGATGTTTCAGTTCAGTAATATTTCAGTTGAGTAAGGTTTCAGTTTAGTAATATTTTAGTTTAGTGATGTTTTAGTTCAGTGATGTTTTGGTTCAGTGATATTCAGTTTAGTAATATTTCAGTTCAGTGGTGTTTCAGTTCAGTAATATTTTAGTTTAGTAATATTTCAGTTCAGTGATGTTTCAGTGGAGTGATGTTTCAATTTAGTGATGTTTCATTTCAGTAATATTTCAGTTCAATGATATTTTAGTTCAGTAATATTTCAGTTCAGTAATGTTTCAATTCTGTAATGTTTCTGTTTGGTAATGTTTCAATTCGATAATGTTTTAGTTTAGTGAGGTTTCAGTTCAGTAATGTTTCAGTTGAGTAATGTTTCAGTTTAGTAGTATTTGAGTTCATGATGTTTCAATTCAGTAATGTTTTAGTTCAGTAATATTCTTGTTCATTAATGTTCCAGTTGAGTGATGTTTCAATTCAGTGATATTCAATTTAGTAATATTTCATTTTAGTGACATTTCAGTTCAGTAATGTTTCAGTTTAGTAATATTTCAGTTCAGTGGTGCTTCAGTTCAGTGGCGTTTCAGTTCAGTAATTTTTCAGTTCAGTAATATTTTAGTTAAGTGATGTTTTAGTTTAGTAATGTTTATTTTAATAATATTTCAGTTCAGTTATGTTTCAGTTGAGTGATATTTCAGTTCAGTAATATTTCAGTTGAGTGATGTTTCAGTTCAGTAATGTTTTAGTTTAGTAACGTTTCAATTCAGTAATGTTGGAGTTCAGTAATGTTTCAGATCAGTGATGTTTCAGTTTCGTGATGTTTCAGCTCAGTAATATTTGAGTTCAGTAATATTTCTGTTTAGTGATGTTCCAGTTTAGTAATGTTTCAGTTCAGTGATGTTTTAGTTTAGTAATGTTTTAGTTCAGTAATGTTTCAGTTCAGTGATGTTTCAGTTGAGTGATGTTTCAATTCAAAATATTTGAGTTCAGTGATGTTTCATTTCAGTAATGTTTCAGTTTAGTAATGTTTGAGTTCCGTAAAGTTTTCTGTTCAGTGATATTTATGTTATGTTACATTACGTTTGTGTGAGGGTATAAATCAATTGCATGAAGGGGTAGTATTTAATACGACATCTAAATGGATGACATTAGACATTTATTGTTGTCATTAGTGTGGCATTAGAATATATGAACTATAGAGATTGTAAGTTTAATGATTGTTTATAAATAAATGAATGCTTAAAGAAATAAAAAAAAATTGAGGATTTACAAATTGATATTTTGAATCCTAAGGATTTACAAATTGAGTTTACAATCTTAGAATTTATAAATTGAGCTTACAATTCTAAGGTAATAAATAGGGGGACAACACCACTAATTAGAACATCATTAATGTTGTATATTCTCAATGTCAAGCTTTCCGTGTTTCCAATGAATAATCATTTATTAAGATTTAATGCATATAACATTGATTAGACCGATACAAAATTACTTAAAAGAAGACGTCTTCTTATGTAAAATAAAAACATCCGGAAAAAAAATTATTTCTTGGAAGTTGGTTATTAATTGATGAAAGAGAATTCATTTTTTAAAATGAACAATGTTTTAATTACAACCTACATGTCAGCAGGTAAAAGCCTTTTTAATATTAAATGCCAACTTAAATTCAGGTAAGTGAAATTCAGGTAAAAAAAGATAAGTGAAATTCAGGTAAAAAAAGAGTGGAAAAAGATTGAAAGTGGTGGTTTCAAGAGGAAGGCCACGATAAAGGCAAAGGAGAGATAAGAAAAGTCAATTAATGGCTTTTTAGTTATTCAAGAAATTTAATTAAATCTCATGTGTTTCAATTCCATTGACTATCCCACATCACATCAGATTTTGAGGTGGTGTGCTAGACACACAGTATAATTATCCCTAATGTCATAATATAGGTAAAGCATATCGCTAGTTTCTATTTGTTATCCTAGATTTCTAGCATTTATTTGGTGTTTAAACATTTTGTATAGGGTTAAACTCCAATTTGGTACCATTTGAAGAAATTATTCCCAATATAGAATTGGTTAGAAAATATTTCTTTAAATAGGGTTTTTTATATGTTATGGTTAAAAAAATTATCATTACGGTGCACTAAACACCGTAATGAAATTTTTTTCTTATTTTAATTACTGATTACGGTGTCATAGGCGCCATAATCAACGTTTGTTGTAGGAATCCCTGCAACTATTGGCAGGGGCATGAAGCCATTGAGCAACAAATTTATTTTTTCAAATTATTATATTAAAATTAATAAAAATAAAATTAGGTAAATATTGATTAATTTTTTTAATAGAATATGAATTAAATATTAGTTTTAAAAATATTAGTTTTTAATAAATTATTATAAAATGAGGATTAAATATGTAAGATTATAACGGACATGTCAAAATTATTATTAACTGTCACTCTAACCCTTTTAAATATTTTTTTTGAAAGGTTCTAAATATTAATTATGTCTAAGATATTTAGTGTCACATCCGTGTCTAAATTTTTTACTCTTTATATCTCGGTATAGACTATAATGAATATTATTAGGTTTAGTTTAATATTTTAAAGTGTAAATTAAACGGTTTGAGTAAATTTTATAAGGAAAAAATAAACTAGAAGACCAAAATCAATATTTCCTATACACTCTCCCTTGTATGTTACAATTAAATATCATTTTATTTTATTTAAAAAATATATATATAAATAAGAAAAATTCGTGGCATGTTAGTAAAATATTAGTAAGACACTTGTTGGAACACAAATTAAATTATATCATTTAAATAATTAAGTATAGATGTATATATATGTGTTGGATTAAATGGAGAACAAATCATTCATGTAATTTTATTTAAAGGCAACATGCATTAGGATACTTGTCCTATTACGTGTCCTTATAATAATCTATATAAAGTTCTATTTGTCTATTACATGGGGAGAAGATAGTAAATAAAAAAGATCATAAAAAAAGGAAATAAAATGGGAGGGATACTTACAAAAAAAAAAGGGAATTTGGGCAAACTTATAATTAAGAAAACATTTTACACCATAAAAACAAGAGAGGGAGAGAAATGAGTTCTATATTATAAAGGAAACTAGTTTTGCATATATAAAAAAAATATATGCAACTTCAACAGTGGTGACATCTTGGCGACATTTCGACGCCAGTGGTATCTCGGCGACCATACCACCGATATTTCGATGTCTGTAACATCTTGGTGACGAGAAACGACATTTCGGTAACAAAATTTTATACTTAAATTATTGTTAAAATATTATAGGTATGATTTTAAGTACGTTTAATTTCGATACGAACATAAATAGTCTAATAGAAACGTTCGATTTAAAATTTAATTTTATATAATAATTAAGTGACATTAATTTATCGAATTAAAATACCTTGAAAATAGAAGGACTAATACTGATATTTATCCAGTAGAGTCGGTATAAAGTCGAATATAAAATTAGTATAAGAAATTGAATTTAAAACTAGTTCAAATAAACTTATGAGAATATAATGAGCCTAACGGTGTTTTCGGTCTAAATTAATGTTATACGTAACTATTTCAATGACAGATAAAAATAAGTTTCGGTTTTAAATGATTTACGTGGTTTTGAATATATTTTATTAAATCGTTTAAGATATATTGTTTAAAATATTTATACTTTTGATCTTGATTATGTGAAGAATAATTATTTATTATCGTGGTATTTTGGAATTTTGGTCGAGAAAATGGATTTGATGATCTTATACGAATTGTTTTTGGATTGAGAAAGTTATTGCGGTTGTTATTATTTTGGATGATTTTCATGAGTTGTGATAGTTTGAAAGATAAATAAAATGTTTTGTCCATCTAGGATTGCCCGGGGTAGGGTTAGTAGCTGTAAGACCATACCTAAGGGCGGTATGGCCAGAGTGCACGGCTGGTAGTCCTAACGTTAGGCAAGGCGAGATATGAATGAGATATCTCGATTATTGATATGATTGATGTCATGATAAGCTACACGGGTGGAATTCGAGGATGGACACACAAGTATTACGTTTTGATAATGTTTGATGATTTGAATTATAATGTTTTACGTTTGTTTGATTACGAGTTGGTTTGTAAGCGATTTATTTGATTAAGAGTTGGTTTGTTAAAGCGGTTTATTCGATTTGATTCGTTTTGATAAAACGTTGTTCGATTTGATTCGTTTTGATAAAACGTTGTTCGATTTGATTCGTTTTGATAAAACGTTGTTCGATTTGATTCGTTTTGATAAAACGATGTTCGATTTGATTCGTTTTGATAAAACGTTATTCGATTTGATTCGTTTTGATAAAGTGATTTATATATATTAAATTATATAGTGATGACCCGCGAGGCTAAACCGGGTCATATTCATTTCGCAGGCCCAGCCCATACTTAGACCTATGGTCTAAGATCGGATGAGACCCGAATAAAGGAAGCGGGCGGAGCGAGTAACCGCCCCGAATGGGACCCGAATAGGCGGAAACGGGTGAAGCGAGTAACCGCCCCGAATTCCTAAACGGAGCATCAAGACTCCCACTCAGAACCACGTTCGTTGCCATAAAAGTCACGAAAGGGACATGGCCTAAAAAGGGGGAACCGCCCTCAGAACGTGGCCCACTAAGGAGTAACCGCCCTCGGCGGTTACCTAAAAAACACCTATAAAAGGCCTTAAGAACGAGGGAAAAAGGTACGCTCACAATTTTCCCCGCAATACTATTGTCAAATTACCAACCTTCTTACAAAAACTGACTTGATCGTCGGAGAGTTTTCCCGGAGATCCTATCTCCGGTTCTGTTTTGCAGGTAACTCGGGCAGAGAATATGAAATCGGATCCGGCAAGTTATCATTGGTGCGGTGAAGGTGGACCTTTTTTACCAACATTTGGTTAAAGGTACGCGAAGAACATGTCAGAACCATCACGAACGACCGGCGTTACCACTAGATCAACCAGTATGAACTCCAGACGGATTGCGAATTCGCAACCTGCAAGTACACAGCCTGTGGTGCCTAGCTCATCGGGTCCTTCGGGACAATTGAGTCCCTTATTGGAAGTCCAAGTGCAAACTGAGATGGAAATGTCCAATAGTGATTTCGTGCAGATGGCAGGACAAGTCTTGGCTTCGAACATGAGCCAGGCGGCTGGAGATCGAATGATTAATTTACTAACTGCCCTCGCCGAACACAATACCGCTGTGGCGGCTGCGCCTCAAGAACCTGTGGTTATCTCAACACAATCACCGACTATCCCTGTCATATCGGCCCTCCCGCAGCCATCTCAGGCGCCAAATCAAGTGGGCCAGAGTAGTCGCACAAACCCACACAGCCACCCGAGCAACTACTCGCACCCAGATCTCATTACGATGATACATCCGACCTGGCAGCCATCCCAACCGTTGCCAGGAGTGCAAGGCACTCTTCCGCTACAGCAAGTGGAACCTTTTCCTCACAGACATTCGGAGTTGATGACTCCTGGGCGAGAGCACACATGGAACTTTGATCCTATAACGGGACAGCGGTTAGTCCCCCAACAGGCACACATCTCAACACCGATGGACGGGTGGATGCCACCCAGAATTCACCAGCAGCGGATGGAAGAAGTCCGACGAATACCCGATATTGACTTAGAAGATCAATTACGAAGCATGATGGAGCGAATGGGGTACTCGCCTAGGCCGAGAGCAGAGGTCCAGAGCGATTCACCTTTTGCCCCTTCGTTGCGGGAATTCATTCCAGATCACAGAATCAAAGCGCCCGCGATACCTAAATACTATGGGGATCCAAATTCTGATCCTGAGGCTCATGTCAGGAACTACAAAGAACTAATGGATGTTGCAGGAGCGAGTGAAAGCATCATTTGCAGGTTATTCTCGACAACTTTGGGCGGAGCCGCATCTGATTGGTTTCGATCTTTACCCGCAGAATCTATTCACAATTGGCATCAATATAGTCGGGATTTCTGTGCGAAATTTGTGGGCTATAAAGCAGCGGATGTGACGGATAGGCAGCTGAAGGAGATCAAACAGAGGAACTATAATTCCCTAAGGGAATTTGTTGTCGCATTCAACGATATTCTGGTGCGATTGCAAAACCCGGATATCGTGAGCATCCGCAACATCATGGCAGATGGAACCACAGATTGGAGTATGCGGGAGGAAATCATCCGCAACAAGCCGCGCACAGTGGCCGAACTCATGAAAATAGCAAAGGAATTCATGGAAGTGGATGATGTCAACAGGGAACATAGGGCTCAAACCCGGTGAGAAAGAGATGCCGCTAGATCCACTTCGGACAATCGGTGCCAGACCCAGTCCAAATGTAATTTTGTTCGAAGAGGCGATCGCCCCTTTCAAAGTGGCGGATATCAGACACCATTAAACATGACTCGCCAGGAGGTGTTACTTTGGATCGAAAAGAGCCCCCTGAAGAAGGATGTGCGGTTCCCCGAGGTAAAAGGTCGAACCAATTTGGGGCGACATCCTAACAAATATTGCAGGTTCCACAGATTGAACGGCCACGACACGAACGATTGCTATGAATTGAAGAAGGAGATTGAAAGGCTGATCGAAAGGGGCAAGCTGAATCAATTTGTACGAAAGGAGACTAGTGACGAGAAAGCAACGTTACCACATGAAGAAGAGGCAAGGCCCGAAAAGAAGCAGAAAAAAGGAGTGATAAACGTGATAGCCGGTGGGATCTATGAGCCTCCAACAAAAAGAGCTCGCCGTGAACAGCGAAAAAGCAACACTCATAGGGGGGATGCCCTCAATTACTCATTCGCGTGAATCACGGAGCCGCATGTGGATGCTTTGGTGATTACAATGGCTGTAGAAGGATGGGACGTCAAGCGGGTCCTTATTGATACTGGCAGTTCTTGTAATGTTATTACTCGGACTGCATTCAACAAGTTGGGAATTAATGACGAGCGAGTGGAACATACATTCATGGATGTAACAGGTTTTGGGGGTCAATCCTCTCAAACAAGTGGACAGGTGGTGTTGGAGGCAGAAATGGGCGATAAAAAGCTAAAATGGCGAGGTGATTTAGAATTCGCAATTGTTGATCTCCCATTGGCCTACAACATAATTCTGGGACGCCCATTCCTGTCAGAAACGAAGTCGCTCATCTCAATGAAGCATTTAACATTACATTTACCAACACACCAAGGGCGAGTCATAGTTGAAGGTGATCAACTTGTATCTCAACAGGCCTATACATTGTCACTTGAACCAAAGCCAGACGAGGAAGATAGGGTAGAGGAGAAGTTGCCAGCGGAAGCATTGGGAGAAACGGAACTATTCGCCATCTCAAGCGACAAAAATGTGCGAATAGCGACGGGCCTCCCCGAAGAAACGAAGAAAGCCATTGCCGAGGTGCTGGTCCAATGTGAGTCGGCATTTGCCGCCCCAAATGAAATACTGAAAGGAATAAGTCCAGACGTAGCAACCCATCTTTTGAATGTAGACAAAGGTGCAACCCCAGTGCGACAGAAAAAGAGAGGACATGCTCTTGAGCGGCAAAAGGCGATTGAAAAAGCAGTGGCGGATTTGCTAAAGTCAGATGCAATTCGAGAAGTCACCTATCCGGAGTGGTTAGCCAATGTGGTGCTAGTCAAAAAGCCAAATGGAACGTACAGAATGTGCGTCGACTTCAAAGATCTGAACAAGGCATGTCCGAAGGATATGTATCCGCTTCCTAACATTGATATATTGGTAGATGGAACTGCAGGATATGAAGCTTTATCATTCACCGACGTGAAATCCAGTTACCATCAGATACCCATGAAGAAGGCGGATGAAATCAAAACATCGTTCATAACTCACCAGGCGACTTATTGCTTCAAGGTGATGCCCTTTGGATTGAAAAACGCGGGAGCAACATACCAGAGGATGATGAACAAGATATTTTCAGACAAATCCGGCGAGAACTTCTCGATCTACGTTGATGACATGATCATCAAAAGCAAGAAAATGCAAGACCACCCGCAGGATATCAAAGAAATCCTGGAAGTGCTAATCAAATATGGCCTCAAATTGAACCCAGAGAAATGCACATTCGGAGCAAGAGCGGGAAAGTTCCTGGGTTTCATTGTTAGCGGCAAGTGAGTTGAGGCGAATCCCGAGAAGGTTAAAGCAGTAATGGAGATGAAAACGCCGAGGAGCATAAGAGAAGTACAGAGACTAAATGGGCGATTGGTGGCATTAGGGCGATTCATATCATGCTCAGCTAGGAGATGTCTACCTTTCTACAATGCCATCAAAAAATCCAAGTCCTTTGAATGGACGCCGAATTGTCAAGAAGCATTCGAGGGGATAAAGTGATTACTGTGTTATCCGCCCTTGATGAGTAGGCCGGAGGATGGAGAAGATTTATTTCTCTACGTATCCGTCACCAATATGGCGATATGCACTGTGATGGTGCGAGAAGAAGAAGGACAACAATATCCAGTGTACTACGTGAGCAAAGTCCTGAAGGATGCAGAACTCCGGTATTCGAAGTTGGACAAAATGGCCCTCGCAGTGATAACCACGGCGGCTAGATTGAAACCATACTTTCAGGCGCATACTATCATTGTGAGAACTGGCATCCCAATGCAAAAGGTATTACAGAAACCTGACGCATCCAGCCGGTTGATGGAATGGTCAATTCGCCTGGGAGAATTCGATATTCGCTATGAAGGGAGACCAGCGCTAAAGAGCCAAGTACTCGCCGATTTCGTGAACGAATTCACCTGGGATGACGATGAATGTCCGAAGGCACAAAAAGAAGAGTGGAGCATGTACACAGATGGGGCATTATCTACAGATGGAGCTGGGCTGGGAGTCGTCATCAAGGGCCCGGAGGTTATTCGCATGTGCTATGCAGCAAAATTAACTTTCAAAACTACCAATAATGCCGCAGAGTATGAAGCAATGATATGCGGATTAAAGTTGCTCAATGAACTCACCCCAGAAAGAGTGGTAATCTACAGCGATTCCAAACTCATGATAAACCAGATCACAAAAAATTATCTGGTGAAACAGGAGGAGCTAGTAAAATACCATCAGGTAGTCGGCAGATTGACACAAGAGTTAACGCACAAGGGAGTCGTTTGGGAGATGGTGCATGTTCCGCGAGGCCAAAATGCAAAGGCTGACGAATTGGCAAAAGCAGCGGCAAGTAGAGAACCATGGAGTCAAAAGGCATGCAAATTGGAAATAAAATCGGCACCAGCATTCGAGGTCGATCAGATTATGGTCATCGAAGAACTGGAAGACGATGAAGATTGGCGGATGCCCATTCGCCAATATCTGGAGCAGGGAGATTTACCGGTTGATAAGAGCTGAGCCAGAAAGCTAATTGGGCAGTCAGCTCGATACTCAATTCGGGATGGAACTTTGTGTCGGAAATCGTACACATGTCCATGGTTGAAATGCATTAGTCGCAACGAAGGAGACTACGTGCTGCGAGAATTACATGAAGGAATTTGTGGCGCGCACGAAGCTTCGGCGGCGTTGGCAAGAAAGGTCAAACTGATGGGATACTACTGGCCCAAGGTGGTGGAAGATTCCCAGAAGATGGTTGCAGAATGTCACAATTGTCAAATACATGCGAATGAAAAGCATGTTCCCGGAGCCGAACAAATCGCTATAATGACGGCGTGGCCATTCGCAACATGGGGAATCGATATAGTGGGTCCATTCCCAGAAACGACAAAGAAAAGGAAGTACTTGATAGTCGCAGTTGACCACTTCAGTAAATGGGTAGAAGCGGAGGCAGTAACCGCACAAACACCTGAGCGAATGCTCGAGTTCTTACGAGAGAACATTATCATGCGATTTGGAATCCCGCAAAAGCTTATAACCGACAATGGCACCCAGTTCAACTGTGCCAAGTTCAAAGCATACTGCGAAAGCATGGGGATCAAAAATCATTTTTCTTCCGTAAACCATCCCCAATCGAATGGTATGATGGAGGTTACCAACAGGGCCATGATTCAAGGCATCAAGAAGCGGCTAGGAGACAAAAAAACAGGTTGGGCGGATGAGATACCCCATATGTTGTGGGCATACAGAACCTCTGTAAAGGCAGCAACAGGCGAAACACCTTTCTCGCTAGTTTATGGAGCCGAAGCAGTCCTACCTGTTGAAATCAAGTCGCCCACAGACGGATAATTTATTATTGCGACACACAAAATCCTATCAACATTAGAGATGCTTTGGATTCTGTGGAGGAACGAAGAGAAAAAGCTTACATGCGAATGGCAGTATACCGCAATAGAATCAAGAAATATCATGACAGAAGAATGCGAAAAGTAATAATCAATGAGAACGACTTGGTCTTGAAAAAAGCGGATAAAATACAATCCAAAGATGGCAAAGGCAAGCTGGGCGTCAACTGGATAGGACCATACAAAGTATCCAAGAAGCTGGGACCAGCCACTTTTGAAATAGAAGAAATGAGCGGAAAGAAGCTCCCGCGCACCTGGAATCTAGAGAATCTACGCCTATATAAAAAGGCTGAGTAGTTCGAGGAAATGATGAGTACTCTTTTTCCTTTTATGAGTTTTTCCCATTGGGTTTTCTGATAAAAGGTTTTAATGAGGCTTTGATCCCACACAATTGGTGTCCCTATGTAATAAACCTTTTCTCTTTATCAATAAAGGTATTCAATTATTACATTTATTCAATATGTTACGCCCGAATGCGGATTGTTCTTAAAAACACATAAATGTGTTGCCTATTAAAGAAAGGCGGATGCATGATTACGCATCACTCGCAAAACCCTTAGGGTTAAACTCAAAAAACACATAAATGTGTTGCCTATTAAAGAAAGGCGGATGCATGATTACGCATCACTCGCAAAACCCTTAGGGTTAAACTCAAAAAACACATAAATATGTTGCCTATTAAAGAAAGGCGGATGCATGGTTACGCATCACTCGCAAAACCTTATGATTAACCTTAAGATTATATTATTTTCGAAAGAAAAATAATAGAGTAAGGCATAAAATTAAGCGAATAAACGAGTACTCAAAAATTGTAAAAAGGGTCTGGCCACCCTAGCGAAAGCAAAAATTACTATGAAGAATTACAAGTATGGAGTCGGCAAAAGGCAAGGATCATACATGAAAATAAAGTGACAATAATCGCACGTATAGGCAAAGCGGCAAGTGAAAGAAAATTAATATATACGGGCAGGTTGTTACATACAAAAAGTCCAAATATAAATTAAACTATGCTACAGCTTCCTCTCCTTCACCCCTATTGCTTTCCTCGCCTCCAGCGACTCCCTCATCTCCTCCAGTGGGCGGATCTACTTCAAGCGAATCCTCAACCCTCGAATCAATAACTGCTTCAGAGGGCGGTACCTCTTGCTCAGGCTGAGAGATGTCATGCGGTGCCCCTTCTTCCGCATTCTGGGTAGGAATCTCGCCGATAATTGGAGATTCCTGAAAACTCTTCCAATCTAAGAGGAGTACCTCATCCATATCAGCATCCTCGGCTTCCAGCTTGTCCCACTTCTCAGTTAAATCCTTTTTAGGGATGGGAACCTTGGGGCGGTTAAGTACGAGACCCTGATGTCCATGCTCATAAGCGGCATGAATCCGCTCCCCATACCAATAGATGCGGGCACCGTCTTCAGCCAGAATTTCCTCAGCCCTCTTCTTTTGTGTCTCCTTGGAATCAGCTAGATCATCGAGGGCCTTTCGCAGCTCATCGGACTTAGCCTGAAGAGATTTAAGAGCCTCCTCCTTCTCGCTCACAGCCTTCTGAAGGGCGCCTTCTAGGACCTTCACCTTCCCTTGGACATCATCATAAAGTGACTTTTGAGTCGCCAATTCAGTACCAAGACCTTCCAACTCCTTGGCTCGCTCGGCATCCCTTCGGAGAATGCCCTCAGCGAAATTGATAATCTGCATATAAGACGGCTCACGAATAAAAAAGGGCGAATAGAAATAGGCGGTTACAATGGACGCAAGATCCTTGAAAGAGAATGACAAGCAACAATATACCTCTACAGAACGCTTCTCGATCCCCTCCATAGCGGTAGGGAGCGGTACTTGTTCACGCACATGGGAAGCAGAGGGAAGCCGCCCGAGGACATTGCATATGGAAGAGACAATGTCCTTGCAAGAAAAACTCACGGCCATGCCAAAGGTCCTATTCCACCATCCGCTGATGTCGGGAATTGGCTGCAAAGGCGTAAAGAAAAATATCAAGAGAACAGCAGATAGCTCATGAGGAAAAAAGTAGCAATATAGAAAGAGGGAATAGATCAGGATACCTCATGAATTGGGGTACTGCTCTTTCCTTTGGATGAGGCGGATACGGGTGTACCGCCAACAGTAAGGGACACGGAGGTGTTCTTCTTCTTGGGACGAGAAGACTCTGTATCCGCACTTATCTTCCGCTTCCTCGTCAAAAGAAGATCATCGGAGGCAGAAGCGGGACCTTGTGAAATGGAGGCCCTTACAGGAGAAGCCGCCTCAATGGAAGGAATCGTTCCTCCAGAAGAATCCGCCCCTACAACGGAGGCGGTTCCCGCCATCCACTTTTTCCTTCTCGCTAGGGCTTTAGCCTCCCGATCTGCAGCGATTTGAGATAAAGGATCACCCCTGCAAAGGGTTAAAAGAAATCATCAACTTGGAAATAAAAAGTACCTTGTACAAAAACGCGATAAGGGATATAGACCACGCGATCCCCCTCGCGGTAGGCAATCGCTACTCGGCTCCTTAGCATATGGAAGGCCTGATCATATGTCCATACAAAAGCAGGGGTACTCTTCAGGAACTTGATGACGGCGGATTCTTCCTCGCTGGGATAACCGAAGTCCAAACTCTTCACATTGGGCCGGCCCCAATGGCGAAGGAAGTTCGGATTTCCCTCATTAAACTTGATAAAAAAGTAAGAGCGATCCCACTCGCGGATCTTGTTCAGTTTCTCGTCAAAACCATAGTATCCGCTCTGGCGGATGAAAGTGAAATACCCCGCCGAACTCTTGAAATGATGAAGCTTGGAGAAAATTTTAAGCGAGAAAGGAACCTCCAAACAATCCGCCAGAAATTTATCCAGGGTCAAGTCGGCCCATCCATTTGGATGTAACTGCCCGGGTGCGATTCCGTAACCGCCGAGGATGGAAGCAATCTCATCCGCCAGCGGATAAGTGAAGCCGTAGATAATCTGGGCGACGAAAATGGTGAAATACCCCTTTGGGTAATAGCCCGGTCCTCTATCCTCCCCGGGAATGATGGTCTCGAGACCTTGGAGCCAAGGATATTGCACCCGCAAATCCTCAATGGTCTCGCGACAAACTAGGCTTCCCGACCTGTCCCTCTTTGGTAACAAGCGGGGGGTTGGGACAGGTGGCGGAATCAACTTCTTAGGGTCAAAACCTAGACCCTCGTCGGTTGTATTCGCCAGGTGGAGGAAGTCAGCGGGGTGGGAATCAGACCCATGAGAACTGGTTGAAACTTCATCAACCATCTCATCAACTTCATGAGAAACCTCACGGACGTAGCTCTCATCGAACGGTGCGAAGTCAAGGTCGGGGTTCGACATGTTGAGGAAAAGAAATAAACAGAAGTAAAAAGCCGAACGAGGTACAAATTATGAAGAGGAAAACTTACATGGGAAAGACAACACAGAGAAATGACGGAAATAAGAGGTCAACGCCGGAAAAGATGACACCGGAAAAGAAATAACGAAAGAGGAAAAATTCACAAGTTTTTGAATTTTGAATAGACAAGCAAAAACGAAGCGTCCCCTATGAACAGACCCTAAAGGGCTCTTGTATCAAACTAAAGGGGAGGCATGTGATGACCCACGAGGCTAAACTGGGTCATATTCATTTCGCAGGCCCAGCCCATACTTAGACCTATGGTCTAAGATCGGATGAGACCCGAATAAAGGAAGCGGGCGCAGCGAGTAACCGCCCCGAATGGGACCCGAATAGGCGAAAACGGGTGAAGCGAGTAACCGCCCCGAATTCCTAAACGGAGCATCAAGACTCCCACTCAAAACCACGTTCGTTGCCATGAAAGCCACGAAAGGGACATGGCCTAAAAAGGGGGAACCGCCCTCAGAACGTGGCCCACTAAGGAGTAATCGCCCTCGGCGGTTACCTAAAAAACACCTATAAAAGGCCTTAAGAACGAGGGAAAAAGGTACGCTCACAATTTTTTCCGCAATACTATTGTCAAATTACCAACCTTCTTACAAAAACTGACTTGATCGTCGGAGAGTTTTCCCGGAGATCCTGTCTCCGGTTCTGTTTTGCAGGTTACTCGGGCATAGAATATCAAATCGGATCCGGCAAGTTATCATATAGTAATAAAGTGAAATATACAATTAAGTTATTAGCGAATCAATCAACGTGTCAATAAGTTAAGAGAACTACCTAATTAAGAGAACTACCTAAAATAGGTAGAACTACGTGGCTTTGATTCCCGATTTAAAAGATTAAAAGACGTTCGGGATACGTAGGAAGCTTGATAGAATTATCAAGTCCAAGCCAAATAATTAAATAAACTTTACGTAGTCCAAATAAATTTTTATGTAATAGAAAACAGGTTCGTGTTTCAGACTGTTAGGCGTTCGTGTTATCCTATTTTCCTTTCATATCTGATGCCGTTTTGGGTCGGGTGTGACATTTAGTATATTATTAATACAAATTCTGTTAAAATGCTAAAACTAAATCTACTGCCTATAAGTTAATCACAATTTTCTTTTATCAAATTGTCTAAAATAATTTACTGTGTTATTAATATAGTTACAAATACCTAGCAAAAAATGAACGAAACTGATTCAATTTATCGACAAACTTGTTTGAAAAGTCCGATGTGACGGCTAAATAATAATCAAACTAATCTTTTCAAATTTTCGATATTGCAGGACTAAAATTGATCTTGTTTGGAAACGTTAAGGTTAAATTTGCACAATGTTTAGTCCCCCTATTTTGAAAAAGACATTATAAGGTGTCTATCTTTTGTTACTGTTAACTTTTTGGTCCTTTTATCTTTTTTTAACCATTATATTCGACATAAATAGACAAACAGAAAATACCAGAGTAATATGGTCATTTTGTACTGCACTATGGTCATTTTGTATTGCACTGTGACTGTCCTGAAAGCTAAGATATATTTGGTGAAAAATCTAAAAAAAAAACAAAAGACCAAATGTTAACAGTGACAAAAAAAATAGAGACATTATAATATGTTTTTTAAAATAAAGTGAGACGTAAAAAGGCAGAGACTAAATATATATTTTATCATTGTTGATATTAATTTATTAAAATAAAAAACAAATTTTTAATCTTTTAATAATTTCTTATAATAAAAAAAAATATATACATACATATTTTTTAATTTATTTAATATACCTAAAGACATTGTTGAAACACAATTTCCACGTTGATTTTGATTATGACAAAAAAATATTAAATTAAATTAATATCTTCATAATTAATAGCATATTAAAATTAAATGTTGATTTATTTATACTAATGTATTTGTTGAAGTGTTTGATAATTTAAGCTTTAGTTCAAAGAAATTACATAAGGTCTTAAGCCTTAAGTCCAAGCCCATTCGACAAAGGCTTGTGGATAAAGCTCTAGCCCAACATGCAGAAGGATCCAGAAGTTTCTTATGTGTCTCAAAGATAGGATCAATCTGGAAGATAAAGACCAAGCCACATTAGACAAGATCAACCACATTAGACAAGATCAAGAGTTGACTTCTGCGCAAGTGACAATACCTTACCAGATAAGGAAAGATTCAAAACCAACAGATGGCTTGTCTCTTAGTCAACCTGAGAACTTTGCTTTATTTGGTTAGACCAACCAGTCTGCTTCCAACCAACTCTGATGCACAGCGGAACAAACAAAACCAACAGTAAAAGATAGAAGATTATTGGCTTATTGACATTGGCTTCTGAGGAGTGAAAGTGACAACAGAATGTTTCCCACTCAATGGTTATTTTGAAATTCGAAATGACCCAGCCTTCAGGTGTCAACTATAAAAGGCCCCTCATTTGCAACTTTGGAACTTGATCTTCAACGCAAAAAAATTCTAAGTGAATCATCTCTTGAAGTTCTAAGCAAAGCAAACCTAGAATTGTTACACAAACTTTCATACTCATCTGTGTAATCTTTTCTTTAATCTTTTCTTTAGTTCCTTCAAAGTGTTCTTAGATTAGAACAAAAATCATCTATCTTATAGATTAGTTCGGAATCTCTGTTTGTTCGGTATTTAGCAAACAGAGTTAGATAGTTTTGAGTGTAGGATTATAGAGGAAGGTACTCTGTAATTGATCAACATCTATTGTAAGGGTTTGTGCTCTACCAGAAAGAGCTCAGTAGTGGATTAAAGCTTGGAAGACGAATCTCGGGGACTGGATGTAGGCAGGCCGAACCAGGATAAAACTGTTGAGTATCATTTTTTAACTCTTACTCCCTATAACTGCTTGGTTTTAATTCGGAAGTAAAAAAACATTAACTAGTCAGAGTTGTGTCTTAAACGTGCTAAGTTCGGAAGCCCCTTTAGGCGTTATCTTTTGAACTAAGGACATAAGCAATCTTAGTTGCTAATCAACTGAAGTTGCCTCTGAACCTTTAACATTTGTACTCTGAATCGTGCTATTGTGTTGTGAGAAATATTTATTATTGGCTAAAATCTTTAAATCCGAAATAGTTCCATTAACCCCTCCCCCCCCTCCCTCCCAGGAGCTAATTCTCCCATAACAAGGGACCAATAATATTTCTCTCTATATAATAAATGATTGTCCATATTTTTCAAAAATACTCTCTCTCCATAATAAATCCATAAAAATGATTGGCGCATATAAAATCGTCTAAATTTTTTTTATGTTATGTTATATGATTATATAATTTCATTAATTGAATTGTTAATCGAGCAAGAAGAGATAGCAGAACCAGATTTTGGTTTTGAGTTTTTTTCTTATTTTTGATGAACTAGGTTATGGGTTCTGATTATTAATGGAAATCACACATTGCAATTTCATTTTCTGAATTTTGTAGTCTTGTAAAAAAAATAAGGTTTTATATTTTTTTTTTTGTAGAAATAGAATCCAGTTGTCAATCTCTATTAATATTGACTAGTATTAGAATGGCATTTGCTTAAAATATTGGAATTAAAATTGTAGTGGTAAATGTAATGGTAAATTTATTGCTGTAATTGTAATTTGCAATTTTTTAAAATATTGGAATTGGAATTGTAGTAGTAATTTCCTAATTGAGAGAATAACCCAGTTAATTTGAGGCTAATTACTAATATATCCCAACTGAAGGGGTCCATTAATATATCTCACCCACTTTGCTTTCATCTCACCAAATTAGACACTTTCATCCCTTTTGGACAAATATACCCCTAGCTCCATTCAACTTCTGCTTCTGCTCCTGCTCCCGCTCCCGCTTCCTCTTCTCCTTCTTCTCCTTCTTCTTCTTCTTCTTCTTCTTCGTTTCAACTTCTTCTTCGGTTCACCTTCTTTAATTTCTGATACCAATCGTTAGCGGTTTTTGAGATTATTGAAGTATTCTAAATTTTGGAAAGGAACCACAAAACAAATTAAGATTTCCCATATAAATGGTATGTTTTTAGCTTATACGCATGCTTTTCTCGTTGGTCTTGCCTCTTTCTTCATCTGTAATGTTATCGTTTCAATTTCCTCCATTTTCTTTCATTTTTCTCCATTTTTGTCGCATTTGTGATGAAATTTGTCACAATTCATCACAAATGCGACAACAGTTGTCACATCTATGCTGTCACAGTTGCGATAGGAGTAATTTCATTGTAGATGCGACAAATTTCATCACAAATGCGAAAACTCTTGTTGCAGGCATCTGTGACGAATTCGTCACAAATGCGACATCGCAGCATAATCGTTAGGCTTTATTTTCTTTCTCATTTTGAGCTTTCCATCCTAATCCTCTTCCGCAGATACTAATTTTTCAAAGGTTGAACGAAACATAATCTCTTCTCTCTATAAACCACTGTCTTTTTTCTCTCTACAAACTGTATGAGATAGAAAGGTAGGTTGAGGAATAATAGATGAGGCAGATTGGTGAATGATAGGTGAAGTGGGTGAAGGAGAAGCTGAGTCAGTTAGTGGAGTAGTAAGATCCAGTAAGGTATTTGTGTTTGGTGCAATGTCATAATTAAGTGGATTGATGTCAGGAGGGGATGTAAAATACAAAGGAGTGGAAAGAAGAGGAGGGGTGGTTGGGACATCAATGTCCGTCCATAAGGATATAAAAGGGGATGGTTTATTTTTTGAGTAGGGAAAGATCGTTTCATAGAAAGACGCATTTCTAGTGACAAAAATCTTGTTAGACAGTACATCCATAACTTTATATCCCTTGGTGCCTTGTTTATGACCCAAAAAAACACATTTGGTTGCTCTTGGTGTGAGCTTAGAGTTGGTTCTATCAAGAATTGAGGCATAACAGAGGCTGCCAACAACTCTAAGTTGATCCCATTTAGGTTTAACCCTATATAAAGTGAGAAATGGAATGGAATGCTTGGTAGCATTAATAGGTAAACGGTTGATTAGATGAACAGCATAAGCTGCTGCTTCTGGCCAAAAAGATTTGGGTAAACTAATTTGATATAATAAAGTCCTAGTGACATTGAGTGTGTCTTGGTGTTTTCTTTCCACAACGCCGTTTTGTTGGGGATGTTTTAGGGCAAGTAGTTTGATGGATGATGCCAAAGGATGCATAGAACTGGGGCATAAGGAACTTAGGGCCATTGTCTGATCTGATGGTTTTAATTTCGGTGTGGAATTGTGTCAAAACATATTGATTAAATGTCTTTATAGCATCATTGGTTTCTGATTTGGTTTTCATCATATACAGCCACACAAATCTACTGTGATCCTCAATAATGGTTAGGAAATAATGCTTGTCATTGAAAGAGTGGCTCAAAGGCCCTCGAATATCTAAATGGATAAGGTCAAAACATTTAGAAGAAACACTAGTGCTAACAGAATAACTTTTCATCTTCTATTTTGCTAAATAACACACATCACAAGGAAAATGTAACTTTGATAAGCTATGTAAATAAGTGATAACTTGTGAAAATCCTTGATCGGAGCACTTCCATGTGAGGCGCTGTTGGATCGGCCGGGGACACTTCGATGCCAAAGTCAGTAATATTTCTGAGAATAAACTGTAAGCACAAAAGTAGAGAATCAGTAAGTGTACCTCAATAGCTTGGGATGCAATCTATTTATACTCATGTAGTTGTAACTCTTGGTAACTAGAAAGTCTCCATTAATGCCTCATTAATGGCGGTTACTGATCTTATTCAAGTATGACCGTTAGCTCATTAATGGGTTATTAGTTGCCTTTATCGGGAATCGGCTTTGCCGTACCTTGGGCGTATCGAGGTTTGACGGTGGATCTCCCAAGGCATTTGACCATCTGTGGCGTGTTGAGGAATCTGTAGATCCGCCACCTCTAAGTCTTGCCTCATACGCCATTGCTTTGGAGATCCTCCTTATCCGCGGTCGTTTGGTTAATTATCCTTTTTCCCCATGTATGATATTTGGATGTTGTGGAGATGTAGATGAACAGTCATGTCATTATTCATCTTTAATTGCTATCAATTCTCCATTAATCCCAGCATTTATCCTTGAAACCCTCAGAGTTGGAGTATTCGAACAGTCAAGTCTTTATTCCCCTTTAATGGCTATTAATTGCCATTTAATTTTATTTATTCCCATTCATGGATGGTAATAAAGGCGCCTTTTGGTATTCTTAGATCCATCAAGACGTATGTACGCTCTTCTTAAGAACAATGGCGGGTCTCCATTACTCGCTCTCATCGGGCGTATCTTGTTATGGCGTGTCTCGTCATGGTCCATGTGACGTGGCATAATGCTAGAGACTCCTTCTTTTTCCTCTTTATTTGCATATTCACCCCTGCATTAATCTTGCATTAATTATCATTAATTCCACATTAATCATGCATAAATATCTCTTTTAGAAGGAATAATGGTTTGCCATTATTTCTATTAATTTTCCCTTATTCCTTATTCAAGAATAATTTGGGTTGTTATCAGAAGCCCCTTTAAAGGTATAAAAAGCTCTTTAGGGCTGTCTAAATGGTGTTTTATTTTTCTATCTTGGAGGAAAGTGGACCCGCCCTAGATGGGGGATCACTTTGTCCTATCTTTGAAGAAAGTGGACCCACCCTAGATGGGATCAGATATGGATATGATGCACTCTTAGGGGTTTTTTCTTCTTCGTGGATAGGTGGTCAGCTGTATCCATTGTTAGCCTCTAGGGGCTTCTTGAGAGTTATATTTCCTTTAGAAAGGGAATAACCCGCCCTTTATGGGACCATTTGTTCCTACCGCATAGGATTATGATTCGCCTTAGGGACTTCTTTTCTTCAGTTCTACCATATTGAGGAGAATGACCCGCCCTTAGGGATCAGTAAGAATGATCAGCCATTTAGGGACTTTGCGCATTTTGTGGGGGGGGGGGGGTTTGACACTTCTAGGCATTTGCCTTTTTAGCCTTTACTCATTTTCCAAAGTGTTTTTACTTTGCATTTGTGAAGGTGAGACTTCGTTATTTCTATGATGAAGACGAGGATTCATTACTTTGATGAAGATGAGGCTTCATTGTTTGGATGAAGACGAGGCTTCATTATTTGGATGAAGACGAGGCTTCATTGTTTGGATGAAAATGAGGCTTCATTGTTTAGATGAAGATGAGGCTTCATTATTTGGATGAAGACGAGGCTTCATTGTTTGGATGAAGACGAGGCTTCATTGTTTGGATGAATACGAAGCTTCATTGTTTGGATGAAGATGAGGCTTCATTATTTCGATGAAGATGAGACTTCATTGTTTGGATGAAGACGAGGCTTCATTGTTTGGATGAAGACGAGGCTTCATTATTTGGATGAAGACGAGGCTTCATTATTTGGATGAACACTTTTCTTTCTAGAACTATTTTTACTAATGCATTATATCTTTTAGCAAGTATCTTTTTATAACCTAGTTTACTTAGGATTTCTCCGATTGTTTAGGGTAGGTGGCCAGCCGTACCCCAATGTGTGAACCTTTTGGAGGCTCTGAGCTTTATTTCCCTAAGGAAATTAAACTGCCCTTGGTGGTGATCGACTTTTTCCTATCTTTGAGGTAAATCGATCCGCCAGTGGGTCTTTTTATGAGGAGAGAATTGAGGGTGTAATTATGTTATGTTTGAGATAATTTTAACCCGCCCTTGGGGGCGACCAATCCTTTTCCTATCATTGGGGTAAATTGATCCACCGGTGGTACTTTTCATTCGCCAGCCACCGGGTGTATGTCACCTCTTTGATTGCATCCGCCTTCTTTAGCTTTGCTATTTCTTCTTCTATAGCTCTCCGCCTTTCAGGCCCATGGTTCCATCATTTCTGAGCCACTAGAGCCGCATCCTCCATGATGTTTAACTTATGAGTAATCACATCTGGGCTTACTCCTGTGAGGATCTCATTCTTCCATGCAAACACGCTTTTAGACTCAATGAGAACTTTCGTAACATCCTCCATGATCTCAGTTTTTAATCCTTTGGCGATCCGCACCCGCTTTCCATCAGCAATAAGGAACATTTCCGTGTCGCCCAAATCTGTAGTGACAAGTTCATCTTCCTCACCTTCGTCATCTTTGGATTGTGGGCAGATCGATAGTGATGCCGAGTAGGTCTCTTGAGCCACCTTTTGGTTCCCGCTAATCATTACCCCTCCTTTGCTAGTGGGAATGTATATTGCCAGACAGCGGATGGAAATTAGGGCTGCAACCTCTGAGATGAACGGCCTCCCAAGAATGATGTTATAAGCTAATTGTCCATCCATAATAGAGAACTCCAGATCACCAATCCATGCTTGATCATCATCCGCCAGCTTGCATTCCAAAGTTACCTGGCCCTTGGTCTGGATAGTGTGACCTGTCACTCCCATGATGTCAACAATGGTTGTTTCTATTTGGATCGGGTCAACCTTTAGTTTGGCGAATGCACCTCTGGTGATGACATTGCAAGAACTGCCCGTGTCTACCATTACTCGCTTCATTTCATCTCCTATCCTTCAATCGTCATTGTTACTACCAACACATCTGTATGTGGAGAGATTACTGGACCTGTTTTTGCAAACGGGGCAATTGAAGGATGTTTTATCCAGAGCGGATATTTTTGCTTTTTTCACGGGTGGCTGATACACCGGTCCATCTGCTATGACATTAATGACACTTTTGAATTTATTTCTGGGATCTATCTTCTGTTTGTCGTCTTGTTATTTGTTATTCTGGACAAATCTATCTAGTTTTCCAGCTCACAGCAAGCTTCAAAATGTGGTGGCCATTTCTTCTATGGAACCTGTAATACATCTTGGCGTTCCTTCCAACGGTTACATGCTCCCCTCCTTTGGGTTCGGGATATGTAATGTCCCATTTATATTGCACCCTTCTCCTTTATATTGTGGTAAGTTGGAAGCTTTAAAACTTCTGTCCGCCTCGTACCACATGATCCGTGCTGTGAATGGCGAATTCCTGTTAACTGGATGGGCGTACCTTTCTGCATTGTTCTCTCATCTATCTAGAGCGGCATGCACTCGCCTTTCAATCTCATCATCCATGTGTTCAATGTTGAATCGTGGTGGCGAAGTCAGCTCTTGATTTTGATCTTGATCATATTGAGGTTATGCTTGGAACTATGGTTTGACGCGGATGGATGTTGTCACAACCGCCAGAGCCATTTTATCTAGCTTCGAATATCTTGTCTCCGCATCCTTCAACATTTTGCTAACATAATAGATGGGGAATTGTTGACCTTCTTCTTCTTGAATAACCACGGTGCACATAGCATTAGCCATGACAGATAGATACAGATGCAGGTCTCCCCTTTAGATTGGTCTGCTCATCAAGGGTGGTTCTGCCAGTAATTGTTTTATACCTTGATATGCTTGTTGACAATCTTTCTAGTACGATGATCCGCCCGTTCAACCTCTGGATCTTTCTCACCCTTTGTGGGGCTTTTATTTTATCTGGATTTGCTCTAACTCCTTTTTGGCTAATGACGTAGTCAATGAATTTTTCTGAAGTGACTCTGAGTGTACATCTCTCTGGATTGAGCTTTACTTTTCATGCCAGTGTTAGGTGCTGGTTGCAGTATTAGTGATTCCCTTGTACTTGTGGGTTAGTACATAAAGAACTCCAGAAGTGGGGCATATCCTGTCCATTTAAAAGACTATGGTAAGGCATAAAAGCTATATTCACTTACATTGGGATCAATGGCTTGATCCATGGAACTGACTTCATAGTGAAAGACTATTTGCATTGACCTTTGTTGGCAAATATCATGTACGATGCAATGTCTCTTTATGGAATTCTTAGTTCATCTTGGAATCAATTTAGTCATTCCTTCACGTTGGTCCCTGACTCTAGAATGAACTTAGTCAAAGGATAAAACCGAGTAAATATTATATGTCAAACAAATTCATAATAGAATTTTAATAGTGTTTGTGTTAATAATACCACATATAACGGTTATAACCATAAAGATTACTACCGAACATAAATATCACAATGAATTTTTAATAATGCATACCACAATGACAATGGTTAAAAACAATGCCTTTTTGTATTTCAATGCATATTAATATCCAAGATAGCACATTTATTTTTAAACATCATAAAAGTTATGACATTTTGTATTGGGTAAGATATCTTACATAGTTGCTATTTACTTGCAATCAATATTGTGCATCCATGCATTAACGACATTCAGAGATCATTAAGGCCTCGTTTGGATGAAATATAATTAAAGTAAGGTAAGTGATGGTTTAATAATGTAGTTATATATGAAATTACTTTTATATCATTTCATTTGTGTAAATAAAATAAAAGAGAAAGGATAATTTTGGAAGAAAAAGACATGTACCATGATTCTCCTCCAATTTGGGGTGTATGGAAAATTACCCAAAATTCATCCTCACATACCTTCATATACCATCATCCAAACAATCTCTAAGAAACTCTTATGTATATCCTAAGAACTTTGCATAAATTAATGTTCTGATTCGAAACTGGCACTTGCACTATTTTATAGTTAGCTCGGGACTTGAGAGTTTTGTTTACCCAATGTGGTAATTCATCTACCCATAATGGCCTTAATAATTAGGGATAGTTATAGGATAATCACAAATAGACTCAATATTTTCAAGTCTCTTATGTTGGTAACAGAAATTCTAACAATGTCAAATAAACAGTTTTTATATGAATAGACACATCCTTGTAAAAAAGGGAATGAAATAACTGTTTGACAAAACAATATTCAAAAATATGAATTTCTGATATTAACAGTATTATATATGAAAAAAGCCATACATAGATGGTCAATTGTACAAGAAAAATCAAATATGATTTTTTTGTAATTTCTTCTAATAGTTATATGCATGTTCATCCAAAAGACTGACCAGACCTAAATCATCTGTAATTACACGAGCCTTTTTTATGATATTTTAATATCAAATGACAAAATCACCTTGAATGGATGAGATATCTTTCTATAAAATCCCAAGATTACAGGTCTTATAAGTGCATTTTGTACTAATTCAATGATAATGGCATATTACACTTGTCATGCATAAAAATATGAGGGCATAGTAAGCATGCAAGATTTAATGAAAGATTTGTGTCTATGACTTTATCTTTCACAATTTATTAGATTTATCATAATAACATATATGATATTCATAGCACTTTATAAGGGTGGAGAATCTCAAATTTCTTTAATTAAAAATGGAACAAGAAAGGAGAAGAAACTTATCTTATTTATCATAAAATTCCAGATTTCATGTAGAAAACTCTTCCCACCAATCTGTAGAGAACCCTATCTTTGGATAGATTTGTTTGTACTGATTGAGCCAATGTTTGAGATTGAGATTTCTGTTCCGTTGACTCCATTATTTTGTTCTTTGTGAAACTCTATACAATCAAGATTTTGTGATCTTCTGTTTGTTAGAGATCCACGCTCACCGCACCAATTGATAACTTGTGAAAATCCTTGATTGGAGCACTTCCCTGTGAGGCGCCGTTGGGATCGGCCGGGGACACTCCGATGCCAAAGGCAGTAATATTTCTGAGAATAAACTGTAAGCACAAAAGTAGAGAATCAGTAAGTGTACCTCAATAGCTTGGGATGCAAGCTATTTATACTCATGTAGTTGTAACTCTTGGTAACTAGAAAATCTCCATTAATGCCTCATTAATGGAGGTTACCGATCTTATTCAAGTATGACCGTTAGCTCATTAATGGGTTATTAGTTGCCTTTATTGGGAATCGGCTTCGCCGTTCCTTGGGCGTATCGAGGTTTGACGGCGGATCTCCCAAGGCGTTTGACCATCTGTGGCGTGTTGAGGAATCTGTAGATCCGCCACCTCTAAGTCTTGCCTCATACGCTATTGCTTTGGCAATCCTCCTTATTCGCGGTCGTTTGGTTAATTATCCTTTTTCCCCATGTATGCTATTTGGATGTTATGGAGATGTATATGAAAAGTCATGTCATTACTCATCTTTAATTGTTATCAATTCTCCATTAATCCAAGCATTTATCCTTGAAACCCTCAGAGTTGGAGTATTCGAACAGTCAAGTCTTTATTCCCCTTTAATGGCTATTAATTGCCATTTAATTGTATTTATTCCCATTCATGGATGGTAATAAAGGCGCCTTTTGGTATTCTTAGATCCATCAAGACGTATGTACGCTCTCCTTGAGAACAATGGCGGGTCTCCATTACTCGCTCTCATCGGGCGTATCTTGTTATGGCGTGTCTCGTCATGGTCCACGTGACGTGGCATAATGCTAGAGACTCCTTCCTTTTCCTCTTTATTTGCATATTCACCCCTGTATTAATCTTGAATTAATTATCATTAATTCCACATCAATCATGCATAAATATCTCTTTTAGAAGGAATAATGGTTTGCCATTATTTCTATTAATTTTCCCTTATTCCTTATTCAAGAATAATTTGGGTTGTTATCAATAAGGTTGTAAAGCAGCACTTCTTTGTAGGGAAGGATGGCATAGTCTCATGTGCCATAAGTTGGCTTGGGTGGGATTGAGTGTGGTGGTGGCTGCAAAATGCTTGGTGTAGGTTGAATCCAGGTGATATAGGCCTCCAATAACTCTAGCATATCCAGTCTCTAGGAGGTTTTAGGTCCTAGATGACACACTTTTTTGAAGTAAAGCATAAGCAAACATGAGACTCTTTGGTTAATTTTGAGCTAGAAATTGTAAATAAACTGAGGGATATATTGTACTTCATATAGAATGAGTCTAGGGCTTCATTAGACTGTCCCTATGTGTGTAACAGGTACGATATTGTTATTAGGAAATCGAACTGAGTAATTCTGGACCCTTTTGTGAATCTTAAAAAAACTCAGATCACATATTATATATCTGTCACCCCAGTATCAAGTATCCAACTCGATTGAGCAATATTTGAGTTTGAAGTGGAGGAAACAATACCAGAGTAAGTTGTAGGAATTTTTATGCTGCTATTTGTAGAAACTGTATGAGCCTGATTGTTGGAGGTACCCTCATTTTCTTGCTTGGATGGGATGAGGCTCATGAATTGGTTGAACTGTGCCCTAGTGAGCATGAAAGGTTCTTCATCTGCATTCATTGTTTCCTTTCCATTCTCAATATCTTCATATTCTGAACTAGCATCATTGCAATGCATTTGGTCTTGATTTGCCTTGTGGTTCCTCTGGTTGCTATTTCTGCCCTAGTTGTTATTTCTATTTCCATAGACAGGTGGAAATCCATGTTTCCTATAGTAGATATTGTTGAAACACCTTTCCACATGATTTTGATTTGACAAAATTATTTAAGTAATGATAAAAATATTCTAACACATTAAATTTAAATGCTTTGATTTATTACACTAATGTGTTTGTTCAATGTTGAGTTTAATTGTGTTTAAGACATTGAGATTAAAAAAGCCCAAAGACCCATAAAGTGGAAGTCAAGCCCAAGTCAACACATCAATACCATTCGGCCCAAGAGTTCAAAACGAAGCCGTATAAACTAAAACGATGACTCAGCAAGAGAAGGATCGAGAAGCCTTCATGGCAAAAGCTTCAAGTAGAAGCTGCTAAGTTGGACGACAAAGCAGTCTGGACAGCGGCAGGCAATGTTCAACTTCTAGACAAAGTATTTCTACTTTGGGAAAAGTTCAGAAGGCGCAGAAAGCTGTCTCATGGACTTTTCCTTAAATGTTGAAACATTCTGCCGAAGACTGACGAAGACAGAAGATGCGTGAATCCTATTGGCCAACGACGCTGAGCACGCCCAGAGTGACAACGACAGGAAGCCGTTTCCCTCCATTGGTTATTTTGAAATTCGAAATGACTAGGTGCCTCAAGTGTCACTATATAAAGGCCATCCATTTGCTTCAATCGATGCAGAACTTCAAGTAGTCGAAACGCTGACCAAATTCATACTCGAAGATTCTGTGAGAAAAGCAAAGCAAATACCTTACACCAATTTCCATATTATTGTGTAAAAGTCTAGAGTGATTTCCAATCATCTAAAGTGTCTTAGCAATCGTTGTTTAGGACAAACACTTTATCATTTCTAGAAGAATAGAAAGGAGAGGCTGAGTACTCGGTTATAGTACTCAGCGTAGATATAAGAGTGAGTAGAGGTATAGAGGAAGGTACTCTTGTTATACTCAGCTTCTATTTGTAAAAGGTTTCGTGCTCTACCTTTAAAGAGCTCAGTAGAGAATTCAAAAAGCTCGGAACGAGTTCCGGGGACTGGACGTAGGCGGAGAGGCCGAACCAGGATAAGTCTGCTGAGTAATATCTTTCTAACCCTTAAACTCCTTTAATATATATTGCTTGCTGTGAAAACTGACTAAGTAAAGAACTCACGCTGAGTTAAGTTTACTAAGAAGCTGAGTTCAGGAATAGACTCGAAGTGCTATTTCCTGACTCAAGTAAAGAAGCAGACTTAGTCACAAGTTGACTAAGCTTGTGTCTTGAATCTACTTAGTGACGCTGTGTAAACCTTTTCATATGAAAAGAAGTCAGCCCTAACGGACAAAATTTTAATTAGTTCCTATCCCCCCCCCTTGGATCTAACTTATCACGTTATAAGGGACCAACAAGTGGTATCAGAGCTTAAAAGCTCACTGTGCAAGGTTTAACTACCTTGAGCTGATCCCCCACTATGGCTGAGAATAGCACTCAGTTTCTCCCAGGAAATCTGACAACTCAGATTTTGCCTGAGGGTCTGTCCATAACTCGGCCTCCTTTATTCTTCGGGTCCCACTATACCTTTTGGAAGAATAGAATGAAAAATTTCATTCAGGCAACAAACATGAGCGCATGGCTATCTATAGTCCAAGGCTCATTTGTTTCTGTTGAAACTATTGATGGCCAAATGGTTGTCAAAGCTGAGACTAGATGGACAGAGGATGATCTCAAGAAGCTACAAAATCATGCTTCGGCTATAAACATGCTTCACTGTGCGTTAGATGCTGTAGAATACAACAAGATTTCAGGTTGTGAGTCAGCGCAGGAGATCTGGAAGAAGCTCAAGGTTACCTATGAAGGAACCAACAAGGTGAAGGAATCCAAAGTCAACCAGCACATGAGGCTGTACGAGCTGTTCAAAATGAATGATGTTGAAGGAATCTCTGACATGAACGCAAGGTTCACAAACATCATCAACGAGCTTAAGAGACTTGGAAAGATCTTCACTGAGGAAGAGCAAGTCAAGAAGATTCTTAGGAGTCTTCCTAAAAGCTGGCAAGCAAACAAAACTGCTGTTGAGGAAGCTCAAGACTTAACCACCTACAAGTATGATGAACTCATTGGCTCGCTGCTGACCCACGAGATATCAATGAAGAATTTCGAGGTGAAAGAAAAGTCTGAAGACAAGAAGCAAAAGGCTCTTGTCATGAAAGCTGACTCCACTGATGGGAGCTCAACAGACGATGAAGAAATGGATATGTTCACTAGAAAGATGAAAAGGCTGTTCAAAAAGAATGACAAATATTCTAAGAAGCCTTACAAGAAGTTTGATAAGTACAAAGCTGACTCCAGCGACAGCAAGTACAAGAAGGATAGCTCAAAGCCCATTACATGCTTTGAATGTCATCAAACTGGCCATATCAAGTCAAGCTGTCCCACGCTGAGGAAAGAAAGGAAGAACGGCAAGAAGGCAATGGTGGCAACCTAGAGTGATAGTGATGATTCATCATCATCTGAAGCTGATGCCACTGAGTCAGCAAAGATCTGCTTCATGACAGATGAGCTCGCTGAGCCATGTGTTTCTGAGCATGCTGACCCCTCCATTGCATCTGACGATGAGGAACACTCAACTGAGGTAATATCACTACCCTTGCTTAGAAATGAGATGGTTAATGCCCTGAGTGACCTCTACACACTTGTCAAAAAGTGTAATAAAAAGGTTAGAGCACTCAGCAGGCGATGTGACGAGGTTGAGGAGGTCAAACTGAGTGACCTTCGATATATTCTCCAGGACACTTCAATTTTGCATAGTAATGTAGAAATTATGCAAAAGTTTGTCACTAAGGTCCAATCAGATTCTAAGAAACTGACAAAGGATGTCACATCAATTCAGAACCAACTTAAGGTTCCGAATAAGAGAAATATTCCTCTGAACACTGAGTACAGAAGTACTAGTCAGCAGAGATGGAATCCTCATCGGAATGTCCAGTGTGACTTCTGTGGGAAGAAAGGACACACCACAAAGGTGTGCTGGCACGCTCAGCACTGGGGTGCTGACCAATCAGTGAGACATCCTAAACGGAAGGTCAGCTATGACTTCTGTGGAAAGAATGGACATACTATCCAAGTATGTCGTCATAAAGTGAAATATGATGCTTTACCTGTTGAACCTAACAAGCAAGGACCCAAAAAGAATTGGGTACCTAAAAGCAACTAGCTATATTGCAAGTAAGCCTGAGGTGTGCTGAGAAGTCAAAGATGTGGTACATTGACAGCGCATGCTCGAGGCATATGACTGGTGATGAAACTCAGTTCATCACGTTTGTGCGTAAACGAGGAGGAAGTGTAAGTTTTGGAGACAACAAGAAGGGTAAGATAGTAGGGTCAGGAACCATTGGTAGTAATCCTACTATTGAGTCAGTCTCCCTAGTCAGCGGACTCAAATATAACTTACTCAGCGTAGCTCAGTTATGTGACAATGGGAGAAAAGTTATATTTGATGACACTGGATGTAAAATATTCGAGGGTAAAACAAATGAGTTAATTTTAACTGCCCTTCGTATTGATAATGTCTTTATGCTGAATTTAGAAAAGAAGTTTTCAAAAACTGTATGCTTAGTGTCAAAGGAAGAAAATTCCTGGCTATGGCACATGAGACTTGGTCATGTAAGCATGGACCTCCTGGCCAAATTAGCAAGAAAGCAATTGGTTGAGGGACTGCCAGAACTCAAATTTGAAAAAGATCAATTATGCCACGCTTGCCAAGCTGGAAAACAGAACCTTAGTTGAAATAGCCAGGACAATGCTGAGTGAGCATAGGCTTCCAAAGTACTTTTGGGGAGAAGCTGTCAACACAACGTGCTATATTCTTAATAGGGCTCTTGTTAGACCTATACTAAAGAAAACCCCCTACGAACTTTGGAAAGGACGAAAGCCCAACATTGGATACTTTCGTGCCTTTAGCTGTAAATGTTTTATCTTAAATACCAAAGATAGCCTAGCTAAGTTTGACTCAAAAGCTGATGAAGCTATCTTTTTAGGCTACTCAACAAACAGCAAAGCATATAGAGTTTTCAATAAACGAACTCAAGTTTTAGAAGAGTCAGTACATGTTGAGTTCGATGAAACTAATCCTGTAGGAAGATACCTACCGCTGACCGAGGATGACCCACACTCAGCACCCGCTGACCAAGAAACAGCCGCTGAGTCATTCCCTCAAGGGCTGACCAAAGGTAAAAGTGAAACTCAAATTACTTTCACTGACCAATCTACACCTGCAGAGATTGTTGAAACACAACCAGCACAAGACATCAATCTACCAAAGGAGATTAGGATACCAAGAGGTCACTTAGAGAGTGCCATTCTTGATGCCGCTGAGAATACCCTGATGACTAGAAATCAACTCAGGAGATACCTCAGCAACGTAGCATTCGTCTCAATTCAGGAACCAAAGAATTTCGCTGAAGCTGAGTATGACGAATTCTGGATGAATGCAATGCAAGAAGAACTTGATCAGTTCAGACGAAATGAAGTATGGGATCTAGTGCCAAAACCAAGAAGCTAGAAGACCATAGGAACAAGATGGGTCTTCCGCAATAAGCTGGATGAACAAGGGAATGTGGTCAGAAACAAGGCAAGACTCGTAGCTCAGGGCTACAGTCAGCAAGAAGGTATTGACTACGGTGAGACCTTCGCCCCAGTGGCAAGGCTAGAGGCTATAAGAATTTTATGTGCATATGCATCTTATATGAACTTTAAACTGTTTCAAATGGATGTTAAGAGTGCATTCCTTAATGGAGTTATAAACGACGAAGTTTATGTTAATCAGCCTCCAGGGTTTGAGGATCCTAAATTCCCAAACCACGTTTATAAGCTCAAAAAGGCTATGTATGGCCTCAAGCAAGCACCACGTGCTTGGTATGAGAGGCTGACCAGTTTTCTGCTGACTAGAAATTATGTCAGAGGTAAAGCTGATACAACCTTATTCATTAAGAGAAAGGGTAAAGATACCCTGCTGGCTCAAATATATGTTGATGACATTATTTTTGGTGCCACTAACGAGTCAATGTGCAAGGAATTTAGTAAGCAGATGCAGACTGAGTTTGAAATGTCAATGATGGGAGAACTCAACTTCTTCCTTGGACTTCAAATCAAACAAGGGAAAAATGGCATCTTCATCAGTCAAACTAAGTATGCCAAGGAGATATTGAAGAAGTATGAGCTTGAAAACTGTAAGTCAATATCTACACCAATGGGCACTGACACTGTCCTCTGCGCTGATGAGAATGGTAAGTCAGTAGACAGCAGATTGTACCGAGGTATGATTGGTTCTCTACTTTACTTAACTGCTAGTAGGCCGGACATTCAGTTCTCAGTATGTTATTGTGCTAGATATCAATCTAACCCTAAGGAATCTCATTACATAGCTGTAAAAAGAATCCTTAGATATTTGCAAGGCTCAGTGAATGCAGGTTTATGGTATCCCAACACTCATGACTTCACACTCATTGGATACACTGACGCTAACTACGGACGAGACAAGCTTGAACGAAAAAGCACCTCAAGAGGATGCCACTTCCTTGGGAGCTGTCTTGTGTCCTGGTTCAGCAAGAAGCAGACGTCAGTAGCCCTGTCAACCACTGAAGCTGAGTACGTTGCTGCTGGAAGCTGTGTTGCTCAAGTCCTATGGATTAAGCAGCAGCTTGAAGATTTTGGCGTTCAGACTAAAACAATTGAAGTCAAATATGACAACAAAAGTGCCATTGACTTATCAAAAAACCGAATCCAACACAGCAGGATGAAGCATGTGAGTATAAGACATCACTTCATTAGAGATCGTGTACTCAAGGGAGAGATCAAGCTGACCTATGTCCCAACGGATGAGCAGCTTGCTGATATCTTCACAAAGCCACTGGCTCGTGAGTAATTCAACATACTTAGAGAAGCCATTGGTATGTTTAATCCTCTTCAATAAATTTCAAGTATAGTATGCATGCTGAATGAATTACCATGCTGAATGATTTGTGCTATTACATGCTGAGTAGATAAATATATATATATATGCTGAGTATCTATCTCAAGCTGAGTTACTACGCATAAGATCGATTCCTCTGCACAACACTGACTACTCAGAATTTTAAACGCCTAAAATTCTTAACACTGAGTAAAGAGCCGTTGCAAACTTTAATGCAAAGCACGAGAATTAAATAGCCACCTAGGATGACGTATAGGCTATAATTAGAAAACACACGCGCCGTATGTGTCATAAATGCCAGAATCTTTATCGATTGAGAATCTCGAGGCAAAACGGACTACTCAACGCCTTGGATTAACTCAACATCTCTATAAATAGTGGATGAATTCCCACTTCTATTTCTTTACGCTTAGAAATCTTTGGCATTCATACTCTCTCTCTCAAAGTTCCCAAACCTCTTAAAAATTTATCTGAGAAAATGACTAAAATTTCTCTGAACATCTCCGGTGCCGGTATCTCCCATAACCGCTCCGATGACAATCCCACTTCTCCTACTCAGCGTAATCACGCTGGAGCTACTACGCCGAGCAAGAAAGCTCAAGCTGTCCAAGCCACCTCTTCCAAAGGGAAACAACAGCAAAAGGACAAGGGTAAGAAAGTAGTAGAACGCACCTACACTCAGGTCTTCGAGAGTGTAAGGGGATGGAAGATTGACCACTCGCGGTGGTTCTCATAAGGATTCGTGGATGCCGAGCAGCCTTTCTGTGAGTGGATCAAGAACAATGGTTGGACCGAGCTGTTCTCAGTTTGGGATCCTACTTACCCTGAGTTGGTACGAGAATTTTACGCCAACCTGAAAGTCGCCAATGATAACAGGAACTACCTAGCGACTCATGTTCGAGGAAAGAACATCTCCATCAACCCAGCATATCTAGCCTCACTGTTCAAGTTAAAAAACGAAGGAGCTATACTTCGTAAATCTAGTGACCATACGAAAACTGACTACGTTCAGACCTTCTGCAAACCTGAGGGTCATATAGGTGAAATTTCAAGCAGTTCCATGGGTCAGCATCAAAAGATGGCCCATTACATACTGACAAATTTCCTCTACCCCAAAATCAACTGCACCAACTCAGCAACCAACTTTGAGCAGTGTTTTATATGGCACATGCTGACCTACACACCGATAAACATGCCCGTATTCATAATCGATGGGTTTCTACGAAGTACAGGAACCCTTAGGTTAGGCTCCTTCATCACTCGAATCCTCCAGGATCACAAGGTGGACACGGTTGCGGAAATCCAAGTTCGGGGAACCGAAATTACAGCTGCTGCCCTATTCGGTTTGGCATATGATCAACCTATTATGCTGAAGGAAGGAAAAGGGGAAGCTTTCCTGAATGCTGAGGGGCCAGTGACTCGAAAGGGAAGAACTCAAAGAAAGAGGAAGGCTGTCCAGAGCACCTCTAAAGCTGCTGCTCCTGCCCCAAAGAAGCTTAAATTTTTCTGCGGAGGAACTAAGCCTCAGATTCAACCAGGTCAGGGTGGATCCAGGTCAGCTGAGCAACAGGTTGAGGAAGAACAAGACCAAGACCAATTGGGTGGTCAGTTTGTTGAGGAAGAGTTGGATGACCAGTTAGAAGAAGAAGAACTGGATAATGAGTCTGAAGAAGAAGAAAGTGGTTAGGATGACACTGAGGAACCAGAAAATGATGAGCATCTTGAACCAATCAACACTGAGTTGGTTGATGAAGAAGAGACTGAGCACCAAGTAAATTCTCCTGCTGTCCAAAGGGAAGCCTCACCCACTGACTCCATTGAGTCTATTCCTTGTGACCCTACTCCTCCAAAGCTTAGGAGACTGAGAAAGAAGAAAGCCTTTAAAGCACCCGTTATTGATCTCATGGGTGACTCACCGCTGAGAGATGAGATCACTGAACTCACCGAGGTACATCTTAAATACTTCTCCAACCCACCTGTGCCTCAACCAGATTTACCAGAAAATCAAGCCTCTATTTCTCCGAAGGAACATGCCGACTCAGATGCTTCTGCCAACCAAAGCAATGCTGAGCAAGTGCTCGAAGATTCCGCTCCTCAAACTGTTAAGCAAGCTAAGGAATTTCCTGCTCAGGTGGACACTGAACTTCCTCAAATTCCATCACCTAGTCAGCTTCAGCCTGACAATGAGCAAGCAACTCTTTCTGCTGATCCTCCACTTCCCCAACTCAATGAGCAGAATCAGATTCAGTCAGTTTCCACTGACAATACTAATTCCAGGCCAGTCGCTGACAATGCTGGGCCTTCCAATGACGAGCAGAACCAAACAATGCCCTTATTCGGTTCTACTCCTCCTCCGGCATCTGGGCCAACATAAGATGGATCCTTTAGCTACCTCATTGCCTCTGAGCCTGGTCGAAGAATTATTGACTCAGCTCAAGCTCTCATCCAGGACCTCCATCAATCAAGTACCAATACCGCTGAATCTAATACTGTTGAGACAACTCCATTTTCGTCTGTCACTCAGCTTCTCACTGAGATCAAAGGTATGAAGGATCTTCTGAGTGTCGTGACTACACTACAATCTCAACAGCCCAGGCAGGACTCTATTATAAAGCTGGACGAACTCCAGCTGACCATGGTCAACCATATAAACTCACTACAAAGGGAGTTAAAGGAAATTAGGCTAAGGTATAGCAGCGGAAATATAAAAATTTTAGCCTACTTCCTTTTAACCATAGGATCCGTTAATCGTTATTTCATATAAAGAGGGATAAGAAGAAATACCTTTTGAAGAACAATCTACCGTTGTTAATGAAGCGCCCACAACTCTTCTCCGAGTTCCCAAGCACGAAGTAAAACACGGTGAGGTTAAGTTAGAATCAACCGTATGAGATGCAACCAAAATAGATTGCCTCTAATTAACCAACACAAGATCAAAGAAAAAGGAGATAGATGAAATTAATTGATCGATGGAAGCCGTATGAATTCTTGTCCACGAACTAGGGGAGTCGAATTCTCTTTCTCTCTCTAAGCTAGGGATTAAGAAAATCACTAGGTGGGATTAGGGAGGCTTAGTCGAAATTCATGTAGTAAGGGGGTATATATAATCACTTGTATCTAAACCCTAGTTAGATAGGAATAGGTTACTTAATAGGAATTCAATTCAGAATAGAATTCCCAATTATTATCTCACATATATATCTAATATATGTAGGATAATAATAAATAACCTAATTGGATAATAATAGGAGTATATTAATCTAATTATAACTCCTAACTTATTTATCCTTTAATTAATTTAATTCTCAAACCTAATCAAATTAGGATTAATGGAATTAAAATAATTCCTTATTTATTATATATAAATTTCGGCCCCCTCTATTTAAATGGGCCTTACTGGGCTCAATTGGGCTTCCATCAATTAATAACATCCATCTCTCTTTTGGTTCCAAGTCTTATGTGTGATCCATTAGGTTCTTACTACTTCTGGCCGTATGCAACTATTAAATTAATTTCTTCAAGAATTATATTTAATCTTTGCATAACGAAATGATGTACTGAGTATGTTATTGGCAAGTCTGTAATCATTCCCCTAGAGTCCGTTAAGAAGACAGGTTGATTCTGTCGTTAACCTTTCCGTATTAGTTACAGTATAATTCGATCCTTTATCAACTACATCCTTGAACTGAATCTTATGACTATGGGTGATGTCAAGTCACATATAGCGAGACGTTCATTTTACTTGTACAGGCCGAGTCAACTCAAATAGATAGGTTAAGTGAAATATGTATTTCTTACTCTTAAGCTATCACCTTGCAAGGATTTAGAGTCGAGTCTTCCACAAGCGATCCTTGGATGTATCTCCCATTAATCGGGAGTGATAAATGCTCAATCCAATGTATAACTACCCTAACATTACCTCCTGTGACACCCAACCTTTGCCGTTCACACCCCAGAGTCATCTCTGTTAAGGATCGTGGGACAGCAGGATCAAAGTCTCACATTCAGTAATTAAGGATGACCAATTAACATTCCTTTGAGTCTGAGGATTAGTTATACCTATTAATACCAATGAGATGAACAGGTGACAAGGATGAATCTACCCATCCTGTTATCTCAAATCGAATCCCCAATCCTAATGAACAACGTTTCATCGGATCTATGTAACTGTCCAGATATCTGTATATATGAAGCTTGTGAGATCAGCTTTCTGTCGGACAGAAGACATTGTTACATACAAGTCTCAACAGTGATATATCAATCCTAAACATATCACTTGACTTGGGGTGGTTTTAAGTTTATTAGTTTATTATAAAGTTTTGTCTCACTTCATGCTTGTATGGACACTTTATAATCACTTAAACAAACTTACGGATTTCCTTTTATTAGACTTTATTTAGTGCTTAAAAGGATTGCCTTTATATAGTTATAAAACATATATCTCATTAAAATAAATGATATAAAGAACAATTCATTTACATTAAGTTTGTATCCTAGAACAATTGTCTATAGGACACCAAAACCCCAACAGGAGCTTCATCAACTGTCAGCTGCGAACTCAGCATATGCCACTTCTGCCGAAGTACATCATCTCTTCAGCCAGCTTCACACTGAGCAAAAGAAAACCAATCACCAGCTTTCCACCTCCTCTCAGTGCTCCATTGAACAAATAAGCGAGGCTGTGCGTCTGCTGAACTTAAACAGACAAGAGATGGCAACTGACGAGCTTAAAACCAACGAGATTCTGAAGTATTCTTGAGCAACTTTCAGCAATGTGCGCCAAATCAACGCTCAGCGTGAGTATTATGACTCCTCTTTGCTAAAGATGTTTCATCAAGCCTTTGCCATGCTCACTGAAACCATGCACTGGATTGGCAAGTCTCAAGCCGCTGTTTTAAGTATGCTGAGTGCTGCATCAATCGGAATTCCTCGATCCATTGTGGATGATGGTGTTCCAATTTTCGACGGAATGAATGAAAGCACAAGAAAGCTAAAGGCATTTTCTCAGCGCCTCACTCAAGCTGCAATTGACGCCACCTTCATTCCCAAACCTGATGATGGCAAAATGGGGGAGAAAGAACAAGCCCCAAGAACTTAGCAAGCCTCAGTTAGTCAGCCACAACACAAGGGCAAGGGCAAACAAAAGTAGCTTAACTTGTATTATCTAGGATAGCTAGCTTTTTGAACCTTTATATATATGTTTTTTTTGTGAACCTTGTTGTGCTGACTTTAAATTCAAAACAAATTATATGCATCTCTTTCATACTGACTACTCTTATGCGATGCTTACTTAAGTGATTGATATAATTTGCTAAAACGCATCTTCATTAAATCAACTGTGCTACACTGTCTATATTAATTGATGATATGTTTGCTGTGTTGATCATACATGTTGATCACTTCTTATATGTCCACTTAACTAAAACTCATTGAACAAAGCTTACTCAGCGCTCTCTGATATTTAAACCTTCCGCGTAAAACTGAGTTAAATAGAATATGTTCTATGAGCTGACCTATTTCTGAAAACTGACCTTAGACTTACTCAATTAAACCTTGAAATGTTTAGAGTAAAACTAAGTCAGTAGCTCAACCCTTACGGGGGAGTTAATTGATAAAATAAGGTCAATTATCATGGGGGAGCTCAACACTGAGTTCTTCGACTGAATATTTTTGCCAACATCAAAATGGGGGAGTTTGTTGAAACACCTTTCCACATGATTTTGATTTGACAAAATTATTTAAGTAATGATAAAAATATTCTAACACATTAAATTTAAATGCTTTGATTTATTACACTAATGTGTTTGTTCAATGTTGAGTTTAATTGTGTTTAAGACATTGAGATTAAAAAAGCCCAAAGGCCCATAAAGTGGAAGTCAAGCCAAAGTCAACACATCAATACCATTCGGCCCAAGAGTTCAAAACGAAGCCGTATCAACTAAAACGACGACTCAGCAAGAGAAGGATCGAGAAGCCTTCGTGGCAAAAGCTTCAAGTGGAAGCTGCTGAGTTGGACGACAAAGCAGTCTGGACAGCGGCAGGCAATGTTCAACTTCTAGACAAAGTATTTCTACTTTGGGAAAACTTCAGAAGGCGCATAAAGCTGTCTCGTCGACTTTTCCTTAAATGTCGAAACATTCTACCGAAGACTGACGAAGACAGAAGATGCGTGAATCCTATTAGCCAACGACGCTGAGCACGCCCAGAGTGACAACGACAGGAAGCCGTTTCCCTCCAACGGTTATTTCGAAATTCGAAATGACCAGGTGCCTCAAGTGTCACTATATAAAGGCCATCCATTTGCTTCAATCGATGCAGAACTTCAAGTAGTCGAAACGCTGACCAAATTCATACTCGAAGATTCTGTGAGAAAAGCAAAGCAAATACCTTACACCAATTTCCATATTATTGTGTAAAAGTCTAGAGTGATTTCCAATCATCTAAAGTGTCTTAGCAATCGTTGTTTAGGAAAAACACTTTATCATTTCTAGAAGAATAGAAAGGAGAGGCTGAGTACTCGGTTATAGTACTCAGCGTAGATATATGAGTGAGTAGAGGTATAGAGGAAGGTACTCTTGTTATACTCAGCTTCTATTTGTAAAAGGTTTCGTGCTCTACCTTTAAAGAGCTCAGTAGAGAATTCAAAAAGCTCGGAACGAGTTCCGGGGACTGGACGTAGGCGGAGAGGCCGAACTAGGATAAGTCTGCTGAGTAATATCTTTCTAACCCTTAAACTCCTTTAATATATATTGCTTGCTGTGAAAACTGACTAAGTAAAGAACTCACGCTGAGTTAAGTTTACTAAGAAGCTGAGTTCAGGAATAGACTCGAAGTGCTATTTCCTGACTCAAGTAAAGAAGCAGACTTAGTCACAAGTTGACTAAGCTTGTGTCTTGAATCTACTTAGTGACGCTGTGTAAACCTTTTCATATGAAAAGAAGTCAGCCCTAACGGACAAAATTTTAATTAGTTCCTATCCCCCCTTTGGAACTAACTTGTCATGTTATAAGGGACCAACAAATATCTTCTGTGTGTCCCTCTCTATCACAGTATGTGCAATTGGCAGTTGTTTGGAGTAGGATTTCCTATGGTTTGAGTAGTTGGTGTTTGAGGAATTTTGGTTGTTGTTTTTCTGGTAGGTATTATTGACATTTCCAGCAAATGCCATAGGCTCAGGGGTGTTTGTCATTTGGTTGAAAGGCTGTATTTGTCTCTCGTGTTGTTTAGAAAGATTGAACACACGATTGAGTGAGGGAAGAGGTTCCATGAGCATAATATGAGAGCATATAGTATTAAAATTGGAATTTAATCCTCTAAGGAAAATGATTACCTGGTCAGAATCAAGATAAGCTCTGAACTTGGCAATGGATCCACAGTTGCAAGCTGGGTTGCAGCAACTAACGGGTAAGGGGCGAAAATTTATTAGTTCATCCTACAAGATCTTCATCTGAGTGTAATAATCAGATATTAGCAGTGATCCTTGTTTGAGATTTTGGATCTCTTTCTGTAGTTCAGAAATCCTTATGTTATCTCCTTGAGAAAAGCGATCCTTCAGATCGTCCCATACATCCTGAGCTCCGTCCATCCAAATAACACTTTGGCCAATGGACGGTGAAACTGATTGAGATCTAAAAGAGGACCATGTTGTTGCAACATTCCCAAGTTGGGTACTAGTTATCTCCTACATCTAGAGCTTTGAGTGAACCATCAACAAATTTGTATTTGTTCTTTGACATCTACGCCATTTGCATCGATCTGCTCCATTGGTGATAATTAGGACCAGTTAAGACAGAGGTGACTAGTATTAGAGATGGGTTTTCATTTGTAGATAGGTGATAAGAATTTGATGTTGTAATGGTCGCCATTTATAAAGAGTGAAGAAAGAAGAAGATAAAAAAATAAGGTCTGATACGGAAGCTTTTCAGAGATGCTCTGATACCATAATAAACTCAATAGAGGAAAATAATATCTTCTTCCTTGATTAGCTTATTGATGAGCAACGAACTTATATACAGGAAAGAACAATCACACAATGCGTGTGATGGCAGCCAAAAAGAATCACATGCCCAACCTAAAAATATCCTATTGTTACAAGAAAGGGAAAAATAACCAAACTAGCTAATGGACAAAACGTAGTAGACCTAATAGTACAACTAATTACAATTGTTTATTTTGTTGGGCCCTGACTTGGTTGAGGGTTGGTTTGTATTATTTGGGCCTAATGTAGTTGGACTGAGTTTAGCATATTCTTCCGCGAAGGCAAAATAAGAGATAAGAAATTATTTTCTTAAAAGTTTAAAATAAAAAGTATAAAAATATCTATATCATTATAAACTAAGAGCATTTCATTAATGACTTCATAAATGTTAGTGTAATTTTAGAAGATTGAATCAATTTCAAACATCATTTAAAAAATATATTATTTTTTATGTATTTATGCACAAATTTTATATTAATTAGTTCAGAAAGTAAAAGTTTTGCGTTTTTATAATAGGTGTGATGATGAAATATGTTTAACCTAGATGAAATATTTGGGCTATTTATTTATTTATTTTGTTACATAAGCACAACAGAACATGTGATAAGAATTTAAATAAGATGAGACAAACACAATACTATATGTATATATGTATCTTTGATAGTAAAAAGAAATATTTGTGTTTTCACGTTTTGTCAAATTTGTATTTGCGGAGTTTTTTATTCCAACGAAGACTGAAGTTTTCGTTTTGCTAAAACCAAAGATCTTTTAGTTTGATATCGAAAAAATGACCGCTAGCGACCTTAAAATGGAAATTTTCAAAAATTAAAGTTGGTTAGTACCAAATTGAGTATGAAACCAAATTTTTTATTTTTCGAAATCATCATTTTCAGAGGTTTCTCTCTCCTCACAAAACAACACCTAAATAATATGAAAATTAAAAATTTAAAGTGTTGTAGCCTAAGCTGAACAGTAAATTTGTTGAAAAGGAAATTGATCGTCAAAAAGTCCGTTGATCTTCTGAGGGAAGGCGGTCCTTCCGATCAGGGAAAACTCTTTCTCACTCTTATTTTTGAGAAAATTCCAAAATAATAGCGGGGACCAATTGATATAACCCTAGTACACGTAACCCATTATCTATCGGAGTAACTACACTCACGTTCAATACCATAGCTTCCTGATAACCCACAAGTAACTTCCTCCTCAATGGATATAAATAATCATTCAGTTGATGACGGAGGGGTTGGATTTTGAGCAATAGAATCAATACTATATTTATTATATTTGACTTAGGCATTAAAGCGTTTGTGGAAAAATTGCTTCCCACATTGTAACAGGTACGGTACTTTGGAATATCTACCGTCATCTCAAGGATATCTACCGCCGTCTCCAGAATATCTACCGTCATCTCAAGAATATCTACCTTCATCGCTAGAATATCTACCGTCATTGCCTGATAGGAAGGACCACCTTCCCTCAGAAGATCAACAGACCATTTGACGATCAATTTCCTTTTCAATAAATTTACTGTTCAGCTTAGGCTACAACATAAAGAATTAAAGTTATTTGTAATATCATCAAGTCTTTGTTTTGATGTTGTCAATGCTCATTTTAATTTTGAGGTCCTTATTTTTAACAAAGTGAAAAGGCCTTAGTCATTTCTTGGTCGTAAAAAAAACCTCAGTCCCCGTTTGGACAAAAAAAATTTACAGGTATCTGTTTGACAAAACGTGAAAGCACCAAGTTGTTTTAGACTTTTACCATAATTGATATGTTCATAGTGATAACATGACACGTACACAAGTAGAGTAAAGATAACAAGATTTGTGATTGAGGAGAGACTTCATTAATATGGTTGGAAATTGGTCCAATTTGTCAAAGTTAAATCCTTAATTGTACCATTTAAAGTATTAGAAGATAACACTTTTAGTCGATAGTTATAGAATGTTTTTGTACCTTATCTCATATATATATTGTTGCGAAAATTCAAAATTAGGTATAAATAACAACAAAAGACATTGACTGATTCATGATCCACTAACATTAAGAGGTGTTTAGGATATTCTCTAGTAATATATGGGTGCTCTACACATAATTTTCATTGAGTTTTTCGACGGCTTGTGTAAGCTCACCCCCACCCTCTCTCTAAGCATCCCTTGGATTTTTCAATGGCGGAAAAAGAGAGATGCACGGAAGTTTTGTTGTACCCTCAACTACTAAATCTACCTTGGAAAAATGGTTACAGTTTCACCCTCCATTTGAAGAAAAGTTTAAAAATGTTGCAATTGTATCCGAAAACCCTCTTCTTTGACTCCACTACTAGTATAAATTAGGGGTGACAATGGAGCGAGGCATCGTCCTCAATATTTTTGAGGGTGGTTCTGGAAAATTTTCAAATAAAGTTCAGGAATTTTACGCATGCACGGATGTCTATGGGTGACGAAGAATCCCCAAATGGTATGGGTGCCGAAGGATAAACAGGGGAAAAGGAAGCTAGTGAAATTGCTCAATTTTCCATATTTGATGTGCTCTCTAATACCATGTCGAAAGAGAGAATTGCATATTATATGTTGATAATTTATCAAAAGATATATTAGGGTAGTTTTACCAACACATTAAACCAATGTATTTTAGCTCCATAAATTACATCCATGGCCACTGAATTTTATCCATTTTAACATTATTATCACTGAACTTCAGTTTACTATTACATTCAATTACACCCCACCTACCCTCATTTATTATTACATTCAATTACACCTCAAAATAAACAAGATTAGCTCTATTTTTTTAGCCTTTATATATATATATATATGAAATTTATTTTTTTTTAATATAAATAGTGATAAAATTATATAGGAGGACCTATTTCTTTCCGAAACCCCATTGATAAAAAAAAAAATTAAAAGCTCTATTTCATTATATATAAATTTTTATTATTAAAAGAGTCATTGTTACTTATTTTACCTAGGGCTTCTAAATTGTCATGACCGACCCTGTAACTTAGCACTATATTAACATAATTACATCATTTACCGTTAATTAATATGCAATAATAGTTAATCCTCCATTATAAACTTGATGAAAATGATATTTTAAACAATTTTAATTTTTGAACTTTTAGTTTAGACATCATTTAAGTGTTATTTAGTTAAAAAATGATTGTTTAAAGAAAAAAATTAAATGGCATGGTGTCCGTAAATTTTTTTTTTTTAAATCTAGACGGTTAGTAAAGAGTAAATTTGATATGATATTAATTTGGACCAAAATCAATTATATATATATATATATAAAGTTTTTTGTTAAAGTTTGTTACATATACTAACATGCGTTTGTTTGTTAAAAAATAATAATAAGAAAAAAAATTTGTTTTGTAATTTTTTCGATATTTAATTACAACTGAAAAATGAAAAGAAATCATAATCACTACTATTTTTAAAAGGTAAAAAAAAAAGATATAGTAAAATTGAAAGACTAAAATAGTACAATATTTTCTCACATTTTTTTCCACTAATCTAAAATTTTAGTAAGCATATAAACACCAAAAAAAATCTATTGTATACAAACAAATGGAATTTAAAATTCAAAAGTTTTCTACATATATATATAAATTCAAGATATAACATTCATTCGGCTCTCCAAAGCTTTAAAGTCAATCAGAACCGTAACTATCAAAATTCTGAACTAAGCAAAAATCATCAATTCAGTCATCAATTCTAAGCAAAAATCATTAATTGATTTCGTTGGGTTAAACACTTTTAGACCCTATTATCCAAATCCATTTTGAGCCAACACAGAAGTTATTATAGTCCATATCAAATAGTCACAATTACTAATTTTTGGATAGTATGATAACTTTAATTGATGATTTTGGATAGAATGATCTGATTTTTGCTTCTTTTTTTTTTTAGTTTAGGATCAAATATCCATGCCTAGATTCAAACTCGTGGAGCTCTTTAAGGCTAAATTAACTACAAGCCAACCTTAATGTCAATTAAGCAAAAAGCATCAATAAGCAAAAATCCAAAAGGTTGGCTATTAATAAAAACTACTAAATGATATTTTTTGCAAATGGAATTTGAAATTCAAAAGTTTGCTCCAAACTAAAGATTTAAAAAAAATCCTTGAATCAATTAAGCAAAAAATATCAATTGAGTTATCATCCTAAGTAAAAATCATCGATTGATTCGGTTCGGTTCGATTGAACAGTTTTAGACACTATTCTCCAAATCCATTTTAAGGAACCATATAGATCATTATAATTCATGTCAAATAGTCACAGTTACCGATTTTAGAATAAAATGATAAGTCAATTAATGATTTAGGTCTAAACTCAAAAAAACCTCAGTCACCGTTTGGACAAAAAAAAAAAAATTCACTGGTATGTATTTGAGGAAACGTGAAAGCACCAAGTTGTTTTAGAGTTTTACCATAATTGATATGTTACTAGTGATAACATGACACATACACAAGTAGAGTAAAGATAACAAGTTTTGTGATTGAGGCGAGACTTCGTTAATATGGTTGGAAATTGGTCCAATTTGTCAAAGTTAGATCCTTAATTGTACCATTTAAAGTATTAGAAGATAACGCTTTTAGTGGATAGTTATAGAATGTTTTTGTACCTTATCTCATATATATATATTGATACGAAAATTCAAAATTAGATATAAATAACAGTAAAAGACATTGACTGATTCATGATCCATTGACATTAAGAGGTGTTTGGGGGTATTCTCTAGTAATATATGGCACATAATTTTCATTGAGTTTTTCGACGGTTTGATAAATTATGGTAGTTTTACCAACACATTAAACCAATGTATTTTAGCCCGATAAATTACATCCATAGCAACTGAATCTTATCCATTTTAACACATCTTCTACCCTCATTTACTATTACATTCAATTACACATCAAAACAAACAAGATTAACTATCCTCACTTACTTTAAAATACCTCCATCCATACAAGCTGTTACACCCAAACTTAATCTAAGGTCTACATTTCTCACTATTGTGATCTCTATAGCTGCAATTGCATCTTTGTTCCTTTTTTGGGTTTTCTTTCTCCACGACAAGTACTTGTATTGGGGCAACAGAATTGACTGTCACCAAGAATCCAGCCTCAGGTGTGCCCTTGAAGAAGCTTTGTTCTTAAACAGGTATATATCATTTGGTTTTCCTCAGGTTTCTATATCTTTAGATGCTGTGGAAGTTTGGGAACTGCTAATTTGAATTTTTGTTTCACTTGTTTTTAGTACTACTACTTGTTTAATTGGGTTGGATTTGAAAAACGAAAATTGTATTGGGATAAGTGGACTAGAATTTGAAAATTTTAATTTCTGCAACTATGTTACAACTTTTCTTGTTGCAGGACCTTTATGATGTCTTCTGAAATTTGCATTAATCCAATAGACAATAAGAAGGGGATTCTTCATCATCTAATTAATTAAATTTTAGAATTCATCCAAATGGTCCTCCCTTAACCACTACTTAAACATCTAGTCATCAAGGACACTAATTCTTAATTATCATTACTAATGACAAAAATTCACTGTAATTTAATTCTCCTTTTTAAGGATATTTACTCTTTTAGCCCTATTGCGGTTGTTGCGGGTAACTCTGAGCAAATATCCCGTCCATCCATGAAGTCGGAACATATGCCGGATAATAGTCCATTTTATTTATTACCTCCGCCATAGCATCACCGTGACCACTAGCTGCCGTCGCGGTCGCCGGATCTGGAACTGGAGCTGGAGCTTCTTTGTTCTTCACCTTTGCTTCTTCTCCTCTTTCATCGCCTTTCTTATTCTTTTTCTCTCCTGCTCCTGCTCCGGCTTGATCTTTCTTACCACCACTCTTTTTCTCGCCGGCTTTGGCGCCTTCTTTATTATCATCATTCTTTTCCTCTCCTCCTCCGTCTACTTTCTTAGCAGCATCATTCTTTTTATCGCCTCCTCCGTCGCCGCCTCTGCCGACTTCTTTCTTTGCCTCGTTTGTCTTCGGCTGAACCGCCTCGTTTGTCTTTGGCTGAACGGCCTCGTCTGTCTGTCTGTTAGCAGCATCGTTCTTTTTCTCGCCTCCTCCGTCGCTGCCGCCGCCGACTTCTTTCTTTGCCTCGTCTGTATGCGTCGATTAATTAAATCCAAATTAGTTATATCACTTTAATCTTCCATCCAACACATCGTAAAGAATTTAAATTAATTTTTTATTATTATTATACCTCTTTGGGTGGTGGTTTCTTCACCTCAGGTTTCTTCTCTGCCGCTTTCTCCTCTAGTTTCTCCACCTCCGGTTTCTTCTCACCACCACCGCCGGCGTCTTTATTCGGCTGCGGAGATACAATCTCTACTTCCTTCTTCATTTTCTTTTCCAGCCAGGCTTTCACTATCGCAGGGTCAACTTTCCCGGTCACTGTCAATTTGTTCGATTGACGATCTGTCTTCGCCGACTCCACACCTTCAACAACAAATCACAAATTTCAATTGGCAATCCAAATCAATCAAACCAAACCAAACCAAATCCTATTCAATTCTCACCTTCTAAATGCTTCAGGGCTCTTCTAATTTTCTTACAACAGCCTTCACAATGCATGTCGATTTTGGCTTCGGTTCGCGGGCGGCAGCGGCGGAGGCGGCATCGTTTTTATCTCCTTCGCCTTCTGTCTGCTCCTAAGAAAAACAAAATTGCATCAGATCAAAAAATCTTAATAAACAGTAAAGTGTGATTCAAAGGTGAATTCAAGCAAGGATAAGGTGTTAAAAACATTGGTAGAGTAATTTTAATTTTATCCTAACAACATAATATTAATTAGGCTAATTTTAATTTTAATTACACTTGATTTTTAAAAAATTTCATTTTGAGATCAACATTGATCAAATTTGAAGAAATAAATTTTTTATCAACAACATATACCGATCTAAAAAAATATGAAACCATGTAATATTTATTTGAAATTAACTCAGACAACTCACTTGATCTGGTCGAATTTCAAACTCAATCGTTATGTCTATGTCGCATAGTCCGGAACACTTTCCAAAAGCTAGTTTGCTCTTTGCGGACATAGCTTTAATTATAAGATAATCTTGGAGGTCCTCCATCGCCATGGCGGCACCTTTGAAATGTTTCCACATTTAGACTGATCTTTGTTTGGTGTTTGTCAAGCACTTCAAATGGGTGAGATTGATGGCCTAAAGATTTAATATAAAATGGTTTGTAATGAATGAAAATTCAACTAATAGAACAAAATTAACTTTAAAATAAAGGATGTTTGATTATCTACTTTTCTCTTTATGTTTTCCTTTTCACTTTAAAAGAGAGAGTTTTATGTGTTGGGTTAGACATCATTTATTTCCCTTTTATAGCTGAAAAATCAATCTTTTCAACCGTAACAGTCAATTTCATTGAATTTTCAGTTTCGAATTTATTTACATTATAACCGATTAAATTCAATTTCATTGAATTTTCAAAACTGATTAAATATAGTCAAATATACATCTTACCATTTTTAAGAAAAATGCATTCCAAAAATTATTACATTATAACTGTCCAAATTTTTCAGTTTTAAAATTGTATTCCATTCTAACCTGTTAAAATTCAATTAATTGTTTTATAATGGTTAAAATACATTAATAGCTTCTGAACTTATCTCAAAATGTTGATTGGCCCACTAAACTTATAAAGTGTTTTGTTAACTCCCTCAACTTGCTTAAAGTAACCTATTTGACACCTAGATTTGTTTAAAATCACATATTGGTCTCCTAAACTCGCTTATAGTGATTCATTAGCCTCTGAACTTGTTTAAAGTGATATACATTTCAATTTGTTTAAATCTATATAAAAAAAAGTCAAAACTTAAAAAATAAAGGTATGCTTCACGATTCTATATCTTTAAAACAAATTAACTTTCTATTTTTTACACCTTTATGACGTTTTTATAAGATTTAGGGACTTAATCATTACACTTTAGGTAAGTTCATCGGCCTAATCATTACACTTTCGATATAATTGAAAGACGATTGTAAACCTTTCAAATGGAGATGATTCGCTCCTGCTCTTCAACTTCTTCAAAATGTGTTCTCCGTCGGTCCTAATCCCGCTCTTTTTTAGCCCTATATTATATCTCATCCCTCTTCCCAATCCGAGTAGCTCCATCTTTTCACCTTGGTTCGAAACATTTGGATCGATTGTCGATGAACTCATCCCACATAGAGATGGAAGTCAGAGATGAGGGTGCGTATAGAGAAGAGCAAGGAGAATAATTAGGGCTGTAAAATGAAATTATTTAGGGGGAAAGCATTTTTGTTTTGAGGGAAGATCCCGCAAACCACATACTTGTCAAGCTGAGGTTCAAAATGTAAATCAAATAATTGACCAAATTCCAAATTGATTAAAAATAAAAACTATTTGAGAAAACCCCTCAATAATTGATGATTTTTGTTTTTCCTTTAGCTTTTAGTATAGGCAACACAGACAAAACAATTATTTGTGTTTGTTTTTATTTTTAGTTTCTATTTTGATTTCCATAGAAAATAAAAAATATTTAGTAGGAATTTTACAAACTATGTTACATACGGTGCCAAATATATGATTGTTCGGTTGGGGGCCGATTTTACATATGATGTGTAAAAAAAATTTCTTTTGCTAAACCGAACTTGTTCAAATTTTTTTTATACGTGTTATAATCAGAATGGTCAAAAACTAATTTTTAAGTACCAATATAAAACTTTACAAAATCTAACCTAATCCCACTAGGAACTCATGATCCTAATCACTAGGAACCCATGATCCCAATCCCAATCCAACTAGGAACCCATGATCCCAATCCAACTAGGAACCCATGATCCTAATCCAACTAGGAATCCAAAACCCAATACTACTCCGAATAGGAAACACTGATTCAAGGCATTACGACAAATCTCCACCTTGACTTGAATCCTCCTGAAAACATAACAGATGCACCCATGACAGTGCCAGATGAACAGACTTCTCCCTCTGCCTCAGAGTCGCCCCTACAGGGCAACTAATAATCTCTGACGTTTAGCAAGTCCAAACAGTGTTGTAACTTGCTCTGTGGAACAGGCTTGGTAAACATGTCAGCCGGGGAATGATTACAGATTGCACTCAAGCTGTCACAATACACTGTAGCCTGATCGTGATGTAGACCAAGATCACTAACCAGTCCTTTAACCAAATAATGCACACCCCTAATTTCATTCATAATCAGACATCCACCTTTTGATTGCATTAGGAAGATCATTTGGTGGGCTTGTGTTTCTTTAATTCCTAATTTCTGTGATCAGCCTAATCAAATATAAACAAAAGGAAAATATAACATTAATTCTTATGTAAAAAGAGATTCAATATAATTTCAAATCTAATTCCTTTTATTCAGCCTTCTAAGATTAATAACATAAGATCCAAATAACAAAACAAGGTAACAAACTTTTCATAAAAAACTAAGACAAATATCAAAACTAATTAATAACTATAAAGAAAGGGAAAAGAGTTGTCCTTTTTTATTCTTTTCTTTTCAACATAATTACATATAGTTAGTTAACTAAAACTCTTTAATTTCAATCTCACACACTAAACATCTTAGTTGATTTTGATTGCTAATTAACAATACAATATTTCTTATCCATGAAAAACTATCACATCAATTTGTTTAGTTAGTTCATTTATCTGCATGCTACATGTTTCAATATATACTAATTATTTCCTATCTCAAAACTCCATATATAGCAAGTGTTATTAGCACAAGACACCTAATATTTTTATGAGATAATGTATCAAAATGGGCCTATGGTCTTTTTGGGATATATCAATTTAGGCTCCACGTACAAAATAGCACCAATATAGGCTTAACGTTTAAAAAATGTATCAATTTAGGCATCGAGAACGGAGTAATATCAATGACGTTTACTCCGTTCTCGATGCCTAAAGTGATACATTTTTTAAACGTTAAGCCTATATTAGTGCTATTTTGTACGTGGAGCCTAAATTGATACTTCCAAAAAAACATAGGCCCATTTTGGTATCTTATCAAGGAACAAAACAATAGAATGAGTGACCTAGTGATTCTCAAGGAACAAAATCAATATTTACAGTTAATATACATTAAAATCCAATCCCTTCAAGTCCATATCAACGAAAGACCAAAACATGCATAGAGGAAATTCTGTTCACAATTCAGAGATGCCATCTTCAAGAAAATTCTGTTCACAATTCAGAGAAAAGTCTTCACATTATTTGCCAAAAACACACACTCGAGATAATTATCTCAAATCTAAGGCATACCGCGCAATCTTCTTTGTTTCCATTAGTTGCTAGGGTGTATTCTGACAAAAAAAAAAAAAAAAATCTCAAGGGCCAAATATCACGGAATCAAAGTCCAAGTATGATTTCTCTAAGCTTTGAACAACCATATATACAAGAGGTTATTTATAGGTCATTTCAAAGCTAAAGATCCCGTAACAGGTCTTATCAAGAACTAGCAACTCATGGACACAAAGAAGATTATCTAATCCTTTAAGATCTTAATGAGTAATTTATATGCAAATAGTTGCACTGCAGAAAAATGTGTTGTGCGGAATTAATGAAAGATAAAATAATAAACAATCGAAAAAACACAGATTTACGTGGTTCACCAACGTTGTGTTGGCTAGTCCACGGGCAGAAGGAGAATAGTATTATTAGGAGGCGAAAAATCAGATTACAATGATTAGGTTACATAATGGGGTATTTATAATACCCAATCTAACCTAATCCCACTAGGAACCCATGATCCTAATCCCACTAGGAACCCATGATCCCAATCCCAATCCAACTAGGAACCCATGATCCCAATCCAACTAGGAAACCATGATCCTAATCCAACTAGGAATCCGAAACCCAATACTACTTCGAATAGGAAACACTGATTCAAAGCATTGCGACAAATCTCCACCTTGACTTGAATCCTCCTGAAAACATAACAGATGCACCCATGACAGTGCCAGATGAACAGACTTCTCCCTCTGCCTCAGAGTCGCCCCCATATGGTAACTAATAATCTCTGATGTTTAGCAAGTCCAAACAGTGTTGAAACTTGCTCTGTGGAACAGGCTTGGTAAACATGTCAGCCGGGTTGTCAGCAGTGCCTACCTTCTTCACCTTGACCCTCTTCTCACTTCTCAGAAAATGATACCTCACATCTATATGCTTGGTCCTCTCATGATGAACCTGATCCTTGGCTAAACAGATTGCACTCAAGCTGTCACAATACACTGTAGCCTGATCGTGATGTAGACCAAGATCACTAACCAGTCCTTTAAGCCAAATCCCCTCCTTAGCATCTTCAGTCAGTGCCATATACTCTGCTTCTGTTGTAGACAAAGTAACTTTAGGCTGCAAAGTAGCTTTCCAACTGACAACTGAACCGCAAAGAGTGAAAACATAACTAGTCATAGATCTTCTACTGTCAACATCTCCAGAATAATCAGAGTCTGAAAAACCTGTCACCAAACACTCTGTATCACCTCCATAAATGAGACCAACGTCAGATGTACCTTTCAGGTACCGAAAGATCCTCTTCACAGCTTTCCAATGCTCCTTACCAGGTTCACCCATAAACCTACTAACAACACTAACAGCCTGTGCAAGATCAGGTCTAGTGCAGACCATTGCATACATCAAGCTTCCTACTGCACTAGCATAGGGAACTCGAGACATGTACTCCTTCTCTTCAGCAGACTTAGGTGCAAAAGCAATAGACAGATGTGCACTTGCAGCACTAGGAGTATCTATGGGCTTTGCGGTAGACATGCCAAATCTTGACAAGATCTTCTGAATATAGCCCTTCTGTGACAAAAAAAGTTTCCTTTTGCTTCTGTCCCTGTAAATCTCTATTCCCAGAATTTTCCAAGCTGCACCCAAATGCTTCATCTCAAACTCTGCGCTGAGAAGACCTTTCAACTTCTGAATGTCGTGCTTCTTCCTTACAGCTATCAACATGTCATCTACATATAACACCATATAGATAAAGGACCCATCTTCTAGTTTATTGTAATAGACACAATAATCATATGGGCTCCTGGTGTAGCCCAGCTGCATCATGTAGCTGTCAAACCTCTTATACCACTGCCTGGGAGACTGCTTAAGTCCATACAAGGACTTCTTCAACTTGCAAACATAATTCTCCTTTCCAGGAATCTGGAAACCATCTGGTTGGGTCATGTAGATCTCTTCCTCCAAATCTCCATACAGAAAGGCTGTCTTTACATCAAGTTGCTCAAGCTCCAAATCCTGATGTGCAACTATAGCTAGCAACACTCTAATAGAGGTGTGTCTGACTACTGGTGAGAATATCTCATTATAATCCACTCCCTCTCTTTGATTGAAACCTCTAGCAACAACTCTAGCCTTATACTTGACTCCCTCTGCAGGTGATATCCCTTCCTTCATCTTGAGAACCCACTTGCAAGTAATAATCTTTCTCCCTGGAGGTGGTATGACTAAATCCCATGTTTGATTCTTATGAAGGGACTCCATCTCATCTCCCATATCAGCAAGCCATTTCTCGGAATCGACACCTGAAACAACTTCCTGGTAAGTTGATGGTTCACGAGTATCCACCTCTTCAGCAACCTGTGGTGCATAGCCCACCATGTCCTCATACCTCTTAGGTGGCCTAACTCCAACCCTCCTTGGTCGATCTTGAGCTAAGCTACGATGTGTAGCTTCAGATGGTTGAGAAACTGATGGTGTAGATTCTGGTAGCTTTATTTCTGCTTTTAACTATTGTTCCTTCAAGCCACTCTCACAATGTATGACCTGAAACTCCACCTGTTTATCAATGCTATCAGTTTCTATAGCAGTTGTAGGCTTCACAATGGGTCTAAGCACAGATTTTTCGTCAAAGACTACATTTCTACTCAAAATGACCCTTTTTTCTGATGGAGACCAGATCCTGAAGCCTTTAACTCCATCTCCATAGCCTACGAACACTCCCTTCTTGGCTCTTGGCTCTAGCTTACCCTCATTAACATGATAGTAAACTGTGCACCCAAAAGCTTTCAAATTTGAGTAATCAGCAACCTTTCCTGACCACATTTCTGTAGGCGTCTTGAGTTGTATGCCGGTGTGTGGTCCGCGGTTAATCAAATAACATGCTGTGTTCACCGCTTCAGCCCAGAATCTTCTTTCTAACCCAGCGTTAGAGAGCATGCACCTCACCCTCTCCAGTAATATCTGGGTCATTCGTTCAGCTACGCCATTCTGTTGCAGTGTATTCCTGACTGTGTGATGCCGAGCAATCCCTTTATCCTTACAGAACTGATCAAACTCAGATGAACAGAATTCCAAACCATTATCAGTTCGTAGCCTCTTTATCTTCTTTCCTGTTTGGTTTTCCACCAATGCTTTCCACTGCTTGAAATTCTTGAAAGCTTCACTTTTATGCTTCATCATGATGACCCAAGTCATCCTTGAATAATCATCAATCAGAGACATAAAATATCTGTGACCTCCCAAAGACTCAACTCGAGATGGACCCCAACAATCAGAGTGGATGTAATCAAGTGTGTCTTTTGTTATGTGAATAGCTTTGGGAAACTTGCTGTGATGTAGTTTCCCAAAGACACAGTGTTCACAAAGCTCCAGACTCTTGACCTTATGACCATCAAGGAGATCATCCTTTGATAGAATCTGCATCCCTCTTGCGACCATATGACCAAGTCTCATATGCCATATATTTGTCATATCCTTCTGGTCAATCTCTGATGATGCAGCATTAGCTGAACCTGTAACAGTGGAACCTTGCAAGAAATACAAAGTACCATACTTCACACCTTTCAGAATCACATCATAACCTTTATAGACATGTAGAACTCCATCTTTTCCTGACCAGCTGAGACCCCTGCTGTATAACAGACTCAGAGATATCAGATTCTTCATCATCAATGGAACATGCCTGACTTCGTTCAACGTTCAGAACTTACCATCATGTGTCCTCAACTTGATCGAGCCTATTCCAACTGATTTGCAGACATGACTATTAGCCATTGAAATGCTACCTCCATCTACCTGCTTATAAGTTGAAAACCACTCTCTCCTTGGACAAATATGGTAAGATGCTCCAGAATCAAGAACCCACACATCAGAGTGATGAGTGTGTCCATCAGCAACTAGAGCAATATCATTTTCAGAGCTGCTGTCGCCATCTGCTATAGCAGCAGAACCTGGTTGATTTTCTGATTTCTTCTTCTTCTTTGGACAATCAGTTTTCCAATGTCCTTTCTCCTTACAGTAATTACAGGTGTCGTCTGGCTTGGGACCCTTTGAGAACGGCTTCTTAGACTTCTTCTTTCCACTGTTTCCCTTTCCCTTACTGCCGCTGGCAACCAGTCCAGAGGCCTGATTATCTGCACCTGTATTACTCGCCTTATGGCACAACTCCCTGCTATGAAGAGATGACCTAACTTCTTCCAGAGTCACAGAATCTTTACCAACAATAAATGATTGAACAAAATTCTCATATGAAAGCGGTAAAGACACCAACAGAATCAAAGCAGCATCTTCATCTTCAATTTTCACATCAATATTACGTAATTCTAGTAATAATATATTCAATTGATCTAAATGATCCCTGAGTTGCGTACCTTCCTGCATTCGCAGGCCAAACAGACGTTGTTTCAGAAGAAGTTTGTTCGTTAGAGATTTCGTCATGTATAAGCTCTCTAACTTCATCCACAGACCGGCAGCAGTCTCTTCGTCTGAGACCTCAGTGATGACGTCATTTGCGAGGCACAACATAATTGTTGAATGTGCCTTTTCTTCCAGAATCGTCATCTCAGCAGTGACTTCTCCCGTTGCCTTCTTCAATGGCGTCCACAGACCTTGTTGTTTTAACAAAGCCCGCATCTTGACCTGCCATAGACTGAAACTATTTCTCCTAGTAAATTTTTCGATTTTCACGTTCATCGCAGACATCTTTCTCTCTAGAAAACAAAACCCCGATCGGAATTAATGAAAGATAAAATAATAAACAATCGAAAAAATACACATTTACGTGGTTTACCAACGTTGTGTTGGCTAGTCCACGGGCAGAAGGAGAATAGTATTATTAGGAGGCGAAAAATCAGATTACAATGATTAGGTTACATAATGGGGTATTTATAATACCCAATCTAACCTAATCCCACTAGGAACCCATGATCCCAATCCCAATCCAACTAGGAACCCATGATCCCAATCCAACTAGGAACCCATGATCCTAATCCAACTAGGAATCCGAAACCCAATACTACTCCGAATAGGAAACACTGATTCAAGGCATTACGACAAAATGCATACCTGGAAAGTCCATGATATTTAAAGAGTCCTCTAGAAAAGCCACTACTTTTCCTGTACAGAACGTATAAATTTCAAAACAAGCCTAATAACAGTTTAAATTTTAGCTTTTCATGGAAATATAATGCCGCTGAAGAGATGCCAGATACTCCTCTCTTGATATTTGCAATTCTTCAAGATCTCTCGTATAATAAGTAACTTGGACCACATATTATTATTCTTTATATGATGCTGAAATATTATTGGAATAAAAAGAAGTATTTTCAGTCTCAAAGAAAAATAATGTCCATTAATGACTAAGTTTGAATATAGAAAAATATTTGTATTTCCCTATGTTAGTAAGAAAGAAAAAATGGCATTTGGATCCTTCATTAATGGAAAAAGAGAACCTAATATGGGAAAGGAGCTCATCATAAATAGTGAATGAAATCAGTAGCACACACATACAGAAAAATAGCTGCTTCTGGTAAAAGGTAAATATATAAAACTAGGACGCAAATGAGCTTTTATGAGAAAAATGAATATATAAAACTCAACATCTCTACCAAATTAGCAAGAATTCAAAGCCCCAATACTTTAATGCATCGAGATCATATGCTCTAGCCACAACCTCCTCATGATCATATGGCCCTATAAGTAGATAATTCTCATTATATGAAACATATATGAACTCAAGCAATAAATATGTCTAAAACAATAGACTTGGTCATACTAGAAACTTAGCCAAGTAAACTGGCATAATGATTAGCATCAATTTTTCCATAACTAATAAAATGATATCACCGCCCCTCCACAAAATATTTCAAGATTCAGAAAGAGAGAAACAGAGAACTCGAGAGACAGACTTTGCTTTCCCTTGTTATTCTGGTTCCATGTACTTTTATCCCAAAGTTGAGCTTCATATCTATCAATCCATCTATATCTTAATGGACCACAATATCAAAAGTTAGTGTCTGCATTGTTATAATTCAATTACATCCTTTTTTATTCTTAGCATCAAATCTAAACGAATTAAATTAAGATTTAGGATCAGAACCTCACCAGAATTTGTCAACAGTCAGTTATAGCTAACCATAATAATGCACACTAACATTCTATAAAAAGTTATTGATACAGTCAAATGCCAAAAACAAGCAATTTGCTTGAAATTTTTTGTCACCCAACAACATACCTACTAACTCCATGGTAAATGGACCTACAATTACCAGCAGTACAAGGAGGCATCTACGCATTTAATGAATCAATGATGGAGCTCGTCTCAGCCAGAACGATCAATACGCTATTAGCATTGCAATTAATCTCAATTCGACCATCCTCATTCTTTCGCAACCGTCCAGCCATTGGATGCAGTGATTACCTATTACATCAAGTAGAGTCCCCAATTTACGAGTTCGAGAAGGTCTAACGCTTGAAATGTGTTTCATGTGTCACATGAAAGTATGAAATCCAAACAACAGTTAAGATCCAACCTAAAAATAGAACAATTGCAATTGGAATATATGTAAATCAAACAGGTAGTCATGGCATGATTTAACAAAACTAGTTCTAATTTATTAAATTTTTAGACTAGGAATTATAAAATTGACTATTATAAAACCTAGTTGAGACAAATTTGCTCAAATTGAAAGATTCAATTAGAGACTGGAAAGCACAAGCACCAATTATAAATAGCTGAAAATTATACAAGGGAGGAACACCATAAACATGAAGAAAAGGATTAGTTATTAAACAATATGCAAATAAACAATTCAAATGATCACCTTATGTTTTCCCCACAGAGTCTCACGTTGACCTTGATTGTTCAGGTGTCCAGTAACGATCCGATCATCTAAATCTCAAATCTTCACATCTAGTAAACTCGATCAACCACTTCTGATGTGTTTGTTTGATAAATGATGAAGCTGAAAAGGAAAGAGCTTGAAAAAAAAGGGAAAATGAAGGATGTAGCAGGGAAAAGCAGAGAGAGCCATTTGAATGTTTTTTAGGTCTGTAATTTTGGGGAATTTTATTTTTTCTCTTTCACGTTCAAGGTTTTGCTTTTCGATTTGGTGGGAATGTAAGCCGCCTAAACATTTGGATGAATTTTTTTAAGCCACGTAAATGAAATTATTTTTAATGTATTAGAAATTAATTTTAAAATATGTAATATTCTTGCCATGAAATAAATACCCGTGGCATAATTTCGTGGCATAAGTTTATGTTTGCCACGAAAATAAATTCTCCGTGGCATAAATATGTCTGCAGATTATAAGTTTGTAGTAGATTTATTTTTTCCCATGGCTAAATGAAAATATGCCACGAATTTTAAATTTTACTTTCATAGTATAAAACAAATCAATTTTGTCTTAATAGTAGGCATTCTAACTCAATTATACTCTTCTTTTTAGGAAATGTCATTTACTTTTATCGTTATTACTTTTAAAAGCACAAAATTTAACTAAAGTAAATTTAACTAAAGTTTCTAACATAAAGATAAAAATGAGTTGAAAAAAATTATCATTAAAATAAAATTGGGTTGTTTTATACAATAAGAATAAAATATATATTTTTAATAATCTTGGGGTAAATTTTGTCAATATTCCAAATAATTTTGTTTTAATACTCAGAATAAAAATTCTACAAGGATGATATTTTTAGATAATTTACACCCTTGATCTTTTAACTTTTTACTTGTTTTCATTGTGACCTCTGAACTTTAAAGATGAACATTGTGATTATTGAACTTTGCACTATATTACATAATTACATTGTTCACCGCTGATTAATATGTGCACTCCAATAATAGTTAGTCCTCTATTATAAACTTGGTGAAAATGATATTTTAAGCGATTTTAATTTTAGAACTTTGGATTTTAACGTTATTTAAGTGTTATTTAGTTAGGAAATGATTGTTTAAAAAGAAAAAGCTAAAAAATAATAATTTAGAAAATCTAAAATGGCAGTAAAGTTTCCACATTTTTTTAATCTAGACTATTAGTAAAGAGTAAATTTGATATAATACTAATTTGGACCAAAATCAATTACATATATGTAACATTTCTTTATTGAAAAATATTGAATAAGAAAAAATCTTTGTTTTGAAAAATAAAATATTTTTTAGTATTTAATTACAATCCAAAAATAAAAACTCATAATGACTACTACTTTTAAAAGGTAAAAATAAATATAGCAAGATTTAAAGACTAAAATAGTACAATATTTCCTCACATTCATTGTATTTTTTTTTCCACTAGTCTAAGATTTTAGTAGCACACAAACACCAAAAAAATCTACTGTACAAACAAACAGAATTTAAAATTCAAAAGTTTGCTACATAGATATATAAATTCAAGATATAATATTCATTTGGCTTTCTAAAGTAAGAGTGTTTGTTTCAGCTTTTCGGAGAATCGTTTAGCGTTTCACTCCAAACCACGGAAAATATAGCATTTGGTTAGGTTTATATAACCGTAACGTTTAACCTTTTTTCTGAAAACTGTAGCATTTTGGAGCTTTTTATGAACAGTTGTTTGTAGTTATTTTTTTGATAGAAATTAGAACGAGACAGAACTTGGGCAGGGCGAGCACCCATGGTCCAAGAACTGTCAAACCCGCAATATATTAATAAAAGAAAAAAGTGAGTGTTTGAACAAGAGAAGACGAAGGAGAACAAACAAAAAGAAGGGGGCTTATTTACACAAAATATGTTTCTTCTTTAACATTATTTTTATTTCTATAGCATAATTATCGAAAGGATAAGGTTTTGTCATGTTCAATAATTTATTTTATTATTTTTATTAATTTGTGTAACGCATATTTTATTTTATAATTTATTTGTTGATTAATTTAAAACATGTCTATATTTGACATTTTAAATATTAATATCAACAGTACAATATAATTTTATTAAACACTAATAATTAAACAACTAATAATAAACAGCTATTAGTTAACAGTTAAACCAAACGGATTCAAAGGTTTTAAGGTCAATTAGAACCTTAAACTATTAAAATCTTCAACTAAGCAAAAATCATCAATTCAGTCATCATTCAATGCAAAAATCATCAATTGATTTGGTTCGGTTGAACAGTTTTAGACGCTCTTCCCTAAATCCATTTTGAGCCAACACAGAGATTATTATAATCTATATCAAATATTCACATGATTTTAGAATACGAAGATAATTTGATGATTTTTACTCGGGACCTAATTGATAATTTAAGAAGTTTTAGTTTAGGATGAAATATTCATGCCTAGATTCAAACTCGTGGAGATCTCTAAGACTAACTTAACTACAAGTAGCTGTATATTTACCAAACTCAAAAATTTTCTTCTTGTTTACTGCTAAAAGAAAACCAATGTACTGCATTGGGAAAATCTGTACAAGGTTGTATGCAATATTATACACACAATAGGCGATCCGGCTATAACCAGTACAAGGTTGTATGCAATATTATATTGCAATATTATATACAATAGGCATGATCGCCGGCTATATCATTCTTCATCGTCGTTTTACATGATGGAACAAGCATGAGGATTGTCGTCGCTGAACATTTGTGCTGGATTCACTGGTGGATGGTTGTACACTGGTTCAATATTATTGTATATCGGAATCTGGTAACCTTGATTTACCGGGTTATATGCATAATCGTATTGCGGATGTTGCGGGTAAACAATGTAGCTCTGAGCAAATATCCCGTCCATCCAATGAGTCGAAAAATATGCCGGATAATAGTCCATTTTATTTATTACCTCCGGCATAGCACCAACGTCACCACTAGCTGCCGTCGCCGTAGCCGTCGCTGGAGCTGGAGCAGGAGCTTCTTTGTTCTTCACCTTTGCTTCTTCTCCTCTTTCATCACCTTTCTTATCATCATTCTTTTTCTCTCCTGCTCCGGCTTCATCTTTCTTATCATCATTCTTTTTTTCTCCAGCTCCGGCTTCATTTTTCTTACCATGGCTCTTTTTCTCGCCGGCTTTGGAGCCAAAGCCTTCTTTATTGTCATCCTTCTTTTCCTCGCCTCCTCCGTCCACTTTCTGAGCATCATTCTTTTTCTCGCCTTCTCCGTCTACTTTCTCAGCATCGGTCTTTTTCTCGCCTCCTCCTCCGTCGCCGTCGCCGCCGACTTCTTTCTTTGCCTCGTCTGTCTTCGGCTGAACGACCTCAACCAGGTCCGGAACTTCTCCGACAGGTAAGGCACGAGGTCCTTAACTTCCATTGTCCCCTTCACCGTTACAGATCCTTTCTGTCGTCGACTGCCACGCTCTCAACTCCTGAAAATTTATCTACCTTTGATTTTTCTGATGATCTTCTTCATTTTGGTAATGCAATCATCACAATGAGTTCTGATTTTCAAAACCACCGTAATCTGCGTCGGTTAATTAAATCCAAACGAGTTAATCACTGTAATCAGAAAAAATTAATTATTTTATTCTTATACCTCTTCAGGTGGTGGTTTCTTCTCAGCGGCTTTCTCATCCGCTTTCTTCTCACCACCACCGCCGGCCTCTTTCTTTGGCTGCGGAGATACAATCTGTACTTCCTTCTTCATTTTCTTTTCCAGCCTCGCTTTCACTTTCTCAGGGTCAACCTCCCCGGTCACCGTCAATTTGTTCGATTGACAATCCGTCTTCGCCGACTCCACACCTTCAACAACAAATCACAAATTTCAATTGGCAATCCAAATCAATCAAACCAAATCGATCTTCTAAATGCTTCACCGCTCTTCTAATTTTCTTACAACAGCCTTCACAATGCATGTCGACTTTGTAAGCAGAAACAGGCTTCCGTTCATCCTTTTTTTCGCCGCCGTGGGAAGTGGCGGCTGCCGCTTTATCTCCTTCACCTTCTGTCTACTCATAAGAAAAACAAAATTAGATCAGAGAGAAACTCTTAATGAATATTCGAATCAGTAAAGTGTGATTCAAAGCCAAACCCATCCATTAAAGATATACAGTGTTAAAAACATTGGTAGAGTAATTTTAATTTTAATTTCAATTACACTTAATTCAGCCAAACTTTTAATTTTTCCAAATTTATCCACTTAAAAAAATAATGTTTTAATCAATTTTAATTTTTCAATTTTTTTGATTTGAAGGATTTTTAATAAGGGAGAAAGTTAATGTTTAGAGAAACAAAACTTCAAAAATGATAATTTTTAAAAATAAAAAATATGATTATTTAATTTTTAAAAATTTTCATTTTGAGATACGATCTAAAAAAATGTGAAATCACGTAACATTTATTTGAAATTAACTCAGACAACTCACTTGATGTGGTTGAGTAACAAACTCCATCGCTATATCTATGTCGCCGGAACACTTTCGAAAAGCTAGTTTGCTCTTCGCATACAAAGCTTTAATCATTAGATAATCTTGGAGGTCCTCCATCACCATGGCCGCACTTTTGAAATGTTTCCACATTTAGATTGATCTTCGTTCGGTGTTTGTCAAGCACTTCAAATGGGTGAGATCGATGGCCTAAAGATTTAATATAAAATGGTTTGTAATGACTGAAAATTCAACTAATTGAACAAAATTTACTTTGAAATAAGGGATGTTTGATTACCTACTTTTCTCTTTAGGTTTGCTTTTTTACTTTAAAAGAGAGACTTTTATGGGTTGGGTTAGACATCCTTTGTTTGTCTTTTATAGCTGAAAAATCAATCTTTTCAATCGTAACAGTCAATTTCATTGAATTTCCAGTTTCAAATTTATTTACCTTATAACCGATTAAATTTAATTTCATTGAATTTTCAAAATTGATTAAATATAGTCAAATATACATCTTACCATTTTTAAGAAAAATGCATTCCAAAATTTATTACATTATAACTGTCCAAATTTTTCAGTTTTAAAATTGTATTCCATTCTAACCTATTAAAATTCAATTAATTGTTTTATAATGGTTAAAATACATTAATAGCTTCTGAACTTATCTCAAAATATTGATTGGCCCCCTAAACTTATAAAATGTTTTGTTAACTCCCTAAACTTGCTTAAATTAACCTATTGGCCACCTAGATTTGTTTAAAATGAAATATTGGTCTTCTAAACTCGCCTATAGTGATTCATTAGCCTATGAACTTGTTTAAAGTGATATTCATTTCAATTTGTTTAAATCTATAAAAATAAAGTCAAAACTTTAAAAATAAAGGTCTGATTCGTAATTCTATATCTTTAAAACAAATTAACTTTCTATTTTTTTACACCTTTATGGCGTTTTTATAAGATTTAGAGACTTAATCATTACAGTTTAAGCAAGTTCATGAGCCTAATGAGACACTATGTAAGTGTCGGAGATAATAAAGGTTTTTGAACAAATTCAGAAAGCAACTGATGTATTATACCATAACTTTACAAAATGTAAGTCGTCCAGGCTATCTCGAAAAAAAAAATATAATACTCATGTTGATTAATAAACACAAAATGGGAACAAGAAAAGAAAGTAAAGAGTAGAATTTGTTCAAATTATACCTACAATGAGATTTGGTTTTAGAATTTGTGTCACATAAAGGATGCAGTTTGTAAATAAGAATCACAACTAAGAAGATGTTAATTTTTTCCTCAATACATACAATTAAATTGCATAAGGATGAGACCACATTATGAACAAATGAAAAGACAAACCTTTGGGCAATATGTTCAATATCCTCTTTCTGAACGACTTTAGGATCATCGAACCCAACCATATAGTTGTGTAAATCAGCAGACACAACATCGGCAATACACTAATTCGTGGGAAAGACCATGGAACCACCTGCAGCACCTATATCAGCAACCCACCCAAAGCCAAATCAATCCATAAACTAATATCAGAAAATTGAGATGTAAGATTAAGAGTCATAGTTCAAATAGCTTCAACAATACAATTGAAAGACGATTGTAAACCTTTAAAATGGAGCCGATTCACTCTTCGCTCTTCTACTTCTTCAAAATGCGTTCTCCATCGGTCCTAATCCCGCTCTTCTTTAGCCCTATATTACATCTCATCCCTCTTCCCAATCCGAGTAGCTCCATCTTTTCACCTTGGTTCGAAACATTTGGATCGATCGTCGATGAACTCATCCCACATAGAGATGGAAAGTCAGAGTTGAGGGTGCGTACAAAGGAGAGCCAGAAGAATATTTGTCACGTCCGTGTCTAAAAATTTCGAATCTCTATTTTCCGAACTTGATTATATAATATATATCTTTTGGAGTGTTAATTAATTATGAATTTAAGTATATTACTGGGTTTAATTTAATATCTTCAGGTATAAATAAAAAGATTTGGGTAAGTTTTATAAAAAATTTAATAATTAAGGAGGACCTTTTATTAATAATCAATATTAATTAAAAAAAAATAGTTGATTCACATGAATTACTAAAAGAACTTAACTAACTATCAAAATATATATTTGGGGAGATAAAGAAGGTTATTATATAATGGTTAGTTGAGGTTACAACACATATATTTAATTATTAATTTTATGTTAGTTCTTTACTAAAAAAATAAAGAAATATGATGGTAATTGGAGTAGAAAATAGGTTATACGTGGCATTTATTTGAAAGTACAATATATGTATAGAACATGTGTACACCACTTGTCCAAAGGTTATATAATCATGCATCATAAATCAATTTTACATAGTCTATAAATTAGTTTCTTTTGATTTATAAAGGGAGGATATAAAAAAAATAGTGGGAGATTTTGGAGAGATCTGGAAAAGAAATTTCAGATTTGGGTTTTCAAATAACGAGAGAAAAAAACGTTTTTAGATGTCAAGGGATTACAACGGTTAATTTTTGGTGACCGATGGTGATGTTTCGGGATCAGCTAGTAATGGATCACACCGATTAATTTTCGGTAACCAGCGACGATATTTCGGTAACTGTATTTTTAGATTCAAATTATTTTTAAAATGTTCTAGGTATGATTTTAGTTTGGTTCCGATAGTTTCGTTAAATTTCAACAAGTTTACGAATAGTGATTTATTAAGTCAATAGGTTATTAATAAAAATATAAAATTTAGACAATTACATATTAAAATAGATGATCAAGTAGAGGTTTAGCTCACGGTCACGGAAGGAATTTACGGAAAGAATTTAATAGACGACCAATTAGAGGTTTCGGTCATGGAAAATATATGACACTAGTAGTTAAGTATTAAATTGTCATTCTGAAATTCTATATATTGAAAAATAATAATAATATAAAAAACTGATAATAAAAAATGGCACGGATAGACCTCTAGCAGTGTCACGAATCTAACTGAACCTTCATTCGGAATTAATGATACAATTTTGTTTACACGTTACAATTTCGGTGACAAACGAGAATAATAGTCGATAAAGTATTTGGTTTAAAATTTAGTTTTAAGTTATTTATAATTAAGTGACTTTAAAGTATCGGGTTAAAATGCGTTATAAATTAGAAGGATTGATGCTGATATTTGTTAAAATTTCATATAAAAGTTGGTGGAATAATTTGAATATAAAATTAGTAGAATAATTTGAATATAAAATTAGGACGAATATATTCTTAGTAATCAATGAGTCTAATAGTAATTCGGTTCAGAACCTTTGTTCGGCAATTGAAAGTAGTCCGATAAGAATATTTACTTTTAACGACATTAAATTTTATTGATACAATATTTTGAGCTATTTAATTCTTGGAGTCCGATTAAATTATGAATCGATGATTTTATACAAATTTTTAACAATTTTAGTTATATTAAAAGATTATTTGATTTTAACGATTGTGATTATTTTTGCAAAAATAGTCAATTGATGCCAAATGGTTTTAAAACGATTTGCTCAACTGATTGTATATTGATTGTGAAAACCTATACTTATAGTTGTACAGAGATATGGTTACAATTGATTACATTTGAAAATATAATGAAGTGAATCAAATCAGATATGGACAATCTGATAATAACAAATAATTAAATACTAAGTCAAATATGCTTATCACACCCCCTCAAGTTAATGGTGGGTGAACCAATAACTTGTCACGAAGAAGTTGAAACCGAGACTTTGACAAAGGCTTTGTGAGAATGTCAGCAACCTGGTCCAAGGTAGAAAGATAAGATACACGAAGCTGATGCTTTGCAACTTTGTCACGAACAAAGTGGAAATCCAGTTCAAGATGCTTCGATCGTTCATGGAAGATTGCATTGGCTGTCAAGTAAGTGGCTCCCAAGTTATCACACCAAATTGTTGGTGTTTTTGTAGATAGATTTCCAATTTCTGTCATTAATATTTGAAGCCATGTAATTTCTGAAGCTAGAGCTGCCAATGCGCGATACTCAGCTTCGGTGGAGGAACGAGAAACCGTTCTTTGTTTTCTGGACCGCCATGACACTAAATTAGAGCCAACAAAAACAGCATAACCCGATGTTGATTTCCGATCATCTATATCCCCACCCCAATCTGCATCAGTATAACCCGTGATATCGAAATCGAGCTAGGAGTAAAACGCAAACCATGGGTTGTAGTTGTGTGCAAATAGCGCAAAATCCATTTTACTGCTTGATGCGCCCTCACCTAACTCGAGATGAGAACTCGCTAAGGGATAAGTGTACCCCGTCGTTATCAAGTAATAAATTTCTGGTTTAAGTCCAGGTTATCGTCCACAGGATTTATTTCTGCAAGTACCGAGCTACTCGATCTCGGATGTTATCTAGGCTTAGGGGGTTTTGAGTTGGTTTGTTTTAATTAATCTACTCCTAGGTTGATTTGTACTAATCCTAGCTAAGTTATCTAATTCTAACTAAGTTATCTAATTCTAACTAAGTTATTCTACGCCTAACTAAATTACTCTACCCCTAATTGATCTTTCATTAATGAAATTATCCGAAGGAATATGGTATGAACGATAATAATGAAGATAGGTTATCAAGTCTATTGAATAAAAACCTAATCTGAGTCACTTGTATTCAAGGCGATTAACCCTACTTACCCTCCTGAGGTTCCTAGCGCGTGATTCCCTAAGGCCGAAACTAGGTCTAAGGCTCAGTAAATTGGCGCTTAATCAACTAAGAGGTCGTCAATCTCCTAGGCTCTGACTAGGTCAGATTCAGCTCGCAATATGTGCCTACTAGATTTTGGGGCTTTTGAATGAGTTAAACCAATTGAATAAAGCATAAGACAGAGATTAAACAAATAATCATAGAACAAAACAAGAACTAAATTATTATTAAAGGCGAAGATAATTGTCACAAGATACAATAAGTCAAGTTCGGCAACTGTATCAAAGAGTACAAACAAGGAAAGATAAAAGGAGATACAAAAATCCCTTTCAGGGAACCTGTTTACTCTGCAGCCGGCGACTTAATCTTAAGGATGGACCTTGATAATTCCTCGAGGAAGAGCTTTGAAGGAGCTTCAATGGAGGTTGAAGGAGATATGGAGAAGATGGAGAGGAATTACAAGGGGAAAGCTAAAATAATTTACAAAAACGAAAGATATCTAAATTACAATGGAAAAATCCTATTTATAGACGCGGCTCGGGCCTCGTTTTGACCTATTTTCGTGTCCTTATTGGTGTAGAAAGACGTGGGGTCAAACGTGGCTTCGTGGGGGCGGAATTGGTCTTTTTGACCAATTCCCGCAGGGTTGCTCGCCGAGCAGGGCGAGCTGCTCGGCGAGCAGGGCTACTCGCGACGAGCAGCCCCCTGCTCGGCGAGCAGGCACAGTGCTTGGGCAGTGCCTGGGCGGTGCCTGGGCGGTGCCTGGGCAGTGCCTGGGTGGTGCCTGGGCCGTGCCTGGGCAGTGCCTTGGCTGCTCGCCGAGCAGCGCCCGGGCTGCGCGCCGATGCTCAATTCGCCGGGGGTCCCCGAGACACGATTTTTGCCTGAAATTGATCATGTTTTAACCTGAACACGCACATAAACTCCAAACAACATTAGTCCAAGGGCTAAATTGACCCGCCAATCGCTTATTTGAGCAAACGCTTCGTTTGGTGCGACTTTTGACGGATCAATTAGCTTCAAAAGATAACGGAATTATAATATGCATGCCATTTTGGCCGTATTTGCCTAAATTGATCATAAAACGAGCCTAAACAACGAAAAGTAAGTAAAACGTTTCCAATTTCTAACTAACTCACACAAAAGCATTTAAATGCGAGAATTGCTCGCTTATTAACAAAATAACGCTAAAACCCGTCCTAAAACCGTACCCAAAGATAGGGGTTTTTGACCCCTATCACTGCTTTCCAATGGTCTTCATTTGGTTGGTGCATATACTGGCTTACCTTATTGACAGCAAATGAGATGTCTGGTCTCGTAATTGTGGCATATTATAGACCGCCGACAATGCTTCGGTATAGCCCTGGATCATTAAACGGTTCTCCAACCGAGTGGGACAGCTTGTGAGACGGACATGCCGGAGTGGAAACTCCTTTAGACTCATGCATGGCAGCACGTTTTAGCAAGTCACATATATATTTTCTTTGATTGAGAAATAAGCTGTGTGATTTCCAGTGTGCCTCCAAACTAAGAAAATAGGACAGCCTTCCAAGATCTCGGATTGCAAATTTGGATTGAAGATGACTGAGTAATTGATCAACAACCTTTTTGTCACTTCCTGTTACCAATATATCATCAACATAGAGCAAGCAAAATATACGAACGCCGTTAAGGTTACAAAAATATAAGGATGAATCAGCTTTGGAACCTTGAAATCCAAATTCAACTAAGGCATCAGTCAGACAACGGTGCCACATTCTTGGGGCCTGTTTTAAACCATATAGGCTTTTGTGAAGCCTACATACATAATCAGGATAAAGTGGATTGACAAATCCAGGGGGCTGCTCCATATATACTGTCTCATCTAGTGTTCCGTGTAGGAAAGCGTTTGAGACATCTAATTGATGAAGAAACCAACCATTAGTAACAGCCATGCTCAGCACAAGTCGAATTGTTGTAGGTTTAACTACAGGACTGAATGTTTGTTCAAAATCAATTCCTGGTCTTTGATGATATCCCTTTGCTACAAGACGCGCCTTATAACGATCAATCGTGCCGTTTGGATTTAATTTGACGCGAAACACCCATCTGCTACCAACTGTGTTTTTCGCAAAGTGAGATGGTACCAATTCCCATGTACCATTGTCGATCAGTGCATTGTACTCTTGGCGCATTGCCTCTTGCCATTTTGGATCAATCATTGCTTTGGTGTAGCATGTTGGTGTATCTAGCGGTGCAGATACAGTTACATAGGCCTTTGGTCGTGAATTGCCAGTTTTTGACCGTGTCACAATTGTTCTGCTCGGAGGAGGGACAGATTTGGAGCGTTTAGGGGCTGGTGGGACTGGTTGCGTAGTTAAAGGTTGGGGCTGGGTTATATGTGATGTGGGGGCTGATTGATGAGGTTGTAAAGTAGGCATGGAGGTTGTGATTGTAGTGTTGACAGGGACATTTGGTTGGGGTAGATGTTGTGTTGTAGGTGCAGGTAAGGGGATGGTAGAATGTGCTCCAGGAGGAATTGCAGTAAATGGCTCACGAACAGCAGGAAATGTGACAGATAGCGGATTTGTGTGTGACTGACTTGTTATGGAGGATTGCAACTCATGATTTAACTCTGGACAGGGAAACACATGTTCATCAAAAAGTACGTGGCGTGAGATAAACATTTTGTTATTTAACAAGTCATAACATCGGTAACCCTTGTGAATTTTGCTATAGCCCAAGAAAATACATTTGCGTGACCGAGGATGCAATTTTGTAGGACTATACGGACGAAGCCAAGGATAACATAAACACCCGAAGGCACGGAGCATGTTATAATCGGGACTAGTATCAAATAATTTTTGAAACGGAGTACAATAGTTTAATGCAGGAACAGGTAATCTATTTATAACATAAATAGCACATTCAAAAGCGTAGGTCCAAAATTTTTGTGGTAATTTAGAATGTTGTAAAAGAGATAACCATGTTTCCACTACATGTCTATGTTTCCACTCAGCACACCCGTTTTGCTCAGGTGTATGTGGACAAGAGACGCATTGGACAATACCATTGGAACTTAACTATTCTATCAGAGCCTGATATTCACCCCCCAATCACTTTGAAAGGCTTTAATGGGACGATTAAAGAATTTCTCAACCAAAGTTCTGAATTTAACAAAGACACTGTAAATTTCAGATTTGAAACGGACAAAGTATAACCAGGAAAATTTGCTATAATGATCATAGAACAATACATAATAGCGACATTTATCAAAAGAAGCAACAGGGGCAGGGCCCCAAACATCAGAACATACCAAATCTAATGGACCATTAGCAACAAAGTTTGATTGTGGAAACGGTAAACGATGAGATTTACTCAAACAACAAGATTCACACAAAGTTGAGATTTTATTATTATTATTGAATGAAAGATTATTCAATGATAAAGTGCGTTTAACAATCAAAAAATTTGCATGCCCTAGTCTAGCATGCCATAAAGGTAAAGAAACATGAAATGCTTGAGCTTTGTGAGGAACTTGAGGTAGAAGAGACAAGCTGTAGAGTCCATTACTGTGCTTGCCCCGAAGGATCTCCTTTTTCGTCTCCAAATCCTTCAAAACAAAATAGTTAGCAAAAAATTCAATGGAAATAGGATTGGAGTTTGTTAGAGACGATATAGACAAAAGATTGTGAACAGTTTGAGGGACACGAAGAACATCAGTAAATTTCAATGAAGTATTAGAAATATGAAATGTAGAAGTTCCAATGTGAGAGATGGGAATAGATTTACCATTTCCTACAACAACTTGTTCTGGACCGTCATACTCTGAGTGAACATGGAGGTTCCCTAAATCTGCAGTTAAGTGATGAGTCGCACCCGAATCAACAAGCCAGTCATGTGCAGATGGATTGGATGCGGTAGCAAAATTAGAAGAAGGTCTGATGCTATTTCTAGTGTTGCGGTTTAGTTTTGGTGAAGGACATTGTCGAGATATGTGTCCGTAGCCTTTGCAATTGTGACACGTCAAGGATCTGACATCCAAGGGGGCTGATTGTGTGTATGCAGGACGGGGAGAAGATTGGCCGGAAAATCCACCTCGGCCACGTCCTCTCCCTCGATTGAGATTGCGACTCGCAAAATTCACAGAAGGGGAAAAATTGACAGTAACATTTTCCCTTGATAGTTGGCGCTCTTCACTGAGCAACAAGCCAACAAGATCATCATAAGAAACAGAAGCCAATCTGGCTTCAAGGGCACGAACAAAAGGACGATAAACTGGTCCGAGTCCATCAAGCACTGCTTCAACAAGGTCATCATCTGAAATTGGTTGTTGAAGTGCTGCTAATTGATTGCTAATTAGCTTAGCAGATTGAAGATAGTCTGAGATACTGTCCTTCTCTCGCTTTAGGTTGTGTAACCGAAATTTCAGATCCCTAATTTGGGACCGAGAACCAGCCGAATAGGCTTTTACCAATTTTTGGTATGCTGCGCAAGCCGTTTTTGCTCCGACAACTTGTGGTAATACACCAATCGAAAGAGAGGAGATGATCGTGCTAAGCACTTGTTGGTCTTTCTGTTCCCACGATTTGAACACTGGGTTATCAGTTCCATTGATTAATTTCTTGGCAGGGATAACTGCTTCAGGATCAATATGATCGGCCAAATCATAGCCTTTTAGCATGGGTAGAAGTTGTGTTTGCCAAAGAACAAAGTTGGTTGGTGTTAATTTTAAGGAGAAAGGATGGCTCATGGAGGAAGAAAACCCAGGAACTGTGGTTGAAACAGAAGAGAACGAGGCTTCACTAGTGTTTGCAGCGGTGGCCATGAGCAAATCGTGAAAAAAAAGAGAGAGAGAGAAAGAATTGCAGAGTTTTGAAACCACTAGGGCTCTGATACCATAAAACGATTTGCTCAACTGATTGTATATTGATTGTGAAAACCTATACTTATAGTTGTACAGAGATATGGTTACAACTGATTACATTTGAAAATATACTGAAGTGAATCAAATCAGATATGGACAATTTGATAATAACAAATAATTAAATACTAAGTCAAATATGCTTATCAGGTTTTACGGCTATGGAATTAATTGGAAGTTTGACTGTGAAAAGAGATTTGAGCATATTGTGATTTATGATTTTATATATATATATCCATCTAGAGTACTCCGGACGGGTGGTTTTGATATTTGAAGACCATGTTTAGTGAGGAACATGATCTGTGTACACAGTGTAAAGACCTAGTCGGGTATTGGCAGCGAAGTGTGGGGTAAGACCAATACGGGATTAGGCAAGGTTAAAGAGACGTCTCGACTATGTGATTCTTGATAAGTGTGGTTATGGATTGATACATAAGGGGAGAAACTCTAGAATGGATATAAGGTTTGATGTTATCGGTTATGAGTTGATTTTGATATATGGTTTTACGTTTGATTAATTACGAGTTTGACTGACTACGGATTTGGTTTTATGATTTACGTTTGTTTGATTACGATTCGGTTTGATAAAACGTTATTTGATTTGACTCGTTTGTCAAAAACATTGATATTTATTTCATGATTTGAATTGATAACATGATTTTTAAGTTTAAACTGTTATACTGTCGAAGCAATAAAATATTCGTATATGAAATATATATATTAAGTAGATTATTAAATCAATTCGAGATATTAAATATTGGTTTGGACCCAATAACCGTATTATGAATAATAAAATTTTATAGTGAGAAAGTGAAATATATAATTAAATGATTAGCGTGTCAATCAACGTATCAATTAGTTGAGAGAACTACCTAAAATAGGTAGAACTACGTGGTTTTGATTCCCGATTTAAAGATTAAAAGACGTTCGGGATACGTAGGAAGCTTGATAGAATTATCAAGTCCAAGCCAAATAATTAAATAAAACTTTAGGTGGTTTGAATAAATTATTATCTATTAGAAAATATATTCATGTTTCAGACCAATAGGCGTTAGTTATCCGTTTTCCCTTCATACCCGATGCCGTTTTGGATCGGGTGTGACAATATTAGGGCGGTAAAATGAAATTATTAGGGGGAAAGCATTTTTGTTTTCAGGAAAGACCCCGCTTTTTTTCCAATTAATAATATATAGTAGCATAAAACTGTAATTTTTTTTGTACGCACAAAATTTTAATTTTGATCATTAGTAAGGAATGTGAGATTTATTAAAACTACTAAAATCATACACTTAATTAGAGTATTTTACTATCTTTGTTAAAAGTTTTTTTTAATGCTTGTTATTTTTGTAGTCATATATGTTGATACTTTCTTTAATTTTTTTTAATCATATATGTTGATACTTAAAATTTAGGAAGACTAATTTTACAATAAATCTTCAAAGTTTATGTTTTTTTAAAAAAAATTCAAATTTTATGTTTGCTTGTTATTTAATTAAGCCAACATTATTGAATCATATTTAAAAATAATTTTTTTTGAACCATAAATGTCACACCCGACCCTAAACGACCTCAATCGGCATCGGGTGTGAAATAGAAAGATCATAATCAATACTTAGAAGTTTCCAATTTATCCAAATATCATTATATTACAATTGCAATACCAAAGTTCTAACCATAAAACTTCCAAACCTCGCCTAATCGGTCGGTAACCTTCTCTCTATCATGTACTTTCGCACCTAAAAACATTAAAACATTTAAAAAGGTGATACAAAAATCTCAGTAAGAAACTATCAGCTATAAAAACCAACTTTACTTAACATAGCTACATATATATATTTATAAAGGGATTTAATCAAAACCTTATAAAATATACGCAAAACGTAAATTCATAATATAGTCAAAGGATTAAACCAAAAACCAAAAATATATATAATCTTGTATCCATTCTTGAGTTCAAAACCTTATAAAATATTGTAATCAAATAAGTGTTTTATCAAACCAACTCGTATTTAATCAAACGTAAAACCTTATATCAAAATCAATCATAACCGAAAACATAATCCAAATGAACTTAAAACATTGTATCCATCCTCGAGTTTCTCCCCTTAAGTATCAATCCATAACCACATATATAGTCGAGACGTCTCTTAACATTGCCTATCCCATATGGTCTTACGCGATACTTTTTTGCCATACCCAATAGGTTTTCAAACTGTGTACACAGGCCATGTCCCTCACTGAACATGGTCTTCAAATATAAAAACACTGATCCGGATAACTCTCGATGGATATAAAATCATAAAATCATAACGTACTCAAATTTTCTTTCACAATCAAATTTCAAACTATTTCATAACCATAAATCGTTTAGCTTCAGCTAGCTCTTTTGTAAAAATAACCACAGTTATTCAAAATATCAATTCGTAATCAATAAAAATTTCAAAGTTAATCAATCAAATTAAGCCTTAAATCAACATAATCAAGTAAAATCTGAAATTCACATAGAAGCATAATCAATAGCTTCATTTGAACCGTAATTTCACAATAAAAAGCAAAATCATGAAAAACCTCAATTTTACAAAATTCCTGCATAACCCTAAAATATCAATTTCTGAAAATTCTTTGCTTATATATATATCAATATACATAAAACTCAAAATATAGTTGATAGTTACTTACATTGGCTACTAATTGAAGAAAATACACCCGATTGATTCACCTCTAAATGCTGTCTAAGACGTTTCCCTCCAAACACTGCCGAAATTTAAAAACTCTTCGGTTAGGACTTGGATCTATACATAAGGATGCTATGGTTACAATTTCGAGTGATTCGGACGGTCGAATCTCCGTAAATCAAAAAAAACGGTGGAGAAACGGTTCAGAGAAAACTGATGAATTTAAAAGGAAATAGAAAAAGAAAAGAGAAGAAGATAACGCCTCGAATATCCCGGAAGGCTTTGGAGATATATATCCAAATTCGGCAAAAATCTCGTTTGGTCCTCCATCTTTATATAATCTTTTAAAAATTACCTTAAACTTTTAATACACACATAAAACCATCGAATTAACTCCAAACTTTTTCTATTGCACCAAATTAATATCACACACCTAATAATTATAATATATACTAATATCAAAATATAAATTTTAGAAATTTAGACACGGACGTGACAATAAAAATAATTTTTAGTGTCTAGTTAAAAAAAAGTACAACTTGTAAATTACTAGATTATAAAAGGCATAAATGAATAATATGATGTTGAATTTCTTAAGATGAGATAAAATAAAAGTGTTTTTAAATTAAAAAGTACTAGTATATTTTTTTTGTCAATGCAATATTTAAATCGTTTTTAATTTTAACAAAAAAAAAAATGCTATTTCTTAAATATGTAATTAAATTTTTAGAAATGCCAACAATAAATTACAAATGTGAATTATAAAAAAGTCACATAAATAGATAAAAAACTTATGGTAGAATTTTTAATTATAAGGACAAAAAAAAATATTTTCAACTTTAAAAATATTGGAACACTTTGTATTGATACAAAATCTAATTTATCGTAACTTTAAAAATTGTCCATGTTTTTTTAATCTAAAGTAACGAAGTTTCAATTTTTTAAAATGTTATTAAGTGATTATAAAACACGAGACAAACGTAATTGAATTTTTAATATAAGGACAAAATGAAAATGTGTTTTCAAATTAAAAAATTACCTTAACACTTTTTAGGGATATAAAATTTCACACGTCTTTAACTTTTAAAAATGCCGATGCTTTTTCCAAAATAGCGCCATTAAATGATTATAAAAGGGGACACCAATTAAAAAACGTGGTTGATTTTTAAATACGGGGATAAAAATTAAAAAAATATTCAAATAAAAAAATACGGAGACACTTGTTCACGACGCAAATTCTAAACTGTTTTTAATTTTAAAAAAGTGTTAATGTTTTTTTCAAAAGCGTAGTTAGTTTTTTAAAAAGACCAACTTATAATAAAAAGTGTCTTTAAGAGACGGTAAAGACCGACATAGATACAAAAGTGTCGCTAAATTTTAAAATATAGAGACATATCCTAAAAAACGTCGCGAAAAATGTGTCGTAGTAGACCTTTTTTTTTGTAGTGTATATAAAATAAAATTGTAGATGAGGAATTGTCTTAATAATGGTTCACTGCATTTTTTTCACAAAAATGGCAAATGCCTTATCCATAAAAACTCACAAGATTTCATCAGTGCTTGCATAATTATTTATATTTATGTTTATAAAAATATATTATAATTTATATATATATATATATATATATATTATATCAGGCTGGATCGGGCCAATGTAAAATTGGTAAAACTCAAGCTCGCCCAATTGTTGGCGGGCTTATACGAGTTTGGGCCAACCTGGGTCTGACAGCATTTTTATGTGTCCAAACCCAGTTAAATGGGCATGGGCCTGGGCGGGCCGGACGGCCGAGCTCGTTGACCCATGCCCAGGTCTATATATAAGAACTTAGAAATTTCTCTTATACTGTGTGCCTGCACATCACCTCAAAATCTGATGTGGTGTGTCATGGAAAATAGAAACATGACACCAAAAAAAAAAAAAAATCTAAATTGAGTTTTTTCGTTGGATAAGTATAATTTATCTAACAAAACCAAATAACTTTTATCTCTCTTCTGAAGATTCAACTCCGGCAAGATTACAACTCTAGACGGTGCTGCTAATATTTTTCTGATCGTTCTTTTCCGACAAGCACCACTTCTCTATCCATTTTCTTCTTCCACCACCTTTGATCGTTTTTCTTTGTCTTTTTTTTTTGGTCGTCGTGACAATAACTCTACTAAAAAATCATTCAAGTTTTTTGGATCTGAATTTTTATTTTAAGTCTAGAAAAAGAAAGATGTTTTTTAGAAAACCCATAAAAGATTTGAAGTTTTTGGATCTGAATTTTAATCTTTTTTAAAATTTTTAGTTCAAAACCAAATTGAATTGAAGTTCATACAACCACCACTGATGAGTTTTAATTGGATTTATACATATTTTAAAATGTTTTTGAATCTGAATTTTAAATTTTTAACAAGTTTTAATCCAAAACCCAATTGAATTGAAGTTCATACAATCATAGATCTGTGTCTTTGAGATGAGTGAAACTCAGGTAAAAAAAAAAGAGGAAAAAGGTTGAAAGTGGCGGTTTCAAGAGGAAGGTCATGATAAAGGCAAATGGAAGATAAGCTAAGTCAATTAATGGTTGTCACGTCCAGGTTTAAAAAAAATATAATAATTTTTAATCTTTTATTAGTCAACATAAATTATAATATATCGTTTGAGAGTGTTAATTAATTGGGTTTAATTTAATGGTTTAGTTGTAAATAAAAAGTTTTGAGTTAATTTTATAAAAACGTTATAAATTAAAGGGGCTAAAATTAATATTTTTCAATTATTAGTACAATAAGTTGTAGTTGAAAAAATACTTATTAAAAAAAAAAGGTAAAGAATAATTAAGAATAATTAATTAATTATATTAAAGTAAGTGGAGTAGTTTTGTATTCATAAATTCATACATGCATGTAAATATATATGTGTCAATTAGATATATACACATGACTTTTATATAGGTGTATGTATCAACTATTTATAAAGCATGGTTTTTACACGTACATGTGTTAATTAGATAAAAATCGAAGGCTTAATACATCAGTTGTCCCCTAAACTTGTCCAAAATAGTTGATTGGCACCCTAAACTTACATGGTGTTCCTTAGCCCCCTAAACTTTCTTAAAGTGTCATGATTAGGTCCCTAAATCTATAAAAACGCCATAAAAATGTACAAAATAACAAGTTAAGTTGTTTTAAAGACATATAATCACGAATTAAGCCTTGAATTTTTAAGTTTTGAATTTTTATACGGATTTAAACAAATTGCAATGTAGGTCACTTTAAACAAGTTCAGGGGGCAAATGGATTACTATAAGCAAGTTCAGGGAGCCAATAGGTCAGTTTAAACAAATTGAGATGGCCAATATGTTATTTTAAGCAAGTTGAGGGAGCTAACGAGACGCTATGTAAGTTCAGGGAGCCAATCAATCTTTTTGGACAAGTTCAGGGGGCTTTTGATGTATTAAGCCAAAAACGAAAGTTCCAATAATACATCATTTATTTATATACAGTATATATATTTTGGGTGTTGCCCAATATATGTATAAGTTTATGCCTTGGTATTATACTAATTGAGGGGGAAATGGAAATATAATTATGGAGAAAAGGAACTTTTTTTTGAATGAAAGGCTGGGACGAGGTTAAGCAGAGAATTTGGGCATCCCAACTATGTTGGCACCCCCTAGCGCTATACTTAACCAAACCCGAATATTATTAAAAAAAGAAGAAAGTACAAAGAGAAAAGAAGTTACAAAAAACGTAAATGAGCAATGTTACATAAGTCATTGAAAATGTAAGATTGGCAGAAGTCGGGGGCCGAGTTCCACCACATCAGACTAGATGCCGTGACTCCATAGCGGGCTAGGGAGTCGGCTGCTCCATTTCCTTCTCTGTAGATATGCGTGATGTTGATCTCCATTTGCTCACAAATTTGAAGACATCTCAGCCAGCTTTGTCTAACGGTCCAAGGTACCAGCGAGGATCTATGGCGGAGCAAGTGAACCACCATACTGGAGTCAGTTTCAATCCATAACCGAACCCATTGTTTCTCCCAAGCCATCTCAATGGCGAAGATGACCGCTTGAAGTTCTGCAAGGTGCGCAAAACTGTCCATAATCGGGAAGGCAAAGCATCCCCTAGCAAAGCCTCTGCAATTCCTGAAAATGCCTCCAGCCCCCGCCGGACCTGGCGTTCCTTCAGCCGACCCGTCGGTGTTTACCTTGATCCATCCCGGCCTAGGAGGGATCCAGCGCACAAGCTTATAGTCCGGGGCAGGCGGCGGCCGGCTTCTAGCGACATACTCCGATTCCTGCAGGTGGGAACTGAGTTTGCTAAGCGTAATTTGGATTGAAGGGAGTTCTTCTTCGAACATAGCCTTATTTCTGATTCGCCAGATTAGCCAGGGACAAGTTACTAACGCCAAAGACCAGTTGGCAGAGCAAGCACGTCTCATCCGACGATTAAGTAGACCTTCGAAGAAAGAGCTGAAGTCTGCAGCCGGGGTGATGCAGGTTTCGAACCTGATACTAATAAAATTCCACAAGGCGGAAGCAAACGGACAATGCATGAAGAGGTGGTTTATAGATTCCACACTACCTTTGCAAAGAATGCATCTGGAAACACAAATGAGCCCAAATTTATTCAGAACATCATGTGTCGCAATTTTCCCGTGTAGGATTTTCCAGCAGCAGACAGATCTCGAGGGCGGGATATGTTTTTTCCATATAGGTCTAGCCCAGGGCACCAGCGCTGCCTGAGGCGAGAGATGATCAAAAAACTGTCTAACTGTAAACCGACCAGAGACAGCAGGCTTCCAGATACACATGTCTGAGTCGTCCAATCCACGTCTGACCCGAGTTATGTTCTCTCGTATGGTAGACGGCAAGAAATCAATGTTGATCCATAGATCACCAACAAGATAACCATTAACACAATCATACATACCCGTTTGCTGCTTAGCCGGTAGGTTCAGCTGGTCCGCCACTGTAGGAAGAATCCATTCATCGGTCCAGAAGTTCAGCGCAGTATTATTACCTATCCACCATAGGATTTGACTTTTAATAAGCAGAAAGCAGGCTTTGCAGGATGTCCAGACAGAGGAGTTTACCAGATATTTCCGCGGCTGGCCCGAAATGAATAAGAAACGCTGCTTAAGGAGGTTTATCACGAACGAGCTGCCTTGCACCAGCTCCCAGCACATTTTGCCAAGCAAGGCTAAATTGCAAAGGCGGAAATTCTGTATACCCAACCCACCGCCATCCATATTTTTACCATAAACCGACCAAGAAACAGTGATTAGCTTTCGATTTTCGCGGGTTCCCGTCCAGAGGAAGTTACGCGTCGCCTTGTTGAGCTTGCGAAGAAGCGAGGCAGGCCACCGATATATCAAAAAAGAGTGTATCAGAGCTCCAGATAAGGAAGATTTTATTAACATTAACCTGCCAGCAAATGAGAGCGCAGACCCCTTCCAAAAGCTAAATTTGCTTAGAAAACGGTCAGCCAGGGGGAGCAGATGGCGACTCTTTGGCGCTCCCCTGAAAAGGGGACCCCAAGGTAAACAAAGGGTAAGTCAGCTGACCGAATTCCCAGAGTATTGGAGAGCTGGTTAGCACGGGGACGGGAGACATTGCTGCTGAAGTAGATAGCCGATTTTTCCCAACTAACTACTTCACCTGAGATCAAGCCATAAAAACTGAACAATTCTCTGATACATCGAATGTTTCTTTTAGAAGCTTTACCAAACAGAAGCATATCATCAGCATAAAGCAGGTGAGAAGGAAAGCTAGCATTACCCGTGTACTGCATAGGGGAGAAGCTGCATGTGTCTATCAAGTGAGCCAACCATCTACTGAAAAAGTCCTCAGCGATACCAAAAAGTATCAGAGAGAGAGGGTCACCCTGTCTAACCCCTCTAGAGCAGCTAATGTATCCGTGAGTAGCTCCATTTATCAGAATCGAGATTCGAGAGGATGCTAAAATGTTGAGAATCCAGTCTCTGAACCTTAAGGAGAAGCCAAAGGCTTCCATGACCGCCATAAGAAAGTTCCAGTCAAGGGTGTCGAAAGCTTTCCTGATGTCAATTTTCAAGGCCATATTCTCTCCAAAGCATCATTTTCCCATCATATTGATACCTTCCGAAGCCGCTGCGATGCATTGGTGAATGTTTCTGCCACTCATGAAGCCAAATTGGTTGTCAGAAACAATTTTAGCCGCCACGGGGGCCAGCCTTTCAGCAAGGATTTTTGAAACAATTTTATAGCTGAAGTTGCTCATTACAATAGGTCTGAACTGACTAAGCTGATTGGCCCCTTCAGTTTTTGGGATCAGAGACATAAGGCTTGAATTTAAACCTGGGAAAATGTAGCCTGTATCAAAAAAATTCAGAACCATGTTGCAGACATCTGTGCCTATCACTCCCCACAAATGTTGATAAAAGAACCCACTGTATCCGTCAGGCCCCGGCGCGCTATCTTTATTTAGCGCAAAAACAGCAGCTCGAATTTCCTCCACTGTCGGTCTTGCTGTTAAAAGGTCATTCTCAAGATCGGAGATTAGAGCCGGAATTACCGTCGCTATGGGGGCGAGGTCAGCAAGGGCAGAGCTACAAGTGAAAAGTTCAGAATAGTAACTCACAACATGTTGAGCATTCCTTTCTGGATCAAAATTGAGCTCACCGTCGATCTCAATTCCTGTCAATCCGGCCTGATTCTTTCTAATTTTAGCAGCCCGGTGGAAGAACCGCGTGTTACGGTCACCCGCCTCAAGCCAAGTCGCTCTACTTTTCTCTCGGAGCAGCAGTTCCTGTCTATGAAGCTGAAGGTCGAGGTCTACCTAAGCCGAAACTCCCAATGCTTTGAGACTGTTCGAGAGGCCAGAAGTGGAAATTTCATTTTGAATATTTCCAAGCCGCTGTGACGCCTCCTCTATGTTTACCTCGACTCTTTCGAAAACCGTGCGATTCCAGGCTCGGAGAATTGGACGCAGGGTTTTCAGTTTATGGCAAAGCAGCTGTGTGGGGGGCAACGATAGCTGAGAGGTGGCCCAATGCGAAGCAATGACCGCATCCAGTGAAGGGTGAGTGGTCCACATAGTTAAGAATCGAAACCTGGACACACGGGGGGAGCCAGCGCTACAGTGAGCCAGAAGGGGGCTATGGTCTGAACTATGGCGAGGTAGAGCAGAACACACAACCCGATCCCAGAGATCCAAAAATGACTTCGACGACAAACCACGGTCAAGTCTGCATTCAACATGCGCTGAACCCGTTCTACCATTTGTCCAAGTGTACTGTAATCCCGTGGTGTTCAATTCCCAGAGCCGGCAGTCTCGAATGAAGCCTCTAAAATCAGCACAAGAGGAGTTCGAGGGCCTACTACCAGTTTTTTCGTGGGCGCTGGTCACCGCATTGAAGTCTCCTAGGATAAGACGATTGTCTCCCCTTGATAGCCGAAGCAGATCTGACCACAAATCCCGCCTACCCAAAGCCGAGGTGCTGCCATAAACAAAGGAAATATGTGCAGTTTTATTCAACTTCGTAAAGGAAAGTGTGATGTGCTGTTCATGATTGCAAATAACTGAAATACTGTTAACATAATTGGACCGCACAAAGACCCAAAGAGAGTTATTTCTGTTTGCGGAAATCAAGGTCAACCCCAGTGAAAGCCAAACCGAACTAGGGACACTGTCAATGCTTACCATTGGCTCTGCAAGACAAATAAGATCAGGTCTGTGCATCTGGCTGAGCAGTTTCAGAGCACGCTGAGTCCTGTGGTTGCGAATTCCCCGACAGTTCCAAAAAAGCGCTATCATTGATAGCGTTTGGGAGGTCTGCTTCGCCTTTTCGAGCGAGCTTCCATCTGAACATGTGTAACCTTTTCTTTTTTCTTAACCAAGGCCCATTTCGCCTCCTCAGACTCTGCTTCCCCCTGTGAAGCCTCCCCCTCGACCATTTCCATGTCCGCGTTCAATTTTAACTGAATTGGTATCTCAAGGTTTTTCCAGCCGCTGTCTGTAGGAGAGGGGTTAGGATGTTTGGGAATCTCGGGGAGAGAAGTCCCCAAACCCACGCTGCTATCCGAACAATCACTATTTCCGTCACACTTTTCACCCCAACTCTGATTCGCAAGTGGATCTCCAGCGGATTTATGCACCACCATTTGTAAATTCTTCTGCTGAGGAAAACTGACCCTAGCGTGTTCCTGTGGAGTTACTGATTCATCCCTTGGCTCTGGCTGCCTAGATGGCGATCTGTGCTTACTTTTCTTCCCTTCCCTGTTTGGCTCAGGACGGGAGTTAATATTCCTCCTACAGAACACTGCTGAGTGACCAATGGAGGAGCAGATGGTACATAAGGCTGGCAGGTGCTCATATTCTAAGAGAACCCACTGCATATGACGGTCAGTATCAACTCTAAGTTTTGTTTGAACTTCCTTTGCCAAATCCACATCCACAAGGACTCTGGTATAGTGCCCAAATTCCCCATTCACAGTATTGTTATCAAAACGAATTGGAACACCAACAGCTTTTACAATACTAGCTAAAATTCTAGTATCCCAAAATTCCCAGGGCAGATTGTATAAACGGACCCATACCTGAGCTGAGGTAGATTTGTGTGTGTCTGGATTGAATCTTGGTGCCCACGAGGTGAATCGCATGATGCCTGGACGCAAAGAGAGAGCTCCAGTGCTCCAAATAGCCTGAATTAACTGAGAGGTAGGCATAATGATGTGGTAGAAGCCTTTCCCTAGGGAGATCAGCTTCCAATCCATATTCCTCTTCCAAATTTGGTTCAGCTTTGCCTTTAAATCAGAAGGCTTCCATGGGGAGTCTCCCTTAGAGAGTGAGAATCTCCCAATTACCGAGTGTTGACAAGAAAGAACTCTCTCATCGTATATTGATGCACGTTTTACGTATACGTGCATGTGAAGGCAAGTGTACCTTAGTCATGTACCAAGTAATAAAGTGTAAGTAGAGTATCGTTCCCACGAGGATGGTGATTATAAGTATTAATCTTTTTGCTCACTATCTATTATTTAAACAACCGAAATGTAGAGTTTGTTGGACAACCAAGCTAAGACTTTAAGCAAGAAATGAAATGAGAATTACACAAATTACGTGAGGAATTACTTATAATGAAAGAAACTAAGGCTTTTAGCTTCACTTAACCTTTTTGCTTGGTAATAACACTTAACCCCTTTTAAGTTGTTTTATCCTTCTTAAGATGGCGATTTTTCTTATTAACTATTAGTTCTCGAGATTGGTTCTAAACTCTTGACTAATTACTTTCCCTTGGTCCGGCTCAAGTAATTAATCAAGAGAAGCATTAAGTCTTCTTAGTTCCAAACCTTCGATTTATTACTTTCCCTTGGTCCGGCTCAAGTAATAAATCTAAGATTTGTAATAAGATTTAATCTAAACTTTTTTAACCTACTTTACCTTGGTCCGGCTAAAGTGATTACTTAAGATTCAAGAAAAACCGCTCAAGTAATTAGTTCTAAACTTTCGATTAATTACTTTCCCTTGGTCCGGCTCAAGTAATTAATCCAAAGAAGCATTAAGTTTTCTTATTTCCAAGCCTTCGATTTATTACTTTCCCTTGGTCCGACTCAAGTAATAAATTAAAGATTTGTAATAAGATTCATGAAAAACCTTGGAAAACCAATAAGCCACACTAAATGGTCATTAGGTCCAACTTATGAATTTTGATTAATCAATTTAATCACGGTCAATATAAACGATTAATTATATCCAAGTAGAGAGTTGGCCCATCTCCTACAAGCATTAAGAATCATAAGTTAGTTCTCAAAAAAGGATAAAGATAACTTAAATAGGTTAAACGTAATTACCACATAATTAAGGTTAAGATCCACTTTTAGCCTTAGTTAAGAGGGGTTTAGCCCATCATTAGATTAAAACACACTTTAGAAAGATAGATAATAGAGTTCATATTAATAAAAGAGATCAAAGTTTAGAAGAAACCGTAATGACGATTACCGAACGAACTTCTTCGGTAACTTGAAACTTACTTTTATTAGATGAACTTTTGCACAAACAACACTCTAACAACAATAACAACAATACAAATAACTGATTCTTAAGGAGAAGAATCAAAATAACATTATAGAGGGAGGAATTAAGCCTAAGCTTGGTGTGTCTTCAAATGGCACCCAAGGCCTCCTTTTATAGTAAAATGGTACACAAAATTCCAAAGACCAAGTCATCCTTATGGCCTCCCACTCCTTATCATCTGAATTTAGCATTAAGAGAGCATGGGGGAAGATTTTAATAATTTAGGAGTTGAAATGTCAAAGGAATCTTAGGCTTCAACATATTCATCAACTTTGGATAATTTTCTGGGCCTGATGCACTTCGAATTTGGAGATGATTATTTTTAGACATTTGTTCATCTTTCTCTTAGCTTTCCAACGCATTTTGAATCGCCTCAATCCGAGTCCGTATGAGGGAGATAAGTTGAAAATACAAAAATGTGTCAAATCTGTCCTAGTGTGAACAATTGGACTTTATTTTACAGCACCTATCCGCGACGAAGTGCACGCTGGGTGTCACTAAAACTCCTTTTTCTGGTCCCTTTTACTCCCGAGTTGCCGCCTTAAGCCCCGACTTGGTTATTTGTGCCGAAAACCTTGTGAAAGTGCCTAGAAAACACACAAATTGGCTTAGATACATAAAATGAAGAAAATATACATAAACCATTATTAAAATTTATTAAAATGGTACAAAATAACTAGTAATTAAATACTAAAAATGCTATAAATTACGACGATAACATATATCGATTGTTGGATTCTAATGGCCTTGAATCCTCCTTCATCCGAGATACGAGGTGGGCTTGTGGTCGGGATTGCCGCCGAAGGGATTGTCTGCGTCAAAACTGACGCGAAAGAGGGCTGCGATACGCCGGACGATAGGATGTCGGGGACGGTTTTGTGAGTCGAAGAGAGTGAGGAGGAGAACTTTTCGAAGGCGGGTCTGCTAAACAGATGAGCTATCGAGAAAGAGGCGGCGACCGCCATGATCGCCGGCTCTTCAAATATAGCATCTCTGGGGAAAAGGAATTTTAAGGCTTCTCAAATTAATGGTAATTATTTGATAGATTCAAAAGAGAGATTTTCTCTTTCAGAAATTCAAAATTTTGTAACGGAAATCTCTCTTTTATTTTTATTTATATATATGATACTATATATTTTTATTTTTATATATATGTATTTTTTTTTCTCTTTTTTTTGACTTTATATATATAAATATCAATATGAATTTTATTTATATGTATATATATATATAGAAAGTATGAAATATACGAAAATAGAGAGGTATAACCGTTATATATCGGTAGAAGTGTTTGTCTGAATTTCGTATTTATTGTGAATCATCATCTCAAGCATATTGGTTACTAATTACCTCATGAATTTAGGGGGAACAAAAATGGTATTTATGAAGGGAATGCGGCTTGTAACATGGTGAAATGAATGGAATGCCTAGGCTCGAAGGGGTGAACGACGGAAAATATGTTTAAGGTGGGCTATCATTTTGAGTATGAAATGTGGGGGTAAAACAAGGAAGGCCTTAATCATGTCGTGTTTTGAGCTAGAAGCGTGAGGTTTTGACCGGTATTTGATGCAAATTCTCAAGTTTCGTGTAATTATGGAACACTCGTGAGAAAAAAATGAAGCATTAGTGAATGCTTTTTAAATTAGGCTCAAAAACTCACTTTGGAAAGGTAATGTGTGCCAATTAACTCAATTTTATTCCTCAAAATGTAAATGTCGATTTGTTAAATACTGAGTGAAATCAAAAAAATTTACGTATTCAAAATAGTCCCAAATTCGTTTACAAAATTTAAGATTTTCAAATAAAGTTTCACCCTATCAAAATTTAACATTTATTCTAGACAAAATTTTGTTTGATTTTCTTGTTCGATTAAAGCAAAACTTTAGAGTGGGGTTTTTATTCAAAATTATTTAACAAACATATTTATTTAAAAGCTAAATAAAGATAGTAAAAATAAAGAGAAAAATAAAGGTGGTGAAAATAAGGTGCAAAATAACACCAAAGTAAAAATAAAGTGTAAAACAACATTAAAATTAGAGGTACGTCACACGACTGAAACAAAAGTACGAAAATAACAATAAAAGAGAAAATAAAAATAACGTTCTATCCTTTACTCCCATCCCCCTTTAGTGTAGTATTTAGTCCCGAAATGCGAAATAAAAACTAACACTAAAGTAGAAAGTAAAGGATAGAAGGACTCCCTGTCGAAGGCAACTGTGAGGATTATAGTGTGTGGGGTTGATCAGATGTAGAAATTAAATGCTTAATGGAGGTTATCGCTAGAAAAGTCACCGGAGATGGATGGAGGGATGGACGGCTGCGCTGCAAAAGAAGAGAGAAGAAGTTAGAAATAAGGAAGAGAACAAAAGTGGGGCATTAAGCCCTCCTAATCACCCACCTCTGGAACTTTACACTTCGACGAGGTGATGTTCACCTCGTCGAGGTGAGGAGTTCCAGAGACTTGCAAAGTCTCTGGAACTTTACACTTCGACGAGGTGTGTACACCTCGACGAGGTGTACCTGTAGCCTCTTTTTTTTTTTTAAATACGAAAAACAAAATTGAAATAAATATATATTAGAAAAGTAACAGTGAAAGTTGAGATAAAGAGGTTAGAAATATCGGGTTGCCTCCCGACAAGCGCTAAGTTTAACGTCGATCAGCTCGATGTTATTGAGTGGCTAGTTGCTCGTGGTCGGGGCATTGAGGTATACGACAGAATCGTTCATGATTGTGTCTCCGGCCTCGTATAGTTTCACTCGTTGTCCGTTTACTTTGAATGGTGCCACACCTTCTCATTGAACCACGACCACTCCCGAAGGGAATGTTTCCGTTACTTCATACGGCCCGTGCCATCTCGACTTCAACTTACCGGGAAAAAGTCGTAACCGAGAGTTGTATAGAAGAACTTTATCCCCCGATTTGAATGTTCGTGGAATGATATGCTTGTCATGCCAACGTTTAGTCCGTTCTTTATATAATTTCGCGTTTTCATATGACGAAAGGCGGAATTCATCGAGTTCGTTGAGCTGCATCAAACGTTTTTCTCCTGCAGAACACATATCAAAATTTAAAAACTTTAGAGCCCAAAACGACTTGTGTTCTAGCTCTACGAGTAGATGGCATGCTTTTCCGAAAACTAGACGATATAGTGAGGCACCTATAGGGGTTTTAAAAGCCGTCCTATAGGCCCACAACGCATCGTCTAACTTAATCGACCAATCCTTTCGGGATGAATTTATCGTTTTTTCTAAAATGCTCTTTAATTCCCGGTTTGATATTTCAACTTGACCACTTGTGTGGGGATGATACGGGGTGGCTACCCGATGGGTGACTCCGTATTTCACCAACAATTGGTCAAATTGCTTGTTGCAAAAGTGCGTGCCACCATCACTAATGATTGCTCTGGGTGTTCCGAATCTAGTGAAGATGTTTTTCTTTAGGAACTTCGTAACCACCCGAGCATTATTAGTAGGTGAAGCAATCGCCTCTACCCATTTGGATACATAATCAACTACAACAAGCACAAATTGGTTACCAAATGAATTCGGAAAAGGACCCATAAAATCAATGCCCCACACATCAAAAATTTCACAAACCAATATACTCGATAGGGGCATTTCGTGTCTACGTGATATGTTACCCATTCGTTGGCACTTATCGCAAGATTTTACGAATGCATATGCATCTTTAAAGATCGTAGGCCAATAAAACCCACATTGTAAGACTTTGGCAGCCGTACGGTTTGGACCGTGGTGGCCACCGGGTTCACGTGAGTGACAAAACTCAAGTATAGATCTTACCTCTTCTTCTGGAATACACCTACGAATTACATTGTCTCCACAAACCCTAAAAAGGAAAGGCTCATCCCATAGATAGTGTTTTGCGTCGGTGAAGAACTTACGTCTTTGTTAGTATGTGAGCCCGTGAGGAAGTATATTACCTGCTTTAAAGTTTGCGAAGTCGGCGAACCATGGTAATGTTGATACGCTAAACAATGATTCATCTGGAAAGAACTCCTTGATCTCTCTTTGCACGTCGGTTTTATGTGGTTCAGACTCCAATCGTGAAAGGTGATCGGCAACCACATTAGCTACCCCTTTCATGTCTCGTATCTCCAAATCAAATTCCTAGAGTAGGAGAACCCATCTTATCAATCTTGGTTTTGCATCCTGTTTAGATAAGATATATTTTAGTGCGGAATGATCAGTGTAAACAATAACTTTAGAGAGCACAAGATAAGAACGAAATTTATCAAAAGCGAAAACAATTGCTAGTAGCTCCTTTTTGGTTGTTGTATAATTTTGTTGTGCTTCATTCAACGTCCTACTAGCAAAGTATATCGGTTGAAAATTCTTATCTTTCCGTTGTCCCAAACATGCTCCAACTGCCAAATCACTAGCGTCACACATTAGTTCAAAAGGTAAACTCCAATCGGGACTAATCATTATTGGTGCATCAATTAACTTTTCCTTCAATAGTTCAAAAGCGGATAAACATTCATTGGAAAATTTAAACTCAACATCTTTCATCAATAGTTGGGTCAATGGCTTTGAAATTTTCGAGAAATCTTTTATGAAACGCCTATAGAATCCTACATGTCCTAGAAAGCTTCGGATAGCCTTAACAGAATTAGGCGGTTGCAATTTTGCAATCACCTCCACCTTCGCCGGATCTACTTCTATGCCTTGACATGATACTTTATGGCCTAGAAAAATCGATTCATTAACCATAAACTGACATTTTTCCCAATTTAGAATCAAATTAGTATCTTCACATCTTTTAAGCACTAGTTCCAAATTATGCAAGCAACTATCAAATGTTTTTCTAAACACGGAAAAATCGTCCATGAAAACCTCCATGAATTTTTCAATCATGTCATCAAAAATTTCCATCATGCACCTTTGAAAGGTAGCCGGGGCATTACATAATCCGAAAGGCATTCTACGATAGGCAAAAGTTCCATATGGGCATGTAAAAGTTGTTTTCTCTTGGTCGCTTGGAGCAACCGGGATTTGCATGTATCCGGAATAGCCATCTAAATTACACATATAAGCATGTCCCGACAATCTTTCAAGCATTTGATCGATGAAAGGTAAAGGAAAATGGTCTTTCCGAGTGGCATCATTCAATTTTCGGTAATCAATACACATGCGCCACCCGGTTACCTTTCTTACCGGAATTAGTTCATTTTTTTCATTAGCTTGAACAGTTATGCCTCCCTTTTTAGGTACAACTTGTACCGGACTTACCCAACTACTATCCGAGATTGGATAGATGATACCTGCATCAAGGAGTTTTAGAATTTCAGTTTTCACCACCTCCTTCATGCTTGGGTTTAGGCGTCTTTGAGGTTGGGCCGTCGGTTTAACTTGTTCTTCCATGAAAATTTTGTGTGTACAAATAGAAGGACTTATTCCTTTGATGTCCGCCAATGTCCATCCGAAAGCTTTCTTATGATCTTTGAGCACATTAATCAACTTTTCTTCCATTTCACCTGTCAAAGAAGAAGAAATTACAACAGGTAAGTTTGAGTTTTCACTTAAAAATGCATATTTCAAATGAGATGGTAGGGGTTTAAGGTCTAATTCGGGTGGCTCTTCCAATGATGATTTGGGCCTCGGTTTGTCCCCTCGAACGATTTTCTCATACTGGTCATGGATCCACATGCATTCCTCGGGGTCATAAGTCAAGTTGGCAACTTCTCGATCTATCACGACCTCCTCTTAATTTAACCCGAGATCATTTAACATTACTTTTTCCAATGGGTCTTCACACATGTCATTCTGAAAAACATATTTAACAACTTCGTCTGTTATATCAAGAAAGTTACAATGGTCAATATTGTCGGAAGGATATTTTAAAGAATTGAAAACATTGAAAATCACTACCTCATCTTGTAACCGGAGAATTAATTTTCCTTGTTGCACATCTATAAGTGTTCTCCCGGTTGCTAGAAAAGGACGACCCAAAATTATCGGGACTCGATCATCCTCCTCCATATCAAGAACAATAAAATCAGCCGGAAAGATGAATTTATCCACTTTAACCAACACATCTTCTACAAACCCTTTGGGGTATGCAAGAGAATGGTCGGCTAATTGTAAGGAAACCTTAGTGGGTTTCGGCTCTCCTAAACCCAATTTTCGAGAGATACTTAATGGCATGAGATTTATGCTTGCTCCAAGATCACATAGAGCTCTTTCGAAATACATACCACCGATAGTACACGGGATAGAGAAACTTCCCGGGTCCTTCAATTTGGGTGGTAATTTATTGAGTAGGATAGCCGAACATCCTTCCGTTAATTTCACTGTTTCATTATCCTCCAATTTTCTCTTTTTGAAAAGTATATCTTTTAAAAATTTAGCATACATAGGCATATTTTCCAAGGCTTCCGCGAACGGAATATTTATATGTAATTTCTTGAAAATGTCGAGAAATTTGGAGAATTGCTTTTCTTGTTTCTCTTTGTTTAACCTTTGGGGAAATGGAATTTTTGTTTTGTAAGGTTGAACAAGTGGATCCGTAAAAAGCTTAGGAGGAGATGAAACTTAAGGTTGAGAAGTACTTACCTCATTCGTGGTATCTTTTACCTGTTTGCTCGGAGCCGACTGTAACTCTTTGTTGTTTCTCAATGTGATGGCTTTCACATGCTCCCTTGGGTTTGTTTCCGTGTTGCTTGGAAGGGATCCCATAGGACGTTCGGATATGGCTTTTGCTAATTGGCTTATACTCGTTTCAAGCCCTTTTGTAAACGTCTCTTGATTTCTCTTTCACTCCTCCATACCTGCAAGACGAGATTCCATTTTTGCAAGAATTGTTACAATAGTCGAAGCTTCATCACCAACATTTCTCTTTTCATTAGGATTAAATCCGGGTGGAGGTCTTTGCGGATTTTGCACATTTTGATTATTAGTCCATGAGAAATTAGGGTGATTTCTCCAACCATTATTGTATGTGTTGGAATAAGGATTAGATTGCTTAAAATTACCCACAAAGTTTGCACTAGCGGTATCCCCAAGGAATGGGTTTGCCGCTTGACAATCCTCACTCTTATGTCCATTTAAACCACATAAATCACACAAATTATTTTGGTTCAAATTAGCCATTAATAGATCCAATTTTTTATTTAACTCATCAATGCCGGATCTTGATGACGAATCAACCAAATATGTTCCCGCTCTTGTTTCGAGGTTTTTCTCCGCTTGCCAATGAGAGCACTTTCCGCCAACTCTTGTTTCAAATTAGCCTCCGTTTGGGTCTTCTTAAGGATGTTTCCACCTGCGGCGGAATCAATTGTGGCACAGTTAGCAGAAGATAAACCATTATAGAAAATACTAACCTGTTGCCACTTCTCAAATCCATGATGTGGGCATTTCTTCAATAGTCGACGGAATCGCTCCCACGCATCATATAATGTCTCTCTCTCGGTTTGGCGAAAAGAACTTATCTCGTTTTTTTACATCGCCGTTTTAGATGGAGGGAAGTACTTAGCTAAGAATTTCTTAACTAACTCATCCCATGTTCTAATGGATCCGGCCTCGAGAGAATCCAATCAGTCAGCTGCATCATCCCTTAAAGAAAAAGAAAACAATTTTAGTTTAATAGCTTATGGTGGTACCCCATTTTGCTTAAGCATAGAACAATGTTTAACAAATTTATTTAAATGGGAGTTTGGATCTTCTCTCGGATCTCCGCCAAATTGACCGGAGTTTTGTATAAGTTGGATCATTGCCGGCTTGATATCGAAGTTGTTTGCTCCAATGGTAGGTTCCACGATACTTGAATTCATGTCCAAACGGTTTGGAGTGAGTAGATCCATGATGGAACGTTCCTCTTGCGCCATGTTTGCTCTTCGATTAGCCAAGTTCCTGTGGAAAGTACGCTCAATTTCAGGATCGGGCAATAATAAAGGCCAACTCAAACTTCTTGTGTTCATAAAATAATAATAATAAAAAAACGTCTAAATTAATAGAAGCTCGACTAGATTAATATTATAATTCTACTATCCCCGGCAACGGCGCCAAAAACTTGATGCGCGTTTTATGTATACGTGCATGTGAAGGCAAGTGTACCTTAGTCGTGTACCAAGTAATAAAGTGTAAGTAGAGTATCGTTCCCACGAGGATGGTGATTATAAGTATTAATCTTTTTGCTCACTATCTATTATTTAAACAACCGAAATGTAGAGTTTGTTGGACAACCAAGCTAAGACTTTAAGCAAGAAATGAAATGAGAATTACACAAATTACGTGAGGAATTACTTATAATGAAAGAAACTAAGGATTTTAGCTTCACTTAACCTTTTTGCTTGGTAATAACACTTAACCCCTTTTAAGTTGTTTTATCCTTCTTAAGATGACGATTTTTCTTATTAACTATTAGTTCTCGAGATTGGTTCTAAACTCTTGACTAATTACTTTCCCTTGGTCCGGCTCAAGTAATTAATCAAGAGAAGCATTAAGTCTTCTTAGTTCCAAACCTTCGATTTATTACTTTCCCTTGGTCCGGCTCAAGTAATAAATCTAAGATTTTTAATAAGATTTAATCTAAACCTTTTTAACCTACTTTACCTTGGTCCGGCTAAAGTGATTACTTAAGATTCAAGAAAAACCGCTCAAGTAATTAGTTCTAAACTTTCGATTAATTACTTTCCCTTGGTCCGGCTCAAGTAATTAATCCAAAGAAGCATTAAGTTTTCTTATTTCCAAGCCTTCGATTTATTACTTTCCCTTGGTCCGGCTCAAGTAATAAATTAAAGATTTGTAATAAGATTCATGAAAAACCTTGGAAAACCAATAAGCCACACTAAATGGTCATTAGGTCCAACTTATGAATTTCGATTAATCAATTTAATCACGATCAATATAAACGATTAATTATATCCAAGTAGAGAGTTGGCCCATCTCCTACAAGCATTAAGAATCATAAGTTAGTTCTCAAAAAAGGATAAAGATAACTTAAATAGGTTAAACGTAATTACCACATAATTAAGGTTAAGATCCACTTTTAGCCTTAGTTAAGAGGGGTTTAGCCCATCATTAGATTAAAACACACTTTAGAAAGATAGATAATAGAGTTCATATTAATAAAAGAGATCAAAGTTTAGAAGAAACCGTAATGACGATTACCGAACGAACTTCTTCGGTAACTTGAAACTTATTTTTATTAGATGAACTTTTGCACAAACAACATCTAACAACAATAACAACAACACAAATAACTGATTCTTAAGGAGAAGAATCAAAATAACATTATAGAGGGAGGAATTAAGCCTAAGCTTGGTGTGTCTTCAAATGGCACCCAAGGCCTCCTTTTATAGTAAAATGGTACACAAAATTCCAAAGACCAAGTCATCCTTATGGCCTCCCACTCCTTATCATCTGAATTTAGCACTAAGAGAGCATGGGGGAAGATTTTAATAATTTAGGAGTTGAAATGTCAAAGGAATCTTAGGCTTCAACATATTCATCAACTTTGGATAATTTTCTGGGCCTGATGCACTTCGAATTTGGAGATGATTATTATTAGACATTTGTTCATCTTTCTCTTAGCTTTCCAACGCATTTTGAATCGCCTCAATCCGAGTCCGTATGAGGGAGATAAATTGAAAATACGAAAATGTGTCAAATCTGTCCTAGTGTGAACAATTGGACTTTATTTTACAGCACCTATCCGCGACGAAGTGCACGCTAGGTGTCACTAAAAAATTGCTTAGAGTTTTTAATGAGTTGTTTTAATTAAAAAATTGATCCTTCCAAAGTTTTGATTGTACTCAATTAACCATGTGAAATTAATTAGGTCATTAATTAAAATTTAAAGTATAAATTGAAAATATATAAAATTTTATACTAGTTGTCCTTTGGATTTAATAATGTGAAATTCGGTATTAATAGACTCTTAGCAGTGCACGAGTTTAAATGTATAATGAGTCAAAACACAACTAAGTCGGTTTAAAATTAATATCTCAGCGACCGAAAATAATCCAATAAGAATATTTCGATTATTTTAAATTCTATCAATAAAATAGTTTGAGCAACCTTAATTTATGGAGTTAAAATAGAAGGATTAATACTGATATTTATCAGTTAGAGTCGGTATATAGTAGAATATAAAATTTCTACAAGAGTTTGAATATAAATTAGTACAAGTAGACTTACGACCCGTAACGAGTCTAACTGAATGAACGTTGTGGTTATACTTGTTTTCGATTGCAACCTTATGGTTTAAAAATTTACAAAATGGTACCTTGAGGTTCATTCCATTAGCAAACACATACCAAATTGACTAACGGTGTTAAAAGTCAAAGGAAAAAGAGTTAATTTGGTCCTGATATTTATTTATTTTATAAATTAACCCTCTTATTATCTAATTAGCACAAACAAACCCCAAAAAGAAAAACAAAAATCAAATACACCTTCTTCTCCACGTCTCTAATTTTTTACTTTTTTTCTTATTTCTCTCTCTAAAAATGCAAAACCCCATGAAGCTGTATCACATTAAAGAAACACAAACCTAAACTTCTTATTATGAAATTAAAAAAGAAATTGAACTATTCAGAAAGTAAAATCTAATGTTTATAATATTGAATTCATGCATCAGAAATCAAAGAGTTGTTATAAGCAAAGAAACAAACAAATAATTAATAATTTAATATACATCACAAGACAAATAAAAATAAAAGATTAACTCCAAGGTCAAACAACAAAGGTTGTGCCCAGTTGAAGAGGTTAAAATACTTCATTCCAAATCATATTTGGAAGAAGAGGTTTGCTCGAGAGTTATCATAATCTTAAAAAATGTGGATTTTTAATAGAATATGAATTAAAAATTAGTTTTAAAAATATTAGTTTTTAATAAATTATTATAAAATGAGGATTAAATATGTAAGATTATAACCGACATGTCAAAATTATTATTAACTGTTACTTTAACCCTTCTAAATATTAATTATGTCTAAAATATTTAGTGTATTACTGATACAAATTCTTTTAAAATGCTAAAATTAAATCTGCTGCCTATAAGTTAATCACAATTTACTTTTATCAAATTGTCTAAAATAATTTATTGTGTTATTAATATAGTTACAAAAAAACCAGCAAAAAAATGTACGAAACTGCTTCAATTTATCGACAAACTTATTTAAAAGGTCCAATGTGACGGCTAAATAATAATCAAACAAATCTTTTCAAATTTTCGATATTGATGACTTAAATTGATCTTATTTGGAAACGTTAAGGATAAATTTACACAATGTTTAGTCCCCCTATTTTAAAAAAGACATTATAATGTGACTATCTTTTGTTACTGTTAAATTTTTTGTCCTTTTATTTTTTTAACCGTTATATTCGGTATAAATAGATAACCAGAAAATACTAGAGTAATATGGTCATTTTGTACCACACTATGGCTGTCCTGAAAACTAAAACATATTTGGTTAAAAATCTAAAAAAAAAGACAAAAGACCAAATGTTAACAGTGACAAAAAAAAAGACCTTATAATATGTTTTTTAAAATAAAGTGAGACGTAAAAAGGCAAGGACTAAATATATATTTAATCACTGATCATATTAATTTATTAAAATAAAAAACAAATTTTTAATCTTTTAATAATTACTTATAATAAAAAAAATCTCTACATACATATTTATTTATTTATTTAATATATCAATTTATATATATATATATATTTTGTGAGGATTAATTAGGTATGGATCTAATTAATCTGACCGGTCTGAAATGGAACAGACCAAGCGTATCTTAAGAGATGAAGAATTGGGGTTTTAGCTTCCTATAAAAAGGCTTAACCCTAATCACAACACAAGGTTGAAACATAAAAGAAAAAGGTTGCCACCCCTTGCTTCATGTGCCTCCTCTCTCTCTCTCTCTCTCTCTCTCTCTCTCTCTCTCTCTCTCTCTCTCTCTCTCTCTCTCTCCACTTTAGTATGTGGATTATTCAGTCTTTCCTGGTTAACGTTGTGTGCCACTACAAGAAATCGTTTATTTTGTGGGGAAATATTTCGCCACTAAATACTATCTTTTCGCCACTAAAGGCTTTAGTGGCGAACTTAGAGTTCATCCTCGGTTCGCCATCCTATAGGCGCCACAGTAGGTACTTATGGCGAATTGCACTTTCGCCACAATTGGATATCATATTATGGCGAAATATATAGCCTCACTCATCTCATTTATTTCCCCCACTGATAAATATTTCATTGGGTTTAATATTTAGTTTTGTGGGAAACAAATTCGCCACTAAAAAATCATAGTTTGTGGGGAACATAATATATCGCCACTAATAAGTGACAATGTGTGACGAAAAATTTGACATAATTGATATATATATTATGTGAAATACCTATTTCGCCACTAATAAGTGACATTGTGTGACGAAATATTCGTCACAATTGATATATATCTTATGTGGAATATATATTTCGCCACTGATGAGTTACATTGTGTGTCAAAAAGTTCTCCATAATTGATTTATATTTTATAGGGAATATTATAAATTCGCCACAATAAAAATGTATAACTATGTAAAAATCGCCACAAAACATATAAGTCATTTTTATAAAAATAAAATTCCCATAAAATATAAAAATATATATATTAATGAGAATTTAATCTCAAATTCATTAATTGATTTTGATTAATTTAATTTGATATTTCTAAAAAAATAGGATATCTTAACAAAATTATAATAATAAAAGTTTATAAATTAAACAATAATAATAAAACAAAATTCATCATTAATTAGCATAAAGTTTGAAATTGTACAACCAATCCTAAAAAGCATTTAACAACTTACAAAATGCACTAGCTAGTTATAGCCACGGTGTGTCAAAAAAAATTACATCAAATTCATCTTAATATGTTAAGATAATTACAAAATACCAATGTATCCATAAATATTTACTTTGAACCGAAAACCTGTCAAAAAAAAAACAGCACATCAAATCAGAGAAACACTTATTATTTAAGCAAACTAGAGTCTTGTTTTTTCATACAGTATTATTAACTATTCTTTTGCAAAGAAAACTATTCAAGTTTTCCAATGAAATGCAATCATGATTCAAAAGCCAATTCATAGAATTACATAAAAGATATTTTACTTATATTGTTAAGCCTTGTGTATCAGTATATGATGTGCCTATTGAAAAACGACACATCCATACAATGCTTATACACTTTCTTTAATGATGTCTAAAGTATATATCAATTTTATTAGTAACAAGATCTCATCACCCTCTTGACAAAATTTTCAAGCACAAAGAGATCATTAATTAAAAAGAGCATAACACACAATAATATAACATTGACTTTATCAAATATATTAAGACCAAAGTTTACCTTTTATGAGTTGGCCTTCGTCACCAAGGTCAAACACATAGACTAGTAATTTCTGATAAAGTCTAATGTTCATGTGATAGCCAGAAGTCTAATGTTCATGTGATAGCTATAAGTCCAATAATTGGTTTCACATTGGATGTCAAATTGCCCAAGAAAATATGATAAATTCACAACAACTTGTCTAATAGATGCTAGAAATGTAATACACTAAGGCGTCACTATAGTATCCTACTCCAGCATCCAGAAATTCACATATGAAAATGTGCAGATGTTTTAGCCGATTGTCAGTTACTAGTCATGAAACAGGGCTTACATTCTTCAATTTATGCCTTGTGATATATAACAGCAAAACATGGCTTACATTCTTCAATTTGTAAGCTTCACATATTATATTGGCTTAAGGTTCAATTTGCACCCTATTCTATATATTAGAAGTCAATTAGATACACATTCTTTTAAAATCAATAATTCAGTCTCCAACCTATATCAAAGCCACCAAATAGTAAAAACCAAAAAAAAAGAAGCATAATTGGGTGGAATAAATAAGATATACCAACTCAAAATCGGCCATTTGCGAGGAAGTTACCGAAGTTTTAGGATTCCTCCTTGGCAAAGTGACTGGTTATGAACCGAAGGAAGGAAAAATATTGTTAATGAACACATATGAGAAGGTTCTATAGTAGATATAGGTTTAAGCATATGAATTACCATGAAATTGAAACAATACCAAAAACTACAAAAGAACAAAGTAGGTTGCTCAAAGTCTGATGCCCTCTTAATTGATTGAGGATGAACAAAGACGAAATCGGTTAGGATCAAGAGAGAAGAATCTCATACTGAAAATTACTTTAGTCACTTGCATATTAAATTTGTCTGCCTAACTTTATGGCATCTTATGTTTAACGAAGATTCTGACTCCTTGAATATTCCGAGTCCTTGAAAATGTAAATTATGGCATCTAAAAAGTTTATTTAGATAATATAATTTAAAAAAGGAAAAGAAGAACTATACTTTTCTTTTCCAAAATCTACTGAAAACTCCAAGTGTGTAGCATGATGAATAAACTATAGTTTCTCAGAAGGTATAATTACAAAAATTGTAGGATGTTACACTAAAAATCCCACATCAAGATGAATTTACAACAAACTCTACCAAACCACTCAGAATTGATGCTTATAACGTTCCAGACAAACAAATAACTAAAATTAATTAGAGGTATCAGTAAGATAGGACAGACAAACCATAATTCGTACTAGGAAACTACACATTAAATTATCCGGTGATTAAAGCAATTCGATATTTGACAAAACAACCAAAGCATATGCAATTCCAAGTACCAAGAACCTCGAAAGATTATTTCAAAGTGTTCTTTTGAAAACAGAGATAGAAAACGTGGTTAGCTTAGAACACGGTTTACAATTTCTTGTTTTTTTGTTCATAAGTTAATGCCTACTATCCAATCAACTTTGAGAATTCTCATTGGACACTATGTCACAGACAGAAGATATGGATATCCCAATGATGTTGTAAAATTCCCTGAAATAAAAACAATATTAGTCATATAAAATCAACTTATTTTGAGTGGAAGAAACGAGAAACCTGCATTTGTTATTGCTGGAGGATTCAGATCAAACTGTTCTCCAACATGAGGAAAAAAAGAAGTTCCCAGATAGAGAGAAATGGGTTGTTAACATTATTAGGAACATGAACCAGCTAGCGCAACCAACACAAAAAATTTGTAAAAAAAAGTATCACGACTAATGAGCATACTCTGTAGAAAATAGAAGTCTAATTGGAGTCTAATTCTTATTCAAACTGTATCTGCGTAATTCTCAATAAAACAAAGATAAGGGCTATATAAAGCCTACAGCAAGTAACTGATTGAAACTAAAACTCCTAAAATCTTGCTAACTAAATAATCCACAGATATTGATATATTAGACTTATTCAAAAACTAAATGACTAGAAAATATCTCAACAAACAAGACTCAGTCAAACCCCTTCATTCTCTCCCTTAAGCTAAACACAGTGGAACATGTTTTAGCTTATTTCACTAACATCATGCATTCCCATCATTGTTCTAAGCTTAACAAATGCATCAGTCTTGAGAGGTTTAGTCATAATGTTTGCAACCTGTTCACTACTCCCACAATACAAAAGTGCAATGGACCCTTCTTTAACCAATTCTCTGAGAAAATAATACCTCACCTGAATGTGTCTGCAGCTGCCATGATGAACTGGATTTTTGGACAACTTTATGGCAGATGTGTTATCACACATGATTTGGATACATTCTTCTTGTTCTTCATGTCCAACAATCTGTTTTAAGATTCTCTCTAACCATATTGCCTGACAAGTACAGGTAGCAGCAGCCACATATTCTGCCTCTGTGGTTGATAGCGTTACAATTGGTTGTTTCTTTGAGCTCCATGAAACGGCGCCTGAGCTTAGCATAAAAACATAACCACTGGTGCTTCTGCTATCTTCAAAATCTCTGGTGTAATCACTATCAGTAAATCCCATATCCCACTGTGCCTTTCGGATATCGTAAAGCCCTCTTCGCTACCTGCATATGTAAGTCAGTTGGACTTGCCATAAATCTGCTCAGAAGGCTTGTTATGAACATCAAATCAGGCCTAGTTGAAGTTAAATAAAACAGGCTGCCTACAAGTTGTTTGTAGTGAGTCCCATTTACCACATTTCCATTCTTGTCTCTCCCTAACTTTGAACCTGCTACAATTGGTGTGCTGGCCATCTTGCTCTCAAGCATTCCAAATTTCTTCAATACTTCCAGTGCATATCTTTTCTGATAAATGAATACTCCATCATCTTTTTGTAGAACTTCTATCCCGAGAAAGTAACTCATGATTCCCATGTCCGTCATGTCAAATTCTTTCATCATCGACTTCTTAAATTCAGCCAGAAAAACAACATTATCTCCGGTGAAAATTAAATCATCAACGTAAACACTTACAATGATTGTGTGACCTTCAAAGCTTCGTTTGGTGAATAGATTTTGTTCACTTGCACATCTTTGGAAGCCTTCTTTCACAAAATACCCTTCAATGCGACTGAACCACGCTCGGGGAGCTTGCTTTAGTCCATACAAAGCTTTATGAAGTCGATACACCTTGCACTCCTCTCCCTTCTTCACATATCCCTTTTGTTGTTCAACATACACTTTTTCACTAAGTTCACCATGTAGAAAAGAAGATTTGACATCAAGTTGAAATATTTTCCAACCTTTGTGTGCGGCTACTGCAGTGATGGTTCGAACAGTGTCTAGTCTTGCAACTGGAGCATAAACCTCCGAGTAGTCCACTCCTTCCCTTTGCGAGTACCCTTTTGCTACGAGGCGTGCTTTGTATTTTATCACCTCACCATGTTCATTCCTCTTAGTTTTGTAGATCCATTTGACCCCAATTTTCTTAGTACCGCTAGGTAAATCTGTTAGAACCCATGTCCTGTTCTTCTCAATAGACTAATTTCAGCATCCATTGCAATCCTCCATTTTTCTTCTTCAACAGCTTCTTTAAAGAATATAGGATCTTCAACATCACATGCTACCATATACGCTGTCTCGTCTTCTTCACTTAGACCCTCCCCACTCACATACTCTCCCATCCAAGTTGGCATCCTCCTGTCTCTCCTATTCACTGTGTTATTTGCCCCTTCTTCATTTTGCTCTTTTCCTTCACTATTTTCTTGTCCCAAAATGTTTTCTGCCCCACTATCAAGATCTGTATCTATTTCAGCCCCGTTGCTCTCATTATCATCTTCTCTTCTATAGTCATCATCGTCACGAAGATTATCATCTCCCCACACTAAGGTTGCCTCTATTTGCTCTTAAAAAAATTCCCCCCAATCCCAACCTTTTTCTTCCTCAAAGATCACGTCTTTACTGACAACAATTCTTTTAGTCTTAGGATCAAATAAACGATATCCTTTCGACTCATCACTCACACCTAATAGAATACATGGAAAGCTTTTATTATCGAGTTTACTTCGCTTTACCTCCAGGATGAGAACATGTGCAACGCATCCCCAAACTCTGAAATGATGCACCGAGGGCTTAACTCCACTCCAGGTTCTTGTGGTGTAACATTCTTAACAGCCATAATAGGACATCTATTCAATACATAGAAAGTCCAGGTGACAGCTTCAGTCCAAAAAGGTTTGGGAACCTTTTTAGTCGTGATCATGCAACGAACTATGTTCATGACTGTTCTGTTTTTGCGCTCTGCTACTCCGTTTTGATGAGCGGTGTATGCTGTGGTGAGTTGTCTTTTGATTCCTTCTTCTTCACAGAAATTCTTGAAGTTTAGGGAAGTGAACTCTCCCCCTCGATCTGTTCTCAAACATTTTATGAATTCTTCTATTTCTTTTTCTACCAATTTCTTCCAAATTTTGAAACATTGGAGAGCTTCTGATTTTTCATTAAGCAAATAGGGCCAAGCTTTACGACTGAAGTCATCAATGAAACAGAGAAGGTACCTTTTTCCACTATTGGATATGGGCTCTATGGGACCGCATATGTCTGCATGTACGAGCTCTAGGATTTTGCTTGCACGCCATTTACTTTTGTTTGGGATTGGATTTCGATGTTGCTTGCCAGTGAAACAATCCACACATATTATGCTTGACGTCTCCAATTGAGGCAGTCCTTTCACCATGTTTTTGCTCTGAAGAGTTTTTAAACCTTTGTGATTTAAATGCCCATATCGCTGGTGCCAGAGATGAGTGAGATCAGATGTTGTATGTAAGCATTCACCAACATTAGAACTTGAAACATCTGTAGGTTGATGAAACAGCACGAACATTCGATTGGTACTCATATTCGTGTGAGCAATTAAACCCTTGTGAGGATGATACATGTTGCAGATGCCATTTTTAATCAAGATAGAAAGTCCTCTCTCTTGCAACTGACCCACACTTAATAAGTTGTTTTTCAAATCAGGGACATAATAAACATCTTTTACAGTAAATTTAGTGTCATTGAATACCAGATGGACACTACCTTTTCCGGCTACTGACATTTTGGAATTATTTCCACATCTAACAGAATGTTGTATCCCATCAACCATGTTTGAAAACATACCTCTATCTCCACACATATGATTTGAACAGCCAGAGTCTACGAACCAAGCATGGTTTCTTTTGGCTTCTTTTTCTTTCACATATGACATCAAAACTAACTCCTCGTTCTCATCGAACTCAGCATAGTTAGCGTCCTTGTCCCATTGAGGACATTCATATTGAAAATGCCCCAAATTATGACATTTGAAACATTGTACAATGGCTTTTGAGAATGTTTGTCTTCCTCTTCCACGTCCTCGACCTCTGTAAGTTCCTCTGCCTCTGCCTCGACCTCGATTGCTTTCTACTTTGAAAGCTTGATCAATGTCGTTGTTGCTCGTCTCCACCATCTTCTTTTTGAACTTCTGTTCATGTATCACCAGAGAACTTTGAAGCTCATCCACAGACATGGATTCGGTGTCTTTGGATTCTTCAATGGGAATCACCACATAGGTAAACCGATCTGTTAATGTGCGAAGAATCTTTTGTACTACCTCCGAGTCTGTCATATTTCCTCCATTGTTGCGCATTTTGTTGGCTACTGTCATGACCCTGGCAAAGTAATCTGTGATAGTTTCTCCTTCCTTCATTTGCAGAATTTCAAAATCTCTCTTCAAAGAGTTAAGAATTGATCTCCTCACTCGTTCATTTCCTCCAAACTTTCTCTTCAGGGACTCCCAAACGATCTTTGAATTGCGTCTATCCAAGATCTGTTCGAAAATTGCTCTATCAATGGCTCGGAAAAGATAGTGCTTCACCTTATGGTCTTTGGTTCTAGCATTCTCTAGTTGCAGCTATTGTGCATTTGTCAACACAGTCTCAGAGACTGGTTCTTCAAAACCATTTTCTACTAGACTCCACAGACCTTTAGCACGAAGAAGATTCTCCATTAACTCACGCCAATGATCATAGTGTTGACCATCAAAATGAGGAATTTTGGCTGAGAATTTTTCTTCAGTCATCTCTCTCGTGTTTTCTCTTTCTTAATTAAGCTGCTGCTTAATTCTTTTCTGTTTTGCTCTGATACCAGTTTGTAGAAAATAGAAGTCTATTTGGAGTCTAATTCTTATTCAAACTGTATTTGCGTAATTCTCAATAAAACAAAGATAAGGGCTATATAAAGCCTACAGCAAGTAACTGATTGAAACTAAAACTCCTAAAATCTTGCTAACTAAATAATCCACAGATATTGATATATTAGACTTATTCAAAAACTAAATGACTAGAAAATATCTCAACAAACAACACTCAGTCAAACCCCTTCATACTCATCAACAAAGAGAAAATCATGTACATCCACAAAAGCTCTGAAGTGAGAGCTGACTGAGACAGTTACTAGAGTGACATTTTAGTGTTAAATATTTGCACGAAAAGTAAAATTCTGGAGTTAAATATATCTCCCACCTTAATCTAGTAATTGAGCACTTTGTTGACCAGAATAAGATAGACAAAATCAAAAAACTTTTAACTCCACCAAACCTGCCAGTAACCTTTTTCCGCTAGAGGCACATATGTTTGGTAAGTTGGTCATCCTTGAAGAGTCTCCAGTCAAAAACTCCAATTACAACCTAATCCTGGTGTTGCTCGATTTAACCAAAGAGAGAAATTTCATTAGAAATTTCTACTAGATGATTAGAAGAATGTTAAACACAGAGAAACATTTACCAATAGAGTGTATGTCTCAACAAATCTTGGTATCCAATCCGAGAAGGATAAATATTTGGCAAATTTCCCTCTTTATCATCTTCCACTTTAATTCCCACATTATGTTGCCATAATATAATGAAAAGTCATATATCTAAACCATAAGAGATTAAAAAATTGATAATGAAGTCATAAATTTTAATATGCAGTAATTAGAACTATAATAGAATTGACAGCATTTAAACTCATAACTTCAGAATAACACTTAAAACAAACTTTAACTCCTAATTAGAAATCCAAATCTAATATTAAGCAGAAAATTAAAACTTTACCTTGGAGAGAGAGAGAGGATAGTAGTCTGTTTCAATTTGAAGCATACAGAAAATGATACGAATCTAAACGACAAAAATGGATGGAAGAAGGACCCACTTCCATGATTTGTTAGAGAAACCAGTTTTCGGATTTGTTAGAGAACCCACTTCCGCGATTTCAAGGCCAGAAAAACTCGATCAACCACTAATGTGTGGAAACCCTATCAAATTACAACATTAGAAAGGAATCAAAACCAAATAGCTTAAGAGACGGTTGATTCTCAGGTTATTGTAAAAGAGAGAGAGAATCGTTTAACTGGCCTTGAAGGACCTAAGACGATGCTATTTCTAGCATCGAAGAGACCTAATCTCCAATTTCAGGTTACCCATAGAAATCAGATTTTGATTTGAGTTTCCACAAAGAGAGAATGGGAGGTTAGGTTTTCTGATGATGAGAATCACAAAAGAGATAAGATGTTTCCCGAACATATCATAAAAAATTTAAGTTTTTTCTATTGAGGCCCCTAAAAATGGAGCTCTTTTTTTTTCATTTTATCGTGGGGATTTTATCAATTTCCCCACTGATGTTTTCATAAATCAGTGGTGAAATTAATATTTCCCCATTAAATTTTGATGATTTTTTCTCTTTAAATCTTTTTCTTTTTTAATTCATTGATCTAGTCCTATATAATTTGATAAGTGAGTCACTTTTATAATTTTTAATTTACATAATAAAATTTTAAATTCTAAAGATGAATTTATGAATAATTACTTTTTTTAAAATATTATGAATAATTACTTAAAATGATTTTAAAGGGGAAAATCATAAATTTCTCATAAATACACTATTGTTTAGTGGTCCTGTTAAAAAGTCCTCACCAAATGCATACACTATTATGGGGAATAATTTAATTCGCCACTATGAAGAGTTTATGTGGGGAATTAACATGTTCGCTACTAAAACATGTCATTATTTTGTGGGGAAAACTTTAAATTCCACATAAAACATATCTAATTTTGTGACGAATTAAGTATTCATCACTATAAATTATGTTTTTATGTCGAATATATTGGATCTCCACTAATATATCATTTTATGTGGGGAATAAATAAGTTCCCCACTGAAATCTCATGATCAGTGGCGAAATAAATATTCCCCGCTAATCTATTAATTTTAGTGGCGACTAATATTTCCCCACTAGTTGCCTGTTACCGGTGGTACAAGATCGTGGTGCTAAGATCCGTTTCCGCTACTCTGAGAGATCTACAGATTCTGCGATTCAATAAAGTATGCCCGAACTCGTATATCTCAAATGGATTAATTGTCGTTTATATCTTCATTAGTATCAGAGCCACAAATTTTGTACTCTGTGTTTTTTTGTATCCATGGATATGAAGAATTTTGTGAGATCATTCAAAAAATGATCGTATTGATGTGTTTATATATATTCTTGATTTTGTTCTTGGTTTTTTTGGTATAAACATGTTTTTTTATTAGTATGATCTTCTTATCAATCTTGTAACATCCGTGTCCAAAATTCAATCTTTATACGGTATTTTTATCGCATTATCAATATCGTATTATCTTTTGATTTATTAATCAACCAAGTGGATGTTACAAGTATATGATTGGAGTTTGTTCAAATTATTTTTATGTGCAAATTGAGGAATTGGGAAAAAGTTTATAATTAATTAGTGACCTTTTGTTAAAAATTAAAAATTATAGGTTAAGTTAAAAATAAAAAAAAAAAAACTAATTTCGTGATGCACCATAGTTTATAAGAATGAGTGCAATCTTAATATAATTATAATATATTATAAATTCTATATTATATAAACATTTTTTTGACACATGTATAAAAATAACTAAAAATCTTAATATAATAAGTTATAAATTTATGACAAATGTAAACCACGTGTCTAGCATCAGGATATTCTTATTGACACATGGTTTATCAAATTGTTAAAGATTGACATATGGCATATATAATTTGATGAATAAAGTTTTATTCTTTATAAAATTCCTATATAAGCTCCATATGAATTGGGAGAGAGAGATCCTTTGATCTATCGTTTAGATTAAGGAGAATGTTGGGGTGAGTGAATTATTAAAAGCAAAAAAAAAAAATATACATAATCATTATATTGGTCTTGATATTTAAAGAAAGTTTGGAGAGGAGATAAATAAATTGTGTTTTTCTCGATTCAATCGAACCATGAAGAAATAGTATACGGAACCAAACTTCTAACAGCGGCGTGAATCAACGACTAGCAATGGATCACATCGATGAATTTTTGGTGACCAACGACGACATTTCGGTAACGAAATTTTATACCCAATTATTTCGATAGTTTTGGTAAATTTTAATAGATTTACGATTAACGATTTAACGTCTATGAATTACTAATAGAATATAAATTTAAGGCTAGTTTTCCTTTAGATTTATCGAAGTGAAATTCCGTATTAAGACTTTTAGCCGGGTAACGAGTTTAAAAGTATAATTGGTCCAAAATAATTAAGTCGGTTTAGAATTAATATCTCAGCGATAGAAAAATAATCCAATAAGAATATTTTAATTATTTTAAATTCTATAATAAATATGTTAAGCATTTTAATTTTTAGAGTTCAAATGAGTTATAAATTAAAAATGACTCTAACCGATATTTCCCAATCAGAGTCGTAATATAGAGTCGTAATATAAAGGTTAGTACAATACTTCAAATATAAAAATCTATACGGATAAACTTCTAGCTGTGTTACGAGTCTAACTGAACCTTCGGTCAGAATTAACGGTACAAGTTTAGTATTACAGATTACAATTTCAGTGACGAACATAAATAGTCTAATAGAAACGTTCGGTTTAAAATTTAATTTTATATGATAATTAAGTGACGTTAATTTATCGAATTAAAATACCTTGAAAATAGAAGGACTAATACTAATATTTATCCAGTAGAGTCGGTATAAAGTCGAATATAAAATTAGTACAAGAAATTGCATTTAAAACTAGTTCAAATAAACTTATGACAATATAACGAGTCTAATGGTGTACTCGGTCTAAATTAATTATATTAGTTTAATGTTATACGTAACTATTCATATGACAGATAAAAATAAGTTTTAGTCTTAAACTATTTAAGTGGTTTTGAATATGTTATATTAAATTGTTTAAAATATATTGTTTAAAATATTCGTACACTTTGGATTTTCATTATTTAAAGAATAATTATTCATTATCGTAGTATTTCGGAAATTTGGTCGAAAGAAATGAATTTGACAATTTTATGTGAATTGTTTTTGGATTGAGGAAACTGGTTCGGTTATTGTTAATATTTATGAGATTTGGATTGAAATCCAATATGATTTTTATGCTGTGATATTTTGAAGGATAGGTAAAATGGTTTTGTCCATCTAGGATTGCCCGAGGTAGGAGTTGTATGAATTGTAAGACCATACCTAAGGGCGGTATGGTCAGAGTGCACGGCTGGTAGTCCTAACATTAGGCAAGACGAGATATGAATGAGATATCTCGATTATTGATATGATTGATGTTATGATAAGCTACACGGGTGGAATTCGAGGATGGACACACACGCAAATTTTGTATTACGTTTTGATAATGTTTGATGATTTGAATTATAATGTTTTACGTTTGTTTGATTACGAGTTGATTTATTAAAGCGGTTTATTTGATTACGAGTTGGTTTGTAAGCGATTTATTTGATTATGAGTTGGTTTGTTAAAGCGGTTTATTCGATTTGATTCGTTTTGATAAAGTGATTTATATATATTAAATTATATAGTAATAAAGTGAAATATACAATTAAGTTATTAGCGAATCAATCAACGTGGCAATAAGTTAAAATGAGTTCATAAGTTCAGAGAACTACCTAATTAAGAGAACTACCTAAAATAGGTAGAACTACGTGGCTTTGATTCCCGATTTAAAAGATTAAAAGATGTTCGGGATACATAGGAAGCTTGATAGAACTATCAAGTCCAAGCCAAATAATTAATAAAACTTTAGGTAGTCTAAATAAATTTTTATCTATTAGAAAATAGATTCGTGTTTCAGACCGATAGGCGTTCATATCCGATGCCGTTTAGGGTCGGGTGTTACAAATCTAAAATAAGTTTTTGATCTGATTAAGAAAATTTTGTCCAAAATATGTTTTTGATCTTCTATAAATGATTGAAACTCAAAAGGAATTCATATTTTTCAAAATTGTTCAAGGTCAGAATCAGCCTTGAGATGCGTATTTCTCGAAAAATCTATTCACAGATTGAACAAACGTCTTTTTAAATTCGTTTTTCGACATTCTGTGTAAGCTCACCCCCACCCTCCCTCTAAGCATCACTTGGATTTTTTACTGGCGGAAGAAGAGAGATGCACAGAAGTTTTGTTGTACCCTCAGCTACTCAATCTACCTTGAAAAAATGGTTGCAATTTCACCGTCCACTTGCAGAAAAGTTTAAAATATTGCAATTGTATCGGAAAACCCTCTTCTTTGACTCCACCACTAGTATAAATTAGGGGTGGCAACGGAGCGAAGTATAGATCGATGCATCGCCCTCAATATTTTTTAGGGTGGTTTTGGAAAATTTTAAAATAAAATTTAAGAATTTTTTAACGCTTGCAGGGATGTCTACGCGTGACGAAGAATCCCTAAATGATATGGGCACTGAAGGATAAACTGGGGAAAAGAAAGCTACTCAAATTGCTCAATTTTCCATATTTGATATGCTCTCTAATACCATGTCCAAAGAGAAAACTGCATATTATATGTTGATAATTTATCAAAAGATATATTAGGGTAGTTTTACCAACACATTAAACCAATTTATTTTAGCCCGATAAATTACATCCATGGTCAATGAATTTTATCCATTTCAACATTATTATCACTAAACTTCAGTTTTTAACAATATGGCCATTAAACTTGACATTTTTCAACATCGGTGGTTACTCAACGCCCTAAAATGACCGTTGATGGGCTCAAAATAAAAAATTAAAAAAGTTAATGATATTCTAAGGAACTTTAATTCTTGAAAAATTCCATTTTGAGGTCATTTAGGTGTTGTTTGGTTAGGAGATAGTGAATTTTTAGAGAGAGAAAGCTCCAAATAAATGTGATTTTGGAAAATAAAAAATGTGGTTTCATGGTAAATGTCGTTCTGAACAACTTTAACTATTGAATATTTTTATTTCGAGGTCGTTAACGGTTATTTTAAGGAGTTAATTAGAATTGAATGGTCACCGGTGTTAAAAGGTGTAAAGTTCAGTGATCATACCGTTAAGAATAAAAGTTTAATAGCCACAATGTTAAAATGAAGAAAGTTCAGTAGTCACGGGTTCGAGTCTTAGGAGCGGCCTCTTGCCAATTAAATTGGCAAGGGAAGGCTTGCCCCCAATACACCCTTGTGGTGGGACCCCTCCCCGGACCCTCGCTCAGCGGGGACGCGTAATGCGACCGGGCCGCCCTTTTAGCCTTGCTATAATTCACAAAAATATAAAATTGAAAACTTTGAATGAGGATAAAAAAAACAGAAATAACACAATTTTATAGTAAAATAAAGGTATATGATATGTTTTTTTTACAAAACAAAGTATTTAAAATTACACTGTTAAGTTCTGATGACAATCAAGAGAATTTACCAAACACTTTCTATTTCATATTTAGTATTAAATAAAAGGTATGAATCAGTTCCGAAAAATGGAAACAAACAAGCACAAAATAAAGGCTAATTTAGTTTTAAGGTTATTAAAAAAGTTTAATTTTACTTCCATCATATCAAACAAATCAATTTTGTCTCAAGTCCATAGTAGGCATCCTAACTCAATTATACTCTTCTTTTTAGGAAATGTCACTTACTTACTTTTAAAAGCACCAAATTTAACTAAACTTTCTAACATAAACATAAAAATGAGTTGAATAAAATTGAGATGTTTTATAAAATAAGAATAAAATATATATTTTTAATAATCTTGAGGTAAATTTTGTCAATATTCCAAATAATTATGTTTTTAATACTAAGAATGAAAATTCTACAAGAATGATATTTTTAGGTAATTTACAGCTATGATCTTTTAACTTTTTACTTGTTTTCATTGTGATCTCTGAACTTTAAAGATGAACATTGTGATTATTGAACTTTCAACTTTGTACTATATTAATATAATTATATCATTTACCATTGATTAATATGTGCACTCCAATAATAATAGTTAATCCTCCGTTATAAACTTGGTAAAAATAATATTTTAAACAATTTTAATTTTTGAACTTTTAGTTTAGACACCATTTTAAGTGTTATTTATTTAGAAAATGGTTGTTTAAAGAAAAAAATCTTAATTGTCAGTTAGGTGTGCGTAATTTTTTTTTTTTTTTTAAATCTAGACTGTTAGTAAAGAGTAAATTTGATATAATACTGATAACTTGCTGGATCCGCTTTGATGTTCTTTGCCGAAGTTACCTGCAAAACAAAACCGGAGACAGGATCTCCGGGAAAACTCTCCGACGATCAAGTCAGTTTTTGTAAGAATGAGTCTATAATTTAGCAATAGCTCTGTGGGAAAAAATGTGAACGTACCTTCCCCCTTATTCTTAAGGCCTTTTATAGGTATTTTTGGGTAACCGCCGAGGGCGGTTACTCCTTAGTGGGCCACGTTCTGAGGGCGGTTCCCCCTTTTTAGGTCATGTCCCTTTCGTGGTCTTCATGGCAACGAACGTGGTTCTGAGTGGGAGTCTTGTCGCTCCGTTTAGGAATTAGGGGCGGTTTACTCGCTGCGCCCGCTTCCTTCATTCGGGTCCCGTCCAATCTTAGCCCATAGGGCTTTAATATGGGTTGGGCTTGCGAAATGAGTATAACCCATTTTGGGCTTCGCGGGTTATCACATGCCTCCCCCTTGGTCTAGCAAGAGCCCTTTTAGGGTCTTTTTATAGGGGACGCTTCGTCTTTGTCCGATTATTTCAAAGTTTTTGAATTTGTGCATTTCCCCTCTTTCGTTTTCTCCGGTGTCGACCTTTTAATTCCGTTACTTCTTTTCCGGCGTTGACTTCTTAATCCCGTCACTTCACTGTGTTGTCTTTTTCATGTAAGTTTTTCTTTTCACATTTGCTCCTTGTTCGGCTTTTTGCTTCTGTTTTCCTTTTATCGATCATGTCAGACCTCGATTTCGCGCCGTTTGACGACGATTATGTCCGCGAGGTCTCTAACGAGGTCGAAGAGATGGTTGAGGAAGCTTCAACCAGCTCTCCTGGGTGTAATTTTCATCCCGCCGACTTCCTTCATCTGGCGAATACAACCGACGAGGGTTTAGGTTTTGACCCCAAAAAGTTGATTCCGCCACCTGTCCCAACCCCTCGTTTGTTACCCAAGAAGGACAGGTCGGGAAGTCTGGTTTGTCAAGAGACAATCGATGATTTGCGGGAGCATTATCCCTGGCTCCGAGGTCTCGAGACGATCATTCCTAGAGAGGATAGGGGGCCGGGCGATTACCCAAAGGGGTACTTCACTGTTTTCGTGGCCCAGATTATCTGCGGCTTCACTTATCCGCTGGCGGATGAGATTGCTTCCGTCTTAGGCGGTTATGGAATCGCGCCCGGGCAACTGCATCCTAACGGCTGGGCCGATTTGACTCTGGACAAATTTTTGGCGGATTGTTTGGAGGTTCCCTTTTCGCTCAAGATCTTCTCCAAGCTCCACCATTTCAAAAGCTCGGCGGGGTATTTCACTTTCATCCGCCAGAGCGGATACTATGGTTTTGACGAGAAGCTGAACAAGATCCGCGAGTAGGATCGATCTTACTTTTTTATCAAGTTTAACGAGGGGGATCGCGTTGCATACCGCGAGGGGGATCTCGTTGTCTATATTCCTTATCGCGTTTTTGTGCAAGGTACTTTTTATTTCCAAGTTGATGGTTTCTTTTAACCCTTTGCAGGGGTGATCCTTTATCTCAAATCGCTGCAGATCGGGAGGCCAAAGCCATGGCGAGAAGAAAGAAGCGGATGACGGAAACCGCTTCCGTTGTAGGGGCGGATCCTTCTGGAGGGACGATTCCTTCTATTGGGGCGGCTTCCCCGGTTAGGGCTTCCGCTTCACAAGGTCCTGCTTCTGCCTCCGAGGATCTTCCTTTAACTAGGAAGCGGAAGATAAGTGCGGATACAGAGTCCTCTCGTTCTAGAAAGAAGAACACTTCTGTGTCCTTTACTGTTGGCGGCGCACCTGTATCCGCCTCGTCTAAAGGAAAGAGCAGTACCCCCATTCACGAGGTATCTTGATCTACTCCCTCTCGTATTGCTGCTTTTTCCTCATGAGCTATCTGCCACTCCTTGATATTTTTCTTTATGCTCTTGCAGCCAATCCCCGATATTAGCGGATGGTGGACTAGGACTTTCGGCCTGGCCGTGAACTTCTCTTGCAAGGATATTGTATCTTCCATATGCAATGTCCTCGGGCGACTTCCCTCTGCCTCCCGTGTGCGCGAGCAAGTATCGCTCCCTACTGCTGTGGAAGGGATCGAGAAGCGTTCTGTAGAGGTATGTTATTGCTTTGTCCTTTCGCTTTCAAATATCTTGTGTTCATTGTAACCACATATTTCTATTCGCCCATTTTTATTTGTGAGACGTGTTATATGCAGATTATCAATTTCGCTGAGGGCATTCTCCGAAGGGATGCAGAGCGAGACCAGGAGTTGGAAAGTCTTGGTACGGAATTGGGGACTCAGAAGTCGCTTTATGATGATGTCCAAGGGAAGGTGAAGGTCCTAGAGGGCACCTGTCAGAAGGCCATGGGCGAGAAGGAGGAGGCCCTTAAATCCCTTCAGGCCAAGTCCGATGAACTGCAAAAAGCCCTCGACGACCTAGCTGCTTTCAAGGAGGCCCAAAAGAAGAGGGTTGAGGAGATTTTGGCTGAAGATGGCGCCCGCATCTACTGGTATGGGGAGCGGATTCATGCGGCTTATGAGCACGGGCATCAGGGTCTAGTACTTAACCGCCCCAAAGTTCCCATCCCTGAAAAGGATTTAACTGGGGAGTGGGATAAGCTGGAAGCCGAGGATGCTGATATGGATGAGGTACTCTTCTTAGATTGGAAGAGTCTTCAGGATCCTCCGATTAGCTGCGAGATCCCTATTCAGCCCGCGGAAGGAGAGGCACCCCAAGCCGTTTCTCAACCTGTGCAAGAGGTACCCCTCACCGAAGAGGTTACTGAAGCGGTTACCGATTCAAGGGTCGAGGATTCGCTTGAAGTAGATCCTCCTACCGGAGGAGATGAGGGAGTTGCCGCAGTCCAGGAGGGCATTAGGGGCGAAGGAGAGGAAGCTGTAGCGTAGCTTAACTTATATTTGGACTTTTGTATGTAAAAACCATGTAACAAACCGCTCTGATATATATATTTTCTTTCGGTTGTTGGTTTTCATATGTGTGTGATTGTCACTTTTTTGCCCTTTATATGTGCCCTTTGTCTTTTTGCCGACTCCATATTTGTGTTTCTTCATAGCTAGGGTGGCCAGACCCTTTTTGCAATTTTGAGTACTCGTTTATCCGCTTAATTTTATGCCTTAACTTATAATTCTTCTTTCGAAAATAATCATAAGTTTTGATCATAAGGTTTTGCGAGTGATGCGTAATCATGCATCCGCCTTTCTTTAACAGGCAACACGTTTATGTGTTTTTGATTTTAACCCTAAGGTTTTTTGATTTTAACCTTAAGGTTTTTTGCGAGTGATGCGTAATCATGCATCTGCCTTTCTTTAAGAGGCAACACATTTATGTGTTTTTTGTAAGGAATCCGCATTTTGTTGTAACATACTGAGTGAATGTAATAACTTTTATTGATGACGAGAAAAAGTTTATTACATATGTACACCAATTGTGCGGGATCGAAGCCTCATTAAAACCTTTTATCAGAAAACCCAATGGGAAAAACTCATAAAAGGAAAAAGAGTACTCGTCATTTCCTCGAACTACTCGGCCTTTCTATATAGGCGTAGATTCTCTAGATTCCAGGTGCGCGGGAGCTTCTTTCCGCTCATTTCTTCTATTTCAAAAGTGGTTGGTCCCAGCTTCTTGGATACTTTGTATGGTCCGATCCAGTTGACGCCCAGCTTGCCTTTGCCATCTCTGGATTGTATTTTATCCGCTTTTTTCAAGACCAAGTCGTTTTCGTTGATTATTACTTTTCGCATTCTTCTGTCATGGTATTTCTTGATTCTATTGCGGTACATTGCCATTCGCATGTAAGCTTTCTCTCTTCGTTCCTCCACAGAATCCAAAGCATCTCTGATGTTGATAGGATTTTGTGTGTCGCAATAATAAATTGTCCGATCTGTGGGCGACTTGATTTCAACAGGTAGGACTGCTTCGGCTCCATAAACTAGCGAGAAAGGTGTTTCGCCTGTTGCTGTCTTTACAGAGGTTCTGTATGCCCACAACATATGGGGTATCTCATCCGCCCAACCTGTTTTTTTGTCACCTAGCCGCTTCTTGATGCCTTGAACCATGGCCCTGTTGGTAACTTCTGTCATACCATTTGACTGGGGATGGTTTATAGAAGAAAAATGATTCTTGATTCCCATGCTTTCGCAGTATATTTTGAACTTGGCACAGTTGAACTGGGTGCCATTGTCGGTTATAAGCTTCTGCGGGATCCCAAATCGCATGATAATGTTCTCTCGTAAGAACTCGATCATTCGCTCAGGTGTTTGTGCGGTTACTGCCTCCGCTTCTACCCATTTGCTGAAGTGGTCTACTGCGACTATCAAATACTTCCTTTTCTTTGTTGTTTCTGGGAATGGGCCCACTATATCAATTCCCCATGTTGCGAATGGCCACGCCGTCATTATAGTGATTTGTTCAGCTCCGGGAACATGCTTTTCATTCGCATGGATTTGACAGTTGTGACATTCCGCAACCATCTTCTGGGAATCTTCCACCACCTTGGGCCAGTAGTATCCCAGCAGTTTGACCTTTCTTGCCAATGCCGCCGAAGCTTCGTGCGCGCCACAAATTCCTTCGTGTAGTTCTCGCAGCACATAGTCCCCTTCATTGCGACTAACGCATTTCAACTATGGACATGTGTACGATTTCCGATACAAAGTTCCATCTCGTATTGAGTATCGTGCCGACTGCCCAATTATTTTTCTGGCTAAGCTCTTATCAACCGGCAAATCTCCCTGCTCCAGATATTGACGGATTGGCATCCGCCAATCTTCATCGTCTTCCAGTTCCTCGATGATCATAATCTGATCAACCTCGAAAGCTGCTGCCGATTTTATTTCCAAGCTGCATGCTTTTTGACTCCATGGTTCTCTACTTGCCGCTGCCTTTGCCAATTCGTCAGCTTTTGCATTTTGGCCTCGTGGAACATGCACCATCTCCCAAACGACTCCCTTGTGCGTTAACTCTTGTGTCAATCGGCCGACTACCTGATGGTATTTTACGAGCTCCTCCTGTTTCACCAGATAATTTTTTGTGATCTGGTTTATCATGAGTTTGGAATCGCTGTAGATTACCACTCTTTCTGGGGTGAGTTCATTGAGCAACTTCAATCCGCATATCATTGCTTCATACTCTGCGGCATTATTGGTAGTTTTGAAAGTTAATTTTGCTGCGTAGCACAAGCGGATAACCTCCGGACCTTTGATGACGATTCCTAGCCCAGCTCCGTTTGCAGATAAGGCCCCATCTGTGTACATGCTCCACTCTTCTTTTTGTGCCTTTGGACATTCATCATCATCCCAGGTGAATTCGTTCACGAAGTCGGCGAGCACTTGGCTCTTTAGTGCTGGTATTCCTTCATAACGGATATCGAATTCGCCCAGGCGAATTGACCATTCCATCAACCGGCCGGATGCGTCAGGTTTCTGCAGTACCTTTCGCACTGGGATGCTAGTTCTCACAATGATAGTATGCGCCTGAAAGTATGGTTTCAATCTAGCCGCCGTGGTTATCACTGCGAGGGCCATTTTGTCCAACTTCGAATACCGGAGTTCTGCATCCTTCAGGACTTTGCTCACGTAGTACACTGGATATTGTTGCCCTTTTTCTTCTCGCACCATCACAGTGCATATCGCCATGCTGGTGACGGATACATAAAGAAACAAATCTTCTCCGTCTTCCGGCCTGCTCATTAAGGGTGGATAACATAGTAATCGCTTTATCCCCTCAAATGCTTCTTGACAATCCGGCGTCCATTCAAAGGACTTGGATTTTTTGATGGCATTGTAGAAAGGTAGACATCGCCTAGCTGAGCATGAGATGAATCGCCCTAATGCCACCAACCGCCCGTTCAGTCTCTGTACTTCCCTTATGTTCCTTGGCGTCTTCATCTCCATTACTGCTTTAACCTTCTCAGGATTCGCCTCAACCCCTTTGCCGCTAACAATGAAACCCAGGAACTTTCCCGCTCTTGCTCCGAATGTGCATTTCTCTGGGTTCAATTTGAGGCCATATTTGATCAACACTTCTAGGATTTCTTTGATATCCCGCGGGTGGTCTTGCATTTTCTTGCTTTTGATGATCATGTCATCAACATAGATCGAGAAGTTCTCGCCGGATTTGTCTGAAAATATCTTGTTCATCATCCTCTGGTATGTTGCTCCCGCGTTTTTCAATCCAAAGGGCATCACCTTGAAGCAATAAGTCGCATGGTGAGTTATGAATGATGTTTTGATTTCATCCGCCTTCTCCATGGGTATCTGATGGTAACTGGATTTCACGTCGGTGAATGATAAAGCTTCATATCCTGTAGTTCCATCTACCAATATATCAATGTTAGGAAGTGGATACATATCTTTCGGACATGCCTTGTTCAAGTCTTTGAAGTCGACACACATTCTGTACGTTCCATTCGGCTTTTTGACTAACACCACATTGGCTAACCACTCCGGATAGGTGACTTCTCGAATTGCATCTGACTTTAGCAAATCCGCCACTGCTTTTTCAATCGCCTTTTGCTGCTCAGGAGCGTGTCCCCTCTTCTTTTGCCGCACTAGGGTTGCCCCTTTGTCTACATTCAACCGATGGGTTGCTACGTCTGGGCTTATTCCTTTTAACACTTTATTTGGGGCGGCAAATGCCGACTCACATTGGATCAATACCTCGGTAATGGCCTTCTTTGTTTCCTCTGAGAGTCCAGCCGCTATTCGCACGTTCTTATCATTCGAGATGGCGAGAGCTTCTCTTCGACTTTATCCTCCTCTTCCGGTTTTGGTTCAAGTGATAATGTATAGGCCTGTTGAGATACAAGTTGATCACCTTCAACTATGACTCGCCCTTGGTGTGTTGGCAAATGTAACGTTAAATGCTTCATTAAGATGAGCGACTCCGTCTCCGACAGGAATGGCCGTCCCAGAATTATGTTGTAGGCCAGTGGGAGATCAACAATTGCGAATTCTAAATCACCTCGCCATTTTAGATTCTTATCGCCCATTTCTGCCTCCAACACCACCTGCCCACTTGTTTGGGAGGATTGACCCCCAAAACCAGTTACATCCATGAAGGTGTGTTCCACCCGCTCGTCGTTGATTCCCAACTTGTTGAATGCTGTCCGGGTAATGACATTGCAAGAACTGCCTGTGTCGATAAGGACCCGTTTGACGTCCCATCCTTCAACGGCCATCGTGATCACCAGGGCATCCGCATGTGGCTCCGTGATTCTTGCAAATGAGTAATTGAGGGCATCCCCCCTATGTGTATTGCTCTTTCGCTGTTCACGGTGAGTTCTTTTTGTTGGAGGCTCGTAGATTCCGCCTGCTATCACGTTTATCACCCCTTTCTTCTGCTTCTTTTCTGGCCGTGTTTCTCCCTCATGCGGGAGCGTTGTTTTCTCATCAGCTGTATCTTTTCTTACAAATTGATTCAGCTTGCCTCTCTCGATCAGTTTTTCTATTTCCTTCTTCAGTTCGTAGCAATCATCTGTGTCATGGCCATTCAACCTGTGGAACCTGCAATATTTGTTAGGATGTCGCCCCAAACTGGTTCGACCTTTTACCTCGGGGAACCGCACATCCTTCTTCAGGGGGCTCTTTTCGATCTAAAGTAACACCTCCTGGTGAGTCGCGTTTAGTGGCGTGTGATATCCTCCACCTTGAAAGGGACGATCGCCTCTTCGAACAAAATTACTTTTGGACTGGGTCTGACGCCGACTGTCCGAAGTGGTTGTAGCGGCATCTCTTTCTCACCGAGTTTGGGCCCTATGTTCCCTGTTGACATCATCCACTTCCATGAATTCCTTTGCTATCTTCATGAGCTCGGCTACAGTGCGTGGTTTGTTACGGATGATTTCTTCCCGCATGCTCCAATCTGTGGTTCCATCCGCCATGATGTTGCGAATACTCACGATATCTGGGTTCTGCAATCGCACTAGGATATCGTTAAAGGCGACAACAAATTCCCTTAGGGAATTATAGTTCCTCTGTTTGATCTCCTTCAGCTGCCTATCTGTCACATCTGCTGCTTTACAGCCCACGAACTTCGCACAGAAATCCCGACTATATTGTTGTCAATTATGAATAGATTCTGCCGGTAAAGATCGAAACCAATCAGATGCCGCACCGCCCAAAGTTGTCGAGAATAACCTGCAAATTATGCTTTCGCTTGCCCCTGCAACATCCATTAACTCTCTGTAGTTCCTGACATGAGCCTCAGGGTCAGAATTTGGATCCCCATAGTATTTTGGTATGGCAGGCGCTTTGATTCTATGATCTGGAATGAATTCCCGTAACGAAGGGGCAAAAGGTGAATCGCTCTGGATCTCTGCTCTTGGCCTAGGCGAATACCCCATTCGCTCCATCATGCTTCGTAATTGATCTTCTAAGTCAATATCGGGTATTCACCGGACTTCTTCCATCCGCTGCTGGTGAATTCTGGGTGGCATCCATCCGCCCATCGGTGTTGAGACGTGTGCCTGTTGGGGGACTAACCGCTGTCCCGTTATAGGATCAAAGTTCCATATGTGCTCTCGCCCAGGAGTCATCAACTCCGAATGTCTGGGAGGAAAAGGTTCCACTTGCTATGGCGGAAGAGTGCCTTGCACTCCTGGCAACGGTTGGGATGGCTGCCAGGTCGGATGTATCGTCGTAATGAGATCTAGGTGCGAGTAGTTCCTCGGGTGGCTGTGTGGGTTTGTGCGACTACTCTGGCCCACTTGATTTGGTGCCTGAGATGACTGCTCGGTGATTGTGTTGAGATAACCACAGGTTCTTGAGGAGCAGCCGCCACGGCGGTATTGTGTTCGGCGAGGGCCGTTAGTAAATTAATCATTCGATCTCCAGCCGCCTGGCTCATGTTCGAGGCCAATACTTGTCCAGCCATCTGTACGAAATCACTATTGGACATTTCCATCTCAGTTTGCACTTGGACCTCCAATAACGGACTCAATTGTCCCGAAGGACCCGATGAGCTAGGCACCACAGGCTGTGTATTTGCAGGTTGCGAATTCGCAGTCCGTGGTCCCCTAGAGTTCATACTGGTTGATCTAGTGGTAACGCCGGTCGTTCGTGATGGTTCTGACATGTTCTTCATGTACCTTTAACCAAATGTTGGTAAAAAAGGTCCACCTTCACCGCACCAATGATAACTTGCTGGATCCACTTTGATGTTCTTTGCCGGAGTTACCTGCAAAACAAAACCGGAGACAGGATCTCCGGGAAAACTCTCCGACGATCAAGTCAGTTTTTGTAAGAATGAGTCTATAATTTAGCAATAGATCTGTGGGAAAAAATGTGAACGTACCTTCCCCCTTATTCTTAAGGCCTTTTATAGGTATTTTTGGGTAACCGCCGAGGGCGGTTACTCCTTAGTGGGCCACGTTCTGAGGGCGGTTCCCTCTTTTTAGGCCATGTCCCTTTCGTGGTCTTCATGGCAACGAACGTGGTTCTGAGTGGGAGTCTTGTCGATCCGTTTAGGAATTAGGGGCGGTTTACTCGCTGCGCCCGCTTCCTTCATTCGGGTCCCGTCCAATCTTAGCCCATGGGGCTTTAATATGGGCTGGGCTTGCGAAATGAGTATAACCCGTTTTGGGCTTCGCGGGTTATCAAATACTAATTTGGACCAAAATCAATTATATATACTAACATACCGTTTGTTTGAAAAATAATTTTTTTCGGTATTTAATTGCAACTGAGAAATAAAAGGAAATCATAATAACTACTATTTTTAAAAGGTAAAAAAAAGATATAATTAAAATTCAAAAGTTTTCTACATAGATATATAAATTCAAGATATAACATATTCATTCGGCTCTCCGAACCTTTAAAGTCAATTAGAACCGTAAACTATCAAAATCTTCAACTAAGCAGAAATCATCAATTGAGTCATCCATCCTAAGCAAAAGTCATCAATTGATTTGGTTCGGTTAAACACTTCTAGACCCTATTTTTCAAATCCATTTTGAGCCAATACAAAAGTTATATCAAATAGTCACAATTACTAATTTGTGCTATTTAATTATTTCTTTATTACATGTGCACAACAAAACATCTGATAAGAATTTAAATAAGATGAGATAAACACAATACCATATGTATATACGCATCTTTGATAGTAAAAGAAAAATTTGTGTTTTCATGTTTTGTCAAATTTGTATTTGCGGAGTTTTTTTTATTCAAACGAAGACTGAAGTTTTCGTTTTGCTAAAACCGAAGATCTTTTAGTTTGATATCGAAAAAATGACCGTTGGCGATATTAAAATGGAAATTTTCAAAAATTAAAGTTGGTTAGTACCAAATTGAGTATGGAACCAAATTTTTTATTTTTCGAAATCATCCTTTTCGCAGGTTTCCCTCTCTAAACGTTCAATTTCTCTCTCCTCACAAAACAACACCTAAATAATCTCAAAATTAAAAATTTAAAGAATTAAAGTTATTTGTAATATCATCAAGTCTTTGTTTTGATGTCATCAATGCTCATTTTAATTTTGAGGTCTTTATTTTTAACAAAGCGAAAGACCTTAGTCATTTCTTGGTCGTAAAAAAAACCTCAGTCCCCGTTTGGACAAAAAAAAAATCACAGGTATCTGTTTGACAAAACGTGAAAGCACTAAGTTGTTTTAGACTTTTACCATAATTGATATGTTAATAGTGATAACATGACACGTACACAAGTAGAGTAAAGCTAACAAGATTTGTGATTGAGGAGAGACTTCGTTAATATAGTTGGAAATTGGTCCAATTTGTCAAAGTTAGGTCCTTAATTGTACCATTTAGAGTAATAGAAGATAAAATCGCTTTTAGTCGATACTAGAATGTTTTTGTACCTTATCTCATATATATATTGATGCGAAAAATAAAAATTAGGTATAAATAACAGCAAAAGATAGTGACTGATTCATGATCCACTGACATTAAGAGGTGTTTGGATATTCTCTTGTAATATATGGGTGCTCTACACATAATTTTCATTGAGTCTTTCGACGGTGTGTGTAAGTTCACCCCCACCCTCCCTCTAAGCATCCCTTGGATTTTTCACTGGCGGAAAAAGAGAGATGCACGGAAGTTTTGTTGCACCCCCAGCTACTGAATCTACCTTGAAAAAATGGTTGCAGTTTCAGCCTCCACTTGAAGAAAAGTTTAAAAATGTTGCAATTGTATCGGAAAACCCTCTTCCCTGACTCCATTACTAGTATAAATTAGGGGTGGCAACGGAGCAAGGCAGTGATCTATGCATCGCCCTCAATATTTTTGAGGGTGGTTTTGGAAAATTTTCAAATAAAGTTCAAGAATTTTTTAACGCTTGCACGGATGTTTACGGGTGACGAAGAATCTCCAAATGGTATGGGCGCCGAAGGATAAATTGGGAAAAAGGAAGCTAGTGAAATTGCTCAATTTTCCATATTTGATGTGCTCTCTAGTACCATGTCGAAAGAGAGAATTGCATATTATATGTTGATAATTTATCAAAAGATATATTAGCTAGGGTAGTTTTACCAACACATTAAACCAATGTATTTTAGCCCGATAAATTACATTCATGACCACTGAATTTTATTCATTTTAACATTATTATCTATGAACTTCAGTTTACTATTACATTCAATTACACCTCACCTACCCTTATTTACTACAGTAAAACCTCTATATAGGAATACTCTATATAAGAATAACCTCCAATTTGTTATAAAAAATTTCGGTCCCAACTTGGGCCGGTTATAAATAAGAATAACCTCCCAAATGTTAATTGTTATACATAATCCAAGTCCCACCTTTAGAAACTATACCTCTATATAGGAATAATTATGTAAATAATGTATATATGTATTAAGGATTTAAACAAAATTTATTAAAAAATTTAAAAATTATTGAGATTAAATATGAGTTGGCACACAAATTCCAACTTTAACTATAAATTCTTACCATTTTCCCATAAAACTCTTTTCTTTATGTATTGGAAACTAAACTCAAAACTCTTCCAATTCTTTAGGTATTGGAAATAAAACTCGTAGACTTGATATGCTAAACATTAATTTGTTTTATTAATCTATTCTATTGTACATTGTGTATATAAAAACTAAATCAATGTGTCAAACAACGTTGCATAATTACTTTTTGAATAATAAAAATTAGAGAGTTCTTATTGTTGTTAAATTTATAAACTTTAAGTGTTGATTTTTTTTTTTGGGTACCAAACTCTATATAAGAATAACCTCCCAATTGTTATACAAATTGTCTGGTCCCAAACGTATTCCTATATAGAGGTTTTACTGTATTACATTCAATTACACCTCAAAACAAACAAGATTAGCTACCCTCACTTACTTTAAAATACCCGCATCCAAACAAGTTGTTACACCAAGCTTAAACTCAGGTCTACATTTCTCACTATTGGGTTTTCTTTCTCCACTACAAGTACTTGTATTGGGGCAACAGAATTGACTGTCCTGGCAGGCAAGCATTGCGAGTCTTGTGAGGGTTTGGGTCACCAAGAATCCAACCTCAGGTGTGCCCTTGAAGAAGCTTTGTTCTTAAACAGGTATATATATATATATATATATATATATATATATATATATCATTTTATTTTGAGTTCTGCCCAATCTTTAGATGTTGGGGAAGTTTGGGAACTGCTAATTTGAATTTATGTTTCACTGGTTTTTAGTACTACTACTTGGATTTTGAGAAAGGAAAATTGTACTAGAATTTGAAAATTTTAATTTCTGCAACTTTTCTTGTTGCAGGACCTTTGTGATGCCTTCTCAAATTTGCATTAATCCAATACACAATAAGAAGGGGATTCTTCATCATCTAATTAATTAAATTTTAGAATTCATCCAAATGGACCTCCCTTAACCACTACTTATGCACAGTAATTCTTGATTATCATTACTAATGACAAAAATTCACAGTAATTTAATTCTCCTTTTAAAGGATATTTACTCTTTTAGCCCTATTACATAGTATTATATACAATAGCCGTGATCGTCGTTTTACATGATGGAACAAGCATGGGGATTGTCGTCGCTGAATGGATGGTTGTATGCTGGTTCAATATAATACCCTTGTTGTCCATACCCTTGTTGCATGTGTCCATAATTGTACACCGGAATCTGATCATAACTGTATTGCGGCTGTTGCGAGTGAACAGTGTAACTCTGAGAAATATCCCGTGCATCCATGAAGTTGGAACATATGGCGGGTAATAGTCCATTTTATTTATTACCTCCGCCATAGCACCACCGTCACCACTAGCTGCCGTCGCCGGATCTGGAACTGGAGCAGGAGCTTCTTTGTTCTTCACCTTTGCTTCTTCTTCTCCTCTTTCATCGCCTTTCTTATTCTTTTTCTCTGCTGCTCCTGCTCCGGCTTGATCTTTCTTACCATCACTCTTTTTCTCGCCGGCTTTGGCGCCTTCTTTATTATCATCCTTCTTTTCCTCTCCTCCTCCGTCTACTTTCTTAGCAGCATCATTCTTTTTATCGCCTCCTCCGTCGCCACCTCCGCCGACTTCTTTCTTTGCCTCGTTTGTCTTCGGCTGAACGGCCTCGTCTGTCTGTCTGTTAGCAACATCATTCTTTTTCTCGCCTCCTCCGTCGCTGCCGCCGCCGACTTCTCTCTTTGCCTCGTCTGTCTGCGTCGATTAATTAAATCCAAATTAGTTAAATCACTTTAATCTTCCATCCAACACATCGTAATCAGAAACGAATTTAAATTAATTTTTTTATTATTATTATACCTCTTTAAGTGGTGGTTTCTTCACCTCCCGTTTCTTTTCGGCGGCTTTCTCCTCTGGTTTCTTCACCTCCGGTTTCTTCTCACCACCACTGCCGGCATCTTTATTCGGCTGCGGAGATACAATCTCTACTTCCTTCTTCATTTTCTTTTCCAGCCTCGCTTTCACTTTCTCAGGGTCAACTTTCCCGGTCACCGTCAATTTGTTCGATTGACGATCAGTCTTCCCCGACTCCACACCTTCAACAACAAATCACAAATTTCAATTGGCAATCCAAATCAATCAATCCTATTCAATTGGATGTTGATATACGATCCAAGCGATTAATTTCATTCTATTCCTTATTTCCTTTATTACGATTAACAAATCGCATAGACCAAATCACAGGACCACGATTAATTAAAATAAAAGGATGAATCCGCTCTTAGGAATCATTAAATCCTAGAAATGATTATTCTGATGTATCATAGAAATTTCTTAAAATGCAAGAATCAAATAACTCTCTGTGGTGGAACAAAATATCTCAAAATTCCCCCTCAAAAAAATTATTTTTTTTGCTTTTCAAAGGCATGTTTTTATGTTTCCTTGAGCATTGCACGAATCTTTTGAATCCGGTACCAACGGGTATCATAGCGCCTAGAACAACGTTTTCTTTTAGGCCTTTCAACCAATCGATACGACCGCGGAGAGCAGCTTTTGCTAAAACGCGAGCAATTTCTTGAAAACTGGCCTCGGATATGAAACTTTGAGTATTCAGAGATGCTCTCGTTATTCCCAATAATACGGGTCGGTAACAGATGGCTTCTTCCAAAGCGCGTCCCGTTCGTTCTGCGCGGAACAATCCAATCAGTTCTCCGGGTGAAAAAACATTCGACATTCCATTTTCTGAAACCAATACTTTTGATGTTATTTGCTGTACAATAATTTCTATATGCCTATTATGGATCTGCACCCCTTGAGATCGATAAACTTTTTGGATCTTATTAACCAAAGAGATACACTTTGCACTATAGTTAACTCAGCACCAATCAAGAATCCCCAAGGAATTCCAAGAATTCTTGTTATACACTCGTTCCAACCCTCAACTCTCTTTTCTAGGTTTCTCGATATTGAATCAATTGAACGCACTTCTAACACTTGTTCCACTTTTGGAAGACCCTGCGTTATATCGCCAGATCTCGATTTTTCATATATAAATGTAACTAATGTATCTCCTTCGTAAAGGATTTCCCCATAATGGCCATGAACGGTTGCTCCTGGAGTGGCCAAATAAGGCTTAGCCGATCTTATTACTACAGAGTCAATGTGAACAATTATAACTTGACCCGATTTTAGATGTGGTCCTCTTTTGGCCATACATAGATTTTCACAAATAAATTGTCCCAGTCTAATTATTGTGAAGAAAGATTTACAATAATTAGGATGATAATTATGATGGAGAAAATGCCAATTCAAAGTGAATGGATTCAAAACACTCTTACTGCATGGATCGGGATTAACAATTCTCCCGGTTTCATCCATTAAATAATATTTAAGTACCACGGCTCTTCTAATTTTCTTAGAACAGCCTTCACAATGCATGTCGATTTTGTAAACAGAAACGGGCTTTTCATCCTTCTTTTCGCCACCAGCGGCGGAGGCGGCACCCTTTTTATCTCCTTCACCTTCTGTCTGCTCCTAAGAAAAGCAAAATTGCATCAGATTAGAAATTAGCTCAAAGGTGAATTAGCTCACCGCCTTGTGTAAGCATTGGTGGAGTAATTTTATTTTATTTTATTTAATTTAGTCAATAAGTTGTTAAAAACATTGGTAGAGTAATTTTAATTTGAATTTTATCCTAACATCATAATATTAATTAGGCTAATTTTACTTTTAATTTCAATTACACTTAATTTAGTCAAAATTTTCTTTTTTTCAAATTTATCCACCTGAAAAAATAATGCTTTAATCAAGTTTAATTCTTCAATCTTTTTGGTTTGAGGTTATTTAGGTGTTGTTTTTTTATGAGAGAGAAATTTAATATTTAAAGAGAGAAAACTTAAAAAATAAAAATTTTGAAAAATAAAAATTTTGGTTATTTAATTCTTAAAAATTTTCATTTTGAGATCGATATTGGTCAAATTTGAAAAAATAAAATTTTTACCAACCACATATACCGATCTAAAAAAATGTGAACCCACGTAACATTTATTTGAAATTAACTCAGACAACTCACTTGATCTGGTTGAGTTTCAAACTCCATCGCTATGTCTATGTCGCATAGTCTGGAACACTTTCGAAAAGCTAGTTTGCTCTTTGCATACATAGCTTTAATCATAAGATAATCTTGGAGGTCCTCCATCACCATGGCGGCACCTTTGAAATGTTTCCACATTTAGACTGATCTTCGTTCGGTGTTTGTCAAGCACTTCAAATGGGTAAGATTGATGGCCTAAAGATTTAATATAAAATGGTTTGTAATGAATGAAAATTCAACTAATAGAACAAAATTAACTTTGAAATAAAGGATGTTTGATTACCTAATTTTCTCTTTATGTTTTCCTTTTTACTTTAAAAGAGGGAGTTTTATGTGTTGGGTTAGACATCCTTTGTTTCCCTTTTATAGATGAAAAATCAATCTTTACAACCGTAACAGTCAATATCATTGAATTTTCAAAACTGATTAAATATAGTCAAATATACATCTTACCATTTTTAAGAAAAATGCATTCCAAAATTTATTACATTATAACTACCTAAATTTTTCAGTTTTAAAATTGTATTCCATTCTAACCTATTAAAATTCAATTAATTGTTTTATAATGGTTAAAATACATTAATAGCTTCTGAACTTATCTCAAAATGTTCATTGGCCCCCTAAACTTATAAAGTGTTTTGTTAACTCCCTCAACTTGCTTAAAGTAACATATTTTCCACCTAGATTTGTTTAAAATCACATATTGGTCTCCTAAACTCGCTTATAGTGATTCATTAGCCTCTTAACTTTTTAAAGTGATATACATTTCAATTTGTTTAAATCTATAAAAAAAGAAAAAGTCAAAACTTAAAAAATAAAGGTATGATTCGCGATTCTATATCTTTAAAACAAATTAACTTTCTATTTTTTACACCTTTATGACGTTTTTATAAGCTTTAGGGACTTAATCATTACACTTTAGGTAAGTTCATCAACCTAATGAGACATTATGTAAGTGTCGGACATTATATATTATACCATAACTTTACAAAATGTAAGTCGTCCAGGCTATCTCGAAAAAGAATAATATAATACTCATGTTGATTAATAAACACAAAATGGGAATAAGAAAAGAAAGTAAAGAGTAGAATTTGTTCAAATTATACCTAGAATGGGATTTGGTTTTAGAATTTCTGTCACATAAAGGATGCAGTTTGTAAATAAGAATCACAACTAAGCAGATGTTAATTTTTTCCTCAATATATACAATGATGAACTCAATTTATTGGATATACTAATCAATTTATATTTCATATGGGTCTGATTCGAAGATTAGCATAAAAGCTTGCTTTTTTCCAATTAATAATATATAGTAGCATAAAACTTTAAATTTTTTTTATACGCACAAAATTTTAGTTTTGATCATTAGTAAGGAATGTGACACTTATTAAAACTACTAAAATCATACGCTTTTTTTTGAACCCCTAAAATCATACACTTATTAAAACTGCTGAGTGTGCGTTAGCTCAATGGTTGAGCAGTTGGGAGCAGCAGCAGAGGACTCATTGGGGCCCAAGTTGGGTTCAGATAAGGCTTGTTCCTTTGGATCAGGAACAAAGGCTTGATTTTCCTGAGTTGAGGGCTCAGTTAGTGGAATGACAATTTGGAAGAGTGGGAAGGTGATATTGATTTCTAATGGGTCAAGAGGAGCGGTATCAGCATTGTTGCCTCATCAACGAAGTGAACCTTTGGTTTATTGCTCTTCTTTTTCACTACAAAAAAATTGCCTTTTTATGACACTTTTTTCTGTTACGCACAAAATTTTGTCACTTATAATTGCCTGATTGTGACAAAAATTAGATCTCGTCACCATTTTTACTTTTTGATAACAAACTTAATGTGTGTCTCTATTAACATACATTTTTGTCACTATATAATACATTTTGTGACGATAAAGTAAACATTGTCACTTAAAAAATTGGAGGCAAAAAAATGCTACTAAAAAATTGGAAGGAAATTTATTTCTTGACGAAAAAAGTCAATTATTGACAATTATATTGTCATGATAAAAAAAACTATTTTATGAAATTTCTTATCTATCGGAATGTAATAAAAACGAAAGACGACAATGTTGATTGTCATATATTTAATTTTATAGTGACATTATTAATATATTATCATATATTTTAAGTGTTTTTATGACGATATATAAAATTGTCATCACTATTTCAGGTGATGACAATTTTATATTGCCATTTGTATATAATAATGTTTACGAGGATTTCCATTTGTCGTAATATATAATAGAAAGAACGTGACAACTTAGTATGCGTTATATATTTTATTTATAGTGACACAATTTAGATATTGTCATGTATTTTAATAGGTTTTCATGAACCTATAATAATCATTGCCATTATGTTAACTGGTGACGATTTTATATCATGATCAAATTATTATTATTTCCATGATTACCCTTTTTTCATATTGTTATTTAAGTATATTATATGTCTCTAAATTCAACATTAAGTTTTCTATTTTATATATACAATATTTATTTATGCTAAAAATATCTTTATTATTAATATAATGTGGAATTTTTTTTTTTCAACTCAATATTCAAGCTTAGTTGAAATTTTGACTTTTTGATTAGTTTGAATGTAAAAATTATTATTTAAATGTAAGTTACTATTATAAGAATGCTAAATCGTAAGGTAAAAATTTATTAAAATTTTACTGGATAAAAAAAATTTCTCCAATTTTTCTAAACTGATATATTCAGTTATTTAAAATTTTAAAAATTAAAATTCTTCAAGTTTATGTTGAAATATTTGAATAAGATTTATATTTTTATAAAAATAAATTTATTATATTGTTAGGGCAGGTCTTGACATTTTATGGGTCTTGGACGAAATAAGAGATAAGGGACCCTTAATAAAACGAAACGATATATGGGCCGGATTTAATCCCTAATGTTTCAAGTGAAGTGCAGATTTAGCCCTAGTGTATGAAATTGTGCAAATTTGACTCTAACATTTTCAAGAAAAATCAATTTTAACACCACACTATCAAAAATTTGAAAAAAATTGTTTGACTGCTTAGATATAATTGATATTTTCCTACCAAAAAAAGATATAATTGATATTTGGAAGGTCTGAAGTTACAATTAAATACTAGTCAAACCAGTTTTTTCTAATTTTCTATAACAGGTCTAAAATTGATCTTGCTTGAAAACGTTAAGGTTAAATGTGCATCATTTCATAGGTTTCCAAAAAAATTATGGTATATGTATGATTATAAAATTTTAATTACAATTATTCTAATGGAAATAATTTCATAATTTAAATTCCAATTGATTGGGCCAAGAGAAATATAAACTTGATCCAAACTTAGTAACCTAACCCTATGTATACCAGTATAACCGTATATTCCTACCCCCTCAATACCCACTCCCCACCTTTTCCTTCCACGATCCCCCCACTGCCCCTTTTCCTCTGCACAACAAGATCACTAAGCACCATCATCTATGCCCTTTACATCTCAATTTTCAGTCACCAGAGGCGCGGAAAACCACTCAAGATCATAATTCCCACTCTCAAGTTTCTCATTTCCAGGGGAAACATATATGTCTCTTCCCTCTTTCTTCTTTTTCCCTCACATCTCTGTTTAGTTTTTTTTTTATTTCTTCTTTCTCTATGTTGATCTCTCATTCTTTCTCCTTGTGGGTTGATTTGGATTTGTTTTAATTGAAGAAGAAAATTTAAAAATTATGAGATCTATCCCTCTTTTATTTTCTTCTTCTCAGTTTCCCTTAATTTCCTTCTATTAATCTATTTTTTTTTGGTCTTTGTTTCTCACTGTTTCTTCCATTTCAGCTTTCTCTGAATGAAATGACTATGAGAAATTCCATGTTCGATGAATTCTGAAAATCGAAGACTCAGGTGGTAACGCTACTACAATTCAGCTACGATTGATTTCTATATGGATTGGACTTCTATTTTGATGTTTTGGGTTTTTTGGATATAACATGTGTATGAAAATATGCTATTGAATATGGCTCTTTATGATCCAAAAGTTTAAATTTCTAGACAATCAAGATTCATATTTGATATTTGTACTCATTGTGATTTTCTTTTTGCAGGAGGAAGTAGATAGTTTTAAGTATGTCAATGATTTTGGAAGGGAAAGCATACATGGGTTTGGTTTTGGTTTTTTCTTTTTTTGAAGAAATCTGGAAACACCAAGAGGAGATGTGTGGGCAGTATAGAACCAAAAAGAAGGCCAAGAACACAACCTAATTTCTTTCTCATTTTTATTTCTTTCTTTTTTATTATAAGATGTTGTAATTAAAATTGGGCTTTCATATTGGGCTCATATATTAAATTTTCAAGGGAAAATTACATAGAAATTCATCTTTTAAAAACTATTTATAATAATGTCAAATCATAGTTTTAGAGTCAAACTAGTTAAAATCAGTATTTTTAGTATATTTAAGGATTAGAATTTATAAATTAAAAGTCTATAATATATTTTCTACGGTTTATAGTTTATGAATTGGAGTCTAGAATCTTTAAATTATGATGTAAAATCATAATATATAGAAAATAATGGCATATTAAGAATTAAGTTTGGTAATATGATTTGGTTGTAATTTTGTACTTAATTATGATATTCATGTAATTGACCCAATTTTCAAGGCTATTACTCGTTATGGTTTTTATTTCATTTGTGTTTATTTTTTATTCCCTCTAGCCTAAAAAATGCCATTATTAATAATATAAATAAATCCTAATAAACTTAAAAAAACAATACCTATATATTTATTTAAAGTATTAAATAATTAATTTATTATTAAAAGAATTAACCGAATAAAATGTATATTTACCGTAATTAGACACATACAGTGACAATTATTAAATATGTAATGATGAATTAAATTTTAATATGATAAAACTTTGGATTTTACATGACAATAATAACATCACTAAAATTATACAACGTTTGTGTTATATTGAAATTTGTCACCATAACTTGTGCTTTTTGTGACGAAATATGAATTCATCACTTAAGGGTTTACATATAATGACGAAAGACAATCTTCAGTGACAAATATATTTACTAATTGTGACGAAATAAAATGTCACAAAACCTGAAAAATATTATGACATGTGGATTTGTTCGTCACATAAAAAGAATTTATAAGTGACCAAATTTAAAATCGTCACATATACATAATACCACGCTCATACGATGACAAATGCTGTGACGAATGAATTTCGTCATCTATTGTTTATTGTGACGAAAAGTTAACTTTTAGTGACAATTATTGGGCGTCAAGAAATGATAAATTTCTTATAGTGTTTGTATTTTTTCTCTCGGCTTGAGCGATGGTGTTTGTGTTTAGGATAGGAAGTGGGGATAGGAGATTGGTTGTAAAGGAGGAGTTTGGTTTGTTTGAGCAGGTTCCTCCTCAGTGTGAAGTGGTTCATCCTGCTGGTTAGTGGATGGGTCAGTTGTGAATGGAACGGAGTACATAGCAGGTGGTTGTTGACCCGGAGCAGAGGTAGAAACATGAGTGACCTCAGTAGCCATCCCTTGTGATTTGAGGAAGTGAGAGTCCTCGGCTATCGCAATGGCCAGCGGCTGAGGTGTCAGTGGCTTGACCCTTGTATTTTTTTTTCTTTAGAGGCTGCTCATCCTCTAAATCCCCAGTAGTGGGCCGTTTCTGCTGCGTCTCAACAGGAGTAGGCTCAGAGTCAGGTTTAGAGACTCTGACCTTCTTAGTTACATCCTTGGGGGACTTGGGCTCATCAGCCTTTCTTTTCTTGCCCTTACTGGGCTTGGCAGCTTCAGTGCCTTCGTCCTTCTTTCCTTTCGGCACTTGCATTCTGCTGTGTGCAAGAGTCTAGAGACACAACAGTGATCTTCGTGCCTTCCCCAGCCTTCTCACCTTCAAGATCTATCTTCTGGTGCTTGAGAATGGCTGTAATGAGTGAGCCTAGTCTGAGCTTCATCGTACTGCGTTGGAACGCATCGACCAAGAAGACTGGCATATTACGCGGTTACTTCTCCAACATGTGCCAGATTATGCACTGCTCGAAATTGGACGCATATATGGTTGAGTTGAGTTTTGGAAAGAGGAAGTTGGTTATCATATAATGGGCTTACCTATGAGGTTGGAAGAGGGAAGTGGTGGAGAATTCACCAGTAAAGAGAAAAATATCCTACTGTTACGGGAAAGGGAAAAATAACAAAACTAGCTAATGGACAAAACGTAGTACAACTAATAGTACAACTAATTACAATTATTTATTTTGTTGGGCCCTAACTTGGTTAATGGTTGTTTTGTATTATTTGGGCCTAATGTAGTTGGACTGAGTTTAGCATATTCTTCCGCTAAGGCAAAATAAGAGATAAGAAATTATTTTCTTAAAAATTTAAAATAAAAAGCATAAAAATATCTATATCATTACAAAAAAAGAGCATTTCATTCATGACTTCAGAAATGTTAGTGTAATTTTAATAATTGAATCACTTTTAAACATCATTTAAAAAGTATATTATTTTTTTACGTATTTGTGCACAAATTTTATATTAATTGGTTCAGAAAATAAAAGTTTTACGTTTTTATAATAGGTTTGATGATGAAATATGTTTAACCTTGATGAAATATTTGGGTTATTTATTTATTTCTTTATTACATGTGTACAACAGAACTTGTGATAAGAATTTACATAAGATGAGACAAACACAATACCATATGTATACACGCATCTTTGATAGTCAAAGAAAGATTTGTGATTTCATGTTTTGTCAAATTTATATTTTTGGAGTTTTTTTATTCAAAGAAGATTGGAGTTTTCGTTTTGCTAAAACCGAAGATTTTTTAGTTTGATATCGAAAAAATGACTGCTGGCGACCTTAAAATGAAAATTTTCTGGTTAGTACCAAATTGAGTATGAAACTAAATTTTTTATTTTCCGAAATCATCCTTTTCGGAGGTTTCTCTCTCTAAATGTTCAATTTCTCTCTCCTCACAAAACAACACCTAAATAATCTCAAAATTAAAAAGTTAAAGAATTAACGTTATCTGTAATATCATCAAGTCTTTATTTTGATGTCGTCAATGCTCATTTTAATTTTGAGGTCCTTATTTTTAATAAAGCGAAAGACCTTAGTCATTTCTTGGCCGTAAAAAAAACCTCAGTCCCGTTTGGAGAAAAAAAAATTATCAGGTATCTGTTTGACAAAACGTGAAAGCACCAAATTGTTTTAGACTTTTACCATAATTGATATGTTATTAGTGATAACATGACACGTACACAAGTAGAGTAAAGATAACAAGATTTGTGACTGAGGAGAGACTTCATTAATATGGTTGGAAATTTGTCCAATTTGTCAAAGTTAGGTCCTTAATTGTACCATTTAGAGTAGTAGAAGATAAAATCGCTTTTAGTCGATAGTTATAGAATGTTTTTGTACCTTATCTCATATATATATATTGATGCGAAAATTCAAAATTAGGTACAAATAACAGCAAAAGGCAGTGACTGATTCATGATCCACCGACATTAAGAGGTGTTTGGGATATTCTCTAGTAATATATGGGTGCTCTACACATAATTTTCATTGAGTTTTTTGACGGTCTGTGTAAGCTCCTCCCTCTAAGCATCCCTTGGATTTTTCACTAGTGGAAAAAGAGAGATGTACGGAAGTTTTGTTGCACCCTCAGTTACTGAATCTACCTTGGAAAAATGGTTGCAGTTTCACCCTCCACTTGAAGAAAAGTTTAAAAATGTTGCAATTGTATCCAAAAACCCTCTCTGACTCCACCACTAGTATAAATTAGGGGTGACAACGAAGCGAAGCAAGGATCGATGCATCGCCCTCAAAAAAATATTGAGGGTGGTTCTGAAAAATTTTAAAATAAAGTTCAGGAATTTTTTAACGCCTGCACGGATATCTACGGGTGACGAAGAATCCCCAAATGGTATGGGTGCCGAAGGATAAATTGGGGAAAAGGAAGCTACTGAAATTGCTCAATTTTCCATATTTGATGTACTCTCTCATACCATGTCGAAAAGAGAGAATTGCATATTATATATTATATGTTGATAATTTATCAAAAGATATATTGGTGTAGTTTTACCAACACATTAAACCAATGTATTTTAGCCCGATAAATTACATCCTTGGCCACTGAACTTCAGCTTTTAACAATATAGCCATTGAACTCTACATTTTTATCAATTTTACGACCGTTGATGGGCGCAAAATAAAAAATTCAAAAAGTTAATGATATTCTAAGAAACTTTAATTCTTGAAAATTTTCGTTTTGAGGTCATTTAGGTGTTTTTGGTTAGGAGATAGTGAATTTTTAGAGAGAGAAAGCTCCAAAAAAATGTGATTTTGGAAAATAAAAAATGTGGTTTCATGGTAAATACCATTATGAACAACTTTAATTCTTGAATATTTTTATTTTGAGGTCGTTAACAGTTATTTTAAGGAGTTAATTGGAGTTGAGTGGTCACCGATGTTAGAAGGTGTAAGTTCAGTGATCATACCGTTAAGAATTAAAGTTTAATAGCCACAATGTTAAAATGGATAAAGTTCAGTAGTCATGTATGCAATTTAACCCTATTTTAACCTTGCTATAATTCACCAAAATATAATATTGAAAACTCAGGAAAAGGTCTATGGTATGTTCTTTTACAAAACAAAGTATTTAAAATTACACTGTTAAGTTCTGATGACAATCAATAGCATTTTTATTTTTTAAAAAAATTATATTTACATATTGACAAAACAACAACAACAATAACAAAGCCTTAGTCCCGAAATGATTCAGGGTCGGCTAACATGAACCATCATATAAAACCGTGAAATTAAGTCGTGTCCGCGACACAAATTCTCTCCATCCACTCTTTCCTATCCACTACCATATTTTCCTCAATCCCTAATAAACTCATATCACTCTCGATCACCCTCCTCCAAGTTTGCTTAGGTCTTCCCCTACCCCTCACCACTACATCTCTTTGCAACTCTTCAGTCCTCCTAACCGGCACATCAAGCACTCTTCGTCTTACATGGCCAAACCACTTTAGTCGGTTTTCCCTCATTTTATTCTCAATAGATGTAACCCTTACTTATGTCCTAATTATTTCATTACTCACCCGATCCTTTCTCGTATGACCACACATCCATCTCAACATACGCATCTCCGCCACCGACATCTTATGAGTGTGACAGTGTTTCACTGCCCAACACTCCGTACCATATAACAATGCTGGTCTGATTGTCGTGCGATAGAATTTTCCCTTTAATCTATTTGGCATGTCAGGGTCATAAAGGAAACCCGTAGCACTCTTCCACTTCGCCCAACCAGATTTAATCCTATGAGCAACATCTCCATCTACTTCTCCATCCGTTTGGATAATAGATCCTAAATACCGAAAGCAATCTGATGCCTGAACAACTCTCCCATCTAGGGTGATTGTCCCTGTCTCCCTACTACTATCGCCGCTAAACTTACACTCCAAATATTCTGTCTTACTTCGGCTCAGCTTAAAGCCTATAGATTCTAAAGTTTGCCTCCATAGTTCCAACTTTCTCTCCACGCCTTCTTTCGTCTCATCAACCAACACAATATCATCTGCAAACAACATGAATCATGGTATACCATCTGGGAGTGAACTCGTTAGTTCATCCATAACGATGGCAAAAAAATGGGCTTAGTGCAGAACCTTGATGCACTCTAATCGTAATAGGGAACTCTTCAGTCTTCCCAACATTGGTGCGTACACTCGTGCATGCTCCCTCATACATGTCCTTTATGATGTCAACATATTTCCGCGAAATGTCTTTCCTTATTAAGGCCCACCAAAGTACTTCCCTTGGTACCTTACCATATGCCTTCTCCAAGTCAATGAAAACCATATGCAAGTCTTTCTTCTTATTTCGATAGTGCTCCATTAATTGTCTCATTAGATGGATGCTTCCATAGTTGATCTTCCCGGGATAAAGCCGAACTAGTTTTCCGAGATCTTCACCGTCCTCCTTAGCCTTTGTTCGATCACTCGCTCCCACAGTTTCATAGTGTGACTCATTAATTTGATTCCTCGATAGTTGGCACAATCTTGGACATCGCCTTTGTTCTTATATAATAGGATTAGGATACTTTTCCTCCATTCGGATGGCATCTTATTGTTTCTCCAAATTTTGTTGAAGAACGTCGCCAACCATTCGATTCCTCTCTCTCCCAAACACCTCCAAATCTCAATAGGGATGCCATTAGGTCCTACTGTTTTCTTCAATCTCATCTTATTTAATGCCATTTTGACTTCACCTTTTTTAATTCTCCGTATGCATTCACGATTTATCATATCGTGAGGGATACTTATATCTCAAACCTCTTGTCCGCGATCTCCATTAAATAAGTTATCAAAGTAGGACCTCCATCGTTCCTTGATATCCTTATCTCCAACTAGGACTTTTTGGTCCACATCCTTCACACATTTAACTTTTTCGAGATCTCACATCTTCCTATCTCTCATCCGAGCAATTCTATATATGTCTCTTTCCCCTTCCTTCATATCCATTCTTATGTACAGATCCAGATTCACCTTTGCTCTAGCATCTCGTATGACCTTCTTTACTTCCCTTTTAGCCTCTTTGTACTTTTCGTAGTCCTCATCACTCATGCACTTCCCTAATATTTTATAGGATTCTCGCTTACTCTTTACTGCTTGCCGTACTTCTTCTGTCCACCAAGATGTGTCCTTACCCGGTGGCATGCTACCTTTAGATTCCCTTAGAACTTCCTTCGCTACCTCCCTTATATTATGCTCCATCTTAGTCCATATCGAATCTATATCTAAATCCATATTATAAGTCCAAATATCTTTTTTGGCCATCTCATCCACAAATTTTTGTTGATTCTCCCCTTGTAGTTTCCACCACTTAATCTTAGTCTCCACTTGTGGTGTTCGTTTTCTCATACATCTCCTACTTCGAAAATCAAGCACCACTACTCTATGTTGGGTTGTCGTACTCTCACCAGGGATCACCTTACAATCAATATAACTCTTTCTCCAAGCACTCCTTACTAGGAAGAAGTCAATTTGGCTCGCATTACCGAAACTCCGATAAGTAACTAAGTGGGATGTTCTTTTCATAAACCATGTGTTCATGATACTCAAGTCATAGGCTGATGCGAATTCCAAGATATCATTTCCTGCTTCATTTTTATCTCCAAAATCATACCACCTAGTACCATCTTTTCATCGCTAGGAACCTGTTGCACCACTTCTTCCAAGTCCTCCCAAAAAGCTTGTCTTATAGAGACATCTAATCCTATTTGTGGCGCATATGCACTTATGACATTCACAACCTCATCGCCTATCACAAATTTAACACTCATAATTCTATCGCTCTTCCTAGACACCGCTACTACATCATTAATATACTCGCTATTGACAAAACGCATACCCAAAATTGAATTGCAGCTGTGTGAAATGAATTTAAATATACAATAAGAATAAAATATATATTTTTAATAATCTTGGGTAAATTTTGTCAATATTCCAAATAATTTTGTTTTAATACTCAGAATAAAAATTCTACAAAGATGATATTTTTAGGTAATTTATACCCATGATCTTTTAACTGTTTACTTGTTTTCATTGTGACCTATGAACTTTAAAGATGAACATTGTGATTATTGAACTTTGCACTATATTACATAATTACATTGTTTACCGTTGATCAATATGTGCACTCCAATAATAGTTTATCCTCTATTATAAACTTGGTGAAAATGATATTGTAAACGATTTTAATTTTAGAACTTTGGATTTTGACGTCATTTAAGTATTATTTAGTTGGGAAATGATTGTTTAAAGAGAAAAATCTAAAAAATAATAATTTGGAAAATCTAAAATGGCAGTTAAGTGTCCGCATTTTTTTAATCTAGACTGTTAATTAGTAAAGAGTAAATTTGATATAATACTAATTTGGACCAAAATCAATTATATATATATATATACCATTTGTTATACTAACACCCCGTTTATTTGTTATTTATTTATTTGTTGAAAAATATTGAATAAAAAAAATTTTGTTTTGAAAAAATAAAATATTTTTCAGTATTTAATTACAATCGAAAAATAAAAAGTCACAATGAGTACTATTTTTAAAAGGTAAAAAGAAATATAGCAAGATTTAAAGATTAAAATAGTACACTATTTCCTCACGTTCATTGTATTTTTTTTCCACAAATCTAAGTGGATGTTTGGTTAGACAATTTTATAATAAGGAATGGGAATGGGAATGATTCATTTCGTTTCTTAACGTTTGGTTTTACAATTTTAATCTCGGAATGAAAATCATATTCTATCATCTATAGGAATCATTCATTCCCTCTTCCCTCCCTATCAATCAATTTTCATTCCCATTTCCTTCCAAATTTACCGCACAAGAAAAATGATCCCATGTTTGGTTATATTTCTTTTGGTGCTAGACCCACGTTTATTTTGTTTAGATACACTACTACTAAGCAACTACAAATTGCTACAAATTGCTTTTAATAACTACCCACATATACATAATAATCGTATATATTTTTTCATATATATGTTATATAAAATATGATTTATTAAATTATATATTAATATAATATCTTATTATATTATCTATAAAATATATATATTAGTTTCAAAAAAAGTTTGTTCCGTTTTAATTCTTATTCCAATTCCGAAATTTAAACCAAACAATCTCTTAATAATTGGATTCCAATTCCGAAGTTTGAACCAAACAAAAGAATTCATTCCGATTTTGATTCCGTAGCATTCCGATTTCGATTCCAATTCTGATTCCGAAGTTTGAACCAAACGCTCCCAAGATTTTAGTAAGCATACAAACACCAAAAAAATCTACTATACAAACAAACGGAATTTAAAATTCAAAAGTTTGTTACATAGATATATAAATTCAAGATATAATATCCATTTGACTCTTTAAGGTAAGGGTGTGTTTGTTTCAGCTTTTCGGAGAATCTTTTAGCGTTTCACTCCAATTAGGTTTATATAACCGCAACGTTTAACCTTTTTTCTGAAAACGGTCATTTTGGAGCTTTTTGTAGTTATTTGTTATTGATAAAATTATCTTTCTTATTTCTATAAAATATGTTTCTTCTTTAACATTATTTTTATTTATATAGCATAATTACTGAAAGGACAAGGTTTTGTCACGTTCAATAATTTATTTTATTATTTTTATTAATTTGTGTAATACATTTTTTTATTTTATAATTTTTTTATTGATTATTTTAAAACATGTCTATATTTGACATTTAAATACTAGTATCAACAATACAATATAATTTTACTAAACACTAATAATTAACCAATCAATAATAAACAACTAATATCAACAACAAACAACTATTAGTTAACAGCTAAACCAAACAGGTCCAAAAGCTTTAAGGTCAATTAGAACCTTAAACTATTAAAATCTTCAACTAAGCAAAAAGCATCAATTCAGTCATCATTATATATACGCAAAAATCACCAATTGATTCGGTTCGATTGAACAGTTTTAGACCCTCTTCCCCAAATCCATTTTGAACCAATACAGAGATTATTATAGTACATATAGAATAGGAAGATAATTTGATGATTTTTACTCAGAGCGTAATTGATAATTTAAGAAGTTTTAGTTTAGGATGAAATATTCATGCCTAGATTCAAACTCGTGGAGATCTTTAAGACTAACTTAACTACAAGTAGCTGTATATTTACCAAACTCAAAAGAGAGCCAATGTACTGCATCGGGAAAACCAGTTAGCTGTCTTATAAATAAATAGATAGGTGGTTTAATACGTGTGTTGGACCCTAAACCTCAATACTCAATCTAATAATCCACCAATAATCACCATTTCACTCATATCCAATAACTGGGGGACCGAGAATACTTCAACCGACCACACGCCCAGTTAGCTGGAGGACCGAGAATAACTCAACCGATTCCGTACCCAGCCTCACTTAAATCCAAAATCCACATATCATATAGCCCGAGAATATCTCAACCGAGCTTATCCATATATCACAACATTCACAATACTAGTATCATCAATATCCAATAACCCGATAGTACCTGTGCGCACAAGGTCCTGATGCCGCTCACCATGAAGCATGTCCATAACACGTATTTATCCACAAATAATTACGTATAAATTATTATAAACAATAAGGCACTTTTATAAGTAAAAATAACACTTTACTTGAAATATCATGAAATTATTTATTATGAATGCAAATGCTAAATTAAAAATGCATAACATATAATTAACTCACAAATTGCTCCTAGCCGACTGTCTTAATTTTCAGGTACTGCTGCTCCTCCTACTGGTTGAGTATCTAAAAGAGATAATACTAATTTTTAGAATTTATATAAGTTTAGGGAAATATTAAAATTTATTTTGTCTCGTTTTATGGACTGTCTACCGAAAATTCGACAGAGTCTCCCCTATAAAACGAACATCCTCCTAGTAACAACTAGGGTCAACCCTGCAATAAAATACACTTCTATATTCAAAAATATCCAAAGTCCAAACTGGTACCCAAAGACTGCAATTATCAACCCGGTTGGACATCAATCATCCGACAGTTCCATAACTGTCAGTAATTCCAATACTTTACTTCCAAAATTACTCATAATCAAATAACATATAAACATATATACTTATAATTCATTTTCATAATATCTATATCAACCAAATTAACTAACCAATAATCTTAAGAGCATAATTAATTAATTATGCTTAGTCCAATCTCCCTTCAACTTTTATTTTTTAAATTATATATTCTGAAATTTATTTAAATAAGGATCCAAAAATCATTTTTAACCCAACTTAATTTATTTTCCTTTATTTCACCCAACTATATACTTTCGTAATTTATCAAGACTAAACGGTAAGGAATTTGGCCAAAGTCCAAGAATTAATGTTGCTCCAAATAATATTTAGAACATTCTGAACTTAACCAAATAATTTTTCTGCACTTATTTCGTATGTCACCGGAAAATATCACCCGTGGTCGGATCCGCCTCTCGGAAAAATTAAAGTTAGTTATTTTGAGAAATTAAGTATACCAATTTGTTGCTTATGATTCCAGGAGTCTAGAATCACTCTCAAAACACCCAAAATCAACCGGAAAATTAAACTTTGGTTAGATTTCTTACTTTTTCCGGTGTAGCTCCGATTACACCTCAAAACTCCTTGCATGCACCAAAATCTAGTGTATCCATAGGTAAATCGACCCCCTGAGTCCATTTTTGGTGTTAGAATTGCAAAATAATGAACATAGGACCGAGAAATAGAGAGAATAGCAAAAGTGACGAATTTTCTCTCTCTAAACGATTTTTAAAAACTCAAAATCTCACAATAAAACTTACATGCATGCGTAGCTGGAGTTGAGAGCTTCGTTTTGGTGTAAAAAACGTGAAAAATGGATTCCGTATGAGGAAGAAGGAGGTAGAAGTAGTGTTTGTGTTTTTAGAAGAAGAAGATGGAGAAGGTCCAACAATGGAGTCTGCGTACAGCTCCTTCATATATTTGATTTTAGGCAAATTTTATATTAATCCCTACATTTGTATTATATTTTAAAAAATTTCTCAAAAGTAATTATACTTTATCCTTAACTCCTTCTAACTAATTCAATTTAGCAAATAACTTTTATATAAAATTTTGGGTATTACAATTCTTCCCCCCTTAAAGAAATTTGTCCTCGAATTTAAAATTGAAGGACTAACCTCATGTTTGAAATAGGTAAGGATAACTGTTCTTCATCTCCAATTCGGATTCCCAAGTGCACTCTTTCAAGGAATGCTTACTCCACAACACCTTTTCCATTGGGATGACTTTTGATCGAAGTTGGCGAACTTGACGATCCAGAATTGCCACTGGTTGCTCCTCATAAGATAAATCTTCACTAACCTCTATCGCTTGAGGATGAACAACATGAGAAGGAACATGAACATATTTCATTAGCATTGATATATGGAACACATGATGAACATGTGATAAGTTAGGAGGTAATGCTTATTGATGTACAACTTCGCCTATTCTCTTCAAAATCTCAAATGGTCCGATGTATCTAGGTGTCAACTTCCTTTCTTTCCAAATCTCATGATTCCTTTCATTGGTGACACTTTGATAAAAACATAGTCCCCTTCCATGAATACCACGTCCTTCCTGCTTGGATCCACATAGCTTTTCTGCATGGTAAAGGTAGTTTGTAACCTTTGACGAATGATGGGAACCTTTTCAGAAGTTATTTGTATTATCTTTGGACCAGTAAGCTTCTTGTCACCAACTTCTTCCCAACATAAAGCAGATCTCGCTTCCTACCATATAATGCTTCATAAGGAGCCATTTGAATGCTTGAGTGGTAGCTATTATTATATGCAAATTCAATGAGAGGCAAATATGTATCCCAATAACCACCAAGGTCCAAAACACACATGCTCAACATGTCTTCCAATGTTTGGATTATTCTTTCAGATTGACCATCTGTTTGTGGATGAAAAGTTATGCTAAAATTTAATCTAGTGCCCAAAGCACTTTGGAGTTTTTCCTAAAATTTTGAAGTAAACACTGAGCCTCTTTCTGACACAATAGACACTGGTACTCCATGTAGGCAAACAATTTTATCCACGTGCAACTGTGCCAATTTTGCCACTGAATATGTTGCTTTACTGGAAGAAAATGCGCTGACTTGGTTAATCTATCAACGGTGACCCAAATAGAATTATATTGGGTTAAAGCATGGGGTAATCCAACTACAAAATCCATGGTTACTTGCTCCCATTTCCATTCTGGCATAGGTAACTGTTGTAAAAATCCTGAAGGCTTCTGATGCTCGAGTTTCACATGTTGACAAGTCAAACATCGAGATACAAACTCTGCTACATCTCATTTCATACCATTCCACCGATACATCTTTTTAAGATCTTGATACATCTTAGTAGAACCCGGATGTACATTATAAGCTACAAAATGTGCCTCTTCTATGATCTCATTTCTTCAAATCATCTACATTGGGAACACAAAATCGGTCTCCATGTCGTAGACATCCATCATTATCAATTCTAAAATCTTGAGCCTAACCATCATTCAATTCATATGTAATCTTACACAAATGAGGATCTCTTGTTTGAGTTGCCTTGATTATGTCAAGTAACACCGATCTAACCTTAACATGAGCCAAGAATGTGTCATGATGATTCAACTCTAATTTCACTCCAGAATCATACATATCGTGCATTTCTTTAATCAAAGGCCTTCTTTCTGAGCTAATATGAGCTAGACTTCCTAAAGATTTCCTGCTTAGAGCATCTGCCACAACATTAGCTTTACCAGGATGATATAAAATAGCACAATCATAATCTTTCAAAAGTTCCATCCAACGTCTCTGTCTTAATTCAAATCCCTTTGCTGGAATATGTATTTAAGACTCTTGTGATCAGTGTAAATTTCACAAGCTTCTCCATACAGATAGTGTCTCTAGATCTTTAGTGCAAATATTACTGTTGCCATCTCTAAGTCGTGAGTTGGATAATTTTGTTTAAGTTTTTTTTTTTAATTATCTTGAAGCATGAGATATAACCCTACCATATTGCATCAAAACACAGCCTAAGCCAACTCTAGAAGCATCATAATATACAATGAATCCTCTTGATCCAGATGGTAGAGTGAGTATCGGTGCTGAAGTCAAACATTCCTTTAGCTTTTGAAAACTATTCTCACATGCTTCTAACCATATAAAAGGAACATTTTTCTGAGTTAGCCGAGTTAAAAGTGTTGATATATTGGAAAAATCTTGAACAAATCTCCTATGTTAGCCGACTAAACTTAGAAAACTATGAATTTCTATCACTATAGTAGGTCTCTTCCAATTGGTGATTGCTTCTACCTTTTTAGGATCTACTTGAATTCCATCTTTGGACACTACATGTCCTAAGAAAGCCACACTTTCCATCCAAAACTCACATTCAGAGAACTTAGCATAAAGTTGATGTTCTATCAAAGCATGCAATACCATTCTCAAATTGTTGGCGTGTTCCTCCTCGGTCCGTAAATATATTAAGATATCATCAATGAACATAATCACAAATTGGTCTAAGAATGGCCTAAACACCATATTTGTTAGATCCATAAAGGCTGCTGGTGCATTGGTTAAACCAAACGATATTACCAAAAATTCATAATGGCCATATCGTGTTCTGAATGTTGTCTTTGGTATATCTTCACTCCTGACTCTCAACTGATGATACCCAGATCATAAATCAATTTTAGAGAAGCGACAAGCACCTTCAAACTGATCAAATAAATCATCAATTCGAGAAAGAGGGTATTTGTTACTGATTGTCACTTTATTCAACTGTCTATAATCAATGCAAAGCTGAAACGTTCCATTTTCTTCTTAACGAACCACACATGAGCACCCTAAGGAGATACATTAGGTTGAATGAAGCCTTTATCAATTAAATTTTGCAAATGTTCCTTCCACTTCTTCAACTCCGTTGGTGCCACCCTGTAAGGTGGCATCGATATTGGGGTAATACCAGGAACTAAGTTAATACAAAACTCAATCTCCATTTCAAGAGATAACCCTTCCTTGACACTTTTTATGCAACAACTTCCTAGTTGTTACGGTTCATATCAAAATCGAGGAGGAAGTGCTTTTCTTGCTTTTGGATTCGAATTCAACATCTCCTGTTATGTTAAATTTTACCACTTTCACACGACAATCTAAAGTGGCAAAATGTTAGATAACCTATCAATTCCCAAGATGACATCAAAATCAATCACATCTAACATAATCAAATCTGTAAGTAAATCTCTTCCTTATACTATAACGCGACAATTTGAAAGCACAAGATCTATTTCTAATGAGTTACTAGTGTAGTACTTAAGATAAGGAGTACCTTAACTTTTTTGGAGTTATATTTATTCTTATAGGAAAGCAAGGAGTAACAAAAGAATGGGTAACACTATGATCCAAAAATATTGTAGCATTCCCCGAAACATTGCAAGTCTTATTATCTTGCGGAGTAAGAATGAATTACACTCCAACTTGTCCGTGTTTAGATTATGAATTTCTACCAACGGTCTCGTCTCTACAAACAAAACGACTCAATTAACCCTGATGCATCCACTCACATTCCGGAATTCAGATGATGTAGAAAGATTCTCAATTCGAATAAGAAGTTTGGTCTTATTATACTAGATGAAGACCGTTGAAAAAGGAGGTTAGAATTCTTATTGCGAGCATTATTTGATATATGTTCACACTACTTACGAAAAACCCATTGGTTGTACCATAATAAGGTATTGGTTGTAACATAATAAGGACCATGATAATTTATTCCATGTATATTATTATCTTTTTCTGATGGTTGTAATTTTTTTTTTATAACTACGACTTTATTAAATAATTTCTTAATTTTATCCCCCGTCATACTTTTTATTTAAGATTAAATATTGTCTTTGAACCATACTCATATATCACTTTTTAAAGATTATTCTACCATATGGATAGTAAGGTACTCATTGCATTTTTTTCTACTACTTAATTAGTTAGTCCATAGGGTAATATGTGACACGATCATACAATTTGAGGTAAACAGTTGTGTGGTGGTACAAAGGTTAGTAGATAATCAATAGGAAAAAAGTTCTAGGTTCGTTAGAGACATTAAAGAAAACGAACCAAGTTATGGATGTATGTGTCACACTTAGGAATTGAGGGCAAAATGAGATAAGCTTTAATGTAAGGGCCTATCAGTGAAGTCAAATTTCATAAGAAAATATAATAGCGGGTTGGTAAACCGAAGTTTGAGGAGAAATGTAATATTGATAAAAACATATGAAGGACAATGAAAAAGAATTGATTGAATTTTAAATCGCTTCCATTTCTAAAGAAAATTATTTCTTATTGTTGAACTCTTTGGTTCAAATGAGATTCCACTTATTTAGTCCTCTAGTTCGTTTAACTTCTACATTTGTCTCTTCTTCTCTAAAGAGGTAGTTGGGATAATAGATCATTACCTTTTTTTTTTTTTACGAACAAAAATCTCATCATCAAAATCATGTATCATTTGACACATTTACTAGTTTGTTTTAAACTATTTTAGATATTGATTGCCTCATTATGTGGACAAATAAAATGTATTAGCAAATAACAAGACTTTTACGGTACGCTGAATCTAACTAAAAGAAGACTGTCAAAGACGAATTCGAAACCTAATTCCGCAGTATCCAGATTTTCTATTATCCTAGGTCATACAATCTCTAACCGAGGATCTGATACCAACTTTGTCACGACCCATCCCACGGACCGTGACCGGCGCTAGGGAACGGGTAAGCTCAAGCTACCGGAACCCGTAGCAAGCCTTAATATAATATAAAATCAACCTTACCAATAGTCTTAATATAACTTGATATTAAATCCTTCGTGAAACAAATAATATCATCCTCAAACTGGTACTGCGGTCTAGAATATAAATTTTAATATAATTCTTAAATAGTCATACATAGTAAGATAGGTGTCCTGCCCGAAGAAAGATCGTGAGCTGCAACACACTTCTAGTTACCTGAAAAATTAAAGGAGTCAAACCTCCCATAGTGAATTAATTATATGCAATGCATGAGTAATTTAACATTTATGTCACACTTAATAATAATAATAATAATATATAATATATAATATATAATATAAGTGATCACACAATATGCTTTTCATAAAATTGTCTTATAAATAAATAGATAGGTGGTTTAATACGTGTGTTGGACCCTAAACCTCAATATCCAATCTAATAATCCACCAATAATCACCATTTCACTCATATCCAATAACTGGGGGACCGAGAATACTTCAACCGACCACACGCCCAGTTAGCTGGAGGACCGAGAATAACTCAACCGATTCCGTACCCAGCCTCACTTAAATCCAAAATCCACATATCATATAGCCCGAGAATATCTCAACCGAGCTTATCCATATATCACAACATTCACAATACTAGTATCATCAATATCCAATAACCCGATAGTACCTGTGCGCACAAGGTCCTGATGCCGCTCACTAGGAAGCATGTCCATAACACGTATTTATCCACAAATAATTACGTATAAATTATTATAAACAATAAGGCACTTTTATAAGTAAAAATAACACTTTACTTGAAATATCATGAAATTATTTATTATGAATGCAAATGCTAAATTAAAAATGCATAACATATAATTAACTCACAAATTGCTCCAAGCCGATTGTCTTAATTTTCAGGTACTGCTGCTCCTCCTACTGGTTGAGTATCTAAAAGAGATAATACTAATTTTTAGAATTTATATAAGTTTAGGGAAATATTAAAATTTATTTTGTCTCGTTTTACGGATTGTCTACCGAAAATTCGGCAGAGTCTCCCCTATAAAACGAACATCCTCCTAGTAACAACTAGGGTCAACCCTGCAATAAAATACACTTCTATATTCAAAAATATCCAAAGTCCAAACCGGTACCCATAGACTGCAATTATCAACCCGGTTGGACATCAATCATCCGACAGTTCCATAACTGTCAGTAATTCCAATACTTTACTTCCAAAATTACTCATAATCAAATAACATATAAACATATATACTTATAATTCATTTTCATAATATCTATATCAACCAAATTAACTAACCAATAATCTTAAGAGCATAATTAATTAATTATGCTTAGTTCAATCTCCCTTCAACCTTTATTTTTTAAATTATATATTCTGAAATTTATTTAAATAAGGATCCAAAAATCATTTTTAACCCAACTTAATTTATTTTCCTTTATTTCACCCACCTATATACTTTCGTAATTTATCAAGACTAAACGGTAAGGAATTTGGCCAAAGTCCAAGAATTAATGTTGCTCCAAATAATATTTAGAACATTCTGAACTTAACCAAATAATTTTTCTGCACTTATTTCATATGTCACCGGAAAATATCACCGGTGGTCGGATCCGCCTCTCGGAAAAATTAAAGTTGGTTATTTTGAGAAATTAAGTATACCAATTTGTTGCTTATGATTCCAGGAGTCTAGAATCACTCTCAAAACACCCAAAATCAACCGGAAAATTAAACTTTGGTTAGATTTCTTACTTTTTCCGGTGTAGCTCCGATTACACCTCAAAACTCCTTACATGCACCAAAATCTAGTGTATCCATAGGTAAATCGACCCCCTGAGTCCATTTTTGGTGTTAGAATTGCAAAATAATGAACATAGGACCGAGAAATAGAGAGAATAGCAAAAGTGACGAATTTTCTCTCTCTAAACGATTTTTAAAAACTCAAAATCTCACAATAAAACTTATATGCATGCGTAGCTGGAGTTGAGAGTTTCGTTTTGGTGTAAAAATCGTGAAAAACGGATTCCGTATGAGGAAGAAGGAGGTAGAAGTAGTGTTTGTGTTTTTAGAAGAAGAAGATGGAGAAGGTCCAACAATGGAGTCTGCGTACAGCTCCTTCATATATTTGATTTTAGGCAAATTTCATATTAATCCCTACATTTGTATTATATTTTAAAAAATTTCTCAAAAGTAATTATACTTTATCCTTAACTCCTTCTAACTAATTCAATTTAGCAAATAACTTTTATATAAAATTTTGGGTATTACAAATCTAAATTGAGTTTTTTCGTTGGATAAGTATAATTTATCTAACAAAACCAAATAACTTTTATCTCTCTTATGAAGATTGAACTCCGGCTACATTACAACTCTAGGCGGTGCTGCTAATAATTTTCTGATTGTTCTTTTTCAGTAACCACCACTATCTTTGTAGCATCATCTTTGGAGGATGATGATTCATCACTATCACTCCAGGTTGCCACCATTCCTTTCTTCCCATTTCTCTTGTCTTTCTTTAGAGTTGGACAGTTGGACTTGATATGTCTAGTTTGATGACATTCAAAGCACATAAGGGTTTTGAAGCATCCTTCCTTCTTGTACTTACTGTCACCATATTCATTCTTAGTCTTGTCATATTTTCGGAAGGACTTCTTTCCATATTTCTCATTCTTCTGGAACATCCTTTTCATCTTCCGAGTGAACATAGTCATTTCCTCATCGTCAGTTGAGCTCTCATCAGTAGAGTCTGCTTTCATGACTAAGGACTTTTGCTTCTTATCTTCTGGATTCTCCTTGCTTTCAAAGCTTTTCATGGAGATCTCATGAGTTAGAAGAGATCCGATCAGCTCATCAAATCTGTACGTGGTTAGATCCTGAGCTTCTTCTATAGCGGTCTTCTTAGCTTGCCAGCTTTTGGGCAGGCTTCTGAGTATTTTCTTGACTTGCTCTTCTTCTGTGAAAACCTTTCCGAGTCCATTGAGCTCGTTGATAATGTTGGTGAATCTATCATTCATTTCAGAGATTTCTTCACCATCATTCATCTTAAATAGCTCATATAGCCTCATGTGATGGTTCACTTTTAATTCCTTCACCTTGCTTGTGCCTTCATAGGTCACTTCCATCTTCTTCCAGATTTCATGTGCTGATTCACAACCTGAAATCTTGTTGTATTCTATAGCATCTAACGCACACTGAAGCATGTTTATGGAAGAAGCATTATTTTTCAATTTTTTAAGGTCATGCTCTGACCATTTAGCCTCTTCCTTGATGACTTGTTTACCTTCCACCGTTTTATACGGAATGAACGGACCTTTGACTATTGCTAGCCAAGCACTCATGTTCGTGGCTTGGATGAATTTTTTTTTTGTTTTTCCAGAAGGTATAATTTGACCCAAAGAACAGAGGTGGTCTAGTGATAGACAAGCCCTCAAGCAAGATCTGAGTTGTTTCATTTCCAGGTAGGAAACGAGTGTTGTTTGCAGTACTAGCCATTATGGGATCATCTCAAAATAGTGTTATCTTATGAGTTGAGCAAGTGTAGCTCTTATACCACTTGTTGGTCCCTTAGTCATGTGAGAATTAGTTCCAGATTTGGGGGGGGGAGGGGTTAATGGAACTATTAAGGATTTAAAACTTTGGTGCATTAAAAAACATTTCTCACAGCACACAAAACAGATCAGAGTGGAGATGGCAATGTTAGTGTAACGCCCACAAAATAATTAACTGTAACGTCCGCAAAATCATTCACATAGACTTTAATTATATGGATATATTACAATATTTTACTAATTTTCCTAGCATTAAAATTTTATGGAAAAAAATAGTAACATGGTTTTAAAAGAAATAATTTAATTTTAATGGTTAAGATAAATGTTTTTTTTTTCCATTTTGTATTGTTTCTACGTATGTTTTTATATCTATTATTAAAACCTTATTATAATTAAAAAGAAATAGGTTTGAGATTTTGTTTTCAGACCAATAACTAATGGAGCTGACAACGATTTTTCTTTCAAAAATTATATATATATATATATAATAGATTAAATTTGTTATGGGAGATTAAGTAAACCTAGCAAAGAAAGAAAAGCTCTGTTCTTTATTTTGGGAGCCGCCAACCATGAGCAGGTTAACCAATAATTTCTAGATGAGCATGCGGGTGATAAATTCGGGATCGTTATTAGTTTTCCTTTGAGATGGAGGTAAATGGTTAATTAAATATATAATATGTGTGCTTGTATGTGTGGGTGCTATATTTGATTTGGTGTAATAATTGCTTACTAATTTGATTTATATATTTGACATGTATACTTGAAATTTATGATCACACTACGGTGACGTGAATGAATTGAATTTGATATGGATGGTTGTGAGGACATGAATGGTTTTTAGACCGAGACTTACTGATGATAGAATAGAAATTGATTATGATACATTTGATAAACTTTGGATAATATGAAAGACTGGAAAATTATGAAAATAAGAGCTTATATAGGATAGTATATTCAATGGTTGCGACTGAATTGAGAAAAAATGAATATTGTGATCACGTGAAATATAAACACCGGGTATTTGTTACGACAGGGTGTTAAGGTACCGGTTATTTGTTACGACAGGCAGGGCCGGCCCTGGGCCTTGAATTTTGGGGCGCAGGCCCAGGGCCCATGAATTTTAGGGGCCCCAAAATAATTTTTTTTATTTTAGTATATATATATATAAAAATTAAAAACCTACCGTAACACGATCTCCTCATGCACTGCGTCTCCTCCTTCCTTCCCTTTTAGCGATTTCTTTCCGCGATATGTGCATCTTCTGGCCTGCGTTGCGTCTTCCTTCCTCCTGCGTTGCTGCTTCCTCCTCCTGGTAAGTAAAATGAATTTATTTTGCTGTTTATATTTTTTTATTTTGCTGTTTATATTATATTTTTGCTTTGCTGTTTCATTTTGCTTTGCTGTTGTTTACATAATTTTGATGTTTATATTTTTGCTTTGCTGTTTATAAATTATATTTTTTGATTTTGCTTTGCTGTTTATAAATTTTGTTCAAGTTTTATATTTTTTGATTATATTTTTTGATTTTGATATTTGATTTTTCTTTGTTGTTTACATAATTTAGTTCAAGTTTTAATGATTTTGCTGTTAGATAAGTTTGATGTTTGATTTTTCTGTTTATATAATTTAGTTCAAGTCTTTTGATTTTGCTGTTTGATTTTTTAGATAAGTTTATGTTGATATTGTTTAATAATTTATTAATTTTTTTTGAAGAGCATCATCACTGATTCACTGAATACTGATTATCAAGTGACAAGTTATTAAAGTTTAGAAGAATATGAGGGAACGTCTTATTATCAAGGTGTTATCTTTCTTTTTATATTTTATTTGAATTGTTCTTGTTCTTAAATCATAAGATGTTTTCTAAAAAGCATTTGTCCGGAAGTGAAAAAAGAAAAAAGAGAAAACGATTAGATGTTTTAGTAAAATAACAACAAGGAGCTATTGATAAATTTATAGTTAAGAAGAAAGATTCGAATGAGAATCATAATAGGGAAGGTGCAACTAATGTGGACGAGTCAATAGATAATTTGGTTGAAAATGATATTAGTGACTATAATGCTAATGATTTGAGTGAAGTAAATGAGGTGTCTGAAAATCCCGATATTGGTAATCCACAAACAATCCATCCTTTTAAGACTCCCCAACAGTTATTTAAAGAAGAGTATTTTTTGATTGTTGTGGACATGGCTTTAGTTTCTTTAGAAAGTAGATTTGAGCAATTAAAATATTTCGAAAGCATTTTTGGATTTTTATTTAATTCAAAAAAATTGAAATCATTAGATTCCGATGATTTAAAAAATTATTGTGATAATCTTCACTCTACTTTTTTCCATGACGGTGTATCCGATTTTGATTTAAATGATTTTTTTTCCTAAATTGAAAGTATTGCAAATTACTTTGCCATCTGATGAATTAATGTCAACTATTAAAATTCTTGAGATTGTTAAAGCTGCAGATTGTTATCCAAATGTTTCTATTGCTTATAGGATTTTATTAACTTTGTCTATGACTGTAGCATCAGCTGAACGAAGCTTTTCAAAACTAAAGTTAATAAAAACTTACTTGAGGTCATCAATGTCTCAAGAAAGGTTGAGTGGTTTAGCAATTTTGTCTATTGAGAAAGAAATTTTGGGAACTATGGATGCTGATATTATCATTAATGATTTTGCCTCTCGTAATGCTCGGAGAAGTAAACTTTTTTAATTATTTGCATACTTTGTTTTGTAGGCAATTAAAGATGATATTCAACGTTGATATTCAAGGTTGGAAAAGAGTTAGGAATTGAAGAATATCAACATAGAGACCGTTCTTTAGTGGTTTAGAACAATTTTGATTATGTTTAGTATATTTTGAAGTTGTATTCTTAACAATATTGATTTTGTTTAGCACATTTTAAAAATTACAACGGGTGTTTGGGGGTTGTTAGGGAGTGCCAACCTAGTTGGGATGTCCGACAACCTCTATTTCAACTTTTGAAGAAATTTTATTTTTAGAAATTTGGTAATCAGGAAATGCGGAATAGTGATCCAGATCTCCGTCGGGCAGGTCTGGCTTCTTCGGGGGTCGGCTCTGCACGGGGATCGGTCCCTGCGATCACTCCGAAGATTAAGACAGTTAGTGGTTCTAGAGAGCTTAGTAATCAAATGTGAATGAAGTAGAAAATTAGTTACCCGATCGCTTCCTCTTCCTTCATTGGCCTATTTATAGCGGATTGACTTGGGCCTGCGGGCCTCCTGCCGTCCTGGCCCATTTGCTTGTCGAACGCTGCTGGGCCTCTTGGGCCTCAAGGTGATATTCCGAATCAAATAGTCCCCCCCGGCGAAGTTAGCCGAGCATTTCATGCGAGGAGACATGAGTCTAATAGGATTTATTCCCCCTTTTAACGAGTGGTGGACAGCTGGATGGAAAGGTGCTCGATTTGCTCATTTGAGACCTTTCAGAAACCTGCATGCGCCCGTGGATTTTAGTGCATAATTTATTGCCCCTTCATTAAATGCCCTTGCATGCGCCGTAAAAGACACCTAAAATATCGTGCATTGCCGGCGCCTCCGTTTTTGGCTGGCTATAAAATGCAGGGGGAAACCCTCTTTTGCGGTTTACTTTCCCAGAGTTCCTTCCCTTTGCGCTTTTGTACCGTCTCATGTTACATTTTGAAGCCGCTGTGACCTGCCGATTGTTCCGTCGGTGCTCTGCCATCTTAGTCGCGCTTGCTGGGTACCGGACATATTAGTTGACGGAGCTTTTGCTGAACATTCCTTACGATGTCTGTCGTAACCTTTGCAAGGTCAGTCGTACCTCTAATTTTTCCTATCTTTCGCTCTTTTCTTTAGTTGTTTTTTTTCTGGGGAGGGGGAGTATGTCAGAGGGTTCTTCACGGGGAGCCCTAAGAAGATTACCGCCAGTGACACCGGGTGATTTTACGCTGCGTGATGCTTCACGAACGCGGGTCGTAAAACGAAAAAGGCGGGCGATCGTGGGAGAGGAGAGTGCTTCTGCTGTGATAAAGAGGAAGAAAACTGTGGAGCGTACGCCACCCAGCGTCGAGCGGCTGTTAGGAGGAGTTGCTGCCGGCGTTCTTAAGGTAGTGGTTGTAGTACCAGAGGGCTTGATTACCGAAAAGCGTCCCCTGGCCGCGATTTACGAGGAGATGCGTCAGAGGGTATGGACTCGTGTCGCGGGGGTCACTAGTATTGACGGTCGGCGGTTTGAGGGAGTGGAGCGGCCAAAAAGGCATGAATCTTTTTCGGTCGAAGATGCGCATAGTATTATTATTGCCGAGGATTTGGCCGCTATTTCCGCTGTGTATCGATTGGGGAAGCCCTATCAGTTAGTCGCGGTTGGGGAAGACATCCGTGCTCATCATGCGGGTGGCGCGAACGAGCTTATCGTTTACGAGGAGCATCTTGAATCGGGGATGCGGTTGCCCCTACTTCCCTTTTTCGTGGAGGTTCTAAAGGAGTATGACCTGTGCCCTGGTCAGATTCATCCGAACGGGTGGAGGATGATGGTGGCCTTTTATTCGTTATGTCGATCGGCTGGGTATCGGGCAACTGGGTTGGTATTCCGTGAGTTCTTTCGGCCAAATAAGGGGCCCCGATCCCAACATGTTACCTTTTCGCACCAAAAGTTCAAGGTGATTTGCGGGTTGAAGGACAAAGTTCATGAGTATAGGCACCGTTACTTCTTGGTGCGAAAGCTGGACGGCGACTTCCCTTTCCGAGTAGTGTGGAACGAGGAGCCCATGGATCCCAGTCGTTGGCTGAAGTCTCGAGAAAAGTTGCCTTTTGAGGAGTAGCTTGTGTCATACTTAAAGGGGCTTCCGACAGATAAAGATCGTAAGCAAGATGTCGACGAGCTTGTTCGTCACTTTCTAGCCGCCGGTTACTATATTTGGAACCAATGGCGGATGGCTCAGATATCCGGATGGACATCGGCAGACTTTGAGAAGTGGAAACGTGGATACAACTTCAAAGACGGAGAGTTGGCGGAACTGGAAGCGATATCCATGAACGTCGCTGTTGTCGGGGTTGTAGGTTTTGTTCATTTCTTTCGATATGCTGTTGTTACTATGTAGTCAATATGGTCTAAATTTTTCCGTTCTTTCTTGTCGTGCAGGTCCAGGAGATCCCCGTGTCAGTATGGACTTTGATCCAAACGAGTTTGGTGTCGGCCTCGATACTGCGGAGGAAGCTTTTGCTGTTGCTTCCGGATCTCTGGCATCGTTTTCTTCGCATGAAGATGCGAACCAGATGGTTCAGAGTATGGGGGGTGTGCTCTCGGCTCATGAGGACCTTGAGGTTGCTGGAGACATTTTGCAAGGGATGCCCGTGGTGGAGCAGGAGGCCGAGCAAACTGCTGAGGTGACAGCTGTTGAAGAGGAGCAGATTGAGAAGCAGCTTCAGGTGCCCCTTACCCGGAAACGTAAGAAAGACAAGGGTAAAGTCGTTGCTGGGATGAAGAGCGACCAAGTTCATGCTGGAGATGATACTGGTGGAGAAACCGACAGCTCTAAACGAGCGTGTACCGAAGGTGGTTCCGATCTCAGAGCAGGGATGATGGATCGCGTAGGCGATCATCCAAAGATGATGAAAAGAATGGATGTTAAGATTGCCAAGTTCCGAGAATATGTTATGGGCTTGTCGGTCCATTCTGATATGACGACATCTGAGCTTGCGCGGGCGATGGCTCGCGTAGCTAAGGTGCCCGGGGAAGTTGTCCGAATGGACGGTGTGTCCAAGATGAATCTTGGCGTGGAGACCCTATCGGCGCTTGGCGTGGTAAGCTCTCTCGATTTGCTCGCCTAAATTTGTTTCTAACAACTGTGCACCGAGTTGTGATTTTTATGCAGGCTATTCAAAATGCCAACACTGTCTTTGACATGTGTGTGAATGATGAGAACCTGTTTCGGGATATGGAGCAAGGCCTGCAGAATGCGGTGAAGGAGCTGGAAACGGCGAATGGGAAAGTAGCCACCGCCGGGGAGCTGTTGGAGCACCGAAAGGGCGAGATTGCTGTGCTGGCCGAGAAGCTAAAGGTGGAGACGGGAGGCAGGGTGGAGCTGGCAAAAAAATTGAAACTTGATGTGGAGAAAATTCGCTCTTATAGAGTTATGCTTAAGTTTGCCACCCTATGGACTCACCGAATGAAGGAGAAAATCGACGAGAGAGCCAAGCAAGCCGACGCGCTGACCGAGGAGAATGAGAAATTGAAGCGGGAGCTTGAAGTTGCTCGGAAAGAGGCCAGCGATCTGCGTGCCCTAACGGGTCAGCGCGAGGAGAAGCTGATCAAAATGGATAGGATGATGCTTATCGCGGCGGCTCACTCTGCCGGGTATGATGTGCCTCCTGAGGTCATATTCTCTCCGAACGTGTATGATAAGGCGGCCCAGGCGAAAGCGGTAGAGTTCTGCGGTCGATTCAAGAAGAAGTGATTGAGACTGTTATCCCTGTGTTTTTGTTTTTCAAAAATGTAATAATTTCTGTACGGTTGGTGTCTTTGTGGATCTCTTTGGAAGTTTAATGTGATCATCATTTTGCACTTTGATTTGATTTGAGCTTGTATGATGTGTTTTTCAAGTCTTGTCCTGTTCTGCTATAAATAGGAGTCGATTTTTGCTTGCGGTTTTCGTTCATGTGGCGTTCTTACTTCAAGTGCTCATATTTCTAGTCGTCTTTATACTCCCAGTTTCGTGTGATGTCGTGGATTCTGCTAAGGTGATCGAGGTCCAAAAAGCTATATTGGTGATGCCTCGTCCTTATGTGTACTATCCCCCGAGGGATGATCATGAACTGGACAAGAAAGTGCGATACGCTTCTCCTGTATGGATGAACCGGAGCCTTTCGCGGAGAAGTCGAAACGGGGAGAGTGAGAGTTCCGCGCCCTATACTGGATCTGCGACGGATTCATGCGAAGTTGTTATCAGCGCCTTTTCTTCAACTGAGAAGAAAGTCTGGTCGCAGGATGGGATTGGGTTCTTGAATCCCGATGAGTCAGTGGTACCCGTGACAAATCCTCATCCTGCCTGGGTTAGGCGGCTGCTGGCTGATGAATTAGACAGGTTTATGAACCTTCCTCTTGTGCTGGAGAACCATCGTCTTGGGCGCCATGCTTTGCCGAGCCGTCCCCACGGGGTGACGTTCGTCGATCCGTTGAAACCTCGTAGCGTGGTTTTCCTTGAATTTTCGAGGCAAGGCTTTCTGGGGCCTATTCCGGTCGATCCGACGCATCGAGTGACTCATGTGGGGAAAGCATGCTTATACCATAGGCAAAACGGGCATAACACCGACGAATGTATTGACTGGCGAGCAGTGCATCAAGCCCTTATGGATGCGGAGGCTATCCCGAACCTTGATAGTGCCCGTGCTATCCTCGAGTGATTGTGACGTGTTGGATCTGTAATTTTTTGTGTTTTCACCGTGGTTGGGGCTCTTCCTCTGTAATGAAGTTGTGGAATGTTTTGCTGTTATAAAATATGTGTGCCTATGCTGTTTTGCTTGTTGGTGTATACTCTGAAATTCCTTCCTTAGTGAGCGTTTAATATGCTTGTCTAGTGCTGCTTAATCGGAGCATGAGTCGGAGTATTTATTCATGATAAATTAGTCATAACACGAGGTTGTTTTGGTAATTGAGAAACCATCGTAGGTCCTCGACTAGTTTCACGGATAGCATTTTGATGCCTTTATAGCGGGGAAAGCAATGTGGTGTCCACTTTTAAACAATCGATAGTAATATGGGATTGTTAGGCGATTACGGAGGCGAACAAGATGCTCGATAAGCCTTTGGATAGCATACAGATGCTCTTGTAGCAGAAAATGCATCGTGTTGCCCGCCAGTAAGCAATCGATAACAATATGGGATTGTTGGACGAGTGCGAAGGCGATCGAGATGCTCGATAAGCCTTTGGATAGCATATAGATGCTCTTGTAGCGGAAAATGCATCGTGGTGCCCTCCAGTAAGCAATCGATAACAATATGGGATTGTTGGGAGATTGCGAAGGCGATCGAGATGCTCGATAAGCCTTTGGATAGCATATAGATGCTCTTGTAGCGAAAAATGCATCGTGGTGCCCGCCAGTAAGCAATCGATAACAATATGGGATTGTTGGGCGAGTGCGAAGGCGATCGAGATGCTCGATAAGCCTTTGGATAGCATATAGATGCTCTTGTAGCGGAAAATACATCGTGGTGCCCGCCAGTAAGCAATCGATAACAATATGGGATTGTTGGGCGATTGCGAAGGCGATCGAGATGCTCGATAAGCCTTTGGATAGCATGCATGGATTAAAGCGGTGCGAGGGCCAGATTGGGTAGCTCGCTTCTGATTGTCGTCAAGATGGGGTTTTTTTTTACAAAAAGAAAAACAAAGAACGAAAAAACCCTTTATTGATGATTTTCTTTACAAGATTCTATTGATAATACTTCTTCAACGTCTGAATATTCCAGCTATTGTCGTAGACCAAGCCGTCTAACGAGGCGATTTTGTAAGCTCCATTGTGGAGGACAGTGTCGATCTTCTATGGTCCCTCCCATGATTGGCCAAGCTTGCCTTGAGCTAAAGGGGACTGTGCAGCTGCGGCGTCTCTGAGCACAAGGTCCCCGACTTGAAAAGTACGGGGACGAACCCTCCTATCATGGTAACGCGCTATGTTCTGCTTATGGGCCGTGATGTGTAATAAAGTATTAAGGCGTTCCTCTTCAAGTCGGTCACTAGCTTCCGCAAGTTCCCCACTGTTGTTGATTTCTTCGAAAGTGGTTTGTCGAGGGGAGCGAAGGATGACCTCAGACGGTGCCATCGCCTCTGCCCCGTAAGCGAGGAAAAAAGGAGTGCGCCCAGTGCCCGAATGAGGGGTAGTGCGGTATGACCATAATATCGCCGTAATGTGGTCAGGCCATGCTCGGCCTTGGTCAGATAGGAGTGTTCGGTTTCTTACCTCAGTGAGGCCGTTGCTCTGAGGGTGTGCCACCGAGGTGTATCACCCTTTGATGCCCCACTCCGTGCAAAACTCGCGGAATTGAGTGCAGTCAAACTGCCTCCCGTTATCAGTGATGAAGGAGTGAGGGACCCCGAATCGGTATATGATTGTTCGCTTGAGGAAACCGATTACATTATCCGTGGTTATCCTGGCAATTCCTTCAGCCTCGATCCATTTGGTAAAGTGATCGAGTGCCACTACAACGAAACGCTTTTGTGCTAAAGCCATCGGGAAAGGGCCGAGTAGGTCGATGCCCCATACCGCGAATGGCCAAGGTGTGACAATGCCCTTGAATGGAGCCGCCGGGGCGTGGTGAGTATTGGCGTGTAGCTGACATGCCTGAAAATTGCGAACTAGACGCATCACATCGGAATCCATGGTCTGCCAGTAGAGCCCCTGGAGCTGGACCTTCTTCGCAATTGTCCGGGCGCCCTGATGCGAGTTACAAACTCCCTGGTGAATTTCCTTAAGACAGTGATCCCCTTCCTCCTCGGATATACAGCGCAACCAGGGATGCATGGCGGATTTCCGATAAAGTAAGCCACTATGTAATGCATATCGCCAAGAACGCCGGACCACGAGGGACGCCTGTGCCCGATCTGCGGGGAGTGTTCCATCTTGAAGATATCTAATAATTGGACTTCTCCATCCGCCAGCCGCGGTGTCCGCTAAGTCGATCTGTAGCAAGCTTTCTACGTGAATGGCCGGGGCCCCAGCGATCTCGATGAGGGTGTGCGGGTCTTTGGACTGGTCGCCTGCTGCGAGAGCGGCGATAGCATCTGCCTCTTCGTTCTCCTCTCGTGGAACCAATATGAGGTCGAGGGTTATTCCTTTTGCTTTGAGGTCATTGATCAAGGATGTGGCGAGGGCCAAGTACTGGCACATCATCGGATCTTTGGCTTTGTAGGTGCCGCTGATGTGGCTGACGACGAGCTTTGAGTCCGAGTATATCGTCAGCTATCCGTTCACTACTGTTTTCAATAGTTGAAGAGCTGCGATCAAGGCCTCATACTCTGCCTGATTATTTGTGGTTGGGAAATCGAGCCGGACGTCATACCGTATGTGGAGATTGTCGGCCCCTGAATGGCTATTCCAGCACCTGCCCATCCTGGAGTGCAGGACCCATCTATGCTCATAGTCCAAACGTCGCTGGTGCGAGCTGTTGTTGTCGTGGGATTGGTGATAGACGAGCCGGTGAATTCTACGATGAATTCGGACAGTACCTGAGCCTTGATCGTCGTGCGGGGCTCAAACCGTACGTCAAACTAGGAAAGTCGAACGGACCAGTTGGTGATTCGACCGGAGACCTCTGGCTTCTGGACGGCCTTTTTCAGCGGGTAATTGGTTCTGACCACAACCGTATGCGCTTGGAAGTACGGTCTCAGACGCTCTGATGCTTGAGTTATAGCGAACAGAGCCTTTTCAACCTCGGAATATCGGATTTTGGCTCCCTTTAGAACTTTGCTCAGAAAATAGATCGGGTAAAGCTCCGTCCCCTCTTCCTGAGTTAAAACGACTCCTACTGTCTCATCGGTGATGGTGAAGTATAAGTGAATGTCCCGCTTTGGCATCGGCAGTGGGGGTGTGGCGAGGAAAATTTTGATGGCGCTGAATGATGCGCCCTCACCTAAGGTTAGATAAGAACTCACTAAGGGATAAGTGTACCCCGTCGTTATCAAGTAATAAATTTCTGGTTTAAGTCCAGGTTATCGTCCACATGATTTATTTCTGCAAGTACCGAGCTACTCGATCTCGGATGTTATCTAGGCTTAGGGGGTTTTGAGTTTGTTTGATTAAATTAGTCTACTCCTAGGTTGAATTACGCTACTCCTAGCTAAGTTATCCAATTCTAACTAAGTTATTCTACGCCTAATTAAGTTACTCTACCCCTAATTAAGTTAAACTACTCCTAAGTGATCTTTTACCAATGCAATTAACCGAAGGAACATGAAGGGATACGATGATAATGAAAATAGAATGTTTAAACAATTGAATTGAAACCTAAGTCACTTGTGTCTAAGGTGATTAACCCGACCTATCCTCCTAAAGTCCCTAGTTCGTGATTCCCTTGTAAGGCCGAAACTAGCTCTAAGGCTCAGTAATTTGGGCTTAATCTTCTATAGGGTCGTCAATCCTATAGCCACTGACTAGGTCAGATTCAGCTCGCAATATATGCCAACCTAATTTTGGGATTATCGAATGAGTTAAACCAATCAGACAAAGCGTAAGACAAAGATTAAAACATCAAAACAATTGAATAAACAAGAACTATAATATATATCAAAGATGGAAACATTGTCACGAAGTTACAATAAACCTAGAATTCATAGCATGTATCAGAGGCTAGACAGAATGTAAAAGAAGAAAAATCCCTTTCAGGGAACCTGTCTACTAATGTAGGCGTCTTTCTAGGATTTAAGGATGAAGCTTGAGCAATCCTCGGTGAATGGAGCTTCGGAGGTGTCTTCAATGGAGGTTTGAAGGATATGGAGGAGGTGGAGAGGATTTCTCAAGGTGAAAAGCTAAAAAAATTACAAAGGAAAAAGATATCAAATTTACATTGGAAAAACTCTATTTATAGACGCGGCTCGGGCCCTTTTCTTGACCTAATTCGTGTCCTTATTGATGTAGGAAGTCGTGGGGTCCATCATGGCATCGTGGGGGCGAAATTGGTCTTTTTGACCAATTCCCGCAGGTCTGCTCGTCGATCAGGGCGAGCTGCTCGTGACGAGCAGCCCCTTGCTCGCCGAGCAGGCGCCTGGCGGCCTGCTCAGCGAGCAGGCCTCTGGTGGCCTACTCGGCGAGCAGGCACAGCCTGCTCGGCGAGCAGGCACAGTGCCTGGGCGGTGCCTGGGCAGTGCCTGGGCTGCTCGCCGAGCAGCGCCCGGGCTGCGCGCCGATGCTCAATTCGCCGAGCGACTGCCGGGGGTCCCCGAGACACGATTTTTGCCTGAAATTGATCATGTTTTAACCTGCACACGCACATAAACTCCAAACAACATTAGTCCAAGGGCTAAATTGACCCGCCAATCGCTTATTTTGAGCAAACGCTTCGTTTGGTGCGACTTTTGGTGGACCAATTAGCTTCAAAAGATAACGGAATTATACTATGCATGCTATTTTGGCCATAATTGCCTAAATTGGTCATAAAACGAGCCTAAACAACGAAAAATAAATAAAACGCTTCCAATTCCTAACTAACTCACACAAAAGCATTTTAATGCGAGAAATGCTCGCTTATTAACTAAATAATGCTAAAACCCGTTCTAAAACCGTACCCAAAGATAGGGGTTTTTGACCCCTATCACTGAACGCGGCTTGGCAGTCCGTAGACCACTTAAAGGGATGCTCCTTCTTGATCGCTTTATAAAAGGGCAATCATCGCTGTGCCGAGCAAGAGATGAAACGTCCCAACGTGATGATCCTTCCATTAAGTCTTTGAACCCCCTGTAAGTCGCGCGGTGGCTCTATTGCCAAGATTGCCTCGATCTTCGTGGGGTTTGGTTCGATGCCTTTCTCTGACACCACGCAACCCAAGAATTTGCCACTGCGAATTCCGAAGAAACATTTCTCCGGATTCAGCTTAAGGTTGTAGGCTCTGAAAATCGTAAACACCTCCGCCAAGTCTCACGGATGGTCGCCTTCTTTGGTGCTTAGGACTACCATGTCATCGATGTACACCTGTACCTTCTTGTCAATGAGGTGGGCGAACATCTTATCTACTAATCACTGGTACGTGGCCCCCACATTCTTTAACCCGAAAGGCATGACATTATAACAATAAGTGCCCTCATGCGTAATGAAGGAGGTTTTCTCGGCGTCGGCTGGGTCCAGAGGGATCTGCTGGAATCCAGCGATGGCATCAAACTGAGACAAGATCTTGCGACCAGCTGTTTGGTCAAGGAGCTAGTCTATATTAGGCAGCGGGTAAGAATCCTTGGGGCAAGCTTTATTAACATTTGTAAAATCTACACATATACGGTACTTTCTGCTGGCTTTCTTTACAAGTACAACGTTAGAAAGCCAGTCCGGATAGTGGACCTCGCGAATAAACTTTACAGCTAGGAGTTTGTCAACCTCTGCCTTTACTGCGGCTTGCTTGTCCTTTGCTTGTACTCGCATCTTCTGCTTTAAGAGTTCGACGGAGGGGTCGATGCTCAGTTTGTGCACCGCTTGATCATGTGAGACCCCTGTGATGTCTTTGGTGCACCAAGCGAACACATCCGAATGCTCCGACAGGACAGCCTTGATTTCGTTGGCCAAAGGGGACGCGAGCCGGGTCCTAATTTTCACTGTCTTGTTATCCCCGAGGACACAGTCATCGACCGGCTCGATGAGTACGGGATTATAACCCCTCATGCCCATCAGGCCGCCCTCTAGGTAGAGCGTTGTTCGAGGCTGAGTCGCCTCCCATTGCAATCTTTTGGCCAACATATGATCTCCTTGGATGGTGATCTTTCCGTGCTGAAGCGGCAAGGTCAAGCATAATCCGGAGATATCTATCGTGGCTTTCAAGGTTGCCAGCAGAGGCCTTCCGATGATGGCGTTGTAGGCCAGGGGGATATCGACCACCACCTACTCTGCGGTGTCCTCGATTTCCTCGACCCCTTCGGCGAAGATAGTCGATAGTGCGATGACTCCCTTCACCGGGACTTCAATCTCTGATAGGCCAACCAGGGGAAAGTTCCGGCTCGAAGGGCGATGCGAGTACTCTTCATCGCGCGGAGTGCCGTCCAGGTGAGCAGGTTCACCGAACTTCCCGTGTCTACTAGCACTCGGTGGGTGTTAAAGCCGGCGATGTTGATGGTGACAACAAGAGCCTCCGAATGGCTGGTCCAGAGTGGTGGTTGCACAGTCAGAGTCTGTCCGACTGCCTTCCTTTTACGGGAGCTCTCCAGTGGCGTGGAGAGCGCTGGCGCCCCCTCCCTTATGATGTGTATCTCCCCATGGTACCTTGGCCGTTTTTTCTCTTCTGCTCGGCTTGATTCCCGCTGCTTCGGGCTCTTCTCCATTTACCTGATCACCTTTGGTGGCGCGCCCTGCTCCGTGATCCGCTCAATCTCCTTTTGTAGCTGATAGCAGTTTTCCGTGGAATGTCCGGAGGATTTGTGATATTTGTAGTATTCTTTCTCTGCACGGGTCTTGCTCTTGTCGACGGATGGAATTTGCTGTGTGAATCGGCGAGGCTGGCTCTGAGTAGCGTAATGCACCTCCTTCCCATGGGATCGATCTCCCCTACGCTCCAGATTTGCCCGCTCGGTCCGAGCCGGAAAGGGCATTAGGGCCTCCTTGCGGGCTCGGCCCTCTTCCTGTGCCTCTGGAATTGGTCTCCCTTTCTCCTGCTTATGTGTGTCTCCTCTGGCCTTATCCCTGTCTGACTCCTTGTACCCTGCTGGCCGGTCACAGTCATCGTATCTGACGAAGGTCTGTGCCATGGTCATGAGCTCTTCGAAAGATCTCGGCATTTTTAAACATTTCTGCTTTAGAGGCTCGCATGAGGTCCCTTTTGCCAGAGCTTCATGAGCCACTTCCAAGTTGAGGCCCTTAACCTGTGAGGCCATATGGTAAAACCTTGAGAGGAAGTTGCGCAGAGGTTCAGTTGCTCGCTGCTTGAGCCCGTTGAGGTCTGAACTGATCTTCCTAACTTTTGCTGCTTTAGCAAAACGGGAGAGGAAAAGATCCTTTAGGAGATCAAATGAGTCGATCGATTCCGGAGCAAGTCCTCGATACCACTCTTGCGCACTAGACGAGAGGGTGGTCGGAAAAACCTTGCACATGATGTCTTCGTCTTTCGAGTATAAGTTGATGGTGCTCATGAATGATGCCACATGGTCGTTCGGGTCCTCGGTCCCTGAATACTGGGATAGTCGAGGAGCTTTCCAGTCCCGTGGGAACCTCATCTCGATGATCCTTTGTACCAGTGGCGTTTTGCTGGAGGTGATGCTTCCTCCCATGACACCCCTGAGGGCCCTTTTGTTAAGAAAACGCTGGATCTTTAGTTCCAACAAGTCTTCGCTATTCGCGGCTGCTGTCTCCTCGCGCCGCGCACCACCCTCACTGGCCGTAACGGCCCCGGCTCCTCTTCCTGCGAGGACCCCGAGCCCCGCGGGCTCCCCCGGCAACGTCCTTTCTCTTTGCATTCCTGCCGCCTCTTTAAGGTATTGCCAGATTTTGGCGTTCTCCTCCTGCAAGCTCCTTTGTTGGTCTATGATCTCCATCTAAGCCGCCGTATGAATAGCCTGGGTGGTCTGAAAACCTTAGATTGCACTAAGGAGTTGAGTGGTGTTGTGAGTCTCTTCTTCTTCAGGGCTCACTTCCTCCATCAGTGGCCCTAGGTTTCTAGGGGAAATCGGAATGTTTGGAGTGGAACGCTTGGCGTTCGTCATGGAGCTAGTTGTTCCTATTTCGGGTACTGTCGTCGGGGCAGATTCAGTCGGGGTCTGCATTTTGTTTGAAGCTCCGAAGTCACTTGTATTCCACCTTCACCGCACCAAATAATCAGGGAATGCGGAATAGTGATCTAGATCTCCGTCGGGCAGGTCTGGCTTCTTCGGGGGTCGGCTCTCCACGGGGATCGGTCCCTGCGATCACTCCGAAGATTAAGACAGTTAGCGGTTCTAGAGAGCTTAGTAATCAAATGTGAATGAAGTAGAAAATTAGTTACCCGATCGCTTCCTCTTCCTTCATTGGCCTATTTATAGCGGATTGACTTGGGCCTGCGGGCCTCCTGCCGTCCTGGCCCATTTGCTTATCGAACGCTGCTGGGCCTCTTGGGCCTCAAGGTGATATTCCGAATCATTTGGTATTAAAAGGCCCAATTTTATTCTCTCGCCCCGGGCCTACAAAAGGTCGGGAACGGCCCTGACGACAGGGTACCTAGAGATAGAGATGGGATACCAGGTATTTGTTACGACAGGGTATCCCAGGATCTGATTTTATTGGTCAAACAACCATTGGATATTACTAGACTAGAGTAAGCAGGGCCCTTGAATAAACTAATAATATATATATATATATATATATTTTCTATTAGATGTTTTGTTTGATAACTAATAATTATTAAGTGCATGTAAACTGAATTGTATGTGTGTGTGGTTGTGCTATGTATTTAATTAGCTATCTTACTGAGCTCCCTAAGCTCACCTCCACTTTCCACCTATTTTCTTTACAGGTTAAATGTATTAATTGACTAGCAGTACAACTATCAGGATGGTCAGTATGTTAAACTGTGTTGCAGTACATGGTTAGAGTATAGGCTCATGGTTAGGTTCTTGATATGTAAAGGTTGGACAATTAATAAATCGACGTGTTTATGATAGTTGTTCGTTTTAGTGACATTTTAATTGTTTTCAAAGGTTAAATATCAATTAAAAGAAGGAATTTTGACAGGGTGTTACAGTTAGTTAACTAGTAACTAAGATTACTCATGTCCTTGATTCGAAGAGCAACACTTAGAGGGCTTCCAAACTTTGCACGTTAGAGATAATACTCTGATTAGTTTAAAAGTTCCAAAATAATGAGCAAGCAAATATACAGAGTAAGAGTTTGAAAATGATACTCAACAGATTTATCCTGGTTCGGCCTCCTACCTAAATCCAGTCCCCGAAATTCATCTTCTGAGCTTTAATCCACTACAAAGCTCTTTCTGGTAGAGCACAAACTCTTACAATAGTTGTTGAGCCAATTACAGAGTACATTCCTCTATAATTCTACATTCCGACTAACTATCTACCTCTATTTGCTAATACCGAACAAACAGAGCTTCCGAACTATTCTAGAGAATTGATGATTTTTGTTCTAATCTAAGATTACATTGAATGAACTGAAACAAAAGATTACACAAGAAATATGAAAGTGTGTGTAAACCAGTTCCTGCTTTTTGCTTTGCTTTTTGGAACTTCAAAAGATAATCACTCAGAGCTTATGCATTGAAGATCGTTCTATCTCTCATATGTCTGTGTGTTTTTCAAGGTTGAAAATGAGAGGCCTTTTATAGTTAATACTTGAGGCAGCGGTCATTTCGAATTTCAAAATAACCGTTAAGAGGGAAAATGTGCATCTATCTTTTTCACTTTCTAGAGGCTAGTGCCTACAGCAAATTATCTGATATCTTTTGTCTGTTGGTTGTCTGTTGCACTGTTGTTCAGAGTTGTTCGGAGTATGTCTTCTTGGTCTAACCAAATCAGGAAAAGTTTTCAGGTTGAAACTTTCCTCATCAAGTATGGGCAATAACTAGTTGTGTGCAGGTCAACTCTGTCTCTGTTGATCTTGTCAAGCGTGGCTTGAATCTTGTCTTTCAGAACTCTCTTAATTTAAAGATGGCTGGAGAACTTCTGGATCCTTCTATAATCTGGGCTTAAACTTTTGATTCACAAGCCTTCTTGATAATGGGCTTGGATTGAGCCTTAAGGCCCAATTTAACATCTTTGAACTTTTGCTTATAATTAATCAAACACTTCAACAAACATATTAGTATAAATAAATCATTTTTATCTTTTAATGTGTTATTAATTATGGAGATATAAATTTAATTTAATATTTTTGTCATAATCAAAATCTTTTGGGAAATTGTGTTTCAACAGGATGCGTCTGCAAAAAGAACAATATCATCAGTGAAAAACATATGGGCCAGTTGAGGTCCAGTGCGGGAGAGTTTCACTGGATTCCAACTTTTGCAGAGCACAACATCTTCAATCATATGACTCAGCCACTCTAGGCAGAGAACAAACAGATACGGGGTGAGAGGGTCACCCTATCTAAGACCCCTAGAAGGCACGAAACTTGTAAGTTTCTCACCGTTCCAGAGTACATGCATAGAGGAGGCAGCTACACATTTCATAATAAGGTCAACCCAATTTTGTTCAAGCCTAGCCAGAAAAAGCGTATCAAGCAGAAATTGCAAGCTTATTCTGTCATATGCTTTTTCAAGTTCAACATTCAGAATCATATTGCCTTTCCTGCCCTGTTTTTCTATTGAAACAATGGATTGCCTCTTGCATCAGAATGATTTTATCTGATATGCTACAACCAGGAATGAAGCTGGTCTGAGTCGGGCTTATGACATGAGCAAGCATAGGCTTCAAACGCTTCACAATACACTTAGTAATGACTTTATAAATCATATTATAGGGACTTATGGGACGAAAATAAGGAGCTGATTCATGAAAAGGAACCTTGGGGATGAGAGAAATCAGTGTCGAGTTGATACTCGGATCGAAACTACCCATGTTTAAAGCATTTAGGACTAAATCACTGACTTGATCTCCCAATTTCGTCCAAAGGCATTGGTAGAAACCGAAATTAAACCCATCAGGCCCAGGAGCTTTAGAGGGAGCCATCTCAAAAATTGTTGCTTTCACCTCATCATGAAAGAAAATATTCGCTAATCTTCGCTTCAACCGGCTAGGCATAGGAGGGAAATTGCACATAGTACGAAGGTAGCCCCTTAGTAGAATTTCTTTCATGTACACCTCACTGAAATGCTCCAAAATCATCTGTGTTACAGTGTCAGAATCCCAAATCTAGTTTCTATCTTTGTTACGTAATCGTTCAATTTGGTTTTTTCTTCTCCGTATTAAAGTTGAAAGGTGGAAAAATGTCATGTTTCTATCTCTATGACAAAGCCAATTCACCCGACAAAGCCAATTCACCCAACAAAATAGGACAGTGATCAAACCAATGTCTAGGTAGATGATGGATAATTGCTTCTGGGAAGACCAACCTCCAGTTCATCAAACAGAGGCCTCTATCAAGCTTGTAAGCCACACGAGTTCTAGGAGAAGAGCCCCGGTACTAGGTAAAATATGGACCCTGAAAGCCCAAATCAATCAGGTTCATTTTATTGATCTAATCCACAAAGCTTGAGCTGCGATTCAGAGTTCTGCAGGAGCCCCCCTTGCTTCTCATCAGCGGATTTGATACTGTTAAAGTCCCCAATGAGTAGCGAGAGAAGCGAAACTGTATCCGTTAGGATAAGGAGATCTTCCATAAACTGTCTTTGAAAACACATCTGGGGCCAAACATAAGTGAATGTTACAAAAAATCTAGCCCCCCATTCTTCCCAACCTTAATCAAAATCTCCCCATGTAAAAACTGCATTTCTTTCTTTGAAACCATAAACTCAATTTTATCATGATGCCAGAATACCCATATTCCTCCACTAAATCCCTCTGTCTCCACCACCTCAACATTAGAGAAACAAAGCTTCTTGCATATATGAGACGCACACGTGCCAGGAAGTCTGGTTTCAAGTAAAACTAACATATTCGGTTCCTTTTTCAGAACCAAATGACAACAAGCTTTAAAGAATTTGGTGCCTCCAGCACCAAAATAGTTCCAAGATATAATTCGCATGGACAAGATTTGACAAGAAACCCAACCCAACAATCAATGTTGGAATGGGACCATTCCACCTAAACTCGGGGCGTCCCTTGACCAGATTTTCATCTGAGCTCGACATTGCTCGTGTCCATATTCCTAGGTGAAGCACTCGAACCTGCAAGTTTAATGTTTGCTCCCGGTTTGTGATTAAGTGAAGCCCCAAAAATCATATGTTCATCCATATTTCCAAAGCCAACATGAGTGCATTCCTGAACACGGTCAGCACGACTTCTTTTAGCTCTGTTACTAGAGTCCTCCCCATCTTGGGAGTCAGTTATCAGATTGCTCGAAATATTACTGAGGATATCAAAAGGATTGAGAATAACAATCCCCGAGCTGGGGACATATTTGTTAGTTCGATTATGAATGTTTCTCGATTGGTTTGCCAGTTTAGGAGTTTCATTTTCCATCAGAATACTTTTGCATGTTGAAGTAAATTTCCTATTATTATTCTGATTCTCCTTATTTTTATCTGATAGATCTTTATTTTGCAACTCTCCCAATATCACTCTGTCAGCCCTTGGAATATATCTTCGCCTTGGTACCATCATCCATGGGCCGTACTCATTCTCCTTCCCATTTAATTCAACCTCAGAAGCAGTTACCATAGGATCACTGTTGGTAGTGTCACAATTAGCCACTAAAGTTTCATCGGTTCTCTCCTGAGCATTAACTTCTTGTTGGATGCTTGGTAAAACATATGCCGACTTGATATGCATGTATGTACCACAATTAGTACAAGCAACGTGTATGCCCTCATTTTGAATCCGATATGTTACCTGATTAACTTCAAATTCAGCTGTCAATGGTTTCTGTAAATCGATCTCAACACACACACAGACAAATCTTCCTCTTGATGCTTTTAGAGTATTCTTATCCGTTTTTACAGTCTTACCAAAGGAATTAGCAATTGCTGAAAGGAAATCAGGATCATACATTTGGACTGGGTGGTCTAGAAACCTGACCCAGACCATTGTTGAAACAATAGTGGCTGTTGCTGCCTGGAAATCAGGGAACCAAGTTCACACAGATAGATAATGTCCCTGGATTATCCAAGGACCATCTCTGATAACACATTCTCTTCTTGGAGGTCTTTAAATTGTACAATGTGAAATCCATAACCCACATGCATAATTTCAACATCCCCCTTAGGTTTCCATAGTTCCATTGCTCGTTTCTGAAGGGCTATATACCCAATGTTTCTATCAAGAAATTTAATAAACAATGCAATGTTCCATGGAATTGCCTAATTGTCAAGTAATTATGGCAAAACCACAAAGCTCAGTATTTGTTAAACATGTTAATATATTCATTAAAACTGAAAAATCTATTGATATAATTGTTTTGTTGCAAAACAGGGTAGCACCATTCATGGAAGTATTCATAAAGCACAGATTAATAAATTTTGAAGCAAATTATATGAAGGCAGAATCTTGATCATAGATGAAGACAGCACTAAAAAAAAGTCATGCTGCAAATATACTATATAAATAAGTTCTTCAAGGACTTTACTAGATTTGTAAGTGTAGAAAAATAACAAAATAAACCATATATCTAATCATATATTGAAAATATTATATCTAATTTAATTTATATTTAATAGCTATAATAAAATAACCGGCCAAAGAAACAAAATTATATAACGACTAAAAATATGAAATTATTCATTCAAATTCCATTCATCCAACTTTAATAAATAACATTAAAACTAATATAACTAAAAACGTTTTATGACAAATTCAATTTTTTGTTGCAATTATTAACATAATATTATAAAATAAGCCAAAGAAAAAAAATATAACGACTAAAAATATGAAATTATTCATTCAAATTCCATTCATTTAACTTTAATAAATAGCATTAAGACCCATATAACAAAAAAAAATTATGACATATTTAATTTTTCATTGCAATTATTAACATAATATTTAAACCTCCGAATTACTATATAATTCAAACAAGTTTTATAAACAAAATCATGCTTATTTGGCAAGAGACCGCTCCTAAGACTCGAACTCGTGACCTCTTGGTCACACGACAACAACGTTTACCGTTGCGCCAAGGCTCGCCCTCTACGTGTAGTACCCATAATTATTATAATTTTTTTTATTATTTTAATTATTAAGTAGGATCACAATAAAAATGTCCAAATGTGAATTGAGAATCCTCCAAATAAAATAAAAGACCGGATGCTTAATATAAGAACTCGTCCAATCACGTAATGATCTCACTCTCTTTCTTTCCATTTTCTTATTTGTTTTCTCCAAATTAAGAAGAAGGCCTATTATAGCTATAAGAAATAGTGGATTTCTTTCGTAAGAAAGAAGAGAGTAGGGATGCAAGTGGGGCGAGGATTCCTCGTGTCCATCAGGACCGATAAGAATCCCCATGAGACGGGAGGATAATTTTATCCCCGTGATAGGGATGAGGCGGAGATGGAGAATGGTAAGCCTGTCCCGTGGGGATCCCCGACCCCGCTCCGTTAATCCCATATGGAGAATCCCCGACAGATCACCAATTATTCCCCATTATAATTAAAATTATACTTTAAGTATTATAATTTATAATATTTAACTTAAATTAAATAGACTTATTTTCTAGGACTGTACAAAATATACCCAATCCACCAATCTAATCCAATCCAATCCAACCCAACCCAACCCAATATATTCTATATTATCTAACTTATTTGTTGGGTTGGGTTGGGTTGGGTTTGATTAAGAAATATTGAATGAAATTTGAATTATTCATTCACTAAATCAAAATTATTCTCTTCATATTATTCTTTTCATACTTATTCTTTAATATTAGTAGATTTGTCAACTCATTATATATAGTTTCCTTTGAAATAATATATTTATTTATTTATAAAATGTGAGGATGTGACGACAACCCAATAAATAATTTCGTCAAAACATTCATTTATTTAATAGTTAATAAATATATTTTTATTTTTCATATAAAACATCTAAAATAAAAAATAATATTCTCTAATTCCACGAAATATTAAATTATATATCCTCAAAAGAAAAGTTATAAAATTAAGGGTTAATTAAAAAAACACATGGTTTCATAGATCAGAAATTCTAAAATTTCATAATTTTCTAGAATTTAAGATTTCTAAATTCCAGAATTTTCTGGAATTTCAGATTCTAGAATTTCAAAAATTTTGGAATTTAAAAAATTATTAAATTCTGAAAATTTTGGAACTCGAAATTCAAAAATTATAAAATTTTGGAAATTCTAGAATTCTAAAAATTTTGGAATTTCAAAATTTTTGAAATTCTGGAATTTCAGAATTTCAGAAATTCTTTATATTTTGAAATTCCAGATATTCTGGAATTTCAGAAATTCTAGAATTTCCAGATTAAAACAGGAAACAACAAACCGTAACAGCAAACAGTAGATAAAACAAACGGCCCTAAAAGTTAAGAATACACAGGGTATTGAATTTTGGATAAATAATTTATTAGTCTCCTCCTTTTTACCTAATACACTATTTAGTCCCATATTTTGAAACACATGCTATAAGGTCCCTATCATTTGTCATTATTAACCATTTGGCCATTCTGTCTATTTTTTTAGATTTTTAACCATTATATTTGACATAAACATACAGACAAGAAATAACAGAGTAACACGGTCATTTTGTATCGTATTATGACTGTTTTGAAAGCTAAAATATGTTTCATTAAAAAATAGACAAAATGATCAAATGGTTAATATTGATAAAAGATATGAACCTACTAATGTGTTTTATAAAATATGAGTACTAAACAGTGTGTTACGTAAAAAGAAAGATGAAGACTAATTGTTTGCACCAAAAATAAAGTTTTCTTGTTTCATACCCTGGTTTACACTTTTCATAGGATAAACTTTTCTTTTTTGGAAACTTTTTCTTAAAAGAACATTTTAGGAAACCTTTTCTTAAAAGGCATGTTTAGGAAACTTTTTTGGTACATCATTCACTTAGAATTTCCAATAGTGTATTTTGGGGGAAACCATGTAGTGTACCTGATGGGAAACCATAGTGTACCTTAGGGGAAACCATATAGTGTACCTCATGAGAAACCATAGTGTACCTCGTGGGCAGTGGCGGAGCCAGGAATTGACAGTTGGGGAGCTAATTTTAGTCCGATTATTGGGAGTAATTTTTCGAAGTCCAGCCCGTCAGGGCTGGACAAATTTTTTTAAGCTTCCAACACATTTCAACTTTGTCGTTTTGGTATGTTGACTAAAAATTATAATATTTTCACACTTTTTTTATTATTATTTTTAGCTATAAATTTTTTTATAGTTTTCATAAAATTTAATTTAGAAATTAAGTTAATTGAGCCTCAAAAGTAAGAAGTTGATTTTTTATAGATAATAAATCTTAAAAAATAGATATAATAAAAATAAGTTCAAATAAAATAATAAAGAGTCCAATTGAAAAAATAAAGTTCAAATAAAACAAAAAAACGAGCTTGGTGTGGTTTGAACCATGACCTCTCACCCTAAAACAAGACTCTTAACCAACTTGACCACCTTAAACTATTGAAATAATACTATATAGGTTAAATATATACCAATATTAGGGGGGCTACACGAGATAAAACTAACAGTACTTAAGGGAGGAGCCGGTGGCCGGGGGGGGGGGGGGGGGGGGGGCTTCGGCTCTCCCGGGCTCTGGGCTGGCTCCGTCCCTGCTCATGGGAAACCAACTTCCTAGAGTGAATACCAAAGGATACTTGAGGTAAACCTAGGGGATCATGAGGTCATTTAATATTTATAACGTGTATTCTGTGAGCCAATTAAAAAGCAGAAAAAATCAGAAAGTATACGCATCAATTCATCGTGGAAGTTAAAGTGGAGTAGTTACTCAATATGGAGAACGTGGCTTGTAGAATAAAGCAGGAAGTTTCCCCAACGTCTATAAAATGAAGCAATCACGATGAAGACAACAACTCAACACACTCAAGCAAAAACTCTAGCAAATTATCTCTAGACTTCAGCATTTTTATAATTATCAGTTGTTCTCTTAGTTTCGATTTTCAGATCCAAAGTTCATTAATTTCCCAGTACATTTTTATTTTATTTGTTGTTCAATCATTTCTGTAAGGTCGGTATCGTTTTGATAATCGAATCTTTAGAATTTTACGGTCTCTTTATTCCATACAATCGTTTGATAATTAGAAGTTAGTTAGGCGCAATTTTATTTCATAGTTTGAGAATACTATAATTCTCTGACACGCCCGCATTTTTCCACAAAAGAGCCAAACACTAATAAATTATTTACCCTTGAATTTTTATGCCTAATAAACTCTCTTTGGAATTGTAAATTTTTTCAAGTTCCACTATTTTGGAGTTAAAACTTGAAATTCTCGCAGAGAGATAACTTGCAATTATTTGGTGTTGTATTGAAAGATGTGATGAATAGGAGTGTGCTTTGCTACAAATCACATATTAAACCGAACTGGCCGGATTCATTTTTTTGTTTGATTTTTTTATATTTCGATTCGACTTCAATTTTATTTTTAAATGCATTTCAGTATTTTATTTGGTCTGGTTTGATAAAAAATATTAAAAAACCACACTGATTAAATATCTATATATAAATAATTCATTTAGTCATGACTGTTATGTAATTTACTAAGTAAGGAAAAAAATGTAGGAAAATTTATATAGAAATTCACTTTTGAAAAACTATTTACAATTATATCAAGTTATAATTTTGAATTATGTCAAACTAATAAAATTATTATTTTTAAAAATTAAAGTTTATAAATTAAAGTCTAAAATATATTGTCAAGAATTTGCGATTTATGAATTGGGGTTTAAACTTTTTAAATTAAGTGTAAATATATATTTTATTTGGTACATATAGAAAAAATTACAAATTAAAAATTAAATTTAATAATATGATTTAGTTGTAATTTTACAGTCAATTATGATGTAAAAAGCCTGAAAATGTACTTTTATGGTTTTATGGCTACTTCCGGCAGGAAGACCAGTAGGCTCAATCTAGGCCCATTTATATGAGATAACTCATCTCGTTTTCTTTTTATCCCTATACCCGTTATCTTTATCTCCTCTAACAAACATCCCCCAAATTTATATTATTGATGCACTTTCCACAGAAATTAAAATCAAAACAGAGAACAAATTACCTAAACCTATTAGTATTGACTGTCTACTATCAATGGCGGAAAGGAGTGGAGCTTCCACTGTGGTAAGCGAGGGAAATGAAGGCGAAAAGCACAACTCAATTGATGATACTGCTGAAAGAAAAAGCAAAAGATTGAAGTGCGACGAAAAAGATGATCAAGATTTCATCAGTGAGTTACCCGATTGCCTCATCCAACACATTCTCTCATTTCTCCCTTCAACTAAACACGCAATTAGGACGAGCATTTTGTCGAAGAGGTGGCTAAATCAATGGACCTATCTTCCAACTCTCATTTTCAAATCCAATGGTATGTCTATTGAAAACTTCTCCGATTTTATTGATGATGCCCTAAGTTTCTATAATTTCTGGAAAATCAATAAATTTGTCATCAATTCACGCGGTTCCCACACGGGTGAGCTGCGTCATAAATTGACTAGGTGGATCCGTTTCGCCACAAGAAGAGATGTGAAAGAGCTCATTTTGGAATGTGAAAATCAAGACATTGAAGATCTTCTTGAGGACTATGACTTGCCTCTACTCCTATTCAAGAATGCTTTCTTGGTTAAATTGAAGACATATGGTTTTATTTTTAGGCCAAGAGAGGGGAAAGTAAATTGGGCATCTCTAAAGGCTTTGCATATAGGTTATGCGTACTTACCTAATCAAGGGATTGAAAATGTTTTGTATGGCAGTCCTGTGATTGAATTTTTGGAATTATGCAACTGCAATGGGTTTGAAGATCTTGTCATTGCTTCTAAATCTTTAAAAACGTTTCGTATGATTCAATCTGGAGACCACACTAGTGCTATTGAAATCTCATGTCCTAATCTGGAGAAATTGGAAATGTTGGGGGAGTTGCGCTTTAAGTCTCTTAAGTTTAAGGCTTTGCCATCTTCAGTTTGTGTTACTTTGAATTTTCAGAATGATATAGGCTTGCATAATCTTGGCAATGATAAATTGAAATGGGTTAAGGAGTTCCTTTTGCAGTTTCAACATGTTGAGGAGCTAAAACTTGGACCTTGGTTTTTGATGGTAATTTACTTATTTATATTTGTTATTAAAGTAGAGCAAATATTAGAATTCAATAGTAGTTTGAGTTTCATTTCCTTCCAAAAGATATATTGGATATTATTTGAAATTGAATTATTACAATATCGTTTCTAAATAATCATTTGTTCTATGCTTGAAGTTTCTGTCACTTGCTGTGTTGAGAGGTGAATCAACTCTATTGTTAAACAACAAATGCTTGACTGTGATTAGTTCTGTTTCGGAAGTGACACAACCTGGACTCCCTATGTCGCAACTCAGATTTTCCTTACTTGAGAAATTAGTTCTACAGTTGCATCCAGAGGAACATTGTGATCTTGTTCTGGTAAAGTTTGTGTGAAAGAATCTTAAAATCAATTCTGAATAATTTGGTCTTCATTTCAATATCTTCTGATAATGCCATAAGAGAATCATTGTCCTGACTGATCAAATTCAATTTCAGTGAACTGTTTTATGGAGACACATATCAGACTATAAGAATACATCATTATTTATTTTGTGATATTCGGTCAATTCTTGGGCGTAACAAATTGTTTCTGCAGATGGGAAGCCGAAGCTCTACAAGGATGGGAAAGAACTACTCGGTAAAATTCGGTGTATTTGATAGTTTAGTATCACATCTAAAAACTGTTGAGATTGTTGGCCTCCATTATCTATGGAGTAATGGTGGTGGTGAACATAAGGATACGGTCAGATTTATTAGGCTTCTATTCACTAATGCTAGGATGTTGGAGAAAATAGTGTTAGTTGAAGCTCCTGGACGAGGGATGATTTTTGCGCATCACCTTTGCAAGAAACTGTCATGCATTCCGAAAGCTTCCCCGCATGTTATTGTTGAAGTTGCATGTTTAAAGCGGCATGGTTCTGATTGGGATAAAGTTGAATGTTGAGATGGTAGAGTGTCCCCATGTTTTGTTAATAGCATATCTAGGATATATAGAAATGTATGTTATAGAAATTTGAGATTCTAATTGAGTTAAAATTGTATGTTGAGATGCTGGAGTTTCCTCATGTTTTGTTAATAGAAGAGGACAATTTCCTGAACTTTTTCTTGTTATTTTCCATATCATTTTGGCAAGTTTGGAGCTGTTAAAGTAATACCCCTTCCTTTTCATCAAGTGGATGAACAAGATTGATGCCTCATTGTTAGCTGTTGCTTACAAAATTTTTTTGATGAGTCGTGCTTGAACATGAGCAGATCAAAGCTCGGCTCGACTTGGTTCGGTTGTAGTCCTAAAAAATGATTCATTAACTATACTATACTATGAAATTAGCAGGTCTCATTTAAATTATGCACGACTACAACTTTACATGAAATTAGCGGGTCAGAAGTTTATTAAATATGTCACATACCCAATTAAAGTAATCTGATTATGACATAGAATTTCTGGGATCAGAGTAGAATTTAGTAGTGGTGAGGAGTAGGGGAAGACCTAAGCAAACTTGGAGGAGGGTGATCGAGAGTGATATGAATTTATTGGGGCTTGAGGAAAATACGGTAGTGGATAGGACAGAGTGGAGGGAGAGAATTTGTGTCGCTGACACGACTTGATTTCACAGTTTTATATGATGGTTCATGTTAGCCGATCCCGAATCATTTCGGGACTAAGGCTTTGTTGTTGTTGTAAAGTAGAAAATAGTAGACAACAACATTAGCTGGCTGACTCATTCTTCCTAAATAACAGAAAAAATTTATCATTATGTTTTAATTATCATCTTATTATTTATTTTTTTTGTTAATGTTTTTTGAACATGTTATCAAAGCGTTTTAGATTAAGTAGTCTAAAATCGAATCTTGAAAACTACGAGCTATGTTGCACACAAAAAACCTCTTTAGTAATGTTTTTGCATTTCGTTTCCTTTTTAAAAACGGAAACTCTCAAAAACCAATAAGTCCCGTTTCTGTAAATATCGAGAATAGGATTCAATATATAAATATTTTCAACTAGGCCTGTTTAATATGAATTTGTATTATATTTGTCAAAAGAAACAGAAATTGTCTCATTTTCACATGCTTTCTTTTGACACTGTCGAGTACAAATTTTGCCCTAGCCAGGCCTTTCGACTGCGTATCAGTGGCGGCAACCAGGGAGCTTCCACTGTGCTAGGCATGGGAATTGAAGCAGAAGAAGATGCAAACAAAAGAATGAACTGCGAGGAAAGTGTTGAAATAATAAACTTATAATTAATAGTCTTAATTTGGTTCAGTATATTGTCCAAGAGTCATTTCTGTATCTGTATTTGTATTTATAGAGAGTTAATGTTGTTTACCAAGAGTCATGTCTGTAATCTATAAATACCTATCAATACAAGTAGTAAGGCAAGAGAATTTTCTTCCATCAATTATAATCTTCCTCTATTACATGTGAAAGTTTATTTATTTGATCCAACAGAAAGAGATTATCTCATCAGTGCCCTACCTGATTGCCTCATCCAACACATTTTCTCATTTCTACCTTCAACCAGGGATGCAATTAGAACCGGCATTTTGTCCAAGCGGTGGCTAAATCAATGGACTCTTGTCCCAATACTCATTTTCCAATACTTTGGATTTTGAGATTGAAGACTGACATTGTAATCTTGATGATGGTAGATTGAAATGGGTTAAGGAGTTGCTTTTGCAGGTCCAGCACATTGAAGAGCTCAAGCTTGGATCTTGGTTTTTGAGAATTCAGTAGTACTTTGTTGGTTAGTATTTGAAATTCAATTATTACGATATCATTTCTAAATAGTCATTTGTGTTATGCTTGAAGATTCTATCACTTGCTGCGCTGAAACTTCAATTATTACGATATCATTTTGGTGTTTGATTTTTTATGCTTAATGTTTATGAATAAGCTAGAATTCATTGGGAAGATCAATGGAGTTTGATTAAGAATAAATGAAAACCTGGTTGCTAGTTTACTTGAAAAATAAGACGAATGCCGAAAGTTTCACAACTAGAAGGATTTCCTAATGTAGTAATACTAATTTTAAATATTTTCAATTAGATTTTAAGGATTGGGATAAGATGAATTATTTATATTGATGCTGGTAATAAATATTGAAAAAATAGATTGAAAGGCACAGTGAGTTTAATATTCCAACGGTTTAATACATCATTTGCTCCCTAAACTTGTCCAAAAAGGTTGATTGGCCCCTGAACTTTCAAAGTATCTCGATAGCCCCCTAAAATGTTCAGTTAGCTCCCTGAACTTGCGTAAAATGTAATCAATTGATTATTCGGTCGCAAAAAAGTAACTTAAATGCGAAAGATGTAATCCACGCATCTTAGAATGCTATTACATAATTAAAAGATAAATTGAAGTTATTACTTGCTTAGCTATACAACTTGTCTTCTCTAATATTAGAACTGCATACCCCGATTTTGGTCGTTTTTTTTTTTTTAAGACTCGTGCAATACATCTTCCGTATTTAACTTACTTTTTTTTTTGCGACCGAGTGATCAATTGATTACATTTTATGTAAGTTTAAGGGGCTATCGGGACACTTTGAAAGTTCAGGGAGCCAATCAACCTTTTTGGACAAGTTCAGGGCAAGTGATATATTAAGCCTATTCCAACATATTATATTGCATCAACATACATGATTTTTTTTCGAAGGCATGGTAAAAATATGTAGAAACAAAAACAATCCTTTTATTATTGCATTGGAATTATTCTAATTTTATAGTATATAGTAATAGGATAAGTCCACAATAATTAAGGGTAGCTAGTGGGAAGTATCAAGTCAATTTCTCTATGGCTTCTAAATCCAAAATTATTTAGAAACATCAATTTTTTCCTATCATATAAAACATTCAAATGTACATTTCTCCCTGTATAATAACTTGTATGTAGCTTATCAATTCTGCCTTAATTAATTAATTATAACTAAGCGTGGTGAAGCTCTTAGCCTAGTGGTTGAGAGCTTACCTATGCCTTAGGAGGTCATGGGTTCGAATCACATTCGGGTCTGGTGGGGATTTTTCTTTCTTCTTTAATGTAAGCGCATTGCGCAAATTTTCAAAAAAAAAAATTAATTATACCTAAGCCATCATTTGATAAAATTCATGAAAATCAAGAACACCATTATTACCATCAATATAAAAAACACTGATCATAGCCACATATTCATGGTATGATTTCACATCTCCTAAACGATGAAACATCCTCTGCAATCCTTTAGGTGTAATACAACCTGATCCTTTATCCGTATCAAACATTTCAAAAGCTCTTCTCAAATCTTCTTATGCTTTTTCATATTCATACTCGGTTGAGAAATAAGAGAAGTAAAGTCAAGAACATTCTCCCTTATTACCTTTCATTTATTAGTTTAATTATTTATTTTACCTCAAGTACTAATTCTATATTGAAAAGCTGCCAAATTGGGACTCATCTCTAACATTTGCATTTCTTAATATTTATTGTTGTATACCAAATGCTTATAATAAAGCATGTTAATCAAAATTTAATAGTTGATTTTTTTTTTGTTTTAAATAGTTGATATAAAAATAGAAAAGAGCTTAATAGATGTATCTTACTTTTCTTAAATTTTTTTTTTCTTGAGAATGTATTTGTCTCTTAGCATGTTTTTTCTTTTAGTTACTTACACAATCTATAAATGAAAAATATGTTATGTATATAGCTGTTTTGAGATTGTTTTTTCTTTTCATTTAATAATAACTTTCAGTATTTAGGTATGGAGGCAAATATCGAAGAAAAGTTGTTATCTGGAGAGGAAAACATGAAGATAATTGAGGAAGTACTTAGAGAAGTAGCATCTCATGGTCGTTCATCGCTTGTTGATAGAATAGACCATTTCATGAAAAAGAAAGAGAGGCGGATCTTCTATTGCTACAAGTAAAAGAAATATTTCTGACGAGGAAACAGAACAAATAAAAGCGGTAGTAAGAGAGGAAATGAGAAATGAAGTTAGAGAAGAAACGGAAAAGACCATGCAAGCTAGGTTGAACCAAATCAACCCAACACCAAATTTAAATTTGTTTGGAGTTGTTTCTTCTCCCGATACCATCGAAATTCATATTGATGAATGAACAATGGTTTATTTGCTTGTAATAGTTAGATACTTAATGTACTGTTGAATTATAATAAGTATTAGGTACTTTTGATAGATAATTTGGTTTTTTTTATTCTTTCCTTTTTATGTAAATAGATGTTATGTTGCGTTTTATATAAACAATTGCCTTTTTGATTATTAAGTGTTGTTTTGTAGCATATTTGCAATCGCTGATTTTGAAACCAAATAATGTTGCATGAGTTAATTTATAAGTGTTGCTATAGTTGGCAGATAGTGTTGTTTTGGATAAAAAAAATTGTTGCCTTTAGTTTAAAATATCATTGCATCAACAAGTATATGATGTTGCTTTAAGCTCAAAAAGTGTTGCATTAATCTTTAAAGAGCGACATTTTTATTTGAATATAAACTTTGCATTTACTACAAAATGTTGCCATTTCTTAACTAGGGCAATATATTTTTAATATTAAAAGTGTTGCTTTTCCGGATGACAAAATCTTGCCTTGTATTATTTTGAGATATAATGTTGCAATTGTTGTAAATTTTAGCAACACGTTTCTTGATGTTGCATTTGAAATAATAATGTTGCATTTGACAGCAAAGGCAATGGTGAATATACCAACACTTTTAATATGCCATACTTGTTGCCTAATCCCATTTTTTTGTCCTATTGTTATATTTTTAGGATCTATTGCAACTCAATTAAGATGTTGCAATAGGTCAGCTATGGTTAGTCTTAATTAACAGAAAACATAATGCTTTACATGTCCTAGGTTATATGCCTAACTAAGCCGTTAGCTGAATGCATGTAAATAGGTTATATGAATCTTGATCACGTTCGTATTTCTTGTTAGGATGATTACCGTCAAATTAATAACAAGAATATAAGCCTAAACCCCCTGAAACCATACATAGGATTAGTCAAAGGATCCCTCAATCTAGATTGTGTCTTCCATTAATTCACCTTCTGCCCTGTTAATTGTTCACTTTATTGTTTTTAATTCAATTAGTTAATTAAACAAACCCCAATTTGATTCAACCCTCTAAATAATTAGATCAGCCTTAGTAGATTTACTAATTATAACAAATAGTCCTTGTGTTCGATCTCGTGCTTAGTACATTATTACTTGTTGCGATAGGATACACTTGTCCTGTTAAATGCTATATATTTTGCGATCATCACCCACCAAATTAATTTTAATAAATTTTGCCTCCAAAACTATAGGTTACAATTTTTTGTGTATCGTCATAAAATATATTCTATAGTGACGAATAGGTAAAACAATAGAGACGCTCTTAAAAATTACCATCATAAAATTAAAACCAATGACAAAATGTAAATTGTGTCATGGTTAAGTGATTATTTGTGATGAAACTGTGTTCGTAGAAAGAAAAATTGTCATAAAATGTCATATTTCTTATAGTGGCAACGGAGCGAGGCAGGGATCGATGCATTGCCCTCAATATTTTTGAGGGTGGTTCTGAAAAATTTTCAAATAAAGTTGAGGAATTTTTTAACGCCTGCATGGATGTCTACGGGTGATGAAGAATCCCCAAATGATATGGGCGCCAAAGGATAAATTGGGGAAAAGGAAGCTAGTGAAATTGCTCAATTTTCCATATTTGATGTTATATGTTGATAATTTATCAAAAGATATATTAGGGTAGTTTTACCAACACATTAAACCAATGTATTTTAGCCCGATAAATTACATCCATGGCCACTGAATTTTATCCATTTTAACATTATTATCAATGAACTTCAATTTACTATTACATTCAATTACACCTCAAAACAAACAAGATTAGCTACCCTCACTTACTTTAAAATACCCTCATCGAAATAAGCTGTTGCACCCAAGCTTAAACTCAGGTCTACATTTCTCAGTATTGTGATCTCTATAGCTGCAATTGCATCTTTGTTCCATTTTTGGGTTTTCTTTCTCCATGACAAGTACTTGTATTGGGGCAACAGAATTGACTGTCCTGGCAATCATTGCGAGGGTTTGAGTCACCAAGAATCCAGCCTCAGGTGTGCCCTTGAAGAAGCTTTGTTCTTAAACAGGTTTCTATATATTTTAGTGATTTGATTTTATTCCTTTCATCAGATGTTATTTTGAATTTATGTTTCAGTGGTTTTTAGTACTGCTACTTGTTTAGTTGGGTTGGATTTGAGAAAGGAAAATTGTATTGGGATAAGTGGACTAGAATTTGAAAATTTTAATTTCTGCAACTTTTCTTGTTCTGAAAATTGCATTAATCCAATACACAATAAGAAGGGGATTCTTCATCACTCTAACAACGCAAGCTAAGAGGAAAGGTATGTTTACAAATTAATTAAAAGATATTTACTCTTTTAGCCCTATTACATATTATATACAATACGCGGACTATACCATTCTCCGTCGTCGTTTTACATGATGGAACAAGCATGGGGATTGTCGTCGCTGAATGGATGGTTGTAGGCTGGTTCAATATAATACCCCTGTTGCATGTGTCCATAATTGTACACCGGAATCTGCTCATAACTGTATTGCCGCTGTTGCGGAGTCTGAGCAAATATCTCGTCCAGCCATGAAGTCGGAACATATGGCGGATAATTGTCCATTTTATTTATTACCTCCGCCATAGCATCACCGTGACCACTAGCTGTCGTCGCCGTCGCCGGATCTGGAACTGGAGCTGGAGCTGGAGCTTCTTTGTTCTTCACCTTTGCTTCTTCTCCTCTTTCAACGCCTTTCTTATTCTTTTTCTTATTTTTTTTCTCTCCTGCTCCGGCTTGATCTTTCTTACGATCACTCTTTTTCTCGCCGGCTTCGGCGCCTTCTTTATTATCATCCTTCTTCTCCTCTCCTCCTCCTTCTACTTTCTCTCCTCCTCCGTCTACTTTCTAGCAGCATCGTTCTTTTTCTCGCCTCCTCTGTCGCTGTCGCGGCCGCCGCAGACTTCTTTGTTTGCCTCGTCTGTCTGCGTCGATTAATTAAATCCAAATTAGTTAAATCACTTTAATCTTCCATCCAACACATGGTAATCAGAAACGAATTTAAATTAATTTTTTTATTATTTTTATACCTCTTTAGGCGGTGGTTTCTTCTCGGCGGCTTTCTCCTCTGGTTTCTTCACCTCCGGTTTCTTCTCGGCGTCTTTCTTCGGCTGTGGAGATACAATCTCTACTTCCTTCTTCATTTTCTTTCCCAGCCTCGCTTTCACTTTCTCAGGGTCAACCTCCCCGGTCACCGTCAATTTGTTCGATTGACGATCAGTCTTCGCGGACTCCACACCTTCAACAACAAATCACAAATTTCAATTGGCAATCCAAATCAATCAATCCTATTCAATTCTCACCTTCTAAATGCTTCACGGCTCTTCTAATTTTCTTACAACACCCTTCACAATGCATGTCGATTTTGTAAACAGAAACAGGCTTGGGTTCACCGGCGGCAGAGGCGGCAGCGTTTTTATCTCCTTCGCCTTCTGTCTGCTCCTAAGAAAAACAAAATTGCATCAGATGAGAAAATCTTAATGAATATTCGAAACAGTAAAGTGTGATTCAAAGGTGAATTGAAGCAAGGATAAGGTGTTAAAAACATTGGTAGAGTAATTTTAATTTTAATTTTATCCTAACATCATAATATTAATTAGGCTAATTTTACTTTTAATTACATTTGATTCTTAAAAAATTTCATCTTGAGATCAATATTGGTCAAATTTGAAAAAATAAAAAATTTACCAACCACATATACCGATCTAAAAAAATGTGAAATCACGTAACATTTATTTGAAATTAACTCAGACAACTCACTTGATGTGGTTGAGTAACAAACTCCATCACTATGTCTATGTCGCATAGTCCCGAACACTTTCCAAAAGCTAGTTTGCTCTTTGCGGACATAGCTTTAATTATAAGATAATATTGGAGGTCCTCCATCACTATGGCGGCACCTTTGAAATGTTTCCACATTTAAACTGATCTTTATTCGGTGTTTGTCAAGCACTTCAAATGGGTGAGATTGATGGCCTAAAGATTTTATATAAAATGGTTTGTAATGAATGAAAATTCAACTAATAGAACAAAATTAGCTTTGAAATAAAGGATGTTTGATTACCTACTTTTCTCTTTATGTTTTCTTTTTCACTTTAAAAGAGAGAGTTTTATGTGTTGGGTTAGACATCCTTTGTTTCCCTTTTATAGCTGAAAAATCAATCTTTTCAACCGTAACAGTCAATTTCATTGAATTTTCAGTTTCGAATTTATTTACATTATAACCAATTAAATTTAATTTCATTGAATTTTCAAAACTGATAGTCAAATATACATCTTACCATTTTTAAGAAAAATGCATTCCAAAATTTATTACATTATAACTGTCCAAATTTTTCAGTTTTAAAATCGTATTCCATTGTAACCTATTAAAATTCAATTAATTGTTTTATATTGGTTAAAATACATTAATAGCTTTTGAACTTATCTCAAAATGTTGATTGGCCCCCTAAACTTATAAAGTGTTTTGTTAACTCCCTCAACTTGCTTAAAGTAACCTATTGGCCACCTAAATTTGTTTAAAATGAAATATTGGTCTTCTAAACTCGCCTATAGTGATTCATTAGCCTATGAATTTGTTTAAAGTGATATACGTTTCAATTTATTTAAATCTATAAAAAAAATCAAAACTTAAAAAATAAAGGTATGATTCGATCGCGATTATATATCTTTAAAACAAATTAACTTTCTATTTTTTACACCTTTATGACGTTTTTATAACATTCAGGGACTTAATAATTACACTTTAAGTAAGTTCATGAGTCCAATGAGACACTATGCAAGTGCCGGAGGCAATAAAGGTTTTTGAACAAATTCAAGAAGCAACTGATGTATTATACCATAACTTTACAAAATGTAAGTCATCCACGCTATCTCAGAAAAAAATAATATAGTACTCATGTTGATTAATAAACACAACATGTGAACAAGAAAAGAAAATAAAGAGTAGAATTTGTTCAAATTATACCTACAATGGGATTTGGTTTTAGAATTTGTGTCACATAAAAGATGCAGTTTGTAAATAAGAATCACAACTACGCAGATGTTAATCCTCTAAAGGCTGCTCATCCTCTAAATCCTCAGTAGTGGGCCGTTTCTGCTGCGTCTCAGCAGGAGTAGGCTCAGAGTCAGGTTTGGAGACTCTGACCTTCTTAGTTACGTCCTTGGGGGACTTGGGCTCGGGAGATTTATGTTCATCAGCCTTTCTTTTCTTGCCCTTGCTGTGGAAGCTATAGTGCCTTCGTCCGTCTTTCCTTTCGGCACTTGCATTCTGCTATGTGCAAGAGTCTAGAGACACTCATCAGTGATCCCCGTGCCTTCCCCAGCCTTCTCACCTTCAAGAATTATCTTGTGGTGCTTGAAAATGGCCGTAATGAGTGAGCCCAGTCTGAGCTTCACCGTACTGCGTTAGAACGCACCGACCAAAAAGATCGGCATATTCAACGGCTTCTTCTCCAGCATGTGCCAGATTATGCACTGCTCGAAATTCGATGCAGATGTGGTTGAGTTGAGTTTTGGAAAGAGGAAGTTGGTTATCATATAATGGGCTTGCCTATGAGGTTGGGAGAGGGAAGTGGCGGAGACTTCACCAGTAAAGCCCTTGGGCTTGCAGTACTCCTTGTCATAGTCAGCATCTTTTTCATCGCTAACTTTTCGGAGCTCATATCCTTCTTCTTTTAGCTTAAGTAGGTCAGCTAAATATTTCGACGTGATGGTGAGCTCAGTGCCCTTGACATAACTGACCAAGTAGTCACAGTTATCTTCAGTAACCTTCAGATTCTTGTAAAACTCCTTTACAAGTGTTGGGTCAGCTATCCACTTGCAGAAGGCCTCAACTGACTTAATGAACTCAAGGGAGAAGTATCTAGAGATGTGGATTTATGGATTTTCAACTTTCGCCAATACCTCGTATATAGTAAAGAAAGTTCGTGGTTTGGGTGTTTTTCTAGTCTTTTTGGGTTTTGGCTGAGATGACTCAGCAGGCTGCTCGGTGGTGTTCTGAGTTTGTTCACTTTGAAGCTCAGCCTCAGCATTTCCAGTTTGCTGAGTATCAGGTTGTTTTTAGGTCCTGGGTTTCAGTCATGGGTTGTTCGTCTTGTCCGGGGTTCGACTGATGTTGAGATGAGTCTTCGTAGTCAACTTTGTTGGTCCCGTGTGATTAGTTCCAAGGGGGGGTTAGGAACTAATGTAACTTTTTCGTTTAATAATGCTGACTTAATCGATTCTTTAAGTTACTTAACTTAGTTTAGCTCAGCACGACTGAGAGATGTAAGACAGCTTTAGTCAGATGCTGACTAGAACTGTTTTACTTGTGAGTTGAGAATTAACACTTGAGGTCAGCTTCCAACTCATCACCAAGATTACTCAGTGTCAGCTTTTACAATTTATATCCTGAGCAATTTAATCAAGCAACACATACATATATATAAATTGAGAGAGAGTTAGAAATTACTCAGCAGACTTATCCTGGTTCGGCCTCACCGCCTACGTCCAGTCCCCAGAGTCCTTCCGGGCTTTTTCAATCCAATACTGAGCTCTTTAAAGGTAGAGCACAAATCTTTTACAAGGTAGTTGAATATGCAAGAGTACCTTCCTCTATTCGTTTACTCAACTCCTATTGAGTGCTATAACCGAACACTCAGATTTTTCTCTACCGCTGAGTACTAAAACCGAGTACTCAGCACTACTCTCTCAATCTTTTACAATTGATACAAACTTGTTCTTTCTAGATGAAGAACACTTTAGATAAATGCAAATTCAATCTAGCTTTTACACAGAAATAGAAATTTGGTGTAAGATCTTCTTTCTTGTTTGAATGTGCTTTGTATGTATGCTCTTTTTCTCTTGTATTTTCCGGCAAAGGATCCAAGAATTGTACTTGTCCTTTTATAGTTGATTCTAAAGCTCTAATCATTTGAATCCAGAAGTATCTGTTGGATTCAAACGGATCTATTGCGTCATTCCTTTGGTCAGCATTCAGAATTGCAGGCCAATCCTGTCGTCTGAATTTAGCAGGCGTCAGGCTTGTCTTCTTCTGGCAGGTTCGTCTTCTAGCGCCAGTTCATCTTTTAGCTAACGGACAGTTGACCCATGCATCTCAAAATTGACTCTGTGCGTAATTCCAAAGCTTCTGTTATTGGTGCAGACAGTTGTCGGATCTTGTCTTCTAGCAAACGGATCAATCGCGTTGTCCTGACGAACACTCAGCTTGACTTTATTGACGTTGCTTTTGTTCTTTGTTTCTGAGTCATAGTCTTACTTAGCTTTTATGGTCAGCTTCGTCTACAAGCTTTAGTTTAGAGGAAGACTTCTCTTCTTTGATACTGATTTGCGTTCCACTCAGCTTCTTTGGTCAGCTTCATCTTCAAGCTTTTGTTCTGAAGATGACTTTTCTTCTATTATGTTGAGTTGCACTCCACTCAGCTTGTGCTGTGTTCTCATGCTGACTTCGTCCTGTCTTACTTTTTATTTTTGTTTTCATTTATACTTATACTCAACATTGAACAAACATATTAGTACAATTAAATCAAAGCACTTAAATTTAATTGCCTCTTAATCATGGATTAACTTAAATAATTTTGTCAAATCAAAATCATGTGGAAAGGTGTTTCAACAAACTCCCCCATTTTGATGTTGGCAAAATATTTAATTATGGAACTCAGCATTGAGATTCCCCATGATTGAAATTCCTTTTATACTTCTGAAGTTACTCCCTCGTAAGGGTTGCATCTGTTGACTTAAATTAACTTTAAACCTTCTAAGATTTAATCGAGTAAAATTAAGACATGCTTATACTAACTTAGTTGAATTCTAGACCTTCCAAAATCTAATTTAGATGAGCATAGGTCAGCTTTCAGAAGAGTTCAATGCTTGACACATAAGTTTACTCAGTTTGATACATAGTCAGTTCAGGTGTCAGAGTTATGAAAAGATGTATCAGGGCTAATGTGTACTGAGTATATTCCTTTTTAATTTTGTTTGTTTTGTTCATTTAAGACAGATCAGCACAAAGCATAATAAATAAGTAAGCATCACATAAGATTTATCAGTTTGAATAAAGGATGCATAAATATATATAGATGGTCAGCATTAACACAAAAGAACACGCCAGATAAAACTACAAGTCAAGAACTAAGACTATTCAATCTATTTATTTCTGTTGACTTGAGCTTGGTTAGCTATTCCTTTGCCTTTGGCGATTCGTTGTTGCTGACCCTGATTGCCCGATTTGAGCTGAGTTCCGGAACCAGATGCTTCTCCCATTTCTTTCTCCCCCGTTTTGCCAGCATCAGACTAAGGAGGAGTAAATGTCTCGCGAAGAACAACACGAGTCAGTTTTGATGAGTACGCTTGGAGTTGACTCGTACTCTCCCGAAGACCATCGAAGACAGCCATGCCATCGTCCAGAGTGGAAGCATGTATCCTAATGGTGGCACTGAGCATACTGAGAAGATGCTCTTGTGATTTCCCGTTCCAAGTTATAGTGTCAGTCAGCTTGGCATGTGATTGATGATACATTTTGAGCAAAGCAGCATCATAGAACTGACGTTGAGCATTGATATGCCGGACATGTTTAAATGTGGCTTGAGAGTACTGCATAATCTCATTTGTCTTGATTTGGTCAGTGTCCATGTCTTCTTTACTCAAGTTGAATAGGCGAACGGCTTCACTAATTTGCTCAATGGAACATTGGGAGGAGGAGGAGATTAATTCACGAGCTCCGGTCAGCTCAGAACTTAGCTGTGTAAAGAGTTGATTAACCTCAGCAGAGGTTGCATAGATTGAGTTCGCAGCTGACAAATTATTGAGTTGGCCCTGGATAGAATTTATATGATTGACCATTGTCAGCTGGAGTTCAGCCCAGCTTCACCATAGATTCTTGCTTGGGTTGTTGAGTTTGAAAAGATGTCATGACACTCAATAAGTCCTTGAGACCCTTGATTCCAGTTAAAAGCTGAGTGACAGAAGAGAGTTGAGTTGGCTCAACATTGACAGACCCATCAGCATCGGTATTAGATTGATGAATATCTTGAAGTAAGGCTTGAGCTGAGTCAATGATTCTGCGTCCAAACTCAGTAGCATGCAAGTAAGCATAAGATTCATCATGTTGTGGTTCAGAGGCCAGAAATGGAATAGTACCGGATGGAGGAGGAGTATTATGTTGTCCAAAAGCAGATGTGCCAGTGTGGTCAGCGGCTGGACTAGTGTTCTGATCACCAACAGGAACTGACTGGTTATCATTCTGTGATAAAGGAGTAGGAAGAGGTGGATCGGCAGAGATATTGTCCTGTTCAGAGTCAGCTTGAAGATGATTTGAAGGTGAAGGTTGAGGTAGTTCAGTGCTGACCTGAGCAGGATTTTCCTTTGCTAACTCTTTGTCGTGAGTCGCAGGAACTTCGAGCACTTGCTCGGTAGAAACAGGACCTTGAGGAGCTTTGGGGTCGGCTTGTTCCTCAGCTTGAGAAACAGAGGCTTGCTTTTCCTTAAGTTGATCTGGAGTTGGTTCAGTGAAGAATTGAAACTGGAGTTTTGTGAGGGCAGTAATCGGTTCTCTTAGTGGAGAATCATCCAGAAGGTCAATGACTAGAGATTTTTGAGCCTTGCGTTTGAGTCATTTTCCTGTGCTGACCTTATTAGTTGGAGGAGAGGGATCAGCAGCAATGGAGTCAAGGGACTCAGAAGAGGAGTTCAGCCCAAGGTCAGCATTGAGATCTCTCACAGCTTTGTCTTTTGCTGCTGACTCAGCGTGCTTTTCAGTTGGCTCAGCTTCAACTAACTTATTTTGCTCAGCAGCCACTGTCTCACTTGGCTCAACATCATCTATCTTATCAGCATCAAACTGACCTCCAATATTACCCAGTTCTTCCTCCTGGTCAGTAGGAGTTTTCTCAAGATCAATTTCTTGACTTCTCACAAAGTGTGAGTCTTCAGAGATTACGAAATCAAGAGGAGGTGCATCAATCGGCTTTAACCCAGAATTTTTCTTCTTCTTTTGCAAAGGTTGCTCAGGGGTTTTCTCACTTTCTTCCTCAGGCTCAACTTGCCTTTTTCGTTTCTCTGCTGACTTAGGTTCCTCCTGGCCTTGCTCAGCATCAGCTTTCTTCGCACTTGATACAAACCGAATCTTCTTCGGAGCTGAATTAATATCTTTGGGAGAGGTTTGGGCAGCTTTCCTCTTCTTATCTTGTCTAGTGCGATCAGTGGGTTCAACCAATACTTTCTTTCCCTTCTTGGTTGGCACATCCTGTGCAGCTTCAACCCCTTCTTCATTTTCTTCTGCACCTTTCCCCTTTTTGGATTTGATGGGTTGGTTGTATGCTAACCCGAACAGCAGAGCCGCTGTTATTTCTGTACCCCAAATTTCTATTTCCCCGACAGTGCTCACCTGGTGGTCCTGGAGAATTTTCGTGATGAGGGAGCCCATCCTGAGTTTGCCAGTACTTCGTTGGAAAGCACCGGTGAGAAACACAGGCATATTGAGTGGTTTGTAGGTCAGCATGTGCCAGATAAAGCACTGCTCGAAATTGGAGGCTAATGAGGCGGAGTTGACCTTAGGGAATATGAAGTTGGTCAGGATGTAATGAGCCATTTTTTTATTCTGACCCATACATGTGCTGGCTATTTCTCCTTTGTGGTCCTTCGGTTTACAGAACTCAACAGGGTAGTCAAGTTTGGCGTTTGTGGTCCTAAATTCTTTGCCTTTGGCCGGCAGCTTTAGCAAAATTGCTATATAGGATAGAGTAATTGTTATGTTCTTGCCTTTGACACTGGTTACCAGATGGTCAACATTGTCCTTGTTAACCCTGAGGTTTGTGTAAAATTCCCTTACTAACTGTGGGAAGGTATTTCCAGGGAGAGAGAATAATTCAGACCAGCCATTTTTAGAGATCCACTCACAGAAGGGTTGCTCAGCCTCTACGAATCCCATAGAGAACCAGCGGCACCAGAGTACCTCACAATTCTGTACACTGTTGTAAACCTGGAGAAATACCTTTTCCTTAGGTTGTTTCTTCTTCTTTTGTTTCTTCGATGGAGTGGCCTGGTCAGCATGGGGGGTTTTTGCTTAGAGTTGAACCGTTAGTTTGGTCATGCTGACCATGTCCATGAGATTCAGTAGAAGTCTCATCGTAGCCCTGCTGAGCAGGTGAAGGAGGATTTTCATCGGAGCGGTTGTCGTCGTAACCGGCACCGGAGATATTTTGTGAATCGTCAGACATGATTCTTTTGAGAGACTTTGAGAGGACTTTGGGATTTAAGAGAGAGAGAGATTTTGAATGCCAGAAATTTTAATTGTAAAGAGATACAAGTGGGAATTCGTCCACTATTTATAGAAATACCGAGTTGATCTGATACGTTGGAGTGGCGGTTTAACCTCGAGATGATCAATCGACAGTTATCCTGGCATTTATGACACATTCGGCGCATGTGTTTTCTAATTATTGCGCTTACGTCATCCTAGGTGGCTATTCAATGCGCATGCTAGCATTTATTGTTTTACTGGCTTTACTCAGCATCTAGAATTCCAAGCATTTTTTTTTTGTCTTTCTGAGTGCTCAGTTTTACGTAGAGGAATTATTCACGGGTTTAGTAACTCAGCTTAAGATAATCACTCAGTATGTGTGTCTACATAATTCATATTTGGCTCAGCATGCAATAGTTACTAATTTAGCACAAATCACTCAGCATGGTAATCACTCAACATTTAATTTAAGCATAGTATTTTATTGAAGAGTAGCTTCCCTTAGTATGTTAAATTGCTCACGAGCCAAAGGCTTCGTAAAAATATCCGCAAGCTGTTCATCTGTTGGTACGTAGGTCAGCTTGATCTCCCCTTTGAGTACATGATCTCTAATGAAGTGATGTTGAATGCTGACATGCTTCATCCTACTATGTTGGATTGGATTTTTGGACAAGTCAATAGCACTCTTATTGTCGCATTTGACTTCAATTGTGTCAATTTGTACTCTGTAATCCTCCAGCTGTTGCTTAATCCATAGGACCTGGGCCACACAGCTTCCAGCAGCAATGTACTCAGCTTCAGTGGTTGATAGGGCAAATGACGATTGCTTCTTGCTGAACCAAGATACTAGACAGCTTCCAAGGAAGTGACACCCTCCTGAAGTACTCTTACGCTCTAGCTTATCTCGTCCATAGTCAGCATCAGTGTATCCAATGAGTGTGAAGTCATTTGTATTTGGATACCATAAACCTGCATTAACTGAGCTCTGCAAATATCTGAAAATTCTTTTTACAGCTATAAGGTGAGATTCCCTGGGGTCAGCTTGGTATCTTGCGCAATAACATACTGAGTACTGAATGTCAGGCCTACTAGCGGTAAGATGAAGTAGAGAGCCAATCATACCTCGATATAACTTACTGTCTATTGACTTACCTTTCTCGTCAGCACAAAGGACAGTGTCAGTACCCATTGGGGTAGATATGGATTTACATTCTTCCATATCGAATTTCTTTAACATTTCTTTGGCATACTTAGACTGACTGATGAAGATGCCGTTCTTCCCTTGCTTTATTTGTAGTCCGAGGAAGAAGTTGAGTTCCCCCATCATTAACATCTCGAAGTCAGTTTGCATCTGTTTACTAAATTCTTTGCACATAGATTCATTAGTAGCACCAAAGATTATGTCATCTACGTAAATTTGTGCCAGCAGGATATTTTTACCCTTTTTCTTAATGAATAAGGTTGTGTCAGCTTTGCCTCTGACATAGTTCCTGGTCAGCAGGAAACTGGTCAACCTCTCATACCAAGCACGTGGTGCTTGTTTCAGGCCGTACAAGGCCTTCTTGAGTTTATAAACGTGGTTTGGAAATTTTGGATCTTCAAACCCTGGAGGCTGACTAACATATACCTCTTCGTTTATAAATCCATTAAGAAAAGCACTTTTGACATCCATTTGATATAGTTTGAAGTTCATGAAACTAACATATGCACATAATATACGTATAGCCTCTAACCTAGCGACAGGAGCAAAGGTCTCACCATAGTCAATGCCCTCTTGTTGACTATAGCCTTGAGCTACAAGTCGGGCTTTGTTTCTGACTACATTGCCTTGCTCATCTAGTTTATTTCTAAAGACCCACTTAGTTCCTATAGTCTTTTGATTCCTAGGTTTTGGTACTAAATCCCATACCTCATTTCTCTTGAATTGATCAAGCTCTTCTTGCATAGTGTTGATCCAGAATTCGTCGTGCTCAGCATCAGCAAAATTCTTTGGTTCACGGACTGAGACGAATGCAATATTGCTAAGATATCTCCTGAGTTGATTCCTTGTCATCAGGTTCTTCTCAGCAGCATCAAGAATGGACTTCTCCGAGTGTCCTCTTGGAATTTTGATTTCTTTGGGTAATGTTGAGTTGTCAGCAGCTGGTGTTTCAACAATCTCTGCAGTTTTAGATTGGTCAGCAAAGGTAATTTCGGGTTCACTTTTACTTCTGTTTTCATTTATACTTATACTCAACATTGAACAAACATATTAGTACAATTAAATCAAAGCACTTAAATTTAATTGCCTCTTAATCATGGATTAACTTAAATAATTTTGTCAAATCAAAATCATGTGGAAAGGTGTTTCAACAAACTTGTTCTTCCTCAAGTGAGGAGGGATTGATATTAGAGGCTCTGTCCTCATACTGCTCAGAGCCACTGGATGAGGTTAGGTCATTTTGAGAGGACATGGTGTTTTTAGTGTTCTTGCGGTTTTAGAAGAACAGATTACAAAAGAAAGATAGGAATTGAGAGAGAGAGAGAGAGATTGCGAGTATCCAAGTGTAAGGAGAAATGAGAGAGATTTCTTCTCTATTTATAGTCGAGGATGAGAGAGGTGAGGGGTCAGAGACCCAACGATCAGAATTTCAACCACTCAAAGTCATTAACTCTAACATTAATGCTAATTACGGCGCATGGTTCCTTAATGATGATTATTACGTCATCCTAGTCATTACCTAGATACACGTGCTAGTCTTAGAAGACATGTTATCTACTTAGTATTAACTCAGAGCATGCAAGTTAGTTTATCACCCAGAACAGTTTATACTCAGAGTTATTGGAGAGGATTAAACATACCTATTGCTTCTCTCAGCGTGCAGAATTGCTCACGAGCCAGTGGCTTCGTGAATATATCAGCGAGTTGCTCATCAGTTGGAATTTAGGTCAGCTTGATCTCACCCTTGAGTATATGATGTCTAATGAAGTGATGTCTTATGCTGACATGCTTCATCCTGCTGTGCTGAATTGGAATTTTGGATAGGTCAATAGCGCTCTTATTGTCACACTTGACCTCAATAGTTTTTGTCTTTACTCCATAATCATCCAGCTGCTGCTTGATCCAGAGAACTTGAGCAACACAGCTTCCAGCAACAATGTACTCAGCTTCAGTGGTTGACATGGCTACTGATGAATGCTTCTTACTGAACCAAGACACAAGACTGTTCCCAAGAAAGTGACATCCTCCTGAGGTACTCTATCGTTCCAGCTTGTCTTGTCCATAGTCAGCATCAGTGTATCCAAGGAGTGTGAACTTAGAAGTGTTGGGATACCATAGACCTACATTTACTGAGCCTTGCAAATATCTAAGGATTCTTTTTACAGCTATATAATGGGAGTCCTTAGGGTTAGCTTGATATCTAGCACAGTAGCACACTGAGAACTGAATATCTATCCTACTTACTATAAGATAGAGTAGAGAGCCAATCATACCTCTGTACAACTTGCTGTCTACTGACTTACCATGTTCATCGGCTGAGAGGACAGTGTCAGTACCCATAGGGATTGATATTGACTTACAATTCTCCATGTCATATTTCTTCAATATCTCTTTGGCATATTTTGTTTGGCTAATGAAGATCTTATTCTTTCCTTGCTTGATTTGGAGTCCAAGAAAGAAGTTGAGTTCTCCCATCATGGACATCTCAAACTCAGTTTGCATCTGTTTACTAAATTCCTTGCAAAGTGACTCGTTAGTATCACCGAATATAATATCATCAACGTATATTTGTGCCAGTAGGGTATCCTTACCCTTTTTCTTTATAAATAAGGTTGTATCAGCTTTTCCTCTGATAATTTCTAGTCAGTAGGAAGCTTGTTAAGCGTTCATACCAAGCACGTGGTGCTTGTTTTAAACTATACAGAGTCTTCTTAAGTTTATAAACATGGTTTGGGAACGTTGGATCCTCAAATCTTGTAGGTTGATTAACATACACCCCCTCATTTATAACTCCATTTAAAAATGCACTCTTAACATTTATCATGAAATAATTTAAAGTTAATGAAACTGGCATAAGCACACAATATTCTAATAACTTCTAACCTTGCCACTGGGACAAAAGCATCACCATAGTAGGCATCCTAGCTCAATTATACTCTTCTTCTTAGAAAATGTCACTTTCTTTTATCGTTATTACTTTTAAAAGCACAAAATTTAACTAAACTTTCTAATGTAAACATAAAAATGAGTTGAATAAAATTGAGCTCTTTTACAATAAGAGTAAAATATATATTTTTAATAATCTTAGGATAAATTTTGTCAATATTCCAAATAATTTTGTTTTAATACACAGAATATAAATTGTATAAGGATGATCTTTTGAGGTAATTTACACCCATGATCTTTTAACTTTTTACTTGTTTTCATTGTGACCTCTGAAATTAAAGATAAACATTGTGATAATTGAACTTTGCAGGGTCGGCCCTAGTTATAGGCTCATGGTACGCCGGCCTAGGGCCTAGGGCCGGAAGGGGCCCAAAATTTTTTTTAGCCTTTATATATAAATGAAATTTAATTTTTTTAATATAAATAGTGATAAAATTATATAGGACATATTTCTTTCCGAAACCCCATTGATAAAAAAATATTAAAAGGTCTTATTATATATAAATTATTATTATTATTAAAAGAGTCAGTAGTACTTATTTTGCCTAGGGCTCCTAAATTTCAGGACCGGCCCTGTAACTTTGCACTATATTAACATAATTACATCATTTACCATTGATTAATATGTGCAATCCAATAATAGTTAATCCCCCATTATAAACTTGATGAAAATGATATTTTGAACAATTTTAATTTTTGAACTTTTAGTTTAGACATCATTTAAGTGTTATTTAGTTAGAAAATGGTTGTTTAAAGAAAAAAAATCTAAAATGGCAGTTAGGTGTCCGTATTCCGCTACTCTGAGATCCGCTTCCGCTACTCTGAGATATCTAGAGGTTCTGTTATTCAATAAGGTATGCCTGAACCCGTATATCTCAAATGGATTAATTATTGTTAATCTCTTCATTGGTATCAGAGCCACAGATCTTGTACTCTATGTTTTTTTTGTATCCATAGATATGAAGAAATTTTGTGAGATCATTCTAAAAATGATTGTATTGATGTGTTTATATATATTCTTGATTTTGTTCTTAGTTTTTTGGTATAAACACGTTTTTTATTAGTTTGATCTTCTTATCATTCTAAAATATGTTTTTATTAGTTTTTGATCTTCTATAAACGATTGAAACTCAAAATGAATTCATATTTTTTCAAAATTCTTCAAGGTCTGAATCAGCCTTGAGATGCGTGTTTCTCGAAAAATCTATTCACGGATTGAACAAATGTCTTTTTAAATTCGTTTTTCGACGGTCTGTGTAAGCTAACCCCCTTTAAGCATCACTTGGATTTTTAACTGGCGGAAAACGAGAGACCCACGGAAGTTTTGTTGTACCCTCAGCTATTGAATCTACCTTGGAAAAATGGTTGCAGTTTCACCCCCACTTGAAGAAAAGTTTAAAAATATTGCAATTGTATCCGAAAACCCTCTCCTCTGACTCCACCACTAGTATAAATTTGGGGTGGCAACGGAGCAAGGCAGGGATCGATGCATCGCCCTCAATATTTTTTAGGGTGGTTTTGGAAAATTTTAAAATAAAATTTAGGAATTTTTTAACGCCTGCACGGATGTCTACGGGTGACGAAGAATCCCCAAATGGTATGGGCACCGAAGGATAAACTGGGGAAAAGAAAGCTACTCAATTTTCCATAGTTGATGTGCTCTCTAATACCATGTCGAAAGAGAAAACTGCATATTATATGTTGATAATTTATCAAAAGATATATTAGGGTAGTTTTATCAACACATTAAACCAATGTATTTTAGCTCGATAAATTACATCCATGGTCATTGAATTTTATCCATTTTAATATTATTATCACTGAACTTCAGTTTCTAACAATATGGCCATTGAACTCGACATTTTTTAATACCGGTGGTCACTCAATGCCCCAAAACGACCGTTGATGGGCTCAAAATAAAAAATTCAAAAAGTTAATGATATTCTAAGTAACTTTAATTCCTGAAAATTTTCGTTTTGAGGTCATTTAAGTGTTGTTTGGTTAGGAGATAGTGAATTTTTAGAGAGAAAAAACTCCAAATGAATGTGATTTTGGAAAATAAAAAATGTGGTTTCATGGTAAATGTCGTTCAGAACAACTTTAATTCTTGAATATTTTTATTTTGAGGTCGTTAACGGTTATTTTAAGGAGTTAATTAGAGTTGAATGGCCACTGGTGTTAAAAGGTATAAAGTTCAGTGGTCATACCGTTAAGAATTAAAATTTAATAGCCACAATGTTAAAATGGATAAAGTTCAGTATTTATGTATGAAATTGACCCTATTTTAGGCTTGCTATAATTCACAAAAATATAATATTGAAAACCTTGGAATGAGGATAAAAAAAACAGAAATAACACAATTTTAAAGTAAAATAAAGGTATATTGTATGTTTTTTTACAAAATAAAGTATTTAAAATTACACTGTTAAGTTCTGATGACAATTAAGAGAATTTACCAAGCACTTTCTATTTCATATTTAGTATTAAAAGCTAAGAATCAGTTCCGAGAAATGGAAACAAACAAGCACAAAATAAGGGCTAATTTATTTTTAAGGTTATTAAAAAAGTTTAATTTTACTTCCAATCATATAAAACAAATCAATTTTATCTCAATAGTAGGTAGGGGTGGGCAAAAAAACCCGATCAAACCGTTATCCGAACCGAAAAATTGGTTAACCAAACTGGTGGTTACGGTTTAGGTTTATGTAAATTGAATTTTTCGGTTTTCGGTTTTGGTTTTGAATATATAAAAACCGACGGTTTTCGGTTAACCGAACCGTTTATATTATTATATTATAAAGGGATAAGGTACCAAAATAGACCTAAGGTTTTTGGGGAAGTGCCAATTCAGGCTCAACATTCAAAATAGCATCAATATATGCTTAACGTTTACAATATAATATCAATTTAGGCTTAAGGTTTACAATATAACATCAATTTAGGCCTCTCGTACAAAATAGCACCAATATAGGCTTAACGTTTACAAAATAATACGAATTTAAACTTAACGTTTACAAAATATATCCAATTTAAACTAAATGTCACAATTAAATTAACCATATTATATTCTTTTCCTATTAACTTTATATGTTATCTTTTTATTTAGTTCTATTTTCTTATTTATTATTCCCCGTTCATTTTCTCTTCCGCCGCCTAACAGACAACAGCCAGCACCGATGGTTGGGTTTCAGGGGTCGGACAAACAGAAATCTCTCATAATTTCTAACTCAATTATACTCTTCGTTTTAGGAAATGTCACTTACTTTCATCGTTATTACTTTTAAAAGCACAAAATTTAACTAAACTTTCTAACATAAATATAAAAAAGTTGAATAAAATTGAGCTGTTTATAAAATAAGAATAAAATATATATTTTAATAATCTTGGAGTAAATTTTGTCAATATTCCAAATAATTGTGTTTCAATACTCAGAATAAATTTTTTACAAGGATGATATTTTTAGGTAATTTACATCTATGATCTTTTAACTTTTTACTTGTTTTCATTGTGACCTCTGAACTTTAAAGATGAACATTGTGATTATTGAACTTTCAACTTTGCACTATATTAACATAATTACATCATTTACTGTTGATTAATATGTGCACTCCAATAATAGTTAATCCTCCATTATAAATTTGGTGAAAATGATATTTTAAACAATTTTAATTTTTGGACTTTTAGTTTAGACATCATTTAAGTGTTATCTAGTTAGAAAATGGTTGTTCAAAGAAAAAAATCTTAAATGGAAGTTAGGTGTCCGTAGTTTTAGACCTTATTTTTCAAATCCATTTTTTGAGCCAACACAGAAGTTATTATAGTCTATATTTATTGTATACAAACAGATGGAATTTAAAATTCAAAAGTTTTCTACATAGATATATAAATTCAAGATATAACATTCATTCGGCACTCCAAAGCTTTAAAGTCAATTAGAACCGTAAACTATCAAAATCCTCAACTAAGCAAAAATCATCAATTCAATCATCCATTCTAAGCAAAAATCATCAATTGATTTGGTTCGGTTAAACACTTTTAGACCCTATTTTTCAAATCCATTTTGAGCCAACACAGAAGTTATTATAGTCTATATCAAATAGTCACAGTTACGGATAAGATGATAACTTAATTAATGATTTTGGATAAAATGATAACTTAATTGGTGATTTTTGCTAGCTCAAAAACCTAATTGATAATTTAAGAAGTTTTAGTTTAGGATCAAATATTCATGCCTAAATTAACTACAAACCAACCTTTATTTCGTAGCTGTATATTTACTAAATTCAAAATTTTCTTCTTCTTGTTTGTTTTGGTAATGCTAAAAGAAAGCCAATGTACTGTATCAAGGACACCAATTCTTAATTATCATTACTAATGACAAAAATTCACAGTAATTTAATTCTCCTTTTAAAGGATATTTACTCTTTTAGCCCTATTACATAGTATTATATACAATAGCCGTGATCGCCGACTATACCATTCTCCGTCGTCGTTTTACATGATGGAACAAGCATGGGGATTGTCGTCGCTGAATGGATGGTTGTACGCTGGTTCAATATAATACCCTTGTTGCATGTGTCCATAATTGTACACCGGAATCTGCTCATAACTGTATTGCCGCTGTTGCGGAGTCTGAGCAAATATCCCGTCCAGCCATGAAGTCGGAACATATGGCGGATAATTGTCCATTTTATTTATTACCTCCGCCATAGCATCACCGTGACCACTAGCTGTCGTCGCGGTCGCCGGATCTGGAACTGGAGCTGGAGCTTCTTTGTTCTTCACCTTTGCTTCTTCTCCTCTTTCATCGTCTTTCTTATTCTTTTTCTTATTCTTTTTCTCTCCTGCTCCGGCTTGATCTTTCTTACCATCACTCTTTTTCTCGCCGGCTTCGGCACCTTCTTTATTATCATCCTTCTTCTCCTCTCCTCCTCTTTCTACTTTCTCTCCTCCTCCGTCTACTTTCTTAGCAGCATCGTTCTTTTTCTCGCCTCCTCCATCGCCGCCGCGGCCGCTGCAGACTTCTTTCTTTGCCTCGTCTTAAATCCAAATTAGTTAAATCACTTTAATCTTCCATTCAACACATGGTAATCAGAAACGAATTTAAATTAATTTTTTATTATTTTTATACCTCTTTAGGCGGTGGTTTCTTCACCTCCTGTTTCTTCTCGGCGTCTTTCTTCGGCTGTGGAGATACAATCTCTACTTCCTTCTTCATTTTCTTTCCCAGCCTTGCTTTCACTTTCTCAGGGTCAACCTCCCCGGTCACCGTCAATTTGTTCGATTGACGATCAGTCTTCGCGGACTCCACACCTTCAACAACAAATCACAAATTTCAATTGGCAATCCAAATCAATCAAACCAAATCAATCAATCCTATTCAATTCTCACCTTCTAAATGCTTCACGGCTCTTCTAATTTTCTTACAACAGCCTTCACAATGCATGTCGATTTTGTAAACAGAAACAGACTTCTGTTCGCCGGCGGCCGAGGCGGCAGCATTTTTATCTCCTTGGCCTTCTGTCTGCTCCTAAGAAAAACAAAATTGCATCAGATGAGAAAATCTTAATGAATATTCGAAACAGTAAAGTGTGATTCAAAGGTGAATTCAAGCAAGGATAAGGTGTTAAAAACATTGGTAGAGTAATTTTAATTTTAATTTTATCCTAACATCATAATATTAATTAGGCTAATTTTACTTTTAATTTTACTTTTAATTACATTTGATTCTTAAAAAAATTCATCTTGAGATTGATATTGGTCAAATTTGAAAAAATAAAAAGTTTACCAACCACATATACCGATCTAAAAAAATGTGAAACCACGTAACATTTATTTGAAATTAACTCAGACAACTCACTTGATGTGGTTGAGTAACAAACTCCATCGCTATATCTATGTCGCATAGTCCCGAACACTTTCCAAAAGCTAGTTTGCTCTTTGCGGACATAGCTTTAATTATAAGATAATCTTGGAGGTCCTCCATCACCATGGCGGCACCTTTGAAATGTTTCCACATTTAAACTGGTCTTTATTCGGTGTTTGTCAAGCACTTCAAATGGGTGAGATTGATGGCCTAAAGATTTAATATAAAATTGTTTGTAATGAATGAAAATTCAACTAATAGAACAAAATTAACTTTGAAATAAAAGATGTTTGATCACCTACTTTTCTCTTTATGTTTTCATTTTCACTTTAAAAGAGAGAGTTTTATGTGTTGGGTTAGACATCATTTGTTTCCCTTTTATAGCTGAAAAATCAATCTTTTCAACCGTAACAGTCAATTTCATTGAATTTTCAGTTTCGAATTTATTTACATTATAACCGATTAAATTTAATTTCATTGAATTTTCAAAACTGATAGTCAAATATACATCTTACCATTTTTAAGAAAAATGCATTCCAAAATTTATTACATTATAACTGTCCAAATTTTTCAGTTTTAAAATTGTATTCCATTCTAACCTATTAAAATTCAATTAATTGTTTTATAATGGTTAAAATACATTAATAGTTTCTGAACTTATCTCAAAATGTTGATTGGCCCCCTAAACTTATTAAGTGTTTTGTTAACTCCATCAACTTGCTTACAGTAACCTATTTGTCACCTAGATTTGTTTAAAATCACATATTGGTCTCGTAAACTCGCTTATATTGATTCATTAGCCTCTGAGCTTGTTTAAAGTGATATACATTTCAATTGTTTAAATCTATAAAAAAAAATCAAAACTTAAAAAATAAAGGTATGATTCGCGATTCTATATCTTTAAAACAAATTAACTTTCTATTTTTTACACCTTTATGACGTTTTTATAAGATTTAGGGACTTAATCATTACACTTTAAGGAAGTTCATGAGCCTAATGAGACACTATGTAAGTGTCGGAGGCAATAAAGGTTTTTGAACAAATTCAAGAAGCAACTGATGTATTATACCATAACTTTACAAAATGTAAGTCATCCACGCTATCTCAGAAAAAAATAATATAATACTCATGTTGATTAATAAACACAAAATGGGAACAAGAAAAGAAAGTAAAAAGTAGAATTTGTTCAAATTATATCTACAATTGGATTTGGTTTTAGAATTTGTGCCACATAAAGGATGCAGTTTGTAAATAAGAATCACAACTAAGCAGATGTTAATTTTTTTTCCTCAATACATACCATGATGAACTCAATTTATTGGATATACTAATCAACTTATATTTCATATGGGTCTGATTCGAAGATTAGCATAAAAGCTTGCTTTTTTTCCAATTAATAATATATAGTAGCATAAAGCTTTAAAAATTTTTTATATGCACAAAATTTTAGTTTTGATCATTAGTAAGGAATGTGACACTTATTAAAACTGCTAAAATCATACACTTTTTTTTGAACCCCTAAAATCATACACTTATTAAAACTGCTCAGTGTGTGTTTGCTCAATGGTTGAGCAGTTGGGAGCAGCAGCAGAGGACTCATTGGGGTCCAAGTTGGGTTCAAATAAGGCTTGTTGCTTTGGATCGGGAACAGAGGCTTGATTTTCCTGAGTTGAGGGCTCAGTCAGCTGAATGGTAGTTTGGAAGAGTGGGAAGGTGATATTGATTTCTGATGGGTCAAGAGGAGTGGTATCAGCATTGTTGCCTCATCAACGAAGTGGTGATATTGATTTCTGATGGGCAGTTTGTATTTTTTCTCTCAGCTTGAGCGATGGTGTTTGTGTTTAGGAGAGGAAGTGGGGATAGGAGATTGGTGGTAAAGGAGGAGTTTGGTTTGTCTGAGCAGGTTCCTCCTCAGTGTGAAGTGGTTCATCCTGCTGGTTAGTGGATGGGTCAGTTGTGAACGGAACAGAGTACATAGCAGGTGCTTGTTGACCCGGAGCAGAGGTAGAAACATGAGTGACCTTAGTAGCCATCCCTTGTAATTTGAGGAAGTAAGAGTCCTCGGGTATCACAACGGCTAGCAGCTGAGGTGTCAGTGGCTTGACCCTTGTATTTGTTTTTTTCTTTAGAGGCTGCTCATCCTCTAAATCCTCAGTAGTGGGCCGTTTCTGCTGCGTCTCAGCAGGAGTAGGCTCAGAGTCAGGTTTAGAGACTCTGACCTTCTTAGTTACATCCTTGGGGGACTTGGGCTCAGGAGATTTAGGCTCATCAGCCTTTCTTTTCTTGCCCTTACTGGGCTTGGCAGCTTCAGTGCCTTTGTCCTTCTTTCCTTTCGGCACTTGCATTCTGCTATGTGCAAGAGTTTGGAGACACTCAGCAGTGATCTTCGTGCCTTCCCTAGCCTTCTCACCTTCAAGATCTATCTTGTGGTGCTTGAAAATTGTTGTAATGAGTGAGCCTAGTCTGAGCTTCATCGTACTGCATTGGAACGCATCGACCAAGAAGACCGGCATATTCAGCGGCTTCTTCTCCAACATGTGCCAGAGTATGCACTGCTCGAAATTGGACGCAGATGTGGTTGAGTTGAGTTTTGGAAAGAGGAAGTTGGTTATCATATAATGGGCTTGCCTATGAGGTTGGGAGAGGGAAGTGGTGGAGATTTCACCAGTAAAGCCTTTGGGCTTGCAGTACTCCTTGTCATTGTCAGCATCTTTTTCATTGCCAACTTTTCGGAGCTTAGTTCCTTCTTCTTTTAGCTTAAGTAGGTCAGCTAAATATTTGGGTGTGATGGTGAGCTCAGTGCCCTTGATAGAACTGACCAAGTGGTCGCAGTTGTCGTCAGCAACCTTCAGATTCTTGTAAAACTCCATTACAAGTCCTGGGTAAGTGATTCCGGGGAGACCAAAGAGGGTTCCCTATTTTAGGTCAGCTATCCACTTGCAGAAGGCCTCAGCTGACTTAATGAACTCAAGGGAGAAGTATATAGAGATGTGGATTTGTGGATTTTCAACTTTCTCCAGTACCTCATACACAGTAAAGAAAGTTCGTGGTTTGGGTGTTTTTCCAGCCTGTTTGGGTTTTGGCTGAGATGACTCAGCAGTCTGCTTAGTGGTGTTCTGAGTTTGTTCAGTTTGGAGCTTAGCCTCAACATTTTTCAGTTTGTTGAGTATCAGGTTGTTCAAGGTCCTGGGTTTCAGTCATGGGTTGTTCGTCTTGTCTGGGGTTCGACTGATGTTCAGGTGAGTCTTCGTAGCTAACTTGTTCTTCCTTGAGTGAGGAGGGATTGATATCATAGGCTCTCTCCTCATACTGCTCAGAGCCACTAAATGAGGTTAGGTCATTTTGAGAAGACATGGTGTTTTTAGTGTTCTTGCGGTTTTAGAAGAACAGATTACAGAAGAAATATAGGAATTGAGAGAGAGAGAGAGATTACAAGTATTCAAGCGTAAGGAGAAATGAGAGAGATTTCTTCTCTATTTATAGCCGAGGATGAGAAAGGTGAGGGGTTAGAGACCCAACAGTCAGAATTTCAACCACTCAAAGTCATTAACTCTGACATTAATGCTAATTACGACGCATGGTTCCTTAATGATGATTATTACGTCATCCTAGTCACTACCTAGATACACGTGCTAGCCTTAGAAGATATGTTATCTACTCAATATCAACTCAGAGCATGCAAGTCAGTTTATCACTCAGAACAGTTTATACTTAGAGTTATTAGAGAGGATTAAACATACCTATTGCTTCTCTCAGTGCGCAGAATTTCTCACGAGCCAGTGGCTTTGTGAATATGTCCGCGAGCTGCTCATCAGTTGGAACATAGGTCAGCTTGATCTCACCCTTGAGTACATGATGTCTAATGAAGTGATGTCTTATACTGACATGCTCCATCATGTTGTGCTGGATTGGATTTTTTTATAGGTCAATAGCGCTCTTATTGTCACACTTGACCTTAATGGTTTTTGTCTTTACTCCATAATCATCCAGCTGCCTCTTAATCCAGAGGACTTAAGCAACACAGCTTCCAGTATCAATGTACTCAGCTTTAGTGGTTGACAGGGCTACTGATGACTACTTTTTATTGAACCAAGACACAAGACTGTTCCCAACAAAGTGACATCCTCCTGAGGTACTCTTTCGTTCCATCTTATCTCGTCCATAGTCAGCATCAGTGTATCCAAGGAGTGTGAACTCAGAAGTGTTGGGATACCATAGACCTACATTCACTGAGCCTTACAAATATCTAAGGATTCTTTTTACAGCTATGTAATGGGATTCCTTAGTGTTAGCTTGATATCTAACACAGTTGCACACTGAGAACTGAATATCTAGCCTACTTGCCGTAAGATAGAGTAGAGAGCTAATCATACCTCTATACAACTTATTGTCTATTGACTTACCATGTTCATCGGCTGAGAGGACAGTGTCAGTACCTATAGGGGTTGATATTGACTTACAATTCTCCATGCCATAGTTCTTCAATATCTCCTTTGCATATTTTGTTTGGCTAATGAAGATTCCATTCTTTCCTTGCTTGATTTGGAGTCCAAGAAAGAAGTTGAGTTCTCCCGTCATGGACATCTCAAACTCAGTTTACATCTGTTTAGTAAATTCCTCGCAAAGAGACTCGTTAGTAGCACCGAATATAATATCATCAACGTATATTTGTGCCAGTAGGGTATCCTTACCCTTTTTCTTTATAAATAAGGTTGTATCAGCTTTTCCTCTGACATAATTTCTAGTCAGTAGGAAGCTTGTTAAGCGTTTATACCAAACACGTGGTGCTTGTTTCGAACCATACAGAGCCTTCTTGAGTTTATAAACATGGTTTGGGAACTTTGGATCCTCAAACCCTGGAGGTTGATTAACATACACCTCCTCATTTATAACTCCATTTAAAAATGCACTTTTAACATTCATTTGAAATAATTTAAAGTTCATGAAACTAGCATAAGCACACAATATTCTAATAGCTTCTAACATTGCCACTGATGCAAAAGTCTCACCATAGTCAATACCTTCCTGCTGATTATATCATTGAGCAACGAGTATGGCTTTGTTCCTGACAATGTTTCCTTGCTCATCAAGCTTGTTTCGGAAGACCCATCTTGTTCATATTGTCTTCTGACTCTTAGGATGGGGCACTGAGTCCCAAACTTCATTCCTTCTGAATTGGTCAAGCTCCTCTTGCATTGCCCTCATCCAGAATTCATCATTCTCAACTTCTGAAAAGTTCTTGGGTTCCAGAACTGAGACGAACGCAACATTGATGAGGTACCTCCTTTGTTGATTTCTTGTCATGAGGTGAATCTCAGCAGCATCGAGAATGTTGCTTTCAGAGTGTCCTCTAGGGATTCTGACTTCTCTTGGTAGTGTAATATCCTCAGTGTTGAGTGTTTCAACAATATCTGCAGTAGTAGATTGGTCAGCAAAGATAATCTCAGTTTCGTTTTTACCTTTGATGAGTCCGAGTGGAAATGACTCAGGAGTGGTGCTCAGCTCGGCAGGTGCAGGGCTGGGATCATCTTCTGAGATCTGATTGACCTTCTCTACAGGGTTAGTCTCATCAAACTCAATATGGAATGACTCTTCTAAGACTTGATTTCTTTTATTGAAAATCCTATATGCTTTGATGTTAGTTGAGTAGCCCAAAAATATGGCTTCATCAGCTTTGGAATCAAACTTGGCAAGATTGTCTTTAGTGTTTAAAATGAAACATTTGCAACTAAAAGCTCGAAAATAACTTATGTTAGGTTTTCATCCTTTCCAAAGCTCGTATGGGATCTTCCTCAGTATAGGTCTGAGTAGAGCCCTATTGAGTATATAGCACGTTGTGTTAACATCTTTCTCCCCATAAGTACTTTGGAAGCCTATTTTCACTCAGCATTGTCCTTGCCATTTCTACCAGAATTTTGTTCTTCCTTTCAACTACCCCATTTTGTTGAGGAGTTCTAAGAGTAGAAAAATTATGGTCAATGCCATTAGTTTTGAAGAATTTATCAAACAATTGGTTCTTGAATTCTCCACCATTATCACTTCGGATATGAGCGATTTTTAAGTCCTTATCGTTTTCAATTTTCCTACAAAGGGTTGAAAACATCTCAAATGTTTCATCCTTGATACTGAGCAAGATGATCCATGTGTAGCGAGAGAAATCATCTACAATGGCTAAGAAAAATCTTCTACCATCCAAGCTCAGTGGCTGGACTGGCCCGAAGAGATCCAAGTCTAGTAATTCCAAAGCACGTTTGGTTGACACAGTATTTTTATTTTGAAAAGATTTTCTTGTTTGTTTCCTATACTGACAAGCGTTGCACAACTGATCCTTTTCAAACTTGAGTTTTGGCAATGCCTCAACTAGTTGCTTTCTTGCTAATTTGGCCAGGAGGTCTATGCTTACATGACCAAGTCTCCTATGCCATAGCCAGGAATTTTCTTCCTTAGAGACTAAGCATATTTCTTTTGAAAACTTCTTTTTTAAGTTCAGCATAAAGACATTATCAATTCGTGGAGCAGTCAGGATTAATTCATTAGTTTTGCTGTCAATAATTTGACATCTAGAGGCATCGAATATGACCTTCCTACCGCTGTCACATAGTTGAGCTACGCTCAGTAGGTTATATTCAAACCCTCTGACTAGGGAGACCTTTTCAATAGTTGGGTTTCCTCCTATGGTTCATACCCCTACTATTTTACCTTTCTTGTTGTCTCCAAAACTTACACTTCCTCCACGTTTATGCACAAGTGTGATTAAGTAAGTTTCATCACCCGTCATATGCCTTGAGCATGCACTATCAATATATCACAGTTTTGACTTCTTAGCGCACCTCATGCCTACCTGCAATGGAACTATAGTTGCTTTTAGGTACCTAAATCTTTTTGGGTCCTTTTTTGTTAGGCTCAGCAGGCAATACATTATATTTTACTCGGTGGTGACACACTTTAGTCGTCGTGTGGCCTTTCTTCCCACAAAAGTCACAGTGGACATTTTACTGAGGGTACCATCTGCTCTGACTAGCACCTTGGTACTGAGCATTACGATGGTAATTCTTTTTATTCAGAACCTTGAGTTGGTTATGAATTGATGTGATGTCCTTCTTGAGTTTCTTAGAATCCTAATGGACTTCAAGACAAACCTATACATGGTTTTAAGATTTTCATCTTGCCTAGTATTGTCTTGGAGGAGAAGTCGGAGGTCACTGAGTTTGACTTCCTCAATCTCATCACACCTTCTACAGAGTGCTCTTACTTTGTTGTTACACTTTTTAACACGGGAGTAAAGATCACTCAGTGCATTTATCATTTCATTTCTAAGGACAGGGAGAGATATTACCTCAGCAGCTTGCTCATCATTCTCAGAGGCATACGAAGGTTCAGGCTGCTCAAAGGCACAAGACTCATCAATCTCATCAGCCATGAAACAAATGTTTGCTGTCTCACCAGCACCCACTTCTGAGGAGGATGACTCATCACTGTCACTCCATGTTGCCACCATGGCTTTCTTCCTATTTTTTTATTGTCTTTCTTCAGAGTGGGGCAGCTTGACTTGATGTGACCAGGTTGATGACATTCAAATCAAGTAATAGGCTTTGAGTTCTCCTTTCTGACCTTGTTTTCATTGTACTCAGCTTTAGACTTGTCATACTTTCGATAAGGCTTCTTTCCATATTTTTCATTCTTACGGAACAGCCTCTTCATCTTTCGAGTAAACATAGCCATTTCCTCAACATCTGAGGAACTGTTGTGAGTGGAGTCTGCCTTCATGACCAATGACTTCTGCTTCTTGTCCTCTAACTTCTCATTGACCTGAAAACTCTTCATGGAGATCTCATGAGTCAGAAAAGATCCAATCAGACCATCATATTTGTATATGGTCAGGTTTTGAGCTTTTTTAACAATAGTCTTCTTCGCTTGCCAGCTCTTTGGAAGGCTCCTGAGTATCTTCTCGACTTGCTCCTCTTCTGAGAAGTTCTTCCCAAGCCTCTTGAGCTCATTTATAATGTTGGTGAATCTTGCATTCATCTTAGAGATGCCTTCATCATCATTCATCTCGAACAGCTCATAAAGTCTCATGTGCTGGTTCACCTTGGACTCTTTCACCTTGCTAGTTCCTTCATAGGTGACCTCGAGCTTCCTCCAGATTTCATAAGGTCATCCTGCAGTATCTTATTTACTCTGCAACATCTAACGCACAGTTCATCATATTGATAGCTGAGGCATTGTTTTGTAATTTCTAGAGGTCATCCTCAGTCCACATAGCCTCATCTTTGATGACTTTTACATCATCAACAGTTTCATAGGAAACAAACGGGCCTTGAACTATTGCTAGCCATGCACTTGTGTTTGTTGCCTGAATGAAATTTTTCATTCTGTTTTTCCAAAAGGTATAGTTTGACCCGAAGAACAGAGGTGGCCTACTGATGGACAAGACCTCAGGTAAGACCTGAGTTATTTCATTTTCTGGGAGGAAACGAGTGTTATTGACAGCCATATTAGGTATCAGCTCAAGATAGTGTTATCTTATGAGTTGAGCTATTAGGCTCTGATACCACTTGTTGGTCCCTTGTGTTACAAGAATAAGTTCCTAAAGGGGGGGTTAAAGGAACTATTTAAAATTTTTCTTTAATAGGCTTACTTGTTTCTGTTATGACTTATGATTTTTCACTTAATTCTTAGCACAGTGATATTGAGTGAGGTCAGAGGCAGCTTTAGTTGATCAATGACTAAGGCTGCTTCTAACATTGAGTCAGGAAATAGCACTTGGCAGTCTATTCCTGAGCTTAGCACCAATTCACACAACTCAGTATTAGTTCAGTTAAGCATTTACTAGACAAAATAAAAAGCAAGCAGATAAAGGAGTTAAGGTTGGAAAACGTTACTCAGCAGTTTTATCCCGGTTTGGCCTCCTGCCTAAATCCAGTCCCCGGAATCCTTCCGAGCTTTAATCCACTACTGAGCTCTTTTGGTTAGAGCACAAATCCTTTACAATAGTCAGCGTGTATACAGAGTACCGTCTTCTATATCCTATACTCAACAATATCTACCTCTGAGTGCTAAATACCGAGCAATTCAGAGTCTCCTAACAATTTATAATTGATAAGGTTTTTGTTCTAATAAATATGAACACTTTGAATGATCTAAAAACTAATCTTTTACACAAGAATGAGAGTTGGTGTAAGATTGCTTTACTTTGCTTTTGCACAGAACTTCAAGGAAGAATTTGGTCAGCGTTTCGACTTGTTGAAGAACTGCATCGATTGAAACAATTGAGAGGCCTATTTATAATGACCCTTGAGTCATCGGTCATTTCAAATTTTGAAATAACAGTTGGAGAGAAACGGCTCTGCTGTCCATTTCGTTCCTCAGCGCTCAGTGTCGCGGCCAATGATAACGTAGTCTTTTCTGTCTTGATCAGTGCTTCAGTTGCTTTTGGTTAGTAAGCGTCAGGCAATCTCCATTTTCGGCAAAGATTCCTAGACAACTTTTTTGTTGCGTTTGAACCTTTTCTCATTTGGATTAGCTTGTCCCCAATGTTTATTTTTGTACTTTTCCCTTAAAAAATTAATCAATATTTACTTAATTTTATTTTTATTTATTTTAATATAATAATTTAAAAAATATATTTGTTGGACAGTTCCTACAATAAATGCTGATTACGGCGCCTATGATACCGTAATCAGTAATTAAAATAAGAAAAAAATCCATTATGGTATTTAGTTCACCGTAATGATAATTTATTTTAACCATAACGTATAAACAACCCCATTTAAAGAAATATTTTCTAACCAATTCTATTGTCACGTCCGTGTCCAAAAAAAAAAAAAAAATTAAAGTATTTTATACTTAAAATTAGATTATGTCATTATAATTGTATTATTATGTTTAACCTAATATTTTTAGGTGTAAATTAAAAAGTTTTGGGAAGATTTAAAAGAAGTTACAAATTAGGAGGATTAAAATCTATATTTTCTAGAACACACATGGATAAAACCTTATTTGAATTTATAATAATAATATATAAATATATATAAATAACATATATAAGACATGTGTCCTTTATCATGGCAAGCTTACCTTTAATGTAGACATATGGCATATTAATTTCTTATAATATTGCCATATGTCATACTAAATTTCAAGATGACATATTATACTTTTGCCATATGGCATATTATTTTTTCATATCAATGTTAGGATTATATATACAGTTAAACCTCGATAAATGAATATTCGATAAAGTAATAACCTCGATTATATAATAAATTCTTCCGGTCCCGACTTGGGCCAATGGACTAAAGTAATAACCTCGTTAAATGCATTAAGTAATAAAAAATATTTAAATCCTTAAGGGCCCAATGAAAATATAAAGTAATAATTATTAAATTATATACAAAATATATATATTGATCAATATAAATACCCAAGAATTTACAAAAAACAAGACCTATAATTGTGCCTATAATTATTTGATTGATTTGTAATTATACTAATGTGATAATTACAAATCAATCAAATAATATATTTCCTAAACAAGATAATTACATATCTAATGAATATTTATCGATAAATGAATAATTTATTAATTTATCGATAAATGAATAATTTATTCATTTATCGATAAATAAATAATCTCGCTTAATGAATATTTTTTTCCGGTCCCAACGATATGCATATTTATAGAGGTTTTACTGTAAATAGGAATGAATTCTATTTAAAAAAAAAAAGAGAGGGTGGTTTTAAGACATAAAAGGAAAAACGATTTTTCCTTATCAAATTAAAGGAAAAGAAATTTGGTCATCCTAAAGAGTAAAAAGAAAGAATCTTTTATGTTCTTGTGAACTTATTGGGATTAGAGATGCAATATTTAGTGTACAACACTAAGCTTTTCGACGACAATCGAATAGTCTACGAGAGGTAATATTTATATATATATTTGTTTTATTTTTGTGTTCTAGTTTGATAGTCACATATTAAATTAAACGGTCATTTAGAGATTTCGGTTACGGAAAGAATTGTGGCTTCATCGCCTGAATTTTTTATAATAATACAAGATCTTGAAAATAAAAATAAGTACTAATAGACTGCTAATAGTGTCACGAGTCTAACTGAACCTTCGGTCGGAATCAACGGTATCAGTTTAGTTTACACGTTATAATTTCGTTGACAAACGAGAATAGTCTGATAAAAGTTTTTGGTTTAAAATTCAGTTTTAAGATTATTTGATTAATTTTTAAGCGACTTTAAATAGTCGAGTTAAAATAAGTTATAAACTAGAAGGACTAATACTGATATTTGTTAAATAGAGTTGATATAAATTTGATGGTAAAAGTTGGTTCAATAATTTGAATATAAAGTTAGGATGAATATACTCTTATAGTTGAACGTGGTTTAACGAGTCCAATAGTAATCCGGTTTAGAATTTTTGTTTCGGTAACCGAAAATAGTATGATAAGGATATTTACTTTTAATGATATTAAATTTTATCGATATAATATTTTGAGCTATTAAATTCTTGAAATTTCGATTAAATTATGAATCGGTGATTTTATACGATATTTTAACTATTTTAGTTATATTATTAAATGATTATTTGATTTTAAATATTGTGATTATTTTGCGAAAATAGTTAATTGAGATCAGATGATTTTGTGGTTATTGAATAAGTTGGAAGTTTGATTGTGAAAGGAAATTTCAGCACGTTATGATTTTCTGAATTTTTATATCCATCTAGAGTAATTCGGACTGGTGGTTTGATAATTGAAGACCATGTTCAGTGAGGGACATGGCCTGTGTACACAGTGTAAAGACCTAGTCGGGTATTGACAGCGAAGTGTGGGGTAAGACCAATACGGGATTAGACAAGGTTAAAGAGACGTCTCGACTATGTGATATATGTGGTTATGGACTGATAGATAAGGGGAGAAACTCTAGAATGGATATAAGGTTTTATGTTTTCGGATATGAGTTGATTTGGATATAAGGTTTTATGTTTTCGATTATGAGTTGTTATAAGGTTTTATGTTTTCAGATATGAGTTGATTTTGATAAAAGGTTTGTTTGGTTACGAATTGGTTTGGTAAAACGTTGGTTTGATAAAACGTTTATTTTGATAAAACGTTTACTCAATTTGATCTGTTTATTCAATTTGATTCGTTTTGATAAAATGATATATATAGTAATAAAGTGAATTATACAATTAAATCATTAGCGTGTCAATCAACGAGTCGATAAGTTAATCGAACTACCTAAAAACAGGTAGAACTACGTGGCTTTGATTCCCGATTTAAAGATTAAAAGACGTTCGGGATACATAGGAAGCTCGATAGAATTATCGAGTTCAAGCTAAATAATAAATAAAACTTTAGGTAGTCCAAATAAATTTCTATCTACAAGAAAATACGTTTGGGTTTTAGACTGTTAGAAGTTCATTACCCTATTTTCCGTTCATACCCGATGCCGTTTAGGGTCGGGTGTGACATCTATATTGGGAATACTTTCTTCAAATGGTACCGAATTGGGGTTTAACCCTATACAAAATGTTTAAACACCAAATAAATGTTAGAAATATGGGATAACAAACAGAAACTAAGGATATGCTTTACCCGTGTTATGACATTAGGGATAATTATATTGTGGAGAAATTATGTTGTGTGCCTAGTACACCATCTCAAAATATGATGTGGTGTGCGATAGCCATTGAAATTGAAACGCATGGGATTTAATTAAATTTCTTTAATAATTAATAGCCATTAATTGTCTCTTTTTTTTTCTTCCATTTGCCTTTGTCGTGCCTTCCTCTTGAATCCGCCACTTTCAACCTTTTTCCTCTTTTTTTTACCTGAATTTCACTCATCTCAAAGACAGAGATATGATTGCATGAACTTCAATCCAATTGGGTTTTGAATTAAAAGTTTTTAAAAAATTAAAATTCAGATCCTAAGATATGTACAAATCCAATTAAAACTCATCGGTGGTGGTTGTATGAACTTCAATTCAATTTGGTTTTGAACTAAAACTTTTAAAAAATATTAAAATTCAGATCCAAAAACTTCAAATCATTTATGGGTTTTCTGAAAAACATCTTTTTTTTTCTAGACTTGAAATAAAAATTCATATCCAAAAAACTTGAATGATTTTTTAGTAATTGTCGCGGCGACCAAAAAACAAACAGAGAAAAACGATCGGATGTGGTGGAAGAGGAAAATGGATAGAGAAGTGATGATTGCCGGAAAAGAACGATCACAAAAATATTAGCAGCACCGCCTAAAGTTGCAATGTTGCCGGAGTTCAATCTTCAGAAGAGAGATAAAATTTATTTGGTTTTGTTAGATAAATTATACTTATCCAACGAAAAAACTCAATTTAATTTTTTTTTATATATTGGTGTCATGTTTCTATTTGTCATGACACACCACATCAGATTTTGAGGTGATGTGCAGGCACACAGTATAAGAGAAATTTCTAAGTTATTATATATAGACCTGGACATGAGCCAACGAGCCCACCCGGCCCGTCCAGGCCCAGACCCATTTAGCCGGGTTGGACACATAAAAATGCTGTCAGACCCGACCTGGCCCAAGCCCCTATAAGTCCGCTAAAAATTAGGCAGGCTTGGGCTTTACCAATTTTACATCGGCCCGATAATATATATATATATATATATATATAGATGATAATATATAAATATAAATTATAATATATTTTTATAAACATAAATATAAAAAATTATGCAAGCACTGATGAAATCTGTTGTGAGTTTTTACGGATAAGGCATTTGCCATTTCTGTGAAAAAAAAATGCAGTGAACCATTATTTAGACAATTCCTCACCTACAATTGTATTTTATATACACTAAAAAAAAGGTCTACTACGGCACTTTTTTTGCGACGTTTTTGAGGATATGTCTCTATATTTTAAAATTTAGCGACACTTTTTGTTAACTTGAGGAAAAATCCTCGATCGGAGCACTTCCCTTTGAGGTGCCGTTGGGATCGGCCGGGGACACTCCGATGCCAAAGTCAGTAAGATGGATCAAGGAAACCAACGGAATTGACAAGAATGGTGAGAATGTGTGTGTACCTTGATAACCTAGGGGGTCAGGCTATATATAGCTGGGAAGTTGTAACCTTCAGGTAACTAGAAAGTCTCCATTAATGCCTCATTAATGGCGGTTACGGGTTATTCTGAACCTGGCGGATTAGCTAATTAATAACTCATTAATGATCTTTTATGGCCGAGTCAGCGGCCAGCCGTTATAGAGGCGAAGGGAGAGATTCGCCCTATAGGTCCGCCAGCGGATCTCTCTGAGCTGATCTGGGGAGATCCGCCAACCAGCTTCCTTTTGGAGACCACTTCGCGGCGTACTTTGAGGTGAATACCACTTTTGGTCCTCAGGATAATATCCCAATATTATCAGAAGCCCCCTCAAAATGTCTTTAAAGTCCTTTAGGCTTTTGAACTTCCGCGCGCCGTCATAAACACTTGCATTAATGAGCACATTGTTCAATGCCATTGGATGATTGACACGTGTAGTGGACACACTGTCCCAGGAAGAACAAAACTTCTTTCTTCTTCTTACGCTTTCTCTTTCTTCCTCATTTCCCCACTTTTCTCCTGCGCTCGAAGCTTTTCTGGGATTTCTTCTAGGTTTTGCACCAAGCTTCCGATTTCTCATGTAAGTTTTTCTTTTCACTTTAACTTTTCCTGGATGTTTAGAAGTTCATCTTCATCTTCTAGATCAACTTCAGAACTTTTTAATTCATCTCCTCCTCCTGAAATTGAAGTAGATTTTAGCTGGACTACCTCGTCATCGGAGAACTCCCATTCTTCCGAGGACACGGTTAATTCCGATTTAGCTGAGTTTGATAACTCGGCGCGTAATCATTACCAGACTCGTTCCACTAGGAATCCTTCTCTTTTTACTTCTATCTCCGGTGCTGCTCCGGCCGGTGACCCTAGGTGGTTCTGGGGATCAATGGCCTCTTCTTCCATTCCTCCCAAGAAAAAGAATCCCCGAGCGGAGTCCACTCCATCTCTCATGAATGTCGCGGATCTAGCGAATCTGGTAGATCGCTTTCCCTGGATCAAAAATTATGAGACCCAGCTCGCCGCATCTCATCAACGTCCTTCCTGTCCGCCTAGCGGCTTCCTCACAGTGTATAGTAGTCATGTGGAGAGAGGGTTTCGACTTCCTCTTCCAAAGATGATGGCGGACATCCTCTCTTACTTTGACATCACAGTCAGCCAGCTACATCCTAACTGCTGGTTGGACATTACTTTAGACTGCTACCTTGCCTCGAATTTAGGAGTTGTATACACAGGCCGTATCTTTAGAGCTTTTCACAAACCCTCAAAAAGGAAGTCTGAATCTTATCTCACGTTCGCCAAGTTCGGAGCTTATTCGCCTTTTAGCGAAAAAATGTCTAATGTTCATTGCTGGGATGAGAAATTCTTCTACGTGAAGATAAAGGATGGCGAACCATTGGGCTTTCCTTCAGTCTGGAATCCCAGGCCGCTACATATGGTGGGTGACATGCGAATTTTAACAAACAGCGATGAGGAGGTGGCGGAGCTCATGAAGCAGATTAAGGCGGATGCATGGACTTATGCAGATGCCTTAGCTTTCATGATGAGTGATATCCCATTGATTCGCCGGGAAGAGGATAAATTTATTTACTCAAAGATTGCGCAATTTGACCAAGGTACCCTTTATTTCTTCGTGAACTTTAATTACTTTAATGTTTTCTTTGGCAGGGGTGTATCTAAGGCCAATCACGCTCTTGCAGAGACACGCAGGAAGTTTTTGGAGGCTGACGCACGCAAGAAAGGTCAAACGGTGAAACCTCAAGCTGATACTGGTAAACGTCCCGCAGAGAAGGTGGTTGATCCGCCACTAAAGAGGAGGAAGCCCAACACCACTGGGGGCCTTAAGCTTATGGCGGACGCCATGAGGTCCGCCAAACCTGCTGAGGAGATTGCACAGGTAGTCTACCTTTTGATTTCCTTTCGTTCATCAAGTTTCGGAATGGAGTATGACTCTTTCATGTTTGTGTAGACGGTGAAGCCTGATATTGGTGGATACTGGTCCGCCAAATTGGGAGCCCAAGGTTCTTTCGAGAACGAATCCATCCTAAATGATCTGGATGAGGCCTTGGGTCAGGTGGGCAAAGTGCAGAGGAACTATGACCAGATTCCTGGTTCAATTCATGCCCAAAAGGGGAAGGCGGAGCTCCTTTCGGTGAGTTTCTTTTAGAAAAGATGTAGAAAGTATTAGTTCCTTAGTCCTTTTACTTTTTTATTGAATCGTTTGTTTTTGACAGTTGTATGCTCGCCTTCGCACCATGGAAAATGAGCTCCTTCAGAATGTGGCGGATAAGGCAACTATTGAGAGGTTGGAGAAAGAGATAGTGGAAGCCAATTCCACTATTGCTTCTATTAATGCAGGTCTTGCTTCTGCGAATGCAAACCTTGCTTCTGCCACAGCCGCCTTAATTCTCAGGGATGAGGAGATTAAGAGTCTAAAGGCAAAGATTGCATCTGATGCCAAGAGCCACGAAGACGCCCTTGGAGAAGCTCAATACACGGCGGGTGTGCAAGCTTTTTATTACGGCGAGATGCTTATGGCGTATTTCTCCTTAGCACATCCTGAGATTAACTTCACAGATCCGCAGTTCGCCGTCCCTGAACCGGAAGATGTGGCGAAGTTCAATAAAATGCCAGACGCTAAGGAGTACCTCCGTGATTACGTTCGGAGATGGATGAAGGGACCTATGGAGGAAACCAAACCCTCTACTACGGTCTTGGTGGATGAGCTTGATGAAGTGCCCCTTAAGGCGGATGCAGAACCAATTCCTGACCAAGCTCTTCCACTTGGTCCCGCATCTTTGGTGAATAAGGAGGTATCTCCTGATGGCGTATCTGTGAATGTGGAGAAGGAGGATCCCTAAGCAAGCACCGTGGGCGAAGAAAGCGCAAAGAAGGATGCTCCTATTGTTGTTTAGCTTGCTTTTATTTGGGATATTGTAAAGACATTTCTAAGTACAATTTGTTTTGATCCTTTATGGAAACTATGTTATTTTACCTTTACGTTTGCGTAAGGAAATATATAGACACCTAGGATTTGGAGTAGGTGGCCAGCCATACTCCACTGTATGAACCTTTGTGAAGGTTTGAAAGCTGTTCTATTCCTTCTAGAGGAAGTAAAGCTGCCCAGGGGATCAATTTGCTACCTATCTTTGAGGTGAAATGATCCGCCCGTAGGACTTGTGAATTCCTTTCTGTGAAGGATAAGAGAGTGTAAAGACCTTGCGTCCAAGGATCGTTTTAACTCTATTGGAGATTGGGATCCGCCTAGAGGCGGATCCGCCCATAAGATTGATCCTCTTATGTTTTTAAGGGCATCGAGGACGTATCTCTAAGATAGCGATACATTGCAAATGTGGAGAGCGTTGGATGCCCCCCTCTTTTTAAGACTGGAATATTGATATTGCTGCAGTAAACAATAAAAAGAACATAGATAATAGAACAAATGATGTTTATTAATGGGAGAAACCTTATTACACCAAGTAGGTCTTATAAGTGAGCCTCGTTAAAACCTTTAATAAGAAAAACCACATGGGAAAAAGCTTATTAAAGGAAAAAGAGTACTCAAGACCGTGTATACACTTCATTTTCTGACAAAGTATTTGCGGAGATTTTGGAGGTTCCACGTGCGTGGCAGTGTATTGCCCTCCATGTCCTGTATTTTAAACGTGGCTGGTCCAATCTTGTCCACTATCTGATATGGACCCGTCTAGTTAAGTCCTAGTTTGCCCTTGCCTTCTCGAGATTGGACTTTATCAGCTTTACGGAGCACGAGATCTCCCACATTTAGATCCACAAGTTTGGCGTTTTTATCATGGTAAGCTGCAATCTGCTGTTTGTATGCTGCCATGCGTACATAGGATTGATCCCTGCGATCTTCAATCTGATCTAGGTGCTCCCTTAGTCGTTTGCCGTTGTCCTCTTCACAATAAAAGGCCACTCGGTCACTGGGGACCTGTATTTCGACTGGAATAACAGCTTCAACGCCATGAGAAAGGGCGAACGGTGTTTCCCCTGTAGCCGTCCTTAGGGTGGTGCGATAAGCCCATAAAACACTTGTTAGTTGATCCGCCCATTTCTTATCATGCTCTCCCAATCTTTTCTTTATCCCCTTCACGATCGTTCGATTGGTTACTTCGGTCATTCCATTGGACTGGGGATAATAAACGGAGGCGAATCTGTTCAGGATGCCCAACCCCTCACAGAAAGCCTTGAATTCGCCACAGTTGAACTGTGTTCCATTATCGGTGATGATGGTATGTGGAGCACCGTATCTTCCTACTATGTTGTCTTTGACGAATTCCACCATTCATTCTGCAGTAATGGAGGAAACAGCTTCGGCTTCTACCCATTTGGTGAAATGGTCCACTGCCACTACCACGTACCTTCTTTGCCGACGAGTCGGGGGAAATGGGCCGACAATATCTATTCCCCAGAGGGCGAATGGACGTCCTTCTATGATTGGCCTCTGAATGTGTTTGGTAGTATGTGATTCATTCGCGTGAATCTGACAATTGTGACAAGATTCTACCAATTTTTGGGCATCCAATTCAGCCGTGGGCCAGTAGAAACCTGCTAACCTAGATTTTTTCAAGATGGCGGCGGATGCTTTATGTGCCCCACATGATCCCTCATGTAGCTCTTTGAGGATCTGTTGCCCTTCTTCCGGTAGAATGCATTTCAACCAAGGATGACTAAAGGACTTTCTATAAAGGCCGTCATTGATCAAGGAGAAATAAGCTGCTCTCCTGACTATCCGCCGTGCCTCTTCCTTGTCTTCAGGTAAGGTTCCATTTAGCAGATATTGGCGAATGACCGATCTCCAATCATCTTCTACCGTTGTGAGTAGGGATACCTCCTCTGAGGCAAATGCTGGAGCTATTTTAACTTCGAAGGGACAATCCGGATCTGTCCAGTTTTCTTCACAAGAGGCCATTTTGGCCAAATGATCAGCCTCTGTGTTGGACTCCCTTGGTACGTGAATCAGCTCCCATTTAGTTTCCTTAGCTTCAAGGTGATCCAGTAACTTTTTGACTTCCGCTACGTATTTGGCCAGAACCTCGTCTTTCACCTCGTAATTCTTGATTACTTGGTTGACCATTAGTTTAGAGTCGCTATAGATTACGATCCGCTCCGGAGTGATTTCTTGGAGTAGGCGTAATCCCAGTATCAGAGCTTCATATTCAGCAGCATTATTAGTGGCATGGAAATTTAATTTTGCTGCGTATCGTAATTTTATGTATTGGGGACCTTTGATCACAACGCCTGCACCCGCTCCATCCGCCGAGGAGGCTCCATCAGTGTACATTGACCATTCCTCTATCGGAGGCTTGGGATGATCTATCCCTTCATCAGTGAATTCATTCACGAAGTCCACCAGGACCTGACTCTTTAAAACTGACCTGCTTTCATACCTCACATCGAATTCACCAAGGCGAATTGCCCACTCCATCAACCTTCCTGAAGTGTCTGGTTTCTGCAACACCTTTCTCATTGGTATATTTGTTCGAACCACTACAGTATGTGCCTGAAAATATGGCCTAAGGCGGATTATCGTGGTTACAACAGCCAGTGCCATTTTATCAAGCTTTGAATACCTGGTTTCGGTGTCTTTCAAAACCTTGCTCACGTAATAAATCGGAAACGGCTGGCCTTCCTCTTCTCGTATCATGACCGTGCATACGGATTTGTCTGTGACCGATACATACATGTAGAGATCTTCTCCCTTCAAAGGTCGACTCATCATGGGTGGCTCTGTGAGGAACTGCTTGATTCCTTCGAAGGCTTTTTCACAATCCTCATTCCACTCGAATGCCTTTTGTTTCTTGATGACTTCGTAAAAGGGCTGGCATCTGCGAGCTGAACAAGAGATAAACCTGCCCAAGGCTATGATACGCCCATTAAGGCGTTGTACCTCTCTGATATTCCGTGGCGCTTGCATTTCCAGGACTGCCTTAACTTTGTCAAGATTTGGGCTAACTCCTTTTTCGCTGATCATGAACCCTAAGAATTTTCCATAGGTTGCCCCGAAAGTGCACTTCTCTAGGTTTAACTTAATGTTGTGGCATCGGAGTACGTCCAGTACCTCCTTTATATCATCTGCATGCTTTTCTACGGTCGTACTTTTGATGATCATATCATCTACATAGACAGAATAATTACCCCTTTTACTATCTGCGAATATCTTGTTCATCATCCTCTGATAAGTTGCACCTGCGTTCTTAAGCCCGAAGGGCATAACTTTGAAACAATAAGTGGCTTGGTGTGTTACGAACGAGGTCTTGATTCTATCTGAGGGCTCCATAGGGATCTGATGATAACTTGACTTCACATCAGTAAAGGAATACATTGCGTGACCGGCGGTTCCATCTACAAGCATGTCAATACATGGCAAAGGATAGTTGTCCTTGGGGCAAGCTTTATTGAGATCTGTAAAGTCAATGCACATACGGTAAGATCCGCCAGCTTTTTTCACCAACACGACGTTCGCCAACCACTGAGTGTAAAGTACCTCCTCGATGGCATCCGCCCTCTGGAGCTTGGCGATCTCTTCCTCAATCACCTTCTGCCTTTCCGGGCTATGATTTCTCCATTTCTGAGCCACAGGAACTGCATCCTTATCAATGTTGAGTTTGTGAGTGATTACGTCTGGGCTGATTCCGGGGAGAATTTCGTCCTTCCATGCAAAGACATCCTCCGCCTCACAGAGCACTTTGGTGATTGCATCTTTAATCTCGCCCTTGAGCCCCTTAGCCATTCGCACCTGCTTTCCATCCGCCATAAGGTACATTTCGGTCTCGCCCAAGGCCATTGTGATGCGCTCCTCTTCATCTTCCTCTTTAGACTAGGGGCGAATCATTAATGATGCCGAATACGTCTCTTGGGCCACCTTTTGGCTACCTTTGATCATTACACCTCCCTTGGCCGTGGGAATGTAAAGTGTTAAGTGGCGAATGGAGATAAGAGCTGCAACTTCAGAGATAAAAGGTCGTCCGAGGATGATATTGTAAGCTAACTGACCATCCAAGACCGAAAACTCTAAATCTCCCCTCCAAACTTGATCATCGTCTGTAAGCTCACAATCCAAAGTAACTTGGCCTTTTGTTTGAATAGTATCTCCCGTTACTCCCAATATATCGACCACGGTTGGCTCTACTTGAATAGGATCAATCCTGAGTTTGGCGAAAGCTCCTCGGGTAATGACATTGCATGAACTTCCAGTATCAATCATTACCCTTTTCATCTCCCAGCCTTCAACCATCATAGTGACGACCAGAGCATCTGCATGGGGTGGTATCTCAGGACCTGCATCTGAAAAGGGGCGATTTAATGACGTCCTGTCAAGGACAGTAGTCCTTGCCTTTTTCAACGTTGGCTGGTACCCAGGTCCGCCTGCTATGACATTGATGGTACCCTTTCCTTTCTTCTTTGGGTCCTCCTTGGGTCTGTCACCTTCTCCTCTTTTGCCTTCCGTTTGGATGAACCGATCCAATTTGCCCCTTTCTATGAGACGCTCAATTTCTCGAGCTAATTCCCAGCATGCATCAGTGTCATGGCCATTTTTCCTGTGGTACTTACAATAATTTTTAGGGTTTTTACCATTATTGGTATACTCCCCCCCCCTTTGGTTCGGGGTATGAAATGCTCCGCTTGTGTTGGCTGTTCTCGATCCACATAAGAACTTCACTCTTAGAAGCATTGAGAGGTGTAAAGGAGGTGACAAACGTTGATTTATTCCTAGAATCTCTTCGCTTGCTTCGGGAGGAAGGATCCTGACGCTTGTCTTTGTCCCGATCTCGAAGACGAGATTCGCCCCTGTCTCTTTTTGGCGATGATGGTGAACCTCGGCGAATGTCGTCCACCTCTATAAAATCTTTACAACGCTCCATCAGCTCCGCCATGCTGGTGGGTTTCTTTCGGATGAGATCTTCCTGCAAACTCTTGCAGGTAGTGTTTCTTACGAAACATTCCACAGCTACGGAGATATCCACATCAACGATTTGTATGCACAATTGGTTGAAAGTGTCCACATACTCCCGAAGGGGTTCATTCGCTTTCTGCTTTAACTCAAAAAGCTTTCCAGATTTAGCACAAAATTCCCCGCTCAATTGATCGAAGCTGTTTATCGAGCCCGGAGGTAGAGATTGAAACCACAAATAGGCTGGGCCCCCCAGCGTGGTGACAAACATTTTGCAGAGCACGGGCTCGGTGGCTCGGTTGAGCCTGGCCAGTATTCGATACTTTCGAACGTGAGCTTCTGGATTATCTTTGCCTATGTATATTGCGAGATTGGGAATCTTAAAAGCTCTTTCTGTCTCCTCCGCCTCAATCCAAGCTGCAAAAGGCGAATCTCTATTGGCGAAAGGATTGTGCCTGGCATTTTCTTCGTTCATACGGAGCACCAGGGCTCTTACCCTATCATCAAAATTTTCCGGATCCGCCCTGGGACGGCCTCTTCGTGGTGATCTGCTTGGAGAAGAAGAAGAAGAAGAAGAACTTGAACCAGACGATGGATCTGATGGCGAACGTCTTCCTTCATTACCGCATCCACTTCCTCCTCCGCCTCCTCCTCCACCACCACCTCTCCCTCCATTTCCTCCACCTGGGGGAGTCGGACCGCTTCCTCCCCCCTGGCCTCCTGACGGGATGTGTCCAACAGCTCCTGAAGGCGGTGGTGGTGGTCCACTTGCATGGGATGCCTTTTCTGGCCTTTTACTTCGCCTACGGCCAGTAGATGGGGGCGATCTGCCACGACGGGAGGATCTTGCTCGTCGGGGCGAAGGTGACCTTATCCGCTTATCCTTCTCTTTTCTATGCTTCTTGCGAGTTGGTCCTTTAGATCCGCCAAGGGATAAATTCGTCCGTGGATGCCTGGGTATATCGGACCCACCAAGATTCAACCCCGGACCTCTAGATCCGCCAGGAAGGGTCGTATCATTTCTTTGACTTCCTTCACCAGGGAATAACTCCCGATTAATTGGTCGCTCGCCACCTGATGTCGTGGCCGTTAACATGGAATCCGTGTTGTGAGCTTGAAGGAACGAGGAGTTATGGGCACCTGGTCCAAGGCCAAAGTTTAACAAAGGCAAAGATGAAACGGTTGAAGTAGACGTTGTACTCCAACGCGGAGGAAGAGTCATGTATGTTCGAAGGCGATTTCCTATCTCGAGTCCATATCGCGCCTCGATATCTTGTGCACACATATTGATAAAAGCAGCGGTAGGCATATTATTGTCGACATGCGTTATTGGAGTGGTTGTATCGGTGCGACCGGCACTAGATGGTGTAACTAACGGTGTTTCAATCCCTGAGGAGGGATTTTCACCTCCGTTGGTCATTGCGTTTTCAGCGTGGACGAAAAAACCCTTTGTTTGATTAAGGATTCCACGATCACCGCACCAATGTTAACTTGAGGAAAAATCCTCGATCGGAGCACTTCCCTGTGAGGTGCCGTTGGGATCGACCGGGGACACTCCGATGCCAAAGTCAGTAAGATGGATCAAGGAAACCAACGGAATTGACAAGAATGGTGAGAATGTGTGTGTACCTTGATAACCTAGGGGGTCAGGCTATATATAGCTGGGAAGTTATAACCTTCAGGTAACTAGAAAGTCTCCATTAATGCCTCATTAATGGCGGTTACGGGTTATTCTGAACCTGGCAGATTAGCTAATTAATAACTCATTAATGATCTTTTATGGCCGAGTCAGCGGCCAGCCGTTATAGAGGCGAAGGGAGAGATTCGCCCTATAGGTCCGCCAGCGGATCTCTCTGAGCTGATCTGGGGAGATCCGCCAACCAGCTTCCTTTTGGAGACCACTTCGCGGCGTACTTTGAGGTGAATACCCCTTTTGGTCCTCAGGATAATATCTCAATGTTATCACTTTTGTATTTATGTCGGTCTTTACCATCTCTTAAAGACACTTTTTTATTATACATTGGCCTTTTCAAAAAAGTAACCACGCTTTTTAAAAAAGCATTAGCACTTTTTTAAAATTAAAGACGGTTTAGAATTTACGTCGTGAACAAGTGTCTCTAGCCGTATTTTTTATTTGAATATTTTTTTTATCCCCGTATTTAAAAATCAAACACGTTTTTTAATTTGTGTCCCCTTTTATAATCATTTAATGACACTATTTTGAAAAAACCATTGACATTTTTTAAAAGTTAAAGACATGTGAAATTTTGTATCCCTAAAAAGTGTTAAGGTAATTTTTTTATTTTAAAACACCTTTTGTTTTGTCCTTATATTAAAAATTCAATTAAGTTTATCTATTTGTGTCCTGTTTTATAATTACTTAATAACATTTTAAAAAATTGAAATTTATTTACTTCAGATTAAAAAAACATGGACAATTTTTAAAGTTAAAAACAAATTAGATTTTGTATCGATACAAAGTGTCCCAATATTTTTAAAGTTGAAAATACTTTTTTTTGACCCTATAATTAAAAATTCTACCATACGTTTTTTATTTATTTGACTTTTTGTAAAATTGACGTTTGTAATTTATTGTTGGCATTTCTAAAAATTTAATTACATGTTTAAAAAATAGCATTTTTTTGTTAAAATTAAAAACGATTTAAATATTGTATTGATAAAAAAAATATCCTAGTACTTTTTAATTTAAAACACTTTTATTTTGTCTCTTCTTAAGAAATTCAACATCATTTTATTTATTTATGCTTTTTATAATCTAGTAATTTACAAGTTGTACTTTTTTTAAGTAGATACTAAAAATTATTTTTATGGTTAAAAAAAATTATTTTTAAATATGATTCAATAATGTTGGCTTAATTAAATAAAAAAAAAATAAAGATCCACCATAGATTATCTAGATAACTACCTCGGTATAGAGGTTCTCTTTAATCCAAAGGCCCCTTTTCATAATTCGCAATCGCATATCCCGCAACCACAGATTGCTTCGATTTCACAAGATCCTTTGAGAAAGCCTAATTTGGCGGTGCAGGGCAGGTCATTTGCGAAGGTCCTTGCTGGGAATCTGGATCCGACTCCTTGCTCGTCTGCTGTGATTTCTGATATTGGCGGTCTTTGGTCGGTTAGAATTTCTCAATCTGCCTATGATAGGCGTGCGGCCCTTTGCTCCTCATCTCTGATTGGCAGGTTAATCTTAAACAAAGGAGATGCCCCATGGAAGGTTCTTTCTCTTAAGGAAACTTTAACAAAGGTTTGGGGTTTGAAGGATTCTTGGCGACTGATATCTATCGGGAGAGGCTTTTTTCATGTGGTTTTGGGATCCCAGGAGATCAAGAATCAATTGCTAGCGCGGGGCATTATACATACTAAGCCAGATACTTTCCGTTTGCAACCATGGGTTCCGGACTTTGACCCCTATGCTGAGAAGTCTACAAATGCTCAGGTTTGGGTTAGATTATATTCTCTTCCATGGGAGTATTGGGATCCTCAAATTCTTTCAGATATTTCAAAGGGTATTGGAGGGCTTATACGATTTGATAATACCACTCTTGAAGGTGAGTTTGGTCATTATGCTAGAATGTTAATTGATGTGGATTTGATGAATGAGCTTCCTATTAAAATGGGTATTGAGAGAGAAGGAAAACAAATTTGGATTGATGTGGTGTATGAGAGATTACCAAGCTTCTGTAAAGTTTGTTCAAACATTGGCCACATGGCTTATGACTGCAGAAAAAATAAAAAACCATTGGAAAAGGTTCTAGAGGCTTCGGTTATTGAAAAAAAACGTACAATGGTTTCACAGGAGAGGAAGTTTGTGAAAAAGCCTAATGCAATTCAGACCGAGGTGCATGTTCAACATGCCACTTCACGGATTGTTTCTGAGCTTAGGCCTCCTGCTGATACTGGTTGTGTGGTGGAGGTTGTTCTACCTGGCAGCCCGCAACTTAGGAAGGAGGATGAATTCAGTTGTGATAAAACTGATAGGCCGGATTCACGTGGAATGGACAATATTCTCACTAGATATGAGGGAGCTGATTCAGCATCTGAATCATCATCCCGTACTAAATCCTGGGCTGATATGGCAGAGGAGGATGATAATAGCTGGAACACAGTTAGCACTAAGAAAGTAAGGCGGAGGGAAAAAATTATGATAACAACGGAGAATTTGCCAGCTCGAAACAAACGAGCCAGTAAACCTCCGGTTCGTTTTAAATGATCTTTCTTTACTGGAATTGTAGGGGTATTCTTAATAGGGATACTCAGGGTTACTTGCATCATTTGTGTTCTCTTCATAAACCGGATTTTCTTTGTTTAGCAGAGCCTATGGTGGAGTTCAGTGCTGTTAATGAGGCCTTCTGGAGAAGGCTTGGTTTGTCTTTAATTGCTATGAACAATAAGGAGCTTCCAACTCTATGGGTTTTTGCAAAGATTAATTCTTCCATGGTTACCAATATTTGTTTCAGACATGAACAATTTGTTATTCTGAGTTTGTCTAATTTAAATACTTTTGTCTGCTTTGTTTACGGGAGCATTTGGGCGAATAGACGTGTCACTATGTTTGATGATATTTTGGCTCATCAAAATAGGTTGAATGGGCATTGGGTGCTTCTTGGAGATTTTAATTCTGTCCTTGGATCTCATGAGAAATCGGGACGGGCTCCTGCTTTGCGTCCTTGTAGGGAGTTTCGTGATTTTATTGATTCTGGTTCTTTTGTTGATGGTCCTACTCATGGGGCCTTCTTTACTTGGTCTAATGGTAGGTCTGGCTCTGCGCGGGTTGAATGTCGGCTGGATAGAGTTTTATTATCTGCTTTATTCTCGAACTTCTGGGAATCGATTTGCAGTTTGGCTTTACCGCGACATCACTCTGACCATTGCCCTTTGATGTTTAGCTGCTCCAAGGGGAATCGCCCTATCTCTAGATTCAGATTTCAGTCTATGTGGATTCTGCATCCGGGGATTAGGGAGGTGATTGCTGATTTTTGGAATGGAATGCATCCTAGCTTACCTCCTATGCAAGCTTTATGCGATAAACTCAGGCGACTTCGGCCAGTGCTCCGTCACTGGAATAAAGTGGTTTTTGGTAACATTGATATGTGTCTCACTGATGCTGAGATGGATCTGGCCCGTGTGCAGGCAGAAATCTCTGAGAATGGGTTTACTTCTGAACTACATCATGAGGAGATGAATGCTCATGCACGCTTGGATAATATTTTGCATAGAAAGGAGGTTTTTTTTGCGTGACAAGAGCAGAGTTAGATGGCTTAAGGAGGGAGATCGAAATACGAGCTTCTTCCATCGTATGGCATCTATTCGAGCTGCTGCCTCTGGGATTTCGGTGCTTCAAATTGAGGATGAGCTGGTCTTTAATCCGAATCAAATTGGGACACATATTGCTGAATTTTATTCAAGTCTTTTTAAAAATGACGAGGTCTTACCGCAGAATTATGATCTAGTTTATGAGGTTGTTCCACATCTTGTCTCTGACTTGGATAATGATTTGCTTACTCGTTGTCCGGATATGAATGAAGTTCTATGGCAGTCTTTGCAATGGATAGCAGTAGTTCTCCTGGACCTGATGGGTTTTCTGGGGTCTTTTTTCAGTCTTTTTGGGATATTGTTGGTGCTGATGTGTTTGCTGTTGTCAACAGCTTCTTTATGAGGGTGCGATATCTCTTGATCAGTATAGGCCTATTGCAATGAGCAACTTTAGTTATAAAATAATTGCAAAAATTTTGGCTGATAGACTCGCTTCTATTGCATCTCGCATTGTTTCTCAGAATCAATTTGGATTTATTCCTGAACGAAGTATTCACCAATGCATTTCGCTTGCTTCTGAAGGCACTAATATGCTTCGTAAAAAGTGTTTTGGAGGGAACTTAGCCTTGAAGGTTGACATCAGGAAAGCTTTTGACACTTTAAATTGGAATTTTTTACTTGCCGTGATGTATGCTTTTGGTTTCTCTATTCAATTCAGAGACTGGATTCTGAATGTTTTATCTGCATCTCGAATTTCAATTTTGAACAATGGAGCCATTAGTGGATATTTCAGATGTTCAAGAGGGGTTCGACAAGGCGATCCGCTGTCTCCTATATTGTTTGGTATTGCCGAGGACTTTCTTAGTCGTTGGTTGCTTCACCTCGTGGATACTGGACGACTTGCTCTAATGCAATATACTTTTGCAAAGGTGTTTCCGACTTATTTATTTTATGCTGATGACATTCTTCTCTTCTGCAGGGCCTCTTCGGGTAATCTAGCTGTTATTAAAGGTGTATTTGAGTTGTATGGATCTATCTCGGGTCAGTGTGTTAGTTGGAACAAATCTGAATTATTTCTGGGCTCCTTTGTTTCTTCTGGACGTGGTAATCGTCTTGCTGATATTATTGGTATTCGTCAAGGGTTTGTTCCATTTCGCTATCTTGGAGTCCCTTTGTTTTTTGGTTTACCAAAGACACGACATCTGACTAGTTTGATGGATAGGGTGCTTGCTCACTTTGCTAAATGGAAAGGGCATTGTTTGTCTATGGCTGGGAAAGTGGCTCTGGTAAATTCTGTAATTACTGGTAGCTTCATTCACTCTTTTAGCATTTATAAGTGGCCCTCTGCGCTGCTTACACGTATGACTAGGCATATGAGGAATTTTATTTGGTCTGGGTCCATTAATTGCAAGAAGCTTGTCACTATCCATTGGAAAATTTGTTGTCAAAACTTCAAGGATGGAGGTCTTGGAATCAAGAATCTATCTATTCTAAACAAAGCGTTGAATGGAAAGATGGCTTGGGGTCTTCTTCAAGAAAAGTCTCTCTGCTTTAACTTACTTAGAACTCGTTTTCTCAATAAAGCGGGACAGTCACGACATTATATCATGAATTCTTCTATTTGGGGCTCGATAAAATCCATTTATTCTGAAGTTGAGCATCACTGTTTTTGGTGGATTGGTCAGCACTCTGAACTTAATTTTTGGAATGGGACCTGGATGCGTCCTTCACTGGCTGCACAGGTTGGCCTATCTGCTAGTCAACAACGTCGTTGTTTTGATTTGGTGGAGGATTATTTGGATGGTAATAATTGGCACAATCTTCCCGTGTTACCTGCGGATGTGGAGAATAGATTGCGGAATATTAGGCGGCGTAGGGACGATGTTGATATTTGTGTTTGGAAGCCTGCTACGAGTGGGGCTTTAACTGTTAAGCTCTTGTACGCTTGGCTTAGATCTCCTCCTACTTAACAGCCTTGGAGTCATTTTTTAAGGTGTCAGAGTGTTCCTCCTGCACACTCGCTTATTGGATGGCGGGCGTATCTCGGGTATTTGCCAACACATGATCAGCTTCAGTTGCGCGGCTGTCAAGTTGTTTCTCGTTGCAGTTTGTGCTTGTTAGATTCTGAAACGTTGGACCACCTTTTTGTCTCATGTCGGTTTTCCAAATTTATTTGGCATGGTGTTAGCTCATTGTTTGGAAGACGAATTAACACAGACTCGACTCTTAAGAATCTAGTTGATCATGATGTTATTCAACGTTTCAGTACTCAAATCGCTGATTTATGGGCAGTTGCAATTGTTAATACAATTTGGGCTCTATGGCTTGCTCGTAATAGGTCCATTTTTGAGGATGAGAGGGTTGATACTTCCATCATGCTGAGACAGATTTGGGGAGTTGTTCGTGAATCTGCTCACACTGGACGGGGCTCCGTTTGGAATTCGAAAGTTGAACTTCAAATCTTAGGTGAGCTCAGGATTGAAAAGCGTCTTGCTAAGGCTCCGCACATTACTCCGATTTTTTGGCAACCACGTCCGAGGGATTGGATTAAGATCAATACTGATGCGTCTATCATGGGTACTGATGGTCCTGCGGGTTGCAGAGGTATTTATCACTCGCATACTGGCATGTGCCTTGGTGCGTTTGCCTTTCCGATTGAAAGTTCCTTTGCTTATCTTCCAGAACTATCTGCTGCTATTTACGCCATTGACATGGCTATCAGCAAAGGTTGGCGGAAAATTTGGCTTGAAAGCGACTCAATGTATGTTGTGCAGATGTTCAAATCTAAATCTTGTTCGGTCCCTTGGTTGCTTAGACAAAAATGGTTCAATTGTTTAAATCAGATCGATTCTGTGGCTTTTGTGGTGTCTCATATTTTTCGTGAAGGAAATCATGTTGCGGATTCGCTTGCAAATTATGGACGGACGGCAACAGCTTCGACTTGGTGGGATGTTGTCCCAGATTTTTGTGGATCGGTCTTTTTTCATGATCGTGTAGGACGTTGCGTTTATCGCTTTTCCTAATTCTTTAGCTTCATTTTATTCTTTTTTCTTTTTGTATTATGACATTTATTTACTCTTTTAATAAATTTGGTTCAGGGCTTTTTTGGGTCTGTGGTAGGGGTGCCAGCATAGCTGGGATGTCCGCCGCTTACCCTTCCTCGCTAACCAATCTTTAATCAAAAAAATTAAATAACAAGAAAACATAAAATTTGAATTTAAAAAAAAACATAAACTTTGAAGATTTATTGTAAAATTAGTCTTCTTAAATATTTAAGTATCAACATATATGATTAAAAAAAATTAAAAAAAATATCAACATATATAACTAAAAAAATAACAAACATTAAAAAAACTTTTAATAAAAATAGTAAAATACTCTATTTAAGCGTATGATTTTAGTAGTTTTAATAAGTGTCACATTCCTTACTAATGATCAAAACTAAAATTTTGTGCGTATAAAAAAAATTTAAAGTTTTATGCTACTATATATTATTAATTGGAAAAAAAGCAAGCTTTTATGCCCATGTTAGAATCAGACCCATATGAAATATAAGTTGATTAGTATATCCAATAAATTGAGTTCATCATTGTATGGATTGAGAAAAAAAATTAACATATGCTTAGTTGTGATTCTTATTTAGAAACTGCATCATTTATGTGACACAAATTCTAAAACCAAGTCCCATTATAGGTATAATTTGAACAAATTCGACTCTTTACTTTCTTTTCTTGTTCCCATTTTGTGTTTATTAATCAACATGAGTATTATATTATTTTTTTCCGAGATAGCATGGATGACTTACATTTTGTAAAGTTATGGTATAATACATCAGTTGCTTCCTGAATTTGTTCAAAAACCTTTATTGCCTCCGACACTTACATAGTGTCCCATTAGGCTCATGAACTTACTTAAAGTGTAATGATTAAGTCTCTAAATCTTATAAAAACATCATAAAGGTGTAAAAAAATAGAAAGTTAATTTGTTTTAAAGATATAGAATCATACCTTTATTTTTTAAGTTTTGACTTTTTTTTATAGATTTAAACAAATTGAAATGTATATCACTTTAAACAAGCTCATAGGCTAATGAATCACTATAAGCGAGTTTAGGAGACCAATATGTGATTTTAAACAAATCTAGGTGGCAATTAGGTTACTTTAAGCAAGTTGAGGGAGTTAACAAAACACTTAATAAGTTTAGGGGGCCAATCAACATTTTGAGATAAGTTCAGAAGCTATTAATGTATTTTAACCATTATAAAACAATTAATTGAATTTTAATAGGTTAGAATGGAATACAATTTTAAAACTGAAAATTTTGGGCAGTTATAATGTAATAAATTTTGGAATGCATTTTTCTTAAAAATGGTAAGATGTATATTTGACTATCAGTTTTGAATATTCAATGAAATTAAATTTAATCGGTTATAATGTAAATAAATTCGAAACTGAAAATTCAATGAAATTGACTGTTACGGTTGAAAAGATTGATTTTTCAGCTATAAAAGGGAAACAAAGGATGTCTAACCCAACACATAAAACTCTCTCTTTTAAAGTGAAAATGAAAACATAAAGAGAAAAGTAGGTGATCAAACATCCTTTATTTCAAAGTTAATTTTGTTCTATTAGTTGAATTTTCATTCATTACAAACCATTTTATATTAAATCTTTAGGCCATCAATCTCACTCATTTGAAGTGCTTGACAAACACCGAATAAAGATCAGTTTAAATGTGGAAACATTTCAAAGGTGCCGCCATGGTGATGGAGGACCTCCAAGATTATCTTATAATTAAAGCTATGTCCGCAAAGAGCAAACTAGCTTTTGGAAAGTGTTCGGGACTATGCGACATAGACATAGCGATGGAGTTTGTTACTCAACCACATCAAGTGAGTTGTCTGAGTTAATTTCAAATAAATGTTACGTGGTTTCACATTTTTTTAGATCGGTATATGTAGTTGGTAAATTTTTTATTTTTTCAAATTTGACCAATATCGATCTCAAGATGAAATTTTTTAAGAATCAAATGTAATTAAAAGTAAAATTAAAAGTAAAATTAGCCTAATTAATATTATGATGTTAGGATAAAATTAAAATTAAAATTACTCTACCAATGTTTTTAACACCTTATCCTTGCTTGAATTCACCTTTGAATCACACTTTACTGTTAGGAATATTCATTAAGATTTTCTCATCTGATGCAATTTTGTTTTTCTTAGGAGCAGACAGAAGGCGAAGGAGATAAAAACGCTGCCGCCTCGGCCGCCGGCGAACAGAAGTCTGTTTCTGTTTACAAAATCGACATGCATTGTGAAGGCTGTTGTAAGAAAATTAGAAGAGCCGTGAAGCATTTAGAAGGTGAGAATTGAATAGGATTGATTGATTTGGTTTTATTGATTTGGATTGCCAATTGAAATTTGTGATTTGTTGTTGAAGGTGTGGAGTCCGCGAAGACTGATCGTCAATCGAACAAATTGACTGTGACTGGGGAGGTTGACCCTGAGAAAGTGAAAGCGAGGCTAGGAAAGAAAATGAAGAAGGAAGTAGAGATTGTATCTCCACAGCCGAAGAAAGACGCCGAGAAGAAACCAGAGGAGAAAGCCGCCGAGAAGAAACCGGAGGTGAAGAAACCACCGCCTAAAGAGGTATAAAAATAATAAAAAAATTAATTTAAATTCGTTTCTGATTATGATGTGTTGGATGGAAGATTAAAGTGATTTAACTAATTTGGATTTAATTAATCGACCCAGACAGACGAGGCAAAGAAAGAAGTCTGCGGCGGCGGCGGCGGCGGCGATGGAGGAGGCGAGAAAAAGAACGATGCTGCTAAGAAAGTAGACGGAGGAGGAGAGAAAGTAGAAGGAGGAGGAGAGGAGAAGAAGGATGATAATAAAGAAGGTGCCGAAGCCGGCGAGAAAAAGAGTGATGGTAAGAAAGATCAAGCCGGAGCAAGAGAGAAAAAGAATAAGAAAAAGAATAAGAAAGGCGATGAAAGAGGAGAAGAAGCAAAGGTGAAGAACAAAGAAGTTCCAGCTCCAGATCCAGATCTGGCGACAGCGACGACAGCTAGTGGTCACGGTGATGCTATGGCGGAGGTAATAAATAAAATGGACAATTATCCGCCATATGTTCCGACTTCATGGCTGGACGGGATATTTGCTCAGACTCCGCAAACGCGGCAATACAGTTATGAGCAGATTCCGGTGTACAATTATGGACACATGCAACAAGGGTATTATATTGAACCAGCGTACAGCCATCCATTCAGCGACGACAATCCCCATGCTTGTTCCATCATGTAAAACGACGACGGAGAATGGTATAGTCGGCGATCACGGCTATTGTATATAATACTATGTAATAGGGCTAAAAGAGTAAATATCCTTTAAAAGGAGAATTAAATTACTGTGAATTTTTGTCATTAGTAATGATAATTAAGAATTGGTGTCCTTGATACAGTACATTGGCTTTCTTTTAGCAGTACCAAAACAAACAAGATGAAGAAAATTTTGAATTTAGTAAATATACAGCTACGAAATAAAGGTTGGTTTGTAGTTAATTTAGGCATGAATATTTGATCCTAAACTAAAACTTCTTAAATTATCAATAAGGTTTTTGAGCTAGCAAAAATCACCAATTAAGTTATCATTTTATCCAAAATCATTAATTAAGTTATCATCTTATCCGTAACTGTGACTATTTGATATGGACTATAATAACTTCTGTGTTGGCTCAAAATGGATTTGGAAAATAGAATCTAAAAGTGTTTAACCGAACCAAATCAATTGATGATTTTTGCTTAGAATGGATGATTGAATCGATGATTTTTGCTTAGTTGAGGATTTTGATAGTTTACGGTTCTAATTGACTTTAAAGCTTTGGAGTGCCGAATGAATGTTATATCTTGAATTTATATATTTATGTAGAAAACTTTTGAATTTTAAATTCCATCTGTTTGTATACAATAGATATGGACTATAATAACTTCTGTGTTGGCTCAAAAAATGGATTTGAAAAATAAGGTCTAAAACTACGGACACCTAACTTCCATTTAAGATTTTTTTCTTTGAACAACCATTTTCTAACTAAATAACACTTAAATGATGTCTAAACTAAAAGTCCAAAAATTAAAATTGTTTAAAATATCATTTTCACCAAATTTATAATGGAGGATTAACTATTATTGGAGTGCACATATTAATCAACAGTAAATGATGTAATTATGTTAATATAGTGCAAAGTTGAAAGTTCTATAATCACAATGTTCATCTTTAAAGTTCAGAGGTCACAATGAAAACAAGTAAAAAGTTAAAAGATCATAGGTGTAAATTACCTAAAAATATCATCCTTGTAGAATTTTTATTCTGAGTATTAATGTTTAGATGAAAGTAAGTGACATTTCCTAAAAAGAAGAGTATAATTCAGTTAGGATGCCTACGAGACAAAATTGATTTGTTTTATATGATGGAAGTAAAATTAAACTTTTTTAATAACCTTAAAACTAAATTAGTCCTTATTTTGTGCTTGTTTATTTCCATTTTTCGGAACTGATTCTTACCTTTTAATACTAAATATGAAATAGAAAGTGTTTGGTAAATTCTCTTGATTGTCATCAGAACTTAACAATGTAATTTTAAATACTTTGTTTTGTAAAAAAACATACAATATACCTTTATCTTACTGTAAAATTGTGTTATTTCTGTTTTTTTATCCTCATTCCAAAGTTTTCAATATTATATTTTTGTGAATTATAGCAAGGCTAAAATAGGGTAAATTTCATACATGACTACTGAACTTTATCCATTTTAACATTGTGGCTATTGAACTTTAATTCTTAACGGTATGATGACCACTGAACTTTACACCTTTTAACACCGGTGACCATTCAACTCTAATTAACTCCTTAAAATAACCGTTAACAACCTCAAAATAAAAATATTCAAGAATTAAAGTTGTTCAGAAAGACATTTACCATGAAACCACATTTTTTATTTTCCAAAATCACATTTATTTGGAGCTTTCTCTCTCTAAAAATTCACTATCTCCTAACCAAACAACACTTAAATGACCTCAAAACGAAAATTTTCAAGAATTAGAGTTTCTTAGAATACCATTAACTTTTTGAATTTTTTATTTTGAGCCCATCAACGGTCGTTTTGAGGCGTTGAGTGACCACCGGTGTTAAAAAATGTCGAGTTCAATGGCCATATTGTTAAAAACTGAAGTTCAGTGATAATACAGTAAAACCTCTATAAATGCATATCCTTGGGACCGGAAAAAAATATTCATTAAGCGAGATTATTTATTTATCGATAAATGAATAAATTATTCATTTATCGATAAATTAATAAATTATTCATTTATCGATAAATATTCATTAGATATGTAATTATTCTGTTTAGGAAATATATTATTTGATTGATTTGTAATTATCACATTAGCATAATTACAAATCAATCAAATAATTGCAAGATTCGTTCAGAAGATGCTAATATTCCTGAACCAGAAGTTGGTCAATTAGATGAAGATATCCAAGGATTAAGTGATGTCATTTCTAATTTATGCTATAGAAATGTGATGGATGTCGAACATCTTTTGAACTATCCTATCAAGAATGATGCAGTTATGAAATCGCTTACAGACGAAGAAATTATCCAGTCAATAATGAACAATGATGATGGAAATGATCTAGAGCCAGATGATAGTTGTGTTGTCGCAAATGTATCGTCAAAAGAGGCATTTCAAACAATGGCCATCTTAAACAACTACTTGCTACAACATGAGCAAAATATACCAGAAGTTGTGTCTGCACTACAAAAAGTTAATAATGGTGTTCATTTTGGTTTAGGTGGAAAGAAAAAACAATCAACTATATATTACATTTTTTCAGAAGAAATGACTTCTAGTTGATTGATTGATTAAAAGGTTTTGCTATATATATATATATATATATATATATATATATATATATATATATTGTATGTAATTTAATAATTATTAGTTTATATTTTCATTGGGCCCTTAAGGATTTAAATATTTTTTATTACTTAATGTATTTAGCGAGGTTATTACTTTAGTCCATTAGCCCAAGTCGGGACCGGAAGAATTTATTATATAATCGAGGTTATTACTTTATCGAATATTCATTTATCGAGGTTTAACTGTAATGTTAAAATAGATAAAATTCAGTGACCATGGATGTAATTTATCGGGCTAAAATACATTGGTTTAATGTGTTGGTGAAACTACCCTAATATATCTTTTGATAAATTATCAACATATAATATGCAGTTTTCTCTTTCGACATGATATTAGAGAGCACAACAAATATGGAAAATTGAGCAATTTGAGTAGCTTTCTTTTCCCCAGTTTATCCTTGGGTGCCCATACCATTTGAGGATTCTTCGTCACCCGTAGACATCCGTGTGGGCGTTAAAAAATTCCTAAATTTTATTTTAAAATTTTCCAAAACCATCCTAAAAAATATTGAGGGCGATGCATCGATCCCTACCTCGCCTCGTTGTTTTAGCATTTTAACATAATTTGTATCAGTAATACACTACGGTAAATATCATATACATAATTAATATTTAGAAGGGTTAAAGTTACAGTTAATAATAACTTTGACATGTCGGTTATAATCTTACATATTTAATCCTCATTTTATAATAATTTATTAAAAACTAATATTTTTAAAACTAATTTTTAATTCATATTCTATTAAAAATCCACATTTTTTTTGAGATTCTGATAACTCTAGAGGAAACATCTTCTTCCAAATATGATTTGCAATCAAGTATTTTAACCTCTTCAACTGGCCACAACCTCTGTTGTTTGACCGGAGTTAATCTTTTTTTTTTATTTGTCTTGTGATGGATATTAAATTATTAATTATTTGTTTGTTTCTTTGCTTATAACAACTCTTTGATTTCTGATGCATCAATTCAATATTATAAACATTAGATTTTACTTTCTGAATAGTTAAATTTCTTTTTTAATTTCATAATAAGAAGTTTAGGTTTTTGTTTTTGTAATGTGATACAGCTTCGCGCAGTTTTGCATTTTTAGAGAGAGAAAGAAGGAAAAAATAAAAAATTAGAGAGGTGGAGAAGAAGGTGTATTTGATTTTTATTTTTCTTTTTGGGGTTTGTTTGTGCTAATTAGATAATAAGGGGCTTTATTTATAAAATAAATCAATATAAGGATCAAATTAACTATTTTTCCTTTGACTTTTAAATGTTAGTCAAATTGGTATGTGTTTGCTAAAGAATGAACCTCAACGTACCATTTTGTAAAATTTTAAACCACAAGGCTGCAATCGAAAATAAGTATAACCACAAGGTTTATTTTTGTACTTTTTCCTTAAAAAAATTAATCAATATTTACTTAATTTTATTTTTATTTATTTTAATATATTAATTTTAGAAAATATATTTGTGGGACAGTCACTGCCAATAGTTGTAGGGGTTCCTACAATAAATGCTGATTACGACGCCTATGATACCATAATCAGTAATTAAAAAAAATAAAAATCCATTACGGTATTTAGTGCACCGTAATGATACTTTTTTTTAACCATAACATATAAACATCCCCATTTAAAGAAATATTTTCTAACCAATTCTATATTGGGAATAATTTCTTCAAATGGTACCAAATTGGGGTTTAACCCTATACAAAAAGTTTAAACACAAAATAAATGTTAGAAATCTGGGATAACAAACAGAAACTAGGGATATGCTTTACCCGTATTATGACATTAGGGATAATTATATTGTGGAGAAATTATACTGTGTGCCTAGCACACCACCTCAAAATCTGATGTGGTGTGCGATAGCCAAAGAAATTGAAACACACGAGATTTAATTAAATTTCTTTAATAATTAAAAGCCATTAATTGACTTATCTTATCTTCCATTTGCTTTTGTTGTGGCCTTCCTCTTGAAACCGCCACTTTCAACCTTTTTCTTCTTTCTTTTTACCTGAATTCCACTCATCTCAAAGACACAAAGATATGATTGTATGAACTTCAATTCAATTGGGTTTTGAATTAAAGCTTTTAAAAAAAGGGTTAAGGTGCAAAAATACCCCTAACGTTTGGGGTCAGGAGCAATTTTACCCCTAACGTCTAAAATGGTGCAATTTTACCCCTAATGTTAATAAATTGGGTCAATTTGAAAAATAATTCATCAAACTGTCTTCTCGGTCATGAATCTTGTTATCTACAATTCATACGTGTGTTATTTTATTAGTAACAAATCACAAACATTCGTTGGGATGTGAAAAAAATAAAAAAATACACTGTCTTTTTGTACGGATTAGACAAAAAAAATTCAAAAAATCTACCGAATTTATGAATATTAATCTTAAATTCTATTATTAAATTATAAAAAACATGAAATCCTTTTTTAGAATGAATTATTATGCAATTGGTGCAGAATAATGAACAAAAATATCTGTGTTTTATAATAGTGTCTGAAATTGACCCAATTTATCAATGTTAGGGGTAAAATTGCTCTTGCTTCCAACGTTAAGGGTAAAATTATACCATTTTAGACGTTAAGGGTAAAATTGCTCCTGGCCTAAAACGTTAGGGGTATTTTTGTACCTTAACCCTAAAAAAAATTAAAATTCAGATCCAAAAACCTTTTAAAATATGTATAAATCCAATTAAAACTCATTAGTTGTGGTTGTATGAACTTCAATTCAATTTGGTTTTGAACTAAAACTTTTAAAAAAGATTAAAATTCAGATCCAAAAACTTCAAATTTATGGGTTTTCTGAAAACAGCTTTTTTTCTAGACTTAAAATAAAAATTCAGATCCAAAAACCTTGAATGATATTTTAGTAGAGTTATTGGCACGGCGACCAAAAAACAGACAAAGAAAAATGATTGGAAGTGGTGGAAGAGGAAAATAGGTCTCAAACCCCAAGATTATTAAAAAAGATTACGGACACCTAACTACCATTTTAGATTTTTTTTTCCTTTAAACAACCATTTTCAACTAAATAACACTTAAATGATGTCTAAACTAAAAGTTCAAAAATTAAAATTGTTTAAAATATCATTTTCATCAAGTTTATAATGGGGGATTAACTATTATTGGAGTGCACATATTAAGCAATGGTAAATAATGTAATTATGTTAATATAGCGCAAAGTTACATGGTCGGTCCTGAAATTTAGGGGCCTAGGGAAAATAAGTAATAATGACTCTTTTAATAATAATAATTTATATATAATAAGACCTTTTAATATTTTTTTTATCAATGGGTTTCGGAGGATATATTGAGAGCTCTTTGACCTAGCCACCGCCGCCTGGCTGAGGTCTGTGCTACGATGGCCGCAACGGCCCCTCCGATTGCAGATTACCTTGATGACTTCTGTGATATTAGAGTTCTCTTCAATCCAAAACTGCGCTACGGTGCATTGAACAACGCGATCGAGCCAGCCCAGCAACCCAATCGATCCTATGCCTCAGCCTTGAATTGCAACATCACCGCCGTCCCAGCTTCGTCGGCCACAATCACGGAAATAGGAGGCATTCGAACCATGAAAATAAGCCAATCGGCATATGATCATAGAATTGTGATGTGCTTTGCCTCTCTAATCGGAAGATTGATACTAAACAAAGGGGATGCCCCTTAGCGGGTGGCAGATCTCAAACAATCCTTGATGAAGATCTGGGGGCTGCAAAACTCATGTAGACTAATCTCGATTGGACGCGGCTTTTACCAAATCATATTCGACAATCCAGCAACAAAGTCGACAGTTTTCTCCAAAGGAGTGATAAGCGTTAAGCCTGGGACTTTCAAATTGCAGCAGTGGGTTTCGGACTTCGACCTGTACTCAGAAAAGACTACGAATGCACAGGTATGGACTCGGTTATACTCTTTGCCCTAGGAATATTGGGATCCCCAGATTTTGACTGATATATCCAAAGGGATTGGAGGTTTGATTAGAATTGATAAAACAACTCTGGATGGGGACTCCGGTCATTATGCACGTATGCTTATAGATGTTGATTTAAATACTGAATTACCTGTAAAGCTGGGTATAGAGAGGGAGGGTAAGCAGATTTGGGTGGATGTAGTTTATGAAAAGCTTCCGAGCTTTTGCAAAGTTTGTAAAAGCATTGGGCATATGGCTTACGACTGTCGGAAGAACAAAAAGCCTTTGGAGAAACAGATAACGGATGAGCCTAAAAAAGCTGCCTATGTGAAAAGCAATAAAGCAGCTACAACCAAACCCGCTACGATAGTGCCTGTTAAATCGGTGACTACTCGTATCATTGCTGATCTAGAACCTCAGTGTTTACACATGACTGAGCAGGGCCAGCCTCCAGAAACGGTCGCCCATAAAGAAGTGGATACGGTAATTCGCCCACAAGAGGAATCGCAGTCTGATGATGAGCTGCAATTGAAGGACTGCCTGCAATCCGGAAGGCATGAGATGTCGGAACCCGGTATTGAACTGCACTTGGCGGACAGTCCGCAGTTCAGAGAGCCTGAGGCTGTATCTGACTCTTGGGACAAACCTCCCTCACCAGGGGTGGAAAACATCGCTTCGATCACCTCGGTAAAGTCGTGGGCCGACATGGTTGACGAGGAAGAGGACAACAGTAGCTGGGAGACAGCCACTTCCAAGAGCATGAAAAAGAAGAACAAAGCATTTAACAGAGTCAGAGACAGTTCAACCCGGGGATGCAGGGTCAGCAAAATTCCAATCCGATATAGATGAATATCCTCTATTGGAATTGCAGGGGAATCCAAAACTGTGCTACACAGCGGCATCTCCAAAACCTCTGTCGAGTGCATAAACCGGATGTGCTATGCATCTCTGAGCCAATGGTGGCTTTAGACGATATCAGCTCCTCTTTTTGGGATCGGCTTGGAATGCAATTCATTGCTTCTACCTAGAAGGATTTGCCATCTATGTGGGTCTTTGTATCAATTAAGCATTTCTCATCTGTTACAGTTTGTTTTTTGCATGAACAGTTTGTTCTTTTGAATTGGACAGTCATGGGCTGCCCCAATTTCATCTGTCTGGTTTACGGTAGTGTCTGGGCCAATCGAAGGTTAGCTATGTATAATCAAATTCGGGAGCTGAGATCGCAATTTGCAGGGTGTTGGGTTGCTCTAGGTGACTTCAATGCAGTTTTGGGCTCGCATGAGAAAACGGGTAGAGTTCCTGCTAACAGACCTTGCAAGGATTTCCGTGAGTTTATTGAGGATTGCAACCTCGTTGATGAGCTTGCGCAAGGGCTTCTGTATACCTGGACAAACGGTAGGTTTTGTTCCACATGGGTTGAGAGTAGATTGGACAGAGCGCTCCCTTCGTCGGATTTCCATGAGTTCTGGAATAGTTACAGCAGCACGGTCCTAGTCCGGCATCAGTCAGATCATAGTCCGATTGTTTTCAGTTGCTCAAATCAGGCCGGTTGTTACCCGCAGTTCAGATTTCAAACAATGTGGACTGATCACCCCAGCCTGAGAGGGACAATCAGAGACTTTTGGCAAGGTACACATATCAGACTTCCACCTATGCAGGCTCTTTGCAATAAACTTAGGCTCCTCCGCCCTATTCTATGAAAGTGGAACAGAGAAGTGTTTTGCAACATCGATAATAACATTGCTGTGGCTAACGCTGAGCTTATGAGTGTTCAGACTGAGATCTCATCGGACGGGTTGACGAATGACCGGCATCTCCGAGAAATGCAAGAGCATGAAAAGCTCAATATTGAAATGAAAATAAAGGAGACTTACCTGCGGGAAAAGAGCAGAGTTCGCTGGCTACAGGATGGAGATAGAAATAGCGAGTTCTTTCACCGCACTGCTGTTGTCCGTTCTGCGACTCAGGGTATCAGAGCCTTACTCGTGGATGGACAGATTACAACTGACCCAACAAGGATTAATGAGCATGTTACTGGTTATTTCTCTGACTTGTTCAAAAATGAAAATACGGCTCTGACAGCTTGTCCAGATCGGAAGGAGGTCAGGGAGATGGTTTTCTTAATGGATGGAAGCAGTGCGCCGGGGCCGGATGGTTTTACAGTGGCCTTCTTCCAGTCTTTCTGGGACATTATAGGTGAAGATGTCTTTGCGGCAGTCCACAGCTTCTTCACCTCTGGCACGGTTTTGCCCGGGATAAACTCAAGCTTAATGGTCCTCATCCTAAAAGTGGAAAACGCAGCCTCAATTAATCAGTTTCGCCCAATTGCCATGAGCAACTTCTGTTACAAAGTCATTGCCAAGATCCTTGCGGATAGGCTGTCTTCTGTGGCTTCCCGTATCATCTCCGACAATTAGTTTGGGTTCATACCGGGTCGAAGCATACATCAATGCATTTCAATAGCCTCTGAAGGAACCAATATGCTGAACAAACGATGTTTTGGTGGGAACATGGCAGTTAAAATTGATATCAGAAAGGCTTTTGACACGCTGGACTGGAATTTCATACTCGAAGTTCTGGAATCCTTTGGATTCTCATTGCAATTCCGAGATTGGATCCTCAACGTTCTCTCCTCGGCTCGTATCTCCATTTTAACGAGCTCTGGGGCAACTGGCTATTTTCAATGCTCAAGGGGCGTCAGACAAGGAGAAGTCACACGGCTCTCCTTGGTAAGCTTGCTTGGGGTATCATACAGGAGAAGTCACTTTGCTTCAACCTCCTTCGGGGTCGGTTTATAAGCTCTGCTGGCTTGCCTAGAGTAGTGGTGAACTCGTCAATCTGGGGATCTGTTCGTCGGATTCATAGCCTGCTGTTAGAGCACAGTACTTGGTGGATTGGCAGCAGCTTGATATGGGTATTTTACACCTATCTTTTAGCGTGATTTACGGGTTGATTTTGGATAAAATAAATAAGTTTAATTACAAAAATAAAGTGTTTTGATAAAATAAAGAAATAAAAATAAATCTCGTACTTTCAGTTAATTTTCCGTGCTTTTGATTAGTTTAGAAAATAAAAACGTCAAGCTAACTCGGCTCGCAAGATTTGTATTTCAGGTACGAGCTAGGAGCAAAAATCCACTCAAATACGCGGGGCATATCGTCCTTTACGCGGGGCGTGAAACATGTTGTCAGCAATAATTGCCTTATCCGCAGGCACCATGTGGAATTGACTCAGCATACGCGGGGCGTATGCCGCCCTACGCGGGGCGTATGACACATGTCGGAAATGATTGGCCTAATCCTGAAAGTCAGACTGCACTGTCTCCCTGAGTCAACTCTTCGTACGCGGGGCGTATAACCATACACGCGAGGCGTACCAGGCGATTCTTCAATGATAAAACTCAGAGACTCTTTTACGCGGGGCGTACTTCAGCTACGCACGGTGTAAAAGTTCAAATTCAAGCAATAAAACTCCAGAGACTCAAACACGCGGGGCGTACCTTAGCTACGCAGGGCGTGCTTGAGACAACAAGACACGGAATTAGTCCACATGCAGGAGATTTCTGACGAAATGGGCATTTACGCGGGGCGTAGACCAACTTACGCGGGGCGTATCATGGGATTTCTGCACCAAATAATGTTGCTCCATACTTGTACTTTGTGAAATTATAACATTGCCCTTGCTTGATGTCTATAAATAGGAAGCTCTTGAACTTCATTTGTACCAACCAAGAAACAATCACACACTAGAGAGCAAACTATACTTGTTTTGATTATTGTTGTATTATAGATTCAGTTTTTGTAGCTAAACTCTCCACCTCGAGAGCTTGTTCGGTTGTTCCGGCATTTCATCGAAGCTCCGCTCCACCATTCGCCACCAAGCTCGAGAGTTCCACCTCCACGACCTAGGAGACGGCTTTGAGTCCGGTTAGCTAGTTTCAAGGGGGGATTCTCCCCTTTTACATGCTAATTAGCTTGTACTCTTCCTATATACTAGGCTTGGTTGTATTCCATTTATATACATTTCAGATTTATAATTTCATGATTTATAATCTCTATTTCCCTTTACGTGTTAGTGTTTGCTACTTGTTTTGATATTGATAATTGATTATTGTGTAGGAGAACGCGATTTCCGACGCCATTCGGGCTATCCTTAGGGAGTTATATAGGTGTTGCCCTACCGAAAGTGACAAACCGGAAACCGTAGGAATTGACAAGCCACGGAACTTACGGGCCCTAGTTTCTAATTCCCCCGCATTAGACACGCCTTGACTAGGAATCACGTAGTCTAAGTGCTTCACGGGTCGGTCCTAATACACTTAGTCATCTTTGCAAGAGTAAACTATTATCCGTATATATTTAGAGTCATTATTTATCATGGTTATAACTTATCGATATTCATCCCACTTCATAGGGTTTTAGCTACACAAATCTGAGTCGCCAATAGTTAGGGATAGTGTGTAGTTGTGTCTTACTTTACCCCAAAGTAATCGCCGCTTAAATAACATATGAAACCGAGTCATCTAATACTTGTAATTATAAATTCCGTGGATTCGATACCCGGTCTTAACCGGATTATTACTTGATACGACGGGGTACACTTGCCCCTAAGTAGTCGTAGCGTCTAGTAGAGTTAAGAGTAATTTATAAAGATCACATCCATAGGTATAGAGTCCGCACTCATAATATATATACTTCGTCCTTAGGAAACCACTACAGTAGGCGTCGCGCTATCAAGTTTTTGGCACCGTTGTCGGGGATTTATAATCTCCTACAATATTAGACAAAAACGTTTCATTGTTAGTTTAAGCATTCTTTTTGTATAAATTGTTTATATATACTTTTACTAACATTATTCTTTCTTGTTGATAATTCTTTTATACTTGTTTTACTTTATGCACACCCGATCGAAAAGTGATTCTCGTATTCCTATTGATCTCGAAATTGAACGTACTCTTTGTAGGATTCGAAAAGAGAGAATGGCAAACCCCAACGCCGAGGTCAACCAACCCGACGGAAACCAAAGGCCACACGTGAACAACATCCGCGGGGGCAATGATACGCGTTCGATGATGGAGATCCTTGCTCCGCATCGCCCCCAGAATCGTAATGGCATTGTCGCTCCCACGATCCCGGCCAACACATACGAGATCAAGACCGGTATGATCCAACTGATACAACAATGTGGTCAATTCGGAGGGGAACTCCATGAGAACCCCAACGAACATTTGGATAAATTTCTTATGTGTGCCGATACCTCTCGGCAAAATGGTGTTCCCGTTGAGGATGTGAGACTGAAATTATTTCCTTTTTCATTGATAGGACAGGCATTGGAATGGCTACACTCATTGGAGGCGGGATCCATCACGTCATGGGAGGAGCTCGAAAAGGAGTTCCTTTCCTACTATTTCCCGCCATCCAAAACAGTCAAGTTACGGACCGATATCACGTCCTTCAGGCAATTGGAATGCGAGGCCCTTCATGCAGCTTGGGCTAGGTTCCGGAAGTTGCTCCGAAACTGCCTCCACCATGACATCCCGAAGCACGACTTGGTAAGCACTTTTTACCACAGATTAACCCCCACTAACCGTGCGACTGTTGATTCCGCTGCAGGTGGGGATCTATTTCGGAAGTCAGCTAGTGAGGCCTACGATCTTATTCATGAGCTCGCAAGGAAAAGTGTGCAACGGCAAGAGGATCGGCTTGCCGGCCCGTCGCGACACCAGACGTTCGCTGTGGAGAAAGAGGCTCCAAAAAGCTCCATAGCAGAAATGAACAAGAAACTTGACTCGTTGATCGCCCAATTGAGCCTCAATAAAAGTGTGCAGGTCCTGATGTGCACTCACTGTGGTGGAGACCATGATGCGTTTAATTGCCAAACCGGTAGCCCTTTTGCCGGCGATGCCAAAAACGTAAGTTATATAGGAGGCAACCAAAGGTATAATTCTCATCCGAACTCCTATTCTCACCACAATAATAATAATAATAATAACGGCGGATGGAGGCCTCGGTACCAACACCCGAACTTATCATATGGCAATAATAATAACGTGTTGAGGCCCCCATCCGGCTTTGAGCAGGAATTTCGGGAAAACGGGCTCGGGCAATCACAAGCCGCGTCCGGTAATCGGAACGCTCCACCTTCCAACAATGTACACGACCAATCGGTCACGTCTTTGTTGAAGGACATATTAACCCATCTTTCCGATAGCGAAGTGTTTTGCAGGGATCTTAGCCGCCAGGTGGCCCACCTAAACCGTCAACAATAAGAAAGGCCACTAGGAACCCTCCCGGCGAACACTGAACAAAACCCGCGGGGTAAGAATCGGGAATCCGGACAGGTGATAACGCTCCTCAACAATAGGAGTTCGGACTCGTCAAGTTCCAACCCGGACATCTTGCCCTAAGCCGCGGCATGAGAAAGTCGAGCTACTTCGACTATAAACGTATCATTGGTTTGAATTACTCGAACCCTCTTGTTTATATGTATTATAAATTTTTATTCTCTTCTCTTTTCTTTATTTTTCTTCCTTTTTGAGTTATTGTTTTACATTTTATTTTCGCTTGTGTTTTAATTTTTGCTTTCATTTTTATTTTTAGCATAGTTTCTATTACTTTTAAAACCAAAAGAAAAACAAATCCCACATTAATCCAAAAATTTTTAAGGTACGCGGGACGTATAACCCCATACGCCCCGCGTATCTTACAATTAATCCCAAATAAATGCCACATAGAGAACACGCGGGACATACCCTAGGGTACGCCGCGCGTATCCTCAGGGAGTTGTGAATCACAACTCCCCATGGCAGCTTTTCCTTCCTAGCCTCCCATCATTTCTCTTCCCCAAAAATCTTTCCCACTTCTCCACTCCACCTCTTCTTCCATCCAATCAACTTCCATCCTTTCAAATTCAAATCCTCAACCTCCCTCCACAATAAATTTACATTAACTACCATCTTAATTTCAAAATTAAAACACCCAAAAACATTAATTAAACATAAAAACCATAAAAAAAACATTAACACCTCATTAATAACATCATAAATCAAAACTCAAAAAAAAAAATTCAAAATACATCTAAAACCGAAAAAAGATTTTTCACCTTCCGTTTTACGCGCGGCATACTCCCCCGTACGCCCCGCGTCCCTGCCTTTTTCTTCCATCAAAAAGGGCAGGAGGTGCACTACGCGTGGCGTACCCCCACGTATCGCACCCCTATTGTGCAATTAAGCGCTCAAAGGTGGGATACGCGTGGCGTGGCCGCTTCACGCCGCGCGTACCCCTCCTGGGGATCCGAGTTTTGCTTGCATCCCCACTTCCTTCCTATAAATATCCTTCCTTTTTCCTTCTTTTTCTCCACTCATTAACCCAACTCTTCCCCAACACTCATCTCCCACTCTTTCTACTTCTCCTCCATTCCTCACTATTGCCATGGCACGAAAAAGAATCGCCGGGTCCGATGACTATCACATCTCCAACCTCCGCCCATCTCTCATCCGTGACCCTATCCTCAAACTTCTCCACCGTTTCATCTCATTTTACTTCTCGGGGAAGTCCGAGGCCTCTAAGGTCAACAAACACGAACTGTTGGCCCTCTACTGTTGTGTCAATGGGCTCACCTATGACCTCGCCTATCACGTGACTGCTCACCTCCACTCACGCCCATCCGGAAGCGGGCCAAGCTCAGTTTTGGCCACCTCGTCACCATTTTCGCCCTCACCGCTCTCGGTGAAGCTGCCCTCGAGCGCCTCCCGCGCCTTGTGCCTCGGCCATTGGACAAAAACGCTTTTAAATCCTTAAAGAATCCAACTTCCGGCCCGAGCGAGACTTCGAGGGCGGCTCACTCCAATGAGGAAGGGGACTCGGATTCAAGCATGGATCTCAACTTTAGCCCCCCGCCTCTCCACGACTTCAACGCTCTTTATGCTCGTTTGGATATCTTGGAGGATAACCAACGTCATGATCGGGCCCATTTCGACTCCCGCTTCGATGCCCTCGAGGCTCAAAGGCTAGCGGATAGGGCTAACTTTGACGCCTTCACCAACGCCTTCTACACCCACTTCAACATCCATGACAATCCGCCTCCACCACAACCATAGTTTCCATTTTTCTTTCTCTTTTATGTTTTCTTTATGTATTTTCTTTTGTTATTTCCTATCTTATTTTTATGTTTTTAATGTACGATGTTGTTTCTAATTAAAAACGTTAAGTTCCATTTGTGTTTTGTGCTTTCGTTATTTTCGTTTTTATTGTTTAGAATAACACCACGCAGGGCGTACCCCATGGTACGCCCTGCGTACCGCCCATTTTTATGCTTAAAAAAGTCCAGAAACTCAAAAACGCGGGGCGCCCTGTTCCTGCGCCCCGCGTATTTGAGTCTCTGACTCCAAAAGCAATAAAAATGCCGCCCTACGCGGGGCGCCCCCCTGGGCACGCCTCGCGTAGGGCCCCTGACCACTAAGGGTCTTCTTTTCCTTCCTTACTTTATTTTTGTTTTTGTTTTAACTTCTTTTTGCGACGCCCTTGGAATAGGCGTCATTTTAAATAACGCGGAGGGTCATGCAACCCCGCACTTAACGTTTGTTTTGCACTAACAAAAATAAAAATAAAAATAAAATAAATACAAAAATAATTAAACTACTTTATTGAATCTTTCAAATTTTTCCAACACGCTATCCCTCCTTCGGAAATTAATTAAAGTTTCGTTATTTGTCATCAAAAAAATAAAAGCGTCGGAACATAAAGGAATGATTCAATTAAGAGATTTTAGTCTTGGTTTTGAAATTAGGGAATTTGTGCAAAGCTTAGGTTAGTACTAAACTAAGGCATTGAGTCTTAACCCAAATGTTATCTCCATAATGAACTTTGAAAAAGCAATAAAAACGGGATAGTTGAGAATTTAGCGAAGACTTGATAGTACACAATTTATACCCGAATCTTTGTGAGGTATTTTTGAGCCTAAAAGAGTTCGTACGAGAACTCTAATTATTTCACAATTTTTCGAGAGCTTTGACTTCACTCGACTCATACAATTTGCATCCAATACCGGGTTAAGTACACTTATTTTTGGTAAAAAGGTAATAGATGATAAACCGAACCCACTTAGGCTAATTTTTCTTAGTTTATTTTTCTCATTTTCACTAAACATTAGGAAACCCCTTCGAGCCTATTAACCAACTTTTTTGTTAATACCCTTTTTAACATTTAACCCTTTTTCCTCTTGTTCGAATACCGACAAAATCAATTTGCACCCAAATCACTTGGAAAAAGTCACGGCCTTAACAAACGAGCACCATAAGCCTTCAAAATATTGTTTTTATGCCTCTATCAAAACAAAGGATACAATAAAAACAAAAAGGCATTCTCAAGCTCCACCCGAGCAATTTTGAAGTATATTTTGTAAAAATCGCCTAGGCCGAAATAAATAAAAACACGGTGCAATCACAAAACGGTATTTTGGAACTTGAGTCTCTTTAAACTAACCACTAAAAAGCCACCCACATTACAACCCCCCTCCGGGTTCATTTTTAATGTTGCCTAACCATGTTATAGGAGGAAAAACCCGGATGAAAATGCAAATTCAACATGATCTTAAGTAAGTGCAAAGAAGAGTGCGAAAACACCGACCCACCAAAAATTGAGCGTAAGAGTGAAATTCCTTGGTGAGGTACTACCGAGTTCTCAAAAGATAATCAACCCCGTTAATATTGCCTATTAATCTTGATCATGGAGGTTTCAAACAAGTTTCATACTCAATTGTTTGCGTAGGTACTTATCGAAACCTTTGCATAAAACCATAACTTTGAAATCACGCACTTGGCAAAACCAACCTTCGGTTTGTTTCGTAATTTTCTCAATCCCTTGTCTTTCGATTTCTTTTACTTGAGGACAAGTAAAACTTTAAAGTCCGAGGAGGTTTGATAGGGGTATTTTACCCCTATCTTTTAGCGTGATTTACGGGTTGATTTTGGATAAAATAAATAAGTTTAATTACAAACATAAAGTGTTTTGATAAAATAAAGAAATAAAAATAAATCTCGTACTTTCAGTTAATTTTCCGTGCTTTTGATTAGTTTAGGAAATAAAAACGTCAAGCTAACTCGGCTCGCAAGATTTGTATTTCAGGTACGAGCTAGGAGCAAAAATCCACTCAAATACGTGGGGCGTATCATCCTTTACGCGGGGCGTGAAACATGTTGTCAGCAATAATTGCCTTATCCGCAGGCACCATGTGGAATTGACTCAGCATACGCGGGGCGTATGCCACCCTACGCGGGGCGTATGACACATGTCGGAAATGATTGGCCTAATCCTGAAAGTCAGACTGCACTGTCTCCCTGAGTCAACTCTTCGTACGCGGGGCGTATAACCATACATGCGAGGCGTACCAGGCGATTCTTCAATGATAAAACTCAAAGACTCTTTTACGCGGGGCGTACTTCAACTACGCACGGCGTAAAAGTTCCAATTCAAGCAATAAAACTCCAGAGACTCAAACACGCGGGGCATACCTTAGCTACGCAGGGCGTGCTTGAGACAACAAGACACGGAATTAGTCCACATGTAGGAGATTTCTGACGGAATAGGCATTTACGCGGGGCGTATCATGGGATTTCTGCACCAAATAATGTTGCTCCATACTTGTACTTTGTGAAATTACAACATTGACCTTGCTTGATGTCTATAAATAAGAAGCTCTTGAACTTCATTTGTACCAACCAAGAAACAATCACACACTAGAGAGCAAACTATACTTGTTTTGATTATTGTTGTATTATAGATTCAGTTTTTGTAGCTAAACTCTCCACCTCGAGAGTTTGTTCGGTTGTTCCGGCATTTCATCGAAGCTCCGCTCCACCATTTGTCACCAAGCTCGAGAGTTCCACCTCCACGACCTAGGAGACGGCTTTGAGTCCGGTTAGCTAGTTTCAAGGGCGGATTCTCCCCTTTTACATGCTAATTAGCTTGTACTCTTCCTATGTACTAGGCTTGGTTGTATTCCATTTATATACATTTCATATTTATAATTTTATGATTTATAATCTCTATTTCCCTTTACGTGTTAGTGTTTGCTACTTGTTTTGATATTGATAATTGATTATTGTGTAGGAGAACGCGATTTCCGACGGCATTCGGGCTATCCTTAGGGAGTTATATAGGTGTTGCCCTACCGGAAGTGACAAACCGGAAACCGTAGGAATTGACAAGCCACGGAACTTATGGGCCCTAGTTTCTAATTCCCCCGCATTAGACACGCCTTGACTAGGAATCACGTAGTCTAAGTGCTTCACGGGTCGGTCCTACTACACGTAGTCATCTTTGCAAGAGTAAACTATTATCCGTATACATTTAGAGTCGTTATTTATCGTGGTTATAACTTATCGATATTCATCCCACTTCATAGGGTTTTAGCTACACAAATCTGAGTCGCCAATAGTTAGGGATAGTGTGTAGTTGTGTCTTACTTTACCCCAAAGTAATCGCCGCTTAAATAACATACGAAACCGAGTCGTCTAATACTTGTAATTATAAATCCCATGGATTCGATACCCGGTCTTAACCGGATTATTACTTGATACGATGGGGTACACTTGCCCCTAAGTAGTCGTAGCATCTAGTAGAGTTAAAAGCAATTTATAAAGATCACATCCATAGATATAGAGTCCGCACTCATAATATATATACTTCGTCCTTAGGAAACCACTACACTAGGAGTCGCGCTATCACATCTCAAATCTGAGCTTTTCGAACGGACAATGGATCTCGCCTACTGTCGCAGATCAAGTGGGTTTAAGTGCAGTTGCTAAACGGAAATGCAAGTCGAGGGGTAAGTGACTTTCTCTCTAATAATGGCTGGCGGGATTTGCCTCCGTTGCATACTGATATCCTGACCCATGTCCTTAATGTCAGAACGAACACAGACCTTGCAGACACTTGCATCTGGATGCCTTCTGTAACTGGTATCCTCTCTGCTAAGCTCTTTTACGTCTGGCTAAGACCACCGGAAATAAGCCAAAGATGGTGCACCTTTATCTGGCAGCGAACCATCCCACCATCCTGTTCTATGGTTTGTTGGCGTGAATACCTTGGTAAGCTTCCTACTCATGATAGGCTGCGTCACAGGGGTATTCACATAGTATCAAAATGTGTTCTGTGCAGTAACTCTCAGGAAACAGCCGATCACTTGTTTATTAACTGTCAGTTCTCGCAGCAGATTTGGGGAGGGATCACCAAACTCTTTGGCAGGCGGATTAGCACTAATGTTTCACTGGCTGCTCTGCTTGATGAAGCTGCTAAGCAATGTTTTAGCCCTTAAATGGCCACGCTATGGGCTGCGGCAATCGTTAGCGCTGTATGGTTGATTTGGAACTTAAGAAATCGTGCAATATTTGAAGACGACCCCCCAAACATATACCTTGCGCTCCGTCGTCTCTGGGATTATATCCGGGAATCGGATAAACTCGCTACGGGGGGCATGTGGAATTCTGTTTCTGAGCTTCATGTCATTCAGGAACTCGGCATTCAACGACGAATGCATAAAGCCCCAAGGATCATCCCGATCTGTTGGCAATCTCCACCGCCGGGTTGGGTCAAACTGAATACGGATGCCTCGGTTTCGGGCAGCCCTGGCTCTGCTGGCGGAGGGGGTATATTGCGATCTCAGTTTGGTTTTGAGGGAGCGTTTGCTGTCCATTTTGAGGATTGTCTGCCCTATGCAGCAGAATTAAACGCAGCAATTTACGGTATTGATAAGGCCTGCAACCTTGGTTGGACAAAGCTCTGGCTCGAGAGCGACTCTACATTTGTGGTCAATCTCTTTCGTAGTACAAAGGGTCTAGTCCCATGGAGGATTCAGACGCAGTGGCTTCAGTGCCTTCGGCAAATTGAGTCGCTAACTTTCGTGGTTTCACATATTTACAGAGAGGGAAATCAGGTTGCAGACCTCCTCGCAAACTTCGCTCGAACTAGCACCGGAGAAAACTGGTGGGATATGATTCCGGATTTCTGTAATTCGGCCTACCTTTGTAATTTAAGCAAAAGATATGTTTATCGTTTTGCTTAGCTTCTTACCTTCCGTTCTTCCAACACTCTTGTAATTTTTTGGTTTCTTTTTAATAATATTGGTTTGGGTTTGCGGCTCGGGGTGCCAACATAGTTGGGATGTCGACCCTCTCTCATGCACCAGGCTTTTAATCAAAAAAAAATCAATGGGTTTCGGAAAGAAATAGGTCCTCCTATATAATTTTATCACTATTTATATTAAAAAAAATTAAATTTCATATATATAGAAAGGCTAAAAAAAAAATTTGGGCCCCTTCCGACCCTAGGCCGGCGCACCCCAAGCCAATAACGAGGGTCGGCCCTGCAAAGTTCAATTATCACAATGTTCATCTTTAATTCAGAGGTCACAATGAAAACAAGTAAAAAGTTAAAAGATCATGGGTGTAAATTACCTAAAAATATCATCCTTATACAATTTTTATTCTGAATATTAAAACAAAATTATTCGGAATATTTACAAAATTTACCCAAAGATTATTAAAAATATATGTTTTATTCTTATTGTAAAAGAGCTCAATTGTATTCAACTCATTTTTATGTTTACATTAGAAGGTTTAGTTAAATTTTGTGCTTTTAACACTAGTACATAAATGCTTACTTGTGTCGCACTTTTTCATGTTGTTGTGTCGCACAGGGGTGCGACACAAGAACTTTGCATCGCTCTTGAGAGCGACACAAGCTACTCATTTGTTGTGTCGCACTTGTCAAGCGCGCGATACAATAGAGCGATAACTCTTATGACGCGCTTCTAGAGTGCGAGACACAACATATGATAATTCTTGTGACGCGCCCCAAAGGTGCGTGACACAAACTCCCTGATTAATCTGGTACACTTTCTATCGCTCCTTCCTCACGCGCGACGCAAAATATTGATATTTTTAAAAAATATATATATATATTTTGGAGTGAATGGAGCCCTAATATTGAACTATAATCAAGCATAAATATTACCACAATAATCTGACGTAATTATAGGCAAAGGTTTATTGTTGAAATAGGGAAACTGTAATGAATATTGAACCAACTAATAAATTAATAGCAGTGCACAATATAATGATCTTTTTTTTTCAAGGACATAGCAAAATAAAAACCCTTCATCGAAAATCAAATAAGTAGACAAGCACATGAAGTAACTAGAGATTAACTAGGGACATACCAAGAGAAGATTGCCAATGTTTTCCTTTGAATTCATCCAAGGTTGAAATGCAAATGGTTTTGTTAATTGTACAAACTTTGGTGGAAGCGTGCTCAAAGAGTCTGAAGCACAAAATAAAAAGTTCCAACTCAATACAAGAGACTGATAGACTGATACAGAGATATGTACAAAGTAATAACGATAAAAGAAAGTGACATTTTCTAAAAGAAGAGTATAATTGAGCTAGGATGCCTACTATGGTGAGACTTTGCCCCAGTGGCAAGCTTAGAAGCTATTAGAATATTGTGTGCTTATGCCAGTTTCATGAACTTGAAATTATTTCAAATGAATGTTAAAAGTGCATTTTTAAATGGAGTTATAAATGAGGAGGTGTATGTTAATCAACCTCCAGGGTTTATGGATCCAAAGTTCCCAAACCATGTTTATAAACTCTAGAAGGCTCTGTATGGTTTGAAACAAGTACCACATGCTTGGTATGGACGCTTAACAAGCTTCCAACTGACTAGAAATTATGTCAGAGGAAAAGCTGATACAACTTTATTTATAAAGAAAAAGGGTAAGGATACCCTACTGGCACAATTATACATTGATGATATTATATTCGGTGCTACTAAAGAGTCTCTTTGCAAGGAATTTAGTAAACAGATGCAAACTGAGTTTGAGATGTCCATGACGGGAGAACTCAACTTCTTTCTTGGAATCCAAATCAAGCAAGGAAAGAATGGAATCTTCATTAGCCAAACAAAATATGCAAAAGAGATATTGAAGAAATATGGCATGGAGAATTTTAAGTCAATATCAACCCCTATGGGTACTGACATTGTCCTCTCAGCTGATGAATATGGTAATTCAGTAGACAACAAGTTGTATAGAGGTATGATTGTCTCTCTACTCTATCTTATGGCAAGTAGGCCAGATATTCAGTTCTCAGTGTGCTATTGTGCTAGATATCAAAATAACCCTAAGGAATCTCATTACATAACTGTAAAAAGAATCCTTAGATATTTGCAAGGCTCAGTGAATGCAGGTCTATGGTATCCCAACACTTCTGAGTTCACACTCCTTGGATACACTGATGTTGTCTATGGACGAGGCAAGCTGGAATGAAAGAGTACCTCAAGAGCATGTCACTTTCTTAGGAACAGTCTTGTGTCTTGGTTCAGCAAAAAGTAGTCATCAGTAGCCCTGTCAACTACTGAAGCTGAGTACATTGATACTGGAAGCTGTGTTGCTCAAGTCCTCTGGATTAAACAGCAGTTGGATGATTATGAAGTAAAGACAAAAACCATTGAGGTCAAATGTGACAACAAGAGCGCTATTGACCTATCCAAAAATCCAATTCTACACAACAAGATGAAGCATGTCAGCATAAGACATCACTTCATTAGACATCATGTACTCAAGGGTGAGATCAAGCGGACCTACGTTCTAACTGATGAGCAGCTCACAGACATATTCACAAAGCCAATGGCTCGTGAGCAATTCTGCGCGCTGAGAGAAGCAATAGGTATGTTTAATCCTCTCCAATAACTCTGAGTATAAACTGTTCTGAGTGATAAACTGACTTGCATGCTCTGAGTTGATACTGAGTAGATAACATATCTTCTAAGGCTAGCACGTGTATCTAGGTAGTGACTAGGATGACGTAATAATCATCATTAAGGAACCATGCACCGTAATTAGCATTAATGTCAGAGTTAATGACTTTGAGTGGTTGAAATTCTGACCATTGGGTCTCTGACCCCTCACCTCTCTCATCCTCGGCTATAAATAGAGAAGAAATCTCTCTCATTTCTCCTTATGCTTGAATACTCGCAATCTCTCTATCTCTCTCAATTTCTATCTTTCTTCTGTAATCTGTTCTTCTCAAACCGCAAGAACACCAAAAACACTATGTCTTCTCAAAATGACCTAACCTCATCCAGTGGCTCTGAGAAGTATGAGGACAGAGCCTTTGATGTCAATCCCCCCCATTCGAGGAAGAACAACTTGACTACGAAGACTCACTTGAACATTAGTCGAACCCCGGACAAGACGAACAACCCATGACTGAAACCCATAACCTTTAACAACCTGATACTCAGAAAATTGAAAATGTTGAGGCTGAGCTTCAAACTAAACAAGCTCAGAACACCACTAAGCACCTTGCTGAGTCATCTCAGGCAAAAACCCAAAAAGGCTGGAAAAACACCCAAACCACGAACTTTCTTTACTATGTATGAGGTACTGGAGAAAGTTGAAAATCCACAAATCCACATCTCTAGATACTTCTCCCCTGAGTTCATTAAGTCAGTTGAGGCCTTCTGCAAAGCTGACCTAAAATGGGGAACCCTCTTTGGTCTCCCCGGAATCACTTACCCAGGACTTGTAAAGGAGTTTTACAAGAATATGAAGGTTGCTGACGACAACTGTGACCACTTGGTCAGTTCTGTCAAGGGCACTGAGCTCACCATCACGCCCAAATATTTATCTAACCTACTTAAGCTAAAAGAAGAATGAACTGAGCTCCAAAAAGTTGGCGATAAAAAAGATGATGACGATGATAAGGAGTACTGCAAGCCCAATGGCTTTACTGGTGAAGTCTCCACCACTTCCCTTTCCCAACCTCATAGGCAAGCCCATTATATGATGACCAACTTCCTCTTTCCAAAACTCAACTCAACCACATCTGCATCCAATTTCCAGCAGTGCATAATCTGGCACATGTTTGAGAAAAAGCCGCTGAATATGTCGGTCTTCTTGGTCGATGCGTTCCAATGCAGTACGATGAAACTCAAACTAGGCTCACTCATTACAGCCATTCTCAAGCCCCACAAGATAGATCATGAAGGTGAGAAAGATGGGGAAGGCACGGAGATCACTGTTGTGTCTCTAGACTCTTGCACACAATAGAATGCAAGTACCGAAAGGAAAGAAGGACGAAGGCACTGAAGCTGCCAAGCCCGGTAAGGGAAAGAAAAGAAACGCTGATGAGCCTAAATCTCCTGAGCCCAAGTCCCCCAAGGATGTAAATAAGAAGGTCAGAGTCTCTAAACCTGACTTTGAGCCTACTCCTGCTGAGACGCATCAGAAATGGCCCTCTACTGAGGATTTAGAGGATAAGCAGCCTCTAAAGAAAAAACAAATACAAGGGTCAAGCCACTGACACCTCAGCTGCTGGCTATTGCGATACCTGAGGACTCTCACTTCCTCAAATAACAAGGGATGGCTACTGAGGTCACTCATGTTTCTACCTCTGCTCCGGGTTAACAACCACCTGCTATGTACTCCGTTCCGTTCACAACTGACCCATCCACTAACTAGCAGGATGAACCACTTCACACTGAGGAGGAACCTGCTCAGACAAACCAAACTCCTCCTTTACCACCAATATCCTATCCCCACTTCCTCTCCTAAACACAAACACCATTGCTCAAGCCGAGAGAAAAAGTACAAAAAGAAGAGCAATCAACCAAAGGTTCACTTTGTTGATGAGGCAACAATGTTGATACCACTCCTCTTGACCATCAGAAATCAATATCACATTCCCACTCTTCCATACTGCCATTCCACTAACTGAGCCCGCAACTCAGGAAAATCAAGCCTCTGTTCCTGATCCAAAGCAACAAGCCTTATCTGAACCCAACTTGGACCCCAATGAGTCCTCTGCTGCTGCTCCCAACTGCTCAACCATTGAGCAAACACACACTGAGCAGTTTTAATAAGTGTATGATTTTAGGGGTTCAAAAAAAAAGTGTATGATTTTAGTAAAAAAAAACTTTTAATAAAAATAGTAAAATACTCTAATTAAGCGTATGATTTTAGTAGTTTTAATAAGTGTCACATTCCTTATTAATGATCAAAACTAAAATTTTGTGCATATAAAAAAAAATTTAAAGTTTTATGCTACTATATATTATTAATTGGAAAAAAAAGCAAGCTTTTATGCTAATCTTCGAATCAGACCCACATGAAATATAAGTTGATTAGTATATCCAATAAATTGAGTTCATCATTGTATGTATTGAGGAAAAAAAAATTAATATCCCCTTAGTTGTGATTCTTATTTACAAACTGCATCCTTTATGTGATACAAATTCTAAAACCAAATCCCATTGTAGGTATAATTTGAAAAAATTCTACTCTTTACTTTCTTTTCTTGTTCTCATTTTGTGTTTATTAATCAACATGAGTATTATATTATTTTTTTCCAAGATAGCGTGGATGACTTACATTTTGTAAAGTTATGGTATAATACATCAGTTGCTTCCTGAATTTGTTCAAAAACCTTTATTGCCTCCAACAGTTACATAGTCTCTCATTAGGCTCATGAACTTACTTAAAGTGTAATGATTAAGTCCCTAAATCTTATAAAAAAAGTCATAAAGGTGTAAAAAAATAGAAAGTTAATTTGTTTTAAAGATATAGAATCGCGAATCATACCTTTATTTTTTAAGTTTTTTCTTTTTTTATAGATTTAAACAAATTGAAATGTATATCACTTTAAACAAGCTCAGAGGCTAATGAATCACTATAAGCGAGTTTATGAGACCAATATGTGATTTTAACCAAATCTAGGTGACAAATAGGTTACTTTAAGCAAGTTGAGGGAGTTAACAAAACACTTAATAAGTTTAGGGGGGCCAATCAACATTTTGAGATAAGTTCAGAAGCTATTAATGTATTTTAATTTTTTATAAAACAATTAATTGAATTTTAATAGGTTAGAATGGAATACAATTTTAAAACTGAAAAATTTGGACAGTTATAATGTAATAAATTTTGGAATGCATTTTTCTTAAAAATGGTAAGATGTATATTTGACTATCAGTTTTGAAAATTCAATGAAATTAAATTTAATCGGTTATAATGTAAATAAATTCGAAACTGAAAATTCAATGAAATTGAGTGTTACGGTTGAAAAGATTGATTTTTCAGCTATAAAAGGGAAACAAAGGATGTCTAACCCAACACATAAAACTCTCTCTTTTAAAGTAAAAAGGAAAACATAAAGAGAAAAGTAGGTAATCAAATATCTTTTATTTCAAAGTTAATTTTGTTCTATTAGTTGAATTTTCATTCATTACAAACCATTTTATATTAAATCTTTAGGCCATCAATCTCACCCATTTGAAGTGCTTGACAAACACCGAACGAAGATCAGTCTAAATGTGGAAACATTTCAAAGGTGCCTCCATGGTGATGGAGGACCTCCAAGATTATCTTATGATTAAAGCTATGTCTGCAAAAAGCAAACTAGCTTTTAGAAAGTGTTCCGGACTATGCGACATAGACATAGCGATGGAGTTTGTTACTCAACCAAATCAAGTGAGTTGTCTGAGTTAATTTCAAATAAATGTTACGTGGTTTCACATTTTTTTAGATCGGTATATGGGGTTGGTAAATTTTTTATTTTTTCAAACTTGACCAATATCGATCTCAAGATGAATTTTTTTAAGAATCAAGTGTAATTAAAAGTAAAATTAAAAGTAAAATTAGCCTAATTAATATTATGATGTTAGGATAAAATTAAAATTAAAATTACTCTACCAATGTTTTTAACACCTTATCCTTGCTTGAATTCACCTTTGAATCACACTTTACTGTTTCGAATATTCATTAAGATTTTCTCATCTGATGCAATTTTTTTTTTCTTAGGAGCAGACAGAAGGCGAAGGAGATAAAAACGCTGCCGCCTCCGCTGCCGGCGAACCGAAGCCTGTTTCTGTTTACAAAATCGACATGCATTGTGAAGGCTGTTGTAAGAAAATTAGAAGAGCCGTGAAGCATTTAGAAGGTGAGAATTGAATAGGATTGATTGATTTGGTTTGATTGATTTGGATTGCCAATTGAAATTTGTGATTTGTTGTTGAAGGTGTGGAGTCGGCGAAGACGGATCGTCAATTGAACAAATTGATGGTGACAGGGGAGGTTGACCCTAAGAAAGTGAAAGCCAGGCTGGAAAAGAAAATGAAGAAGGAAGTAGAGATTGTATCTCCGCAGCCGAAGAAAGACGGCGGCGGTGCTGGTGAGAAGAAACCGGAGGTGGAGAAAGCGGATGAGAAAGCCGCCGAGAAGAAACCGGAGGTGAAGAAACCACCACCTAAAGAGGTATAATAATAATAAAAAAAATTAATTTAAATTCGTTTCTGATTACGATGTGTTGGAGGGAAGATTATACTTTAATTAAAGTGATTTAACTAATTTGGATATAATTAATCGACTCAGACAGGTGAGGCAAAGAAAGAAGTCGGCGGCCGCGGCGACGGCGACGACGAAGGAGGCGAGAATAAGAACGATGCTAAGAAAGTAGATGGAGGAGGCGAGATAAAGAAGGATGCTAAGAAAGTAGACGGAGGAGGAGAGGAAAAGAAGGATGATAATAAAGAAGGCGTCGAAGCCGGCAAGAAAAAGAGTGATGGTAAGAAAGATCAAGCCGGAGCAGAAGCAGGAGAGAAAAAGAATAAGAAAAAGAATAAGAAAGGCGATGAAAGAGGAGAAGAAGCTAAGGTGAAGAACAAAGAAGTTCCAGATCCAGATCCGGCGACGGCGACGGCAGCTGGTGGTCACGGTGATGCTATGGCGGAGGTAATAAATAAAATGGACTATTATCCTGCATATGTTCCGACTTCATGGCTGGACGGGATATTTGCTCAGAGTTACACTGTTGACCCGCAACAGCCGCAATACAGTTATGACCAGACTCCGGTGTACAATTATGGACACATGCAACAAGGGTATTATATTCAACCAGCGTACAACCATCCATTCAGCGACGACAATGCCCGTGCTTGTTCCATAATGTAAAACGAAGACGGAGATGTATATAATATGTAATAGGGCTAAAAGAGTAAATATCCTTTAAAAGGAGAATTAAATTACTGTGAATTTTTGTCATTAGTAATGATAATTAAGAATTGGTGTCCTTGATAAACAGCAATACCAAAACAAACAAGAAGAAGAAAATTTTGAGTTTAGTAAATAAACAGCTACGAAATAAAGGTTGGCTTGTAGTTAATTTAGCCTTAGAGATCTCCACGAGGCATGAATATTTGATCCTAAATTAAAACTTCTTAATTTATCAATTAGGTTTTTGAGCTAGCAAAAATCACCAATTAAGTTATCATTTTATCTAAAATCATTAATTAAGTTATCATCTTATCCAAAATTTAATAACTTTTATGTTGGCTCAAAATGTATTGGAAAATAGGGTCCAAAAGTGTTTAACCGAACCAAATCAATTGATGATTTTTGCTTAAAATGGATGACTCAATTGATGATTTTTGCTTAGTTGAGGATTTTGATAGTTTACGGTTCTAATTGACTTTAAAGCTTAGGTGTATCACTGAACAAATTCAAATTAGCAGTTCCCAAACTCAAAATAACATCTGATGAAAGGAATAAAATCAAATCACTAAAATATATAGAAACCTATAGAAAACAAAATGATATATACTTGTTTAAGAACAAAGCTTCTTCAAGGGCACACCTGAGGCTGGATTCTTGGTGACCCAAACCCTCACAACACTCGCAATGCACATATTAATCAACAGTAAATGATGTAATTATGTTAATATAGTGCAAAGTTGAAAGTTCAATAATCACAATGTTCATTTTAAAGTTCAGAGGCCACAATGAAAACAAGTAAAAAGTTAAAAGATCATAGGTGTAAATTACCTAAAAATATCATCCTTGTATAATTTTTATTCTAAGTATTAAAACACAATTATTTGAAATATTGACGAAATTTACCCCAAGATTAATAAAAATATATATATTCTTCTTATTTTATAAAACAGCTCAATTTTATTCAACTCATTTATATGTTTATGTTAGAAAGTTTAGTTAAATTTGGTGCTTTTAAAAGTAATAACGATGAAAGTAAGTCACATTTCCTAAAAAGAAGAGTATAATTGTGTTAGGATGCCTGCAATCGAGACAATATTGATTTGTTTTATATGATGGAAGTAAAATTAAACTTTTGCTTGTTTGTTTCCATTTGTTTGTTTCCATTTGCCGGAACTGATTCTTACCTTTTAATACTAAATATGAAATGGAAAGTGTTTGGTAAATTCTCTTGATTGTCATCAGAACTTGACACTGTAATTTTAAATACTTTGTTTTGTAAATATACATTTATCTTACTGTAAAATTGTGTTATTTCAGTTTTTTTATCCTCATTCCAAAGTTTTCAATATTATATTTTTGTGAATTATAGCAAGGCTAAAATAGGGTAAATTTCATACATGACTACTGAACTTTATCCATTTTAACATTGTGGCTATTAAACTTTAATTCTTAACCGTATGACCACTGAACTTTACACCTTTTAATACCGGTGACCATTCAACTCTAATTAACTCCTTAAAATAACCTTTAACGACCTCAAAATAAAAATATTCAAGAATTAAAGTTGTTCATAACGATATTTACCATGAAACCACATTTTTTATTTTCCAAAATCACATTTATTTGGAGCTCTCTCTCTCAAAATTCACTATCTCCTAACCAAACAACACTTAAATGACCTCAAAACGAAAATTTTCAAGAATTAAACTTCCTTAAAATATCATTAACTTTTTGAATTTTTTATTTTGAGCCCATCAACGGTCGTTTTGGGGCGTTGAGTGACCACCGGTGTTAAAAAATGTGGAGTTCAATGGCCATATTGTTTTTTTTGTTTTGTTTTTTTTTAAATTTGCGCATAATGCGCTTACATAAAAAGAAGAAAGTAAAATCCCCACCAGACCCGGATGTGATTCGAACCCATGACCTCCCAAGATATAGGTAAGCTCTGAACCACTAGGCTAAGAGCTTCACCACTAAAACGGAATGCTACTAGAGGGATTCGAACCCTTCAATTGCCCTATTGTTAAAAACTGAAGTTCAGTGATAATAATGTTAAAATGGATAAAATTCAGTGACCTTGGTTGTAATTTATCGGGCTAAAATACATTGGTTTAATGTGTTGGTAAAACTACCCTAATATATCTTTTGATAAATTATCAACATATAGTATGCAGTTTTCTCTTTCGACATGATATTAGAGAGCACAACAAATATGGAAAATTGAGCAATTTGAGTAGCTTTCTTTTTCCCAGTTTATCCTTCGGTGCCAATACCATTTGAGGATTTTTCGTCACCTGTAAACATCCGTGCATGCATTAAAAAATTCCTAGATTTTATTTTAAAATTTTCCAAAACCACCCTAAAAAATATTGAGGGCAATGCATCGATCCCTGCCTCGCTCCGTTGCCACCCCTAATTTATACTAGTGGTGGAGTCAGAGAAGAGGGTTTTCGAATACAATTGCAATATTATTAAACTTTTCTTCAAGTGGAGGGTGAAACTGCAACCATTAGCTGAGGGTACAACAAAACTTTCATGCATCTCTCTTTTTCCGCTAGTGAAAAATCCAAGTGATGCTTAGAGGGAGGGTGGGGGTGAGCTTACACAGGCCGTCGAAAAACGAATTTAAAAAGACATTTGTTAAATCCGTGAATAGATTTTTTTGAGAAACACGCATCTCAATGCTGATTCTGACCTTGAACAATTTTGAAAAAAAATATGAATTCCTTTTGAGTTTCAATCGTTTATATAAGATCAAAAACATATTTTTGACAAGATTTTCTTAATCGGATCAAAAACTTATTTTATATTGTTAAGAAGATCAAACTAATAAAAAAAAACGTGTTTATACCAAAAAAACTAAGAACAAAATCAAGAATATATATAAACACATAAATGCAATCATTTTTAGAATGGTCTCACAAAATTTCTTCATATTTTTGGATACAAAAAAAAAACACAGAGTACAAGATCTGTGGCTCTGATACCAATGAAGAGATTAACGGCAATTAATCCATTTGAGATATACGGGTTCGGTCATACCTTATTGAATAGCAGAACATGTAGATCTCTCAGAGTAGCGGAAGCGGATCTTAGCACCATGATCTTGTACCACCGGTAACAGGCAACCACACAACGTTAGCCAGGGAAGACTGAATAATCCACAGACTAAAGTGATGAAGAAAAAGAAGAGAGGGAGAGAGAGGAGGCGCAGGAAACAAGAGGAGGCAACCTTTTTCTTTTATATTTCAACCTTATGTTGTGATTAGGGTTAAACCTATTTATAGGAAGCTAAAACCCTAATTCTCCATCTCTTAAGATGAGCTTGTCCCGTTCCATTTCGGACGGGTCAGATTAATTAGATCCATACCCAATTAATCCTAACAATATATATATATATATATATATATATATATATATATATATTTTGATATATTAAAAAATATGTATGTATATATTTTTTTATTATAAGTAATTATTAAAAGATTAAAAATTTATTTTTTATTTTAATAAATATGAACAGTGATTAAATATAGTCCTTACCTTTTTACGTCTCACTTTATTTTAAAAAACATATTATAAGGTCTCTATTTTTTTTTCCACTGTTAACATTTGGTCTTTTGCCTTTTTTTTCTAGATTTTTAACCAAATATATCTTAGCTTTCAGGACAGTCATAGTACGGTACAAAATGACCATATTAATCTGGTATTTTCTGGTTGTCTATTTATACAGAATATAACGGTTAAAAAAAGATAAAATGACCAAAAAGTTAAGAGTAACAAAAGACTTATAATGTCTTTTTTAAAATAAGGGGACTAAACATTGTGCAAATTTAACCTTAACGTTTCCAAATAAGATCAATTTAAGTCGTGTAATATCGAAAAGTTGAAAAAATTAGTTTGATTATTATTTAGCCGTCACATCGGACCTTCCAAACAAGTTTGTCGATAAATTGAAGCAATTTCGTACATTTTTTTGCTGGTTTTTTTGTAACTATATTAATAACACAATAAATTATTTTAGACAATTTGATAAAAGAAAATTGTGATTAACTTATAGGCAGCAGATTTAATTTTAACATTTTAATAGAATTTGTATGAGTAATACACTAAATATCTTATACATAATTAATATTTAGAAGGGTTAAAGTTACAATTAATAATAACTTTGACATGTCTGTTATAATCTTACATATTTCCTCATTTTACAATAATTTATTAAAAACTAATATTTTTAAAACTAATTTTTAATTCATATTCTATTAAAAATCCACATTTTTTTTGAGATTCTGATAACTCTCGAGGAAACCTCTTCTTCCAAATATGATTTGCAATTAAGTATTTTAACATCTTCAACTGGCCACAACATCTGTTGTTTGACCTTAGAGTTAATCTTTTTTTTTTATTTGTCTTGTGATGGATATTAAATTATTAATTATTTGTTTGTTTCTTTACTTATAACAACTCTTTGATTTCTGAAGCATCAATTCAATATTATAAACATTAGATTTTACTTTCTGAATAGTTCAGTTTCTTTTTTAATTTCATAATAAGAAGTTTAGGTTTGTGTTTTTGTAATGTGATACAGCTTCGCGGGGTTTTGCATTTTTAGAGAGAGAAAGAATAAAAAAATAAAAAATTAGAGAGGTGGAGAGAAGGTGTATTTGATTTTTATTTTTCTTTTTGGGGTTTGTTTGTGCTAATTAGATAATAAGGGGCTTAATTTATAAAATAAATAAATATGAGGACCAAATTAACTCTTTTTTCTTTGACTTTTAACACCGTTAGTCAAATTGGTATGTGTTTGCTAAAGAATGAACCTCAAGGTACCATTTTGTAAATTTTTAAACAACAAGGCTGCAATCGAAAACAAGTATAACCACAAGGTTTATTTTTGTATTTTCCCTTAAAAAATTAATCTATATTTACTTAATTTTATTTTTATTTATTTTAATATATTAATTTTAGAAAATATATTTGTGGGACAGTGGCTTCACGCCACTGCCAATAGTTGTAGGGGTTCCTACAATAAATGTTGATTACGACGCCTATGATACCGTAATCAGTAATTAAAATAAATAAAAATCCATTACGGTATTTAGTGCACCGTAATGATACTTTTTTTTAACCATAACAAACAACCCCATTTAAAGAAATATCACTATGTCATTTTCCCTTTCACATGACACAAGATACATGACAGACATTTGTTTTCGTGTCGTCTGAATATGTTTCGTGACAGTATTTTAATTCTATGTCATCGGAAGGCGAAATAAAAAATGCGCTCGCGTCTCAGATGACGTTACGGTTACAGTATGCTGTCATCCCAAAAGAACGCGATTTTGATGGAAAAGTCACTTAAGCATGAGACGACACTTAGAATAAATGATTGTCATTGTTGTACGAAAATAAAAAAGAGGCAACCAAAACTTAGAAAAGCGGGGGAGAAAAAACTCTAACTTTTAGTTTGCACGCTTAAAAAAATAACGGGGTATATAAGGCCAATTTAGCCTAAACTTAGTCTTTCGATCCTCCTCTTCTCCTTCGATCTCCACCTCTACAGAAGCCATAAACAGAATTCATCTTCTCCTGCTTGGTTTATCTCTCTCAATCGGGTGATTCGTCTTCTAACTCGTTAATTCTTCATCTCGGTAAGGTTCGTTTTAGGGTTTATTTAACACATTACGCTATGTTTATGATGATTGTTCTTGAAATTATTAGAATATCTGCATGTTAGTTTTGACTTAATCTACTGCATATTCTTTCTATAATTCGAAGTTTGTTTGCTTAAAATTAGGTATTGACATTCTGAAATAAGGGTTTTATGTGGTTTTAGTATATCTAGTTATTTTTTGTGTTTATCTGGTTTTTTGGCAATGCTGTTCTATTTGGATGATTCTTTCATGTACTTTTGATGCTGGATTTACTTTGGATGGTTCTTTCATGTACTTTTGATGCTGGGTTTACTTTGGATGATTCTTTCATGTACTTTTGATGTTGTGTTTACTTTAGAGATGATTCTTTAATGTACTTTTGATGCTGGGTTTATAGTCTTGCAGATACATTTTGGGTTTCTCTGTTGTTTTATGTTTGTCAATGTATGTGTTTATTGTTAATTATTAGTTAGAATACAACTGATTATAGATTATGTTTGTTCAAGATGGATGGTGGCTGATAGGAGATCACTACAGTTTAGAATAGGCTTACAAGAGTTTCTGAAGTTTGCAACTGCTAATGCTACAAACTCAAACTATATTTTCTGTCCTTGTGTCAAATGTTGTAACCTCAGAGGTGGTAGTATTGACTTTATTAAGGATCATTTAATCTGTAATGGAATTATGAAAACATATACAACTTGGGTATGGCACGGTGAGTGTTCTGTTGCAGACTCAAATCATATCGGTGTTGAAATGAACCATGACTTAGGGAGAGACTTAAAAGAAGATGGGTGCCAAGTAGAGTCAGATGAATTTATGCATTTCATTCATGATGGAGACAAGCCTTTGTATCCTGGTTGTACTAAATCCACCAAGATGAATGGTTTATTACAAACCTTTAATCTGAAAGCTAAACATGGTCTGACCGAGTCTTGTTATACTGACATCTTATTGTCGTTTCACACCCTACTTCCTGATGGGAATGAAATGCCAATGTCTGCCAATGAGGCCAAAAAAACTCTTCATGCTTTAGGGATGAAATATGAGAAGATTGATGCATGTCCAAATGACTGCATTTGGTATAGAGATGTTAATGAGGGTGCCACTCGATGTCCATCATGTAATGTCTCTAGGTGGAAACTAGCTAGGGATAATACAGAGAAGGTAGGGGTAGCTGCTAAGACTTTATGGTATTTTCCACCAATCCCAAGGTTTAGAAGAATGTTTCAGTCCACAGTTACCGCTAAGGAACTTACTTGGCATTCGACTGGTAGGAAAAAGGATGGATTGATGAGACATCCAGCTGATTCCCCAACTTGGCAAATGATTGACACTAAGTGGCCAGATTTTGGTAGTGAACCTAGGAACCTTAGGATAGGACTATCTTCAGATGGTTTTAACCCATTTGGCAATCTTAGCATCACCTACTCGTGTTGGCTAGTCATAATGGTTGTTTATAACCTTCCGCCATGGCTATGTATGAAACGAAAGTACATGATGTTAACTTTGTTAATTTTCGGACCCAAGCAGCCTGGAAATGATATAGATGTGTACTTGCAGCCTTTAATAGATGACCTAAAAGTCTTGTGGGATGATGGAATTGATCGGGTGTATGATGCAGTGAGAGGAGAATACTTTAGGTTGAGAGGGGTCTTGTTGTGGACTATTAACGATTTTCCCGCTTATGGGAACTTATCACGGAGCATTGTTAAAGGGTACAATGCATGTCCTATATGCATTGACCAGACCAAACCGATAAGGTTGAAGTATTCTAAAAAGATGACTTATATAAGGACTCCTAGGTGGACTGCAAGAAACCATCCTTATAGGAAGCAAGCTTCTGCTTTTGATAGTACTGTAGAAAAGGATGATCCTCATAAACCATTAACTGGGGAGGAGTTATATGAAAGAGTTCAATGCTTGCCCAAAGCTAATGGGAAGGGTGAGAAATCTGTTCCGTATAAGGGTGACCCTGAGTCTAGACCATGTTGGAAGAAGAAGTCTTTATTCTACGAACTAGAATATTGGAAATTCTTTCCAGTCAGGCATAATCTAGATGTAATGCATATTGAAAAGAATTGTTGTGAGTCTATTCTTGGGACACTATTGAACATACCGGGTAAAACAAAGGATGGAGTTGCAGCTAGAAATGATATGATTGATATGGGGATCCGTACTGACTTGAAACCCACATCTGGTGAGAAGAGAGACAAGTTGCCTATGAGTCAGATCAACTTGTATGCGGAAGAACGAAAGATTGTCTGCAATTCATTTTTCAATATGAAGAATCCATCTCGCTTTTCATCTAATGTACGGAACCTTGTTTCGTTAAAAGATTCCAGAATAGGTAATTTAAAGTCTCATGATTGCCATGTTATAATGCAATTGCTACTGCCCATTGCATTGCGTTCAGTGTTGGACAAACCGGTTAGAATTGCCATCATTCGATTCTGCTTATTCTTTAAATCTGTTTGCACTAAAGTAATCGACATATCAGTCCTTCACAAAATCCAAAGTGAGCTTGTCAATACCCTCCGTTTGCTTGAAAAGTTTTTCCCACCCTCTTTCTTTGACATAATGATTCACTTAACCCTACACCTTGTAAGAGAAGTCGAGTTATGCGGTCCGGTATTTTATAGATGGATTTACCCCTTTGAGAGGTATATGAAAGTGTTTAAAGGAATGGTTCATAATCGACAATTTCCTGAGGGTTGCATTGCGGAGTGCTACATTGTTGAAGAAGCCGTAGAATTTGTTCAAGAGCATATGAGTAATGGAGATGTTACAACTGTGGGGCTTCCTAGAAGGAACGTGAAGGGACTAGTAAATGGATGCAAGTCTTTATCTACCCCTACAATTTTACAGGTGGACTCAGAACAACTGCATAAGGCTCATTTAATAGTTTTGCAAAACTGTGAAGATGTACAACCTTATTTTCTGTAAGTACTATCGTGTATACCTTGTGATTTTGCTTTTTTTTGTGGAATAAGTAATTATTGCTTATCTATGAAATATGTATGAATTGCAGGGAGCATATGAAGTTCTTAGAGTTGAGTTATCCCGGCCAAAAAAAGAATCCTAAGTGGATGAGAGATAGACAAAACAAGACATTTCCCGATTGGCTTAAAAACAGGGTAATTTTTACATGAATTTATTTGTCAGGGTAATTATGCATATCCGGTTGAAGTAATGGGTTGTTGTGTACTAACTATAAATGATTTCATTTGTCAGGTTTCAAATGAAATAAGAGTTGACAAGTCTGCCGTTTCAGAGAACTTGAGGTGGCTTGCTTTTGGACCGAATAGTCACGTTCCTACATATCAGGGTTATCATGTCAACGACATTGATTTCAACACAAAAGCATGGGATGTTACCAGATCAGTTCAAAACAGTGGTGTCTTCTTAGTTGCTGATGCTATGCAGTTTGCAAGCGCGAAGGATAAAAGGCCTAAGACTATGGACATGAATTTTTATGGCCGTATCAGTGAGATTTGGGAAGTGGACTACTACCACTTTAGGATTCCAGTATTCCTGTGTGATTGGGTTGAGTCAGCTAGAGGGGTGAAAGCAGACGATCTAGGCTTTACTTTGGTCAAACTAGATAGAATTGGTCATTTGAACGATCCATTCGTGCTGGCTACCCATGTAAAGCAAATATTTTACATTGAGGACCCCTTGGATCCTGAATGGTCGGTTGTCGTGACGTGCCCAGATAAATATTTCAAATATGATGATGAAGATGAAGTTGATGTGGTTGATGATGATTATTATGATGATGATAACAGCAGGATATTCGATGAACATCCACTGAATGTGCCTACCTTCGATGATGTTAACACCAATTGTACAGTTTCATATGCTAGACCAGGAGAAAAAGCAATCTGGATTGATAAGTGAAATTATGATGAAATTGTTTGTTTGCTTGTTCTTATACAATGTATGTCAATCTGGATTTACTTGTACACTTTGGAATAATTGATGTTTGATGAAATAAATGTGATTTGCTTGAGTTATTGTGTGTGAACTTGCTTTGGTTATAATGTGATTGATTGTGAGTTATTGTGCATACTCCTAATGTCATGTAACTACAAGTTTCCTTCATCTATGTTTTCATTGATGCAACTTCAGGAATATCATCATGGCACCCAACTCTAATACGAGAGGAGCACCAGAAAAAATGCATGCACGACAACTTGCAAACAAAATAAAGCAAGCTGCTAAGAAGTCATTAGAACGCAAGAGAAAACGTAAAGAGTCACCCAATAATGACGATACAGCGATCACAACCCTCAGTAAACGTCAATCGAGTTCACCTCCCTCTGAATCGCCACCTATTATCGACGAACCTGAAATCACAAATGTGACTGGTGGGTTAAAACTGCTAAAACGTGAGATCGTGACTATGGCGTGGCTGACCCAAGCCATGATTCGGATGAAGAAGATGCACATTAAGTATAATCGCCATGGAGATCCTATTGGCAAGGAGTTTGGGTGGATGCAATCTTATATAGGAGTGTTGGCACGCATGAGGATATCCATCGCGTACAAAGACTGGAGACAAGTGCCAGCTGATGCAAAGGAACAGCTTTGGGAATCTGTTACGGTATACACATATTTGTATATTGTTCTTTAGATGTTATTTGTATGTTGTTCTCTACACGTTATTTGTATGTTATTCTTTAGACTGTACTTGTATGCTGTTCTTTAGTCTTTGTTTGTGCTATCACCGAGTCAAAAGAAGGAAGTCCTGGTATCTGCTGCAACCAAATGGAGGAACTTTAAGTCTTTACTTACGTCCAAGTATATCATGCCCCACAAGGATGATGTTAAAGTCTTGCAAAAGGTTCCTGATGACTACCGGTTCATGAATAAGGACGACTGGCATCAGTTTGTATCCAATCGGCCTACAAATCAGCACATGGTTTGCCATTTGATTTACGTATATATTGTACTCTTAATTTGTTAGTTTGTATATGGCGTGCTAACAAATACACATATATATGGCTTTATTTTTTAGGAAATCCGCCAAGTGCAGATATCCAAGCGGCAAAAGAACAAGTACAACCACCGGATGTCTCGCAAGGGGTACAGAGGAATCCAGGTTGAAATGGTATGGTCGTTTATTGTCTATTTTCAGACTTCAGATTTGTATGATTTTTGATATTATTCGTACTATGTGGCAGACCTCAGAGATATCAAAAGAGGAAGTGGAAAAAATCAGCAGGCACACATATTGGATAAAGGGAAGACAAGACAAACTGGGAAATTTTAAGGACACTGAAGTAGAGGAGGTGGTTAAAAGAATTGTAAGTAGCATTTATTCAAATACACAATGTGATTGATAAAACGCATATGTATAACTGATTTATATATGTTTATTTCCATAGTTGAAACTGGAAAAGGAGGAGGCTGAAGGTGTGTTTAAAGCCAAAGGTAGTAATGATGTGCTAACTGAGGTATTAGGGAATCCAGAACACAGTGGCAGGGTTAGAGGAGTGGGTGCTGTGAAGCTGGTAGTATTCTTCAAGCTACCGGGCCAGAAGAGGGGAAGAAAGAAGCGAGCTGAGGAGTTGCAAGCATTGCTTGAAACAGAAAGGGCAAAGTGGGAGGAAGAGTCAACAAGGAAACATGAAGAAGAATTAAAGAGGATACATGAGATGTATCAAGATGAGTTAAAAAAGTCTGAAGCGAAAATGGTCCAAAAACTAGATCGAATGGAGAAACTTGTGTCCAATGGGGTTACGACTGAGGAATCCCCAGCAGCTGCACCAACAACTTACAATGGAAAATCAGGAGAAGGTAGTTGTAATCGAGATGATATCGATAGAGAGGAGATATTAGGGAAATATGAAGCTGTGGCGAAGAAGAAGTTGGTATTAGAGGTCTCTAATACCATAGAAGAGGAAGTTATTGCTGAAGGCCCAGGATATGAGATTCCAACGATCTCAGAGGTAAACGGTTATTATGATTGTCAGCTTGTTGAATTTATCACTTATATATACTTAGTTAATTAGTTGTATTTGAAATTGTTGAATCAGGACAATGAACTTGACATTGAGGTTGCACTATCAGTGGAAGAGAGTGGGAAGATTGTTGCCCATGGCAGATTGATACAATCAAACATTGACCAAGAAGAGCAGACAATTATAGAGTGGAGATTGTGTCATTTGATGATGGAGATGCATGTCTGCCATACCCGATAAAAGGTGAAATGGAAGTTGTTAGGGAGGCAATGGGGTCTATTGTAGCATGGCCGAAGGTGCTATGTAGTGTCAAATTTGTTGAGGTAATATTCATTTATTTCTTATGTATTATGTGTTTCGATTATTTCTTTGGTTGTATAATGCGTGTTTAATTATTGAAATCAAGAGGCAAACAAGGCAGTAAAAGTTTTTGCGAAGGCCTTGAAGAAAGTTAATAGTGAGGCTGAGGCGATTGATTTCGTTAAGTTGCCAACAAATTTACCACGGCCATTGCAGAAGTTGTGCAACTGAGCGAGAACCAATATGATGGATGGAATCAAATGTATAACCAAAACTTCTGGACCTGAGTTGTTCGGAGCAGAATGAAAGCAATTAAAGATGCCTAGCGATTTATATGCAATGGTACACTTTCATGAGATGACCGCAGGCACAATTACATTTTACATGAGGTACATGAATGCAATACACAAATTTATTAATTTGTATATCTATTTCATCAACACTTGTACATGTATTTGCCCAGTCATCTATACCATGTATTGAAAAAAGCACGAATGGAAGAAAGGGTGTTATTTGTTGATCTATGTACCACTTTTGCTCTTGGAACTAAGAAAACTCCAACGAACCGCTCGAAGGAGTTGATGGATCGGTTCAAATAGGGTGGTGCTAATTCTATATTCCTTATTCCTTACAACTCAGGGGAACTATGAATCTTTTGTACTGTGTGTTTATTAGTTGATTAACTAACATTGATACAGCTGAAATGGATAATGTTTGCAGATCACATTGGACTCTCACTGTCGTTGACATTGAGAAGAAAAAATCATATTGGTTAGATCCATTGAAAAGGAGATTGCCAAATTCCATAGAATGGACGGATGTTGTGAGCAAGTAGGTTACCAAATGCCTCTAATGTGTGCGCCATTCAAATAGTTACTCACATAAGCTATCATGTTGTTACGCTTGTTGTAGTGCCATGAAGTTCTATTATGCTCAGAAAGAACCAAAGAAGGTGACGAAGACCAAGCTGAAGATGACACCGCTTCTAGTGAGTTTTACAGTTACACAAGCAAGTGTATATTGTCTTTTTTGGGGTCTAACCATTATATTTCGTGCCACAGAGGATACCTGAGCAACGAGATGATAAAACATGTGGTTTTTGAATAATGTTGTATATGCGGGAGATCGTCATGGATAAGGAATTAAACTTTGTTGCAAAGGTACCATAATTCATTACCATAATATTATGTTCAGATATATGCAGTTGTTATAAGTGATATAGAGCAAATTCCTAATAGTAAAGCATTTATGTTTTGTAGTGGATAAACAAGTGTGGATTGACTTACAACCATTCGGATTTGGATCATCCCCGCACAGAATGGGCAGATCATGTGCTTTACTTGAAGTGACAATGGATTGTGTATGTAATCCTGTTTTCGTACAATTATGATAATCAGTTTGTGGTACACTGTGTTGTGCATATTTTGGGTCTTTTTTTGCTGTACAATGATATCCCACTGGTTCTGTGTATATATTATGCACAACTGGTTCTGTGTAAATAATGGATAGTTAAGTTATATATATGAAGATTATAGCTTGGTTGTAATTGGAGTATTAGTATCATGTAATTTCAATTGCAGTATGTACAGGTGCATTAAAGGTTTACAGGTTGTGCGACATAGTTGGGATAAAAAAATCTGGCGTCTAATGCATCAATGAATGAGCGCAAAATTAAAAAAATTGTAATATTATGACGCGTGACACGATACCAGGTTAATGAAATACTGTCATGCTAAGATGACATTAATAAAAAATAGGACTGTCGTCTTACAATTAACGTAGTCAAATTTCATTGACTTTTATGACATTTGATTAAATGAAAAATGTCATGTGAAATCCACGCACAAGACAAAAAAATTAAAGACTACGTCAACTGAAACATCTTTGAACGACAGCAACAAAGAGGAAAACTATCGTCATAACTTATCTACAATGACACAAACAATAATAAAAAATGTCGTATGACAAGAAAAAGGTCTATGGTTTTACATACTATAATGACGGTTTATATAAAAAAGCTGTCATTAGAAATTATCCAATACTACGGCTTTAACAAAGTCGAACGTCGTCGTAACATGGAAAAGATGACAGACGCTTAGGAAGCGCGTGTCGTCTGTCGCGTCGAAAGATGACAGAACTCGACCGTCGTCTGATGCCTTATCAGACGGTAGCGAGCCCTATGACAGATTTATATCGTGCGGGATGACGGTTTTGAACCGTCGTCTGAAGAGGGTTTTGGCGTAGTGTATTTTCTAACCAATTCTATATTGGGAATAATTTCTTCAAATGGTACCAAATTGGGGTTTAACCCTATACAAAAGGTTTAAACACCAAATAAATGTTAGAAATCCGGGATAACAAACAGAAACTAGGGACATGTTTTACCTGTGCTATGACATTAGGGATAATTAAATTGTGGAGAAATTATACTGTGTGCCTGGCACACCACCTCAAAATCTGATGTGGTGTGCGATAGCCAATGAAATTGAAACACATGAGATTTAATTAAATTTCTTAAATAATTAAAAGCCATTAATTGACTTATCTTATCTTCCATTTGCCTTTGTTGTGGTCTTCCTCTTGAAACCGCCACTTTCAACCTTTTTCTTCTTTTTTTTTATACCTGAATTCCACTCATCTCAAAGAAACAGAGATATGATTGTATGAACTTCAATTCAATTGGGTTTTAAATTAAAACTTTTAAAAAAAATTAAAATTCAGATCCAAAAACCTTTTAAAATATGTATAAATCCAATTAAAACTCATCAGTTGTGGTTGTATGAACTTCAATTCAATTTGGTTTTGAACTAAAAACTTTTAAAAAAGATTAAAATTCAGATCCAAAAACTTCAAATCATTTATGGGTTTTTTGAAAACAGCTTTTTTTTCAAGACTTAAAATAAAAATCCAGATCCAAAAAACTTGAATGATTTTTTAGTAGAGTTATTGTCACGACGACCAAAAAACAGACAAAGAAAAACGATTGGAGGTGGTGGAAGAGGAAAATGGATCTCAAACCCCAAGATTATTAAAAAGATTACGGACATATAACTACCATTTTAGATTTTTTTTTTCTTTAAACAACCATTTTCTAACTAACTAACACTTAAATGATGTTTAAACTAAAAGTTCAAAAATTAAAATTGTTTAAAATATCATTTTCATCAAGTTTATAATGGGGGATTAATTATTATTGGAGTGCACATATTAATCAACGGTAAATGATGTAATTATGTTAATATAGCGCAAAGTTACAGGGCCGGTCATGAAATTTAGGGGCCCTAAGCAAAATAAGCAATAATGACTCTTTTAATAATAATAATTTATATATAATAAGACCTTTTAATATTTTTTATCAATTGGGTTTCGGAAAGAAATAGGTCCTCATATATAATTTTATCACTATTTATATTAAAAAAAATTAAATTTCATATATATATAAAGGCTAAAAAAAATTTGGGCCCCTTCCGGCCCTAGGCCGACGCACCCCGAGCCTATAACCAGGGCTGGTCCTGCAAAGTTCAACTATCACAATGTTCATCTTTAATTCAGAGGTCACAATGAAAACAAGTAAAAAGTAAAAAGATCATGGGTATAAATTACCTAAAAATATCATCCTTATACAATTTTTATTCTGAGTATTAAAACAAAATTATTTGGAATATTTACAAAATTTACCCAAAGATTATTAAAAATATACTCCCTCCATTCCATTATATAGGTCATTCTAGCAAATTAGTTTTTTCCCTAAATATAAGTCATTCTAGGATTCCAATGCTTATTGCCCAATAGTAACATGAGAGAGAATTATTTTTTGTATTGGTACATGTGTTTTTTAATATTCCAATGCTTATTACCCAATAGTGATATGAGAGGGGATTTTTTTTAATTAACCAATATATTTCTTAATTTGTGTGAAATACCCTAGAATGACTTATATAATGGAATGGAGGGAGTATGTTTTATTCTTATTGTAAAAGAGCTCAATTTTATTCAACTCATTTTTATGTTTGCATTAGAATGTCTAATGGAATTTTGTGCTTTTAACACTAGCACAGAAATGTTTACTTGTGTCACGTCCGTGTCTAAAATTTTAAACTATTCTAATACACATGTAACTAAATAAAGTATATCATGATTTATACATTAACATATGGCATATAAGTGGAAGTTAAAAATATTGCCATATGTCATCATAACAAAAATTAAAAGGAGTTTCTATATAAATTTATTTATTTCAAAATCTTATAAAGAGGAAGGTTATATAAATAGAGGGATATATATACTATTTGGTTGTTCACCCTTTTAAAAAGGAATATCAAAAATTCTTTGGCTAATATATGATATTATTTGTCGACTACGGACCGCTTACGTCTAATAAAAGTTTTACAAATCTTTCGATGCCGGTGATATCCGTCGACGACCTCTCGGTGACTGAAAACGGCATTTCGACGACGATATTTCTGTAACCGTATTTTAAACTCAAATTATTTTTAAAATGTTATTGGCATGATTTTGTGTAATTTTGGTTCCGGTAGTTGCGTTAAATTTTAATAGGTTGTGATTAGTAATTTATCAAGCCTATGAGTTACTAATAAAAGTATAAATCTTTAGACTGGTTGTTTGCTAGATTTATTGATGATTAATTGTAAGAAGTTTTTGATTTATTTAGTTTCTGAACTTAGAGACAAATTAAGTAAATTATTATCGGTAGTTAAAAATGAACTAGATTCAATTATCGATATCGAAATTATTGTAGATAGGTCAAAAGGTTAGAATATTAATTTGACAACTATAAGTAAGTGGTGTGTGGTTAACTAATTAGATGACATTTGAAAATAGGAAGTGGTTAATTAGATAGTGAAATGAAATTGGTATTAATTAACTTGTAGTAGCGTCACAAGTTTAATGGTATAATCGGTTCAAAATAATCACGTCGGTTTAAAATTACTAGTTCAGTGACCGAAAATAATCTATCCTTTATTATTTTAAATTCTATTAATAAAATAGTTTGAGCAGTTTTATAATAGAAGGATTAATATCGATAATTGAGAATTAGAATCTATCAAAATTAATATAAGAGTTTTGAATATAAAATTTATACGGATAGACTCCTAACAGCGTCATGAGTCTAACTGAACCTTCGGTCGGAACTAACGATATCGGTTTGATGTTATACGGTACAATAAAAATAGTCGGATAAAAGGGTACGAAAATAGTTTGATAAAAGTGTTTCCTTAAATTTTATTGATATAATATTTTAGTGGCCTTAAATTCTCGAAGTTTGATAAAATTGATTTTTATTGATTTTTTATGAAAATATATTATTTAAAGTATTTACTTTTGATTTTAATGATTAATTTGAAGTGTAATTTTATGCTTGAGATACTTATTTGGAAATTGAATCGAGAGAATGATTTCGATGTGAATTGTTTTTATGTGAATGTTTTTTTTTGGATTAAGTAAGTTTAATTGAGAACATTACGATAATGATATCCATCTAGAGTAATCCGGACGGGTGGTGTTAGATATTTGAAGACCATGTTCAGTGAGGAACATGGCCTGTGTACACAGTTTAAAGACCTAGTCGGGTATTGGCAACGAAGTGTTGGATAAGACCAATACGGGATTAGACAAGGTTAAAGAGACGTCTCAACTATATATGGTTTATGAGGTTTATGGATTGATACGTACGGGGAAAAGCTCTAGAATGGATATAAGGTTTTTGATATAGGGTTTTACGTTTTCGGTTATGAGTTGATTTTGATATAAGGTTTTACGTTTCATTAATTATGAGTTTGATTAATAAAGCGTTTATTTGATTACGGATTTGGTTTGATAAAATGTTTGCTTGATTACGATTGGTTACGAGTGGGTTTGATTGATTACGAGTTGATTTGATAAAGTGCTGATATAAAGATATCGATATTTACTTGTGATTTTATTTGATTTGATAATGTGATTTTTTTTTAAATTTAAGTTTCGTATTGTTGAATCGATAAAATATTCACATATATATTAAATAAATAATAAATAAATTTACGATGGTTTGAATAAGTGTTTTTGATCTATTTTGAAATTAAGTTAAGTTATTAGGAAATTAAATCAAGTTTTTAACAGGTTAAAAATTGACGAGTCGAAATCGTAGATCGGGATACTAAATATATTACGAATAGTAGTAGCGATAAAACGAAACTGTATAAAAATAAAGTGAAGTCTATTAGTTGCATTAACGTATCAATAAATTGGGAGAACTACCTAAAATGGGTAGAACTACGTGGCTTTGATTCCCGATTTAAAGATTAAAAGATATTCGGGATATGTAGGAAACTTGATAGAATTATCAAGTCCAAGCCAAATAATTAAATAAATTTTAGGTAGTCCAAATAAATTTTTATCTATTTGAATATAGGTTCGCCTTTTAGACTGTTAGAAGTTCGTTATCCGGTTTTCCTTTCATACCCGATGCTGTTTTGGGTCGGGTGTGACAACTTGTGTCGCACTTTTTCATATTGTTGTGCCGTACTTTTGTGCGACACAAGAACTTTGCATCGCTCTTGAGAGCGACACAAGCTACTCATCTGTTGTGTCGCACTTGTCAAGCGCGCGATACAATAGAGCGATAACTCTTGTGACACGCTTCTAGAGTGCGCGACACAACATATGATAATTCTTGTGACGCGCTCCAAGGGTGCGCGACACAAACTCCCTGATTAATCTGATACACTTTGTATCGCTCATTGCTCACGCGCGACGCAAAATATTGATATTTTTTTTAAAATATATATGTATTTTTTTTATTGAATGGAGCTCTAACATTGAACTATAATCAAACATAAATATTACCACAATAATCCGACGTAATTGTAGGCAAAAGGTTTTTCGTTGAAATAGGGAAACTATAATGAATGTTGAACCAACTAATAAATTAATATCAGTGCACAATGTAATGATCTTTTTTTTTCAAGGACATAGCCAAATAAAAACTCTTCATCGAAAATCAAATAAGCAGACAAGAACATGAAGTAACTAGAGATTAACTAGGGACATACCATCAGAAGATTGCCAATGTTTTCCTTTGAATTCATCCAAGGTTGAAATGCAAATAGTTTTGTTAATTGTACAGACTTTGGTGGAAGCGTGCTCAAAGAGTCTGAAGCACAAAATAAAAAGTTACAACTAAATACAAGAGACTGATAGACTGATACAGAGATATGTACAAAGTAATAACGATAAAAGAAAGTCACATTTTCTAAAAGAAGAGTATAATTGAGCTAGGATGCCTACTATGGTGAGAATTTTTCCCAGTGGCAAGGTTAGAAGCTATTAGAATATTGTGTGCTTATGCCAGTTTCATGAACTTGCAATTATTTCAAATGAATATTAAAAGTGCATTTTTAAATGGAGTTATAAATGAGGAGGTGTATGTTAATCAACCTCTAGGGTTTGAGGATCCAAAGTTCCCAAACCATGTTTATAAACTCTAGAAGGCTCTGTATGGTTTGAAACAAGCACCACGTGCTTGGTATAAACGCTTAACAAGCTTCCTACTGACTAGAAATTATGTCAAAGGAAAAGCGGATACAACTTTATTTATAAAGTAAAAGGGCAAGGATACCCTACTGGCACAAATATACGTTGATGATATTATATTCGGTGCTACAAACGAGTCTCTTTGCAAGGAATTTACTAAACAGATGCAAACTGAGTTTGTGATGTCCGTGACGAGAGAACTCAACTTCTTTCTTGGACTCCAAATCAAGCAAGGAAAGAATGGAATCTTCATTAGCCAAACAAAATATGCAAAAGAGATATTGAAGAACTATGGCATGGAGAATATTGTAAGTCAATATCAACCCCTATGGGTACTGACACTGTCCTCTCAACCGATGAACATGGTAAGTCAGTAGACAACAAGTTGTATAGAGGTATGGTTAGCTCTCTACTCTATCTTATGGCAAGTAGGCCATATATTCAGTTCTTAGTGTGCTACTGTGCTAGATATCAAGCCAACCCTAAGGAATCTCATTACATAAATGTAAAAAGAATCCTTAGATATTTACAAGGCTCAGTGAATACAGGTCTATGGTATCCCAACACTTCTGAGTTCACACTCCTTGGATACAATGATGTTGTCTATGGACGAGGCAAGCTAGAACGAAAGAGTACCTCAGGAGAATGTCACTTTCTTAGGAATAGTCTTGTGTCTTGGTTCAGCAAAAAGTAGTCATCAGTAGCCCTGTCAACCACTGAAGCTGAGTACATTGATACTAGAAGCTATGTTGCTCAAGTCCTCTGGATTAAACAGTAGCTAGATGATTATGGAGTAAAGACAAAAACCATTAAGGTCAAGTGTGACAACAAGAGCGCTATTGACCTATCCAAAAAAATCTAATTCAGCACAGCAGGATGAAGCATGTCGGCATAAGACATCACTTAATTAGACATCATGTACTCAAGGGTGAGATCAAGCGGACCTACATTCTAACTGATGAGAAGCTCGCGGACATATTCACAAAGCCACTGGCTCGTGAGCAATTCTGCGCGTTGAGAGAAGCAATAGGTATGTTTAATCCTCTCCAATAATTCTGGGTATAAACTGTTCTGAGTGATAAACTGACTTGCATGCTCTGAGTTGATACTGAGTAGATAACATATCTTCTAAGGCTCGCACGTGTATCTAGGTAGTGACTAGGATGACGTAATAAGCATCATTAAGGAACCATGTGCTGTAATTAGCATTAATGTCAGAGTTAATGACTTTGAGTGGTTGAAATTCTGACCGTTGGGTCTTTGACCCTCACCTCTCTCATCCTCGGCTATAAATAGAGAAGAAGTCTCTCTCATTTATCCTTACGCTTGAATACTCGCAATCTCTCTCTCTCAATTCCTATCTTTCTTCTGTAATCTGTTCTTCTCAAACCGCAAGAACACCAAAAACACCATGTCTTCTCAAAATGACCTAACCTCATCTAGTGGCTATGAGAAGTATGAGGACAGAGCCTCTGATATCAATCCCTCCCCATTCGAGGAAGAACAACTTGACTACGAAGACTCACCTGAACATCAGTCGAACCCCGGACAAGACAAACAACCCATGACTGAAACCCAGAACCTTGAACAACCTAATACTCAGCAAATTGAAAATGTTGAGGATTAGCTTCAAACTGAACAACCTCAGAACACCACTAAGCACCCTGCAGAGTCATCTCAGGCAAAACCCAAAAAGGCTGGAAAAACACCCAAACCACGAACTTTCTTTACTGTGTATGAGGTACTGGAGAAAGTTGAAAATCCACAAATCCACATCTCTAGATACTTCTCCCCTGAGTTCATTAAGTCAGGTCAGCCCTTCTGCAAGTGGATAGCTAACCTAAAATGGGGAACCCTCTTTGGTCTCCCTGGAATCACTTACCCAAGACTTGTAAATGAGTTTTACAAGAATCTGAAGGTTGCTGATGACAACTGTGACCACTTGGTCAGTTCTGTCAAGGGCACTGAGCTCACCATCACGCCCAAATATTTATCTGACCTACTTGAGCTAAAAGAAGAAGGAACTGAGCTCCGAAAAGTTGGCGATGAAAAAGATGCTGACTATGACAAGGAGTACTGCAAGCCCAAGGGCTTTACTGCTGAAGTCTCCACCACTTCCCTCTCCCAACCTCATAGGCAAGCCCATTATATGATAACCAACTTCCTCTTTCCAAAACTCAACTCAACCACATCTGCGTCCAATTTCGAGCAGTGCATAATCTGGTACATACTGGAGATGAAGCCGCTGAATATGTCGGTCTTCTTGGTCGATGCGTTCCAACGCAGTACGATGAAGCTCAGACTAGGCTCAGTCATTACGGCCATTCTCAAGCACCACAAGATAGATCTTAAAGGTGAGAAGGATGGGGAATGCACGGAGATCACTGTTGTGTCTCTAGACTCTTGCACACAGAAGAATGCAAGTGCCAAAAGGAAAGAAGGACGAAGGCACTGAAGATGCCAAGCCCAGTAAGGGCAAGAAAAGAAAGGCTGATGAGCCTAAATCTCTTGAGCCCAAGTCCCCCAAGGATGTAACTAAGAAGGTCAGAGTCTCTAAACCTGACTCTGAGCCAACTCCTGTTGAGACGCAGCAGAAACGGCCCACTGTTGAGGATTTAGAGGATGAGCAGCCTATAAAGAAAAAAAACAAATACAAGGGTCAAGCTAGTGACACCTCAGTCGATGGCCGTTGCGATACCCGAGGACTCTCACTTCCTCAAATCATAAGGGATGGTTACTAAGGTCACTCATGTTTCTACCTCTGCTCCGGGTCAACAACCACCTGCCACTACAACAAAAGGGGTTTTTAATGGGGAAAAATTAGTGGGGAATTGAAATTCGCCACTAAACACAATACAATTGTGGCGGACAAATAATGTGCCTCAAATATTAAACTGTCAGTGGCGAATTTTTGAATTGCCACATAAAGTGATGTATTAGTGGTGAATTAATGAAATCCCCACATAAAATACATTATATTGGGGGGAATTATGGATTTGCCACAAAAATATCGAACCAATAGTGGGGATTTGAATTAAATTGCCACAAAAAGTTGAAAATAAAAAATGCCCCAAAACCAAATTTCATTTGGCGCCTGAAATATTTGTTAAGTATAAAAAACCTAAAATCATCTAAAACCCCTTCATTTCCTCTTGTCTGCGATGATATATCCTCTAAACCCTAAATATATGCTCTTCAAATTTATACAGCTCTAAACATGGATGCTGAATTCCTCTCTTAATTATTGTTCATCTCGCTTCCTTTTTTTGGTTCCCACCTCCAAGAAGCCATTAAGAATTTATGCTCCGACAACTTCCGTATTTGGTGTTTGAGTGCGGTGAAAGGCCCCAAAACAGTTCTAGGTATATTTTTGGAATTCTTCTTCCTTTACAATCTATGTTTAATTAATTGGCTTTCATGGATTTAATTGTTTACATTAGATGGGTTTTCATGCTTTTATTGAACTTTTCTGATTTAGAATCATGTTCACGAGCTTTGAGTTTTTTTTTCATGTTTGGGATATGTAGTGTTTGATTGAATTCTTTGACTGCTACAACTTTTTCAAGCAATAGCCCAAGACTTTATGTAGGGTTTGAAAATCTAGGACTGAATATTGGTGAGCATCCATTTCCAGTTATTTTAGGATGGAATCATCCCAAGCAAAGAAAAATCCTTGTCTAGGAAGCTCTTTGTTGGTTCATGTGTTCAAGAATTACCTAGGGACTCTTTGGGTACTGTCCCTCAAAGAGATATTCTCTCTGTTTTGGAACTAAATATACATCACCATGATAAATATGAAGTTCTTGTTATTGATTTTCAGTGTTTACTTGACCTGAATCCATGGATTCCGAATTGTCCAAACTCCATTTTTCCTCCAAAAATTGGGGCTTTTTCCAGGTTTTTCTTTCTTTATATTCCTACAAGGATTACAACCCAGGGCTCTTAAAGCCCATTCCATTTTCTCCTATTTGAGTCCCGATCAAGCTCATGAACTGCAAGGCTTGCTCCAAGTTCATAAAAAAGTGTTTTGATGTTGTGCCACTTGCAACATGTACTGTTTGTGAATATCACTTCAGCCCTTGTTGAACCCAAATCTCTCAATCTATCTATTAAAACTAACTAAATATAGGTGTTTGAGAAGTAATTACTAAGCGAATAAGCAAGGAAGGTTATTATTATGTGTGTATTCAAACCTAGGTGGATGAGGTGAGTATACTCTTTGAGATCCAGGAAGTCAAAGGTCTTCATATTAGAGGTTCAGTCTAGAATTTCTATTCCTTTGGCTGCAATAGGCAATGAAGGTGCTGATAGCTTGCAAGAGTACTAGTGGTCTTGAATATGATTCATCAATGATTAAGTTTTATATATAGTTTTCCTTTATTAACAAGCTAATATGAATACATATATTTAGTGTGATTGAATGCATCTGTTTGCTGATGTTGAGTTGGATAGAGTTTATCCAATTCCTCCTATAAAATGGTTACTGGTCCCATCTTCTTGCTGATGCCATAAAAAATTGACCAAACATGAAATGTTAAAGTTCAATTTTCTCAACCGAGCATTCTAACCATAAAACCATATATCATACCACCGATATGATCTTCCCCATGTCAAATATGATCTTACCACCGATGTTTTCACCGTTTCAGCAGATGATTTTGTTCTTTTACATGAATTCTCTGTGTGATGCAGCGGAATAAACAGACTTTCGTTCTAAACGACTGTTCGCGCACGAACAATGTTTAAAACCGTCAACGATCGTTGAATCGCGCACGACTAACGAAAATTGGAAAAGAGAATAAACTCTGAAATTTTATTAATCGAAAACTGCTTATATAAGGGGGGCGTCGAGCCTTTATATAGGCTGACAAATAAAACCTAATTCGAAACCTAAAAGGAAAAGTAACAAAACACGGAAATAATTGAAAGTGCGACAAAAACACAAAACTGCCGTTTTGAGGCCCAAAACGATCTCAGATGGCTAAAAAACACGTCCACCATGGGTCTATAATGGGTTTGATTCAATGGGCCGAATCCAATCAAATTAGGGTCCGAAATCGCTAAATTCCAACAACCCCGTTTTAACTTCAAAATCTCAGCTTTGCCACCGGATCAGCTTTCTCCAAATAGTTCAAGGCTTGCTCCACTTCATCACTGTGGCAGATAACTCCTTTCTTGTTTTCAAGGAATATGTTAGGCTTATGATTAGACTACCGAGACACGGTGCCTTGAGCATCATGTAATCTATCTGCCAGTTCAAACCACCATGTAATGCTGTAAATGATTATTTGTTCCATGTACCTGAAATTACTTTTCATATGGAAACAAGAGGCTCTCTTGGGGGATGCTTTTAGTGCTTTTCACATGTATAAATAATTCCAGACTTGGTTCAAACCGAACACAAAAAAAAAACCAAATGCACAATTTACCAATATACAGATATGACAAATCATTAAACGTTGAAAATGATAGCACTAATCAACATCACTAGCTAGTATATGAGCAGTGTAAATCGCAAACTTAATTTTAATATGACTATATGATTTGGTATTACTTAATTTTAATGTGACGATATGATTTGTTTTTTCACATTGGTTATATTGGTTGTGATGATGCCACTCTTCCTTTAAATCACTTGTTCTGCTTGCAGCTTTTGCCACACTTACAAGCTGTTCCAATCCCTGCAAACCAATCTCCATGTTTTAGATTAATTGCCTACAATAATATATAATAATCCTTTATTAAAGGGATAATGTACCAAAATAGGTCTATAGTTTTTGGGTAAGTATCAATTTAGGTTTACGTACAAAATAGCACCAATATAGACTTAACGTTTAAAAAAAAGTATCAATTTAGACCTCAAGAATGGATTGAACAAGTCATTCCTATTACTTCGTTAAGTTCTGATTTCTCCGTACACATATAATTGACAAAACTTAACGAAGTAATATCAATGACGTGTCTCATTTCATTATCGAAGCCTAAATTGGTACCATTTTTTTAAACATTAAGTTTATATTGGTGCTATTTTGTAAGTAGAGCCTAAATTGGTATTTCCCCAAAAACTATAGCCGTACCTTATCCCTTTGTTAAAAGAAAGTACCTGAGTGAATATAGAGACAACTTCTTCAACACTCCTTGTATTCATCACATACATGGCAGCTTCCTGCACTTATCCCATTTAACTCCATGATCTCAGCTTGATTCAGCTTCTCAGTCTCTGATAGCAAAGCTGGAGATATAGAGTCTTCCTCAGCATTTTCAGTCAATATGGTACTTGAACTTGATGCACCTTCTTCTCCTTTGCCTAGGATTGGGATTCGAAACTCTGTTTGTTTTGGGTATTATTATTGCAAACTGTTAATTAGAAATGCCGAGATAGAGGAGTCCTTCTCTTATTAATTTTATCATTCATTTTATTTGTCAGAGAAAGAGTTTGTTATACTACCTACACTTGATGCTGGAGCTTCATCTAAAAATGATCTTGGCTTGAGTTGCTTGTTCTCTTCAGATTCCGATAGCTTGTTCGTATACATAGCAACCTGTTAAATTTGGATGTAAAACTTATTAAGCATACATAGCACTCCTTGTATTCATCACATACATGGAAGCTTCCTGCACATGACAATGTCATTAATTAAGTCATCCTTCATCTCCTAAATCATGCATGCATATATTTAATTAATGAGATAAGGTAGTAAAATAAGTCTATGGTTTTTCGGGAAGTATCATTTTAGGCTCCACCGACAAAATAGCACCAATATAGGCTTAGCTTTAAAAAAAGATACTAATTTAGGCATTGATAACGGAATGAGACACATCATTGATATTAGTACGTTAAGTTCTGTTAATTATACGTGGAGGGAGAAATTAGAACTTAACGGAGTAATAGGAATGAGGTGTCCAATCGGTTATCGAGGCTTAAATTCATACCTTTTTAAAGTTAAGTCTATATTGGTGCTATTTTGTACGTGGAGCCTAAATTGATACTTACCCAAAAACCATAGACCTATTTTGGTTCCTTATCCCTTAATTAATTGTACATACCCTTGCATTATCTATTTGATCAACTCGGAGAGTTATTGGCTCTGTTTCAATTAATGACCTTCTATCAATTCTCATCACTCTTACTCTATCCTCCATTCTTAAATTCATCATTTGTTGTTTACAGTGGTTATTTACCAAATTATTAGTTATATTGGTTAACTGTTAGTCAGTTTTGCTGCTCAATTAGTTTAACCCCCTTATGAGTTATCAAATTGTTTTTTTACCACTCAATTTTTACGAGTCAATTATGCTACTCTAATTATCAAAGTAATCTAAGTTTTTAGGTAAGACACTTCTAATGCACAACCTACTCTATAATTTGATTACATGTTAGTTATAATTTCTGCACTTCTTTACTCCTATGTTAACAAACCATATTTGTTCTTAGCTGCAGGAGATCTCTCAATTCAAATTGCATGGTTGCTGTTGATTTTGCTATATTTGCAAGAGTTTAACTTAAGTAGACACACTGACATTAGTAATACTTCAAATTTCAATAATTTTCCAGTTGGGATTTAAAATCCTTGTTCTTGTAATTGAAAAAAAAAAACAGGACAACATTAGTTATAGATGGAATAGGCACAAGACAACATTGTAAAGATGTACAAGACATGTTGTGCAATAAAAGCATAAACAGGACAACATTAGTTTTTATATTTTGTATGAACAGACTAATCAAGCTCTTTTGTATGAACAGACTAATCAAAACAATCTAGTTGAGAATCTGATCGAGAAGAATTTAGATCTGAGTACTACATCACAGGTATTACAACAACTTGTGCGTGTCCATTGTTCATTTAATATTTAAATCTTATACATAGATATTTATATTTTAATCTTATAGCTTAATAATTCGTCCTCAATTCATCAAAAGAAGTCTGTGGATGTAAGTTCCATAGCACAACAAAACAGAACTTTTGGTGTGATGGCTGTAAAACCTGCACCAAAGCTTGTTAATACGAGTTCCTTAAACTTTTTATTTGTTTCTAGGCTGGACTGTTTTGTATAGTTTGTCAAATCAGCTTGGAAAATATCGAAGCATATATGAACCACATTGGTGATATCAAACATATGTAATTTTTGAACTTTTGACAAATTAAACATTTTTTATTATCATAACTTTAGAATTCACTTTTCATTTTATATTTTAGATAAATTGATTATGGAGAAGTATTCGGCCAAGCCGGTAGGTGACTACAAGAAAATTGGGTATTAGTGAGAAAAAGTTAACGAGAATAAAAAATATTCTCATTGAAAACATAATTTCAATAACTTTAATGAAGATAAATTACATGTTTTATTATTAATCACAAAACAATTTATTTATGAAATATTATTTTATTTTATTCTCACTAATACTTATTTCTTAACAATTTATTAAATTGGACTTTTTATTATTCTCATTATTTTATTTATCTATAATATTAACAATAAATTTAATTCTCATTAATTCCTTCAAATAATTACCCTAAAAAAATTAGAAGTACTGTCCATCTTTCCTTCACCCAAATCTAAAGTTACCGCCATCCACCCCAAATAATCCCTCCAAAAAAAATTTGCCCCAATTTCATTTTCAATTTGAAAGCTTGGCCGAATTCCAAAAGGTTCGACAAAAGCTCAAACCGACACAGAAAAACCCTAATTACAAAAGGTCAAGCTAATTTCACAAAACTCAGACAAATCTCCACCTCAATCCATGGCTTCACACTCAAATCACTTCGAATTCATATCGACCTAAATCACCACTCGTCTCCGGCATCTTCTCCAACACAGAAAACCTAAATCACCACCGTCTGTAATTGCAACTGTGTTAAGCATGAAGTTTCTGCGACTCTCTACACTAGTAAGCTCTTCTCTTTGACTTATAGAAATACTAAGTTTTTCCTGTCATGTTTTATTTTAGGGATAAAAAAATGGGTCAGGTTGGTTTGTCTTTCATCTGTTCCTTTTATTGGCTGATTTGTTGAATGTTCAAATAGGTATTCCTCCGAAGCACCCTCGTTGTCCTGACATGTTTGGTTTTATGGATATTGAAGCTGTTATTTTCCTTTGCACTACAATTAAAGCTAGTTTTCTGGACAATACTATTGAGATGCCTATTATAACGATTTGTCTTCTTAGTTTTCGGTGCTTGGTCCTTTTTTTCACCTTTATTTCTCTGACTAATGTCTATTGTGAATCTGGTTGTACAATGTCAAGTAACCATTTAATCCAAAAGCCAAAAAAAGGAAAAAAGTGAAAGAAAGAAAAAGAAGAACATACCAAAGATCAGTGGATCTAAACCACTATAGGACTTCTCTCTTTTTTGGTTATTTTATATGTTATTTGGCTTATGCCTTCACATTATTGTAATCAATTGTTTCATAATGGTATTAGCATCAACAATTCATATTCATTAGAGTAGAAATTACATGGTGTTCATTTGATGAGATGTTGTAGTTATTTGGCTGATCTTCATGTAGTTCTTATCAATCACATGCTTTTCCCTTGATATCTTAATGTCCTAAATATTATGAGTTGACCAATGAGGTTAATAATTGTTTGTTGGTTAATTTGTGCAATATGGTGTACTATTGAGGTAGCAAGGAATATGTTGTTATCTATTAAAATTAATAATATCATTTGCGATTAATAATTGAATATATTGTATTACTGCTGTAGAAAAGTGGTCATTTTAGATTTTAGATTTAAAACTCCTATGTCATTTGTTACCTTAGTCAAGATTTTTCTACTATCTTTATGTGGGTATGTATACCTTATTTCAGGAATACTCTAAGTCTAGATGTTTATGGAATAACACTTGTTAACTCATCTGCAACTTTGGCTACTACAACTAGTAAATGTCTTCCATCATTACTTTCTTGTTGGCTCTTTTGGTAAAGTGGTTGTTGAAATGTGCAATATTTTGCTTTTAGTGAATCATTGTGTTATACAGGTGCTGATGAACGTGTTATTTGTATATTTGTTTAGTTAGAGCAATTGGGGTAATTTACAATTACTCGAGTACTTATAACCATTTGATGAACAGACAGAAACAGTCAAAAGTTCCACATGAAGGTTTTCACAAAATAAAATATAGAGACAAGAACAGCTTGATTGTCAGTAGATATGTTAGATATGATCATATGATCCTTTCGCATATGCAACTTATTGAATTCAATTTTATTTTTAGCAATGTTGTTTCATTTCTAGATTTAGAAAAAACATGATGTGTTCTGTCTGTGCATAAGCCTCAAGTATTAGGTTGGGGCCTTTTTATTTCAGTGATGCACTTTTACTTGGTTGACCGTTGCTCTCTACATTACTATGGTTTACATTGTGACATGCTGCATTATTTGTTTATAAGAATATGATCCTGCAGTGATGTGCTATAGTGATTGATAACATGTTATAGTCAAAACTCTAATCTAATCTTTGGAGGAATTTTTCAATGAATGTCACCTATTTCAAGACTCTAGACAAATCACCTAGAACACTTGCACGAAATCTCGGTTCTTACCAGTTCTGAAAACAGAACTGAGTACTAGTTCTATTACATAACTGGGTTCTAGTTCTAATAGAACTGGGAAACTAAACTGGAGATCCAGTTCTAGTTCTGAAAACAGAACTGGGTTCCAGTTCTGTTTCTATAACTGGGAAACTGAACTGGAAACCCATTTTCAGATCTCTTTCTAGAGCTGGGATACAAAATGGGTTTGTAGTTCTATTTCTAGGAATGGAAACACAGTTTTGGATATAGAACTGGTTTCTAGTTCTGTTTCCAAAACTAGGAAACTGAATTGGAAACCCAATTTTGGAAACAGAACTGGAAACCCAATGGAAAGAGGTTTGGTCAAGTTGTTCATCTTCCTAACGAAAATCACAACCTTTTAGACTAATTCGAATCATGTTTCTCTGTTTCAACAGAATCAAGGCTTAAAGAAGAAGCTTTTGATCTTCGACAAATGCTCACTGATTTGCAAAGTACTAATCCTTTCATTGGCCATCTCAGAGATGAATATCGTCTAAGTTTGATGCACAATGACCAATACTGGAAATATTACATACAACGGCTAGTCGCTTAATGCCTTTTATGTTAAAAGGACCTCTTCAAAAGCCAAAGAGATAATCACATTGCAGAGCTTACTGTAAGAGATACCTTAGATTTTGCAACTAGATGCCAAGGTGCATGTGATGGCTTTGCAGGTTCGTTAATAATGTTTACACATGAGTTTTTCTTAAGCTCTGAGTAATAATCTTTGATATTCAATCACTGTCAAGTGTTCATTCCAATTTCTTCTTTCTACTTGTACAATTTTAAGCATATTTGTCGAGTATGAGATTGGCCTTCGGCGAACTTAGTTTGGTTGCACTCTATTCTTTATTTTCTGCAGACACTCGTGCGCGCACACACATATATATGTATGTATACTTGTTCGCTGTTGCAGAATGAAGGCATTAGGGTTCCGGTCGCTACCTATTATCACTTAGCGAGCCCCCCACACCCTATTCTCTAGCGGCTCCTTACCTGGTAGGTTTTGACGTTGCATATGCAGATGAATATGCTTAGGCCTCTTCGTATGCGTCTACCAATGCGCCTTTTGATGTTGAGGGATCTTAGTCCTACGGGCATTTAGACCTGTCTTTAGTTAGCTTATATCTCAATCTCAGGTGATTCTTAGCCTCCGGGTAATGAAGCCACAACCCAAGAAAAACTGCTTTTTTAGTAGCTAATACGCTAATGCCTATGGATAAACAGTTAATATGACGTAGATAACAACGGCTATCTTCTGGCAATATACGGTTCCTACACCTCCATTCTGTATGGCTCCGCTGTCTTTAGTTAGCTCATTTGTTCACCGGTGGTAAACATCCCAGGCTCTATTGGAATGAAGAGCAGGTTATGTAGGCGAAAACTATGAATAGGTTGCTTGATCGCAAAAGGCCTAACCGCAGTATTAGAGCATCATACAGTATTCTTCTTGAGATTATCAAGAAGCATTATGTAAATTAAGTCCATAATACAATAAGAAAATAGAAAACAAGAGGAAAACAACTTAGCAAAGCAATGCTCAAATTGATATTTAATCACCTATTTAGAGACTTTATTTTAAGATAGGTAAATAGCTGATGCTTGGCATGTAGCTAATTGACGGCTGTCCTATTATAAACTGCTTTTTTTCCAACCTATATGCAATATCTCGTTTGTTTAGAGGATAACAGGAACATACGCCCCAGTCCAGAGATTGCTGTGTTTATGAAGGTCATCATTTAAATTTTACAGCTCTATGCCTACTTCTTTAATATTATCCTGATTTAATATTTTTTATAATTGCAATGAACAAGCTTCTTTTGCTGGTAACAAAGTTGTAAGCGGTTAATTCAATTTTACATATATTTCTTGATGCTATTTTTTTTTTCTGCTCTGCAAATTTTTGTCTACTTAGCTGTAGGAGCTGAAGCAAAATCAGCATGGAAATCAGCATCCACTTTAGAGAAGTACCAGCTTGGTTTCCTTCTATCTTCTTTAGCTTTCAACCTTACTGACTTGCTTGTCTTCATGCCTATGGCTATCGAGGTAAACATCTTGCAATTGTGAGCCTATACCCTGATGCAGAAATTTACTTATGGTTGCACCTACTTTTTGTTGTCCTGGTTGTTGAGAAAATTGGGGAAAGAGGGAGAAAATTAGTTGTTATTAATTGGGGGAAAGAGGGTGAAATAGCTTTGACCAAGAGTTTATCAATGCTAACCAAGCATTTTAGATCCACTGTTTGGACTTTGGAGTAAAATAGCAAAACAGAGTTCCAAAAAAGAGAAGCAAACCGGCACTAATTAATAGGTTGTGAAATTGTTGATTGCAGGGAGCTTTACAAGAATGAAACAAGTGGGCCAATTCCAAAAGAACTTGGTGATTTGGCACATCTTGTTAACATGGGATTATATGATATTTGAAGGAGAAATCCCCAGGTCCTTGGCCAATTTAAAATCACTATGATTCATGTAAGTTAGTATACTTGGGTATTTATATCTGTTAGTTTCTGTTTTAGGAACTCTAATGTTAATCCGTGTTGAATTTTAATGTGTATATATGGCTTAAAAACATCAAGCTTACTAGATCATCTCTAAGGGAGCTCACTACCTTAAACAACCTTACAGTTTTGTAAGTATAGAAAAAAGTGAAAATTTGTTACTATTTGCTTAATTTTCTGATGCACTCACTTATGTCTTTTCAAGATTCTGAAATTGAAGGGAAGTAAACCAATTGGTTCGGTTGCGATGTCCTGTTGATAATAGTTTGCCTTTCCCCCTTTTCAGCTACATGAAATGAGAAGAGAATGAGATTAAATTTTTCTAATTGCAAGTTAAAAACGGAAAAAATGGATGCAGGAGCACAATGGTTTATGAGTCATGCTTTATTGAATTTATCCTCTCCTTGTTTTGTTATTTATTATAAGTAATAAGCCAATTTTTTTAGCTATAGATTATAAGGCAGCTGGGTTAGAAGGGCAGAGAATATCTGGATTATATGTTCTATTAATTAATAAAATGCTGATTTTCTTTAACCTAGCAAGCTTGAGCTTCTCTTTTTACTTTGGTTGCCCTGTTTAATGGCATTAAGGTTAAGTGATTAATGAAATCTAATCCTTTGGATGATAGCTTCAATCAGGTAATCTATGTGTTCTTTTCCAGTCCTAACCTTATACCTGAAACTCAATCGGCTGTAATTGACATTCCTGAATTTCGTACGGGCTTTTTTTTCTCTGGTTATATATAATTCTTTCTGTTTTCATCTGATGGGGGTATACTGGAAATGGTTCTGTTGTTTCTAATTTGAGGTCCTCAAGAATGTTCATTTGAAGTTCTGGTAATTTCTTCTGCAGTATTTGGAAATAATAGTGTGTTCTATTTCAAATTCGATAAATGCTGGTTGTTTCAACTATTGAAACCTCGATTATTACCATCATACGTTTGAATTTATCATGTAATATCTTTGTTCACTTGAATATTAAATTTATGTTATGTTATTTCATCAATGTTACCATGCAGATCATGTCAATGTGAGTTTTAGTAGGAGCGGTGGGCCTGGAGGCTAGAATGTGAATAAAGGTTTGTTCCATTCACGACTTCAACATTCAGTTAGGATCTCACTCTCTGAGGACTTGTACTCGATGCATTTGTTTTCTAAGGAGGAAAGTGAACACCAAGGTGGACATGTGCTTCAATGTTCAAAATGCATACTGGTCAGGAAGAGGATTATACAAACGGTTGGTTACTTCTACTTAAAGATTTTTTTTCTATGAGAAATGTAATTTTAAATTTGATGGATGATCTATGACTGTCCGTAAGGGTCACTGCACATAATAGCTCAAATTTTCTTTAACTGTCTGTGAGGTTAGTTATTTGTCATAAGAATAGATGAGCTCATATATAATAAGCGTAATTGTCTGTGAGGTTAGTTATTTGGAAACATTTCAAATATATTTGGGTACAAATGCATGTTTACTCTGAAAGAATAAGGATCATCTTCTTCTGATGTATGCTTGGTTGTCATTAATTTTATGTCTTTATAGTCTGCACGAAAAACAGGACCAATTATGTTTATAGAACTGTAGTAGTTTTGTAACAGAACAGGACCAATTCTGTTTGCTGAACTATACTAGTTTGTAACAGAACAGTTATGTTGCAAAACTGGTAACAAGTTCCAGACTGGTATACCAGTTCAGAACATGTTAACATGCTTCTACATCTGTCTTAAGAATGTGCTGAAGAACTGGTATACCAGTCCAGTTAGGGGTGCACGTGGTCGGTTAACCAGTCCATTAAGGTTAATTCGGTCGGTTAACCAATTTATCGGTTTTTTGAAAACACTAACCGTACACTAGTCCACTAAATTCGGTTAACCACTAACCGGTTAACCAATTATTTCGGTCGGTTAACCTTTTATTTCAGTTTCTAACCATTGATAAATAAAAATAAAAATAATAATAAAAGTTATAATTTTTATTGTGAGTGGAACATCGGGTCAATAGCGTGTTGAAGAGATTAACGACAGATAGAGAGATGTTCGTGCATTATGTATGTGTGGACTATGGATTGGACACTGCATTTTCCCTTTAAAGCAACTCTTTAAAGCATCAAATTACTATGTTTTTTGGACCAGGATTCTTATCATCCGTGTTTTACCAACTATGCACTATTCAGATATATTAATTTTATTAATTATCTACTTTGTGACAAATTTGATAGTACGACGATATTTGAGATGAAATATTCCATCGTTGAGTCTTAGTCACCGAAAATAATTAGTGTTTCTTATTAAATTTTTACTATTGATCAATGTATTTATTTTAAGTGGGATAATATATAATTATATGTAAAGTAACCATAGAAGACACCATAAATATAGATATAAATAAATATATTTTTATATATTTAATTGAATTCGGTCGGTTTCGGTTAACCGCGGTTTTTAGAATATGAAAATCGTAACCGTAACCATTAACCACTATTTTTAAAATTAAAAACCGTACACTAGTCCATCGGTTTTGGTTAACCTTATTTTCGGTTTGATTTTGGTTTGGTTTTTCGGTTTTGCGGATTTTTGTGTGCACCCCTAAGTCCAGTACTTGTAAATTTGCTTGGGTTAATCCAATATAAATCTTATTTTTTCAAATTAGATTAGTGTGGATACCACTATAAACAGGCATCCTTATACCTCCTTAACTAGAGTGTGATTGATGTGTTAGTTATGTTGATCGTTGAATTGTGTGAATAAGGAGGAAGGTGCGGAAGTGGCAATGCTTCATATAGGGGGAACCCTTGGCATGTTTGGGTTAGCATAGAGGTACGGACATAATCTCTAAAATGTTCGAGTTGGCACAGAGGTAAAATATATGGATATCATAGCTCCCTTCAATCCAAAACTTTATTTATTTTATTATTTACAATTTAAATTCAAATAATATCATTAATGAGGGGAAATATAATTATAAAAACTTGAAACATTTTAATGAGAAGATTTTTAATCATTTTAAATATTTTATTGAGATGATTTTTTTATCATTACAAATAATTTAATGAGAATGTTTTAAATCATTACAAATACTTGAATGAGAATATTTGCGTATCATTAAAAAATATTTTAATATGGATAAAATTATTATCATTGTAATTTTATAACGAGAATGGATTTTATCATCGTTAATACTTTTAGTAAGGGACCCCAGTAATGAAGGGTGCCATGAGAGTAATTATTCTCGTTAAAAATGCTTTCGTGAGGATATTTTAGCTTTTAGTGAGAATATCTCCCCTCTTTACAAGCTATTTTTTTTGATAGTTGTTAGTTTCCAATGTTCATATTGTTATAAACATATTGTTACAAAATATATTATTAAAAAAACATCCATGCATTATCTTTATCATATAATTATCTTATTTTTACGTTGAACGTTGACAGGAAGGTCAAGAAAGAAAAAGTGAAATGATGGAGAATTCTTAGTCAGAATATCTAGTTTATTAAGGTAACATAATTTGTTTTTTCTGTATACAAATTTGTCAATTTGTAAATTTACTTGAATCTTCATATAGCTTATGTGTTATAAACAATAAATTTTTATGTTCAACTTGACATTTTCATTCTCTAATTTTCAATTATTGAATTGTTTTGACAGGTTATTATCCAAACAAGAACAACTTTGAGAAATTGAATTTTGTAAATGATCAAGTACATGTATGAACTTTTTAATGTACTTTGTCAATATCTTAATATTTTGTAAGAGCAAATTCTCACTATGCTACTAGATTGTGATAAACTTGTAACTCTTATTATTAATGTTTAAAAACTTGTATGAATCAATATTTCCTTTTATATTTTGATTATTTTATGATAATAAATTGTAATATTAGTTTTTTTTATACAAACTATTTGATCTGTTGTGGCGCAATTGTATTTGTGGCGAATTCGATATCACCACTAAATATAACCTATTTGTGGAGAATTTAGTTTTTCCCATTATAGGCTTTACTGGCGCACCTATTGTGGCGAATTTATTTTTCCCCACTAGAACCTTTTGTGACGCAAACTGGACATTTTGTGACAAAAAAATTCCCCACATGAGCCAAAATCTCCTTGATGAGCCTAAATCTCCTGAGTGCAAGTCCCCCAAGGATGTAACTAAGAAGGTCAGAGTCTCTAAACGGCCCATTGCTGAGGATTTAGAGGATGAGCAGCCTATAAAGAAAAAAAACAAATACAAGGGTCAAGCCAGTGACACCTCAGCCGATGGCCGTTGCGATACCCGAGGACTCTCACTCCCTCAAATCACAAGGAATGGTTACTAAGGTCACTCATGTTTCTACCTCTGCTCCGGGTCAACAACCACCTGTGATGTACTCCGTTCCATTCACAACTGACCCATCCACTAACCATCAGGATGAACCACTTCACACTGAGGAGGAACCTGCTGACAAACCAAATCCCTCCTTTACCACCAATCTCCTATCCCCACTTCCTCTCCTAAACACAAACACCATCGCTCAAGCCGAGAGAAAAAATACAAAAAGAAGAGCAATAAAACAAAGGTTCACTTCGTTGATGAGGCAACGAATGCTGATACCACTCCTCTTGACCCATCAGAAATCAATATCACCTTCCCACTCTTCGAAACTGCCATTCCACTGACTGAGCCCTCAACTCAGGAAAATCAAGCCTCTGTTCCTGATCCAAAGGAACAAGCCTTATCTGAGGGTACAACAAAACTTTCATGCATCTCTCTTTTTCCGCTAGTGAAAAATCCAAGTGATACTTAGAGGGAGGGTGGGGATGAGCTTACACAGGCCGTCGAAAAACGAATTTAAAAAGACATTTGTTAAATCCGTGAATAGATTTTTTTGTGAAACACGCATCTCAATGCTGATTCTCACCTTGAACAATTTTGAAAAAAAAATATGAAGTCCTTTTGAGTTTCAATCGTTTATATAAGATCAAAAACATATTTTTGACAATATTTTCTTAATCGGATCAAAAACTTATTTTATATTGATAAGAAGATCAAACTAATAAAAAAAACGTGTTTATACCAAAAAAACCAAGAACAAAATCAAGAATATATATAAACACATAAATACAATCATTTTTAGAATGGTCTCACAAAATTTCTTCATATCTTTGGATACAAAAAAAACACAGAGTACAAGATCTGTGGCTCTGATACCAATGAAGAGATTAACGGCAATTAATCCATTTGAGATATATGGGTTCGGTCATACCTTATTGAATAGCAAAACCTGTAGATCTCTCAGAGTAGCGGAAGCAGATCTTAGCACTATGATCTTGTACCACCGGTAACAGGCAACCACACAACGTTAGCCAGGGAAGACTGAATAATCCACAGACTAAAGTGAAGAAGAAGAAGAGAGAGAGAGAGAGAGGAGGTGCAGGAAGCAAGAGGAGGCAACCTTTTTCTTTTATATTTCAACTTTATGTTGTGATTAGGGTTAAGCCTATTTATAGGAAGCTAAAACAGGTGCAGGAAGCAAGAGGAGGCAACCTTTTTCTTTTATATTTCAACTTTATGTTGTGATTAGGGTTAAGCCTATTTATAGGAAGCTAAAACCCTAATTCTCCATCTCTTAAGATGAGCTTGGCCCGTTCCATTTCAGACGAGTCAGATTAATTAGATCCATATATATATATATATATATATATATATATATATATATATATATATAGATATATTAAAAAATATGTATGTATATATTTTTTATTATAAGTAATTATTAAAAGATTAAAAATTTATTTTTTATTTTAATAAATATGAACAGTGATTAAATATATATTTAGTCCTTGCCTTTTTACGTCTCACTTTATTTTAAAAAACGTATTATAAGGTCTCTATTTTTTTTGCCACTGTTAACATTTGGTCTTTTGCCTTTTTTTCTGGATTTTTAACCAAATATATCTTAGCTTTCAGGACAGTCATAGTGCGGTACAAAATGACCATATTAATTTGGTATTTGCTGGTTGTCTATTTATACAGAATATAACGGTTAAAAAAAAGATAAAAGGACCAAAAAGTTAACAGTAACAAAAGACTTATAATGTCTTTTTTAAAATAAGGGGACTAAACATTGTGCAAATTTAACCTTAACGTTTCCAAATAAGATCAATTTAAGTCATGCAATATCGAAAAGTTGAAAAAATTAGTTTGATTATTATTTAGCCGTCACATCGGACCTTCCAAACAAGTTTGTCGATAAATTGAAGCAGTTTCGTACATTTTTTTGCTGGTGTTTTTGTAACTATATTAATAACACAATAAATTATTTTAGACAATTTGATAAAAGAAAATTGTGATTAACTTATAGGCAGCAGATTTAATTTTAGCATTTTAACAGTATTTGTATCAGTAATACACTAAATATCTTATACATAATTAATATTTAGAAGGGTTAAAGTTACAGTTAATAATAACTTTGACATGTCGGTTATAATCTTACATATTTAATCCTCATTTTACAATAATTTATTAAAAACTAATATTTTTAAAACTAATATTTAATTCATATTCTATTAAAAATCCACATTTTTTTGAGATTCTGATAACTCTCCAGGAAACCTCTTCTTCCAAATTTGATTTGCCATTAAGTATTTTAACCTCTTCAACTGGCCACAACATCTGTTGTTTGACCTTGGAGTTAATCTTTTTTTTTATTTGTCTTGTGATGGATATTAAATTATTAATTATTTGTTTGTTTCTTTGCTTATAACAACTCTTTGATTTCTGAAGCATCAATTCAATATTATAAACATTAGATTTTACTTTATGAATAGTTCAGTTTCTTTTTTAATTTCATAATAAGAAGTTTAGGTTTGTATTTTTGTAATGTGATACAGCTTCGCGGGGTTTTGCATTTTTAGAGAGAGAAAGAATAAAAAAAATAAAAAATTAGAGAGGTGGAGAAGAAGATATATTTGATTTTTATTTTTCTTTTTGGGGTTTGTTTGTGCTAATTAGATAATAAGGGGCTTAATTTATAAAAGGGTAATTAATTTATTAGTCCTTATTTTTTGACAAAACACACTGTTTAGTCCCTGTATTTTTAAAAACACATGATAAAGTCCCTAACATTTTTCTTGATGAACTGTTTAGTCCCTAATGTTTTTCTCGGTGAACTGTTTAGTCCCTACCGTTAGACTCTCATTAAGATTTTGTTAGTCAATTTGGATTTGCGTTATTCTTTTCCTTTATTTTCCTTTTCTTTAAACTCTAATGCATCTGAAATCAACTTTGAGTGTTCTTCTTCTTCATTTTCTTCTTAATCGTTCAAATTCGTAAGCATTGGGTCTGTTCGTTTTCTTGTTCTCCACATAAATAACTTCTTCTTCTAAATTGGATTTCGTCTTCTAAAGTTTGAAGGTAAATAGTAAAGGGTAATTTAGTAATTTTCGAAGTCATAAACGGTAAAAAATCTAACAAACAGACGGAAGGACTAAACAGTTCACTGAGAAAAAGGTTAGGGACCTTACCATGTGTTTTTGAAAATATAGGGACTAAACAGTGTGTTTTATAAAAATATAGGGACTAATAAATTAATTACCCTTTATAAAATAAATAAATATAAGGACCAAATTAACTCTTTTTCCTTTGACTTTTAACACCGTTAGTCAAATTGGTATGTGTTTGCTAAAGAATGAACCTCAAGGTACTATTTTGTAAATTTTTAAACCATAATGCTGCAATCGAAAACAAGTATAACCACAAGGTTTATTTTTGTACTTTTCCCTTAAAAAAATTAATCAATATTTACTTAATTTTATTTTTATTTATTTTAATATATTAATTTTAGAAAATATATTTGTGGGATAGTTGCTTCACGCCACTGCCAATAGTTGTAGGGGTTCCTACAATAAATGCTGATTACGACGCCTATGATACCGTAATCAGTAATTAAAATAAATAAAAATCCATTGCGGTATTTAGTGCACCGTAATGATACTTTTTTTAACCATAACAAACAACCCCATTTAAAGAAATATTTTCTAACCAATTCTATATTGGGAATAATTTCTTCAAATGGTACCAAATTGGGGTTTAACCCTATATAAAAGGTTTAAACACCAAATAAATGTTAGAAATCCGGGATAACAAACAGAAACTAGGGACATGCTCTACTTGTGCTATGACATTAGGGATAATTATATTGTGGAGAAATTATACTGTGTGCGATAGCCAATGAAATTGAAACACATGAGATTTAATTAAATTTCTTAAATAATTAAAAGCCATTAATTGACTTATCTTATCTTCCATTTTCCTTTGCTGTGGTCTTCCTCTTGAAACCGCCACATTCAACCTTTTTCTTCTTTTTTTATACCTAAATTCCACTCATCTCAAAGACACAGAGATATGATTGTATGAACTTCAATTCAAATGGATTTTGAATTAAAATTTTTTTAAAAAAAATTAAAATTCAGATCCAAAAACCTTTTAAAATATGTATAAATCCAATTAAAACTCATCAGTTGTGGTTGTATGAACTTCAATTCAATTTGGTTTTGAACTAAAAACTTTTAAAAAAGATTAAAATTCAGATCCAAAAACTTCAAATCATTTATGGGTTTTCTGAAAACAGCTTTTTTTTCAAGACTGAAAATAAAAATTCAGATCCAAAAAACTTGAATGATTTTTTAGTAGAGTTATTCTCACGACGACCAAAAAACAGACAAAGAAAAACGATTGGAGGTGGTCGAAGAGGAAAATGGATCTCAAACCCCAAGATTATTAAAAAGATTACGGACACCTAACTACCATTTTAGATTTTTTTTTTCTTTAAACAACAATTTTCTAGCTAACTAACACTTAAATGATGTCTAAATTAAAAGTTCAAAAATTAAAATTGTTTAAAATATCATTTTCATCAAGTTTATAATGGGGGATTAACTATTATTGGAGTGCACATATTAATCAACGGTAAATGATGTAATTATGTTAATATAGCGCAAAGTTACAGGGCCGGTCTTGAAATTTAGGGGGCCTAGGCAAAATAAGTAATAATAACTCTTTGAATAATAATAATAATTTATATATAATAAGACCTTTTAATATTTTTTATCAATGGGGTTTCGGAAAGAAATAGGTCCTCCTATATAATTTTATCACTATTTATATTAAAAAAAATTAAATTTCATATATATATAAAGGCTAAAAAAAATTTGGGCCCCTTCCGGCCCTAGGCCGGCGCACCCCGAGCCTATAACCAGGGCCGATCCTGCAAAGTTCAATTATCACAATGTTCATCTTTAATTCAGAGGTCACAATGAAAAAAAGTAAAAAGTTAAAAGATCATGAGTGTAAATTACCTAAAAATATCATCCTTATACAATTTTTATTCTGAATATTAAAACAAAATTATTTGGAATATTTACAAAATTTACCCAAAGATTATTAAAAATATATGTTTTATTCTTATTGTTAAAGAGCTCAATTTTATTCAACTCATTTTTATGTTTACATTAGAATGTCTAGTTAAATTTTTTGCTTTTAACACTAGTACATAAATGCTTACTTGTGTCGCACTTTTTCATATTGTTGTGCCGCACTTTTGTGCGACATAACAGGGGTGCGACACAAGAACTTTGCATCGCTCTTGAGAGCGACACAAGCTACTCATCTGTTGTGTCGCACTTGTCAAGCGCGCGATACAATAGAGCGATAACTCTTGTGACACGTTTCTAAAGTGCGCGACACAACATATGATAATTCTTGTGACGCGCTCCAAGGGTGCGCGACACAAACTCCGTGATTAATCTGGTACACTTTGTATCGTTCATTCCTCATGCGCGACGTAAAATATTGATATTTTTTTAAAATATATATATATATATATTGGATTGAATGGAGCTCTAACATTGAACTATAATCAAACATAAATATTACCACAATAATCCGACGTAGGCAAAAGGTTTTTCGTTGAAATAGGGAAACTGTAATGAATGTTGAACCAACTAATAAATTAATATCAGTGCACAATGTAATGATCTTTTTTTTTCAAGGACATAGCCAAATAAAAACTCTTCATCGAAAATCAAATAAGCAGACAAGAACATGAAGTAACTAGAGATTAACTAGGGACATACCATCAGAAGATTGCCAATGTTTTCCTTTGAATTCATCCAAGGTTGAAATGCAAATGGTTTTGTTAATTGTACAGACTTTGGTGGAAGCGTTCTCAAAGAGTCTGAAGCACAAAATAAAAAGTTACAACTAAATACAAGAGACTAATAGACTGATATAGAGATATGTACAAAGTAATAACGATAAAAGAAAGTCACATTTTCTAAAAGAAGAGTATAATTGAGCTAGGATGCCTACTATGGTGAGAATTTTGCCCCAGTGGCAAGGTTAGAAGCTATTAGAATATTGTGTGCTTATGCCAGTTTCATGAACTTGAAATTATTTCAAATGAGTGTTAAAAGTGCATTTTTAAATGGAGTTATAAATGAGGAGGTGTTTGTTAATCAACCTCTAAGGTTTGAGGATCCAAAGTTCCCAAACCATGTTTATAAACTCTAGAAGGCTCTGTATGGTTTGAAACAAGCACCACGTGCTTGGTAACGCTTAGCAAGCTTCCTACTGACTAGAAATTATGTTAAAGGAAAAGCGGATAGAACTTTATTTATAAAGAAAAAGGGTAAGGATACTGATAAGTCTCCAATTCAACGTTCAAATGTCCAATTTAGTGCTAGGTTATTTAATTAATTTGGTGTTATTTTGGGTATTATTGCTTGTTTTGGTTTGATTTGCCTCCACAGGACTCAAATGATTACAAGGAGCAGAATTGGACTTAATTGAAGAAACTTTGGACCAGAAAGGAATTTAGTGATGAATTAAAGGAGCTGAAGCGAAAATGGAGTTAGTCTTGCCCAAGACTAAGGACCTCCGAATCTGCTGATGTTCAAATTGACTAGGACCTTTTCCAACTCGAAAAAGAAGGCAGAAAATCAGGGATTTGAAATTTGTAAAAGAGGTTGCTGATTTAGATAGATATTATTTGGTTACCTAACTTTTAGGATGAGGTTTTCTCTATAAATAGATGGAGAACAAAACTTCTTCGGAGAGGTTTTTTTCTCTTTTTGGGTTCTTAGTTAGCTTTATTTATTTTTATCTTTAATGGTTATCATAGTCGAATTCATGACTATGTGTAACTAAACACTTTATCGATTAAGGGATTAATCAAAGACTAGAATTATTTCCAATTGTGAGATTGTTGTTCTTAATTTCAGTAATCTAATTGTGTGTGATCTGTTTACATATTTATCGATCTATGAAATCAGACCTTCAATGAAAGTTTAGGTTACAGTTCGGACGGGCTTCGGCTTTTGCATTCATTGAAACAACGTTAGGCTATAGGATTTGTAATCATCTGAAATCCTAACTATGTTCAAGCACATAAACATGTGATTTGGTTTAAATTGGAATCGCTAAGAATTCGGTTAACTTAGATTGGGTCCTTCTAATCCCTAATGCTTTCGACAGATTAAATTCTAAGCGCTAAGCTAGAACTGTCTGGCCGAATAGGGGCTTATATCTTTATGTGCTCTAGGATTTCCTTTACAATTAAGGAATGATTAGGCCGGGAATGAATAAGGAACGACTATAACCAATGCAGATCATGTCAATTATGATATCATCTCACTTTCAATGATCAATAAGGAAATAATTCTTCAGCCTGCGAATTTCCCTTGATCGAAATTCCATCATATAAGAATCACCAATTTAATTTCATTTCAATTTTCCAAATTTATTTATTCATTAATCAACAATTTCAATCCCCCTTATTTACTTTTTGTTAATTGCTTGATTATGATTAGATTAGTATTAATCCTTTGGGTACGACCTTTACTTGCTCTTTTACAATATGTTTTCGGCTAAGTGAAGTTATAATTATCTTTGGTGGATTCGACACCCATCAAATTTTGGCGCCGTTGCCGGGGATTAATTTAACTTGATTTAATTCCATATATGACCAGGTCTGAAACTTCAGAGCAACTTCTTTTTAATTCAGAAATAGAAAAAACAGCAAGAAGGCTTCGTAAAGAAGTGAGGTTGCAGAAATTACAAGGTGCTGAAACTTCCAGTTCTAGTGAAGAAGAGTAAATTTCCAGCGAGGAAAGCGAGTCATCTGAAGCAGAAACGATGGCAAACAGAACCTTAAGACAGCTTCATGCGCCTCAGGCTGATCAGCAGCCGTTATGTGTCACATACCCAGTCCTAGATGCGGCTTTTGACTTAAATCGGGACTGATTCATTATTTGCCTAAGTTTCATGGAATGGAAAGCGAAAATCCACATAATCATCTCAAAGAATTTCATGCGGTCTACTCAGGTATGAGTCCATAAGGAATAACCGAGGAACAAGTGAAATTAAGAGCTTTTCCCTTTTCTTTGCAGGATGCGGCTAAAGACTGGTTTCTCAACCTACCCTCTGGATCCATCACAACATGGATGGGTATGGAACAAGCATTCCTAGAAAAGTATTTTCCAGCTTCTCGAGCAATAATGATTCCTAGGGAGATTAGTGGAATAAGGCAAAAAGATATTGAGACACTCCATGACTATTGGGAGAGGTTCAAAAGGTTATGTGCAAGCTGTCCCCAACATGGGATAAGTGAACATTCTCTTATTCAATATTTTTATGAGGGAATGTTAGGAATGGAAAGAAAAATGGTAGATGCTGCAAGTGGGGGAAGCCTCATTGATAAAACGCCATCTGCTGCTAAAGAATTGTTCCAAATCATGGCAGCAACTTCCCAACAATTTGGGAAACAACAAGATGCTCCACGAAAAGCGTATGAGGTAGGTACTTCTTCCATTGAAGAAAAATTAAATACTTTGACATCTCTTGTACAAAATTTGGTTGTAGGGAAGGTAGCTCAAGTGAAAACATGCGGGAGATGCTCAGTTATCGGACATGCCTCAGATGAATGTCCCACATTGCACGAAGGTACACCGGAGCAGATCAATGCTGTCTTTGGATATCAAGGGCAACCTCCATATAAGTATGATCCATACCTCAGCTACAAGCAGCAAAATAATGTGCTTCAACCGAATATTCCCCAACAATATCAACAAAGACCTCAACAATATAGATATGTTCAAATGGATCCAAATTCATGTATGATGTCAAATTCCAATGATCAATTTGTTATGTCTAACATGCTGAAATTCCAGGAAGAACAAGGCAAGGTCAATGCCAATTTTCATGCCAACTTCCAAAATCTAGAGAAGCAAATGAGTCAGATAGCGACCACTCTGAGTGCAATACAGTCCCAGGGGAAGTTACCTTCACAAACTGAGGCGAATCCGAGACAGAATGTGAGTGCAATCTCACTTTGCAGTGGAAAAGAATTAGTCTTGCCCAAGACTAAGCCTACTTCCGAATCAGAACAGACTGTGTCAGAGAAATCTGCAAGCAAAGAGGAGGTATTCGAAAAAGAAACGGAAGGTTTATCTACAGAAGGTTCAGCTGGTAAGTCATCTGAAGAGCAAGACATGCCTTTTGTAATTAAGGTCCCTTTCCCTCAACGTTTAGCCAAATTAAAGAAGGAAAAAGAAGAGAAAGACATCTTTGAGGTATTTCGTAAGGTTGAGGTGAATATTCCATTGCTTAATGTTATTAGACAAATCCCTCGATATGCTAAATTCCTTAAAGAATTGTGTGCTAACAAGATCAAAAAAATTGGGTATGAAACGATTACCATGGGTGAGAATGTGTCTGCTACACTCCAAAAGAAAATGCCCCAAAAATGTAAGGATAGAGGTATGTATTTCTTGTCAAATTGGGAGTACTAGTATTAAGAGAGCAATGTGTGATCTAGGAGCATCAATTAATGTCATGCCTAAATCAATTTATTCATCTTTAAATGTTGGTCCTTTAGAGGAAACAAGAGTAGTAATCCAACTCGCTAACCGATCTATAGTTTATCCCGAAGGTTTGTTGGAAGATGTTCTTGTGCAGGTTAATTAATGGTTTAATTTTCCCAGCTGATTTCTATGTCGTAGACATGGAAGATAAAGATCACTCTTCAGATTCATGGGAAATCCTGTTAGGTAGACCATTCCTAACAACTGCTCGGACAAAAATCGATGTTCACAAAGGAACAATGACTATGGAGTTTGATGGTAAAATTGTTCAATTTGATGTTTATAAGGCCATGAAAATTCCTAATGAAGTGTCTTCTGTTTGTGGCATAGATGTTATTGAACCAATAACTCATCAAGTTTTTAAAGCATGTAGGGAAGACAGGATGCAAGTAGTAATTGAAGAAAGCTTAGATGTGAGCAGCAAAATAGAGGAGAAAGAAGTGGAGATTGGAGAAGATGTGCAGGAAACACCGGCAGTTGAGCCGTGTAACATGAATATTGATGAAGCAGGAAAACTCAGGAAGTTGAAAGGACAAGAACTTGAGGAACTAAGGAATGAAGCTTGTGAGAGTTTGAGGATTCACAAATTGAAGACTAAGAAAGTGGAAATTCAGCGTTTGGAGAACGGGAAAGTGCAGAAAGTAAATGGCCATCGTCTCACGCCATTTTATGAGAATATCCCGATTGAAAGTGGTGAAGTTATGGAGATACAAGTTCCTGGAGACTAGCCTGAAGCTCGATTCCGTCTAGCCAAAGACGTTAACTAGCAGCGCTAATGGGAGGCAACCTAGTGTTGGTCCTGCCCAGGACCAGCATCTGTCATTTATATTCAGCAGTGTTGGTCCTGCCCAGGACCAGCATCTGTCATTTATATTCAGTAGTGTTGGTCCTGCCCAGGACCAGCATCTGTCATTTATATTCAGTCTTTGTTTTTATTTATTTATTTATTCAATTCATATGGAATAACCAATTTTATCATCATCTTCTCCAAATGACTTAAATTTCTGGGATTTGATTTTACAGGTATAAAAGAAAAAAAAAGAAGTCCCTAATTCTATCCCTCAAGCCGCCACTCCCCCTCTCATTCCTACCCGACGGCATGTCAAACCCCTTCACCACAACCCACAGCTTCTGGCCACCATCCTCCACGGGGCAGTAACTCTTACTCTTTTCTTTTATTCTACTGCTGACCTTAGATTCTTAATGGTTTCTGTTTTTACATTGAGATGATGCATGTTATAAATGGGGGAGGAGACTTGAGTAGTATGTGATGTTAATATATATGTTTGGTGCTGATTGGTGTGATGGGAGCTTTGCTCTGGTTTGTATGTTCTGTTGTAAATTTTTATTTTTTTAATGTAAATTTGGGGTCGGAACTGATTTTTGACTAAATGTGAGGTGCACACCAATTTCTGATTGTGAATAAGTTTGCAATAGTGTGGGGTGTCCACCCTTTGTTTTGTCCCTAAAAATAACAATGCTAGCTCTCAGTTTTGCACTTGGTTGAAAATAGGTTGCCAACTCAGTATTGAAACCCTAAGTTTTGTTTGGAATAAAGCTGTCGATTTCAAAAGGTCGGGATTGCACAATTGTCTCAAGCATGCATATGAACCACTTGACTAATCTCACATTACATGACAGACGTTTTGAATGAAACAACACCGATTTGACCCCAATTTTTGGAAAGTTTTTGAGCCTAAATGCAAGAACAAAAGCATTACACTTTGTTCTATTCTTTCCGAGTGTTATCCAATTCTAGTTTGGAATTCTAGAACTTGCCATGTTATGCATTTCGAGACCACACTGATGTATTCAAACATTAAAAATGATAAGGGCAATAGGTTTCTTTTCTCAGCCGTTTCAAATAAAATTCGAACCCTTAGTTTTGCCCAAGGCTAACAAAAAAAATAAACAGTACCAGCCCTTAGTTAGCCACTTTTGAGCCTTTTCCCCATTGTTGATATAACCCTTGTTTGAATCCCTTGGCCAGGGACATTTTAGCCATCAGAGTCTGTATATTCTATTACTCTATTCAATTTTAGTTGCCGATTTGAGTAATGTCCATGTTCAAAAACCACAAGTTCGTTAAAGTATAAGGATTCAATTGAATAGTCCTTTAATTATATGTGGTTGTGCTTTAAAATGTATCTAAATGGACGATTTCTTATTCCAGTATTATCTTTAGAAAAGAAGAAAACCCAGGAAAAGAGCCTCAAAAGAAAAAAAAGGAAGAAAAAAAAAAAATAAATAAACAAATCAGAGGCAGAAAAGGAGAGAGTATGTTAATAGTTATCTAAGTTCATCTTGAACATTCATTCATATTGAAATTCAAGAATTGTAAGTCGTTTGTAAATAATTGAGTTTTGATTTTTCACTTTGGCCTTTTTCAGAGTAGAATGTATATTTTTACTACTCTTGGTTTCCCTTTCTTCTCCCTTTCTTTTTCAAACCTTAACCCTATCCTGCATTACACCTTGTTTTAAGTCCCTTTGATTTATTGACTTGAATTCATACTAAGTGGTGGAGATTTGATATATTGGCAAGCTTATGGTAATTTCATTCTAGTTTGCGACTTGAGTGATTCCTTGAAAACTAATCATAGGCTAAACACTTGAGTGCAATGAGTGGCTTCCGTGAGGGTGTTGTTGATTTGAATTCATACCTTATGTACATGGTCAAAAGCTTAATTACTGAGATTCTTCAAGTAGTTACGTTGTATGTTTAAACATGAATAATATCTTGGCTTTGAGAATTGATGGCTGATAATCTTCACATTATGAGTGGGAATTGGGAAAGGTTGGTCAACATGAAATCATAAGAGTAAAGAGCTGTTGATATGATCTGATATACTTAGGGACAAGCATTGGGTAAGTGTGGGGTATTTGATAAGTCTCCAATTCAACGTTCAAATGTCCACTTTAGTGCTAGGTTATTTAATTAATTTGGTGTTATTTTGGGTATTATTGCTTGTTTTGGTTTGATTTTGACTCCACAGGACTCAAATGATTAAAATGAGCAGAATTGGACTTAATTGAAGAAACTTTGGACCAGAAAGGAATTTAGTGCTGAATTAAAGGAGCTGAAGCGAAAATGGAGTTAGTCTTGCCCAAGACTAAGGACCTCCGAATCTGCTGATGTTCAAATTGACTAGGACCTTTTTCAACTCGAAAAAGAAGGCAGAAAATCAGGGATTTGAAATTTGTAAAAGAGGTTGCTGATTTAGATAGATATTATTTTGTTACCCAACTTTTAGGATGAGGTATTCTCTATAAATAGATGGAGAACAAAACTTCTTCGGGGAGGTTTTTTTCTCTTTTCGGGTTCTTAGTTAGCTTTATTTATTTTTATCTTTAATGGTTATCATAGTCGAATTCATGACTATGTGTAGCTAAACACTTTATCGATTAAGGGATTAATCAAAGGCTAGCATTATTTCCAATTGTGAGATTGTTGTTCTTAATTTCAGTAATCTAATTTTATGTGATCTGTTTACATATTTATCGATCTATGAAATTAGACCTTCAATGAAAGTTTAGGTTACAGTTCGGCCGAGCTTTGGCTTTTTCATTCATTGAAACAACGTTAGGCTATAGGATTTGTAATCATCTGAAATCCTAACTATGTTCAAGCGCATAAACATGTGATTTGGTTTAAATCGGAATCGCTAAGAATTCGGTTAACTTAGATTGTGTCCTTCTAATCCCTAATGCTTTCGACAGATTAAATTCTAAGCGCTAAGCTAGAACTGTCTGGCCGAATAGGGGCTTATCTTTAGGTGCTCTAGGATTTGCTTTACAATTAAGGAAGGATTAGGTCGGGAATGAATAAGGAAGGACTATAACCAATCCAGATCATGTCAATTATGATATCATCTCACTTTCAATGATCAATAAGGAAATAATTGTTCAGCCTGCGAATTTCCCTTGATCGAAATTCCATCATATAAGAATCACCAATTTAATTTCATTTCAATTTTGCAAATTTATTTATTCATTAATCAACAATTTCAATCCCCCCTATTTACTTTATGTTAATTGCTTGGTTATATTTGTGATTAGATCAGTATTAATCCTTTGGGTACGACCTTTACTTGCTCTTTTACAATCTGTTTTCGGCTAAGTGAAGTTATAATTATCTTTGGTGGATTCGACACCCATCAGATACCCCACTGGCATAAATATACATTAATTATATTATATTCGATGCTACTAACGAGTCTCTTTGCAAGGGATTTTGTAAACAGATGTAAACTGAGTTTGCGATGTCCATGACGGGAGAACTCAACTTCTTTCTTGGACTCCAAATCAAGCAAGGAAAGAATGGAATCTTCATTAGCCAAACAAAATATGCAAAGGAGATATTGAAGAACTATGGCATGGAGAATTGTAAGTCAATATCAACCCCTATGGGTACTGACACTGTCCTCTCAACCGATGAACATGGTAAGTCAGTAGACAACAAGTTGTATAGAGGTATGGTTGGCTCTCTACTCTATCTTATGGCAAGTAGGCCAGATATTCAGTTCTCAGTGTGCTACTGTGCTAGATATCAAGCTAACCCTAAGGAATCTCATTACATAACTGTAAAAAGAATCCTTAAATATTTGCAAGGCTCAGTGAATGCAGGTCTATGGTATCCCAACACTTCTGAGTTCACACTCCTTAGATACACTGATACTGTCTATGGACGAGGCAAGATGGAACGAAAGGGTACCTCAGGAGGATGTCACTTTCTTGGGAACAGTCTTGTGTCTTGGTTCAGCAAAAAGTAGTCATCAGTAGCCCTGTCAACCACTGAAGCTGAGTACATTGATACTGGAAGCTATGTTGCTCAAGTACTCTGGATTAAACAGCAACTGGATGATTATAGAGTAAAGACAAAAACCATTGAGGTCAAGTGTGACAACAAGAGCGCTATTGACCTATCCAAAAAATCCAATTCAGCACAGCAGGATGAAGCATGTCGGTATAAGACATCACTTAATTAGACATCATGTACTCAAGGGTGAGATCAAGCGGACCTACGTTCTAACTGATGAGAAGATCACGGACATATTCACAAAGCCACTGGCTTGTGAGCAATTATGCGCGCTGAGAGAAGCAATAAGTATGTTTAATCCTCTCCAATAATTCTGAGTATAAACTGTTCTGAGTGATAAACTGACTTGCATGCTCTGAGTTGATACTTAGTAGATAACATATCTTCTAAGGCTCGCACGTGTATCTAGGTAGTGACTAGGATGACGTAATAAGCATCATTAAGGAACCATGCGCCGTAATTAGCATTAATGTCAGAGTTAATGACTTTGAGTGGTTGAAATTCTGACCGTTGGGTCTTTGACCCCTCACCTCTCTCATCCTCAGCTATAAATAGAGAAGAAATCTCTCTCATTTCTCCTTACGCTTGAATACTCGCAATCTCTCTCTCTCTCAATTCCTATCTTTCTTCTGTAATCTGTTCTTCTCAAACCGCAAGAACACCAAAAACACCATGTCTTCTCAAAATGACCTAACCTCATCCAGTGGCTCTGAGAAGTATGAGGACAGAGCCTCTGATATCAATCCCTCCCCATTCGAGGAAGAACAACTTGACTACGAAGACTCACCTGAACATCAGTCGAACACCAGACAAGACAAACAACCCATGAGTGAAACCCAGAACCTTGAACAACCTAATACTCAGCAAATTGAAAATGTTGAGGATGAGCTTCAAACTGAACAACCTCAGAACACCACTAAGCACCCTGTAGAGTCATCTCAGGCAAAACCTAAAAAGGCTGGAAAAACACCCAAACCACGAACTTTCTTTACTGTGTACGAGGCATTGGAGAAAGTTGAAAATCCACAAATCCACATCTAGATACTTCTCCCCTGAGTTCATTAAGTCAGGTCAGCCCTTCTGCAAGTGGATAGCTGACCTAAAATGGGGAACCCTCTATGGTCTCCGCGGAATCACTTACCCAAGACTTGTAAAGGAGTTTTACAAGAATCTGAAGGTTGCTGGCGACAACTATGACCACTTGGTCAGTTCTGTCAAGGGCACTGAGCTCACCATCACGCCCAAATATTTATCTAACCTACTTAAGCTAAAAGAAGAAGGAACTGAGCTTAGAAAAGTTGGCGATGAAAAAGATGCTGACTATGACAAGGAGTACTGCAAGCCCAAAGGCTTTACTGCTGAAGTCTCCATCACTTCCCTCTCCCAACCTCATAGGCAAGCCCATTATATGATAACCAACTTCCTCTTTCCAAAACTCAACTCAACCACATCTGCGTCCAATTTCGAGCAGTGCATAATCTGGCACATGTTAGAGAAGAAGCCGTTGAATATGCCGGTCTTCTTGGTCGATGTGTTCCAACGCAGTACGATGAAGCTCAGATTAGGCTCACTCATTACGGCCATTCCCAAGCACCACAAGATAGATCTTGAAGGTGAGAATGACAGGGAAGGCACGGAGATCACTGTTGTGTCTCTAGACTCTTGCACACATCAGAATGCAAGTGCCGAAAGGAAAGAAGGACGCAGGCACTAAAGATGCCAAGCCCAGTAAGGGCAAGAAAAGAAGGCTGATGAGCCTAAATCTCCTGAGCCCAAGTCCCCCAAGGATGTAACTAAGAAGGTCAGAGTCTCTAAACCTGACTTTGAGCCTACTCCTGTTGAGACGCAGCAGAAACGGCCCACTACTGAGGATTTAGAGGATGAGCAGCCTATAAAGAAAAAAACAAATACAAGGGTCAAGCCAGTGACACCTCAGCCGATGGCCGTTGTGATACCCGAGGACTCTCACTTCCTCAAATCACAAGGGATGGTTACTAAGGTCACTCATGTTTTTACCTCTGCTCCGGGTCAACAACCACCTGCTATGTACTCCGTTCCGTTCACAACTGACCCATCCACTAACCATCAGGATGAACCACTTCACATTGAGGAGGAACCTGCTCAGACAAACCAAACTCCTCCTTTACCACCAATCTCCTATCCCCACTTCCTCTCCTTAACACAAACATCATCGCTCAAGCCGAGAGAAAAAATACAAAAAGAAGAGCAATAAACCAATGGTTCACTTCGTTGATGAGGCAACGAATGCTGATACCACTAATCTTGACCCATCAGAAATCAATATCACTTTCCCACTCTTCCAAACTGCCATTCCACTGACTGAGCCCTCAACTCAGGAAAATCAAGCCTTTGTTCCTGATCCAAAGGAACAAGCCTTATTTGAACCCAACTTGGGCCCCAATGAGTCCTCTGTTGCTGCTCCTAACTGCTCAACCATTGAGCATACACACACTGAGCAGTTTTAATAAGTGTATGATTTTAGGAGTTCGAAAAAAAGTGTATGATTTTAGTAGTTTTTCAAGTTGTAGTCTTCTATTTAAGGAGGAAGAAGGAAGATTGTCTTCCTTTTTCCTCCTTGCACCGTTCTGTTGTTTTATTTTTCTTCTGCTTTGTTCAATAAATTATAGTTGAATTGCATATATTTCACCAAATCCCTTATTCCGCTTGAATTGCATCTGTTGTTTGTTATCTTTTAATTGATAACTTTTTTTCTGTTTTAGCAAGAGCAGAAATGGTAGATCTTATACGTAGATCACTACATCTACGTGATTGCAAAAGAAAGGATTTAGATCCGAAGATTCAGAAGAGTTTAAATGCTGAAGATGCAAATACATGTGTTTTTCTGCAAAATGGGTATTTGAAGAAGTATATATTTCATCTAGTGTTTGTTTTATCTGTACCTTTAATGGTTTATTTTGCTCGTTGTAGTCGTTTTTTTACCTTTATGGATTTTGTAATAGGCATAGCCTGTACTTATCTAAGGTTTTATTCCTTACTTTTCTTGTTGTACTTGATGTTTTCGTATTTATAAAATGATGTATGCATTTCTATATATATAAAAAAATAAAATAAGTGTCACATTCCTTACTAATGATCAAAACTAAAATTTTGTGCATATAAAAAAATTTTAAAGTTTTATGCTACTATATATTATTAATTGGAAAAAAAGCAAGCTTTTATGCTAATCTTCGAATCAGACCCATATGAAATATAAGTTAATTAGTATATCCAATAAATTGAGTTCATCATTGTATGTATTGAGGAAAAAAAATTAACATCTGCTTAGATGTGATTTTTATTTACAAACTGCATCCTTTATGTGACACAAATTCTAAAACCAAATCCCATTGTAGGTATAATTTGAACAAATTCTACTCTTTACTTTCTTTTCTTGTTCCCATTTTGTGTTTATTAATCAATATGAGTATTATATTATTTTTTTCCGAGATAGCGTGGATGACTTACATTTTGTAAAGTTATGGTATAATACATCAGTTGCTTCCTGAATTTGTTCAAAAACCTTTATTGCCTCCGACACTTACATAGTGTCTCATTAGGCTCATGAACTTACTTAAAGTGTAATGATTAAGTCTCTAAATCTTATAAAAACGTCATCAAGATGTAAAAAATAGAAAGTTAATTTGTTTTAAAGATATAGAATCACGAATCATACCTTTATTTTTTAAGTTTTGTCTTTTTTTATAGATTTAAATAAATTGAAATGTATATCACTTTAAACAAGCTCATAGGCTAATGAATACTATAGGCGAGTTTAGGAGACCAATATGTGATTTTAAAAAAATCTAGGTGGCAAATATGTTACTTTAAGCAAGTTGAGGGAGTTAACAAGACACTTTATAAGTTTAGGGGGCCAATCAATATTTTGAGATAAGTTCAGAAGCTATTAATGTATTTTAACCATTATAAAACAATTAATTGAATTTTAATAGGTTAGAATGGAACACAATTTTAAAACTGAAAAATTTGGACAGTAATAATGTAATAAATTTTGGAATGCATTTTTCTTAAAAATTATAAGATGTATATTTGACTATCAGTTTTGAAAATTCAATGAATTAAATTTAATCGGTTATAATGTAAATAAATTCGAAACTGAAAATTCAATGAAATTGACTGTTACGGTTGAAAAGATTGATTTTTCAGCTATAAAAGGGAAACAAAAGATGTCTAACCCAACACATAAAACGCTCTCTTTTAAAGTAAAAAGGAAAACATAAAGAGAAAAGTAGGTAATCAAACATCCTTTATTTCAAAGTTAATTTTGTTCTATTAGTTGAATTTTCATTCATTACAAACCATTTTATATTAAATCTTTAGGCCATCAATCTCACCCATTTGAAGTGCTTGACAAACACCGAACGAAGATTAGTCTAAATGTGGAAACATTTCAAAGGTGCCTCCATAGTGATGGAGGACCTCCAAGATTATCTTATGATTAAAGCTATGTCTGCAAAAAGCAAACTAGCTTTTAGAAAGTGTTCCGGACTATGCGACATAGACATAGCGATGGAGTTTGTTACTCAACCACATCAAGTGAGTTGTCTGAGTTAATTTCAAATAAATGTTACATGGTTTCACATTTTTTTAGATCGGTATATGTGGTTGGTAAATTTTTTATTTTTTCAAACTTGACCAATATCGATCTCAAGATGAATTTTTTTAAGAATCAAGTGTAATTAAAAGTAAAATTAAAAGTAAAATTAGCCTAATTAATATTATGATGTTAGGATAAAATTAAAATTAAAATTACTCTACCAATGTTTTTAACACCTTATCCTTGCTTGAATTCACCTTTGAATCACACTTTACTGTTTCGAATATTCATTAAGATTTTCTCATCTGATGCAATTTTGTTTTTCTTAGGAGCAGACAGAAGGCGAAGGAGATAAAAAACCTGCCGCCGCCTCCGCCGCCCGCGAACCGAAGTCTGTTTCTGTTTACAAAATCGACATGCATTGTGAAGGCTGTTGTAAGAAAATTAGAAGAGCCGTGAAGCATTTAGAAGGTGAGAATTGAATAGGATTGATTGATTTGGTTTGATTGATTTGGATTGCCAATTAAAATTTGTGATTTGTTGTTGAAGGTGTGGAGTCGGCGAAGACGGATCGTCAATTGAACAAATTGACGGTGACAGGGGAGGTTGACCCTGAGAAAGTGAAAGCGAGGCTGGAAAAGAAAATGAAGAAGGAAGTAGAGATTGTATCTCCGCAGCCGAAGAAAGACGGCGGCGGTGCTGGTGAGAAGAAACCCGAGGTGGAGAAAGCGGATGAGAAAGCTGCCGAGAAGAAACCGGAGGTGAAGAAACCACCACCTAAAGAGGTATAATAATAATAAAAAAATTAATTTAAATTCGTTTCTGATTACGATGTGTTGGACGGAAGATTAAACTTTAATTAAAGTGATTTAACTAATTTGGATTTAATTAATTGACTCAAACAGATGAGGCAAAGAAAGAAGTCGGCGGCGGCGGCCACGACGAAGGAGGCGAGAATAAGAACGATGCTAAGAAAGTAGATGGAGGAGGTGAGATAAAGAAGGATGCTAAGAAAGTAGACGGAGGAGGAGAGGAAAAGAAGGATGATAATAAAGAAAGCGTCGAAGCCGGCGAGAAAAAGAGTGATGGTAACAAAGATCAAGCCGGAGCAGGAGCAGGAGAGAAAAAGAATAAGAAAAAGAATAAGAAAGGCCATGAAAGAGGAGAAGAAGCTAAGGTGAAGAACAAAGAAGTTCCAGATCTAGATCCGGCGACGGCGACGGTGACGGCAGCTGGTGGTCACGGTGATGCTATGGCGGAGGTAATAAATAAAATGGACTATTATCCGGCATATGTTCCGACTTCATGGCTGGACGAGATATTTGCTCAGAGTTACACTGTTGACCCGCAACAGCCGCAATACAGTTATGACCAGACTCCGGTGTACAATTATGGACACATGCAACAAGGGTATTATATTCAACCAGCGTACAACCATCCATTCAGCGACGACAATGCCCGTGCTTGTTCCATCATGTAAAACGAAGACGAAGATGTATATAATATGTAATAGGGCTAAAAGAGTAAATATCCTTTAAAAGGACAATTAAATTACTGTGCATTTTTGTCATTAGTAATGATAATTAAGAATTGGTGTCCTAGATACAGTACATTGGCTTTCTTTTAGCAGTACCAAAACAAACAAGAAGAAGAAAATTTTGAGTTTAGTAAATAAAGGTTGGCTTGTAGTTAATTTAGCCTTAGAGATCTCCACGCGGCATGAATATTTGATCCTCAACTAAAACTTCTTAATTTATCAATTAGGTTTTCGAGCTAGCAAAAATCACCAATTAAGTTATCATTTTATCCGAAATCATTAATTAAGTTATCATCTTATCCAAAATTTAATAACTTTTGTATTGGCTCAAAATGGATTTGGAAAATAGGGTATAAAAGTGTTTAACCGAACCAAATCAATTGATGATTTTTGCTTAAAATGGATGACTCAATTGATGATTTTTGCTTAGTTGAGGATTTTGATAGTTTACGGTTCTAATTGACTTTAAAGCTTTGGTGTATCACTGAACAAATTCAAATTAGCAGTTCCCAAACTCAAAATAACATCTGATGAAAGGAATAAAATCAAATCACTAAAATATATAGAAACCTAAGGAAAACAAAATGATATATACTTGTTTAAGAACAAAGCTTCTTCAAGGGCACACCTGAGGCTGGATTCTTGGTGACCCAAACCCTCACAACACTCGCAATGCACATATTAATCAACAGTAAATGATGTAATTATGTTAATATTGTTAAGGATAAACGTTATCCTCACATAACCGATTCTTCTCTCACTTCACAATCCTAACCGATTCTTCGCTCACTTCACAATCCTAACCTCTTGATAACTCTTGTTATTTATTTACTAATACTTATCCTTTTGCTGTTAACCAATTCCCTGTAAATGTTTATCTTCTAGTCTTTGTATAGGTTTAGAACTCTTCTTTTGTACATCTTGTATTTCCTATTTATTCTTTCACGATTGAATACAAAAGTAAGCTTTTCACAACATCTTCATGGTATCAGAGCATTCCCTTCCCAAGACCTGTTAATTCATTGCTAATTCCTCATCCTCACTATGGCTGACAACAATCTCATTGCCAATAACAGTGAACCTACCAGACCTCTCACCATGGTTAATTTCCAAAACTCCATTAAACTTACCTCCACCAATTACCTTTCATGGAAAACTCAAATTGAATCCATCATGATTGGCTATGATTTATTCAAATTCCTTGATGGAAGTCACCCATGTCCAACAGCCTCTGTCAACATTAGCGGCATCACCACTCCCAATCCTGCTGCTAGCACCTGGATTAGGCAAGATAAACTTATATATGGTGCTCTTATCGGAACTTTAAGCCCCACAGTTGTTCCTCTTATTTCACAAGCCACCACGTCTGCTCAGGCTTGGCTCACTCTAGCCAAAACCTATGCAAACCCATCCCGCGGCCATGTCAAACAAATCAAACACCACCTTGCCAACATCACCAAAACTTCCCAAACAATTGATGAATATATGCAATCAATTCTGATTTGCACCGACCAACTTGCAATTATGGGCAAACCTATGGATCTTGAGGATATCATAGACACAATCCTTAAGGGGCTCAACTATGAAACTTATAAACCTGTCATTGATGCTGTTAACAGTCATGACACATCAATTGCCTTTGATGAGCTTCATGAGAAACTACTTAACCATGACATGCTTTTGAAAGCCCAATCTTTCACATCTCCTCTCCCTGCTACTGTTCACGCTGCCAATTTTCAGCCGTCACATAATCGTAATCGCCCACTCCCTTCCGCACATTCAGATGTCTCTCGCAACCCAAATACAAATCGCTCCCCCAAACCTTTTCTAGGCAAGTGTCAATGGTGTCGTAACCAAGGTCATGTTGCTTCCCAATGTCAAATTTTTAAGCAACTATATCCTTTCATTGTTTTTCCATCTATACCAAGTAGTCAATCCTCTCATTCTCGCCAGTCTCGAGCCACTGTTCCACATGGTGTCTCGCCCCAAGCTTATTTTGCTACTGCCCCATCACCGTCTTCCTCCTCTTGGCTCATGGATAGTGGTGCATCTCATCATGTCACAAATGATCTTGCCAATCTTGCTCTTCATTCCCCCTATGATGGACCTGATGAACTTATTATTGGAGATGGCTCCTCCTTGCCTATCTCTCATATAGGTTCCTTTTCTCTTTCCACCTCTCAACATACTTTTATTTTTTCTAATGTGTTATATGTTCCTTCCATTTCTCGAAATATTTTATCCATTTCACAGTTTTGTCATGATAACTCTACCTCCATTGAATTCTTACCTTCTTCTTTCATTGTTAAGGGGCTTTCGACGGACCAAACTCTATTTCAGGGTCGAGTTAAAGCTGGTGTTTATGAATGGACCTCCATCCCTCCTACTGCTAATTCCAGCATTCATATCTCCAAACAAAATTGGCATCATCGTCTTGGGCATCCGTCTCTTTCTGTCCTTCAGACTCTTCGTTCCAATTTTCCTTTACAAATTTCAGATTTTTCTCATTTTGATTGTAATGCTTGCAATATTAATAAAAGTCATAAGTTGCCATTCTCTCAATCTACCATTACTTCCAATGCTCCACTTGATTTAATTTTTTCAGATGTTTGGACCTCTCCGGTCCATTCTTATGATCACTTCAAGTATTATGTAATCTTTGTGGATCACTTTACCAAATATACTTGGCTTTATCCTCTCAAACATAAATCTGATACTGCACAAGTTTTCATGCGTTTTCGTAGCCTCGTTGAAAAATATTTTAATCGGTCTATTCTTCGTTTCTTCTCTGACAATGGCGGTGAATTCACAAAGCTCACTCCTTATCTTCTTGATCATGGAATTACTCACCTTACCTCACCACCCCATACTCCTGAGCATAATGGCTATGCTGAACGGCGACATCGCCACATCGTTGAAACTGGCCTTACTCTCTTGTCTCATGCCAATCTTCCTCTTAAATTTTGGACTTTAGCCTTCATCACTGCTGCCTATTTTATAAATCGCCTTCCCACTCCGACATTGAAAAACCTCTCTCCATATCAGAAATTACTTCAATCACCACCCAACTATGTCAAGCTCCGTAGCTTTGGTTGCCTTTGTTACCCCTGGTTACGTCCCTATAATAATCACAAGCTTCTACCTAAGTCTATTCCTTGCATTTTTGTTGGATATTCCTCAACTCAAAGTGCATATCATTGTTTTGATCCCACCATAAATAAACTATATACCTCTCGTCATGTTAAATTTGTGGAAACTAAATTTCCATATCACAACCTATGTTCTACATCTTCCACTTCTTCATCCACGGTTGATGAATGGTGCACCATCACCATTCCCATTTTATCTTTACCACCACCCACCACTACTCCTACACCACCACCTGACCCTACGCCTCCTAGCCACCCAATTTCACCAATCCCTTCTCCTCCACCCAACACCCTACTTCTCCTTCTCCTCCACCATTACCATCCTCCATTCGTATGACTACACGCCTACGTAACAATATCACGAAACCTAATCCCAAATATGTTAATACCACCATTTTCTCTCCTCCACCCACTGAACCCAGAAATATTTCACAAGCTCTCAAAGATCCCCATTGGCGTGATGCTATGCAACAAGAATTTGACGCCTTACTTCACAATAAAACATGGGACTTGGTTCCATATAAACCTCATCAGAATGTTGTCGGGTGTCGATGGGTATTCCGAGTCAAATACAATCCTGATGGCACTATTAAACAATATAAGGCCCGTTTGGTTGCGAAGGGCTTCCATCAACGCCCGGGTCTTGACTATTCAGACACTTTTAGCCCTGTTATAAAACCTTCCACAGTTAGAGTCATCCTTTCGCTAGCTGTAGCCAACGGCTGGTCTCTTCGGCAGCTTGACATTAATAATGCTTTTTTGCAGGGTACTCTTACTGATGAGGTTTACATGGCTCAACCACCCGGTTTCCTTGATTCCACGCTTCCGACACATGTTTGTAAGCTCTCTAAGGCTATCTACGGTCTCAAACAGGCACCTCGGGCATGGTATACTGAACTGAAAACTTATCTACTGTCATATGGCTTTCGAAACTCAATTGCAGATTCGTCTCTCTTTGTTTATAAGCATGGCTCTGTGGTTTTGTATTTGATCGTCTATGTGGACGATATAATTATTACAGGTCCATCTCCTTCGCATCTTCATGAGTTTATCACCAATTTTGCTTCTCGATTTTCTCTCAAGGATCTGGGTACTTTGTCCTATTTTCTGGGTGTTGAGGTTGCTCCCACTCCTACTGGTTTATTTTTTGAACCAAACTAAATACATCAATGATCTTCTTGCCAAGTACAATATGCTTGAGTCCAAACCTGTCTCTACCCCCATGGTTGTTGATCCACCCCTCACAGTTGATTCAGGTTCTCCAATTGACAATGCAACAGATTATCAGGCAATTCTTGGTAGCTTACAATATTTGTCCTTTTCTCGCCCTGATGTGGCCTATGCTGTCAACAAATTATCTCAGTATGTTCAGTGTCCTAAGGAGAGTCATTGGCATGCCTTGAAACGCCTTCTTCGTTATCTTAATGGGACTGCTCATCATGGACTTCTTCTTAAACGGAACTCTCCATCTCAACTCCATGCCTTTACGGATGCTGATTGGGCCGGTGATCGCGATGACTATGTCTCTACATCTGGTTACATTGTTTATCTTGGTTGCAACCCCATTTCATGGAGCTCTAAAAAGCAAAGAGCTTTATCTCGCTCTTCCACGGAAGCAGAGTTTCGGGCAGTTGCTGACACCACCGCTGAGGTATTATGGTTGCATTCCCTATTGACTGAACTTGGCATTCCTCTTGCTCGATGTCCAAGCATTTACTGTGACAATTTGGGAGCTACTCACTACTCTGCCAATCCCGTCTTTCACTCTCGAATGAAGCATCTGGCAATTGCTTTTTATTTCGTGCGTGAGCAAGTTCAACTTGGGAGACTTCATGTTGCTCACATCTCCGGTCATGACCAACTAGCTGATGTTCTGACAAAACCATTGTCTAAAAGTCGGTTTTATCAGCTTGTTTCCAAGATCGGTCTTACTCTTCGAACGTCCGACTTGCGGGGGCGTGTTAAGGATAAACGTTATCCTCACATAACCGATTCTTCTCTCACTTCACAATCCTAACCGATTCTTCTCTCAGTTCACAATCCTAACCGATTCTTCTCTCACTTCACAATCCTAACCTCTTGATAACTCTTGTTATTTATTTACTAATACTTATCCTTTTGCTGTTAACCAATTCCCTGTAAATGTTTATCTTCTAGTCTTTGTATAGGTTTAGAACTCTTCTTTTGTACATCTTGTATTTCCTATTTATTCTTTCACGATTGAATACAAAAGTAAGCTTTTCACAACATCTTCAAATATAGTGCAAAGTTGAAAGTTCAATAATCACAATGTTCATCTTTAAAGTTCAGAGGCTACAATGAAAACAAGTAAAAAGTTAAAAGATCATAGGTGTAAATTACCTAAAAATATCATCCTTGTAGAATTTTTATTCTGAGTATTAAAACACAATTATTTGAAATATTGATAAAATTTACCCCAAGATTAATAAAAATATATATTTTCTTCTTATTTTATAAAACAACTCAATTTTATTCAACTCATTTATATGTTTATGTTAGAAAGTTTAGTTAAATTTGGTGCTTTTAAAAGTAATAACGATGAAAGTAAGTCACATTTCCCAAAAAGAAGAGTATAATTGTGTTAGGATGCCTACAATTGAGACAAAATTGATCTGTTTGATATGATGGAAGTAAAATTAAACTTTTTTAATAACCTTAAAACTAAATTAGTCCTTATTTTGTGCTTTTTTTGTTTCCATTTCCCGGAAATGATTCTTACCTTTTAATACTAAATATGAAATGGAAAGTGTTTGGTAAATTCTCGTGATTGTCATCAGAACTTAACAGTGTAATTTTAAATACTTTGTTTTGTAAATATACCTTTATCTTACTGTAAAATTGTGTTATTTCAGTTTTTTTTATCCTCATTCCAAAGTCTTCAATATTATATTTCTGTGAATTATAGCAAGGCTAAAATAGGGTGAATTTCGTACATGACTACTGAACTTTATCCATTTTAACATTGTGGCTATTAAACTTTAATTCTTAACCGTATGACCACTGAACTTTACACCTTTTAATACCGGTGACCATTCAACTCTAATTAACTCCTTAAAATAACCTTTAATAAAAATATTCAAGAATTAAAGTTGTTCAGAACGATATTTACCATGAAACCACATTTTTTATTTTCCAAAATCACATTTATTTGGAGCTCTCTCTCTCTAAAAATCACTATCTCCTAACCAAACAACATTTAAATGACCTCAAAACGAAAATTTTCAAGAATTAAAGTTCCTTAAAATATCATTAACTTTTTGAATTTTTACTTTGAGCCCATCAACGGTCGTTTTGGGGCGTTGAGTGACCACGAGTGTTAAAAAATGTCGAGTTCAATGGCCATATTGTTTTTTTTTGTTTTTTTTTAAATTTGCGCAGAATGCGCTTACATTAAAAGAAGAAAGTAAAATCCCCATCAGACCTGGATGTGATTCGAACCCATGACCTCCCAAGACATAGGTAAGCTCTCAACCACTAGGCTAAGAGCTTCACCACTAAAACGGAATGCTACTAGTGGGATTCGAACCCTTCAATTGCCCTATTGTTAAAAACTGAAGTTCAGTGATAATAATGTTAAAATGGATAAAATTCAGTGACCTTGGTTGTAATTTATCGGGCTAAAATACATTGGTTTAATGTGTTGGTAAAACTACCCTAATATAACTTTTGATAAATTATCAACATATAATATGCAGTTTTCTCTTTCGACATGATATTAGAGAGCACAACAAATATGGAAAATTGAGCAATTTGAGTAGCTTTCTTTTTCCCAATTTATCATTCGGTGCCAATACCATTTGAGGATTTTTCGTCACCCGTAAACATCCGTGCATGCATTAAAAAATTCCTAGATTTTATTTTAAAATTTTCCAAAACCACCCTAAAAAATATTGAGGGCAATGCATCGATCCTTGCCTCGCTCCGTTGCCACCCCTAATTTATACTAGTGGTGGAGTCAGAGAAGAGGGTTTTCGGATACAATTGCAATATTATTAAACTTTTCTTCAAGTGGAGGGTGAAACTGTAACCATTAGCCGAGGGTACAACAAAACTTTCATGCATCTCTCTTTTTCCGCTAGTGAAAAATCCAAGTGATGCTTAGAGGGAGGGTGGGGGTGAGCTTACACAAGCCGTCGAAAAACGAATTTAAAAAGACATTTGTTAAATCCGTGAATAGATTTTTTGAGAAACACGCATCTCAATGCTGATTCTGACCTTGAACAATTTTGAAAAAAAATATGAATTCCTTTTGAGTTTCAATCGTTTATATAAGATTAAAAACATATTTTTGACAAGATTTTCTTAATCGGGTCAAAAACTTATTTTATATTGATAAGAAGATCAAACTAATAAAAAAAACGTGTTTATACCAAAAAACCAAGAACAAAATCAAGAATATATATAAACACATAAATACAATCATTTTTAGAATGGTCTCACAAAATTTTTTCATATCTTTGGATACAAAAAAAAAAACACAGAGTACAAGATCTGTGGCTCTGATACCAATGAAGAGATTAACGGCAATTAATCCATTTGAGATATACGGATTCGGTCATACCTTATTGAATAGCACAACCTGTAGATCTCTCAGAGTAGCGTAAGCAGATCTTAGCACCATGATCTTGTACCACCGGTAATAGGCAACCACACAACGTTAGCCAGGGAAGACTGAATAATCCACAGACTAAAGTGAAGAAGAAGAAGGAGAGAGAGAGAGAGAGAGAGAGAGGAGGCGCAGGAAGCAAGAGGAGGCAACCTTTTTCTTTTATATTTCAACCTTATGTTGTGATTAGGGTTAAGCCTATTTATAGGAAGCTAAAACCCTAATTCTCCATCTCTTAAGATGAGCTTGTCCCGTTCCATTTCGGACGGGTCAGATTAATTAGATCCATACCCAATTAATCCTAACAATATAAATATATATATATATATATATATATATTGATATATTAAAAAATATGTATGTATATATTTTTTATTATATTCTACCAAAAAAAAATATATTTTTTATTATAAGTAATTATTAAAAGATTAAAAATTTATTTTTTATTTTAATAATATGAACAGTGATTAAATATATATTTAGTTATCATCTTATCCAAAGATTAGTAATTGTGACTATTTGATATGGACTATAATAACTTCTGTGTTAGCTTAAAATGGATTTAGAAAATAGGGTCTAAAAGTGTTTAACCGAACCAAATGGTCGTGGAGAAAGAAAACCCAAAAAAGGAACAAAGATGCAATTTGCAGCTATAAAGATCACAATAGTGAGAAATGTAGACCTGAGTTTAAGCTTGGGTGTAACAGCTTGTTTGGATGGGGGTATTTTAAAGTAAGTGAGGGTAGCTAATCTTGTTTGTTTTGAGGTGTAATTGAATGTAATAGTAAATGAGGGTAGGTGAGGTGTAATTGAATGTAATAGTAAACTGAAGTTCAGTGATAATAATGTTAAAATGGATAAAATTCAGTGGTCATGGATGTAATTTATTGGGCTAAAATACATTGGTTTAATGTGTTGGTAAAACTACCCTAATATATCTTTTGATAAATTATCAACATATAACATCAAATATGGAAAATTGAGCAATTTCACTAGCTTCCTTTTTGTCGGAGATTAATATAAGATCTATGATTGGACCTTAATTATCAGTTCGAGCTTTTAGTTCAATCGGTTCCACGACATGGTATCAGAGCCTCTAGGACCAAATGGTCGAGGGTTCGAGTCCCGGCAACCTCATTGATGTGTGGAATTAAAAACATATGGCGGGATGGGCCAGTGTTGTGCACGCTGCAAGCCCAAGGGCCAAGGGGCATTTGCGTGTGGGGCTGTGTCGGAGATTAATATAAGATCTATGATTGGGCCTTAACTATCAGTTCGAGCTTTTAGTTCAATCGGTTCCACGACACTTTTCCCCAATTTATCCTTCGGCGCCCATACCATTTGGAGATTCTTCGTCACCCCAAACCGTCGAAAAACTCAATGAAAAATTATACCTAAAGCTGTTATTTATACCTAATTTTGAATTTTCGCATCAATATATATATGAGATAAGCTACAAAAACATTCTATAACTATCGACTAAAAGAGACTTTATCTTATAATACTCTAAATGGTACAATTAAGGACCTAACTTTGACAACTTGGACCAATTTCCAACCATATTAACGAAGTCTCTCCTCAATCACAAATCTTGTTATCTTTACTCTACTTGTGTACGTGTCATGTTATCACTATTAACATATCAATTATGGTAAAAGTCTAAAACAACTTGGTGCTTGATAGGGACGTTTTGTCCCTATCTTTTTAGCGTGATTTACGGTTTATTTTGAACTAATAATTAAAGGTTAATTACAAAAATAAGTATGTTTTGAATAAATGATAAAATAAAAATAAAATTTGTTCTTTCAATAATTTTCTTTACTTTTTGATTAATTTCAGAAAAAATAAAACATCAAGTAACTTCGGTGTTCGTAGTCATATTTTGCAGGTACGGCATAAACACATGAACAAAGGAAGAATTGGGAGTTCAGCCTTAAGCCACGCGGGGCGTAAAATACTTTATGCGGGGCGTGCCACGTCAGCGTTGTACAATTCCCACTAATTCACGGTAGTCAACCTGTTCATTCCCACAAGGTCCACGCGGAGCGTAACTCAGAGCACGTGGGGCATGCAAAGTGTGAAATAGTTGATAAAGTTCCAGAGACTCAACCACGCGGGGCGTACCCTGGTCTACGCGTGGCGTGGCTGAGTCAACTCTTCTGCATCCAGTCCACGCGTAAGAGAAGTCTTCAACGGAGTGGGGAATTGCCAGACACGCGAGGCGTGCCATGTGAAACCTGCAGCTACAATGAGAAATCCTACAAGTACCTTGTGTATTTATGATTTTACCCCCGAACTTGATGTGTATAAATAAGAGTGATTAGCACTCATTTCAGCATTCAATTTTTTATGTACTAAAGTTCCTTACACCTTGAGAGCTTGTATAATGCTCCGTTTTCACTATACGTGTTATTATTTGTTGCTTGCTTTGATACTTATAATTGATTATTGTGTAGGTCGCTTGCGAGCTCCGAAATCTATTAGGAATCACATAGGTGTTGCCTTACTGGAGTTGACAATCCGAAAACCATAGGAATTGATGAGCCACGGAACTTACGGGCCCTAGTTTCTGATCCTAAGAATTAGAGTCGCCTTAAGAAGGAATCACGACCCTAGAACCTCACGGAGTTGTTTGGTCTATAGATAGTCGTCTTTGCAAGAGTAAATTATTAACCGTATATGTTTGGAGTTGTTTGTCGTACGTTTTAACTTATCATTACCCGTATCATTCCAAAAGGGCTTAAAATACATGAAAATTGTCTCACCCATAGTTTACGAGTAGTTTGTAGTTGTTACCCAAACTCAAGTCTAAAGTATTCACCGCTTAGATAACGTCTAAAACCGAGTAGTTTAATACTTATAGTTATAAATCCCGTGGATTCGATACCCGGTCTTAACCGAATTATTACTTGATACGACGGAGTACACTTTCCCGTACGTAGTGTCTAGTAGAGTTAAAACTCGTAGAAAGGTCTTAACCATAGCGCACACACATAATAGTTTACCGATCTACTAGATTCTCACTCATCAGTGCTTTCACGTTTTGTCAAACAGATACCTGTGAATTTTTTTTTTGTCCAAACGGGGATTGAGGTTTTTTTATGACCAAAAAATGACTAAGGTCTTTCACTTTGTTAAAAATAAGGACCTCAAAATTAAAATGAGCATTCACATCATCAAAACAAAAACTTGATGATATTACAAATAACTTCAATTCTTTAAATTTTTAATTTTGAGATTATTTAGGTGTTGTTTTGTGAGGAGAGACAAACCTCCGAAAAGGATGATTTCGGAAAATAAAAAATTTGGTTCCATACACAATTTGGTACTAACCAACTTTAATTTTTGAAAATTTCCATTTTAACGTCGCCAGCGATCATTTTTTCGATATCAAACTAAAAGACCTTTGGTTTTAGCAAAACGAAAACTTCAGTCTTCGTTCGAATAAAAAACTCTACGAATACAAATTTGACAAAACGTGAAAACACTAATATTTCTTTTACTATCAAAGATACATATATACATATAGTATTGTGTTTGTCTCATCTTATTTAAATTCTTATCACATGTTCTGTTGTGCACATGTAACAAAAAAATAAATAAATAGCCCAAATATTTCATCTAGGTTAAACATATTTCATCATCACCTATTATAAAAATGCAAAACTTTTATTTTCTGAACTAATTAATATAAAATTTTTGCACAAATACATAAAAAATATATACTTCTTAAATGATGTTTGAAATTGATTCAATCTTCTAAAATTACACTAACATTTATGAAGTCATTAATGAAATGCTCTTAGTTTGTAATGATATAGATATTTTTATACTTTTTATTTTAAACTTTTAAGAAAATATTTTCTTATCTCTTATTTTGCCTTCGTAGAAGAATATGCTAAACTCAGTCCAACTACATTAGGCCCAAATAATACAAACCAACCCTCAACTAAGTCAGATCCCAACAAAATAAACAATTGTAATTAGTTGGACTATTAGGTGTACTACGTTTTGTTATTTTTCCCTTTCTTGTAACAATAGGATATTTTTAGGTTGGGCAGTTGTGATTCTTTCTGGCTACCATCACACACCTTGTGTGATTGTTCTTTCCTGTATATAAGTTTCGTTGCTCATCAATGAGCTAATCAAGGAAGAAGATATTATTTTCCTCTATTGAGTTTATTATGGTATCAAAGCATCTCTGAAAAGCTTCTGTATGAGACCTAATTTTTTTTATCTTCTTCTTTCTTCACTCTTTATAAATGGTAGCCATTACAACATCAAATCCTTATCACCTATCTACAAATGAAAACCCATCTCTAATACTAGTCACCTCTGTCTTAACTGGTCCTAATTATCACCAATGGAGCAGATCAATGCAAATGGCATTGATGTCAAAGAACAAATACAGATTTGTTGTCACGTCCGTGCCTAAAATATTAATTATTAAAATCAAAGGAAATTTGCATATCAAATTGAATTAATTTTTATTTGGAATAACATTTCAAAATTATCATTTAATTCTCTTAGATCGAAAATAACATCTTTCGATTAATCCTCGATTTATCAATAAGAGTTTAGTCCGTCAGACTAACACGCAACATTTTATTTTAAGAAGCTTGGAATTATTACTAGGTGGTTAAGCAAGTTAATCCGACCATTATTATTATGAAGTTTGGATTATATGATTTAAAAAACAACAAAACCCCTAAGTTAGGCGTCTAATTATTCCAGTAAATTGTTGGGTTCTTTGTTGGGTTCTTTATACTTATTTTGAAAGAATTAATTTACAACTACACATGGTTTATATGTCAAATTGTTAAATCCTACTAATTATAATTAAATTCCAATTATCAATACAATCAATTACAAAAAATAAAATAAATAAAAACAAAGAAAAGTGCGGGTGTCATTTAATTATCAACTTAGCACTTTAATTGTCCTATGAGCTGTCATTTAATGAGAAGATTTATCTAGATACAAAGCTCCTTTTTTCTTCCCTGCTCTCTGGCTCTCTCTTTGTCGAATATGGTAAGGAATCTAGGAGCTCGGCTCCGATTCTCTTCTGTCGGCCATGACTGCCGGTTGAAATGAGTCTGATTAGTTCGTTTTAGACGGATTCGGTTCCGGTCTGTGGCGGTTTCCTTTAGTTTCAGGTAGTTCCAATGGTTCCTCCTAGTTGTTTTTCATGGATTCAGTCTCTCTTTGGCTGGATCTTAACATGCAGTTAAGGTGCGAAGATATTCTATCTTTTGCAGTAAATCGTCATTGTCGGTACCTTTCTATGCACGATTTCTCTTTTTATGACTTCATAAATAACTTGCTTATACTTGCGTGTGGGTGTTGTTTTTCTCTGAAATTATTTAACTGAGAACACAGGTTTGTGGCTGTCCATTGGGGTTCAGATTGGAATAGGAACAAGGAGGAAGATGAATTATGGGGATGGATTTTCTAGGGTTTCATTGCAGATTAGATTAGAGTGGTTTTTGTTTGCTGGTTGATTTTTCTTGTAAAAAGTCGTTTTAGGACTTTGGGTTGGATGGATTTGATAAAAATAACTCGTTTGGTAAAAATGACTCATTCGGGTAAAAAGAGCCGTGTTGGACGTTTCAGTTGGATTCGCTTAGTAGAAATGATTTGTTGATAAAACTTGATAAAAATTACCATTTTAGTAAAAAAAAATAGCCGTGTTACAGGTTTGAGATTAATTCGTTTAGTAAAAATGGTTTGTTTAATAAAAAAAACAGTAGTGCTAGATGTTAAGTTTGATCTTTTAGTAAAAGAGTCGTTTTAGACTTAAGACATTTAAGTGGATTCGTTTCGTAAGTAGACATTTTGGACTTGAGTTGAACTCGTATCATAAATCGAGTCGTTTAGACTTTGAAGTTGAATTTGTTAAGTAAAAAGATAACATCAGATATTTTTCTTTCGATAATGGGTAGAATTACGTGGCTTTGATTCCCGATTTAAAGTGAAAAGACGATTCGGGATACGTAGGAAGCTTGATAGAATTATCAAGTCCAAGCTAAACAAACAAATAAATAATTGTTAGACAGTTTTTTGTGGTCTATTTGGAAATTAAGTTTTTAACGAGTTAAAAATTTATGACCCAAATTCGAAGATTGTTATCTTATTTTCCTTTCATACCCGATGCAGTTTAGGATCGGGTGTGACATTTTGGTATCAGAGCCCTAGGTTAATTTTCTCGGACCTAACATAAAGAAATTTAGTAATGGAGAAATATCTAGTTATTATAACGACAATTTTTTTTAGTTATTATTCTGCAAAAGCAAGTAACATATGAGATAGGTGATTATACATTTTCTGGTTTTGCTGTCTATCTTCAATTATAGGATGCTGACAATTTAGGGTACTTACAATCATTAGTTTTCAATTAGAAGTAACACTTAATGCAATTTAATTTGATCAATTGGAACCATACAAATATTTTGATAGTGAGTACTTATTGCATGTTTTTCTAAGGTTTCATCAGTCATGTGAGAAAATGTAGTCTATGACCTTATCGAACTGTGATTTGAGCTTTTGAAGAATATGAGGACTAGAATTTTCTTCATTGTGTCTACGAGTTCACTTAATAACGAATTTCCTTATTTTTCTTTTGTCAATAAATTGAACCTTGATCTATCTACTATTTGTATGGATTGTTGGTATGCTGCATTGAATTAAAGATGAATTGGACTTATGGGTTCATAAGCGTGCATTGAGTGTTTTATAGGTGAACTGATGGAATTAAATGGCATTATATATTTTGCAAACGTCTAGTGTGGTAAAGTTCTCACTTAGACTTGGTTTGGTCATGCTTTGGTAATCATAATTAAGGCATATATTATGTGTTTGTTTGGAACTCTTTGTGCTTCATAGGTCCAAAAAGAACGAATTAATTGGTTTTAGATCTTAGGTTCTAGAATGAGTTAAAAGTTATTATTCTCGATTGATAAAAAGTTATGGTTAATATATATACCATGTCAAAATTGCTAATTTGAAGACAAAAATTAACTTAAGAGTTTGTTGCTCCATGATAACATTGAGTGAGTAGTTGGTACTCCATAGAGATGGACTTTGGATGATTTTGGATGCCGTGAGAACTGTCAAGTAAAGAAGCTCTCTGAAATTTTGTTTTGTGGATGTGATTGGGACATGATTTGCAAGTCAAAATGTTTTGGCATGTGAAACTAGTTTTCTTCCTAAGGGTTGATTGTTGACATGCATGAACAAAGATAAAATTCTATGAATGGAGGGCATATGAATTTGCTGGAAAATATGAAATATTTGGTATTTCAATAATAGCAAGTATTGGAATTTGATATCGAAAACTTTAAATGAGAAAGGTTTCCTATTTTAAATGAGTATTTTGGAAAGAAAGTATTTTTATTATCCATCAGAAGTAGTCCGGATCGGTGGGCTTGTTATTTAAAGACCATATTTAGTGAGAAATATGGCCTGTGTACACAGTCTGAAGACCTATCGGGTATGGCAGTGAAGTGTCGGGTAAGACCATATGGGATAGGCAATGTTAAAGAGATGTCTCGAATATGTTACGTGTTATGGATTGATATATGAGGGGATACTCGGTGATGGATACAATTAAAATTTGATTTGAACTTTGGTTTTAACAAAGTGTTCATATATAGATCATTATGTTTTGATTATATTGATTTGAACATTTGGATATAAATATGATTAGTTTGATAATCAAATAAAAAGGTTATTTTCAAGTTATTATATACTTATAGCTAAAAAAAAATTCTTAGTTTTTGATAATTGATAGTTACTTACTGAGATTTCTATCTCGTATTTTCACTTGTTTTATGGAATTTTGATTAAATTTTTATTTTGATGGAAAAATTTATATAAATCAAAGTTTGGTTGAATATTTGATGAATTTTGATTTAGTTGGTATTTTAATAGAAAAATATTTAGTATCCATCGGGAGTAGTCCGGACGGGTGGCTTCGATATTTGAAGACCATGTTCAGTGAGGGACATGGCCTGTGTACACAGTTGAAAGACCTTTTCGGGTATGGCAAAGAAGTGTTGGGTAAGACCATATGGGACTAGGCAATATTATGAGACATCTCGATTATGGATATGATTGGAAATATGATATAGGGGATGTACGTGATGGATACATATGTTGAACTCAAATATTATGTTTTTAAAGAAATGCTTTGGTTGCGGATTCTTCATATTGCATAGATTTGAAACAACATGAAATTTTTCTGTTTAAGATTTGAAATAGATAAGTTTGAGTATGAGAATTGATGAATTTTGAGGGCAAAATTCTTTAAGGATGGGAGAATTGTCACGTCCGTGTCCAAATTTCTAGAATTTATACCTAGATATTAATATATATTATAATTATGGGGTATGTGATTTTTATTTGGTGTTATAGGAAAAATTTTGAGTTAATTTGATGGGTTGATGTGCAAATTAAAAGTTTAGGGTAATTATTAAAAGATTATATAAAGATGGAGGACCAAAATGGATATTTGTCAAATTTGGGATATAAATCCCAAATTGTTCCAGGAGCTATGATCCATCATCGTCATCTTATTTCTTTCTTTTCTTTTCTTCTTTGTTTCTTTTTCTTTCATTATTATCAAACCGTTCTTTGACCGTTTCTCCACCGTTTCTTTGATTTACGGAGATTCGACCGTCCAAATCACTTGAAACTTAAACTATAGCATCCTTAAGTATAGATCTAAATCCTAACCGAAGAGTTTTTGAGTTTCGAAAGCGTTTGGAGGGAAAACGTCATAGACAGGATTTAGAGGAGAATTGAACGGGTGTATTTTCTTCAATTAGCAGCTAAGGTAAGTAACTATCAACTATATTTCGAGTTTTATGTATATAGATATATATATAATCAAAGAATTTCCAGAAATTGATATTTTAGGATTATGCCGGAATTTTGTAAAATTGAGGTTTTTCACAATCTTGCTTTTTATTGTGAAATTATAGTTCAAATGAACTATTGACTATGTTTATATGTGAATTACAGATTTTACTTGGTTATGTTGATCTGAGGTTTTCGTTGGTTGATTAACTTTGAAATTTTATTTGATTAAGGATTGATATTTTGGAGAATTGAACACTTGTGAGCTTGATTATGATCAAGTGAAGTATATACAAATATACATATATGTTTTTGGTTCCAATCTATATATATATATGGAATAAAATGTTTGGTATCCATTGAGAGTAGTGCGGTTTGGTGGATTTAATTCTAAAGACCATATTTAGTGAGAAATATGGCATGTGTACACAGTCTGAAGACCTATTGGGTATGGCAGAGAAGTGTTGGGTAAGACCATATGGGATAGGCAATGTTAAGAGACGTCTCGTATATGTGTTGTGATTTGTGACTGAAAATATAAGGGGATGAACTCAAACATGGATACAATATTTTATGTTTTTGGTTTAATACCTTGATTCTATTATGAACTTAAGTTTTGAGTATATTTTACAAGGTTTTGATTAAATCCTTTATAAATGTATATATATGTAGTTATGTTAAGTAAAGTTGATTTTTATAACTGATAGTTTCTTATTGAGATTTTTGTCTCATGTTTTCCAAATGTTTTTAATGTTTTGTTTTAGGCGAAGAAGTGTAAGGTACCGAGAGGGTACTCGATCCTAGGGCGAGGTTCGGTTACATCTACGAGGTGCAAGTCGTCTCTAGGGTATTGCATCCATTTTGTTCATGTACATATATGTGGATAGTATAAGGACACTTGTATAACTTGTTTTTGGTAGTGTCCTTTTGTTTGATATGTATTGTCTACATATATATATATATATATAATTAGCTGAAATTGAGAACTTGTGGAGTAGTGTGATATGAGTTATGAGTAAGTCATAACTTGTCTATATAGGTGATGCTGGAAAATCAGATTCGTACCTGAATCTTGTGATGCATTTTTCGACCAGATATAGGCCGAATCTGTCATGGAGTCCTAAATGAAAGTTCTTTATTATTATCTTACGTTTCCAAGGGTTTTTGAATCGCCTTAATCGGACTCTGTATGAAAAAGTTATGCCGACATATGTTGGTCATTTTAGCTTTAAACTAGAATTTGGTTTTCGCTTTGATTTTTCGCCTTATTTGAGAGATACTACTACTTGTTTATATAATAAGTCAGTGGTAATGTCTCACCGTCTTATCTGATCTTAATTTTAGGTCGGGTTTGACAGTCCGTGCCTAAAATATTAATTATTAAAATCAAAGGAAATTTGCATATCAAATTGAATTAATTTTTATTTGGAATAACATTTCAAAATTATCATTTAATTCTCTTAGATCGAAAATAACATCTTTCGATTAATCCTCGATTTATCAATAAGAGTTTAGTCCGTCAGACTAACACGCAACATTTTATTTTAAGAAGCTTGGAATTATTACTAGGTGGTTAAGCAAGTTAATCCGACCATTATTATTATGAAGTTTGGATTATATGATTTAAAAAACAACAAAACCCCTAAGTTAGGCGTCTAATTATTCCAGTAAATTGTTGGGTTCTTTGTTGGGTTCTTTATACTCATTTTGAAAGAATTAATTTACAACTACACATGGTTTATATGTCAAATTGTTAAATCCTACTAATTATAATTAAATTCCAATTATCAATACAATCAATTACAAAAAAATAAAATAAATAAAAACAAAGAAAAGTGCAGGTGTCATTTAATTATCAACTTAGCACTTTAATTGTCCTATGAGCTGTCATTTAATGAGAAGATTTATCTAGATACAAAACTCCTTTTTTCTTCCCTGCTCTCTGGCTCTCTCTTTGTCGAATATGGTAAGGAATCTAGGAGCTCGGCTCCGATTCTCTTCTGTCGGCCATGACTGCCGGTTGAAATGAGTCTGATTAGTTCGTTTTAGACGGATTCGGTTCCGGTCTGTGGCGGTTTCCTTTAGTTTCAGGTAGTTCGAATGGTTCCTCCTAGTTGTTTTTCATGGATTCAGTCTCTCCTTGGCTGGATCTTAACATGCAGTTAAGGTGCGAAGATATTCTATCTTTTGCAGTAAATCGTCATTGTCGGTACCTTTCTATGCACGATTTCTCTTTTTATGACTTCATAAATAACTTGTTTATACTTGCGTGTGGGTGTTGTTTTTCTCTGAAATTATTTAACTGAGAACACAGGTTTGTGGCTGTCCATTGGGGTTCAGATTGGAATAGGAACAAGGAGGAAGATGAATTATGGGGATGGATTTTCTAGGGTTTCATTGCAGATTAGATTAGAGTGGTTTTTGTTTGCTGGTTGATTTTTCTTGTAAAAAGTCGTTTTAGGACTTTGGGTTGGATGGATTTGATAAAAATAACTCGTTTGGTAAAAATGACTCATTCGGGTAAAAAGAGTCGTGTTGGACGTTTCAGTTGGATTCGCTTAGTAGAAATGATTTGTTGATAAAACTTGATAAAAATTACCATTTTAGTAAAAAAAAATAGCCGTGTTACAGGTTTGAGATTAATTCGTTTAGTAAAAATGGTTTGTTTAATAAAAAAAACAGTAGTGCTAGATGTTAAGTTTGATCTTTTAGTAAAAGAGTCGTTTTAGACTTAAGACATTTAAGTGGATTCATTTCGTAAGTAGACATTTTGGACTTGAGTTGAACTCGTATCATAAATCGAGTCGTTTAGACTTTGAAGTTGAATTTGTTAAGTAAAAAGATAACATCAGATATTTTTCTTTCGATAATGGGTAGAACTACGTGGCTTTGATTCCCGATTTAAAGTGAAAAGACGATTCGGGATACGTAGGAAGCTTGATAGAATTATCAAGTCCAAGCTAAAAATTATCAGAATCTCAAAAAATGTGGATTTTTAATAGAATATGAATTAAAAATTAGTTTTAAAATATTAGTTTTTAATAAATTATTATAAAATAGGGATTAAATATGTAAGATTATAACCGACATGTCAAAATTATTATTAACTATCGCTTTAACCCTTCTAAATATTAATTATGTCTAAGATATTTATTGTATTTTTTTTTAATAAAAAAACAATGCATTAATGAGCCAGATCATGGAAAAGTTGTAACAATGAATCAGAAACAGAACTCGGTAATAAATTAAAAAAAGAAGGGCAAGTGGATAAACGAGAAGACTGTGCTACACATGTGCCATCCCATTCGCTTGTCGTCGTATCCATTTAACTGAGTAAGAGTCATTTGATGTTAGAATCGATCGTATTTGAATAATTCTATCCCCAAATTCAGAATCATCAACAGAAGTAGAATTTATTGTATCAATCACTTGTTTAGCATTAGATTCGAAAACCACATTCCTTATTTCATCAGCTTCTAGCCATTGCATAGCCTATAATAGAGCTTCGGCCTCACATTCTCGTGTTGTCGGAAAACATAACAGACCCGCACATCTCCCCATTACAAATGGCCCATGTGCATCTCGTACTGCTGCTCCCATCCCTACACGACCATCAGCGCTAAAACATGCAGCACCAACACAACACGAGAGAAGTCCTTCAGATGGCAAGTGCCAAGCCGTGCAACCAGCAAATGAAATATTTTCTACTACTGTATTTCCGATCTGTTGTTCTTCCATACCAGTCTGATTTCTCAAGGCATTTGTTTCTGACTAATCATTAAGTACTGTGAAAGCTTGAGCCACTACTTGATCTGTTGTATGAATCTCATACTGCCAAAGACGGGTATCTCTAGTCTGCCATGAGTTAATCACAATTTTCTTTTATCAAATTGTCTAAAATAATTTACCATGTTATTAATATAGTTACAAAAAACCAGCAAAAAATATACGAAACTGCTTCAATTTATGGACAAACTTGTTTGGAAGGTCCGTTGTGACAGTTAAATAATAATCAAACTAATCTTTTCAAAATTTCGATATTGGAGGACTTAAATTGATCTTATTTGGAAACGTTAAGCTTAAATTTGCACAATGTTTAGTCCCCCCTATTTGGAAAAAGACATTATAAGGTGTCTATCTTTTGTTACTGTTAACCTTTTAGTCCTTTTATCTTTTTTTAACCATTATATTCGGTATAAATAGACAAACAGAAAATACCAGAGTAATATGGTCATTTTGTACCGTACTATGACTGTCTTGAAAGCTAAGATATATTTGGTTAAAAATCTAAAAAAATAGACAAAATACCAAAAGTTAACAGTGATAAAAAATTAGAGACCTTATAATATGTTTTTTGAAATAAAGTGAGACATAAAAAGGCAAGGACTAAATATATTTAATCACTGTTCATATTAATTTATTAAAATAAAAAACAAAATTTTAATCTTTTAATAATTACTTATAATAAAAAAAATATACATACATATTTTTTAATTTATTTAATATATCAATTTATATGTATATATGTATTGTTAGAATTAATTGGGTATGGATCTAATTAATCTGACCCGCCCGAAATGGAACGGGCCAAGCTCATCTTAAGAGATGGAAAATTACGGTTTTAGCTTCCTATAAATAGGTTTATGATGAGGGCATCTTGTGCTCGTACGTGGAGCGAAAGATAGAACCCGTGGAGCGTGCGTCTAATGCTAAGAGGGGAGGAAGAGAACCACACGTAGAGGAGGCCACTAATCTAGTCCACGCGGAGCGTGTAATAAGACAAGCAGAGAGTGGAAGGATGGTTCGAGAAGGGGATGAAGATGCATCTGACGAGGACCAATTCTAGAGGCCCACTCACGCGGAGCGTCCTTCAAGGCACGCAGAGCATGAGATAGTTAAAGTAGTCTTCAACGTCAAGCAAAGAAGAGGAGGAAGACTAGGGTTAAACTTTATCCATTTGATCGCCTGCCCTTGCCTCTTTCTATTTCCTTAATTCATTCCTTAATTTACTCCTTAATTGCCTCCTTCTATTTCCTTAGTTTCATTCCTTAATTTACTCCTTGATTGCCTTTTTCTATTTCCTTATTTTAATTCCTTAAATTACTCTTTCTTTCTTTTTTTTTGGTAGGAAAGGAAAGAAAAAAAAACAAACAAACAAAACAACTCAACCCGGGATCAGCCTAGGAAAACTGACCCCACCACTCCTTTTAAGATTACCCCAATCTACCCTTATTTATACCGTTTTAATTAATTATGTAGTTGCCCTTTTGTGTAATTTGTTTTAGGTTTGTTTTAGGGTTTTTGAGATGCTATAAATACATCTCTTTCTTTGTAATCAAGACAACTTTTATCAATCAATTTTATTATCTTCTTCATTGAAGCTTGTTAGGGTTTTCAACCTCAACAATGTGGGATCTATGATTTCCTATGGATTTTGGGCCGTAAAACCAAGATTCATCCTTCAAGTTCAGCTTGAGAAGAAACATCTTTGTTACTTTACGATTAAAACTAACACGTCCTGAAACCGATCTGTATCAGTTTAACACTAATCACAACATAAGGTTGAAAAATAAAAAAAAAGGTTGCCTCCTCTTGCCTCCTGCACCTCCTCTCTCTCTCTCTCTTCTTCTTCTTCTTCTTCTTCTTCACTTTAGACTGTGGATTATTCAGTCTTCCCTGGCTAATGTTGTGTGGTTGCCTGTTACCGGTGGTACAAGATCGTGGTGCTAAGTTCCGCTTCCGCTACTCTAAGAGATCTACAGGTTCTGCTATTCAATAAGGTATGCCCGAACCCGTATATCTCAAATGGATTAATTGTCGTTAATCCATTCATTGGTATCAGAGCCATAGATCTTGTACTCTGTGTTTTTTTTGTATCCATAAATATGAAGAAATTTTGTGAGATCATTCTAAAAATGATTGTATTGATGTATTTATATATATTCTTGATTTTGTTCTTGATTTTTGGTATAAACACATTTTTTTATTAGTTTGATCTTCTTATCAATCTAAAATAAGTTTTTGTGCCGATTAAGAAAATCTTGTCAAAAATATGTTTTTGATCTTCTATAAACGATTGAAACTCAAAAGGAATCCATATCTTATGCTTTTTCAAAATTGTTCAATGTCAGAATCAGCCTTGAGATGCGTGTTTCTTGAAAAATCTATTCACGGATTGAAGAAATGTCTTTTTAAATTCATTTTTTTCTTCTGTTTCTATGCAAAAAAAATTAGGCATGTTTTTCGAGAAAACTAACCACACCATCATGTCCACAAAACCCCAAAACCCTAAGATCAACATATTACGGTGGCAGAACGGAGTTCGGGAGGGCGGCACATGGCCCCCACGCGCCACCACGTGTGCTGCATGTGCGGCACCTCTTGATGTCCGTTTCCCCCCTTTTTTTGGCGGATTAACTCGAAATAATTTTTTGGACTTTTTGGTAATTTTTGGACTGTCGGGATATTTAATTTTACTGTATTAGATATTCTAAAAGGATAAAACTCAGTGGAGGTGCTCTTCTTTTGAGACATGTTCAGAAGCTCTTAATATATTAAGTCTGGAGTTGTTTTCTGACAATTATAAAACAATTAATTGGTTTATATATGAAAATTTAACTCAATTAAATTAAATTTTAATAGGTTAGAATGCAATAAAATTTTAAAACTGAAAATTTTGGACAGTTATAATCCAATAAATTCCGGAAGGCATTTTTTCTTAAAAAATTTAAGAGGTATATTTGACAAAATACCACGTAATATTAAATTTAATCAGTTACAATGCAATAAATTTTGACTTGAAAATTCAATGAAATTAAATTTAATCGGTTATAATGCAAATAAATTTGAAACTGGAAATTCAATGAAATTGAACTGTTACAGTTGGAAAAGATTGTTTTTTCAAAAAGCAAAGATGAATTGCTTTTGTAGAAAGCTACTTTTCAGCTATAAAAGCAAACAAATGGTATCTAACCAAACACATAGAACTCTCTCTTTTAAAGTGAAAAGGCAAACAAAAAGGGAAACGTAGGTAATCAAACATCCCTTAGGGGGGTGTTTGGTTGCTCCTTTTCATGCTATTGTTTGCATTTTCATTTCAAAAGTGAGAGTTTTAAGTGTTTGGTTAGTGACCTCTTATTTGCCTTTTACATCTAAAAACCAGCATTAGGTGTTTGGTTAGTGACCTCATGTTTGCTTTTTACACCTGAAAAGTAGCTTATTGTACAACAACAGCAAACCTTAACAGAAAACAACAACAGCAAACAACAAACCATAACAGCAAACATCACATAATAAGTAAAACAAACTAGCCCTTATATTTCAAAGTTAATTTTGTTATATTATATTGGTTAATTTTCAGTCTTTATATTAAATCTTTAAGCCAGCTGTCTCGCCCATTTGAAGCACCTAACAATCAAAGAACGGGAATTAGTCTAGATGTGGACATGTTTCAAAGGTGCCGCCATGGTAATGGAGGACCTCCAAGATTACCTCATGGTTTGACAAACTATTTTATATAAATAATGAGTTTCATTATCTTTATTTTATTTTATATGTGCATTATGTTATTATTTAATTAGTAATTAAACAAAAATATATATTTACTGTATATACATGTGAATAAATAAATAAAAATATTTAAAAACTTATTAATTTTCTTTTTGCATCATATTAAAGCTATTTATATAAAGAGAAAGCCAGGTTTTCAAAAGTCTGAATGTATTTTCGAACTATGCAACATATTGATGGAGTTTGAAACTCCACCAAAACTCACTTGCTTTGGTTGAGTTTCAAACTCCATCGCTATATTGCATATACATTAAGACTTTCGAAAACCTAGCTTTCTCTTCTATACATAGCTTTAATTTGATGCAAAAAGAAAATTAATAAGTTTTTAAACATATTTATTTATTTATTTATTCACATGTATATATTGTAAATATATATTTTTGTTTAATTACTAATTAAATAATAACATAGGGTATATATAAAATAAAATAAAGATAACGAAACTCATTATTTATATAAAATAGTTTGTCACACCATGATGTAATCTTGGAGGTTCTCCATCACCATGGTGGCACCTTTGAAATGTGTCCACATCTAGACTAATTCTCGTTCGTTGATTGTTAGGAACTTCAAATACATGAGACATCTGGTCTAAATATTTAATCTAAAATAGTATGTAATGACTGAAAATTCAACCAATATAACAAAATTAACTTTGAAATATAAGGGATGTTTGATTACCTAATTTTTCATTTCTGTTTCCCTTTTCACTTTAAAAGAGAGGGTTTGATGTGGTTGGACACCATTTGTTTGCTTTTTATAGCTGAAAAGCAGCTTTCTACAAAAGCAATGCATCTCTGCTTTTTTTAAAAACAATCTTTTCCAACCGTAACAGTTCAATTTCATTGAATTTTCAGTTTCAAATTTATTTGCATTATAACCGATTAAATTAAATTTCATTTAATTTTCTAAGTCAAAATTTATTGTATTGTAACTGACTAAATTTAATCTTACGTGGTATTTTGTCAAATATACCATTTAAATTTTTTAAGAAAAAATGCCTTCCCAAAATTTATTGGATTATAATTGTCCAAATTTTTCAGTTTTAAAATTTTATTGCATTCTAAACTATTAAAAATTAATTTAATTGAGTTAAATTTTCATATATAAACCAATTTTTTTTTAATAAAGTTGCGCAACGCGCTTACATTAAAGAAGAAAGGAAAATCCCCACCAGACCCGGATGTGATTCGTACCCATGACCTCCCAAGGCATAGGTAAGCGCTTCACGACCATATATAAACCAATTAATTGTTTTATAATTGTTAGAAAACAACTTCATGCTTAATAGATTAAGAGCTACTAAACGTGTCTCAAAAGATTGATTGGCTCCCTAAATTTATAACATACCTTAAATAAGAATAGGAATAAATCACCCTAATAATTCTAACTTACCTTAAATAAGAATATAAAATATAATCTACCTTAAATCACCCTAATAATTCTAACCTACCTTAAATAAGAATAGGAAATACAATCTACCTTAAATAAAAATAAGAAATACAATACTTCACTAAATAGGAAAAAATAAAACTTCATATAAAATATAAATTTAATATGATAAATCTTCAGTTCTTTCAATCCAGTTCGATCCAATCCAACCTAATTCGATTATCGGTCCAGTTCTGGATAATTTCGGTCCAATTCAGTCCAATTCTTTAATAAAAAGTCAACAGTCTAGTTCGGTCCATTTCTTAAAAAAAATCTACAATTCGGTCCAATTCTGGATCTTTTTACTCGAATATTCGGTCCAATTCAGTTTCTCCAAGATCCGCGTACAACCCTAATTGAAAGTGGTGGTTTCAAGAGGAAGGCCGCGACAAAGGCAAAGGAGAGATAAGAAAAGTCAATTAATGGTTTTTAATTATTAAAGAAATTTAATTATCATTTCAATTTCATTGGCTATCACACACCACATCAAATTTTGAGACGGTGTGTCAGGCACACAGTATAATTTCTCCACAGTATAATTACCCCTAATGTCATAACACGAGCAAAGAATATCCCTAGATTCTGTTTGTTATCCCAGATTTCTAACATTTATTTGGTGTTTAAACCTTTTGTCTAGTGTTAAACCTCAATTTCGTACCATTTGAACAAATTATTCTCAACATAGAATTGGTTAGAAAATATTTCTTTAAATGGGGTTGTTTACATGTTATGGTTAAAAAAATTTATCATTATGGTGCACTAAACACCGTAATGGTTTTTTTTTTCTTATTTTAATTACCGATTACGGTGTTATAGGCGCCGTAACCAGCATTTATTGTAGGAATTTGATTCGCAGTGGCATGAAGCCACTGACCAACAAATATATTTTTTAAATTATTATATTAAAATAAATAAAAATAAAATTAGGTGAATATTGATTAAATTTTTTTAATAGAATATGTATTAAAAATTAGTTTTAAAAATATTAGTTTTTAATAAATTATTATAAAATGAGGATTAGATACGTAAGATTATAACGAACAAGTAAAAATTATTATTAACTGTCACTTTAACCCTTCTAAATATTAATTATGTCTAAGATATTTAGTGTATTACTAATACAAATTCTGTTAAAATGCAAAAACTAAATCTACTGCCTATAAGTTAATCACAATTTTTTAATCAAATTGTCTAAAATAATTTACTGTGTTATTAATATAGTTACAAAAAACCAGCAAAAAATGTACAAAACTGTTTTAATTTATCGATAAACTTGTTTGGATGGTCCGATGTGACGGCTAAATAATAATCAAACTAATATTTTCAATTTTTTGATATTGCATGACTAAAATTGATCTTATTTGGAAACATTAAGGTTAAATTTGCACAATGTTTAGTCCTCCTATTTTGAAAAATACATTATAAGGTGTCTATCTTTTGCAACTATAAACTTTTTAGTCCTTTTATTTTTTTTAACCGTTATATTCGGCATAAATAGACAAACAGCAAAAAATCTAAAATGGCAGTTAGGTGTCCGTAATTATTTTTTTTTAAATCTAGACTGTCAGTAAAGAGTAAATTTGATATAATACTAATTTGGACCAAAATCAATTATATATATATATAATTTATGTTAAAGTTTGTTACATATACTAACATCCTGTTTGTTTGTTAAAAAATACTCTATCCGTTTCATATTACATATCTTTTTAGAGAGTTGTATAGAAATTAAGGATATTGAAAACAAGACATTGTTGTCCCTTATTTATTGATTCAAATATTTATTTATTCTATAATAAGTCCATTATTCTAATAAATTTTTGTAAAACCACGTTTTATAGCAGAAAAAAAAGATGACTTAACGTGTACTGATCATATAAAATGACATGTAATATGAAACAAAAAAGAATCTCTAAAAAGACATGTAATATAAAACGGAAATAGCATTGAATAAGAAAAATTTTTGTTTTGAAAAATAATTTTTTTCGGTATTTAATTACAACAGAAAAATGGTAAAAAGAAATATAGTAGGTAAGTTTTGAAGATTAAAATAGTACAATATTTCCTCACATTCATTGTATTTTTTTAGATAATTCACTAATTACCTCTGCAGATATTATAGTTTTCTTTGTGAAGTAAACTTTTATAAAATAATTACTCATTAACCTCTTGATAAATATCAAGAGTTCATAGCTATTTAAAATTTTCTTCTATCTCCATCTCTAGGGTTTTTTAACCTGTATTTAATAATGTATCTATTCGATCATAATACATCAAAGAATACAATTATTCATTCTATCAGTATTCTATTCTCCTAAATTAACACGACAGTTACGACCTTCAAAAATTAAATTAATACAAGCTTGCAATTCGTTTTTTCCTACCGAAAGTTAGATGTGTATCAACAAAATATAACTCACATTATATAGTGAATATTTCATATATATTTTTTATTAATTTAAATTTTTATAAACTAAATTTATAATTTAAATTCACATCAATTTGATAAAATTATCCATGTATAAATATAAAATAACAAAAAATATTTTAAATGTATAAAAAAGGATAAAGTACCTAGGCCTAAGATTGTTTTTTAAAATATCAATCTTTTTTTTAAAAAAAAAAACATCAATTTAAACTCCACGTAAATAACATTTCAAATATAGATTTGTGTTTAAAATTTTTTTAAACAAAACACTTGTGACGTACGTGTCTAAAATTCTAATCTTCGATATAGATTATAATATAATTTTTATAGTATTAATTAATTATGAATCTAAATATACTATCGGGTTTAATTTAATGTTTTTATGTGTATGTTAAAATTTTTGGGTAAGTTCCATAAAAATTATAAATTAAAAAGGATCAAAATAAATAGTTTACAAATTTAATATTGATTCAATATGTGAACAAGCACAAGCACAAACAAACATGAATGATTACTTAAACAATTAAATAATTTATAATTTTTATATATAAATATGTAAAAATATTAGTGTTAACATGTGTTTAACACATGTCATTAAAATTATAGAAGTAAAATATGTATACACCACTTGTCTAAAGATTATTACACCATGTATTATAAATTAATTATCTATGGTGTATAAATTAGTTCTGTTGTTGATAAAAAGAGAGTTTTTAGTTTTCGGTGGGAAGAGATGAAACTTGAGATCAACTTAACTTAACAAATCAAAGATACAATTTGATGTAAAATATATAAAGATGAAAAGGAAAAGAGGGAGGTTTGGGGAAAAATGATTTTTGGCTGTTAACGGATTACATCGAGTAATTTACGGTGGTGATCGATGATGACGTTTCGGATCAGCTGTCAACGGATCATACGATTAATTTACGGTGACCAACGACGCCATTTCGGTAACTGTATTTTGGTAACTTTATTTTAGATCTAAATTATTTTTAAAATGTTTTAGATATGATTTTATGTAAGTTTAGTTCCGGTAGTTTCGTCGAATTTTAACAGGGTTAAAATCAGTAATTTATCAGGTTTATGAGATACTAATAAAAATATAAAATTTAGATAATTGTCCTTTAGGTTTATTGAAGTGAAATTTAATTCGATATTGATAGGCTTTTAGCAGCGCCACGAGTTTAGAGATATATCGGTGTCCAAATTAACAACGTCGATTTAAATTACTATCTTAGATATCAAAATAGACCAATAAAAATTGTTGAATAAAAATAGTTGATTATTTTATATTGTATTAATATAAAATTTGTACAAGCATTTGGAATATAAAATTTGCACGGATAGACCCGTAGCAGTGTCACGAGTCTAACTGAACCTATGGTCGGAGTTAACGATATCAGTTTAGTTTACACGTTACAATTTCGGTGACAAACGAGAATAATTCGATAAAAGTGTTTGGTTTAAAATTTAGTTTTAAGTTATTTGATTAATATTTAAGTGACTTTAAATTATCGACTTAAAATAAGTTATAAAATAGAAGGATTAATATCTATATTTGTTAAATAGAGTTTAAACGATATTAAATCGATACAATATTGTGAATATGAATTTTGACAATTTTAGTTATATTAAAAGAGTATTTGATTTTAAATGATTTTGTATTTTGATTGTAAACTATTTTGAGTAACTTCAAGAGAATATTTGAATAATTGTGGTTATATTTGCAAAAGAATAATTGTGAAGCTAATTGAAGCCAAATGGTTTATGGTTATGAAATAGTTTGGAATTTAATTGTAAAAGGAAATTTCAGCACGTTATGATTTTTATATCAATCTAGAGTAATCCGGACTAGTGGTTTTGATATTTGAAGACCATGTTCAGTGAAGGACATGATCTGTGTACACAGTGTAAAGACCTAGTCGGGTATTGGTAGCGAAGTGTGGGGTAAGACCAATACGGGATTAGGCAAGGTGAAAAGGACGTCTCGACTATGTGATTCTTGATATGTGTGGTTATGGATTGATACATAAGGGGAGAAACTCTAGAATGGATATAAGGTTTTATGTTTTCGGTTATGAATTGATTTTGATATAAGGTTTTACGTTTGATTAATTACGAGTTTGATTGATTACGAGTTTGGTTTGATAAAGCGTTTATTTGATTACGTATTTGGTTTGATGAAACGTTTGATTGATTACGAATTGGTTTGATAAAACATTTGATTGGTTACAAGTTGTTTTGATAAAATGCTGATATAAAGATATTGATATTTATTTGTGATTTGATAAGGTGATTTTTTTTTTAAATTTAAAGTTTCGTACTGTTGAATCGATAAAGTATTCACGTATATATTAAATAAATAATAAATAAATTTACGATGGTCTACATAAGCGTTTTTTATTTATTTCGAAATTAAGTTAAGTTATTAGGAAATTACATTAAGTTTCTAACCTGTTAAAAATTGACGAGTTGAAATCGTAGATCAGGATACTAAATATATTGTGAATAGTAGTAGCGATTAAACAAAACTATATAGAAATAAAGTGAGTCTATTAATTGCATCAACGAATTAATAAATTAAGAGAACTACTTAAAATAGGTAGAACTACGTGATTTTGATTCCCTATTTAAAGATTAAAATACGTTCAAGATACGTATGAAGCTTGATAGAATTATCGAGTTCAAGCCAAATAATTAAATAAACTTTAGGTAGTCCAAATATATTTTTATCTTAGAAAATATGTTTGGCTTTTAGACTGTTAGGCGTTCGTTATCCTATCTTTCTTTCATACCCGATGTTGTTTAGGGTCGGGTGTGACAACATTAGACCTTGATAACAGAATATAAAACTCATTAATATTATTCTATTAAATTCTCATTAATATTATCCTATTAAGTTATGATTTGTCTCTCCACAAAATAACTTAAATAAAATTAATAACATCTCACGTCATGTTATCGAGATCTAAATTGATAAAAAAATGTAAACGTTAAATCTAATATTGATATTATTTTATTTTAATTTTTTTTTTTTGAGAGAAATGCTTGTATTTTCATTACATGATAGAAGAAGTACAACAAGCAAAATACAAAGAATAAAACTTCACACAAGTAAAGGCTAAAGCCAATATAAGATCCACGAAGGAATAAAAAAGACTATAAAGAGCAAATAAAACCATAAAAGGTATAAAAAACATCAAACAACAATATACCATATATTTTTCGTAAATCGAAATCTGTAGAAAAGCATCTGCAATCCAAATTTCATCCTTTAGGCCATTCTGAACATTCGGATCCGAGTCCTTTTTTGTTGCAACCACGCAGATTTATTGATCCACGGATAAGATAAACTGTTTCCGCTCTTGCTAAATCCGAGAAAGGTATAAACGACAGAATAATAGAAAGCAGATACAATTCAAACGGATAAAGAAGATCCGATAAAATATATGATACAGACAATTTTGACAATTTCAAGAAATCTAACAATTTTGACATTGAGAGATGACCTAGCCGCCGCCGTCAACGCGATCTTCACCGCCGATCATGGCTATGACCCCACCAGTCGCCGATGATTACCTTGATAACTTCTACAGTATTGGAGTTCTCTTCAATCCAAAAGTGAGATTTGCTCCGAATCCTTCGGTAACGGAAACGCAAAAACACCCGACAGCTCCAATGGTGGGCGTTCTTATGCGCGGGTGGTTACTAGTAAACTGACTGACATGCCGTCGTCTTCTGCTACAGTCTCAGAGATAGGAGGCTTGAAATCTGTTCGAATCTCACAGGAAGCATACGATAAGAGGGCTTTGCTATGTTCTTTCTCGCTTATTGGGCGGCTTATTCTGAGCAAAGGAGATGCTCCATGGAAAGTTGGAAAGCTTAAGGAGTCTTTGCAGGCTATCTGGGGATTGAGGGAGGAATGGAGGCTGATCTCAATTGGTCGGGGATTTTTTCATGTCATGCTAAGGTCTCAGGAGGCCAGGAATCAAGCTCTCGGGAAAGGAACTATCAATGTTAAACCAGGTACGTTTCGTTTACAACCCTAGGTACCGGATTTCGATCCTTATGCGGAAAAATCAACTAATGCTCAGGTATGGGTGCGTTTGTACTCGTTACCCTGGGAATACTGGGATCCCCAGATTTTGTCTGACATTGCTACTGGTATTGGAGGGCTGATACGTCTGGATAAGGCTACTACTGATGGTGATTTCGGGCATTTCGCTCGTTTATTAATTGATGTGGACCTAAACACAGAGCTCCCGGTAAAGCTTAGCATTGAAAGGGCGGGTAAACAAATCTGGATTGACGTCATATATGAACGGTTGCCGAGTTTTTGCAAAGTCTGTTCAAATATAGGGCATATGTCCTATGATTGTCGTAAAAACATAAAGCCCGTGGAGAGCAAAAAAACTTCTGACAGGGAGACTCGAAAGGAAATTGCTCAGGACAAGCAGGTTAAAAAGGCTCCGCGGCAGCAGACGGGTGCCATGGTTACGGTTCAGCAGGTCACTAGGAGAATTGTGAATGAGCTGGCTCGTAATTCGGAGGAATTAACAGTCAATTTACAGGAGAGGGAATTGATGCAAGGCATCCCGCAGAAGCAAGAGGGTTTTCTGGAGGAGTTTGATCGACCTCCATCTCCTGGAATGCATAATATAGATCAGCAAATCCAGAGTTCTGATCTTCAAATGCAGGATTCGGATCAAGGTATTGATCAAGGTTCTGATGAAGGCTCTGATCAATAATTACAGGATTCAGAAAATGATTCTGAACAAGGTTCGGGGCAGCAATCACAGGGTTCTGATCAAGTTTCGGATCAACAATCAAAAGGCTCAGATAAAGGCTCTGATCAAATACAGGGTTCAGACTCGGGCTCTGATTGTAAGTCTTCGGGCTCCAAGACTTGGGCAGACTTGGCAGAGGCTGAGGATGAGGAGAGTAGCTGGAGTACAGTGGGGAAGAAGAAGAAGCGCAGGGAACGAATAATGGCTAATACAGAGAACCTTCCATCTCGTTCCAAACGAGCCAGCAAACCTCTAGTAAGATTTAGATGATTGTGCTGTACTGGAATTGCAGGGGTATTTTGAATAGAGATACCCAAAATTTCCTCTTTAATTTATGTTCAATAAATAAACCTGATATCCTCTGTCTTGCGGAACCGATGGTTGATTTTGACTCGGTCCCTGGAAGCTTTTGGACTAGCCTTGGTTTCACGTTAATCGCCGTTAATTGTCACAGTCTTCCCTCACTTTGGGTTCTGGGCAGCTCTCGTCTTCAGTCTGCTTTGGTTGTAAATCGACATGAGCAGTACATCTTGTTACATATTCAGAATTTAGCTTCTTATATTTGCATTGTTTATGGAAGTGTTTGGTCTAACCGCAGGGTTATAATGTTTGAAGACATTATTGGTCAGATGAATAGACGACCTGGGCAATGGGTTCTCATTGGGGATTTTAACTCAGTATTGGGTGCTCATGAGAAAACTGGCAGGGCTCCGAACTCTAGGCCGTGCAGAGACTTTGCTAACTTCATCGATGAGGGCTCTTTGATCGATTGTCAGGCTAGTGGAGCCTTTTTTCACCTGGTCTAACGGCCGGAATGGTCAGGCTAGAGTAGAGTGTCGCCTGGATAGAGTGTTGCTTTCTTCAGATTTTGCAGAATTCTGGAACTGTTTCTCCTGTGTTGCCCTTCCTAGGCACCACTCGGATCATAGTCCGCTCCTTTTCAGCTGTTTTAAAGATCCTCGGCGCCCCGCGCGCTTCAGATTTCAAGCCATGTGGACGCTCCACTCTGGGCTTCGGGAGCTTATCAGGCAATTTTGGTCAGCAGAGCACCCGGCTCTTCCTCCTATGCAGCTCTTGGGAGATAAACTAAAGAGGCTGTGCCCTATCCTTCGTCGGTGGAACAGGGAGATAATCGGCGATTTTAACAGGGATATTGTCTCGGCTGAGGATAAACTTAGTCAGATTCAGCGGGAGATTGCGGAACAGGGGCATTCGACTGAGCTCCAGCAGGCAGAGCTGGTTACTCACGCAGACCTGGATGATTTACTTAGAAGGAAAGCAACCTATCTCCGGGAGAAAAGCCGTATTAACTGGTTGAAGGATGGGGATAGGAATAGCTCCTTTTTCCACCGTGTGGCATCAATTCGCTCAGCTTCAGCAGGCATCTCTGCATTGCGGATCGACAATGAGGTCGTCACTGACCCTCATCAAATTGGCTTGCATATCGCCACTTTTTATGAATCTCTGTTCAAAAATGACTCACTTATGCCGAGTAACTTAAATATTGTTCATGAAATTATTCCCAAGCTGGTTAGTGAGGATGAAAATACTGATCTGACCCACTGTCCGGACTATCTGGAGGTTAAAAAAGCCATCTTCGCCATGGATGGTAGCAGTTCCCCTGGTCCTGATGGATTCACTGGCATTTTCTTTCAGACCTTCTGGGAGATTGTAGGAGTGGATGTCTACGAAATGGTCAGAAGCTTTTTCCTTACTGGTAACATTTTTCTGGGCTTATGTTCTAGTATCATGACCCTTATCCCTAAGGTGGAGGGAGCTCTCTCACTTGATCAATTCAGGCCCATAGCAATGAGTAATTTCAGCTACAAAATTATTGCTAAAATTTTGGCTGACAGGCTAGTTGCGGTTGCTGCTCGGATCGTATCTGACAATCAATTTGGCTTCATTCCTGGCAGGAGCATTCATCAGTGTATTGCTTTGGCCTCTGAAGGAACAAATTCTCTTCGTAAAAGGTGCTTTGGTGGTAACATGGCTCTTAAAGTTGACATCCGGAAGGCGTTTGACACCCTGGACTGGAATTTCATGCTTAATGTTCTGGAAGCCTTTGGTTTCTCTCTCCAATTCCGGGATTGGATTCTAAATATTTTGTCAGCCGCTCGTATTTCCATCTTAAACAATGGTTCTGTCAGTGGCTACTTTAGTTGCTCTAGGGGTGTCAGACAAGGGGACCCTTTGGCACCAATCCTCTTTGGGCTTGCTGAAGACTTCCTCAGTCGCTGGATTCTCTCCTTGAGTGAGAATGGGCTATTGGATCCGATGCTCTATACAAACTCAATGGCTTTCCCGACCCACTTGTTATATGCAGATGACATCCTTTTGTTTTGCAAGGCCACCAGCCGTAATATGCACAGACTCAATAGTATTTTCGAAATCTATGGTTCCATATCGGGTCAGAAAGTGAATTGGCACAAATCTGAGCTGTTTCTGAGCCCTTCGATTTCTCCTAGGCGCGGGAACCTTTTAGCAGATATCATGGGAATAAATAGAGGCTCTATCCCCTTTTGATACCTTGGGGTTCCGCTTTTCTATGGCGCCCCTAAAACCAGACAGCTTTCTGGCTTGGCGGACAACATCGTGGCGAAGTTTAGTAGATGGAAAGGCAGTTGCTTATCCATGGCTGGGAGGGTGGCCTTAGTGAACTCGGTAATTACTGGTAGTTTTATGCATTCCTTTATTGTGTATAAATGGCATGCCGCTTTAATTGCTAGATTGAGATGCTGTATGAGAAATTTTGTTTGGACTGGATCTATTTCTGCTAGGAAATTGGTCTCTGTTCCCTGGCGGCTTTGCTGCCAAAAGCTTGCAGAAGGAGGTCTTGGGACTAAAGAGCTAATAACATTGAACAGAGCTCTCATGGGCAAATTAGCTTGGGGCTTGCTTCAGGATAAATCGCTGTGCTTCCGAGTGTTAAGATCTAGATTTATCAGCAGGTCGGGGAAGCCTCGTAGCTGGATTTTTAATTCGTCAATTTGGACGTCTATTAGATCGGTCTATGCCGTCAGTCGGGACCATTGTTTCTGGTGGATTGGCTCTCCCTCGAGTCTTAGTTTCTGGTTTGACGCTTGGATTGAGCCCTCGGTGGCTGATCAAGTGGGTTTATCTCCCAGTCAGCGTAGGGGTCGGAATGAATTGGTGGATGATTATTTCCATGGTAATTATTGGAATTTGCCAGACTTGGATGAGGATGTTCAGATCAGAATTCGGGTGGTTGATCGTGGGACTGACGGTGCTGATATCTGTGTCTGGAAGCCGGCGGTAGGTGGTGTATTGTCTGTTAAACTCTTCTATGCATGGTTGCGCCCGCAGACAGATGTTAAAAATTGGTCTCGCTTCATTTGGCGTGCGTCAATTCCCCCGGCTCACTCGCTAACTTGCTGGCGGGCGGTGCTCGGTTATTTACCTACTTTTGATCAACTCAGGAAGCGGGGCTGTGTGCTTGTTTCTCGCTGCCCCTTGTGTCAATTAGATAACGAGTCTGTGAGTCATATCTTCATTAGCTATCGGTTTGCACAGGAAATTTGGAAAGGCGTTTCCTCGCTGTTTGGCCGTCGGCTTCCTACGGTTCGGGAATTGATTGAATCTGCTGCTCAGTTCCGCTTTAGTTCTCAGATTTCAGAGCTTTGGGCTGCTGCGATGGTTAGCAGTGTTTGGGCTATCTGGTTTACTCGCAATCAAATTATTTTTGAGGGTGAATCCTCTTGCGTCTCGATAGCCTTAAGACGGATATGGCGAGGCATTAAAGACTCCTCGGGTTTGGTAGGGGGTCACGTTTGGAACTCTGCTGTTGAACTCCATATTCTTTCTAAGCTGGGCGCTGTAAGGCGCTTTCCTTGTGCTCCTCGGATCATTACGGTCTGCTGGCAGAGGCCGCCCGAGCATTGGATCAAGATCAACACAGATGCCTCGGTTGCGAGGGGCAGTGCTGGCTGCGGTGGTGTGATCAGATCTTCTTCTGGTAGTTGGTTGGGTGGTTTTGCTTTTTCGCTAGATTGCCAGTTTGCTTATCTTGCGGAACTAACAGCAGCTATTAGAGTCGTGCGTCTGGCTATTGATCGAGGCTGGGGTAATGTTTGGCTGGAGAGTGACTCCACCTTTATCGTTCATGTTTTCCGATCCAAGTCTAGTGATGTCCCGTGGGTGATTAAACAGGACTGGCTGAAGTGCATCAGCCTTATGCAGTCTATTCGAGTGGTTGTTTCTCACGTCTTCAGAGAGGGGAATGCTGTGGCAGACACTCTTGCAAATTTTGGCCGGACAATGACAGGTTTTCAATGGTGGGACTCGGTGCCAAGCTTTTGCAGTTCAGTTCACCTTAGGGATGTTAGGGGAGGCGCTAATTATCGCTTTTCTTAATTCCTGTATTTGATTAATTCTTTGTTCTTTATTCTTTTCTTCCTTTTTGCGTTATGCTTTTAATAAAGGGGTTCGGGGTCTTGCGCGGGGGTGCCAGCCTGGCTGGGATGTCCGTCGCTTTCCTCGGTAACCAATCTTTAATCAAAAAAATGATACAGACAAAACAAAAACAATAATAACAAAAATATAGAAACCTAACCCGGTAGAAGGAGGAAAAAGGAAGACAAACTTCATTTATCCTCCTTGTAGTAGATCAACAAAACAGAAGACTTTGGCCCTATTTGGGAATTAGCTGTTAGCTGATTACATTAGCTGTTAGCTGATTATATTAGCTGATTTGACTAGCTGATTTGATTAGCTGTTTGTTAGACCTGTTTGGTAAAAATTAGCTGATTGATAATAGCGGTTTGTGCAAAGACAAATAAGGGCATTAATTTTGGCGCAGGAGAAGAGAGAGTCTATTTATTGGGGTCAAAAAAGTCCATTAATTTTAATATCCCAAAACGCTAATTGAAAAAGCTCCTAAAATGAGCTTTTTCAAAATTAGCGTTTTCATTCCAAAACGCTCTTCCAAACCTCTCTCCACCAAACACTCCAATCAGCGGTTTCAGTGATCAAACCGCTAAAGTTGGTCAAAAACGCTCTTTTTATCCCAAAACGCTCTTTGCCAAACAGGGCCTTTGACACATAGGAAGAGAAGAGAAGAGAAGAGAAGAGAAGAGAAGAGAGGGAAATGGAAGTTTTTTTTTTTTTTTTTAATAGACCCAAAAACTTCATATTTATTTTGATAGACCTAATTAAATTGGTAAGTATTTTAAATATTAAACCTGTAAATCATCCCTAAAGACACTATTTCTTCAGATGGGCAAAATATGGGGGTCTATGGGCCGTATATTTTAACTGAAAAAACATATAAAATGAGTACCAAATTACGATGTTGCAATCGATTAAACAAAAAACTGAGTATATAATAAAATTTCTCAGCTTGGACAGTGATAAACATATATAATAGGATCACAACTCTTTATAAGCAGCATTACCTATATTTACAAGAGATGGATTTAATTTACAAAAATATAATCATTTTCGTGGTTGTTTTACATGATGGAACAAGCATGGGGATTATCGTCACTGAACATTTCTGCTGGATTCACTGGTGGATGGTTGGACGGTGGTTCAATATAATACCCATATTGCCCATACCCTTGTTGTATGTATCTATAATTGTACACCGGAATTTGGTAACCTTGATTTATCGGGTTATATCCATAACCGTGTTGCGGATGTTGTGGAACATATGCCGGATAATTTTCCATCTTATTTATTACCTCCGCCATAGCACCACCGTAACCACTAGCTGCCGTCGCCGGAGCCGGAGCTAGAGCTTCTTTGTTCTTCACCTTTGCTTCTTCTCGTGCTTCATCGCCTTTCTTATCATCATTCTTTTTCTCTCCTGCTCCGGCTTGATCTTTCTCACCATCACTCTTTTTCTCGCCGGCTTTGGCGCCTTCTATATTATCATCCTTCTTTTTCTCGCCTCCTCCGTCTACTTTCTTAGCATCATTCTTTTTCTCGACTCCTCCGTCTACTTTCTCACCATCGTTCTTTTTCTCGACTCCTCCATCTACTTTCTCACCATCGTTCTTTTTCTCACCTCCTCCGTCGCCGTCGCCGTCGCCGTCGCCGTCGCCGCCGACTGCTTTCTTTGCCTTGTCTGTCTTGGGCTGAACGGCCTTGTCTGTCTTCGGCTGAACGGCCTCGTCTGTCTTGGGCTGAACGACCTCAACCGACCTCAGGAGCTTCTCCGACAGGTAAGGCACGAGGTCCTTAACTTCCATTGTCCCCTTCACCGTTACCAGATCCTTTCCGTCATCGACTGCGACGCTCTCAACTCCTGTTAATCGGTAACGTCAGTTATAATTTGAAAAAATATTTGTATAATCGCAGAGATTAAAATATTCTAAAAATTTATCTACCTTTGATTGTTCTGATGATCTTCTTCATTTTTGTAATGCAACCATCACAATGAGTTTTGATTTTCAAAACCACCGTAATCTGGGTAGATTAATTAAATCCAAATTAGTTAAATCAAATCTTCCATCTTAATCAGGAACGAATTTAAATTAATTTTATTATTATTATTATACCTCTTTAGGTGGTGGTTTCTTCACCTCCGATTTCTTCTCGGCGGCTTTCTCCTCTCGTTTCTTCACCTCCGGTTTCTTCTGAGAGGTTTTCTCACCCGGTTTCTTCTCACCACCACCACCGCCGTCTTTATTGGGCTGCGGAGATACAATCTCTACTTCCTTCTTCATTTTCTTTTCCAGCCTCGCTTTCACTTTCTCAGGGTCAACCTCCCCGGTCACCGTCAATTTGTTCGATTGACGATCCGTCTTCGCCGAATCCACACCTTCAACAACAAATCACAAATTTCAATTGGCAATCCAAATCAATCTGTTAGGGAAAACCCCGCAGCGGAACGAAATATTTAATTTGGGTAAATAAATTGACAACAAAATAAAAGAAGAACAATAAAGTAAATGACACAAGGATTTACGTGGTTCGGCGGTGTGCCTAGTCCACGGGCGAAGGAGACCGAAAATTATTCCACTAGAGAGACAAAAGTGGTACAAAAGAATGGAGAAAATAACACTCAAAACCCTTAACCCCAATACACCCAAAACCTCACAATTCTCTCTTAGAGAATATCACTCAAAACTAGCAATCTAATATCAATTGCTAGGATGCACAAACCTATGCCAATGCATGGTATTTATAAGAAAATTTTGGGATGTGAATGGAAGAAATCAAAGTCAAAAATTAATGTGAACAAAGGGAAAAAGACTAGTGTGAACTTTGACAAATTTGTATGGCTTGTGTTCAAAATTCAACACAATTTAATTTGAATGTTGAATTTCAAATCACATTCATACAAATCTCCACCTTGATTTGAAATTTTACCAAAAGTCTTCCTTCACTGTAATGCCCTTTCGGGCCAGCTCACTTATTGCTAATACCGATCAAGTTCAAGCAATGCTTGAACTTAGTTGTTGGAAGAGGCTTCGTCATCATGTCGGCTGGATTATCTGCAGTACCAATTTTACTAACTGTAATATTTCCTTCAGAAATAACATCTCGAATAAAATGGTACTTCGTCAAATATATAGCACTTTGGCTATCACAGTGAACGATAATCTTCTGCGAATTTGAAATGAGCTGACCAACCAAGCCTCGTAGCCAAATAGCTTCTTTTACAGCTTCAACTACAGCCATATATTCTGCTTCTGTAGTGGACAATGCAACTGTAGGCTGTAAAGTAGCTTTCCAACTGATGGCACTGCTACCAAGAGTAAACACATAACCTGTAATGGATCTTCTTCTGTCAAGATCACCTGCATAGTCTGAATCAACATAACCTGCCACCATATTCTCACTCCTTCCAAATTTTAAACAAGCATTAGTAGTACCCCTTAAATATCTCAGAATCCATTTCACAGCATTCCAATGATCTTTACCAGGATTAGACATATATCTACTGACTACACTGACTGCATGTGAAATGTCAGGACGAGTACAAACCATCGCGTACATGATACTACCAACCGCACTAGAGTAAGGTACATGTGACATATATTCAATATCCTTTTTCGACTGTGGACACATATCAGCAGAAAGTCTGAAATGAGCAGCAAGTGGAGTACTTACAGGTTTAGCATTTTTCATGCCAAATCGCTCCAACACTTTTTCAACAAAACTTCTCTGAGTTAAACAAAGTGTTCCTGCAGCTCTATCTCTATAGATCTCCATACCAAGAATCTTCTTGGCAGCTCCCAAATCTTTCATCTCGAATTCACTACTCAGCTCTGCTTTCAATCTGTTGATATCAGACATATCCTTGGCAGCAATAAGCATATCATCAACATAGAGTAACAAATAAACAAATGAGCCATTTAGAAGTTTTGTGAAATAAACACAACTATCATATTGGCTCCTAAAATAACCATGCCCAATCATAAAGGAATCAAACCGCTTATACCACTGTCGAGGAGACTGCTTTAACCCATATAGTGATTTCCGCAAAGCAAACATGGTCTTCTTTGCCTTCGATTTCAAAACCTTCAGGTTGTTGCATATAGATTTTCTCCTCAAGTTCTCCATGTAAGAAGGCAGTTTTGACATCGAGTTGTTCCAACTCCAAATCATTTATAGCAACCAATGCAAGCAAAACACGAATAGAGCTATGTTTAACAACATGAGAGAAAACAACATTAAAATCAACTCCTTGTACCTGACTATAGCCCTTGGCTACCAATCGTGCCTTGTATCGAGCATCTTCAACGCCCGGAATGCCATCTTTTCGTTTGAAGACCCATTTACAACCGACAATCTTCTTGTTCTTTGGCGGTTTCACCAATTCCCACGTTTTATTTTTGTGAAGAAATTCCACCTCCTCTTGCATGGCTACCAACCATTTTCCAGAATCATCACCGGACATAGCTTCTGAATATGTTGAAAGATCGCCAACTCCTTCAGTCTCTTGTGCAGCAACACAGGCAAAAGTGACATAATCTGCTAACCTTAGAGGTTGTTTTCTTTCTCTTTCTGGCCTGCTTCTAGCAACTGGATGCTCCTCTTCAATAGCTGTAGATTCTTCTACTTCGGCAGACTTCGTCAATTGTAGAATGAATTCTCCACCTCAACTTGAACCTCCACCTGCTTATCAGAATTCTGTATCTTGGTGTTAGGAGTGACTGAAGACTCCTTTGGATGAAGCATGACAGATTCATTAAATACAACATTTCTAATGATTACAGATTTTGGTGACTTGGGATCAAGAAGCCAAACTTTATATCCCTTTACACCAGGAGGATAGCCGAGAAAAATGCCCTTTTTAGATCTGGGCTCCAACTTTCCATCATTCACATGAACATAAACAGGACATCCAAAAATCCTGAAATCAGAATAATCAGCGGGTTTTCCAGACCATACCTCTTTAGGAGTTTTACAACTAATTGAAGCAGACGGAGAACGATTCACTAAATGACAAGCTGTTAAAGCTGCTTCAGCCCAAAAGTATTGAGATAAGCCAGAATTTGATAACATACAACGAACCTTTTCCAATAGAGTTCTGTTCATCCGCTCAGCTACACCATTTTGTTGTGGTGTTCCTGGAACTGTGAGATGTCTAGAGATGCCCATATCTTTACAAAATGTGTTGAATTCATCATTGCAAAATTCTAGACCATTATCAGTGCGGAGACGCTTGATCTTCTTACCAGTTTGGTTTTCCACCAAGGCCTTCCATTGCTTGAAAGTGGCAAAGGCATCATTTTTCTGCTTCAAGAAATAAGCCCAAACCTTCCTGGAGTAATCGTCAATGAAGGTAAGCATATATCGAGCGCCACCTTTTGAAGGAACACGTGCAGGCCCCCATAGATCTGAATGGATATAATCCAAAGTGCATTTTGTTTGATGAACACCAGTATTGAAACTGACTCGTTTGTGTTTGCCAAAAATGCAATGCTCACAAAACTCCAACTTGGACGTATGTTGACCACAAAGGAGACCTCGTTGACTTAACATGGACAAGCCTTTCTCACTCATGTGGCCGAGCCTCATGTGCCACAATTTGGTAATTTCTGACTCCGGCATGGAAGAGGAAACTGCAGCAACACCCGTGGCTGTTGAACCTTGTAACACGTACAATCTTCCAACTTTTCTGGCTTTCATTACGACTAGAGCACCTTTCAAAACCTTCAAGACTCCATCTCCACCAGAAAATCTGCAATTATTGTCATCTAAAGCAGATAAAGAGATAAGGTTTTTCTTCATGTCAGGAACATACCGTACATCTGTCAAGGTTCTGACAACGCCATCATGCATTTTGATTTTGACGGTACCAATACCAACAACTTTACAAGGAGAATCATTTCCCATTAACACAACTCCTCTGTTTACTGATTCATAAGAGGAGAACCAATCTCTGTGAAGGCAAATGTGAAATGAGCAAGCAGAGTCAAGGATCCACCCTTGTCCAGATCTAGCACCATCATCGGACACGGCATAGACTTCGCAATCTACTTCATCTTCAGCAACACTGGCGTCGGCATGATTGTCTTCTTTATGAACCTTTTCTTTATTTTTCTTATGTAGCTTGAAACATTCAGCTTTGATGTGCCCTTTCTTTTTACAGTAATTGCATGTCACATTACTGTATCTAGATTTTGATTTTGATCTCGATCGATTGTTGTTGTTGCTGCTGGGATCTTTTGTAAAAGATCTCCCTCTAACAACCAGACTTTCTGTAGGGCCATTTCTATCACCAGAAAGCTCTTTGTCTATCAGATCTTTTGAAAATAGACACCCTTTAACCTCATCTACAGTTAGAGTGCTTTTACTGTAGATCATGGTCTCCCGGAAATTTTTGAAAGACTGCGGTAAAGATCGTAACAACATAAGAGCTTTATCTTCTTCTTCATATTTAATATCTAAATTTTCCAGATCCAGCAAAATTGAACTGAAATTATCAAGGTGTGACTTTAGGGATGTACCTTCCGCCATATTGAGCATCTGAAGACGATGTTTCACAACAAGCTTGCTGGTGAGGTTTTTGGACATGTAGAGAGACTCAAGTTTCTCCCATAAGCCTTTAGGAGTCTTCTCATGGATGACTTCACGCAGAACCTCGTTTGACAAGCATAACTGAATGGCAGCTAGAGCTTTCTCCTCCATTTCTTGTTTCTTCTCCTTTGTTACCGTGGGAGGTAACTCGTCTGCTAACACCTTGCTCAATCCGTTCTGTGTCAAAATAGCTTTCATCTTGACTTGCCATAAGGCAAAGCTGATAGTACGATCATACTTCTCGATATCAAATTTTGTTGTCGCCATAGTAGATCCCAAAATAAATATTAATTGGCTCTGATACCAATTTGTTAGGGAAAACCCCGCAGCAGAACGAAATATTTAATTTGGGTAAATAAATTGACAACAAAATAAAAGAAGAACAATAAAGTAAATGACACAAGGATTTACGTGGTTCGACGGTGTGCCTAGTCCACGGGCGAAGGAGACCGAAAATTATTCCACTAGAGAGACAAAAGTGGTACAAAAGAATGGAGAAAATAACACTCAAAACCCTTAACCCCAATACACCCAAAACCTCACAATTCTCTCTTAGAGAATATCACTCAAAACTAGCAATCTAATATCAATTGCTAGGATGCACAAACCTATGCCAATGCATGGTATTTATAAGAAAATTTTGGGATGTGAATGGAAGAAATCAAAGTCAAAAATTACATGTGAACAAAGGGAAAAAGACTAATGTGAACTTTGACAAAATTGTATGGCTTGTGTTCAAAATTCAACACAATTTAATTTGAATGTTGAATTTCAAATCACATTCATACACAATCAAACCAAACCAAACAAACAAAAGAAAAAAAAGAGAGAGATCTTTATTCAATTCTCACCTTTTAAATGCTTCACAGCGCTTCTAATTTTCTTACAACGGCCTTCACAATGCATGACCATTTTGTAAACCGAAATAGGCTTCGGTTCATCCTTCTTTTCGCCGCCGTCGGCAGTGGAGCCGCTTTATCTCCTTCGCCTTCTGTCTGCTCATAAGAAAAACAAAATCGGAACTAAATTAGATCAGAGAGAAAATCTTAATGAATATTAGAATTACTAAAGTTTGATTCAAAGGTGAATTAGCTCACCCATCGATTAAAGATTTAGTCAATTCAAGCAAGGATGATAAGGTGTTAAAAACATTGGTAGAGTAATTTTAATTTTATCCTAACATCATAATATTAATTAGGCTAATTTTACTTTTAATTTCAATTATACTTGATCCTTAAAAAATTTCATTTTGAAATCGATATTGGTCAAATTTGAAAAAATAAAAATTTTATCAACCACATCTACCGATCTAAAAAATATATGAAACCACGTAAAATTTATTTGAAATTAACTCAGACAACTCACTTGATCTGGCTGAGTTTCAAACTCACTTGCTATGCCTATGTCGCATAGTCTGGAACACTTTCGAAAAGCTAGTTTGCTCTTTGCGGACATAGCTTTAATCATGAGATAATCTTGGAGGTCCTCCATCACCATGGCGGCACCTTTGAAATGTGTCCACATTTAGACTGATCTTCGTTTGGTGATTGTCGAGCACGTCAAATGGGTGAGACAGATGGCCTAAAGATTTAATATAAAATGGTTTGAAATGACTGAAAATTCAACTAATAAAACAAAATTAACTTTGAAATAAGGGATGTTTGATTACCTACTTTTCTCTTTTCATTTGTCTTTTCACTTTAAAAGAGAGAGTTTTATGTGTTGGGTTAGACATCCTTTGTTTGCTTTTTATAGCTGAAAAATCAATATTTTCAATCGTAACAATCAATTTCATTGAATTTTCAGTTTTAAATTTATTTACATTATAACTGATTAAATTTAATTTCATTGAATTTTCAAAACTGATTAAATTTAGTCAAATATACCTGTCCAAATTTATTACATTATAACTGTCCAAATTTTTCAAAATTTAAAATTGTATTCCATTCTAACCTATTAAAATTCAATTTAATTGAGTTAAACTTTTATATATAATCAATTAATTGTTTTATAATGGTTAGAATACATTAATAGCTTCTGAACTTATCTCAAAAGGTTGATTAGCTCCCTAAACTTATAAAATATTTTGTTAACTCCCTCAACTTGCTTAAGTAACATATTGGCCACCTAGATTTGTTTAAAATGACATATTGGTCTTCTAAACTCGCTTATAGTGATTCATTAGCCCCTAAACTTGTTTAAAATGATATAAATTTCAATTTGTTTAAATCTGTAAAAAATTCAAAACTTAAAAATTCAAGGCCTGATTCACGATTCTAAATCTTAAAACAAATTAACTTTCTATTTTTTACAGGAAAAATTACAAAACTGGATCAAATTATAGACTTATTTACATATTTAGACCAATTATCCAAGTCACTACATATCTAGATTATATATTTGTAACTTTCCCAAAATACCCTTTATATATACAGTAAAACCTCTATATAGGAATACACTTGGGACCGGACTATTTGTATAACAATTGGGAGGTTATTACTAAATAGAGTTTTATAATAAAAAAATTCATCACATAAAATTTTAAATTTTTTATCATAGGCATGCATGGTTTATATATAATGTATAACAATAGACATTAATTGAACAAATTAAATATTTAGAATTTCAATTTAGAGTTTAGGTTTTCAATATATAGATAATTGGAAGAGTTTTTTTGGAAAAAATGTAAACATCAATGAGAATTCTAAATATTTATAATTTCAAGTTGTAGTTTGTATTTCCAACTCATAGATAATTTCAATAGTTTTTTTCAATATTTTATAATTTAGTTTGAATTCTTAATATATATATATATATATATATATATATATATATATATATATATATATACTTATTACTATATAGAGGCATAGTTTCTAAAGGTGGGACTTGAAAAGTGTATAACAAATAACGTTTGGGAGGTTATTCCTATTTATAACTGGTCCAAGTTGGGACAGAGTTTTTTTATAACAAAATAGAGGTTATTCCTATATAGAGTATTCATATATAGAGGTTTTACTGTATTTATAAGAACTTGGAAATTTCTTACTTTTTCTTCTTTTTCTCTTCCGTTTCTCTCTTTGATTTTTTCTTAGTTTGCGAATTTAATCTGTTTTTGACAATCCGTTTTTTATTATTTTATACGTTTTTCCAGAATAATACGTTCAATACATGATTTTACTTCAAATTTTTCGCATTTTGCGAAACGTGCAAAGACAATACTACTTAAGAACATTAAATTTACTTCGCATTTTTCTCATTTTGTGAAGCATGCAAAGATAATACTACTTCACAGAATGACTTTGTCTTCGCATATTTCACAAAATGCGAAGTAAAAGTCGTGTTCTTAAGTAGTATTATCTTCGCAGGTTTCGCAAAATATGAAAAATATGAAGTGATATATAATATTAAAATCATAACAACAAGAGTGCAACAATAGTTCTAACATTAAAATCATAATATCAAGAGTGCAACAATAATTCTAACATTAAAATCATAACATTATCAAAATTTACAACAAGATTGCAACAATAATTATAGCATTAAAATCATAACATTATCAAAATTTATAACAAGATTGCAATAATAATTCAACCCTAAACCCTAGGAATTTTCTTCCAAGCTTTATAGAAGCAAGAAAAATTGGTAGCGTCATACAAAATTAATGGCTTTTGGGATCATAATGGTGATTTGTCTTTTCTTTTCAAGAAAGAATCCAAGAAAAATCGGGAGGTTCACCATCTTCATCACATCCCAATCACCCCTCACTATGATTGATGCCTTTGTATTCAAGATAAACAGATCACTGCGATTGATGCTTTTGTATTCAGCCTTCACAAAAATTATGTCATTTTAGGGAAAAATGAAAGAAACGCTTTGCAAAGAGAGAATGTGCGAAGTCTGCGAAGAAAAAGACACCGAAAAATGAAAGAAACACTTCGCAAAATAAGTTCATGTCACATTTTGCAAAGTCTACGAAGAGAAAATCACCTGAAAAATGATGATTTTGCTTCGCAAAAGAGATTATGCGAAGCTTGTAAAGAGAAAAACCATCATTTTCCAGGTGATTTTCTGTTCGCAGACTTCGCAAAATGTGACGCAAACTCATTTTGCGAAGCAATTTCTGGAAAAAGATGAAGATAAAATGGTAGATACTTACCTTATTTCCTTATTTTTCCATTGAAATCGACAATAAGCATATGATAAACGCAGAAGAACGTCGAATAACGATGAATTTGATTCACACAAGAAGAAAGAAACCAAGAGACGAACATGAAACAAGAAGATGAAGAACCATCCTTCACAAAAACAGAGAGACAAAGATAGGAAGAAGAGACATGATGATGAAGAAAATGGAGGTGATCCCGCAAAATATAAAGGAAGGGGGAAGATGAACCGATACATAGAAAGAGGGAGATGGAAGGTTGAAACTGATAGAAAAGATTGGAGAGGGGGAAGATGAAAGGTTTGGGGTATTTTGGAAAAATCACAAATATATAATCTAGATATGTGGTATGTTGGATAATTGGTCTAAATATATAAACGGGTCTTCCATTTGACCCAATTTTGTAATTTTTCCGTATTTTTTACCGTTGTGACTTTTTTTTTTAAAGATTTAAGACTTAATCATTAAACTTTATGCAAGCTCATGGGGCTAATGAGACGTTATGTAAGTGCAAGGGGGAAATCAAATTTTTGGGACAAGTTCAGGGGGCAACTGATGTATTATGCCATAACTTTACAAAATGTAAGTCGTCTACACTATCTCGGAAAAATAATAATATAATACTCATTTTGATTAACAAACACATAGAGGGAACACAAAACAATATGAGAGAGAAAAAGTAAGAGTAAAATTTGTTAAAACTGTATATACAATAGGATTTGGTTTTAGAATTTTGGAGTATTGTGTTCGTATTAGATGTACAATTGACTAATGTTTCGAGGACATTAACAATATCTTGAGCCGATTATTTTACTAATGCAGTTTATTAGATATACTAATCAACTTATATTTCATATGTGTCTATCCACAACTATTATCTTCTTTAATTTAGAAATAAATATACGATAAAAAAACAATAATTATAAAGTTATTATAAATCTATAAAAATAAACATACGTCATTTTCCTTTCAGATGACACAAGATATATAATAGACATTTTTTTCTGTCATTTGAATGTCTTTCTCGACAATATTTTAAATTTTTGTTATCTGAAAGTTTAAGTGCAAAGAACCTCAAATTAATTGTGGTTTTACGATGAAACGTATATGTCATCCCATAAAAACATGATTTTAACCCAAAATGTCCATCATTATCAGATGACACTATTTATATTAGCACTGTCATTGTTTTCTGAAAATAAAAAAGCGACAAATTTTATACGTTTCGAGGGGAAGCAAATTTTTTCCAAATTTGTAACGCGCTCAAACATTTAGACGCCATATAAATACCAAAATAAAAATCTAATTTCTTCTACCGAGTAAATCAGGTTTTCTCTCAAACATTTAGACGACACATCTAATCCTCCTCCTTCTAGAGCTCTCATTTTAGCTCTCACATCCCGCTTTGCATTACTTCATAAGCATGAAAGCTTCTACATGCAATTCAAAAAAATAAAAATGGTAAGCTCTATTTGTTCTCTTTCTCGATCTACTAGGGTTTTATTGTTCCTTAATCGAGCTTTTTCTGATCTATGTTGTAATAATCATCATATTTACTCTTGCTAAAGTTGTTGAGTCATTGGAAGAAGGATGTGTATGGTGCCAAAAAAGAGGTTCACATTTATTTGGTACTTTTATCATGTGTCACATTCTTTTGATTTTGTCATATTTCTTTTTGTTTGGTATTCTTATTTTCTTAGTTCGTTAGGGCTACACTGGATTTGCAGTTGAAATTCCTGTTATATGTGGGTCTTTCTCTTATCTTCGAATTGAATTATGAGATTTTATTGCTTCCCTTGCATCTGGGAATATTCTTCGTAAATCTATTATAGGTGTTGTTGAGTTAGGTAGATCTTGCTCTTCTTATTTGCAAGTATTATTAACATTGGGATTTTGTTCCACTTGAATACGTATGAACTGATATGAGTCTCTGTCCCTATGAATTTACAGGGATATTAACAATGCTTATCTACGTGAGAATATTGATTAAAGATTTTAATCTTTCAGAGTTGAGACTTGTATTGATTGGGTTTGGTGAATGTAGTAAATTCTAATGTTCATTGATTTTTTTATTGGAATTGATGTTGTTGTTGGTCTAAAACCTGTGGATAGCATAACATACTAAACAATGCATATATGTTCAATATTTGTATAGTTATTCCTTAGTGATAAATCACAAATGTTGTAATTGTTAATAACCTCCATATTGGTTAGTAACATCCAATTCATCCAAAGTAATAACTAAATTAGCTTCATTAGAGCTGCTCTAATACTAAACGAAATGGACCCTACCAAACTATTTACAAGTTGTTTAAGTCCCTATATAGCTTAAAACAAACAGGGGCAATGGAATAAAGCTTTTACACTAAAGTTGATTGACCTTAGTTTTAATAAAAACATGTAAATTATGTGACTATTATTGGAACATCTAATGTTTATAGAATGACTAAGTACATCCTTTGGGTGGACTTAGCAAGGTCAGAATCAATGTGTAGATGTTCAATAGTTGTTTCGAACATGCTTTTACTTATTGTTCTTGATCTATTGCATATAGGAACATAACATGCCAAACAATGCATAGATGTTCAATATTTGTATTGGAATTATTGTTGTTGTTGGTCTAAAACATGTGGGTAGCATAACATGCCAAACAACCTTCATAGTTTGTTGGATACAACCAATTCATCCAAAGTAATAAATAAATTAGCTACATTAGAGTTGCTCTAATACTAAAGAAATTGGACCTTATGAAACTATTTACAAGCTATTTAAGTCACTCTATGGCTTTAAACAAACAAGGACAATGGAATAAATCCTTTACACTAAAGTTGATTGACATTAGTTTTAATAAAAACATGTAGATTACATGACTGTTACTAGAACACCTAATGTTTATTGAATGACTAATTATTTTCTTTGGATGGACTTAGCAAGGTCAGAATCAATACATAGATGTTAAATAGTTATTTCGAACATGTCAAACTAATGGGATGTTTGGTTTAAACTTTGGAATCGGAATCGGAATATGGCGGAATCAGAATCAGAATGTTTATTTATTTAATCTTTTGGTTTGATCTGGAATCGAAATTCAATACCCTTTGAAACTGTTTGGTTATTTAATGATTGCAATCGGAATGAATATAATTTCTATTAAAAATAAGTTATTAAATAATAATAATAATTATATATCTAATAAAAAAATCAAAAGTAAATTTCAAATAAATTTTAATTCAAATGAATATATCAGGATTAAAAAAAATTCGATAATAATATTTGTAAAACAAACTAGTTGAAGGAAATATAATAATAGATTTATGTAGCTGTAGACACCGAGTCGGAGGACCTGTGACGAAAACCCATAACAAGACGGTTGAAGCGGTTGGTTCCAATAATTTAAAGCGAAAATAATAATAAAAATCACGAGAAGATCTGTAGGGGTTGCGGTCGTCGAGTGGACGGCTCGCGGATGCTCAGCGGCGTTGGGCGAGCGCCTAGCGGCAGCCGGCGCGCGCCCGATGGCAGTTGAACGAGCGCCCGGCAGCGCGGGGCGCGTGCGCCCAATATCCGTCGGGCGAATGCCCAACGACGTTGGGCGAACGCCCAACGTCTGTTGGGCGGACGCCCAACATCTGTTGGGCGCGCGCCCAACAGAAGTTGGGCGTTCGCCCAACCAAGTTGGGCGTAGGCCCAAATTTTTTGGGCGTAGCCCGACGCCCTTCGGGCTACGCCCAAAATTTTTTGGGATCCGTGCCTATAAAAGGCACGGATCCCCATGCATTTTAGAGGGACTTTTGGGAGAGCTTTCTCACTCTAAGGAAATTTTTAGAGAGAGAAAGTGATTTTTTTTGGGAAAAACATTTTTTTCCTAAAAAATCCAAATTTTCCAAAGTTAAATATTTTACCGAAAACACAAAAAACACTGGAAAATCACGATTCGTGGAATCAACCGACTTCAACTGTCAATACCGATCTTGAGGTATTATCCGAGGACTAGACTCGTTTTATTTTATTTAATTTATTTTCTTTATTTATTTATTTTTATGTTATAATTTTATTTATTTAGTTAATTATTTATTTATCACGTTTTATTTAATCTTCCGTATTTATTTAATTTTTGTCTCGTATTAAATAAACGTTTGGTTTTGTTTTGAAATAAAAAACCTCGTTTTAACATCCCAATATGAACCGTGATCCGATTCGAAGGTAGTTCGGGATTAAGGGACGTTGTAATTATAAGTTTTGAAAATATTTCTAAATAACGTTTTAGAATAAAACATCGTTTTAGGAGTCCCCGTTATAGACTATGACCCAATTTTGGTAGTTCGGAGATCCAAAACGATAGAATAGATTAAGTTTAAAGCGTTTGAATAAATCTGGAGTGTTAGGTATTGTTTCTGTAATTTTCCATTTTCTGTCACTAAAAGCAGTTTCCCGACGGATTTTCCGTCGGTAAAGCTGCTGTAATGTAAAAAATGCTGTTTTGGTCCTTCTTTCTTAACTTTTAGGCTTTTGGTCCTTTATATATATATATGTATAATTATGTAATATATGTATTCAAATTATTTTTAATTTTTTGGTATATATTTATTTAACATGTTTAGATATTATTTTTTCATCAATTGGATTTGATAAGACTATATGTATATTTATAGATTTTCCATTTAATTCATTTAAACTATACATATTTGTTATTTTGGGCTTACTAGGGGTTATTTTCTATATATACTTATCATAAACCATTTTGGGGGTTAAATACTATTTTCTTATTTATGAATCTTATTCATTTTTTTACATGTTTGTTTAATTAAAATACAAGTATATTATATCTAACATTATTTTCATTATTATTTTTACCTATTGATAATCATAATATATATATATATATATATATATATATATATATATATATATATATATCTTCTCTTTACCTCCTTTTTAATCTATGGGTATAATCACCATTTCTACTAAAAATATGTGCATATGTACATATTTCTTACATATTTCTTCTTTTCCTTTTAAATTTCTTATATATATATATATATATATATATGTTTTGAAAGTGTTTTGGTTGAGTGAATTTGGGTTTAATTCATTAATTGTTGTAATTATGTTCAAATAAAGGTTAATTGAGTGAAAAGGGGAAAATAAAAGACAAAAAAGAGATTTCAAGTTGTTTGTTTAAATTAAAAGTTTTTCTAGATATTCCTAAAGTGTAAATAACGTTTTTTTGTCATTTTTAAATAGTTTTCAAAACATCACGTGTTGAAACCTTAATCCGTTCCAACGACGGATTAAGCGAACATTGTAAATTGTTTCGTTGTAAATAATGGAGTTTTGAATTGTTTCCCAACTAAATGGTTTTGTACAAAATAAATTGACTTGTATGCTTAATCACGTTTTTAGATTAAAACTGTTTGCTCAACGTTTTCAAACGTTCGAGTCGTTCCAACGGCGATTCGAGTGAACATCATTAACAGGGCTTTGAAACGTATCTAAATCGTTCCAACGGTGATTAAGGTACGAACCATGTAAATAAACTCGTTTTTGGGAGTGAGATTAGTGTAGATGTAATATACGACATAAAGCCTAAATCACACTGTGAATAAATCAATTCTTCCTTCTCCCCCTCTCTCTCCTATGTATTTTAAATTTATGCAAAATGAGTGATTCTTTACTAAAGTGGCTTTTAATGACATGCTCAAAACGGTTTTCAAAGCGAGAAAGAAAAGGTTTCAAATGAATTTTAAATTTAAAGAAATATGCGATTAGTCCGTTATCGCCTAACACGCTGAGTAGGAGGCCGGTGGTTCATAACCGGGCGATGTCGGGGTGCCTAGTAGCCTTTCTCCGGAAAGGAGCTAGCCTTCTCGGCTCGTACCTAAGTTTCCCGAACCCTCACCGGTCTCCCGCAAGGGATCGGTGTTCATTTTCCCATTCGTGGGTGGCGACTCTTCCATACTCCAGGCTCCGGTCCTGCCGAGCAGCTTGATTCCATGATTGGTTGCTTTCGGCGCTAATCACCGCTTACGTCTCCATGAGGTGTCCACCTCCCGGTCCGCCCGGGCGAGGCCGTCGGCACCTTGTCTAACAAGTGGCGACTCTGCTGGGGAAGCGAGAAATTTGATTCCGGAAGGCGTGTATTAAGCCCTTAACGGGGACGGATCATATTATTTCTTTTCGTATGCATTCATACGCATTATTGCAAACCTTTTAGGTAATTTCCACGAAACCTCTAGCGAGAGTCCATTCGTCGCTCGAAAGAGGCTAGTGTAAGTTCCCCCTTACAGTAAGGCGCCAAAGGGTCCCCATCCATTCGTTAGGGGCGAATTTGTGCGGTCCTGTGAGGTCCCGCGATCAGCCGTGTCAGCATATAGTAGCCTTAGAAGTTGCCATAGGATTACCCGTTACTATTTTTGATATGATAAATGAATCAGTTCGTATTTTCAAAATTGCCACATACGTGTCTAATCCTAAAATACGTAAAGAAAATGAAACGATACGTTAATATATACTCTTAAACCGATATACAAACTACCCCAAAACATCGAAACGATTCGAACTAAAGACGACTTAGTCATCTCGTACGAATGAACTTGTGCGACCCGCCTGGTCCCTTTCCGTGTCCCGAAGAAGGCACATATTCAGGAAATGCGTTATGACGTAGGGACGTATTAGTATGAGTCGGTTTGGTATTAAGGATAGTTATATCTCGATTCAAAAGGCTATATTAACAGTAACCGTTATTCACATTCTTTAAATAGGTTGGGATAAAACGAGATTATGACAAAACGAAAACAAAGAACATTTCTATTTTGAACGACCCCGTTGTAACGTAAAGAGTTTTGCAAACGTGGCCCGTCCCTTCCAAATAAAAGACGAGCTCTTACGTTATGCCTTGCGTTGTTCTAAAGAGAAATGGACGTATCCGCAAAACGTGACTAAGAAAATAAAAGAAAAGCAAAAATAAACAAACGACCAAAGTCATTTTGTATCTACGATGTATATTCATCCCGAGGGTAGTTAAAGAAAATGAACAAATGCCGTTAAATACGTGCCTCGAGCCGGTATGTACGCCGTTTAAAATCATAAAGCCGAATTAAGCTAAACTGCATAATTGCGCCATATGGACGAGACTGTGGGTTTGACTAATGGCTCGATCATTTCGACCGTTACCAAAACTACAAGAAGTATGGCCCGATCTGCGTGTTTGCTTGACTCGTGCCTAAATGAAAAAAGAACGGTAATATCCCTGCTTCGAATAAGCATGCGATTCAACGAAACGTTGATTTTCTATAACCACGCTAGGGTGATATATCCCGTAGATGGGAAGAAATGAAAACTTGTTGCTAGTCGAAAGATTACCATGCGCTCAAATAAGACTCGCCGTCTTTTCACGTAGCAAAAACAAGCAAACGGATTCTTAATGCTAAAAACAAACACGTTACGTGATGAGTCTGTTCCTTAAAATAAAAAGTGCTTTCATCATTAAATAAACACATGGTTACGTCTCTCGATAGATCCAAAAAGATCCCGTCGTAATCCAAAAATCGAGACACGAACCCACACGAATAAAAGGGAACGAGTCATTGTCAACAACGAACGATTGAACCAGAAGAATAACTCGTACCGCGTCTAAATCCGAGATACGCTCAAAAGGGAATCAAAACCCGAACGAATGCGTCTCGCGAAATAACAAAAGATGAGTTATTCGAAAGGACAATCCATTTGGTCGGTATCTTAGTCACTAAACGTTGATACGTCAAAACAAACTGTATTGTCTGATGGATGATTTACTTTTTTCCGTAATAATCGACGGCATCACGCGTCCCCTGGACCGCAATGTGAGCCCCAAACCAAAATCCTAGGAAAGAGACTTGGACCGTCGAGTGTGTGGAGGAATAAGGGTGGAAGAGAGATGTTGTGATACGTGTAATTAAACTGACGTTTGTTCTTCTTATCTTATATATCCATAAATAAATAAACGCACACACCACGAATCATGCATATAAAATCATGCATACATACTAATGGATGCCGTTCACGCAGACTTCATCATTAAGCGGTTGTGGTTTCGCGAGAGTAACCGGCTAGTCAGGCAGTTTGATCAGCTACAGTTTGACAGTTCCGAATCGGCAGTTGTGGCTTCTGAATCATCTTCGTCCGAGTATACTCAGTCTTCTGCCAGTATGTCTGCGACCGATGAAAAAGTGGCCGAATTAGAAAGTTCTGTGAACAACATTAATGATCAGTTGGCTGCAATTTTGGCCCAGCTAGCTGAGCTGGCGTTGAAGGATAACAAGAGGGATAGTAAGTGCGCTGAGAATGAGGTGAACACTGGTCCCCGCTTCGGGAACGAGGATGACTATCAGGATTACATCCAGAAGCAGCTTGAGAAGGAGAAAGCTAAGGAAGAGGAATGGAAGCAGCACATTACTCAGGAGGTGCAGGATCTGCGAGGGGGAAGCTCCGGAAGTCAGGACTTTTATAATTTGAAGAATTGTTTGTCGGCAACTGCTTTGCCTTTGAAATTCCGGCTCCCCGACATGAAGAAGTTCGATGGAACTGGGGATCCTACTGCCCACATGAATCAATATGTTGCAGTAATGAAGCACATGATCCTGACGGAGGATCAAGTCCTGGGACTGTTTAATACCTATCTGGAGGGAGCTGCCCTCGTATGGTTTCATGCGTTGCCGGTGGTGATGATGAGAGATTGGAAGGAGTTGGCGAAATCATTTATCGCTCAATATAGTTTCAACACTATACTTGAGGTTACTCTAAAGGAGCTGGAAAGCACTAAGCAACAAACTGGTGAGTCTTTTTCCGATTTTGTGAGGAGGTGGAGAGCCAAGGCGGCGGTTATGAAGCAAAAGCCGCTTGAGCAGGATCAGATCCGAATGGTAATTCGCAACACGTTGCCGTATATTAAGAATGAGCTGCGGTATATGCCTTTTACCGATTTCAATCAGATGTATAGCTGCGCCTTGACAGTCGAGGGGGACGGAGAGCCGAAGAAAGCTTATACCAAGTGGACAAAGTTTGGATATAGTGCCGGAGGGCCAAGCGCGAGTATAGAATCGGCCACAGTGAAAGTGCTTGATCTTAATGCTATTGAGAAGAGGCAGTTCGCCAAATTTGATCAAACCTATGCAAAAGTTTTCGAACGGTTGCAGAAGAAGGGATTGTTGAAAGCCCTCACTCCTTATAACAAAGCACCGCCTACTCCGTAGATACAAGCTAGGGGATACTGTGAGTTCCACAGTAATTATGGGCACACTATTGAGAACTGCGAGAGACTGAAACACGAGATTCAGGATTTGATTGAGGAAAAGAAGATAGTTGATCCTTCGTTAGTGAACCCTTCCACTAGGCATAATCCATTGCCTAACCATAGGGTGAGCATGATCGGGTCTGGGCTCGGAGCAAGTTTAGTCATGGAATCCTTCGGGGAAAATAAGGAGGAGCTGTTGGACTCCGATGAGAAAAGGAATGTGGGAAATGGTTTATACGTGTCTGTTTTGGAGGAAGAACCAACGGAAGAAGTGATGAACGATAGAACTAAAACTGAGGAAACCGAGGAAGTATCATCTCGGAGGATCATGCCTGTGTTGAAATTGTTTAGTGGGGTAGAAGACCCCGAAGCTCATTTGTATAGATACGTGTGTGCTATGTTTGGGGAGCCATACAAAGTGGAAGAAGTCGCTCCATGGTTCTATCTTTCGCTGGTAGGCGAACCTTTGAAGTGGTTTCAATCGCTACATGACTCGACTAAGCATGATTGGTCACTGATGTTAAGCTTGTTTTTGATGAAGTATCGAAGAGACAAAACACAGGCAGGGGAACATAGCGTGATGCAAATTGGGCATATCAAACGTCCGTTTCCGACTGTCAGCAAGTATAATGAAGGGAAGGACCCCATGGAGCACCTGCATTTTTATCTGTCGGCTATGGGTCCTCTAGGTTTCAAAGAGGAGGAGATTACGAGCTTGTTTTGCAACTCATTGGCAGGAGAGTCACTAGTGTGGTACATGTCTCTTCCAATGCACGTTAAAGCAGATTGGGCAAAAATGACTAAGAGATTCATCAAGAAATACGCCGCATGGGAATGTCCAGAGAAAATGCCTGTGTTACCCGAAGAGGAGACACCTGAGGCAGTAACAGCCATGTCTAAGTATAAGGGAGATGAGAACCCCATTGATCACATAAACCTTTTCCGCACCTACATGTTTGACGCGGGACTCTACCGAAGTGAGTTAGTCCAGCATTTTCCAAAGACACTCATAGGAGAAGCTTTGATGTGGCACCGAATGCTCTCGGCAAAGATAAAAGGGGACTGGGGATCCCTTATGGAGGCCTTTGTGCAGAGGTATGAGATGTACATTTCGTGGACAGGGTCGTTGGAAGATTTAGAAAGGATCAAGCAATTTCCCGAGGAAGCATTCGTGGATTATGCTAGAAGATGGAGGTTCAAGTATGCCTCATGTCGGGTCACCTTGAGCGATCAGGAGCAACTCATGTGCATCCGGAAGGGTGCTATTCCACTCGTGGCTAGAAGAATGAACAGAGTGTTCCTCAAGGACTATGAAGAACTGATAGGCTGGGCTCGGTATGGATCGTCGGACCCTTCCTACATAAATCCGAATGTCCCTCACATAATGGATCTGATGGTCGTGGACATTTAGGGAAGTTCCTCCGACGAGGAAGGTATCAATCAGAGGGTTCCGATCAACATCTGGGAGGAGTCTGATGATGAGTCGGAAGTGGCTGTTAGCACCGAAGGAAAGATTCTGCCAGGCTTTGAGATCTTCAATGATGTCACCAGCTGGGGCAAAGGAGAGGCAAACTGCTTCATCGAGGAGATCATGATGTTAGATCTGAATGTCGAGGAGCAGGTCATCACTATTGAGGCAACTGTGGGAGCGGTGGACGAGACCAACACCTCCAAGGCCTATGAGAAACCCGAGAACCCCGATGATGACAATTGTATTACTGCTTTGTTTGAATCTGGTGATGTACTCGCCAACACTATCAATGAAATGAATTCTGATTTTGCTTACTTGCTTGATGTTGATTCTGATCATTCCATGCATTCTCATTCATATAACATGCCTACATTTGAAATCAATACAATAGAAATGTCAACTTTCAATCTTGGCACGGATGAAAATCCTAAACTTATACAAATTGCTCAAGAATTAACTATTGAAGAGAGGAAAGAATTTGAGAGAATAATTAAAAAATACGAAATAGTATTTGCTTGGACATACGAAGACATGCCAGGAATCGATCAATCAATCGTAACTCACCGTATTCCAACATACCCCGATGCTAAGCCCGTGAAACAGAAACTCCGACGCATGAGGCCGGAATGGGCGGATAAGATCAGAGATGAAGTGAAAAAACAGTTAGAAGCAGGGTTCATCGAAGTAATTGACTATCCCCCTTGGGTCGCAAATGTAGTGCCAATCGCGAAGAAGGACGGTAAAGTGAGAATGTGCGTCGATTATAGAGATCTCAATAAGGCTTGCCCCAAAGATGAATTCGCATTGCCTCACATCGACGTATTAATCGACAGTGCAGCATCGAGCGTCTTGCACACGAATGTTGACGGCTTCATGGGCTACATGCAAGTTCAGATGGCAGAAAAGCACAAGGCAAAGACCTCGTTCACAACTGAGTGGGGAACGTACTGCTATAGAGTGATGCCGTTTGGTTTGAAAAATGTCGGGGCAACTTATCAACGGATGGCTACGGCACTGTTCCATGATATGATTCACACAGAGGTGGAAGTTTATGTGGACGACATGATGGTCAAGTCGGAGACGAGAGAGGGGCATTTCCCTGCACTTGAGAAGTTCTTGGCCCGAATCGCAGAATTCAAGCTAAGGTTGAACCCGAAAAAGTGCTTCTTTGGCATTTCATCGGGGAAGATCTTAGGCTATGTGATCAGTAACAAGGGGATTGAGGTGGATCCCGACAAGGTAAAGGCCATATAGGAAATGCCAGCACCCAAAAATGAGAAAGAAGTGAGAGGATTTCTGGGGCAGGTTCAGTATATCAGTCGGTTCATAGCACGACTCACTGCGATCTGCGAGCCGATCTTTAAGCTGCTACGGAAAGATCAACCCACAGTTTGGAATGATAAGTGCCAGCAAGCATTGGAGGGTGTCCATAACTATTTGTCTAATCCACCGGTTTTAAGACCACCTAAACTTGGAAAACCGCTTCTCCTCTATGTAGCGATCGAGGAGCGATCTATTGGGGCAATGCTGGCCCAAGAAGGGGACACCGGTGTGGAGCACGCGGTGTATTATCTGAGTAACAAGTTCCTGGAATACGAGCTTAAGTATAACATGATCGAAAAGACGTGCGTGGCAGTAGTATGGCTAACAAAGAAACTACGGCACTATTTTCAATCTTACAAAGTGATCATTATTTCCCGGATGGATCCCGTGAAGTATCTGTACCGAACTCTATCTCTGACAGGGAAGCTAGCCCGATGGTTGTTGCTCTTGTCCGAATTTGACATCGAATATGTAACGAAAAAGGTTATTAAGGGGAGAGCCGTAGCGGAATTTCTGGCCAATCAGCCTCTAAATGCGGAAGAGGAAGAAATAAACTATGATTTCCCCGATGAGCACTTGAACGCAATCGAAGTTATACCGTGGAAAATGTTCTTCGATGGAGCGGTTAACTCAAATGGAGCTGGGGTAGGAGTGCTACTTATCTCACCAGAAGGAGAAAGGGTCCCAATGGCAAAGAAGTTATCCTTCCCTCTCACCAACAATATGGCTTAGTATGAAGCGTGCATCTACGGGTTAGAGTCGTTAGCAGCACTGGGAGCATCATATGTTGAAATTTGGGGCGACTCAAAACTGATTATCGAACAAGCATAGGGAAATTGGGAAGTAAAGGAAGAAAGGTTGCATCCATACCTAGACTAGTTGGAGGGATTGGCGCAGAGATTCAGCGAGTGTCGTTTTTATCACATTCCTCGAGCACAGAACCAGGCAGCGGATGCTTTGGCCACTTTAGTGTCAGTATGGGATAACCCTCGGAATCTTGCCTCGAAGCCTTTGGTGCTGAGGAGGTCCCACAAACCGTGCTATGAAGACGTAATGTTGTTAGGAGCAGATGAAAAGCCTTGGTATTTCGATATCGTAAACTTCATGAAACGTGGAACATACCCGGCAGAATCGGAACTTAGGGATCAGGCTGTGATCAGAAGGTTAGCTCAGCAATTTGTCATCCACAACGACTTGCTTTACAAAAGACACGCCGATGGTTTACAATTGAGGTGCTTGGACGAGGGAGAAGCCCGAGAGGCAATGGAGTCAGTACACTCGGGAATTTGTGGAGCCCATATGGGAGGAGCAGTATTAGCAAAGAAAATCGTAAGGCGAGGCTTCTATTGGCTCACCATGGAAAGAGATTGTAATGAATATGCGAAGAAATGCCATGATTATCAAATCTACGGAGATTATAATCACTTACCAGCTATGGAACTGCACGTGTTAGCACCCATTTGGCCGTTTGCGGCTTGGGGCATTGATATCATCGGGGAGGTGAGGCCTAATGCGTCGAACGGACACAAATTCATTGCAGTCGCCATTGATTACTTCACCAAGTGGGTAGAGGCAGAATCATTTAGCAAGTTGGGGTCTAAGAAGATGAGGAAGTTCATTGAAAAGCACTTGATCACTAGGTTTGGAGTGCCTCATCACATGATCACGGATAATGGGGTCCAGTTTCAGGGAGAGGTGAGAAGTCTCTTCCAAGAGTACGGTATTGAGCATCATAGGTCTTCTCCGTATTGCCCACAAGCTAATGGTGCGGTAGAGGCGGCTAATAAGAACCTTAAAAGGATTCTTGTAAAGACAGTAGAATCGCACCGGAATTGGCACGAGCAGCTTCCGCTCGCTTTATGGGCTTATCGCACGACGGTTAGAACGTCGACTGGGGCATCATAGTAGAAGCAGAGATTCCCGAGACGGAATGGGTGAAGAAGCGATGTGAGCAGTTGGCATTGGTAGACGAGAAAAGGATGGATGCTCTTTACCACGTGTAGTTATATCAGAGAAGGATGGCCCGGGCCTTCAACAAAAAGGTCAAGGCCAGCCCTATCAAAGAAGGGGACCTGGTGCTAAAACAGATCCGAATGACGCACACCGACCCTAGGGGCAAGTTCAGGCCAAACTGGGAAGGACCATTCCTCGTGAAGAAAATCCTAAGCAAAGGGGCGATGAAGCTAACTACTATGGACGGCATGGAATTCTCCGAACCTACCAATCTGGATAGGCTTAAGAAATACTTTTCGTAAAAAAAAAAAAGAAAAAAGAAATGAAAATTCCTGATAGGTTGAAAACCCACAAAGGGCGACCTATGCAACAATAAGGGACATCCCAATGGGTGAAAATCTGAAAGGGCACTCGTTTGAAAATTCCGGGATAATAAAAGGAGAGTTGAAAAATCGCTGGGATCTGAAAACCGAAAAAAGGTGGAGCCTGGTAACAGTGGTTATATTTTGAGCAATTATGAAAATAATGTATAAGCGGCTAAGTATTTCTATTGTTTGTAAATAAATAAAGGCATGAATATATTTGAAGAGAATGATTGGAATCATTATAATCTACTGAATGCATTGTATTATGAATCATGAGTTATACATTTCCTACATTTTTTACATAAAAAGCCTACGTCCTATCCACCCCTCTCCCTATATACAAGCCATACATCGGGGTAATACTAATGAGAAAACTATAAATAATGAGCCTAATGAGGAGGAAGATCCCAGAAGTCCTCAAAGTCCCTCAGACGAGAAGCCCGCTCCGCAGATAAGGCCTCCTCGGCCACCCGACGACCCTCCTCGGCGGCAAGGCACCCCGCGGTCTCCACTCGCATCATCTCCTCTGCGGTAAGGCGCCCCTCGGTCTCCACTCGCATCATCCCCGACCAATGAGCGTTCCTCTCTCGATAGACTTGCCCGACTCTGGCATCGACATCCCGCTGCGACTCACTCAGCCGCTGCTCGTTTGCGTGAAGATCACTCTGCAGATAAAAAAAAAAAAGAAGAAAAAAATATATCAAAACAGACAACAACTGAAGTCATACATACCATATGTGCATCACACACATACATTTCACTACACTAATACAGAATAAGAATACTCACCAGGTGGCCGGCACAGCGCAGGTTGAGCTGCTCTCTGAAATAACCGGACAATCCCATGTAATCGGTACACGTCTCCCTCGAAGTATGGAGGGCATCAAGGGGATCGAACGGCATCCTCGAGGTAAAAATCGAAGGGGCTGTCTCGATACCGGAGTAGGCCACGCCCGCCTCGCCATAATGAATCACCGGAAAATCTCTCCCTGGGATCGGGAAGGGTGTGCCAAGGCGAAGCTGCTCTGGTCGGGCAGTGCCAGAGGACTCGCCCGCGTGGTAAGAAGCCTCACTCGCAGACGTCCGGGCCTGAGCACCATCGAAAAAGTTTGACGTCCGAGCGCTCCTCAAGGAACCCTCCTGCACGTAAAGACACAATAAATACCCATAACCATCTCATAAATAAAGAATAAATAGGACAAAGCACTCACCAGAATCTCCTCCTGACCGAAGACCGCAGCAACAGCCTCCGCCGAAAACACGTCATCCGCAGGGTCCACATCCATCGCGACCTCGGGAGGATCCAACGGGGTCAATAGAGTCGATAAATACTGGACGCGACCCCCGGCGTGGTCCCACACATCTCGAGGGGCAAATCGATGGGTCAAATCGCGACGGATGTCCGATAAGGGCATGACCCTCACCGCAAACATGGACACGGGAATCTCACCTGGCGTCCAATGTGTGGCGCTAACCCCAGTAAAACCCTAGTCTCCCAAATACCATGCTCGCACGCATGGGCCGGTGAGCACACACTGCTGCCCCTGAATGCGGGTGACATAAGCATAATCGGGACCAAAGTCGAGGTCGTCCCATCTGAACGAAATCTGAAAAACAAAAGAAAGGTCAGACAAGATCAAACGAAAATCCAGCATAGTTAGGAGACGTTCACCTGTCCCAAGCTCCGCGTGTCGATCCATGATAGGAGTCGGGCCACCGTCCGCCTCCTCTCATCGCGCAAATCAAAGTCACTCCCCCTCGCCATAAGTGGAAGCCTAACCGTACGCGGCCTACTCCTGCGGGTGCACGGAAGAATCCGCCTCTCATAGGCCCAAACCTGCTCGTAGAAACGGATATCAGAAATGAAAATCGCAAAAAGAATAAAGAGACAAGCCAAGGATAGAGGGCGTACCAGGAGGGCAAAAGTGTAACCACCGAAATCCTTGCGCTTCCGGCAAGTCAAGTCCAGGAATTTATATAAGAAAGCCAAGCCGGCTCCTGCCCAATCGTAGGACGACACCGTATCCAAATCACGGAAAGCCTGGATGAGACCCGCATGTATGTTTCCGCTCTTAGTGCGGAAGATCGTCTCGCCTAAAGCGTACAGAAGGAAGCTGCGAGTGGCCTGATTCGTGTCATGTCGGTCACAAGAGTCCCTGCGACTCAATAATCCAAAAGTGGTAACAAACTTCACCGGGGTGGCCTTGACACCTGTATAGACTCCGGGTCCGATCAGAGCAGATATCTCAGCTCGGTCAACCCGAGGACGCACCATGCCAAAGAAAAGCGGAACCGGGATGTCGCTACCCCGCAATCCGATCAGCAGGGAGAAGTCGCGGGGCGAGATCGTCATCTCCCCAAACGAGAAGTGAAAGGTGTGGGTCGAGTCTACCTATCTCTCGCATAAGGCACGCAGACCAAGCCGGTCACACACTCCGTTGGCACGAGGCAGCGCTAGGATGAAAGGCTCGAAGCCCAACTCTCGTACCCGGGCTTTAGCCGCCGGGCTAAGCATGGCATGCCAGATATGGATGTCCTCGGTGGTCCCTGAAATGCCAATGACCTGGAAGGAACGGAACGGGTAAGGCAAAGGGCCAAACTAAAGTCATTACTCGAGAACCTCGCTTCTATGCATAAGTCTAATAAAAGTTTGTTAACCTAGTTATTCTTCCAGTTATGTTTAAATCTAACCTAGAAGTTCCTGTCAGTTAGGATCGTTACTCTGTGAGATTTCATTCGTAGGATCATTTGTATAGGATTTGATTAATTCATCATTCTTTGGTGTTCCACTCTCCCGCGTGCTTGCGAGGAGCTTAATCTAATTCTAACTTGGGTTAAAAGCGTTTAATTTAGTTGTTTACTTTCACTATTCACGTTTTTACTATTCACGTTTTACTATTCACGTGCACTATTCACGTTTTTTTCGATTAGCATGCATTATTCATATTTTCTACTATTCACGTGCATTATTCACGTTTTTACTATTCACGTGCACTATTCACATTTTTTGCGGTTAGCATGCATTATTCATGTTTTCTACTATTCACGTGCACTATTCACGTCTTTACTATTCACGTGCACTATTCACGTGTTTACTATTCACGTTGTTATTGTGGGCATGCATTGTTCATATTTTTACTATTCACATATATATAGTTTATATTCTTTCAATAAACAAAAAGCATAAAACATTGCTCACGTGCATAAAAATTCGCGTTTTCTAACTAAAAGTCTTCTAAGCAGCTTAAAGGTTAGCATGCAAATGACGTTCAAAATGGGGCTGCTAAGGCCTAGAAGTCTTGTCAAAGGGTAAAGATTAAGGAGGTACTTACCGGATTGATGTTGGTCCGGCTCAGATGAGAAGCAGGATGCTGAAAAGGAGCCACTCTAGTCAAGTTCTCAAAACCCGCATCCTAACCCTGCGTGCCATCGTGTCTATCCGAACCCATCGAGAATGCTCTAAGTTTAGTGCTAGAGAGAGGGAGAAGAGAGAGAAGGTGTGGGGTTGAAATGAAACCCCACCACCTTATATAGGAGAAGGGAATGGTATTTCCGTAAATAGTGAAAAGGGTACGACGTGACATAAAGGTAAAAAGTAAATAATTAATTACCAGGTGCACAGACCTCCGATTTGCAGTCCGTTTCAGCCTGTGTTTATGCCAGGCAGTGACCAATACCATAAGGATATGACTCCAGACGATAGCCGAAATTTTACAGAACAGTGGCGCCAGTCAAAATACAGACAACAGTCGATGGAAAAATAATTTTTAGTCTAAAATGTTCCCGACGAAGAGATAAGGGCGTTCCTATCAACAACTCAAATACCCGAGACGATAGCTCCAGTAAAAATACAGACAACGATGTTAAAATCCAAAATTGCTAAAGAGAGCCTTTTGCTCTTGAGCCATCTTGCCCACGGTCGTTGACCGGAGTTGCTATTAAGCCATTTTACCTGCGGTCGTGGACCAGGGTTGCTTTTGAGCCATTTTGCCTGCGGTCGATTTAGAGACCAGGGTTGCTTTTGAGCCATTTTACCTGCGGTCGTGGACCAGGGTTGCTTTTGAGCCATTTTGCCTGCGGTCGATTTAGAGACCAGGGTTGCTTTTGAGCCATTTTACCCACGGTCGTGGACCAGGGTTGTTTTTGAGCCATTTTGCCTGCGGTCGATTTAGAGACTAGGGTTGCTTTTGAGCCATTTTGCCTGCGGTCGATTTAGAGACCAGGGTTGTTTTGAGCCATTTTACCCGCGGTCGTGGACCAGGGTTGCTTTTGAGCCATTTTGCCTGCGGTCGATTTAGAGAACAGGGTTGCTTTTGAGCCATTTTACCCGCGGTCATGGACCAGGGTCGCTTTTGAGCCATTTTACCCGTGGTCGTGGACCAGGGTTGCTTTTGAGCCATTTTACCCGCGGTCGTGGACCAGGGTTGCTGTTGAGCCATTTTGCCTACGGTCGATTTAGAGACCAGGGTTGCTTTTGAGCCATTTTACCCGCGGTCGTGGACCAGGGTCGCTTTTGAGCCATTTTACTCGCGGTCGTGGACTAGGGTTGCTTTTGAGCCATTTTACCCGCGGTCGTGGACCATGGTTGCTTTTGAGCCTTTTTTTTTCCCGCGGTCGATTTAGAGACCAGGGTTGCTTTTGAGCCATTTTACCCGCGGTCGCGGACCAGGGTCGCTATTGACGAGACAGACAAGGCAAAGATCGAAGAAAAGGCCGGAGCATGCAGCATGGAGATCAGGTATTCTTCCTCCTACTCTATACGTGTCTTTTACTTTAATATATTTACATTGCATGTGTTGCGTTAGCAAAAAAGGTTTTCAAAACACACACATCACTATCAAAATAGGAAAGTAGGGGCAACTGTAGACACCGAGTCGGAGGACCTGTGACGAAAACCCATAACAAGACGGTTGAAGCGGTTGGTTCTGATAATTTAAAGTGAAAATAATAATAAAAATCACGAGAAGATCTGTAGGGGTTGCGGTCGTCGAGTGGGCGGCTCGCGAATGCTCAGCGGCGTTGGGCGAGCGCCTAGCGGCATCCGGCACGCGCCCGACGACAGTTGGAAGAGCGTCCGGCAGCGCGGGGCGCGCGCGTCCAACCTACGTTGGGCGTGCGTCCAATATCCGTCGGGCGGACACCCAACGACGTTGGGCGAACGCCCAACCATTTTGGGCGTAGGCCCAAAATTTTTTGGCGTAGCTCGACGCCCTTCGGGCTACGCCAAATTTTTTTGGGATCCGTGCCTATAAAAGGCACGGATCCCCATGCATTTTAGAGGGACTTTTGGGAGAGCTTTCTCACTCTAAGGAAATTTTTAGAGAGAGAAAGTGATTTTTTTTTGGAAAAACATTTTTTTCCTAAAAAATCCAAATTTTCCAAAGTTAAATATTTTACCGAAAACACAAAAAACACCGGAAAATCACGATTCGTGGAATCAACCGACTTCAACTGTCAATACCGATCTTGAGGTATTATCCGAGGACTAGACTCGTTTTATTTTATTTAATTTATTTTCTTTATTTATCTATTTTTATGTTATAATTTTATTTATTTAGTTAATTATTTATTTATCACGTGTTATTTAATTTTCCGTATTTATTTAATTTTTGTCTCGTATTAAATAAACGTTTGGTTTTGTTTTGAAATAAAAAACCTCGTTTTAACATCCCAATATGAACCGTGATCCGATTCGAAGATAGTTCGGGATTAAGGGACGTTGTAATTATAAGTTTTGAAAATATTTCTAAATAACGTTTTAGAATAAAACATCATTTTAGGAGTCTCCGTTATAGACTATGACCCAATTTTGGTAGTTCGGAGATCCAAAACGATAGAATAGATTAAGTTTAAAGCGTTTGAATAAATCTGGAGTGTTAGGTACTGTTTCTGTAATTTTCCATTTTCTGTCACACAAAAGCAGTTTACCGACGGATTTTCCGTCGGTAAAGCTGCTGTAATGTAAAAAATGCTGTTTTGGTCCTTCTTTCTTAAGTTTTAGGCTTTTGGTCCTTTATATATATATATGTATAATTATGTAATATATGTATTCAAATTATTTTTAATTTTTTGGTATATATTTATTTAACATGTTTAGATATTATTTTTTCATCAATTGGATTTGATAAGACTATATGTATATTTATAGATTTTCCATTTAATTCATTTAAACTATACATATTTGTTATTTTGGGCTTATTAGGGGTTATTTTCTATATATACTTATCATAAACCATTTTAGGGGTTAAATACTATTTTCTTATTTATGAATCTTATTCATTTTTTTACATGTTTGTTTAATTAAAATACAAGTATATTATATCTAACATTATTTTCATTATTATTTTTACCTATTGATAATCATAATATATATATATATATATATCTCTTCTCTTTACCTCCTTTTTAATCTATGGGTATAATCACCATTTCTACTAAAAATATATGCATATGTACATATTTCTTACATATTTCTTCTTTTCCTTTTAAATTTCTTATATATATATATATATATATATATATATATATATATATATATATATATATATATGTGTGTGTGTGTGTGTGTTTTGAAAGTGTTTTGATTGGGTGAATTTGGGTTTAATTCATTAATTGTTGTAATTATGTTCAAATAAAGGTTAATTGAGTGAAAAAGGGAAAATAAAAGACAAAAAAGAGATTTCAAGTTGTTTGTTTAAATTAAAAGGTTTTCTAGATATTCCTAAAGTGTAAATAACGTTTTTTGTCATTTTTAAACAGTTTCCAAAACATCACGTGTTGAAACCTTAATCCGTTCCAACGACGGATTAAGCGAACATTGTAAATTGTTTCGTTGTAAATAATGGAGTTTTGAATTGTTTCCCAACTAAATGGTTTTGTACAAAATAAATTGACTTGTATGCTTAATCACGTTTTTAGATTAAAACTGTTTGCTCAACGTTTTCAAACGTTCGAGTCGTTCCAACGGCAATTCGAGTGAACATCATTAACAGGGCTTTGAAACGTACCTAAATCGTTCCAACGGCGATTAATGTACGAACCATGTAAATAAACTCGTTTTTGGGAGTGAGATTAGCGTAGATGTAATATACGACATAAAGCCTAAATCACACTGTGAATAAATCAATTCTTCCTTCTCCCCCTCTCTCTCCTATGTATTTTAAATTTATGCAAAATGGGTGATTCTTTACTAAAGTGGCTTTTAATGACATGCTCAAAACGGTTTTCAAAGCGAGAAAGAAAAGGTTTCAAATGAATTTTAAACTTAAAGAAATATGCGATTAGTCCGTTATCGCCTAACACGCTGAGTAGGAGGCCAGTGGTTCATAACCGGGCGATGTCGGGGTGCCTAGTAGCCTTTCTCCGGAAAGGAGCTAGCCTTTTCGGCTCGTACCTAAGTTTCCCGAACCCTCACCGGTCTCCCGCAAGGGATCGGTGTTCATTTTCCCATTCGTGGGTGGCGACTCTTCCATACTCCAGGCTCCGGTCCTGCCGATTAGCTTGATTCCACGATTGGTTGCTTTCGGCGCCAATCACCGCTTACGTCGCCATGAGGTGTCCACCCCCCGATCCGCCCGGGCGAGGCCGTCGGCACCTTGTCTAACAGTAGCATATTATAAATATTAAATAGTATGAAATTCATTGTAACAATGCATGTGTTCAATTTAAATTGATTACAATGTATGCATCTAATTCATCTTTCTTTTTTTTGTAAATCAACATGTGCAACCGTACAAATAAGTTGAGAAAAAAGTTGAGATCATGGATGATTGGATAAATTAAGAGTGGGTGGGAATCAAGTTAATTGATAGAGTAAGGAAGGGGAATCATGATTCCCATGTTTAAGGAGATGGGAATCCCATTTTAAAACCAAACATTAACAAACGGAAAAAGTTCATTCCATTCCCTTTTCCTACCTTCATTGTCTCCAACCAAACACCCCCTAAGTGTTTATGTTTGTGGTCATTCAAGACAATGCTAATGGCCTTAATTGTATGCATGTTATGTTTGTGTTGTTCTCTACATTAAAGCATAATACATAATAAACATACATAAACACATATATATATGTTAGATTTTTTTTAGTAAAGGCTGACAGCAGAGCAGTGTGGCATCCGACATCCCAACTAGGTTGACACCCCTGATAACCACACGAACCCAGTGCCAATATTGTTAGAAGAGGAAAAAATAAGGTTACAAAATGAAGAATAAAAGAATGAAAGAATCATGAGAAACGAAAAATAGTACGACCCAATGAGTTACACATAAAAGTATCTAAACAAAAATCTGGGATGGAAGTCCACCATGTTAACGAAGTTGCCGTCCTGCCGTAATTAGATAGAATCTCTGCCACTCGGTTGCCCTCTCTGTAAATATGGGAGACTGCAAATGACATAGAGTTCAAGTGGCCCAGGCACTGAAGCCAATCTTGACGTACCGTCCATGGTGCGGATGTAGAATGAGAGCGGAACAGCTGAACCAATGCTTTAATTTCAGGCATTATGTGTTCAAATTCATGAATCTCATTTTATTTTATAAATTTTTTTATTTGAATTTTTTGTTTTCCAAAAAATTACGTAACTATGTGTTAGCCTGTAAAATAAATTTTATTGTAAAGTATGAAAAATAAAGATAAAAAACGTCCATCTGGCACTCACTCGCCTCCAGCTTTAAGGAAAAAAAAGGAGAAAAGCACAAAGACCATTTTTCTTATTTTTCCAACAGTACCAATTTCACTTCAACTGTCCATTCGGAGTATCAAACAGATGAACTTTTCATAAGGTCGAAAGATTCATAAACCAGACATCCCGAGGAATCTGGGATATATTTATGGGCTTAATTCAGATCCATGTGGAGGGAGAAATAAATTTTGGAAGTTAGAGCTCATACTTAGAACATGTGCAATTATTTAGTTAAGTCAGTTGCTACTCCTAGTCTAGCTCTAACTAACTTAACTACCCACCTTTTTAGTAACCATAAACTGAAAATAAGGAATTTAGGTAGTTAGTGGAGGGAATTAGGGGGTAGTTGCAGCTATAACAAGCCCCTTCAACTATAAATAGACGTCCATTCTCCTCAATCCAACACATCTAAAACACATCCAACATCCAACACAATCCTGTCTTCTCAACTTCTTGAGTACTTTTCTTTGGCCTTTTGCCTTGAGTTTCGAGTTTCTCCAACTCTAATTAAGTAATTCTTAGCTTTCTTTATTTAGTTCATCTATTTCAAATGCGGTTTTAGAGTTTCCATTGCTCAAAGTTCATAATTTCCGCTTTTTGTTCTTCTTTTATATATTCTGCCTAGCCATTTTTGTGGCCTCATTTCGATCTTATAGAGTCCATTTGGTCCAAAATTTTGGTCTATTATCATTTCCAACATCCTAAATTTGATTCTAGACATTCGTTTCGTCTCATTTCGTATCTGGAAACTTGTTTTACAAGCCCTTCGTCGGACCCCAAATCGTACTATACAATCTGCCTAGATTTCATATGTCTACCTAACAATTTCGTTTTTTCATTTCAAACTCTTTACGTCATGTTTCTATCCTCAATTTTTATACAAAATCATTCCTAACTTATTGAATTTGATTTTAGGCATTCGTTTGGCTCAATTATGTATCCGAAAACTCATTTTATAGCACTTTTACTATCTCGGTTTTCATTGTTTTCAACAAAACCGAAAATCTGATTTGTTTTGGTTTTTGTTACCAAACTAATTCGATCTTGAGTCATTAGTCTTACCACTCCAAACATTCGATCTTGTTACTAAACTCGAAATAATCATTGTGAATCATTTCCCCATTTCAAACTCTAATTCTCCAAACATTTAACTCGTCCACGTTCATTCATCATCAAATTATTATTGGAAGTTGTTAGGGTAAATTACATATTTGGTGTACAACCTTTACCCGAAATCACATTTTGGTGTACAACCAAAATTTTGTCACATTAAACTGTACGAACTTCAGGTGACCTCCCACTAAAGTGTACATCCGGTTTTTGTGACCGGTCAACGCTGGTCAACTATGCCACATCAGCATTTTTCAGTTGTAAAATTAAAAAAAGTGGGACCCACTTTTATGGAATGACTAATATAGCCTTATTTCTATAAAATTACTAAAATACCCTCATCATTTTCCTTCAATCCCTTTCTCCCATTCCTCTCTCACTCCTCTCTCTACCATTTCTCGCTCTACGTTTTCTCTCTCTCTCACTCCTCTATTATTTTGCACAAATTCAACAGTAATTAAATTTAAAAGAATTTATAAAAAGAAATTAATTTAGTTGAAGTACAGTATTTGTAATATTCATAGAATATGTCCTATGGATTGCCCACTCAGAATTTCTCAACAGAAAACTTCATGTGTTCAATCCAGTCCAGTTTTTCTGATCGTAAACCATTTCATTCCATCCGTGCATAACAAAATTAGAATCTTTATACCTCTCCCATGGTACCTAGAATGCCATATCTATGAACATTGCATCACTATCCATCCACCATAAGAACTCGATCTCTGGATTGAAAGTAATAGCTTCCTTATCAATGGAAGTTTCGCCCAAAACCAGCCATTTCTGCATCAAGCAATGCCATGTTATAGAAAATCTCAATCCCATGAAGTCTACAGTAATCAATCTTGTTCTTAACCGCTTTCAACAAGTAATGATCTCCAATTGGATTCTCACACGGTTTGGGCGACGATCCCGGCACCAACAGCACTCTCGGCTTTGGTTTGCAATTGAAGAACCAATCTCCACACTCAGGCCTTCAGACCTAAGAGAATTTCCAGTTCCAATAGTAGCCACAGCCTCAACACTCCAGCAAAAGGATTACTCCTATTATCATAATCCAAAATAGACTGAAACCGACTCGAATCAAAATCATGAACTCCTGTAAGCGACCATTGCTGCTTTTTGTTGGATCTTCTTTTATAGTGTTGATTTATTTAGACATTTAATTATAATTGTGTTTTAATGTTCAGTAATACTAATATGTCTCTTTCTCTCCATTTTTTGTTCAAGTTTGAAACTCCAAGGAAAAAAAAGAAGAAATTTAAGAGAAAGAGGAGAAGGGAGGGAAGATTTTAGGGTACTCCTGGAGTAATACTCCCAACCAATCGATTTTCATTGGTAGGGAGTATTACTCCCGGAGTGCTGTAAAATTTCTCGAGAAGGGAGAGGGAGAGAGAGAGAGAGGAGAGGAGAAAAAAAAAGAGGAGATAATAAACAACAACAACAACAAAGCCTTAGTCCCGAAATGATTCGGGGTCGGCTAACATGAACCATCATATAAAACCGTGAAATCAAGTCGTGTCAGCGACACAAATTCGCTCCCTCCACTCCGTCCTATCCACTACCATATTTTCCTCAATTCCCAGTAAACTCATATCACTCTCGATCACCCTCCTCCAAGTTTGCTTAGGTCTTCCCCTACCCCTCACCACTACATCCCTTTGCCACTCTTCGGTTCTCCTAACCGGTGCATCAAGCGCTCTATGTCTCACATGGCAAAACCACCTTAGTCGGTTTTCTCTCATTTTATTCTCAATAGATGTGACCCCTACTTTTGTCCTAATTATTTCCTTACTCACCCGATCCTTTCTCGTATGACCACACATCCATCTCAACATACGCATCTCCGCCACCGACATCTTATGGATGTGGCAATGTTTCACTGCCCAACACTCCGTACCATATAACAATGCTGGTCTAATTGCCGTCCGGTAGAATTTTCCCTTCAATCTATTAGGCATGTCGGGGTCATAAAGGAAACCCGTAGCACTCTTCCACTTCGACCAACCAGCTTTAATCCTATGAGCAACATCTCCATCTACTTCTCCATCCGTTTGGATAATAGATCCTAAATACCGGAAGCAATCCGAGGCCTAAACAACTCTCCCATCTAGGGTGATTGTCCCTGCCTCCCTACTCCTATGGCCGCTAAACTTACACTCCAAATATTCTGTCTTACTTCGGCTCAACTTAAAGCCTCTAGATTCTAGAGTTTGTCTCCATAGTTCCAACTTCCTCTCCACTCCTTCTTTCGTCTCATCAACCAACACAATATCATCTGCAAACAACATGCACCATGGTATACCATCTTGAACTGAACTTGTTAGTTCATCCATAATGATGGCAAAAAGAAATTGGCTTAGTGCGGAACCTTGATGCACTCCAATAAAAAGATGATATATATATAGACAGCAGTGTCAATTGCTTCCGATTCCGGCCACCTAGAATTCCGATTCCAGCAAGATCATTGGTGTTCGAGTTGTACAGGTTTTGGTCAATGGATACTAGGAAGTTGTGTATGGTGGGATCTGCCTAGTTTTTGTTTTTGTTTTAGTTTTTTCTGGATATCCTAGTTTTCAAATGGTAGAGAAAAGAGTGAGGGAGGAATTGTAGAGAGAGGAGTGAGAGAGAAGACGAAATTGTAGAGAGAGGAGTGAGAGAGAAGATCTAGAGAGAGAAATATGAGGGAGGGATTAAAGGAAGAAAATTATAGTATTTTAGTAATTATATAAAGAATAAGGTTATATTAGTCATTTCATAAAGAGTGAGTACCACTTTTTTTAATTTTACAATTAAAAATGCTGACGTGGCATAGTTGACCAGCGTTGACCGATCGTAAAAACCAGCTATACAATTTAGTGGGAGTTCACCTAAAGCTCGTATAGTTTAGTGTAACAAAATTTTGGTTGTACACCAAAGTGTGATTTAAGGTAAAGGTTGTACACCACGTATGTAATTTACCCGAAGTTCTTACTCAAGACGTTTGTATCTTTGACCGTTCGTTCAAGTCGCGCTAACGCTCGTGGAATCTAGGCCGATTTCAGCCCTAAACCGGTTAAAGCTAGCCATTTACTATCTTTAAGTTTGTCATTTCAATTTGGTTCAATTTTATTTTAGAATTTCAATTATGTTCTTCGATTCTGTATTCCAATTTCCATTTTTGTTCATATTTTGATTTCAATACCCACAATCGATTTAGCTATTTTGTAATAGATATAAAATGGATTGTAATTGCTCATATTTCATTAACATCTATGTAATTAACCCATTCCATATTAATAAAATTGACTTTTTCTCAAATCATCGTGTCAATTTCGCATTTAAATTTTCTTTATTGAATTTATGACAACCATTAAATATTTAGTAAAACTTTTATAGCGGCACTAAGAATGCAAAAGTGATTTTTCAATCATTACATCCATCGCCAATCGTTTCATTTAGAAATCAACTTTTTCGTGCATTTTTTTTATCACTTTACTGTCCAAATTAATTAGGAATTAATTTTCCTGAGACGTCTGCATTCAATCCACATGTGACAAGATTGAAATTCATAATATTATGAAAATATTGCTAACACTATATTACCGTTATTAATTACTTTAAATGAATATTTATCTTTATGACACTTTTGAACTAACTCAAAATAACTTAAGTTCTGAATTAAAAATTTTGATTGAGAAAATTATAAAAAAATTATAAGATTTTTAAGAAATTAACATTGAACTATACACAATTAAATATATATACTCTTTTCACGTTTGACACTTTAACTTTTTTTAGTCAGCATATCAAAATGATGAAGTTTTAGCACATTGAAGGCTAGACATGTTCATAAGCTTACTGGTTGGCGCAGTCAATACAAGCATGCCCTTATGGCCATTATAATGAGTTGGGTTTGGACATTCATATTTGATGTTTGCTCCAATCCGGCCCAAGCCTGCACATAAAATGGATTAGACTTGAAATGTGTCTAAAAAACCGAAGCTAGCGCGGCCCAACATGCACTTATTATATATATATATGAAGTCAATGACATGGGCTTTTATCTAGGAGCACCGATTGTAGTAGGAAGAAGCAAAATGCAAACATTTGGCTTCTTAAAAGATAAAGCATGGAAACGCATTAATAATTGGAAAGAGAAATACCTGTCATATGCCGGAAAGGAAGTCCTCATCAAATCTGTGCTTCAATCGATCCCAACATATCTGATGAGCATCTTCCTCATGCCAAAGGAATTCTGTGACGACTTCAATAAAATGTTGAACAGGTTTTGGTGGAACTCATCAGGATCATCATCTTCTGGGCTTCATTGGAAATCTTGGGAGAACCTTTGCTGGCCTAAATCAACCGGAGGACTCGGGTTCAGAAATACCCACATATTCAACCTTGCCTTACTTGCAAAACAAAGTTGGAGGATATTGCAGAATCCGGATTCACTGGTGACTCAAATACTTAAGGCTCGGTATTTTCCTAACTCTGATTTTTTGCAGGCTCCTTTGGGTCATAACCATTCCTTTGTGTGGAGGAGCATCCTGGCGGGACATGAATTGCTTGTGATGGGTCTCCGAATGAAAATTGGGAATGGTGAAACCATCACAATCTGGAGCTCCCTGTGGCTTCTTGATGATTCCCTCCCTCTCCCTACCAACCCTCTTGATACCACACTGCCTACTGGTCTGGTGAAGGATCTGCTAAATGAAAATGGCGCTTGGAACCTTGATCTCATCAGTAGTATCTTTAATAGAAGGGATGTCCAATTGATTTGTTCAATTCCGGCGCGAAGGAGGCAGCGTGAGGATGACTGGTTCTGGCCTGACGAAAAGTCCGGTAATTACTCAGTAAAGAGTGGTTATCTCAAAGCACTTGGATCCCGCCCTTCTAACACGGTAAATCTCTCTATGATTAACTGGAACTTAATCTGGAATTTACAGGTGGCCCCAAAAGTTAAAAACTGTTTATGGAGGATCTGCACAAGCTACTTACCGACTATGAGTAACCTGGCATCCCGGCGAAGCTCCCTCCCAAATTGTTGTCCAATATGCAACGCTTATGGGGAAGACAATCTTCATGTGTTTATCAGCTGTCCGCGAGCCTACCAAGTGTGGCAAATCTTCTTTCAGGACAATAGGGTATCGACGGTCACAGATCTCATCTTCTGGCTTTCAAATTACATCGGAGGGGCGTCAGGGACGGGAAATGAAGTAGCGATGCTTTGCTGGAGTATTTGGAAAGCGCGAAACGATAAGTTTTGGAATAACAGAAAACATACACCAGAGGAAATCCACCGTATGGCCTTATTGGAATTGCGCGACTGGAGAGAAGCTCAAATCGTCAATCTAAAACACCCCCAGCCACAGTCGGTCTTAATCGCAAAATGGAAGAAACCGTCGGAAGGAAGCTATGTGTGCAATATTGACGCAGGTGTGGATGACCAGAATAAATTCAGCTCCTATGGGTGTCTGCTGAGAGATCATCACGGTAGATGTTTTGCTGCTAAAATGGGGCACCTTGCGGATGTCACGGATCCCCCGTTGGCAGAGGCAATGGCGGTAAGAGAGGCTCTGTCTTGGATTAAGGATTTTAACCTCAGCCATGTGGAGGTCCAATCAGATTGTCTCGTGGTTATTAGTTCCATACATCAGCAAAAACGTCAATTATCTTATTTATCGGATGTAGTGAATGACTGTTGTGATTTGTTAAGAGCCTTGAACTCATGTTCAGTCTCCTATGTAAAACGTTCAGCGAATTTAGCAACTCATAGCTTAGCTAAGGTTGTTACATCTAGATCTGTTCGTGGTGAGTGGGCCTGTCCACCACCGACTATTTTTGACATTCTCGCTTCTGATCTTAATTAATAAAGTTTACCTTATTTCAAAATATATATATATATATATATATAACATTGGAGTAGACAATAGGTAGAAAATTAGGAATGAAAAATTAATAATAAGGAAAAATTATAAAACTGTGTCAAATTGGAGGTCCATTTACATATTTAGACTATTTATTTGTGACTTTTTCAAAATACCCTTCATATATATATAACAACTTAGAAATTTCTTACTCTTTCTTCTTTCTCTCTTCGTTTCTTTCTTTGTTTGCGAACTCGAAGGCACCGCTAAATCATATGCGATACTCCATTTTTAATCATGTGGTACTTCAAAATTTGCCCAAGATAATCCGAAGTAAAATCTTTCTTCTTCCTCATTTCAACTTTAGTATTTTGTACATTTTGCCCAGGATAATACTTCCCGCATATGATTTTACTTCCCGCCTAAAATATACACAAGTAAACAACATATATAGCCAAACGACATCAAAACATAACATTATCAAAATTTACAACAAGATTGAAATAATAATTCAACAATAATCACTGTCATTTGGAATACAACTAAACCCTAAACCCTTGTATAACCAAACGACACCAAAGCAAAACATTATCAAAATTTAGAACAAAATTGTAACAATAATTGAAACCCTAAATTAAGTACTTCCATAGTGATCAGTTCTTGGATTAGTAAGTACACAAGGCTCATTGAAGGAAGTTTGAAGCTTATTAGTGAATGTACCAAGGGTATGCTTTCCAGTAATGGCATGAGCACCAGTGTACTACAGTAAACCCTAAACCCTAAACCATAAACCCTAAAAGACAACATTTGCACTCTAGTTAATTTGGTCTTCACTTTCTTTAACACATTACATCCCAATTACCTCTCACTGTGATTGATGTCTTTGTATTCAAGGTAAACGGATACTTGAATTTGATGCATGTGTATTCAACCTTCACAAAAATTAAGTCAAATGCTTTGCAATAAGCAAAATTGCGAAGTCATTTTCTAGAATGAGAGGAAGATGAATGCAGAAATACAATAGATACTTACATTCTTTCCGCCTTTTGCCATTGAAATCAACAATAAACATATGATAAACACAAAAGAACGATGTCTTCGATTTGCACAAGAAGGAAGAAACAAAGAGAGAAAGAAGAAACATGAAGATGAAGAACGATGCCTTCGATTCACACAAGAAGAGAGAAACAAAGAGACGAAGAAGAAAGAGGATGATTGTCACGACCCATCCCATGGACCGTGACCGGCGCTAGGGAACGGGTAAGCTCAAGCTACCGGAACCCGTAGTAAGCCTTAATACAATATACGATCAACCTTACCAATAGCCTTAACATAATTTAATATTAAAACCTTAAAAAAACACAACATAATCCTCAAACTGGTACTGCGATCTAAGATATAAATTTTTTACATAATTCTTAAATCGTCATACATAGTAAGATAGATGTGCTGCCCGAAGAAAGAAATTAGGTTGCAACAGACATCTAGTCACCTGAAAAATTAAAAGAGTCAAACCTCCCATAGTGAATTAATTATATGCAATGCATGAGTAATTTAACATTTATGTCACACACAATAATAATAATAATAATAATAATAATATAAGTGATCACACAATATGTTTTTCATAAAATTGTCTTATAAATAAATATATAGGTGGTTTAATACGTGTGTTGGACCCTAAACCTCAATACCCAATCTAATAATCCACCAATAATCATCATTTCACTCATATCCAATAACTGGGGGACCGAGAATAACTCAACCGACCACACGCCCAGTTAGTTGGAGGACCGAGAATAACTCAACCGCTTACGTACCCAGCCACACTTAAATCCAAAATCCACATATCATATAGCCCGAGAATATCTCAACCGAGCTTATCCATATATCACAACATTCACAATATTAGTATCATCAATATCCAATAATCCGATAGTACCTATGCGCACAAGGTCCTGATGCCGCTCACCAGGAAGCATGTCCATAACACGTATTTATCCACAATAATTACGTATAAATTATTATAAACAATAAGACACTTTTATAAGTAAAAATAGTATTTTACTTGAAATATCATGAAATCATTTATTATAGATGCAAATGCTAAATTAAAAATGCATAACATATAATTAACTCACAAATTGCTCCTAGCTGACTGTTCTAGTTTTCAGGTACTGCTCCTCCTCCTATCTGTTGAGTATCTAAAAGAGATACTATTATTTTTAGAATTTATATAGGTTTAGGAAAATATTGAAATTTATTTTGTCACGTTTTATAGACTTTCTACCGAAAATTCGGCAAAGTCCCCATATAAAACGGACATCCTCCTAGTAATGACTAGGGTCAACCCTGCAATAAAATACATTTCTGTAATAAAAATATTCAAAGTCCAAACCGGTACTCCATAGACTGCAATTATCAACCCGGTTGGACATCAATCATCCGACAATTCTATAACTGTCAGTAATTCCAATACTTTACTTTTAAAATTACTCATCATCAAACAACATATAAACATATATACTTATAATCCACTTTCATAATATCTATATCAACCAAATTAACTAACCAATAATCTTAAGAGCATAATTAATTAATTATGCTTAGTCCAATCTCCCTTCAACCTTTTATTTTTAAAATTATATATTCTGAATTTTTATATAAATGAGGATCCAAAAATTATTTTTAACCCAACTTAATTATTTTCCTTAATTTCGCCCAACTATATACTTTCGTAATTTATAGAGACTAAACGGTAAGGAATTTGGCCAAAGTCCAAGAATTAATGTTGCTCCAAATAATATTTAGAACATTTTGAACTTAACCAAATAATTTTTCTGCACTTATTTCGTATGTCACCGGAAAATATCACCGGTGTTCGGGATCCGCCTATCGGAAAAATTAAAGTTGATTGTTTTGAGAAATTAATTATACCACTTTGTTCCTTGTGATTCCAGGAGTCTAGAATCACTCTCAAAACACCCAAAATCGACCGGAAAAATACACTTTGGTTAGATTTCTTACTTTTTCCGGTGTAGCTCCGATTACCCCTCAAAACTCCTTGCATGTATCAAAATCTAGTGCACCATAAGTAAATCAACCCCCTGAGTCCATTTTTGGTGTTAGAATTGCAAAATAATGAACATAGGGCAGAGAAATAGAGAGAATACCAAAAGTGACGAATTTTCTCTCTCTAAACGATTTTTAAAAACTCAAAATCTCACAATAAAACTTACATGCATTCGTAGCTGGAGTTGAGAGCTTCATTTCGGTGCAAAAATCACGAAGAACGGTGAAGAAATGAGGGAGAATGAGGTTAGAGAAGAATGAGGAGTGAAGTTGGAGCTCGAATGGTGCGAGGAAGAAGAAGATCCGCCGGTCATATTTCATGCATATTGGTAAATTTCAAATTGATCTCTATATTTATAATATCTTTTAAAAAGCTTCCCAAAAGTAATTATATTTTAGCCTTAACTCCTTCTAACTAATTCATTTTAGCAATTAGCTTAATTATATATAAATTGGGGTATTATAATGATGAAAAAATGTCTCTGGTTCGCACAATAAAAAGAAAGGAAGAGAGGAAGATGAAACGATTGGGGCATTTTGGAAAAGTCACAGATAAATAGTCTAGATATATAATGTGTTGGGTAATGTAGTTTTTAAAAATTATTTACAACTATGTCAAATCATATTTGAATTATGTGAAACCAAGAAAATCACTATTTTTAATATATTTTAAGGATTAAGATTTATATATTAGAAGCATATGATATATTTTTTAAGGTTAGAATTTATGAATTGAGGTTTAAAATTTATAATTAGAGTATAAAATATACTTATATTATGATTTTTATAAAATACTGACATAGTTAGAATTAAGTTTTATGATATGATGTAACTGTAATTTTTATAGCTAATGTGATTTTCATGTAAAAAGCCATTGGTTTAAATATATAAATCAACCTTCAATTTGACCAAACTTTATAATTTTCCCCTAATAATAATCATGTAATTAGTTAATTAGTTAATAACTTGGAAAGTAGGAGCAGACAGCCCAACGAATCAGGTGGAAAATTAGTTAGTATTTTCTCTAATATCAATCCAAAAAATACTCTTTTGTCAATCCAATTACATGATATATAAAAAAATCATTTTAATTTTTTAATGTTCCACGTGTCATTGACGTAGTATATGTTAAAAGTAAATTATGACGTGTTGTTTATGCAGACACCATTTAAATAATTTTTTTTTTATAACCGGTATGGATTGTGTGCTGTCGAGATAGAAAGTCTCAATAAAGAGCGACTCTAAGTGATAACGATGGAGACAGTGGCGGAGCCAGGACCTAAAGGTCGGAGGGCTTGACCGTCTACCAAAAAATAAGGAGTAATTATGAAATTTTTCCTATAGGCTTTTTTCTTCGTGTAAGACATAAAGTGAGAAATAAAGAAGAGTGGTAGATGGAAAGGACATTTTGGCCCTTTCCATCTGTTTTAAAAACAGCCCAAAACAACGTCGTTTTGGACTGTTTTTACTTAAAAAAATAAAACAGATGGAAAGGGCCAAAATGCCCTTTCCATCCAGCGACGGAACCAGAAGCAAAAATGAGCCGGAGTTCAAATATCTAATAAAAAAAATCATAAAATCAATAAGAAAAATGGATAAAGTACCAAAATAGACCTATGGTTTTTAGAGAAATATCAATTTAGGTTGTACGAAAATAATACCAATATAGGTTTAAGTCATTATAAAGAAATAAACCATTTTTTTTATCAAAAGCAAACATTGACACAATTCAACACTTTTTAATCAAGGCCCAAATTAAAACTTTTTTTTTTTTTTTTTGTCATAGCACTAAATTGAAAATAAATTAATGAAAAGGGTGAAAAAAGAAAATTGAAAAAAGAAAGGTAGCCGGATAATATTAGGTATATGTTTTATGAAACGGTGAGTTTCAATTTATTTTAAAAAAACAAAACACTTCATCTTCCTCCTTGCTTTTAACCTACTGCTTCCTTTTTTCTATGTTCTAGCGCTGCCGCCGTCAACAACACCTCAGACATTCTCTTTCAATCATCAGGGGCTTTGTAATTTCTTATCCACCTTCTTTTTCAGCCGCCATGGCTGGAGGGGCTCCAGCCATGGCGGTTCCTGGCGGAGCCAGGGAGAAAACCCCATCCCTGGGGTTTTCCGACGGGGCCGGAGGGTCCCCTACCTCCCTGGCTCCGCCCCTAGATGAAGGCATAAATGAACTAAATTTCACATTAGAAATGGAGAAAGTGACTAAGACTTATTAGTAAAGCGTGTATTTAATTCATGCAGACGCGTTTTAAAGCCGTGAGATCAAAGTGTTAGGTTTAGGTCAAAACGAACAATATCTACATAGCATTAGGTGATGTGATATCAAAAGCACAAGAGCATGGAACAAATGAGCTTGGAGTTAATGGGCTCAGTAGAAGCATGAGGAATCCATTGGAGCTGTCAATTGGACCTATGACGAAGAATCGTGCAAAGAAAGACCAACAAATGCTTAATGGACTCGTCTTGAGCCTATTTAAGCAAGGAATGGATTCTAGCAAAGTCATTAGAGATTGTGTGTTTTTGTGTTGTATCCAAACCCAAACCCATAATAGTGATATGTAAAAAGGTTGATATGTTTTAAGAGAAGCTTTGGACTTGCATGTGTTTGGCATGTGCAAAACTCATTGGGACTCATTAAAATTAATGCTGTAACCTTATAGGTTTGATTGTGCTTATTTCTAGCTAATTAAAAGGTCCAAATAATGTTAATTAGTGGACTGAAATTGGGCTCTAAATGACAAAAACGAATTTCATGTAATTTCTTGTCTAATTAGGATTTCTTTTTAGCTTGGTGCACTAGGATTCAACTTTCTTTTTAGTTAGGTTTAGGTTTCTTTTGTAGCCTATATAAAGGCTTGTATTTTTCCTTATTTCATAAATCGAACATCAATATTTCTATGAACAAAAGTTCTTCTTTTCCTTTGGGAATTATTTTCAATCCGGGATTGAATTCTTTATTGTGAGCTTGAGAGACCGGGTCATCATTCTTGCAATATTATCTTAATCGTGAACAAGTATTTTGGTAAGGTACTTGTGAATCGCCACACACTCAGATTCCAATTTAATTATTTGAAGGTGTAAGGTTAGATCTCCTTTCATTGTCTTTAATTCTTTGGGATTGGTTTATTATCACCAATATATGCTTGTTATTTGATGGTGTTAATTTCTTAAGATAGATAGGGAAAACTTGTTGATTTGATTATTATTTCTCTTTCATAACCAATATCACATCACTAGGCTTGACCGTTACAACTGATATCAAAATCAACTCTCTATTGTGGTTCAAGGCAAACCAGACAGAAACTAGTGGACCTAAAACGATCCGGCCAGATTAGAAAGATCGGCAACGTGCGGTACTATGGAATGACTATGAGGATAAAAATGAATTGAATAGCATGTCAAAAAATAGAAAGTGTTATTGGAACTTTTTGAAATCAACATCAAATGGCATCACTGTTCTTCCCTAATCAAGGAACCACAGCCAGATTCCTCATATCCCGCTCGAATTTTCGAGAAAAATGGATCAGAAACCTCTGCTATAACAACAAAATTGCAAGTGTTTGTGCTAGATTCTCCTTTCTCCCTTATAATACCTCTCATTCTCGTCTTTCTCTGTTCCGGCCTCGAATTCCTCATCTCCGATCTCCTTTCTCATCGATGACCACTCTTCCTCAAGCGACTTCTAACCCACCTCAATCTTCCTCATCTAAGACGGTGCGTAATGTTCAATTCAATTGCTGTCAATTATGATTCTCGGAATTGCTTGATTGATTGGGTTTCTTTGATTTGATTAATTGCAATTGAAACTTTGGAATTTGGAATTGCAGGTGAGATTCATGATTAAAGGGAGGGTTCAGGGAGTGTTTTATAGGAATTGGACTGTGGAGAATGCGACACAATTGGGGTTGAAAGGTTGGGTGAGGAACAGAAGGGATGGTTCTGTGGAAGCACTCTTCGCCGGCGATTCTGATAAGGTTCAGGAGATGGAGCAGAGGTGCCGCCGTGGTCCGCCCGATGCTATGGTTACTGGCCTTCAGGTTTTCCCTTGTGATGATGATCCTGGAACTGGGTTTGAGCGCAGACCAACTGTTTGATGAAAGTTCTCAACGAACTAGTTTTCTATTTTAGTATCTATAGATATGCTAAGCCTGAGGATAGGGCTGCACTCGTTATAACGTTAACAAGTTGGAGTCGAGCTTCGAGCTCAAAATTTATGTTTGTTCACGAGTCAGTTTGTTTATCTTTTTTACGAGTTTAGTTCGCGAGCTGTTAGTTTGTTTTGTTCACGAGCTTACTTGTGAGCAGCTTGTTTCTTTTGTTCACGAGCTTACTCACGAGCATCTCATTTATTTTGTTCACGTGCTTTGCTTGCGAACAGCTCGTTAAACATATTCCTGAACAAACTTGTTTATTGTTTATTGCACTCCTAGCTCGTTAAACATATCAAATAAAATAATAACATATTTAGTAAAATAGTATAATTTTACGTGCATAAATACTAAAAATCTTATTTTAGTCATTAAATAAAAAATAGTGTGAGGAGAAGGAGGAGGAAACGAAAAGAGGAGTGCTAGGAGTGCAAGTGAATGTGATAAAGATACGAAGTGATCAAGAAACTCTAAATCTTTTTCCTATCATCCTAACCTAGTTTATGTTTTATCATAATATCAAATAAGATAATTTTAGAACAAGTCATAATCAAATTATAATTATTAAATATAAATAATATTTGATACTATTCATGAGCTTCTATCTATCGAGCTTGTTTATGAACTTGTTCATGAGCCTATAACAGAGTTTGTTTGTGAGCTTTGAAGCCGAGCTTTATCATGCTCAAGCTCATTTCGTTTACGAATTGAGCCTTTAAATCGAGTTCGCGATCGACTCGTTTATAAATCGAGTCAAATTGAGCCAAATCGAGCTTTTATCGAGTCGACCATTGAGCCACTCGTGAGTGGGTCAGCTCATTTAGTGTGCCACCTGAGGATGACATTAAGGTTTGGCTTTTTTGTACCGCATGTTTACCTAGTCTTCCTCTGCTTCAAGCCTTTTAAGGTTTCGCTATATGATATTGTGCTTTCTTCCATCACTTTGGCACACTCATTTTCATGCCATTTGATTTCTAGATTTTCAGTGACTTTCACAAATTGTATTTTCTAGGCAACTAATGTTCATCTAGTAGCGTTTAATTCGGCTAGAAGCATTATTGCTCAGATTATCCAATTTGTCATCTCTTGTGGAAATCAATCCCTACGCATTAGAATGTAAAAATATGAAGTTTTGCATACGACCATCATTTCTGAAGTAAACATTTTCTTTTATTGTCGAGACATAAAATTCACACCCGTGGATTTATATCAGCCTTTCACCGTGATTGATTGACGTTGCCACCGGTACAAGTGGGCTTAAAACGCCTGAAGTGGCCGTATTCATGGAACTAAATCCATATGCAATTAACTCACATACCAATCCAAGAATCCAACCCAATCCAAAACTAAAATAGCTAGTTTATTAGTTGATTTAGTATTATTGGATTGGTTATAATCAAACCAGTACAATTTTAATAGATGGATAAATTATTTGGGTAAATAATTATAAGGTCCCTATGTTTTTACATAACATACTAGTTAGTCCCTGTATTTTTAGAAATGATTATATAGTCCTTTAGTTTTTATTTTTGTTAACTCTTTAGTCCGTATATTTGAGTGAATGGTCAAATAAGACTAAATAAAATTTAAAATACCAAAATTATCCTTTACTATATACTTTAATAATAAATATCTATTTTTCCTATTTTATGTTTTTTCCTTCATAATAATAATCTTTCCACTATTAGTTAATTGTTTTATTAATTTTCATATAACTATAAATTTTAATTTAGTATTGTAGAACTTATTCATTAAAAAAATAACAAATATTGTAAAAATTATCAAAATATGAGTATAACTATATAAAATTATAAAAGTGAATTTTTTTAAGAGAATAAGAAATATAATTTTTTATAATTAATATACACAAGTATAAGAATTTCGGTGTATATATACTACACAAACTTCAAACAACTATTTTGATTAAATTTGAGAACTAGAATGAGAAGTTATTTATTTGTATAATTAGGGGCAATTTTGTACTTTTATGTATAAAAATAAATAAAGGGACTAAAGAGTTGATTAAAATAAAACATAAGGACCTTATAATAACATGATGGACCTACGAGCGAGTTAAGTAAAAACACAAGGACCTTATAATTATTTACCCAAATTATTTAACTGCTTAATTAACCAATCCATAAAAAAAGACCAATAATTAGAAAATCCATCAGCTCAAACTATTTTCTCTAATTAGAATCTGAAACCTCAAAATTCTAAAACCTTCCCAAACGTGTATATCCTGCTTACAAATGGTACCCTTTAGACATGTTTTTTATGCAAACTTTTTAAATTATTGTTGAAATTAAATCTTGGTTAAGTATGTAAATTAAATTGGTTACTAGTCTAATGGTTACTAGTCTAATGGTGCATATTCATAGTGTTTAATGACGTGATTCTCTTTAAATATATTTCATAAATTAATGAAATCTGCGTATAGAAATTATAATGATATTAATTTTGCTTGATTTTCTACTTATCTTGATTGTCTATGAATTTTTCTTGATTTTCTACGTGTTTTGTGAAAAACCGAATTGAAGTGTCAAAAACCCAAACCCAAACCGACACCAAACCGAAGTACTAAAAAACTGAATAACTATGAGTAATTAAATAATTGAAATATCAATAATTGTGTCTTAACTGAAAAGACTTCATTTATTATTATAAGAAAAACTGAATAATTATAAATAATTTTCTGCTTTTTGCTTCATTAATTTTCTAATTTCTTTATTTAACATTTCTCATTTTTAACACGTGACTGAACATGCCTAACATTTTCTACGTCTAACAAAAATAAATTTTTAATTCTCTTTTCTTGTTAAGGTATGTCCATTTACATTTCATAATCTCAAAATTTCAATTGTCCTCCTAAATTTTTAAAAATTTCTAATTTTTTTATTTAACATTTCTCATTTTTAACACGTGACTGAACATGTCCCACGTTTTCTACATTTAACAAAAATAGAATTTTTTTTTATTTAATTTATAAAATTACTCTTCAAATAGAATTAGAGTCCTCCTGTTAAAAAGCTATTTTATCCATAGTTTGAACTGTAAATTAAGGAGGGGCATAAACTGTAAATATCAGAAATGAGCAGAATACTGACAACCTTGTCTCTTGGTTCGGATCTACAGCAAAACCATGTCACACGGTGTGTTGTCTTCAGCTTGTCAATGTCACTCGATGTGTGGGCAGGGCACACGTCGAGTGGCTCAACTGAGGGGCTCCTTCAGAATTTGGCTTGAGCTCCATACGACGTGTGGATGTGTGATACGTCATATGGGCTTGTGTCATCAACAGCTCTGTCTTTGACATGTCCAACACACGCCTCCTCAACAGCTCACTCGAGCTACACACGTTCGCCTTCGATTTGTATCTCACAGGACATCCTTCGCCTTAATTCGAATCCTTGAAGGAAATGTCACATCATTTAGGCCTTTTATTTTAGTTTTTAGTTATTTAATATTTTATTTAAAATTAAAAAATTGATATTCAAGAGCTAGTTTTGTTAAAATGGCTGCCTGAGTTCTCCTAGGACTGTTTGAGCAGCCAAAAATTGATAAATCAATTTATACCATCTGATTTAAGAAAAGAGGGACATTGTTTTAAAAATCTCCGCTTAAGCGGCGGCCTGGACCGATTTTTAAAACACTGCTCATATTAGTAATATGTTCATGACTTATTTCATGATTTCTAATTTGACAATCCAAATTTTTCTAATCTCTACTTACTTCATTTACCAATTGATTTATGCTAGATGGTGAACTAAATAATGTACAACAAAAATAATACACTCTAACCCCTGCAGAATCGGTGGTTTTCACCTAATAATTGAATTTGGTCAGTTACAGTTAGATTTAAGCCAATTAAATTTAAGTTTTAATTTCTATTATAAGATTTTAATGAACCTAAATCTAACGGTGATTGACATTTGGTCCGTCACTGACCAAGTGAAAACTGTATTTTTTTCATTTTTGGATAATCTAAATCACGTCTAATTGGACATTTTTCTACTACTAAGTCTCTAAAGTTTATATCAATCTTTTTCCATTTTACAAGATGATATAGATTTATAAATGTCAAATTAGATGTCTTTTTCTTCTTCATTCACTTTTTTTTAGAATTATCAATTACATTATTATTTTGTTTTGTCTAGTTGCATCTATATCAGTTGCTAATTCATTTCAACTAAATTTTGCTCTTCAAAATTTGATATAGTAATTTTTTTTATGAAAAATTTATCAAGTGCTCCAGGTTGAGATTTAATAAGCATTTCAAAAAAAAAAAAAATTTCTTTAATTTTTTTGAATATAAAAGGCTGAAATTAACTAAAAAAAAAGGAAGGCCTTTATTTTGCTGGTTAGGATGTTAAATCTGGGCCTGGGGCCTACAATTTTTGGGGGCCTGAGGAATCTACCTCTAGGCTAGCCTGGTCCTGGTTATACGGTATTAGGGGTGCTCATCGGTTGATTCGGTTTGAAAATTGAACCGAACCGAAATAACCAAAAACCGAATAGTCTTAAAAATAAAAACTGAATCTAACCAAATAAAAATAAATAACCAAACCGAACTGACCGAAATATTTCAGTTGGTTCGGTTCAGTTATTCGGTTTTCTTACATTAAAAAATTTCATTAGCAATTATTTTTATGTAAGGTTAATATTGCACTGATAATGATATTGTTGGACATTTACTTATATATACAAAAAAAAAAATTAGTTTTTATTTTTCTTTTTAGATTTAGATTTTTGATTTTTGTTTTGAAAATAACTAACCTTTTATTCAAAGAAAAAAAAAGAAAAAAGAATAGAAAGAAAAAAAAGAATAGATTTTTTTTATATAGAAATGAATCAATATTGTAGATCGTTCCATATATGAATTAGTGTATAATGGTACTAAATTGATAGGCAAACATAAAATAGACTAATAAGATATTCAATTATGGACAATCCAAAAAATATCATGCTTAACAAAGATTCCAATAATTTAATTCTAAATCAAATATAACTTAAAACAATAAACGACCTACACCAGTTATATAATAATAAATTTGATTTCTAATCCTACTTAATTTATTTCGGTCGGTTCGGTCAATTCGGTAATCTTGATTTAAAAACCGAACCGATCAAAATTACCGAAATATGCAATCTTGTATTGTCTTTAAGAATGATTTGCAGGATAGGATAAACAACGGCGACAACCAACTTATATTTGTATAAACCATTTATCAAAATAGTAATATATTGTGCACCATAAAGAATAATATTTGACAAGATTAAGGAGATAATGCTTTAAATAATGCTGATGAGTAACGAGCAATGCTTTAAAAGTTTTCACTATCATAATTTTATTATTTATCAACATCAAAATATAAATATCTAAACTAGGTGTAAAATAGAAAAATTACATTAATTATATTGAAGCAAAGAATTACTTAGATAATCAATTTATTTATATTTACACAAACGGTTGATCAAAATATATTGTGCGCACTATAAAGAATAAAATTTGACAAGATTAAGGATGCTTTAAACAAGGCTAATGAGTAATGCTTTAAAAGTTTTCCACTATCATAATTTTATTATTCATGAATGTCATAATATCAATCTGTAAACTAGGTGAAAAATAGAAAAATACTTCAAATAAGTGGAAAAAGTTAGGTAAATACGTTTATGGGAATGTTTCAGAAACAATTGGCTTTAGTCCAAGTGGGAGAATGTTGGGGTTTATGTCCTATAGACAATTGTTTTAGGATATAAATATTAATGAATAAATTGTTTATTTAGTCATTTGTTTAATCAGATATATAGCATTAAAATGTAACTATATATAAAGGCACAAATCTTTCATAAAGAAAGTAACCCTAAGTTTATTTAAGTAGTTATAAAATGTTCATACAAGCATGAAGTGAGACTGTACTTTATAATAGACCAATAGACTTAAAGTAAACCCAAGTCAAGTAATATGTTATAGGGGTTGGCATATTACTGTTGAGACTTGCATGTAACAGTGTTTTCTGTCGAGACAGAAAGCTAGATCTCACAAGCTTTAGATATTCAGATATCTAGACAGTTACATGGATCCGGTGAAGGAGTTCATTAGGATTGGGACCCGACTTGAGATAACAGAATGGATTGATTTATCTAATGTGTCAACTGTTCATCTCATTGGTATTAGTAGGTATAACTAATCCTCACACTCAAACATTCGTTAATTAGTGATTCTGGATTATGGAGTCTGATACTTTGATTCTGTGCGAGCACGATCCAACAGGTGAGAGCCTGGGGTGTGTGAGAGCAGGGTTGGGTATCACACAAAGTAATTGCAGATGAATAACAACAAACTACCTAGGAATTAGCCTAGGGAAGCTAACCCCAATCTTATCTTCTAAGAGAAGATGAGAGATGAAACTAGGGGAAACAGGAAGGGTAGTAACGCCTAACGTCCCTTCATGGCCCGCCGCCGCCAAGCGATCAGCAACATGATTCTGCTCTCTAAAAATGTGTCTGAACTCTACGAACTCAAAGGAGGAGCAAAGCCTTATAATAGCTTTGATGAGGTTGCGACTGTTAAGACCCATAGAATGATTCTCAGAAATCATTTTGATTGCTTCCAAATTATCAGACTCCACAGAGAGCCTCTTAACACCCATCCTTTTAGCAAGATTGATTCCAGTAAGAATAGCCCAGAGCTCCGCAGAAAAGGAAGAACCCAACCCTAAATTCTGGGAGAACCCAAAAAGCCAGACGCCCCCTACATCTCTAAGCACACCTCCAGCCGCAATCTTACCGTTACTGAGGCAGGAACCATCAGTATTCAGCTTCACAACCCCCTCTCTTGGCCTGCTCCATCCCACGAGATGGACATCACAACACTGAGAGGCTCTGGCAAGGGACTCTCCTTTGAAACTATCGATAATAGAGAAAAGTTTTTTCGAGAAGAAATCAGCTAAGTTTGTCATAAAAACAGTTTTATCTCCAAAAATCTCCTCGTTTCTCCATTTCCAAACTTGGTGACAGATAATAGCAAAGAAAATGTCACCATGCTCCATGTATGGAAGCAATTTTCCTCTAACACCATCAGAGAACCAGTCGACCTCAGAATGTGCCATGAAGGAAGAGAAAATATGGTGTGGGAGAATTTTCCTCCAAACCTCTTTACTATTAGAGCAATCTCTAAGAGCATGGCACAAAGTCTCAATATGGCCTCTGCATCTACTGCAAGCTCCATAATCAGCCAAGTGCCTTCTGTGCCTATCCGAATTAGTAAGAAGCCTGTCCTTAACGCCCAGCCACAGGAAACTCCTAATACGGAAAGGAACTTTAAGGGTCCAAATCGACTTCCTCACATCCGAGGGAGGATCAGATCTAAAGAGAGAGAAAGCTTCAAAGGCCGATTTGCAAGAATAAACTTCATTGTTAGTCAGCGCCCAACAGTGCCTATCCAAGTCTTCCTCTTGATTACTCACCTTCACTCCCCGCATTCTAAGGAGAGTCTCAAGGCTAAAGAAAGTATCAAACTTTGACCAGATCCAGTCCCCTTCCGAGTCAACCATATCGGCAATCCTCCAGTTGCGTATATCACTAGGCGGGGGGGAAGAACACACCTCAATTAACGGTTTATCCCCAATCCAGTTATCAAACCAGAAACTAATGGACTTACCATTCCCCACCTCCAGGCCAACTCCCGAGCAGAACTCATCAAACACAGCACTAAGTCCTTTCCAGAGGAAGGAACAATTAGCAACTCTCTCTTTCGGGCCCCCGAAGATTTTGTCTTTCCGATACTTACCACAAAGGAGGCGAACCCAAAGAGAGGAGGGGTTTCGCTCATAATGGACTCCTCCGTATACACCACGATGTATCTAAAAGGAGAAATTTTACTCTATTAGATATAGTACGATCCATGATGAGCACAACCTCTCTTCCAAAGATGTTCTAAGGCTACGCCCTAGAAGCCGCCTTATTTACCTTGAACCGAGTATCCACAAAACCGCCAAGTTCTATTCCATTTGAATTGTTCATTTGAAAAGAAACCCAGTTTCTCTTTCATGAGAATTTAGGGGTGATCAGCATATGTTAAATGCATAACATCAGATTAAGTTAGACCCTAAATCTGATAAATATTTCTTCATTGGAATTCCGAAAGAAACGGTAGGATATTACTTCTATCATTCGGATGATCAAAAGTAATAGTATCCAAACACACAGTATTTCTAGAGAAAGAGTCTCTTCTAGAAACACAGGTAGAAAGTGTGATTGAACTTGAAGAAGTTCAAGAAGAAGGATTGGCTGAAATAGCGGAAGCGATGGTGGAACCCGAATCTGTCTCACAAGATGAGACACTGGTGACACTACTAACTCATAGGTCTGGTCGAGTTCATCAAATCCTAAAAGATTTGGATTTCTAGTGGGAGCCGATGAAATCCCAAAGAGATTTGGATTTCTAGTGGGAGACGACGAAGAGGTTCACGTGTTAGACGATGAACCTACGACTTATGGAAGGCTCTTGTAAACCTATACATGTAAGCTAGTGGGAGCTCGTATGAGCCTTTACATGTAAACTAGTGGGAGCTTGGCCATTTACTTAGTATTATACATCGACGATATTCTACTAATGGGAACGACGTAGCTATACTGCAATGGGTGAAAATTTTGGTTATCAGATAAAATTCTCCATAATAGACTTAGGAGAAGCAGCTTACATCTTAAGGATTAAGATCTATGGAGATAGATTGAGAAGACTGCTTAACCCCTCCTAGTCTAAACACGTTGACAAAGTGCTCAAAGCGTTTTGCACTAGACCTAACATTACTTTTGCTTTAAACATGACAAAATCGATTATAGGTCAATCCGAGTGATGGTCACTGGATTGTTGTCAAGAACATTCTTAAGTACTTAAAGTGACTGAAGTTATGTTCCGGGTATATGGAGATGAAATTTGAAAGTTGGAGACTTTCAAATACAAGTCATCAAACAGATAAAGATGATCTTACAGAATACAAGTTTATTCTAAAAAGAGGTACGGTTAGCTGGAATAGTTCCGAGCAGGAAATCATACCCGAGCTAGTAAATTAAATCAGAGTACATATATATATATATATATATATATATATATATATATATATATATATGTAGCAGCTTCAGAAGCAGCTAAAAGGAAGTTTGGAATGCAAGTTCATTAATGAACTAGGCGTGGTACCTGACATTGTTAATGAGATTAACAATAAGGTTGTTGCTCTTGCTAAGGGCCCGCAGTCTCATAATACATCCAAACACTACCTCGGTCGTTACCATCTCTTTCGAGAGATAACAACAAGGGTAGATGTGAGAATTAAAAGAGTGTCCACCAAGGCACAATCTTATAGATCCATTTAAAAGAATGACTTACCCCAAAAGGTTCATGATCGTCATACGAACGCTTATGGGCATATGTTTCAGAAACAATTGGCTTTAGTCCAAGTGGGAGAATGTTGGGGTTTATGTCCTATAGACAATTGTTTTAGGATATAAATATTAATGAATAAATTGTTTATTTAGTCATTTGTTTAATCAGATATATAGCATTAAAATGTAACTATATATAAAGGCACAAATCTTTCATAAAGAAAGTAACCCTAAGTTTATTTAAGTAGTTATAAAGTGTTCATACAAGCATGAAGTGAGACTGTACTTTATAATAGACCAATAGACTTAAAGTAAACCCAAGTCAAGTAATATGTTATAGGGGTTGGCATATTACTGTTGAGACTTGCATGTAACAGTGTTTTCTGTCGAGACAGAAAGCTAGATCTCACAAGCTTTAGATATTCAGATATCTAGACAGTTACATGGATCCGGTGAAGGAGTTCATTAGGATTGGGACCCGACTTGAGATAACAGAATGGATTGATTTATCTAATGTGTCAACTGTTCATCTCATTGGTATTAGTAGGTATAACTAATCCTCACACTCAAACATTCGTTAATTAGTGATTCTGGATTATGGAGTCTGATACTTTGATTCTGTGCGAGCACGATCCAACAGGTGAGAGCCTGGGGTGTGTGAGAGCAGGGTTGGGTATCACACAAAGTAATTGCAGAATAGTTAATGTCAGATTGAGCATTCGTCACTCCCGATAAGTGGGAGATATATCCAACTGGCCGCTTGTGGTGAATTAACTGAAATCCTTGCAAGGTTATAAGGAATTGACCGACAGGATATAGTTGATAAAGGATTGTATTATACTGTACCTAATGCAGAAAGGTTAACGTTAGTTATCAACCTGACTTCTTAATTGCTCTAGGGGAATATCATAGGTTGTGCTAGTAACAGCTCGCGACGGTATTCCGTTATATATATGTTGGAATTAATCGTGATGAATAATTTCAAAGGATATATACGGCTAGTGGCAATAAAGAACCTAATGGGTCGCATATGGGACTTGGAATCGGAGGACGAAAATGTAATTAGTCAGACATGGGCCGAAATTTACATATTAATTAGGGATAAATTAATTTGATTAATAATTATAATTTGATTATGATTATGAATTAAATTAAAAGATTATCTGATAATATCAATTAGAAGTTTTTATGTGATTGAAACTCTAATTAATTATCCCTAACATTAATTAATTATTAATTTGATTAATAATAATTATCTAGATATAATTAGTTATTATTTAGATAATAGTAAAGTGTTTATTTAATTATCTAATTAGAAATCCTATTCCGAATAAGATTCCAATTATTTAATTACCTAACACAACTAGGATTAGTATTTAGAGAAGTCTATAAATAGACTCCCTAACCCCATAAATTCGACCAACATAATAATAAAGGAGGAGGAACCGTTCCGTCTTCGTCTCGGCTAATCTACCTTATTTCTTACTCTCTCTTTGATCTCGTATCGATTTCTGTTAGAGGCAATCATTGCGATTGCTATTATTAAGGTTGATTACTGATTAGTTATCTTTTCTGTGTTGTTTCTTTTTGTTGTTCGTGATACACGGATTAAGAGTTGTGGGCACTTCGTTTGCAACCGTAGATAGTTCTTCACCGAAGGTATTACTTTCTATCCCTCTTTATATGAAATAACAATTAACAGATCTTGGAAAAAGGAAATAGATAAAATTTTATTATTCCGCTGTGTTTAGGCTTGTCTATTTTCCTTCATAAATTACTACGATGTTCTTTCTTTTAGTAGTTTTAATGTTGATTAGACCCATTTTAGGTGATACTCTTTCATAGGGTTGCTAAGGTACCGCAACACTCCATTCTTTCATAGGGTTGCTAAGGTACGCAAAACTCAGGCTCACTGTAACTCTCTTATTATTTCTGGCGATCAACCCTCTTTCAACCTGGAGGAAATTTCTACGCATGTCGTGGAATTTTACTCCACCCTGTTCCGAAGTGCTAGACACCGCATTGACTTCTCCCAAGTGTCTGAGGTGATCCCATCACTGCTATCAAATGATGACAATGATTTCCTTACCTCTAAGCCTAGTTTGCAGGATATCAGACAAGCAGTTTTTAGTATGAGTCCTGACAGTGCCCCGGGGCCTGATGGATTTGGAGGCGCTTTCTACCAGAACTTCTAGGATATGATCGGCGACGATGTCTGTAATATGGTCCATGCTTTTTTTTTTAATAATGGTTGTATCTACCCTTGACTCAATTCCAATTTAATGGCGCTGCTTCCAAAATCTCAGAGGGTGAATAGAATTGAGAAATTCAGACCAATTGTGATGAGCAACTTCTCATTTAAGATTATTTCCAAGATTCTGGCGGATCGGGTTGCTAAAATTTCCTCTCGGATAGTATCGACTAATCAGTTTGGGTTCATACAGGGTCGTAGTGTGCATCACTACATTGCGGCAGCCTCAGAAGGTATAAACATGCTTGATAAGTGCCGGTTTGGGGGTAATATGGCGTTGAAAATCGATATCCGGAAGGCCTTTGACACTTTGGACTGGAATTGCTTACTAGCTGTGCTTGAGGCTTTTGGTTTTTCATTGCAGTTTAGGGACTGGATTCTGAATATACTTTCCTCTTCACGCATTTCAGTTTTGATTGTTGGAGCTGCTAAAGGTTATTTTGGTTGCTCTTGGGGGTCAGACAGGGGGATTCGTTATCGCCTATTCTGTTTGGGCTTGCGGAGGATTTCTTCTCATGTTGGATTGCGAGGCTTGAAGATGAAGGTCTCTATGCTCCGATGAAATATACTGGTAATACATCCTTCCCATCTCACTTATTATATGCGGATGACATGTTGGTTTTTGGCAAGGCTACCTTGCGTGACGCTAAAGCTCTGAAGGAGCTATTTCGGTTCTATGGAGAGATCTCTGGTCAGTAGGTCAGCTGGGGGAAATCGAGTGTTTATTTTAGGAAGCACTTCTCTCGTGTTAGAGGAACATGCTTGCGATTTTCCTAGGAATCTTCATGGACAATCTTCCCTCATCTTACCTAGGCGTGCCACTATTCATAAGGGCTCCGAGAGCGTGTTACTTTTGTAATCTGGCTGACAAATTTCTCTCCCAATTCAGTATTTAGAAAGGTAGTGCTCTCTCGCTAGCGGGTCGCCTTTCCCTGGTTAAATCAACTGTTACTGTCACGTCCGTGTCTAAAATTCTAATCTCTGATGATTATAATATAATCTTTATAGTGTTAATTAATTATGAATTTAAATATACTATCGGGTTTAATTTATCAGGTTTAATTTAATGTTTTTAGATGTATATTAAAAGTTCTAGGTAAATTTTATAAAAAGTTATCAATTTAAAGAAGTAAAATTAATATTTTATTTCTAATGACAAATTTACTTATATATAAGATTATAATATTTAGGGTAAATAATTTATTAGTTCCTTAGTTTTTACCTAACACACTGTTTAGTCCGTCAATTTTAAAAAACACATTATAAGGTCCCTAGCTTTTACCAATATTAACCCTTTGGTCCATTTGTCTAGTTTTTTTAGACCTGTAACCATTATATTTTAGCATAAATAGACATATATAAAATAACAGAGTAACATGGTCAACTTGTATTGTACTGTGGTTGTCCTAAAAGCTAAGATATGTTCGGTTAAAAATCTAAAAAAATAGATAAAAGGACCACAGAGTTAATATTGGTAAAAGATAGGGACCTTAAAATGTTTTTTTCAAAATAAGAGGACTAAACAGTGTGTTAGGTAAAAACTAGGGGACTAATAAATTATTTACCCTAATATTTATATGATATAAATTAAACTAAAATTTCAGATTTTTTTTATCTAAAAAAGTTAGAAATAAATTAAAAATAAAATAGAAGAAGAAAACGTGGCAAGTAATTACAAAGTGCACTTGTTGAAGCTCTTAAAAGAGTAAAAATCCACTGCAAAATCGGGGTACCGTAGGCTAGATCTAAGTCCGCCAGTAACTGAACTGAATTTAGGATGGAAGCGGATTTGGAATTTGGAAATTCCTCCAAAGGTCCGTTCGTTCCTGTGGAGATTATGCGCAAGGATTCTGCCTTTGAGAAGTCGATTATCGCACAGGCATATCCCGGTTCCTATTGAATGTGTAATTTGTGGTAGGGACTTAGAGCATGGCTGGCACCTTTTCGGGGGTTGCGATTTTGCGGTTTCGTGTTGGCAGTTATCGGGTTTGGATGCTCCAGGAGGCGAATGGGATTGGATTGATGATTGGTTCCTTAATATGATGATTAATTCATCAACTGATATAGTGGGTAAGTATGCTGCTGTTTTTTGGGCTATTTGGAATTATAGGAATAAAAAACTGTGGTCTGGTCAAAGAAGAGATGCTAGAAATGTGGTGGCACAAGCTGAAATAATGATTAGTGAGTGGAGGGAGGCAAATAGTAAAACGGTAAGACGCAGTGCTGTTACCCGAGATGTGAGTGGTGTAAAATGGGAAAAACCAGCAGTTGGGACACTCAAATGCAATGTCGACGCTTCCCTTTTCGCTGATACTAACCAATTCGGGGCTGGGGCTGTCGTGAGGAATCATTTCGGAAATCTACTGGCGTGCTGCAGTAAATGGGGATCGGGTCGTATTTCGGTTCCGTTGGCTGAAGCATTAGCGATCAGACAGGCTATGGAGTGGTGTATTGCCTTGTCTTTCACCGATGTGATTTTTGAGTCGGATGCGAAGAGTATCACTGACAGTATACGTGTTCCGCAAATTGACCGATCGGAAGTCGGGGGTGTTATTGAGGATATCCGTAGGATACTTGTTGAACGTCAAGATGATTCTGTGACTTTTGTTCCGCGATTAGCGAACGGTGCTGCACATGCCATGGCTAGGCATGCTCGTTCCAATGCTAATTGTTTTAGCGATTCTTTTGCGCCAAGTTATTTGGCTCCTATTCTTTGTACTGATACATTTTCTATTCTTTGTACTGATACATTTTCTGGGTAATAAAAGTGGTTTCTGTAAAAAAAAAAAAAAAAAAGTAAAAATCCACTTGTCAAAAGTTTGTTTCTTAATTGTGTATAAAAATGACACATCACACCTTTCATTAGTATAAATAGAATAATGTGAAGATCACACCCTTGATAAGTATAAATAAAATAATGTGAAGATTAGGAAAGAAGAAGGAAAAAAGAAAAGAGTAGAAAAACGAGAGAGAGGAAGAAAGAAAGGATAAAGAAAGAAAAATGCTTTATGTATATGTGTATATATATCAAATTTTGGGTTAAGAGGGGTTCAGGGAAAACATTTTTGACTGATAACGGATTACATCGGTGATTGACGACAACGTTTTGCAGCTATCAACGGATCATACCGATTAATTTCGGTGACCGACGACGACATTTCGGTAACTGTATTTTATATGTATGATTTTGAGTAAGTCTAGTTTCGATAGTTTCGTCAAAGATTGACGATTAATAATTTAGCGTCTACTAGTTACTAATGAAAATATAAATTTTAGACTAGTTGTCCTTTTAACTTATCGAAGTGAAATTCCGTATTAAGACTTTAAAGATATAACCGGTCTAAATCAATTACGTCGGTTCAAAATTACTATCTCAGTGATCAAAAGTAGTCCGATAAGAATATTTACTTTTAACGATATTAAATTTTATCGATACAATATTTTGAGTTAATTAATTCTTTGAGTTCGATTAAATTATGAATCGATGATTTTATACGAATTTTTAACAATTTTAGTTATATTAAAAGTTTATTTGATTTTAACAATTGTGATTATTTTTACGACAATAGTTATTTGAAGTCAAATGGTTTTATGATTATGGAATAAATTGAACGTTAGATTGTGAAAAGAGATTTGACCATATTGTGATTTTATGATTTTTATATCCATCTAGAGTGATCCGGATTGGTGGTTTTGATATTTGAAGACCACGTTCAGTGAGGAACATGGCATGTGTACAGTCTAAAGACCTAGTCGGGTATTGGTAGCGAAGTGTTGGGTAAGACCAATACGGGATTAGGCAAAGTTAAAGAGACGTCTCGAATATGTGGTTATTGAATTGATATGTGTGGTTATGGATGGATACATAAGGGGAGAAACTCTAGGATGGATATAAGGATATAAGGTTTTATGTTTTCGGATATGAATTGATTATGACATAAGGATTTACGTTTGATTAATTACGAGTTTGATTAACTACGAGTTTGATTGATTACGAATTTGGTTTAATAAAGCGTTTATTTGATTACGGATTTGGTTTGATAAAACGTTTGATATTCCATAATCTTTTAATAAAATGCCAATATAACGATAATATTTATCTGTGATTTGATTTGATTGGATAACGTGATTTTAAGGTTTTTACGTTTAAGTTTTAAGTTGTCGAATCGATAAAGTATTCACATATATATAATAAATAAATTACTATGGTCTGAATAAGCGTTTTGGTCTATTTTGAAATTAAGTTAAGCTATTAGGAAATTAAATTAAGCTTTTAACGGGTTAATCGACAAGTTGAAATCGTAAATCAGGATATTAAATATATGGCGAATAGTAGTAGCGATAAAAAGAAATTATATAGCTATAAAGTGAAGTCTATTGAATTCGTCAATGTGTCAATAAGTTGAGAAAACTACCTAAAATAGGTAGAACTACGTGGCTTTGATTCCCGACTTAAAGATTTAAAGCACGTTCGGGATACGTAGGAAGCTTGATAGAATTATCAAGACCAAGCCAAATAAATAAATAAACTTTAGGTAGTCTGAATAAAATTTTATCTGTTAGAAAAATCGATTCGCCTTCGGCTTTCAGACTGTTAGAAGTTCGTTGTCCTATTTTCCCTTCATACCCGATGCCGTTTGGGGTCGGGTGTGACAGTTACTGGCTCAATTGTTCACTCGTTTTTCGTTTATAAATGGCCGACTAGTATTATTCGACGGATTAATAAAGCCGTTCAGAATTTTCTTTGGACCGGCTGTATCGATCAAAGGAAACTGATTTGTGTAAAATGGGAGGTCTGCTATCTTCGGATTGAGGAGGGTGGCCTTGGCGTGAAGAATTTTGGTGTGTTTAACTCAGTGTTATTGGGGAAGGTTTGTTGGGGCCTGATATAAGGGGAAGGATTTGTGGTTGATTTGTTAAAATGAAGGTTTTTAACAGTTTCTGGCCTTCCTAAGTTTTGCATCTCCCCCTCTTCCATGTGGTCGTCTTGCATATCAATCTACACTTGAGAGGTTTACAGCCATGGCGAGCACTAAGGTCTCAAGGGTTCATGGCTTAAGCTTAGAAACTTACTGCCATTGTAGAACCCTCCCTAGCTTCATAAGTCTTTGTTGGACATAATTAAAAAGAATAAAAAAAGAAAAAAAAATCGCCATATGGCTTGCCTCTCAGATAGCGGATGGTTGTACCATGATTTACAGCAGGATGGAAAAATATGATCCCACCTATTCATTTATATTTCAATATTGTGAGCTGTAACTTTTATATATATATGGAAAGCTGATTGAGTTGGATGTTTTAGGATTGTTACTGCCAAAAATAGACACCCAACTACATATATAGCTCTTTCCAGTCTTTCATCTACTACCAATTTTAATTACTAACCAATTTAATGTTATCGGTTAACATTAATCTAATATATATTTCATGCCTTATTTATTTTCCTATAAAATTGCAATAACTATAACCCTCTTTATTTTATGTAATTCAATAATAATAAACGTAAGAGTATCTCCAACAACCTCTTATCTAAGTTAAAAGTTAAAACCAACTCCAACATCCTCTTACTAATTTCTCAAATTACTAAAAGTCTTTACATTCTCTCTATTATTTAGGAGTTCTTAAAACCTCATTATTTAATTTTTTATTAATAATTTATTATGTAGTTTATTTCCTTTCACTATTAATAAATATAACAATATTTAATAATAAAAAATTAATGAATATGAGAATTATTGTTGTGGATGATATGTTTTAGTCACTACTTAAATCACTAAGAGTCAAATATTTGTATTATTTTTAGAGAGTAGAGTAAAAATCTTTTAGAAATGCTCTAAAGAATTACTTTTCCCTTAATTTATATAAAAAAAGAAACATTTGTATGTTTTCTTTGGTCTAATATTTTGCAACATTGACCCCCTTGAGTAGAGCAATCAGTCATATTTGAGATTATAACAGACATGTAAGATTATAACCGACATGTCAAAATTATTATTAGTTTTAAAAATATTAGTTTTTAATAAATTATTATCTTTAAAAATATTAGTTTCAAAAATATTAGTTTTTTATAAATTATTATAAAATGAGGATTAAATATGTAAGATTATAACCGACATGTCAAAATTATTATTAATTGTCACTTTAACCCTTCCAAATATTAATTATGTCTAAGATATTTAGTGTATTACTGATACAAATTCTGTTAAAATGCTAAAATTAAATTTGCTGCCTATAAGTTAATCACAATTTTCTTTTATCAAATTGTCTAAAATAATTTACTGTGTTATTAATATAGTTACAAAAAACCAGCAAAAAAATATACGAAACTGCTTCAATTTATCGACAAACTTGTTTGGAAGGTCTGATGTGACAGCTAAATAATAATCAAACTAATCTTTTCAAATTTTCGATATTACAGGACTTATTGATCTTATTTGGAAACCTTAAGGTTAAATTTGCACAATGTTTAGTCCCACTATTTTAAAAAAGACATTATAAGGTGTCTATCATTTGTTACTGTTAACTTTCTGGACCTTTTATCTTTTTTTAACCGTTATATTCGACATAAGTAGACAACCAGAAAATAACAAAGTAATATGGGCATTTTGTACCGCACTATGACTGTCCTAAAAGCTAAGATATATTTGGTTAAAAATCTAAAAAAAAAAAGACAAAAGACCAAATGTTAACAGTGGCAAAAGAACTAGAGACCTTATAATTTGTTTTTTAAAATAAAGTAAGGCGTAAAAAGGTAAGGACTAAATATATATTTAATCACTGTTCATATTAATTTATTAAAATAAAAAACAAAATTTTAATCTTTTTTTTTTTGTTAAGAAGGGAAGAAAAAAAACAAACAAACAAAAACCTAACCCGGGATCAGTCTAGGAAGACTGACCCCAATCCTATCCTCAAGAAGAGAAGGTAACAGAAAAGAAGGAGGAACGGAAAGGGTAGAAACACCTAACATCCCCCATGCCCAGCAGCTGCCAAGCGATCCGCCACGCGGTTTTGCTCCCTATAAATATGGGAGAAGGTAAGAGAATCGAAGGCAGGATAAAAAATATATAGATACATAATTTTTAATTTATTTAATATATCAATATATATATATATATATATATATATATATATATATATATATATATATAAATTGATAAGGTATGCCTGAACCCGTATATCTCAAATGGATTAATTATCGTTAATCTCTTCATTGGTATCAGAGTCACAGATCTTGTACTCTGTGTTTTTTTTGTATCCATAGATATGAAGAAATTTTGTGAGATCATTCTAAAAATGATTGTATTGATGTGTTTATATATATTCTTGATTTTATTCTTGGTTTTTTTGGTATAAACACGTTTTTTATTAGTTTGATCTTCTTATCAATCTAAAATAAGTTTTTATTAGTTTTTGATCTTCTATAAACGATTGAAACTTAAAAGGAATTCATATTTTTTCAAAATTGTTCAAGGTTAGAATCAGCCTTGAGATGCATGTTTCTCGAAAAATCTATTCACAGATTGAACAAATATCTTTTTAAATTCGTTTTTCGACGGTCTGTGTAAGCTCACCCCCACCCTCCCTCTAAGCATCACTTGGATTTTTAACTGGCGGAAAAAGAGAGACGCACGGAAGTTTTGTTGTACCCTGAATCTACCTTGGAAAAATGGTTGTAGTTTCACCCTCCACTTGAAGAAAAGTTTAAAAATATTGCAATTGTATCTGAAAACCCTCTTCTCTGACTCCACCACTAGTATAAATTAGGGGTGGCAACGGAGAGAGGCAGGGATCGATGCATCGCCCTCAATATTTTTTAGGGTGGTTTTGGAAAATTTGAAAATAAAATTTAGGAGTTTTTTAACGTCTGCACGGATGTCTACGGGTGACGAAGAATCCCCAAATGGTATGGGTACCGGAGGATGAACTGGGGAAAAGAAAGCTACTCAATTTTTCATATTTGATGTGCTCTCTAATACCATGTCGAAAGAGAAAACTGCATATTATATATTGATAATTTATCAAAAGATATATTAGGGTAGTTTTATCAACACATTAAACCAATGTATTTTAGTCCGATAAATTACATCCATGTTCATTGAATTTTATCCATTTTAATATTATTATCACTGAACTTCAGTTTTTAACAATATGGCCATTGAACTTGACATTTTTTAACACCGGTGGTCACTCAATGCCCCAAAACGACCGTTGATGGGTTCAAAATAAAAAATTCAAAAAGTTATGATATTATAAGGAACTTTAATTATTGAAAATTTTCGTTTTGAGGTCATTTAAGTGTTATTTGGTTAGGAGATAGTGAATTTTTAAAGAGAAAAAACTCCAAATAAATGTGATTTTGGAAAATAAAAAACGTGGTTTCATGGTAAATGTCGTTCTGAACAACTTTAATTCTTGAATATTTTTATTTTGAGGTCGTTAACGGTTATTTTAAGGAGTTAATTAGAGTTAAATGGTCACCGGTGTTAAAAGGTATAAAGTTCAGTGGTCATACCGTTAAGAATTAAAATTTAATAGTCACAATGTTAAAATGGATAAAGTTCAGTATTTATGTATGAAATTTACCCTATTCCTATTTTAGGCTTGCTATAAAAAAAGGGCGGCCCGGTCGCACTACGCGTCCCCGCTGAGCGAGGGTCCGGGGAGGGGTCCCACCACAAGGGTGTAATGGGGGCAAACCTTCCCCCGCCAATTTATTTGGCAAGAGGCCGCTCCTAAGACTCGAACCCGTGACCTCTTGGTCACACGACAACAACGTTTACCGTTGCGCCAAGGCTCGCCAATTTATTTTAGGCTTGCTATAATTCACAAAAATATAATATTGACAACTTTGAAATGAGGATAAAAAAAACAGAAATAACACAATTTTAAAGTAAAATAAAGGTATATGGTATGTTTTTTTACAAAACAAAGTATTTAAAATTACACTGTTAAGTTCTGATGACAATCAAGTGAATTTACCAAGCATTTTCTATTTCATATTTAGTATTAAAAGCTAAGAATCAGTTCCGAGAAATGGAAACAAAAAGTTTAATTTTACTTCCATCATCTAAAACAAATCAATTTTGTCTCAATAGTAGGTAGGGGTGGGCAAAAAACCCGATCAAACCGTTATCTGATTTGGAAATTGAAAAACCGAATCGAAAAATTGGTTAACCAAACTGATGGTTACGGTTTAGGTTTATGTAAATTGAATTTTTCGGTTTTCGGTTTCGGTTTTGAATATACAAAAACCGATGGTTTTTGGTTAACCGAACCGTTTATATTATTATATTATAAAATATAGTTTTTTGGAAAAATAAATAGTTGTAAACCCTAAAGTTCCATCTCTTCCTGCTTTCATTTTTCATGAACAGCCGCCCACCCCCAATTTGCTTTCTCTGCTTTCTTTCAACAATCCCTATTCCCCGTTCATTTTCTCTTCCGCCGCCCAGCAGACAACAGCCAGCATCGATGGTTGGGTTTCAGGGATCGGAAATGTCACACCCGACCCTAAACGGCATCGGGTATGAAGGGAAGACAAGATAACGAACATATAAGTCTATAAGGCGAATCGATTTTCTACGAATAAAAATTTAATTTAACTACCTAAAGTTTTATTTATTTATTTGGCTTGGACTTGATAATTCTATCAAACTTCCTACGTATCCCGAACGTCTTGTAATCTTTAAATCGGGAATCAAAGCCACCTAGTTCTACCTATTTTAGGCAGTTCTCTTAACTTATTGAGTCGTTAATCGACACGCTAATCATTTAACTGTATATTTCACTTTACTACTATATATATAATTATATATATAGCATTGTATCAAAACGAATCAAATTAAATAACGTTTTATCAAAACTAGTTAAAATCAAATTAAATAACGTTTTATCAAAGCTAGTGAAAATCAAATTAAATAACGTTTGATCAAAACTAGTTCATGAACAAATAACCGTTTTATCAAACCAACTCGTAATCAAATAAATCGTTTTCTCAAAATCCGTAACAAAATAAGCTTGCTATTAAATATTTGTCAAATTCTCACATTTTGCCAAAAACGTAATATCAAATTTGTGTGTGTCCATCCTCGAATTCCACCCGTGTAGCTTATCAATCATATCAATAATCGAGATATCTCATTCATATCCCGTCCCTTGCCTAACGTTAGGACTATCAGCCGTGCACTCTGGCCATACCGCCATTAGGTATGGTCTTACAACTTACAACTCCTACCCCGGGCAATCCTATAGTCTTTCCTGTTTCGTTTTTCTTTTTGAATGCTTTAAGGGGACATGTTTTCTACTGTTCATTTAACAATGTCCCCTTTGATATATTTAGGGAAACAGGGCCTTTTTTTGTTTTGTTACCAGCTCCCAGCTATGGTTGTTTGATGGTGAATGATTGAATTTTCATCCTCATGTGCCAAGATTCATTTCTTTCTACTGAAGGGCAAACAAGGCAAAATCTAACTCATCTAATAAACACAAAGCCCACTCTAAAAAAATAATTGCACACAATATGCATAGTTTAGGCATAAGCCTCACTGGTTGTTTGTACTTAGTCAATACTTGATCTGATCAGGGACTTCACAAATTAATTAATCAGCCTAAACTACTCACCAACAAATCATCACCTCATCACAAAGAAAACAACAATTGCATGGTGACTTAACTATGCTAAGTTTGGTAGAATCATCCCAAAGTGATTATGGATGGTTGAGTTGCGGGTGAAGCGCATAGGGTGATTATGGTGTTTGTGCTTTGTTTTTCTTTTTGTGGGGTGGTGCTGAAGTGAAGCGAGGACCAAGTAAAACTCAAAAGTGGGAATAAATTAAATGAGCATGGCAAACATTATAGCAAAATTAAACAGCCAAACAATTGCTAAGACGCTGGTCTCCTACCCCCAACTTAACAAACACATTGTCCTCAATGTAAGACAATTGGGCAAGAGACAGGCGGCAACAGTATCGCGCGAAAACAACAGCAACAGCAAGTCGAACAAAGGATAGAGAGAAAGAGAGCGAAACATTTACACTGTGGGGGATTGGGAGGACTCCGCCTCCTCATCGGCATTTGGTTTTGGAACAGAGGGTGTGGTGCCTGCGTCAACTGGTTCATTTTTGATGGGGCTCTTCTGTGATTCATCGGAAACATGGGGTTTCGGTGCGGACTGGTTGTTCCCTTCTAGAATGGCTATTCTGGCTCGTAAAATCTCCACTTCTTGCTCGTAGGCATTGATTCGCTGCTCCATCACATGCATGTTGATAAGGACGATCTCCATGCTCATTCTAGCGGCAATGCGGTAGATTTTATCATCATCACCGGTTGGTGGTTGTTCTGGAACGGAGCGTATGGGGGTGACATGAACGGGTTCTGGCATGGAGTCTTTGGATCTGCGTCTCTTAGAAGGACCAGCTGGGTCTTTGTCCTTTTTCTTGAGTTGATTCGCCTCTCGCCATAGGTACCAAACTCCTTTGATATCGCAACAGATTTTAATCCGCTTCATCACCTACAAGTTCAAGGGTTCCATAACTGGACCAAGGGTTAGTGTAGTGAATTTGGGATCGAAAAATCCCAAATTCTGAGCAATGGTGGTGATGAATGGTCCGCAGAACAGGCCAACAACATTCTTCTTTTGTTGTAAGGAGGCAATGTACTCGGAAAAATAGTACCCAACATTCAGTGGCTTCCGATCACGCAAACATGCTAGTGCGAATAGGTCAGCGGATGGGACTGTGGCTTGATGGACCCTGCCAAAAAGTGAACCAGCAAGAATACTGTAACATCCCAATTTTGTGCATTTCATTTCATATAGACATATGCATTACATGACATTAGTAGGAACATTAGAAGATAATATTTGCATTTTACATGTCATTATATCATTGAATATATATAAATAATAATATTAGGATAAGTGAAAGTATATGAAATAGATGTGTAAGTGTGTTTTAAAGTATATGGACTAAATTGAATGATCTTAAAAGTATAGGGACTTAAATGTAAATTGTTAAAATTTTAATCTAAATAATATATTATATGATTTCAGATCTAATAATAATAATAATAATAATAATAATAATAATAATAATAATAATAACAATGATAATGATAATGAAAGTGGTGATAAAAGGGTAATAACTAGATATATGTATGGGTAAATGAGGAAATTTATCCAAACCACAAAGATAAGTTTGTAGATAGATCATATGATGGATGATCATATGAAATTCTCCAGAACTTTAGTGAGAGAAACACTTTTAGGAGAGAGAAAGTGAAGAAAAAGAGAAGAAGAAGAAGAAGAAGAAGAAGAAGTGGTAGAAGAAGAGAAAGGTATGCTTAGACATCTTTTTGCACAAATTATTTCATATTTCTAGAAGCTGATTTGGAGGAAGTTAAAGAAGAGAAATTTTTGAGTCTATGTCTTAGGTAAACCCCAAAATTCGTTTCATACTATTTGGGTAAGTATACTATGAGATATGGTAGTATCAATCAGACTAGGTCTAATCTGAAATCTGTACTTGATTTGTTTCTTTTTGTATAGTTTGGGACATCTTAGGTTCCGAATTTGAGGAAGGTATACAAATGAAAATTGATCCTTTAGGTGTTGAGTAAGCCCCTGTAATGTTTGGTTAGTATTGAATAAGTAAGTAGTGAGAAACTCACTAAGTAAGTGTAGGTGTGCTGTGTTGCATAGGTGCTGAAATAGGGTTAGGTTGTAAATCTTACTGTAAATTATTTAGAGCTCCTAAAATTCTGATATTTGGAGATATTATACCTCTATATGTCTAGTTTTCTTACCAAAAAGAATCATAGCAATATAAGTTATACGTTTTAAGTTATGAGTAAATTAGCAAAACTGGTACAAGCGAGTTGATGCTGAGATAGGACTTCAAAAGAAATTTCACCATAAATCGGGTGGTTCTGGAAAAATTATAAAATTTTAATATGATCTTCTTATATGAGTCAGGAGTATAACAAAACAAGAATTAGGTCAGTTGGTCTAGTATAGAGAGAGTTACAAGGTTTTTGGTATTAACGGGTTATTGAGGAATATTATTTGATCTTGAAGTTTATGGAATAAAAGAAGAATAAGAAAATGAAATTTGGTAAATAAAGAATGATGTCTCTTTAATCATGTGTTAAACTATACTTATAGGTACTCAAACCTTTGAAGATATTCCGGAGGAAGGTACAAGTGGCCGTCAAGGAAGCTAGCTGTTGAGCAATTTCCGCAAGTGCACGGTATACGCTTGTAGTAATAAAAGATATCGAACCCACAGGGAACGCTTTTTAACTAAAACTTTATTTTATTCGGTTTAATCACGTGTTTAGGTTTAATAAAAGAAATACGTTTTAATTGATGGAATTTGTTTTGGTAAATTAAGATTAGATAGAAGGATTATATCGAGTTTAGAGAACAAATCCGTCTTTGTGGTTTTGATTACAAGACAGATACTTCCGCAATTGGAATAAAATAGAACTTATTTTCATAAAGCAAAGAAAACAACTTTAACTTTGTAAGATGATGGACATGTAACAATATAGCGATTTATTCAATTAAATGGCTTCGAACCATAGAAATCCCCCTGATGTTGAGGTGATTCCTACCTTAATCAAACTAGTATTTTATGTCTGATAAGCCACGATCAGCGATCATGTCATCCATAAAAACTAAATCTGTCAAGTGTTCAACAAAGTTCTTATATGAAATAAGATGGAATAGAACGTTTTAATAAAAACACCAATTTATCATTTTGAAAATCATTTTGTCAGAACAATATCAAAATAACAACAGTAAGAATGTATTGAATAAATAAGTATATCATTAATGAAATGTGAATTTTCACAAGTTAACAGAGAAGTAGAAACTTGGATAGCATTGTAACGAAAACTTTGAGATCCGGGTCGTCAATCTTTCTCTCAAACTCCGTAGGTTCGTCAAACCTCATACGCTTCAGCCGTCAATTCTTCTCGCTGGATCTTCGGAATAGAGACTGATCTCGTCCACTACCAGAATGAAAACTAAACTAATACTGTTTTTGTAACTAATCTAATAACAATTCGTGTACAGCACGATTGTTTACACAGAAATGAAATCTAATTTTCTGATTCTTTTCTGAATCAGAAACTCGACATAATAACTTTCTTCTCTAATTTCTCTAACTTTTTCCAACCTTGATTTCTGAAAATGGATCATTTATTTATAGTTGTTGAAGGGTTGTAAATGACGGGTCGTGTCCGCTGGTGAAGGGTTGCTTTTATCCGAACGAACAGACGCGTTTTTCTGATTTAAACATGTGTTTTGTGTGCAGAAGGGTTCGCTGTCGCGACTGAGATTCTGAAAATCTCAGTCGCGACAGGGGGTATAGGGACGAGTGAAAAACTTCGTTTCTCTCCCGAGCTGGCCTTCGCAAGTCGCGACTGAGATTCTCAAAATCTCAGTCGCGACAGAGAGATGTTTCCCTGTCTCTCGACTGCTTTTCGTCCTCCTTGAGCGTTCTTCTGACTGATATGCATTCTTGGTACGTTTTTTAGGTTTTTCCTCCATTTTAGCTCCGTTTTCGCTCCTTTTTGGATTTAACCAAATAATTAAGTACCTTGCATCAAAGAAGTAAATAAAGACGTAAAAGTATTCCAAATGAATATAATTAGCATGATTTTAATGTAAATTTAACGTATTTATATAGGATATTTTAGGTATATTTTGGGCTTAACACTAGCGGCTTAGTAGTGAGTATAAACATGATATGAATATTTGGCTTCTGAAGTTGTGATTGAAATGTTGATATGAATTGATACTTTGTGATATTGTGAATTATTTTGCTATATTGATGTGAATTGATACTTGATTGAATTACTTGTGATGGAATGACTTAAATGCAAAGTATGTGTACATGTTGCATAAAACGTAAATGGCGTTGTGGCATACCAGTCTAGGCACTTATGACTACTTGATTATACGGACTACTTGGACCTATATGGTCATTTACATAGATGATAGGGGCATTTCGTCCCTATCTTTTAGCGTGATTTACGGTTTAATTTGGGACTAAATAAATAAGTTTAATTACAAAAATAAGTAGATTTTAATAAAATAACAAAATAAAAATAAATTCCGCACTTTCGGTTAATTGTCTTTATTTTGAGTAAATTTAGAAAATAAAACGTCAAGCTAACTCGGCTCTCGAGAATTGTATTTCAGGTATGAGCAAGGAGCAAAAATCCACTGACATACGCGGCGCGTATCACCCTCCACGCAGGGCATGGAACACATTGTCAGAAATAATTGCTCAATCCGCAGGCACCGCGTGGAACTTACCCACTGCCACGCGGGGCGTCCTACCTTCCACGCGGGGCGTATGAGCAATGATAAGCAATAATGTCTCAATCATGAATGTCAGACTGTAAGATCTTCTAAGTCAACTGACAATAGGCGGGGCATACAACCATACACGCCGGGCGTGTATGGGAAGTTCTTCAGTCCAGAAAACCAGAGACTTACATACGCGAGGCGTGCTTCAGACTACGCGTGGCGTAAAGGACCTAATTCAAGCAATAAAATCTCAGAAGCTCAACCACGCGAGGCGTACCCCAATATACGCGGGGCGTGGTTGAGACAACAAGATCCGGATTTGGTCCACATGCAGGAGATTTCTGATGGAATGGGCAAATACGCGGGGCGTCCTCCACCATACGCGGGACGTGTCATGGGAAAACTGCAGAAATAATATAGCTCCATACTTGTACCTTGTGAATTTACAATTTTACCCCTAGCTTGATGTGTATAAATAAGAGTGACTAGCACTCATTTAGACAGCTTTTGACATACATTTCTTGTTATAGATTAAGCTCTTGCTACATAATTTTAGATTTTGTTTTTAGACTTTACATAGCAAAACTCTATCACCTTGAGAGCTTGTTCGTTGATTCCGGCATCCCGTCAAAGTTCCATTCCATCTCCATTCACCAAGCTCGAAAGCTCCACCTCCAAGTCCTAAGAGACGGCCTTGAGTCCGGTTAGCTAGTTCCGAGGGTGGATTCTTCCTTTTTCACTTGCTAATTAGCTTGTACTCTTCCTATTTACTAGGCTCGGTTGTATCCCATATTTACATTCTCCATATTTATAATTTATGATTCATAATCTCTTTTTCTATATATGTGTTAATGTTTGTTACTTGTTTTGATATTCGTAATTGATTATTATGTAGGGGAACGCGATTTCCGACGCCATTCGGGCTATCTTTAGGGATTCATATAGGTGTTGCCTTACCGGAAGTGACGCTCCGGAAACCGTAGGAATTGACAAGCCACGGAACTTATGGGCCCTAAATTCTAATCCCAAGCATTAGACACGCCTTGACTAGGAACCACGTAGTCTAAGTACTTCACGGGTCGGTCACACTACACGTAGTCGTCATTGCAAGAGCAAATCATTAACCGTATATATATTGGGAGTCATTGTTTATCGTATTTATAACTTATCACCATCCATACCACTTCGTAGAGTTTTTGTTATATAAATCTGTCTCACCCGTAGTTAGGAGTAGTTTGTAGTTGTTCCCCGAATCAACTCAAAGTATTCACCGCTTAGATAACGTATAAAACCGAGTCGTTTAATACTTGTAGTTATAAATCCCGTGGATTCGATACCCGGTCTTAACCGGATTATTACTTGATACGACGGGGTACACTTGCCCCTAAGTCGTAGCGTCTAGTAGAGATAGAGCATTTAGGAAGATCACATCCATAGTCGTAACGCACTTATCATAATATATATTTCGTAAGCTCTACCTAGGCGCCGCGTACACTATCAAGTTTTTGGCGCCGTTGCCGGGGATTTATAATTTCTTGCAATATTAGACAAAAACGTTTTATTGTTAGTCTAAGCATTATCTTTGTATAAATTGTTTATATATACTTGTTACTAACAATATTCTTTCTTGTTTATAATTCTTTCCATTTGTTTATTTTATGCACACCCGATCTCGTAGTGATACTCTCGTTCCTATTGATCTTGAAATTGAACGTACTCTTTGTAGGATTCGGAGAGAGAAAATGGCAAACCTCAACAATGAAGCTAACCAACCCGAGGTCAACCAAAGGCAGCCGGTGCAACCGTGAATAACAACCGCAATGGTGGAGGCAATGACATGCGCTCGATGATGGAGATTCTTGCTCCGCATCGCCCTCAAAACCGCAACAGAATCGTTGCCCCCACCATTCCGGCCAACACATATGAAATCAAGAATAGCATGATTCAACTCATCCAACAACTTGGCCAGTTCAGAGGAGAACCCTATGAAAACCCTAACGAACATCTCGATAAATTTCTTATGTGTGCCGAGACCTCTCGGCAAAACGGTGTCCCGGTTGAGGCCGTCCGACTAAAGTTGTTTCCTTTCTCTTTGACAGGACAAATGTTGGAGTGGTTACACTCGTTGGAGGCGGGTTCGATTACATCATGGGAGGAGCTTGAGAAGGAGTTCGTTTCTTACTACTTCCCGCCTTCCAAAATGGTTAAGTTGAGGAACGACATCACTACCTTTCGGCAGCTCGAGTGCGAAGCCCTTCATGCGGCTTGGGCGAGATTCTGAAAGTTGCTTCGAAGCTGCCCGCACCACGATATCCCCAAGCACGATTTGGTAAGTACCTTTTATCATGGATTAACGCCTACAAACCGTGCTACCGTGGATTCCGCAGCAGGTGGGGACCTGTTTAGGAAGTCGGCCAGTGAAGCATATGAGCTCATTCACGAGCTCGCAAGGAAAAGCGTATAGTGGCAAGAAGATCGGCTTGCCGGAACCTCGCGACATCAAATGCTCGCCGTGGAGAAAGAGGCTCCAAAACGTTCCATAGCGGAAATGAATAAGAAACTTGACGCTTTGATAGCCCAGTTGAGCCTCAACAAAGTTGCACAGGTCCTGATGTGCAATCATTGTGGTGGAGATCACGACGTACTTAATTGCCAAGCCGGTAGCCCTTTCGCCGGCGACACCGAAAATGTAAGTTACATAGGAGGCAATCAAAGGTAAAACCCTAACCCGAACTCCTACTCACACCACCATAATAATAATAACAGCGGATGGAGGCCTCGGTACCAACACCCTAACTTGTCATATGGAAATAATAATAATGTATTGAGGCCCCCACCCGACTTTGATCAAGAATTTCGGGAAAATGGGCTAGGACAATCACAAATCATGCTCGGTAGTTGGAACACTCCACCTCCCGACAACATGCATGGCCAGTCAGTAACGTCCTTGTATCTTAACATGTCTTGCCGATAGTGAGGTGTTTTGCAAGGACCTTAGCCGCCCGGTAGCCCACTTGAATCGTCAACAACAGGAGAGGCCATTAGGAACTCTCCCGGCAAACACCGAGCAAAACCCGCGGGGCAAAAATAGAGAGTCTGGACATGCAGTAACTCTCCTTAACAGTAGAAGTTCGGACCCATCGAGTTCCAACTCGGACAGCCTGCAATAAGCCGCCGCAAGAGAAAGTCGAGCTACTCCGACTCTAAACATAGTCTCGGTTTGCATTCCTCAAACCCTTTGTATATATGTATCATATCCGTTTGTTCTTTTCTTCGTAGGCATTGTCTCTTTTTCCTTTCTATCTTAAATTAAAATCAACGAAAAAACAAATCCCTTGCTAATCCAAATTGCTTACGCGGGGCGTAGACACTATCACGCCCCGCGCAGCCGAGTCTCTAACACTGTTTTGACAATTCACGCGAAGCGTACGCACCAGTGCGCCCCGCGTAGCCAAGTTTCTGATCTTTTTAATAAGTTCAAACGAATGGCCACGCGGGGCGCCCCTCTTAGTGCGCCCCGCGTATCTGAGTCTCTGGCTAAAATAAACTTAAAACGCACCTCCTACGCAGGGCGCCCCCCTGGGCACACCACGCGTAGGACCTAACCTTCAAGGTCCCTTTTTTAAATTCCATCTTTATTTTTGTTTTTGTTTTTCCTTTCTCTTGTGACGTCCTTGGAATAGACGTCATTTTAATAACGCGGAGGGCCGTGCAACCCCGCACTTACCGTTTGTTTTGCACTAACAAAAACAAAAATAAAAATCAAATAAACAACAAAATAATTAAACTAATTTATTGATTCTTAAATTTTTTCCGACACACTACCTCCCTCGGAAATTAATTAAAAGTTCCATTATTTGTTCTTAAATGAAAAAACGTTAACACAAAGGATCGGTTTGATTAAGAAATTTTAGTCTTGATTCTGAAGTTATAGAATTTATGCAAAGCCTATGTTCGTACTAAACAAAAAATTTGAGTCCTAACCCACAGGTCATCTCCATAATGAAATTTAAAAAGGTAATAAAAACGGGATAGTTGAAAATTTGACGAAAACTTGAACGTACACAATTTAACCCGAAATTTTATGAGGTATTTTTGAGCCTAAAAGAGTTCGTACGAGAACTCTATTTCTTTCACAATTTTTCGAGAGCTTTGACTTCACTCGACTCATAGAGTTTGCACCTAATGCCGGGTTAAGTACGCTTATTTTGGTAAAAAAAATGGCAATAGATGATAAAACGAATCCACTTAGGCTAATTCTTTTCTTAACTTATTTTTCTCGTTTTCATTAACCTCTAGGAAACCCCATCGAGCCTATTAACTGACTTTTTTTGTTAATACCCTTTTAACATTTAACCCTTTTTCCTCTTGTTTAAACACCAACAAAATCAAATCGCACCAAAACTACCCAAAATAAGCCAAGGCCTTGATAAGTAAGCACCATAAGCTTTCGAAATCGTTTTTGTGCCGCTCTCAAAACAAAAAGAAAAACATAGTAAAGAGCAAAAGGCATTCTCAAGCTCCACCCGAGCAATTTCGAGTTATATTTTATGAACTTACTAAGGCCAAAATAAAAACACGGTGCGATCATCAAAATGGTGTTTGAACTCGAGTTTCTAAAAGTTAACCACTAAAAAGCCACCCACATTACAACCCCCTTCCGGGTTCATTTTTAATACTACCTAGACCATAACATAGGAGGAAAAACCCGGATGAAAATGCAAACTCAAAGTGACTTCGAGTAAGTGCAAAGGAGAGTGCAAAAACACCGACCCACCAATATTTGAGCGTAAGAGTGAAATCCCTTGGTGAGGTACTATCGGGTTCTCAAAAGATAATCGACCCCCGTTAATATTGCATATTAAATTTGATCATGGAGGTCTCAAACAAGTTTTGGTTACTCATTTGTTTGCGTAGGTACTTACCGAACACTTTGCTTAAAACTTTAGCTGCGGAATCACGCACTTGGTAAAACCAACCGACGGTTTGTTTCTTAATGATCTCAATCCCTTGTCTTTCGATTTCTTTTACTTGAGGACAAGTAAAACTTTAAAGTCCGAGGTGGTTTGATAGGGGCATTTCGTCCCTATCTTTTAGCGTGATTTATGGTTTAATTTGGGACTAAATAAATAAGTTTAATTACAAAAATAAGTAGATTTTAATAAAATAACAAAATAAAAATAAATTCCGCACTTTCGGTTAATTGTCTTTATTTTGAGTAAATTTAGAAAATAAAATGTCAAGCTAACTCGGCTCTCGAGAATTGTATTTCAGGTACGAGCAAGGAGCAAAAATCCACCCACATACGCGGGGCGTATCACCCTCCACGCAGGGTATGGAACACATTGTCAGAAATAATTGCTCAATCCGCAGGCACCACGTGGAACTTACCCACTGCCACGCGGGGCGTCCTACCTTCCACGCAGGGCGTATGAGCAATGATAAGCAATAATGTCTCAATCATGAATGTCAGACTGCAAGATCTTCTAAGTCAACTGACAATACGCGGGCGTACAACCATACACGCGGGGCGTGTATGGGAAGTTCTTCAGTCCAGAAAACCAGAGACTTACATATGCGAGGCGTGCTTCAGACTACGCGTGGTGTAAAGGACCTAATTCAAGCAATAAAATCTCAGAAGCTCAACCACGCGAGGCGTACCCCAGTATACGTGGGGCGTGGTTGAGACAACAAGATCCGGATTTGGTCCATATACAGGAGATTTCTGATGGAATGGGCAAATACGCGGGGCGTCCTCCACCATACGCGGGACGTGTCATGGGAAAACTGCAGAAATAATGTAGCTCCATACTTGTACCTTGTGAATTTACAATTTTACCCTTAGCTTGATGTGTATAAATAAGAGTGACTAGCACTCATTTAGACAGCTTTTGACATACATTTCTTGTTATAAATTAAGCTCTTGCTACATAATTTTAGATTTTGTTTTTAGACTTTACATAGCAAAACTCTATCACCTTGAGAGCTTTTTCGTTGATTCCGGCATCCCGTCAAAGTTCCATTCCATCTCCGTTCACCAAGCTCGAAAGCTCCACCTCCAAGTCCTAAGAGACGGCCTTGAGTCCGGTTAGCTAGTTCCGAGGGTGGATTCTTCCCTTTTCACTTGCTAATTAGCTTATACCCTTCCTATGTACTAGGCTCGGTTGTATTCTATATTTACATTCTCCATATTTATAATTTATGATTCATAATCTCTTTTTCTATATATGTGTTAATGTTTGTTACTTGTTTTGATATTCGTAATTGATTATTGTGTAGGGGAACGCGATTTCCGACGCCATTCGGGCTATCTTTAGGGATTCATATAGGTGTTGCCTTACCGGAAGTGACGCTCCGAAAACCGTAGGAATTGACAAGCCACGGAACTTATGGGCCCTAATTTCTAATCCCAAGCATTAGACACGCCTTGACTAGGAACCACGTAGTCTAAGTACTTCACGGGTCGGTCACACTACACGTAGTCGTCATTGCAAGAGCAAATCATTAACCGTATATATATTGGGAGTCATTGTTTATCGTATTTATAACTTATCACCATCCATACCACTTCGTAGAGTTTTTGTTATATAAATTTGTCTCACCCATAGTTAGGAGTAGTTTGTAGTTGTTCCCCGAATCAACTCAAAGTATTCACCGCTTAGATAACGTATAAAACCGAGTCGTTTAATACTTGTAGTTATAAATCCCGTGGATTCGATACCCGGTCTTAATCGGATTATTACTTGATACGACGGGGTACACTTGCCCCTAAGTCGTAGCGTCTAGTAGAGATAGAGCATTTAGGAAGATCACATCCATAGTCGTAACGCACTTATCATAATATATATTTCGTAAGCTCTACCTAGGCGCCGCGTACGCTATCAATAGACTACTTGATTACATGGACCGAAAGGTCGAATTATGAAATTACAAGGCTATACAACAATACATGTGTTACCGTTTACCTGCTACCTGATCCCGGGAAGTGTCTAGCTGGTGGTGTCATAACAAAATTAATAAAAGGCTTATCATTTGCATATGCATGAATTTGTACGTGTGTATGTGTATGTGATGTGTAATTCATTGATTGTTTATATTCACTGAGTGGCGACTCATATAAATCGCTAAATTGTCACAACAAAATTAATAAAAGGCTTATCATTTGCATATGCATGAATTTGTACGTGTGTATGTGTATGTGATGTGTAATTCATTGATTGTTTATATTCACTGAGTGGCGACTCATATAAATCGCTAAATTTTTCAGTTGGTTGATGAAGTAGATGAACAAGAGTTTCTAGAAGGTTCAAATATTGTAGATAGCATGGATGAAAGGTCGGTCTGCTGGGTTCCATCTCATTCTCTCTCCTCTCCTCACAAGCATGTAGTTTAAGTAAACTTTTGGACTAAATAAGTTGGTAAACTTTGTGTATAAATACATATGTACACATTACCGTGTGTGTTTAATATTACTATGAGTATAAGCATTAATAAATACTTTGTCTAATGAATAGTCTAGTTTTGAAAAAAAAAATTATACGTATAGGGTGTTACATTTATTGGTATCAGAGCAGGAATATGACCTTAGGGACATATATAAGCATACATTGCATGACATACATATCAGTTGTTTATAACATGATATTACAATCATATAGGTTAGAAGAAGTTGGAGAGCAGAATGGAAATGAAAATGAAATGAGGAGAGAGGAACCAGTCAGACCACCTTCTGTAGGAGAATGAATTAATAATCCACTAGCATCAGCATCACCTGCACATTCTCATGCATCAAAGATACACTATCAAGCTCCTCCACATAGACAGATACAAGAACCAGTGGTTCCAAGGGAAAGGCGATTCAATAAACTGAAAAAGTAGGGTGCAGAAGAATTCACCGGTACCACAGATCCTACACAAGCAGAAAGATGGTTGAAGAGATTAGAAAGGGTTTTCAATTTGATGAAGTGCACTCCTGAAGAAAAGTTTGATTATGGTGTATTTTTACTCCAGGGAGATGCATATGATTGGTGGGAAATTATTCCTAATAGCACTGTTCAGCCTCATGTGTTGACATGGGATGACTTTGTCCGTGAGTTTCGTAATAATTATATGCCAGAGGTGTATGTAGATGACAAAAGGAGGGAATTTATGAATCTGAAACAGGAAAGAATGACAGTGGCTGAATATGAAGTCAAATTTAATCAACTGTCAGCTTATGTTCATTCCTTGGTGGCTATAGAAAAAGACAAATGCAAGAAGTTTGAGGAAGGTTTGAAATATGAAATTCGAAGTAAAATTACAGCTTCTGATCTTGAAACCTATCAGAAACTAAAAGCTGCAGCTATTAGAGGTGAAAGGTTGGAAAAAGAAAGAATTGATTTCCAAGCCAAAAGGGGTTATAGTCATTCTAGTGCTGGGCAGAGTAACAAGTTTATCAAACGTCAAGCTAATTCATCTCCTTCACAATCAAATGCTAGAGGTGGATATTCTGCAAATAGAGGGGGAAGAATGAGTGCTCCATCTTATTCAAGACAGAGTCAAAGGCAAAGCTCAGTATCTGACAGACAAGGCTCAGTAGGAAATTGACTAGGGGATGTTTCTTTTGTGGTTCCTTAGATCATTTGTTCCGTGATTGTCCAAAAAGGGGAGTATCTGACAGACAAGGTTCAGAGGCTACAGTATAGAATACAAGGGCGAGTGGGGTTGTTATGCCAGTAGGTAGAGGTAGAGGCAGAGGAGCAACAATGAATACTGTTGGAGGCATTGGTAGATCTGAAGCTCAGAGTTCTAGACCACAAACTCAAGTTCGAGCATTTGCTTTTAATAGACAGGAAGCCATTGATGCACCACAAGTTGTTACAGGTAAACTTTCAATCTGCAATCTAGAAGCTTGTGCATTAATTGATCCAGGATCCTCTCATTCATTTATATCATCAAATTTGGCATCAAATTTGCATATAGATTGTGAATCCTCGGGGTTTGATATAAATGTGGGGACTCCATTAGGAGAATTTGTGATAGTAAATCAGGTGTATCGGAATTGTTTGATTCAAATTGGCACAGCAGAATTAAGTGCAGACTTGATATTGGTAAATATTAGAGAATTTGATGTGATACTGGGTATGGATTGGTTGGCAAAGCATCAAGCAACTGTTAAGTGTTTCACTAAAGAGGTTATTTTTGAGCCACCAGATCAACTCAAAGTTATCTTTCAAGGGCACCGTCAGCTTATACTAACTTGTTTAATCTCCGCCATCAGTGCTTTCCGTTTAATGAAGGGTGGATGTCAAGCATATTTGGCGCATGTTATTGATAGCAAAGCAACAGATGTATCACTTGAGAATATTCCCGTGGTAAATGAATTTCCAGATGTATTTCCTTCAGACTTTCCGGGTATACCTCCAAGTCCAGAAGCAGAGGTTACAATTGATTTGATTCAAGGAACTGCACCAATTTCTATCTCACCTTATAGAATGGCGCCAGTTGAATTAAAGGAGTTGAAAACACAATTACAAGAACTACTTGATAAGGGGTTTATCCGACCTAGTGTGTCCCCGTGGGGTGCTCCAGTTTTGTTTGTCAAGAAAAAAGATGGCATAATGCAATTATGTATTGACTATAGACAATTGAATCGGGTCACCGTGAAGAATAAATATCCTTTACCACGAATAGATGAATTATTTGATCAGTTGCAGGGAGCACGGGTATTCTCAAAAATTGACTTGAGATCGGGGTATCATCAACTCAAAATTTCAGAACCAGATGTTCCAAAGACGGCTTTCCGAACTCGATATTGGCATTATGAATTTCTTGTGATGCCGTTTGGTTTGACAAATGCACCGGTAGCTTTTATGGCATTAATGAATAAGGTATTTCAAAAGTACCTTGACAAGTTTGTTATTGTTTTCATTGATGACATACTTGTGTATTCAAAGAGCAAAGAGGAGCACGAACATCATTTAAGAATTGTGCTGCAGATATTGAGGGAAAAGCAGTTGTATGCAAAGTTTAGCAAATGTGAATTCTGGATGGATCATGTTTTATTTTTGGGACATGTGATTTCAGGTCAGGGTATACAGGTAGATCCTAAGAAGATTGAAGCAGTAGTTAACTGGGAAGCGCCAAAGTCTGTAGCAGAAGTGAGAAGTTTTCTGGGGTTAGCTGGATACTATAGACATTTTGTTGATGAGTTTTCTCTTATTGCTACTCCATTGACTAAACTATTACGAAAGAACATTTCATTTCAGTGGACAGACGCTTGTCAGAAAAGTTTTGAAGAGTTAAAAAGACGATTGACTCCTGCTCCAATTTTGACGATTCCTTCCGGCATGGGAGGATTTGTGTATATAGTGATGCATCTCATCAAGGTTTAGGGTGTGTTCTAATGTAACATGGTAAGGTAATTGCATATGCATCGAGACAATTAAAACCATATGAATTATCTTATCCAGTGCATGATTTAGAACTTGTTGTTGTGGTGTTTGCTTTGAAGATTTGGCGACATTATTTGTATGGAGAAACATTTCAAATTTTTACTGATCACAAAAGTTTGAAATATTTGATGAGTCAAAAAGAATTAAATATGAGACAACGAAGATGGTTGGAATTGTTAAAGGATTATGATTGCACAATAGAGTATCATCCTGGAAAAGAGAATGTGGTAGCAGATGCTTTAAGCAGAAAACCTGGTAGTGTTTTGGCTCATGTTCAAGAATCTACATTTCCTTATTTGTTGCGACTACGTGCTATGAATGTTGAGTTAGATTTAAATGAGAATGGAGTTCTGTTGGCCAACTTTAAGGTGAGACCAGTGTTACACGATAGAATCAAAGAAGCTCAAATTCGGGATCCACAGTTCAAGGAAATAATGGGAAGTGTAGAACTGGGGAAAAGTACTAACTTTATAGTTGAAAATGGTACTTTGATGATAGAACAAAGAATTTGTGTGCCAAATGTAGATAATCTACGTAAGGAGATTCTAGAAGAGGCACATACTGCTCCATATGCCATGCATCCTGGAATGACAAAGATGTACAATACATTGCGATCTCATTTTTGGTGGCCTAGAATGAAAAAAGATGTGGCAGAATATGTTTCTAAATGTCTAACATGTCAGCAGATCAAAATATAACACCAGGCTCCAATTGGAAAGCTACAACCATTATCTATACTAGTCTGGAAATGGGAAAGGGTAACTATGGATTTTGTTTATGGACTACCAAAGACTCCAAGCAAAAATGATGTTGTTTGGGTAATTGTGGATCGATTAACAAAGTCAACTCACTTTATACCTATACGGTGGGGTTGTTCACTTGAGAATTTGGCTAAGAAGTACGTGAATGAGATTGTCAGATTACATGGGGTGCCAATATCCATTGTATCAGATAGAGAACCGTGATTCACATATAGATTTTGGATGAGTTTACAACATGCTTTGGGTACACAGTTAAATTTTAGCACTGCATTTCATCCTCAAATCGATGGGCAATCTGAAAGAACAATTCAGACATTAGAAGATATGCTTCGAGCTTGTGTTCTTGAGTTCAAAGGTGCATGGGATGAATATATTGCTTTGATAGAATTTGCTTATAATAATCATTATCATAGAAGTATAGGAATGGAACCGTATGAGGCATTGTATGGAAGAAAATGTCGAAGTCCTATTTATTGGGACGAAGAAGGCATGCGTGTTTTAGAAGATCCTGAGATTGTGCAAGATGCAATGGAGAAAGTGAAGGTAATCAGAAGCAAACTTAAAGTAGCCCAAGACAGACAGAAAAGTTATGCAGATCAACACAGAAGAGAGATGGAATATGATGTAGGAGAGAAGGTATTTCTTCGAGTATCACCTTTGGAAAGGTGTGATAAGATTTGGAAAGAAAGGAAAATTAAGTCCAATGTACATTGGACCGTATGAAATTCTTGAAAAAGTTGGTCCTCTTGCTTATAGATTAGCATTACCACCAGAATTAGCTCAAATTCATGATGTTTTTCATGTAAGTATGCTCAGAAGATACCGATCAGATCCTACACATGTAATAAATGATCAGGGAATTGAAGTTGCTGATAATCTCAGTTATGTAGAAGAACCAGTGGCAGTCATTGGGTATAAAACAAAACAGTTACGAAATAAAGAGATACCATTAGTTAAGAATCTGTGGAGAAGTCATTCAGTAGAAGAAGCTACATGGGAGACAGAGGAAAAAATGAGGAAGGAATATCCATACTTGTTTCACGAATCAGGTAATGAATTTCGAGGTCGAAATCCTTTAAAGAGGGGGAGAAATGTAACATCCCAATTTTGTGCATTTCATTTCATATAGACATATGCATTACATGATATTAGTAGGAACATTAGAAGATAATATTTGCATTTTACATGTCATTATATCATTGAATATATATAAATAATAATATTAGGATAAGTGAAAGTATATGAAATAGATGTGTAAGTGTGTTTTAAAGTATAAGGACTAAATTGAATGATCTTAAAAGTATAGGGACTTAAATGTAAATTGTTAAAATTTTAATCTAAATAATATATTATATAATTTCAGATATAATAATAATAATAATAATAATAATAATAATAATAATAATAATGATAGTGGTGATAAAAGGGTAATAACTAGATATATGTATGGGTAAATGAGGAAATTTATCCAAACCACAAAGATAAGTTTGTAGATAGATCATATGATGGATGATCATATGAAATTCTCCAGAACTTTAGTGAGAGAAACACTTTTAGGAGAGAGAAAGTGAAGAAAAAGAGAAGAAGAAGAAGAAGAAGAAGAAGAAGAAGAAGAAGTGGTAGAAGAAGAGAAAGGTATGCTTAGACATCTTTTTGCACAAATTATTTCATATTTCTAGAAGCTGATTTGGAGGAAGTTAAAGAAGAGAAATTTTTGATTCTATGTCTTAGGTAAACCCCAAAATTCGTTTCATACTATTTGGGTAAGTATACTATAAGATATGGTAGTATCAATCAGACTAGGTCTAATCTGAAATCTGTACTTGATTTGTTTCTTTTTGTATAGTTTGGGACATCTTAGGTTCCAAATTTGAGGAAGGTATACAAATGAAAATTGATCCTTTAGGTGTTGAGTAAGCCCCTGTAATGTTTGGTTAGTATTGAATAAGTAGTGAGAAACTCACTAAGTAAGTGTAGGTGTGTTGTATTGTATATGTGCTGAAATATGGTTAGGTTGTAAATTTTATTGTAAATTATTTAGAGCTCCTAAAATTCTGATATTTGGATATATTATACCTATATATGTCTAGTTTTCTTACCAAAAATAATCATAGAAATATAAGTTATACGTTTTAAGTTATGAGTAAATTAGCAAAACTGGTACAGGCGAGTTGATGCTGAGATAGGACTTCAAAAGAAATTTTGCCATAAATTGGGTGGTTCTGGAAAAATTATAAAATTTTAATATGATCTTCATATATGTCTCAGGAGTATAACGAAACAAGAATTAGGTCAGTTGGTCTAGTATAGAGAGAGTTACAAGGTTTTTGGTATTAACGGGTTATTGAGGAATATTATTTGATCTTGAAGTTTATGAAATAAAAGAAAAATAAGAAAATGAAATTTTGTAAATAAAGAATGATGTCTCTTTAATCATATGTTAAACTATACTTATAGGTACTCAAACCTTTGAAGATATTCCGGAGGAAGGTACAAGTGGTCGTCAAGGAAGCTAGCGGCTTAGTAGTGAGTATAAACATGATATGAATATTTGGCTTCTGAAGTTGTGATTGAAATGTTGATATGAATTGATACTTTGTGATATTGTGAATTGTTTTGCTATGTTGATGTGAATTGATACTTGATTTAATTACTTGTGATGGAATGACTTAAATGGAAAGTATGTGTACATGTTGCATAAAACGTAAATGGCGTTGTGGCATACCAGTCTAGGCACTTATGACTACTTGATTATACAGACTACTTGGACCTATATGGTCATTTACATGGACTACTTGATTACATGGACCGAAAGGTCGAATTATGAAATTACAAGGCTATACAGCAATACATGTGTTACCGTTTACCTGCTACCTGATCCCGGGAAGTGTCTAGCTGGTGGTGTCACAACAAAATTAATAAAAGGCTTATCATTTGCATATGCATGAATTTGTATGTGTGTATGTGTATGTGATGTGTAATTCATTGATTGTTTATATTCACTGCGTGGCGACTCATATAAATCGCTAAATGTTTCAATTGGTTGACGAAGTAGATGAACAAGAGTTTCTAGAAGGTTCAAATATTGTAGATAGCATGGATGAAAGGTCGGTCTGCTGGGTTCCATCTCATTCTCTCTCCTCTCCTCACAAGCATGTAGTTTAAATAAACTTTTGGACTAAATAAGTTGGTAAACTTTGTGTATAAATACATATGTACACATTACCATGTGTCTTTAATATTACTATGAGTATAAGCATTAATAAATACTTTGTCTAATGAATAGTCTAGTTTTGAAAAAAAAAAATTTATACGTATAGGGTGTTACAAATACGGTGTAAATATTTCAGTGAATAGCTCTCGATACCTGAGGCCTTGGAGGAACTAGGATTATACTCGGAGTGACTAGTGATTGCATGCCAGAAGGCACTAGCATCAAATTCCTCTGGAATCTCGCGGTATGCCGATAGGTAAGGTTCTTCTTCGAGTTTGGTTTGGTCGACCAGGCCAAGAATAATGTTCATTTTGTTGATGGAGCAGTTCATGTGGTTCCCCATGAGTCGAAATTGGTAGCGCTTGTGATGATTGGGGTCAGTGTACTTGGCATCCCGTTGAAATGTGGAAATGAACTCCATTGTGAGTTCGTGGTATGTGAACTCGTCAATGGCCAAAAATTTAGCCAGATTAGCGCCTTCAATCATTTGCTTAACCTCTGCATCAAGACCAACCTCTCGCAAACTTTCCGAGTAGATTTGTCTAGTTGCGCACAGCTCCGTGTTTTGGAACGTTTCGTAGTTAGTTTGCTCGGTTTCATCGGAGAAAGTAAGAAGTTGCTTGGAGAGGACAATAGAGGTTTGGGTACTAGAGCTCACATCGGGTTTCTTTTCTTTGCCCTTGGTGGCAGTGGCCAACCTTGTATTCTTTCGTGCCATGGTGGATTGTCAAAAGCGGTTAGTGGGGTTTGGAGATGCAGAAAAGTGTGTGTTTAGTAAAATGGCAACCCTTTATACAAAATGGGGCAGAAAGGCGAACCGTCAAGGATGGTTGCAACCGTTTGAACCAATCCTTTTCCTTATTCCACCGTAAGAATAGGGAATGAAATTGCCATGTTTGGAAAGAGGGGTAGCCACATCAATTCTTGTGACTGTTGTGGTTGAAGGTTTGCCGTCTGACAATGTGGCATTAAAGGACAAGACGGCTGAGGGGGTGATTTTCTCGTGAGTGATTCGAGTTGGTGAGAGGAATGATTGTTCGTACTTCCCTATGTACTTAGGCACAAATTTATTCAAAAGGGAACTAAAATAGGGGAAGTGAGAAAGTAAAATTGAAAAAGAACTAAATTGCGAAAAATAACAATTTAAAACAAAAGTAGAAAAATGAAATTTATTTACCCCCAAGTTTTGATTTGTCATGGATTGGTTAGGCGATGGGTAATGCCCACAGTTCCGGGGGGTTCATGGGCCAAATAAGGCTTCAGGCGTTGTCCATTAACTTTGAATGTATCGCCATTGGTGTTCTGAATTTCTATCGCCCCATGAGGGAATATGCGGTGAATGGTGAATGGGCCAGACCATCGTGAGCGAATTTTACCAGGGAACAAGTGCAGGCGTGAGTTATATAGGAGCACAGGATCACTCTCTTGAAAGTGTTTGGCCTGAATACGCTGATCGTGCCACTGTTTGGTCCTTTCCTTGTACTTGATCGCGTTTTCGTAAGCGAATAGTCGGAATTCATCCATTTCATTCAACTGAGCACACTTGTTTAGCTTAACATCCTGATCATCAAAATTTAAAAATGTTAGTGCCCAGTATACTCTATGTTCTAACTCAATAGGGAGGTGGCATGCTTTTCCGAATAGGAGCCAGAAAGGGGACATCCCTATGGGTGTTTTATAGGCTGTTCGGTAAGCCCACAGTGCATTATCGAGTTTTAGAGACCAGTCCTTTCGTGAAGAATTGACTGTTTTCTCTAAAATTCGCTTCAGCTCCCTATTAGATAATTCCACCTGTCCACTCGTTTGGGGGTGGTATTGTGTGGCTATACGATGCGTGACACCGTATTTCTGAAGTAGTTTCTCAAATAATCGGTTACAGAAATGAGTACCTTGATCACTTATAACTGCCCTTGGTACTCCAAATCTGGTAAACAATTGTTTCAAAAAATTTATCACTACCTTGGCATCATTCGAGGGACACGCGCATGCTTCTACCCATTTACTCATAAATGTTGCTCCCTTGTGATTAGTTCCAGGGGGGGTTAGGAACTAATGTAACTTTTTCACTTTAATTGCGCTGACTTAATTTAATTCTTTGAGTTTCGCAACTCAGTTTTGGTCAGCGTGGCCGAGTGAGGCGTAAGACGGCTTTAGTCAGATACTGACTAGAACTTTTTACTTGTGAGTTGGGAAATGACACTTTTGTAGTGAGCTTCCAACTTAGCACTCTGATTTACTCAGTGTCAGCTTAAGCAATTTATATACTGAGTAAATATAGCAAGCAACACATACAGGTATATATTGAAGGAGAGTTAGAAATTACTCAGCACGACTTATCCTGGTTCGGCCTCTCTGCCTACGTCCAGTCCCCAGAATCCCTCCGGGCTTTTTAAATCCAATACTGAGCTCTTTAAAGGTAGAGCACAAACTGTTTACAAGGAAGTTGAATATGCAAGAGTACCGTCCTTTATTCGTCTACTCAACTCCACTAAGCGCTTAGATTTTCACTACCACTGAGTACCACACCTAGTACTCAGCACACTCTCTCAATACTACGATTGATACAAGATTGTTCTTTTTCAGACAAAGAACACTTTAGATGATTACAAAGAAAATCACTCTAGCATTTACACAGGAATAGAAATTTGGTGTAAGATCTCTTTCTTGTATTGATGTGCTTTTGTATGTATGCTCTTATTCTCTTTTTGTTTTCACAATCGGCAAAGGATCCAAGAAGTATACTTGTCCTTTTATAGATGTATTCTGAAGACTTGTTCATTTGAATTCTGGATTTGTCTATTGAATCCAAACGGCTTCTTTTTGCGACAAGGCTCTGGTCAGCTTCAGATTTGCAGACCAATCTTATCATCTGAATTCCGCAGGCGTCAGGTTTGTGTTCTTCTCACAGGTTTCGTCTTCTTTTGCCAGTTTGTCTTTTAGCAAAAGAACAGTTGACCCATGCATCTCGAAATTGGCTTTTGCATAATTCCAAGGTTTCTATTATTGGTGCAGACAGTTGTCGGATCTTGTCTTTTAGCAAACGGAACATCTGTGCTATCCTGAAGATCACTCAGCTTGACTTTGATAGCCGTTGTCTTCGATTGTTGCTAATTCAAGTACTGAGTTCTCTTTTGCTCAGCTTCCATGGTTAGCTTCGTTCTGCAAGACATAGTTCTCAAGAAGACTTCTCTACTTTTGATACTGAGTTGCGTTCCACTCAGCTTCGTTGATTTGTTTGATCTTTAAGCTTGAAGATCTTTTATCACGCTGAGTTATACTTCACTCAGCTCGTGCTGTTTTCTCATGCTGTCTTTGTCCTGTCTTACTTTTTATTTCCATTTCCATTTATATTTATACTCAACATTGAACAAACATATTAGTACAATTAAATCAAAGCACTTAAATTTAATTGTCCCGTAATCATGGATTAACTTAAATAATTTTGTCAAATCAAAATCATGTGGAAAGGTGTTTCAACAAACTCCCCCATTTTGATGTTGGCAAAATATTTAATTGATGGAACTCAGCATGAGATTCCCCATGATTGAAATTCTTTTTATGCTTCTGAAATTACTCCCCCGTAAGGGTTGCATCTATTGACTTAACTTAACTCTAAACCTTCTAAGATTTAATTGAGTACAATTAAGATATGCTTATAATGACTTAGTTCAATTCTAGACCTTCCAAGATCTAATTCAGATGAGCCTAGGTCAGCTTTCAGAAGAGATTCAGTACATGTTTTACTTAGTTTGATACATGGTCCATTTAGGTGTCAAAAGTTATTGAGAGAAAATGTATCAAAGCTGATGTGTACTGAGTATTTTCCTTCTTTGTTTGTTTGTTTAATTTAAGACAGATCAGCGTTATACGTAAGTAAGCATCACATAAGATTAGTCAATTTGAATAAGAGATGCATAAGTTTATAGATAGGCAGCAAGACAAAATACGCCAGATAAAAAAATACAAGTCAGGAATAAAAACTAGCAAATCTAGCCAAACTATTTCTTCCTGCTGACTTGGGCAGGATTGACTTTGCCTTTTCCCTTTTGTTGCTGCTGACTACCAGATGCTCCTCCTGTTTCCCTTGAGTGATGCTGAGTTTTATCATCTTGTTCTTTCTCCCCCGTTTTGCCAGCATCGGGCGGAGGAGGAACGAAGGTGTCGTTGAGAGCAGCACGAGTTAACCTCACGAAATATGCCTTAAGCCTTTTCGTGCTTTCATTAGACCATCAAAAACAGGAACACCATCGTCCAAGACAGAACCGGGAATTCGGATAGAGGCACTGAGCATACTCAAAATATATTCTTGGGATTTGCCTACCCAGGTGATAGTGTCGGTCAGCATGGCATAAGCTTGATGATACATCTTAAGCAAGGCCGAATCATAGAACTGACGTTGAGCATTCGTGTGGCGCACATGTTTGTAAGTGGCTCGGGAGTACTACAAAAGTTCGTTCGTCTTGAGTTGGTCAGTTTCCATTTCTTCCTTATTCAAGTTAAGTAGGCGGACTGCCTCACTTATTTGCTCAATGGAACACTGAGACGAAGAGGAGATTAACTCACGAGCTTTGGTCTGCTCATCGTTTAGCTGGGTAAAAAGTTGATGAACCTCAGCTGAGGTTGCATACATTGAGTTCACAGCTGACAAGTTGGTGAGTTGACCCTGGAGAGAGTTCATATGGTTTACCATTGTCAGCTGGAGTTCAGCCAGCTTTACGATAGATTCCTGCTTGGGCTGTTGAGATTGGAGAGATGTCATGACACTTAGAAGATCCTTAAGACCTTTGATTTCAGTTAGAAGCTGAGTGACATAAGAAAGTTGAGTTGGCTCAACATGTTCAGACCCAGCGGCTTCGGCATTGGATTGATGAATATCCTGAAGTAGGGCTTGAGCTGAGTCGATGATTCGACGTCCAGACTCAGTGGCATGCAAATACGTGTAGGATTCATCACTTTGTGGCCCAGATACCGGAATATGAGTAGCACCAGATGGAGGAGGTGTTTGGTGCTGTCCAAAAGCAGATGTGCCAGCGAGGTCAGTGGCTGGACTTTTATTCAGATCACCAGCAAGAACTGACTGGTTAGCATTCTGCGTTGAAGGATTTGGAAGAGGATGATTGGCAGAGTCATTGACTGGCTCAGTGTCAGCTGGAATTGGAGTTGGAGATTGAGGAATTTCAAAACTGACGTGAGCAGACTTTTCCTGCGCTGACTCGACCAGCAGGAACTTCAAGCACTTGCTTGGTAAGGATTGGATTTTCTGGAGTCTTGGGATCGGCTTGTTCCTCAGCTTGAGAAACAGAGGCTTGCTTTTTCTGGAGTTTCCTTGGAGAAGGCTCAGTAGGATTGCAGAAGAATTTGAATTTTATGTCATAGAGATCAGTGATGGGATCCCGTAGAGGAGAATCATCCAGAAGGTCAATAACTGGAGATTTATGAGCCTTTTTCTTGAGTCGCCTTAATTTCTTAGCCTTTGGAGGAGAGGGGTCAGCTTGAATAGAGTCAAGAGATTCAGAGGATGAGTTTACCCCTAGGTCGGCGTGATCCTTCGCGGTTGGCTCAGTTTGTTCTTCAACCTGCTCAGTTTCAACCGATTTCATTTGCTCAGTAGCCCTTGTTGGCTCAACATCCACTGTCTCCTCATTGTCGAACTGACCTTCAAAATTACCCAACTCTTCCTCTTGGTCAATAGGTGGTTTCTCAAGATCAATGCCTTAACTTCTCACAAAATGTGAGTCTTCAGAGATTACCGAGGCAAGAGGGGCTGCGTTGATAGGGTTCAACCCAGATGAAGTCTTTTTCTTCTTTTTTAGAGGCTGCTCGGGAGTGTCTTCTTCTTCCTCAGGCTCAGCTTGCCTCTTTTGTTTTTCTGCTGACTTAGGTTCCTTCTGACCTTGCTCAGCTTCAGCTTTCTTTCCTCTGGACACAAACCGAATCTTTTTCGGGGCAGCATCAGTGTCTTTGGAAGAGGTTTGAATCGCTTTCCTCTTTCTGTCAGTGCGAGCTTGCTTTACTTTCTTCCCTTCTCTGGTCAGCATGCCCTCTGTTTCTTTAACCGCGACCCCCTTTCCTTTCTTGGGCACGATGGGTTGGTCGTAGGCCAGGCCGAAAAGTATGCCAGTTGTAATCTCTGTACCCCAGACGTTGATTTCCTCTACTAGGCTTACTCGATAGTCTTGGAGGATTTTGGTGATTAGGGAGCCTAGCCTAAGGGTGCCAGTACTTCGTTGGAAGCCACCGATTAAGAAAACCGGCATGTTGAGTGGCTGGTAGGTCAGCATATGCCAGATGAAGCATTGCTCAAAGTTGGACGCTGAGGATGTCGAGTTGACCTTTGGAAATAGAAAGTTCGTCAAGATGTAATGGGCCATTTTCTGATTCTGACCCATGGAAGTACTAGCAATTTCTCCTACATGACCGACGGGTTTGCAAAACTCAGTGGGATACTCAATTTTGGTGTGGTCATTTATTGTTCTGAGTTTGGTTCCGCTATTGGTCAGCTTGAGCAACTTAGCGAGATAGGTAGGACTGATGAAGATTTCCTTTCCCTTGACCTTTGTGACCATATAGTCCCGATCATCATCAGCGGCTCGCAGATTGGCATAGAATTCTTTTACCAGTTCTGGGTAGGTGGGTTGTCGAATAGAAAAGAGCTCGCCCCAGCCATTTTTAGAGATCCATTCGCAGAATGGTTTCTCAGCTTCAACGAATCCCTTAGAGAACCACCGGGAGTGGTCAACCTTGTATCCCCTGACACTCTCGTAGACCAGTGAGTAGGTTCTTTCTATCGGTTTCTTCCCCTTATCCTTTTTCTGTTTCTTCTTCGACGAAGTTGCAAGGTCAGCGTGGGGGCTCTTGCTTGGAGTTTGGTCATGCTGACCGCGTTCTTGAGACTTGGTGGGAGTCTCGCTGTATTCCTGCTGAGCATGAGATTGAGGATTTTCATCGGAGCGGTTGTCGTCGTAACCGGCACCGGAGATATTCTGAGAATCCGACATGATTTTCAGAGATTTTTTAGAGGTTTTGGAATTTTAGATGGAGAGAGATTGATTGCTAGAAATTTCAAGTGAAAAGAGGTAGAAGTGGGAATTCATCCACTATTTATAGGGGTGTCGAATTGATCTGAATCGTTGAGGTGGCGGTTTTGACCTCGAGATAATCAACCGACAATGATTCTGGCATTTATGACATAATCGGCGCATGTGTCTTCTAATTATTGTGATTACGTCATCCTAGGTAGCTATTTAATATGCGTTCCAGCATTAATTGTGCGACGGATCTTTTACTCAGCGTTAAAAATTTTAAACGTTTAAAATTTTGAGTAGTCAGTTTTACGTAGGAGAATTATTCGTGTGCTTAGTAACTTAGCTTAAGATAATCACTTAGTATGTAAGTCTACTCAGTATGAGGTGATTTTATATTATGGTTGACTCAGCATGCAATAGTTACTAATTTGGCACAAATCACTCAGCATGGTAATCACTCAACATTCAATTTAAACATAGAATTTTTATTGAAGAGGATTAGACATACCGATTGCTTCCCTTAGTATGTTAAATTGCTCACGAGCCAGAGGCTTAATGAAGATATTTGCAAGCTATTCATCTGTTGGAACGTAGGTCAGCTTAATCTCACCATTGAGTACATGATCTCTGATGAAGTGATGCCTTATGCTAACATGCTTCATCCTTCTTTGTTGGATTGGATTTTTAGATAGGTCAATGGCACTCTTGTTGTCACATTTGACCTCTATTGTTTCTGTTTTGACTCCATAATCCTCTAGCTGTTGCTTAATCCATAGGACCTGGGCCACACAGCTTCCAGCAGCAATGTACTCAGATTCAGTTGTAGACAGGGCTACTGACGATTGCTTCTTATTGAACCAAGATACTAGATAGCTTCCAAGGAAGTGACATCCTCCTGAAGTGATTTTACGTTCTAGCTTATCTCATCCATAGTCAGCGTCAGTGTATCCAATGAGTGTGAAGTCATTTGTATTTGGATACCATAAACCTGCATTAAGTGAGCTCTACAAATATCTGAAAATTCTTTTTACAGCTATAAGATGAGATACTCTGGGGTCAGCTTGATATCTTGCGCAATAACATACTGAGTACTGAATGTCAGGTCTACTAGCAGTAAGATAAAGTAGAGAGCCTATCATACCTCGATATAGCTTGCTATCTACTGACTTACCTTTCTCGTCAGCGCAAAGGACAGTGTCAGTACCCATTGGGGTTGATATGGGCTTAGACTCTTCCATATCAAATTTCTTTAACATTTCTTTGGCGTACTTGGACTGACTAATGAAGATGTCGTTCTTCCCTTGCTTGATTTGTAAACCAAGGAAGAAGTTGAGTTCGCCCATAATAGACATCTCGAACTCAGTTTGCATCTGTTTACTAAATTCTTTGCACATAGATTCGTCAGTAGCACCAAAGATTATGTCATCTACGTAAATCTGTGCCAGCAGGGTATTTTTACCCTTTTTCTTAATGAACAAGGTTGTGTCAGCTTTGCCTCTGACATAATTCCTGGTCAACAGGAAGTTGGTCAACCTCTTATACCAAGCTCTTGGAGCTTGTTTCAGCCCATATAGAGCCTTCTTGAGTTTATAAACGTGGTTTGGAAGTTTTGGATCTTCAAACCCTGGAGGCTGACTAACATATACCTCTTCGTTTATAAAGCCATTAAGAAAAGCACTTTTAACATCCATTTGATATAGTTTAAAGTTAATATAGCTTGCATAAGCACACAATATTCGTATAGCCTCTAACCTAGCAACGGGAGTGAAGGTCTCACCGTAGTCAATGCCTTCTTGCTGACTATAGCCTTGGGCTACAAGTCGGGCTTTGTTTCTGACCACATTGCCTTGCTCATCTAGTTTATTTCTAAAGACCCACTTAGTTCCTATGGTCTTTTGATTCCTAGGTTTTGGTACTAGATCCCATACCTTATTTCTTTTGAATTGATCAAGCTCCTCTTGCATGGCATTGATCCAGTGTTCGTCATGCTCAGCTTCTGAGAAGTTCTTTGGCTCATGCACTGAGACGAATGCGACATTGCCGAGATACTTTCTAAGCTGATCTCTTGTCATCAGCTTGTTGTCAGCAGCATCAAGAATGGACTTCTCCGAATGTCCTCTTGGAATTTTTATTTCTTTAGGTAATGTTGAGTTGTCTGGAATAGGTGTTTCTACAATATCTGCAGGGGTAGATTGGTCAGTAAAGGTAATTTCGGTTTCGTTTTTACCTTTGGTCAGTCCTTGTACTGATGACTCAGCGGCTCCTGTTTGGTCAGCGGAAGCTGAGCTCGGTTCATCTTCGGCGGACTGAGTTGATTTTCCTGCAGGGTCAGTTTCATCGAACTCTATATGGACAGACTCTTCTACAACTTGAGTTCGTTTATTATACACCCTATATGCTTTACTGTTAGTTGAGTACCCTAAAAAGATCGTTTCGTCAGCTTTAGCATCAAATTTCGCAAGGTTATCTTTTGTATTGAGTATAAAACATTTACACCCAAAAGCACGAAAGTAGCCAATGTTGGGCTTTCGTCCTTTCCAAAGTTCATATGGGGTTTTCTTGAGTATAGGTCTAACTAAAGCACTATTCAGTATGTAACATGCTGTGTGGACAGCTTCACCCCAGAAATACTTTGGAAGCCTATTTTCGCTCAGCATTGTCCTAGCAATTTCAACTATTATTCTGTTCTTCCTTTCAACAATCCCATTTTGTTGAGGTGTCCTAGGAGCAGAAAAGTTATGGTCAATGCCACTGACTTCACAGAATTCATCAAACTGTTGATTTTTGAATTCTCCGCCATTGTCACTTCTAATATGAGCTACTCTTAGGTCTTTGTCATTTTCAAGCTTTTTAATCAATGTTGTGAACATCTCAAAAGTTTCATCCTTGCTACTCAGCAAGATGATCCAAGTGTACCGAGAGAAATCGTCTACAATGACTAAGGAAAATTTCTTACCTCCCAAGCTGAGTGGCTGGATAGGTCCGAAAAGATCCAAGTGTAGTAATTCCAATGGTCTCTTGGTTGAGACAATGTTTTTACTTTGAAAAGACTTTTTCGTTTGTTTACCTTGCTGACAAGCATTACATAATTGATCTTTTTCAAATTTTAATTTGGGCAGTCCATCAACCAATTGCTTTCTAACTAATTTGGCAAGGAGGTCCATGCTTACATGACCAAGTCTCCTACGCCATAGCCAGGAGTTATCCTCTTTAGACACTAAGCATATATTTTTTGAAAAATGTTTTTCTAAAGTCAACATATATACATTGTCAACACGAGGGGCAGTTAAAATCAAATTGTTTGTTTTTCCCTCGAGTATCCGACACTGAGTAGCATCAAATACAACCTGTCTACCGTTATCACACAGCTGAGCTACGCTCAATAGATTGTATTTGAGACCCTTAACTAAGGAGACTGACTCAATAGTAGGATTACCTCCGATAGTACCTGATCCTACTATCTTTCCCTTTTTATTGTCTCCAAAGCTTACATTTCCACCTCGTTTAAGCTCAAGTGTGATGAACTGAGTTTCATCACCAGTCATGTGCCTCGAGCATGCGCTATCAATATACCATAGTTTCGATTTCTCCACGCATCTCAGGCTCACCTGCATTTTAAACTATTCATCTTTAGGTACCCAATTCTTTTTGGGTCCTCGTTTGTTAGCATAAACAGGTGCAAAATCAAGTTTTAATTTGTGACAACATACTTTTATGATGTGGCCTTGTTTACCACAGAAGTCACAATGAGTTACCCTTTTTGGGTGACTTTGTTTTTGGTCAGCACCATTGTGCTGAGCATGCCAACATACCTTAATGGTATGTCCTTTCTTTCCGTAGAAGTCACATTGGACAATCCGCTTATTATACCAACACACATCTGTTGTGTGTCCCCTTTTTCCACAACAATCACACTGAGTGAACTGTCTGCGCTGGCTAGTACCTGAGTACTCAGCATGGGATTTGGTTGAACCTTTTATTTGGTTCTGTAGGTTTGTGACATCCTTTCTCAGTTTCTTTGAATCTGATTGGACCTCCGAGACAAACTTGTGCATAATTTCTATGTTGCTATGCAAAGTTGAGTTGTCTTGGAGAAGATATCGAAGGTCACTAAGTTTGACCTCTTCGATCTCATCACATCGCTTGCTGAGTGCTTTTATTTTCTTGTTACACTTTTTAGTTAGTGTATATAAATCACTCAGGGCGTTAATCATTTCATTTCTAAGCAAGTGTAAGGATGTTACCTCATTTGAGTACTCCTCTTGTTCAGATTCTTCAGAGAGGTCAGCTTGCTCAGATCGAGTGTGGTCAGCAGCGTCATCGGCCATGAAGCATATGTTTGCTGACTCGGTGGCATCAGCTTCAGATGATGTTGACTCATCGCTGTCACTCCATATGGCCACCATTGCCTTTTTGCTTCCCTTCTTTTCTTTCTTCAGATTAGGGCAGCTTGACTTAATGTGCTCAGTTTGATGGCACTCAAAGCATGTGACAGACTTGGAGCTGTCCTTTTTGTATTTGTCACTGGACTCAGCTTTGTACCTGTCGCCTCTTCTGAATGGCCTCTTGCTGTTCTTTTCATTCTTTCTGAACAACTTCTTCATCTTCCTTGTGAACATGGCCATTTCCTCATCATCTGATGAGTCAGCTTCGATTGAGTCAGCTTTCATGACAAGTGATTTTTGTTTCTTGTCTTCTGACTTTTCTTTTGCTTCAAAATTTTTCATAGAGATCTCATGGCTCAGCAGAGATCCGATCAGCTCGTCCTATTTATATGTGGTCAAGTCTTGAGCTTCCTCCACAGCCATTTTCTTAGCTTGCCAGCTCTTGGGTAAGCTTCTCAAGATTTTCTTCACATGTTCTTCTTCAGTGAAGTTCTTGCCAAGTCTTTTTAGCTCATTTATGATGTTGGTGAATCTAGCATTCATTCCAGAGATGTCCTCATTGTCGTTCATCTCGAACAGCTAGTATAATCTCATATGTTGGTTCACCTTTGATTCCTTGACCTTGCTTGTACCTTCGTAGGTTACTTCAAGCTTTTTCCAAATCTCCTGTGCTGACTCGCAACCTGAAATCTTATTGTATTCTGCAGCGCCTAGCGCACAGTGAAGCATATTGATAGTCGAAGCATTATTTTGTAGTTTCTTAAGGTCAGCTTCTGACCACTCAGTTTCACTCTTGACAATTTTCTCATTGTCAACAGTTTTATAAGGCACATATGGGCCTTGAACTATTGCAAGCCATGCACTCATGTTTGTGGCTTGAATAAAGTTCTTCATCCTATTCTTCCAGAACGTATAATTAGATCCAAAGAATAGGGGAGGCCGACTAATAGATAATCCCTCAGGGAGTATCTGTGTTGTTTGGTTCCCTAGAAGGAAACGAGTGCTGTTCTTAGCCATTTATCGGGATCAGCTCAAGATAGTTATATCTTTGAGTAGTGAGCTATTAGGCTCTGATACCACTTGTTGGTCCCTTGTGATTAGTTCCAAGGGGGGGGGGTTAGGAACTAATGTAACTTTTTCACTTTAATTGCGCTGACTTAATTTAATTCTTTGAGTTTCGCAACTCAGTTTTGGTCAGCGTGGCCGAGTGAGGCGTAAGACGGCTTTAGTCAGATACTGACTAGAACTGTTTTACTTGTGAGTTGGGAAATGACACTTTTGTAGTCAGCTTCCAACTTAGCACTCTGATTTACTCAGTGTCAGCTTAAGCAATTTATATACCGAGTAAATATAGCACGCAACACATACAGGTATATATTGAAGGAGAGTTAGAAATTACTCAGCACAAACCGTTTACAAGGCAGTTGAATATGCAAGAGTACCGTCCTCTATTCGTCTACTCAACTCCACTAAGCGCTACAACCCATCACTTAGATTTTCTCTACCACTGAGTACCACATCGAGTACTCAGCACACTCTCTCAATACTACGATTGATACAAGATTGTTCTTTTTCAGACAAAGAACACTTTAGATGATTACAAAGAAAATCACTCTAGCATTTACACAGGAATAGAAATTTGGTGTAAGATCTCTTTCTTGTATTGATGTGCTTTTGTATGTATGCTCTTATTCTCTTTTTGTTTTCACAATCGGCAAAGGATCCAAGAAGTATACTTGTCCTTTTATAGTTGTATTCTGAAGACTTGTTCATTTGAATTCTGGATTTGTCCATTGAATCCAAACGGCTTCTTTTTGCGACAAGGCTCTGGTCAGCTTTAGATTTGCAGACCAATCTTGTCATCTGAATTCCGCAGGCGTCAGGTTTGTCTTCTTCTCGCAGGTTTCGTCTTCTTGTGCCAGTTTGTCTTTTAGCAAAAGAACAGTTGACCCATGCATCTCGAAATTGGCTTTTGCATAATTCCAAGGTTTCTATTATTGATGCAGACAGTTGTCAGATCTTGTCTTTTAGCAAACGAAACATCCGTGCTATCCTGAAGATCACTCAGCTTGACTTTGATAGCCGTTGTCTTCGATTGTTGCTAATTCAAGTACTGAGTTCTCTTTTGCTCAGCTTCCATGGTCAGCTTCGTTCTGCAAGACATAGTTCTCAAGAAGACTTCTCTACTTTTGATACTAAGTTGCGTTCCACTCAGCTTCGTTGATCTTTAAGCTTGAAGATCTTTTATCACGCTGAGTTATACTTCACTCAGCTCGTGCTGTTTTCTCATGCTGTCTTTGTCCTGTCTTACTTTTTATTTCCATTTCCATTTATATTTATACTCAACATTGAACAAACATATTAGTACAATTAAATCAAAGCACTTAAATTTAATTGTCCCGTAATCATGGATTAACTTAAATAATTTTGTCAAATCAAAATCATGTGGAAAGGTGTTTCAACAACATAGTCTACAGCGGCTAGGATATACTGATTCCCAAAAGAGATGGGAAATGGTCCCATGAAGTCGATACCCCATACATCAAAAATCTCGCAAACAACGATGTTGTTTAGAGGCATGGCATTTCGGGCAGAGATATTGCCTGTTCGTTGACAGTCATTGCATCGTTGAACGAACTGTTTCGCATCCTTGTATATGGTGGGCCAGAAGAAACCTGCTTGAAAAACCTTTGCAGCTGTTCGATTGGCCCCAAAGTGACCACCAGATTCCGCAGCGTGGCATTTGTGCAAGATCTCCATTCCTTCTTCCTTGGTCACACATCTTCCCATGAGCTGGTCTGCACATAATTTAAATAGATAAGGTTCCTCCCAAATATAATATTTAAGATCAGAATAAAACTTTCGTTTTCTATTAGTAGAGTATCGAAAAGGTTTTATTTTGCAAGCTAAGAAATTCGCAATGTCAGCAAACCAGGGGAGCGTGGAGATTGCAAACAATTGTTCATCAGGAAACTGGTCGAGGATCTCGGGTTGTTCGATTTCTGTGGTTGCTTGTATTCTGGATAAGTGATCAGCTGCTAGATTTTCCGATCCCTTTTTATCCTTGATCTCTAAATCGAACTCTTGTAAGAGTAGCAACCATCGTATTAGTCGTGGTTTAGCGTCCTTCTTGGCGAACATGTATTTCAATGCAGAATGGTCGGTGTAAACAGTTACTCTGGAGAGCACGAGGTAGGGACGGAATTTATCAAATGCATAGACCACTGCAAGCAACTCTTTTTCTGTGGTTGTGTAATTCTGTTGAGCTTCATTCAAAGTTTTGCTTGCATAGTGTATGGGCTTAAACTGCTTGTTAATTCGTTGTCCAAGAACAGCCCCTACACCGAGATCACTGGCATCGCACATGAGCTCGAATGGTGCGTCCCACTTTGGTGCGGTGAGTATAGGTGCGTGTGTCAGAAGCTTCTTGATCTGTTCGAATGCTTGGTTGCACTCATCTGTGAATATGAAGCTAGCCTCCTTGTGTAATAGTGCAGAGAGTGGTTGTGCGATCTTTGAGAAATCTTTGATGAATTGCCTGTAGAAGCCATCGTGTCCCAAAAAACTTCGAATGTCTTTGACCGTTTTGGGCACAGGTAGTTTCTCGATTACCTCTACTTTAGCTTTGTCAACTTCCAACCCTTTGCTCGATATTTTATGACCAAGTACAATACCCCCTGTTACCATGAAGTGGCACTTTTCCCAATTCAGGACTAACTGTGTTTTCGTGCAGCGTTCCAGAACAGCTTCTAAGTTCTCCAAACAAGCTTCGAAGGATGTTCCGTAAACCTAAAAATCGTCCATAAATATTTCTACTTTTTTCTCGATCATGTCATGGAATATGGCCATCATGCACCTCTGAAATGTTGCTGGAGCATTGCACAGCCCAAATGGCATTCGTTTGTACGCGAAGGTCCCATATGGACAGGTAAATGTGGTCTTTTCTTGATCTTTGGTGCAGATGTGGATCTGATTATACCCGTAATATCCGTCGAGGAAACAATAGAATTGATAACCAGCTAGTCTTTCCAACATCTGATCAATAAATGGTAGTGGGAAGTGATCCTTTCTGGTTGCTTCATTGAGTTTCCTGTAGTCAATGCACATCCACCACCCTGTGATTGTTCTGGTGGGGATGAGCTCATTTTTGTCATTTTTAACCACGGTGGTTCCTCCCTTCTTAGGAACAACTTGGACAGGACTGGTCCACATATTATCGGAAATGGAGTAAATGATTCCTGCCTCGATGAGTTTGATCACTTCTGCTTTCACAACATCCTTCATGTGTGGATTTAGTCGTCTTTGCGGTTGCATAGTTGGTCGGTGATCCTCTTCCATTAAAATTTTGTGCATGCAGATGGTCGGGCTGATTCCTTTTATATCTTTGATTTTCCATGATAGAGCAGTCTTGTGCCTCCTTAGGATGGTAAGCAACTGTTCCTTTTGGTCTTTTGTCAATGTTGCCGAAATGATTACTGGTCTACTGTTTGGTGGGTCTCGAAATGCGTATTCCAGGTGGTCAGGCAACTGTTTCAGTTCGGGACATCTCTCCTCACTCCCCTTTTTTGGATCTATGTCAAGAAGATTATCCTGGTCTTCATTGTCAGGGCCTTCGTTATTACTCCCTTCTTGGTCTAGATCAAATAGTTGTTCCTCCTCTTGACGTTTTTCCTTATCAACTTTCTCCTGCAAGAACAAATCATTATCTTGTGTATCGAGAAAGTAACATGAATCATCAGAAATTGAAGCGTAACGAACTGCTTCATGCATATTAAATACTACTTCTTCATTATTGATTTTTAGGACAAGCTGCCCTTTGTGCACATCAATGACAGCCTTGCCTGTGGCTAGAAAAGTTCGTCCCAAGATTATGGGAACTTCCAAATCTTCCGTAATGTCCATTATAACAAAGTCGACAGGCAATATGAAATTTTCGACTTTAACCAAAACGTCTTCAATTATACCCTTAGGGTATCGAATTGATCGGTCCACTAATTGGACCGTGACCTTTGTTGGTCTTGGTTCTCCTAATCCTAATTGCATATAGATTGAGTATGGAAAAAGATTAATGCTGGCTCCTAGATCACATAAAGCATTCTGAATAGTAAGTGTTCCTATTGAACAAGGTATAGAAAAAATCCCTGGATCTTTTAGCTTCTTTGGAAGTTGCTGTTTGGCTTATAAGATTGATGAGCTGTCCCTGTTCAGTTGCACTATGGCGACACTTTCTAGTTTCTTTTTGTTGGTCAGGAAATCCTTCAAGAATTTGACATACATGGGCATTTCACACAAGGCTTCGATGAATGGAATGTTGATGTGCAGCTTTGTCAATTGTTCTAGAAGCTCTTATGTCTCTTCTCACAATTTTGTTGCTTCAGTCGTTCTGGGTATGGAACCCTTGGTTTGTAACAATGCGTGCATGGTTCGCCTTCAATCACCTGCTTATCTTTCTTGTGTTGAGGCACAGGTGGTTGATCATTGGACTTTGCTTCATCTCCTTTATCTGTAAGAGATTTGTCACCACTGTTCCTTAATTCTTTACCTCCTCTTAGTATGATGGCGTTGACTTCTTCTTTTGGGTTGGTCACAGTGTTGCTTGGGAGAGTGCATTTTTCCTTAGAGGATATGGCTGTGGCGAATTGCTGAATTTGAGTCTCGAGATTCTTTATGGAGGATTGTGTCTATTTCATGAACTGCATCATCATGGCCTCTAGATCAGGCTTTCCTTCTTGTTGAACATTTGATTGGTGCTGATACTGTTGGTTTGATGAGCTACCTTGTTGTGGTTGGTATGCTGGCCGTGGGTGCTCTTGCCTATAAGATTGCTGCATAGCTGGTTGCCTCTGATTATCTTGCCAAGAGAAGTTAGGATGGCTTCTCCACCCTGGGTTATAGGTGTTTGAATAAGGATTCGGTGGTTGGCGGGCAATAAAATCACAATGTTCCTGCATTGATGCTCCTGGTTTGGTTCCTGGACAATCTATTGGTCGATGAGGTCCACTGCAGAAGTCACAACCATCGGGTGATAGGATTCCCATCAGAGCAGATGGTTGCGTATTGACTGCTGAGACGTTCATCTTTCCCATTGTTTTGACTAGTTGTTCCATTTGTGAAGATAACTTGTTGATTGCCTCACTGTTTGCAGTATTCGTGACTCTCTTGCCATCGGCTCTCACCGAGTGCCAGTTGTAACTGGTGTTGACCACTCTCTCTATTAGCTCATACAATGCTTGAGGTTCCAGTTCCTCGGGATTCCCATTGGCAACTGATTCAATTTGTATTTTGTATGCGTTGGTCACTCCATTATAGAAGTTTTGCACTTGCATCCACATGGGTATTCCATGATTTGGTACTCTTCTTAGCAGTTCTTTGCATCTTTCCTATGCTTCAGATAAGGATTCATCCTCCTTTTGAAAAAAATGAGAAACTTCATTCCTCAACTTGATTGCTTGTCTGGGCGGAAAATATTTCATTAAGAACATGGTAGCCATCTCCTCCCAGTTCGTGATAGATCCTGGTTGTAAATTCTTCATCCAATTCCTCGCCTTATCCTTCAAGAAAAAAGGAAACAGTTTGAGTCGGATAACTTCATCACTATCATTTCTGTGGGTACGGAATGTGTTGCACATGGCGACAACGTCTTGGATGTGCGCATTTGGATCTTCATTTGGGTATCCTCCGAACTGCACAGCTGTTTGTAGCATCTGAACCATTGATGCTTTCACTTCGAACATTCGATTACCTTCCTCTGGTAAAACGATGCACGACGAATGACCCTCAGTAGATGGCCTGGAGTAATCCTTCATCCGCAGTCTCTGGTTACCATTATTATTATTTTCGTTTTCACCATGACCCTCCTCATGGTTCTCATTCTGTCTCTCGTCGTTTGGCATTTCGACCTCGCGATCCATTCTGATGCGTCTAGCTTGCCTAAGTATTCTTCTCCTTCTTCTGTACGTTCTCTCTATTTCCACGTCTATAGGAAGGATAGGAACACCTGCTCTTCACATACAAAACTAGAAACCAAAAAACCAAAGACTAGACAAACATATGGTTAACAGGTAACGAAATAAGCATACGTATTCTTGAAAACTTAAGTTTAAACAATCCCCGGCAACCGCGCCAAAAACTTGGTGTGTAAAATACGGACGCTAGCAAGTGTACTAGGTCGTGTGTAGTATTTGGTAAGACCAAGTGTCGTATTCCACAGGGATTGTTCTCTAGTGAGAAGAATAAGTTACCTTAAGTGTTAGATACTTAATTTGGGTAAATAGTGTGTGAGATTTTAACATAACAGAAATAAACGGAAAGTAAGATGAATGAATTCAAGATAAACAAGCACAAGTCTAGCCATACGCCTAACGAACAACTGTGCCTAACTTTTACCGCTAAATGATATAAATTTATATTCATAAGTTCGGTCTCTCTCTCTCTATGGTCACTAAGGTCCGGTGTCCCATTTCCAAAGATACTAAGTAAGTAATATTAACCAAGTATCCTTGCGCTAACATACAAACAAGCATTAAGCAACAGAGAGCATTTATAAAGAAACCCCAATATGTGGTAGTTTTCGTATCCGTCCACTACAACATATGCCGATTAGCTATTTCCATTACGTCGGAGCACTGTCGTGTCATCCTCGGTAACTATCAAATAGACTCGATCTTAATCTATTCTTGAAGCATGCTAATAACACTCAATCATGGATAAAAATACTTCATTCATTGATAAGAGGTACTTACAGTCGCCGTCTAAATGGCTGGCTAGGCCTGCAGAAGAACTACTCACTCATTGTCATGAGTGAACAGCTTGTTCTTCCCAAAAACATCCTTGCAAAGAAAATAAAAATAGAATATAAAACTAGTGGAGGCGGTAATGCCGAGATACCTATTACAATAATATTCTTCGTATTTATACTCCCCTTACATCAACCCTAATTACAAGGGCAAAAAGTAACAAAAAGGTAAAAACAAGGACAAGTAAACAATCCTCCTACACTTGGCGCAAGATGGACAGCTGTCTTGCTTTCCACGTTTTTCTCTCTTTCTCTCTCATGTAACTTGCTTGACCCGCGCGTTTATCCGTTTTCCTTCCAAATGACCCGTTAAATGCTGTTGTTTAAGTTGTTCTGTTCTACTGAGAGGCTGTTTGTGAAGATTCCTGGTTGAACTGTAATTTCTGGCTGTTTCTTCCATTTCTGGTTGAAAACTAGGACTTTGAAGCTCTTTTCCATGAATGATCGTCTTCATAAATTTGCTCTTTTTACTCGCATCACCTACATTCATTGAGCCTTGCAAATATCCAAGGATTATTTTTACAGCTATGTAATGAGATTCCTTAGGGTTAGCTTGATATCTAACACAGTAGCACACTGAGAACTGAATATCTGGCCTATTTGCCATAAGATAGAGTAGAGAGCCAATCATACCTCTATACAATTTGTTGTCTACTGACTTACCATGTTCATCGGCTGAGAGGATAGTGTCAATACTTATAGGTGATATTGACTTACAATTCTCCATGTCATAGTTCTTCAATATCTCCTTTGCATATTTTGTTTGGCTAATTAAGCTTCCATTCTTTCCTTGCTTGATTTGGAGTCCAAAAAAGAAGTTGAGTTCTCCCGTCATGGACATCTCAAACTCAGTTTGCATCTATTTACTAAATTCCTTGTAAAGAGACTCGTTAGTAGCACCGAATATAATATCATCAACGTATATTTGTGCCAGTAGGGTATCCTTACCCTTTTTCTTTATAAATAAGGTTGTATCAGCTTTTCCTCTGACATAATTTCTATTCAGTAGGAAGCTTGTTAAGCGTTTATACCAAACACGTGGTGCTTGTTTCGAACCATACAAAGCCTTCTTGAGTTTATAAACATGGTTTGGGAACTTTGGATCCTCAAACCCTGGAGGTTGATTAACATACACCTCCTCATTTATAACTCCATTTAAAAATACACTTTTAACATTCATTTGAAATAATTTAAAGTTCATGAAACAGGCATAAGCACACAATATTCTAATAGCTTCTAACCTTGTCACTGGGGCAAAAGTCTCACCATAGTCAATACCTTCCTGTTGACTATATCCTTAAGCAACGAGTCTGGCTTTGTTCCTGGCAGCGTTTCCTTGCTCATCAAGCTTGTTTCGGAAGACCCATCTTGTTCTTATTGTCTTCTGACTCTTAGGATGGGGGCACTAAGCCCCAAACTTCATTCCTTCTGAATTGGTCAAGTTCCTCTTGCATTGCACTCATCCAGAATTCATCATTCTCAGCTTCTGAAAAGTTCTTGGGTTCTAGAACTGAGACGAACGCAACATTGCTGAGGTACCTCCTTAGTTGATTTCTTGTCATGAGGTGATTCTCAGCAGCATCGAGAATGTTGCTCTCAGAGTGTCCTCTAGGGATTCTGACTTCTCTTGGTAGTGTAATATCCTCAGTGTTGAGTGTTTCAACAATATCTGCAGTAGTAGATTGGTCAGCAAAGATAATCTCAGTTTCGTTTTTACCTTTGATGAGTCCGAGTGGAAATGACACAGGAGTGGTGCTCAGCTCGGCAGGTGCTGGGCTGGGATCATCTTCTGAGATCTGATTGACCTTCTCTGCAGGGTTAGTCTCATCAAACTCAATATGGAATGACTCTTCTAAGACTTGATTTCTTTTGTTGAAAATCCTATATGCTTTGATGTTAGTTGAGTAGCCCAAAAATATGGCTTCATCAGCTTTGGAATCAAACTTGGCCAGATTGTCTTTAGTGTTTAAAATGAAACATTTGCAACTAAAAGCTCGAAAATAACTTATGTTAGGTTTTCATCCTTTCCAAAGTTCGTATGGGATCTTCCTCGGTATAGGTTTGACTAGAGCCCTATTGAGTATATAGCACGATGTGTTAACAACTCTCCCCATAAGTACTTTGGAATCCTATTTTCACTCAGCATTGTCCTTGCCATTTCTACCAGAGTTTTGTTCTTCCTTTCAACTACCCCATTTTGTTGAGGAGTTCTAAGAGCAGAAAAATTATGGTCAATGCCATTGGTTTTAAAGAATTCATCAAACAATTGGTTCTTGAATTCTCCACCATTATCACTTCAGATATGAGCGATTTTTAAGTCCTTATCGTTTTCAATTTTCCTACAAAGGGTTGAAAACATCTCAAATGTTTCATCCCTGCTACTGAGCAAGATGATCCATGCACTAGTACATAAATGGCCTATGGCCACGGTCGTTTACCGTCATTAGCCACGGTTTTACGACCGTGATCAAAGGAAGCGTGGCAAATGCTTGACGTCTTTAGCCACGGTTGTTCGACCGTGGCCAAAGGGGCATTAGAGTCGGTTTTTACGTATAACCGACTTTAATGCCTTATGTTTTGGCCATGGTTGTTACGAAAAACCGTGGCTAAAAGGATCTTTTGCCACGGTCTTTCGTAACAACCGACCCTAATGCTCAGATCATTAGAGTCGATTGTAGAAAAACTGTAGCTAATGATAAGAGCATTGGAGTCGGTTGTTACAACCACCGACTCCAATGCTCTGATAATTAGAATCGGTTATTCTACAACCTTGGCTAATGTCAATTATATTAGAGTTTTATGTTATTGTTTTTAATAATTTTACATCAGCAGATTCAAATTAAAACTACCCTATTTTTTTTGTATTATTGTAATTAACTGTTTATCCTCAAGTCGTTTACCGTAATCGAGATTGATCCTGATGTATAACTGAAATTAAATGCAAAATCAATAAAATTGTACACAAATATAGGGTAATTAAGTAACCTGCTATATATATATATATATATATATATAAATATAGGGTAATTAAGTAACCTGCTATATATATATATATATATATATATATATATATAATTAATCATTAATCAGTGTTACATATAAAAAAATTCTAAAAAGAGCAATTATACAATTGAGTTGATTTGTGTACTATTTTTGTAAATCTGTTACCAGTTGCATTAGCATATAAAAAATGTGCTATCCTTCTAAGTAGCTGCTGCCAAAAGCTGTCCTGGAAATAACTTCGGATGTTAAAAGCTTTAATTCTTTTGAAAGCTCTATTTCTTTCTCTTTATTTTGTCTCCACCTATCATGCATCATCTCTACACTTGCAATCATTGCTGGAATCATTCCTTCCCTATTCAATTAATCATAATAAAAAAAGTCATAAAAGTGATTTGTTTTGAGGCAATTAACTAAATTGAGTCCAAAATACGAGATATATACTTTCAAGGAGTCAGAATGCAAAGCATGATTGGATAATTTTCGAAGTCTACCATTTTTCTCTTACAGTTGTTACAAGTCCATCCCCTAAGAGCTTCTGAATGAAAACATCTGGTTTTCTTTTGGTGAACATTCCATCTGTGTTGTTTAAAATCTTTAACCAGCTCAACTTTTGTCACTGTCAATTGAGCTTGAGGACCTCGCCAACTCAGGAAATTCATCCCTGATATATGCACAATTCAATTACTCCATTTGATACATACAGATCGACAGAAATAACTAGTGTTTCAACCAACTGTGCTTACGATAAAGCTTGTTCCAGGCATAAATGTGAGGCAGTACTTTGGGAAGCACTTCAAGGTGCAATAGATGTTGGATAGGTCCTTTAATTCCTATACTCAAATGCGTTAATTGTCCTTCTTTTAGGTCTTGTCCTGTAACCAGCTAGTTGACTAGAGCAAGGTAATTCCCTTCTTATCAAAGCAATGGAATAGCTCTCTTGCTATTGCTGTTCTCGCTTCTGCAACAAGTGGATCTATCTTCATCTTGTATTGCTTGTGGAATCCTCTACCTCTACAATACAATATTTCTCCTAGTGAGTTTGTGAATTGAGACAATGAAAAGAGATTGCAGTGAAACGTATGAAAAGCTATTGAGCTTTCACCACTACCAGCGGCAGGGCTGTCAACAATAGCATTTTGTGAAACGATTTCATCTTAAATATATATAAAATATATAGTGTTCTGCTCGCTAACCTTTAATAGAAACTGCTTCTGAAACATTCGACGATTCGTGGGAAATCTCTCTTCGCCTATCTCGTGCAGTAGAAATCGGACTTATGGAAACAACCCAAGTAAGAAATTTGAAAATCAACATCAACAATAAATAAAGAATTGATCGAAAACACGCCTTGCAATTCAAAAACAAATAAATAAAAACTATCATTACCAGTGAAAAAAAGTTGTTCCGGATCCATATATTACTGATTTTCTTTTTCCATTAAAATAAAAGACGAGATTGGCTTAGACTTCAGTGTACTTACTTAAATTGCTAGGAAACGGGGATGAGATTACTAGTATGCAGGGGAACTTTAGCAGTTCTTGGCTACTTTTCAATTATCCCAAACCATTGAGTATGAACTATATTCATAACTGTGTGGCCACTATCTATCATGATTGGTAGTCCTAAACGACTATCTAACCACTAGCATCCGCAACGGATGGACTGAGCATCCCTATCAAGGTCTCCACTTGCAAAACCTTGATAAGCCATATCAAAGAAGGGAAAATGATTCTTTACCTACAAAAAGTAAGGGTTCAAGTGATACTCATAAGTTGTCACATTAATGTAGCAAAATCTTTATCATTATTACCTTGAAGTGATCTGAAATTTCTCTCCACTGCTCATCAGTAGGATCAACCCCGTAGGGTTATGAGCACAAGGGTGTAGCAGGAAAAAGGAACCATCTGGGGCATTCTACAATTAATACCCATATATATCCAAACAAAAGAAGATGAGAACATCACATATGTAGTGCATTACTGAGAAGTTGTTGTATTGAATAATGATATACCTTGACATCTCCCAAAGAGCAGTGAAGTTTAAAGACTTCAAATTGGAATCATAGTAGCAAAAACTACTAGTTGGAATTTGAGCATCTCTCCGTATGTTGTGGTGGCTGTGCATTGCCATAAAAAGAAAAATGAATGTATAAACATATGATAGAAAAAGAGTAAGAAAATATGAAAGAAACATACTTGGACCAAGTAGGATGAGGCAAATATATTCGGGATTGAGGAAAGAAGCGCCTCTGTAACTTAGCCAAGAGACGACATGCGCCAGTTCCTGAGAATGCCTCAACACCTGCAAACTTCCCTTCCCTTATAATGTCTGAACCCTTACCATAAACCAATTTAACACTCTCCTTAATCAGTTTTGAAGTCACAACAGATGAAATAGACTCCCTACATGCCAATGCAATGCCACTTTCAGATTTAGTTATTTACATAAATGGAAGCACATGAAGATGTATTTTGCAAATTGGAGAAGAACAGGAATACTCACAGACCCATAACCAGATCCCAGGGTCAAAACTAGTAAAACTTCAATTTCAACATCTTTAACCAATAACTTGTTTATTAGATATTTATTGCTAACATTATATGATTACTTGATTTATGAAGCTCTAGAACTTGCCATGTCTGCTTCATGTCTACTTCTATGGTAGATCCATCTTCAAGTTTAACAGCAGCCAGCCACACGTCCAACTGTGCACCTTCGAGATTTCTTAGGGCTCCCACATAAGCTGCGCACCTACGAGATATAAGAAACCAAAACCAAACTGAATTTGGACCATTCAAACAGTGATATATCTACACTTGTTGATGTTTTATGTTCTAAGTATAGTCCGAAATCAATTAGTTCTGAATTAGAGTAGAATTTCTCTTCCTCCTCCGTATAACTAAATAAGTATTTTAAATCACAGTTGTTTTAGTCCCTCAACTTCTTCAACACCTTTGAAGACATTGTACTCAAAGAATACTTTTTGCATATAATTATACGGTTTTTGGACACAACAAGTAACTGAAAAAAAATAATTGATTATGATTTTCCTAATTGGTTCAATTAATGGAGTTTTAGAGTAACAAGATTCACTGCCAAGAGATGCCACGATTAGAAATCAAAGAAGATTTTGCATGCCATATTCATCATCGGACACAATAACTCTTTGTAAGCAGAAAATACTAAGTTAACACTATTTTATTGCTTGATATGAGTCTAAATTTATTGAGACTGAAAATTTAACAATGGGAACTGAATAAGTAGAAACAAATGTTAAGGTTCATCTCCATCCTAATCAAGCAGCAGATTTTTAAAAAAAGGTCATAAAAGAAGCAAACAGTTGATCATGTGGATAAATGAAAACCGTACAGCTCCCAAAATATCAACGAAAAAAACCATACGGCTCCCAAAATCTCAATTAAGATAAATATGCATTTCATGTGGCAACTAATACCTTGAATCATTTTCTCTATTCCATAGAAATAAAGATTCAAAAGAGGTAGCACTAAGCATAAAGACACAGAGGAGATGCATAAAACAAAAGGCATGTGCTTTTATTCTCCTATACAGCTTTAATTGAAGTGCCAATCAGAAATTTAGCAAATAAAATTTAGCAATGTCAGGATAAGATATAAAAAGAACTAAATCAAGCCTCACTCACTTGCTCCTCTTCTTTGCCATATGTTGGATCAGGATGTCTGAAGGGCTTCCGTGCAAGATGCTAATTCCCTTGGGAAACTTTCATCATTTTGCACATAAGAACTTAGCAGCTCAGACAATTGATCAAAAATATTTCTTTCCCCCTCAGGTTCTAGTGAATATGCATGTGCCACATTCTTGACACATATGTCAAGAGCTGCACAAAATATTAAGTTCTCATATGTACTATATATATATATATATATATATATATATATATCAGGGTATGAGAAGGTAAGGATGGAAATGAAGCAATTTCAGTAAAAAAGAGGAATGATTGAGATACTATAGACACAGTTAATCTTAACTACTTTATGGAGATAATTTCTAGGAGTTTGAAAATGTCTATCTTTTCAAAAGCAACAAGCAGATGAAAAGGTACCTGTCATGTATTAGATGATAAGTTCTAAATTTTGTAACACAAGGAAATAATCACTTGCACAAAGCATACTTCTGCTTAGTTGTGTTTACAAATTCTAATAATCAAATGGACGTAAAAAAATACAGAGAATATTAAAAGTTCCCCCAACAGCTAATCGATCATCTCAAAACAGGTCTCATTTCAACTAAGCTATATGTTCAAGAAAAGGAATATAATCACTGGGTCATCCAGTTCTTCAGTATCCTCCTCATAACAGGAAGGAAGGAATATATGTTAAAGAAAAGGAATGAATTCCATGGAAACATCTGAACTCAGAAATGTGCAGTAAAAGAAGAATACTCACTTCTTGACCGATCTCAATTGACTTTGGCACCAGTAGAGTCGGGAGATTTCTCTTCTTCTTCCTCACAATCAAGAAGCTCCTCCTTGCAAGCATCGTGTCTCTTGTTTCTCCCATAGTTCTAGAAAAATAAAAAAAAATAGATCTCAAATCAGTGATTCAGAAACACAACGAGCTCCATTCATAATATCTGAAAACCCATTATATCTTTGAAACTAACTTCAAAAGGAGTTGGGGTTATACAAGAATGTATAATTAACACCAAGTAAAATGAAGAATCGAGTAGAATGGTGCTAAGCATACATGATGAAATAGAAATTGAAATCAACAAATTAGGGTTGAGGAGTTTACAAATCAAAAGAGTTAGCAAACTTAAAGAAATAAGAAGCGATTTTGAAAGAGAGGAGACAAAGGGCTGCGACTACAATAAAGACAAAGGTCGCGATTTAGGTCATCTTATATAACCCAGAACCAAACCCATAACAAACAAAACCCAGAACAGAATTAAAGCTTCGAAACCCAGAAAACCAGAACAGAAACAAAGGATCAAAACCTAAACTCATAACATGAATGGTAGAATCAATAGGCACGGTTTGTATACGGCATTGCAAACGATTTTATAAATGAAACCTAAACTCAAATGGTAGAATCAAATGCAGAAAACCCACATTAATCACTTACCTTTATTAGACTCAGAACACGAATGAAGCACACCAACAACATACGGACGAACTTCAAAACTCGCACTCAGAGCATCGATATGGGTCTAGAAGAAAAGGGACATGTTTCGCGTAAAGGAGGAGAACTGCTATTATCTAGGTTGCACAAAGCAGAGTAAGAGAAAGGGGGATCTTCAATAGGCACTGTTCGTTTACGGATTTTCAATAGGCACGGTTCGTATATGGATATTTAGAGTCTGTTTTTTAATTAACCGACTCTAAAGAGTAATTGGCGTCGGTTTTCAATAAACCGACGCCATTAAACCCAGTAATTAGGGTCGGTTCTACCTGAACCGAGGCTAATTACTGGCTTATTAGCCTCGGTTTATATTTAAACCGACGCTAATTATTGGGTTATTAGTCTCGGTTTAAAAAGAACCGACACTAATGACCATCTAAACCGCACATCATTTTTAAAAATCACATTTAGAGTCAGTTTTTTTAAAAAATCGACCCCAATGCTCTAATTATTTGAGTCGGTTTTTTAAATAACCGACCCCAATTACCTGTAGCCACGGTTTTGCAAACAACCGTAGCTAATAAGGCGTGGTCATAGGCCATTTCTGTACTAGTGATGTGTAGCGAGAGAAATCATCTACAATGACTAGGAAAAATCTTCTACCATCCAAGCTCAGTGGCTGGACTGGCCCGAAGAGATCCAAGTCTAGTAATTCCAAAGCACGCTTGGTTGACACATTATTTTTATTTTGAAAAGATTTTCTTGTTTGTTTCCTATACTAACAAGCGTTGCACAATTGATCCTTTTCAAACTTGAGTTTTGGCAATGCCTCAACTAGTTGCTTTCTTGCTAATTTGGCCAGGAGGTCTATGCTTACATGACCAAGTCTCATATGCCATAGCCAGGAATTTTCTTCCTTAGAGACTACACATTATCAATTCGTGGAGCAGTCAGGATTAATTCATTAGTTTTGCTCTTAATAATTTGAAATCCAGAGGCATCGAATATGACCTTCCTACCGTTGTCACACAGCTGAGCTACGCTCAGTAGGTTATATTCAAACCCTCTAACTAGGGAGACATTTTCAATATTTGGGTTTCCTCCTATGGTTCATGACGCTACTATTTTACCTTTCTTGTTGTCTCCAAAACTTACACTTCCTCCACGTTTATGCACAAGTGTGATTAACTAAGTTTCATCACCCGTCATATGCCTTGAGCATGCACTGTCAATATATCACAGTTTTGACTTCTTAGCACACCTCAGGCCTACCTGCAATGGAACCCTTTTAAGTACCTAAATCTTTTTGGGTCCTTTCTTGTTAGGCTCAGCAGGCAATACATTATATTTTACTCGGTGGCGACACACTTTAGTCGTGTGGCCTTTCTTCCCACAAAAGTCATAGTGGATATTTTACTGAGGGTACCATCTGCTCTGACTAACACCTTGGTACCGAGCATTCCGATGGTAATTCTTTTTATTCGGAACCTTGAGTTGATTATGAATTGATGTGATGTCCTTCTTGAGTTTCTTAGAATCCTCATGGACTTCGAGACAAACCTATGCATGATTTAAGATTTTCATCTTGCCTAGTATTTTCCTGGAGGAGATGTCGGAGGTCACTGAGTTTGACTTCCTCAATCTCATCACACCTTCTACTGAGTGCTCTTACTTTCTTGTTACACTTTTTAACACGGGAGTAAAGATCACTCAGTGCATTTATCATTTCATTTGTAAGGACATGGAGAGATATTACCTCAGCAGCTTTCTCATCATTCTCAGAGGCATACGGAGGTTCAGGCTGCTCAAAGGCACAAGACTCATCAATCTTATCAGCCATGAAACAAATGCTTGCTATCTCAACAGCACCCGCTTCTGAGGAGGATGACTCATCACTGTCACTCCATGTTGCCACCATGGTTTTCATCCTGTTTTTTTTTGTCTTTTTTCAGAGTGGGGCAGCTTGACTTGATGTGGCCAGGTTGATGACATTCAAATCAAGTAATAGGCTTTGAGTTCTCCTTTCTGACCTTGTTTTCATTGTACTCAGATTTAGACTTGTCATACTTTCGATAAGGCTTCTTTCCATATTTTTCATTCTTGCGGAAAAGCCTCTTCATCTTTCGAGTAAACATAGCCATTTCCTCATCATCTGAGGAACTGTTGTCAATGGAGTCTGCCTTCATGACCAATGACTTCTGCTTCTTGTCCTCTGACTTCTCATTGACCTTAAAACTCTTCATGGAGATCTCATGAGTCAAAAGAGATCCCAATCAGACCATCATATTTGTACGTGGTCAGGTCCTCAGCTTCCTTAATAACAGTCTTCTTTGCTTGCCAGCTCTTTGGAAGGCTCCTGAGTATCTTCTTGACTTGCTCCTCTTCTGAGAAGTTCTTCCCAAGCCTCTTGAGCTTATTTATGATGTTGGTGAATCTTGCATTCATCTCAGAGATGCCTTCATCGTCATTCATCTCGAACAGCTCATAAAGTCTCATGTGTTGGTTCACTTTGGACTCTTTCACCTTGTTGGTTCCTTCATAGGTGACCTCGAGCTTCCTCCAGATTTCATGAGGTCATCCTGCAATATCTTATTTACTCTGCAGCATCTAACGCACAGTGAAGCATATTGATAGTTGATGCATTGTTTTGTAATTTCTTGAGGTCATCCTCAGTCCACTTAGCCTCATCTTTGATGACTTTTACATCATCAACAGTTTCATAGGAAACAAACGGGCCTTGAACTATTGCTAGCCATGCACTTATGTTTGTTGCCTGAATGAAATTTTTCATTCTGTTCTTCCAAAGTATAGTTTGACACGAAGAACAGAGGTGGCCTATTAATGGAAAAGCCCTCAGGTAAGATCTGAGTTATTTCAGTTCCTGGGAGGAAACGAGTGTTATTGATAGCCATATTAGGTATTAGCTCAAGATAGTGTTATCTTGTGAGTTGAGCTATTAGGCTCTGATACCACTTGTTGGTCCCTTGTGTTACAAGAATAAGTTCCTAAAGGGGGGGGGGGGGGGGGGTTAAAGGAACTATGTAAATTTTTTCTTTAATAGGCTGACTTGTTTCTGTTATGACTTAAGATTTTTCACTTAATTCTTAGCACAATAATATTGAGTGAGGTCAGAGGCAGCTTTAGTTGATCAATGACTAAGGCTGCTTCTAACATTGAGTCAGGAAATAGCACTTGGCAGTCTATTCCTAAGCTTAGCACCAATTCACACAACTCAGTATTAGTTCAGTTAAGCGTTTACTAGACAAAATAAAAAGCAAGCAGATAAAGGAGTTAAGGTTGGAAAAGGTTACTCAGCAGTTTTATCCCGGTTTGGCCTCCTGCCTACATCCAGTCCCCGGAATCCTTCCAAGCTTTAATCCACTACTGAGCTCTTTTGGTTAGAGCACAAATCCTTTACAATAGTCAGCGTGTATACAGAGTACCGTCTTCTATATCCTATACTCAATAATATCTACCTCTGAGTGCTAAATACCGAGCAATTCAGAGTCTCCTAACAATTTGGAATTGATAAGGTTTTTGTTCTAATAACAATGAACAATTTGAATGATCTAAAAACTAATCTTTTACACAAGAATGAGAGTTAGTGTAAGATTGCTTTACTTTGCTTTTGCACAGAAATTCAAGGAAGAATTTGGTCAGCGTTTCGACTTGTTAAAGAACTGCATCGATTGAAACAATTGAGAGACCTATTTATAGTGACACTTGAGTCATCGGTCATTTTAAATTTCAAAATAACAGTTGGAGGGAAACAGCTCTGTTGTCCATTTCGTTCCTCAGCGCTCAGTGTCGCGGCCAATGATAACGTAGTCTTTTCTGCCTGGATCAGTACTTCAGTTGCTTTTGGTTAGTAAGCGTCATGTTGTCTCTCCATTTTCGGTAAAGATTCCTAGACAACTTTTTTGTTGCATTTGAACCTTTTCTCATTTGGATTAGCTTTCTCCCCAATGTTTATTTTTTTACTTTTCCCTTAAAAAAATTAATCAATATTTACTTAATTTTATTTTTATTTATTTTAATATAATAATTTTAAAAAATATATTTGTTGGACAGTTCCTACAATAAATGTTGATTACGGCGCCTATGATACCGTAATCAGTAATTAAAATAAGAAAAAAAATCCATTATGGTATTTAGTGCAGTAATTTTTTTAACCATAACATATAAACAACCCCATTTAAAGAAATATTTTCTAACCAATTCTATATTGGGAATAATTTCTTCAAATGGTACCAAATCGGGGTTTAACCCTATATAAAAAGTTTAAACACCAAATAAATGTTAGAAATATGGGATAATAAACAAAAACTAGGGATATGCTTTACTCGTGTTATGACATTAGGGATAATTATATTGTGGAGAAATTATACTGTGTGCCTGGTACACCACCTCAAAATCTGATGTGGTGTGCGATAGCCATTGAAATTGAAACACATGGGATTTAATTAAATTTCTTTAATAATTAATAGCCATTAATTGACTTTTTTTATCTTCCATTTGCCTTTGTCGTGGTCTTCCTCTTGAAACCGCCACTTTCAACCTTTTTCCTCTTTTTTTTACCTGAATTTGACTCATCTCAAAGACAGAGATATGATTATATGAACTTCAATCCAATTGGGTTTTGAATTAAAACTTTTAAAAAAAATTAAAATTCAGATCCTAAGATATGTACAAATCCAATTAAAACTCATCGGTGGTGGTTGTATGAACTTCAATTCAATTTGGTTTTGAACTAAAACTTTTAAAAAATATTAAAATTCAGATCCAAAAACTTCAAATCATTTATGGATTTTCTGAAAAACATCTTTTTTTTTGTAGATTTAAAATAAAAATTCAGATCCAAAAAACTTGAATGATTTTTTAGTAATTGTCGCGGCGAGCAAAAAACAAACAAAGAAAAACGATCGGATGTGGTGGAAGAGGAAAATGTTTAGAGAAGTGATGATTGCCGGAAAAGAACGATCAGAAAAATATTAGCAGCACCGCCTAAAGTTGTAATGTTGTCGGAGTTCAATCTTCAGAAGAGAGATAAAAGTTATTTGGTTTTGTTAGATAAATCATACTTATCCAATGAAAAAACTCAATTTAAATTTTTTATATATATATATTGGTGTCATGTTTCTATTTGCCATGACACAACACATCAGATTTTGAGGTGATGTGCAGGCACACAGTATTAGAGAAATTTCTAAGTTCTTATATATAGACCTGGACATGAGCCAACGAGCCCACCCGGCCCGCCCAGACCTAGGCCCATTTAGTCGGGATTGGACATATAAAAATGTTGTCAGACCCGGCCTAGCCCAAGCCCCTATAAGCCCGCTAAAAATTGGGCAGACTTGGGCTTTACCAATTTTACATCGGTCCGGTCCGGTCCGACCCGATAATATATATATGTATATGATAATATATAAATATAAATTATAATATATTTTTATAAACATAAATATAAATAATTATGTAAGCACTGATGAAATCTGTTGTGAGTTTTTACGGATAAGGCATTTGCCATTTCTATGGAAAAAAATGCAGTGAATCAATATTAAGACAATTCCTCATCTACAATTTTTTTTATATACACTAAAAAAAGATCTACTACGTCACTTTTTTTTGCGACGTTTTTGAGGATATGTCTCTATATTTTAAAATTTAACGACACTTTTGTATTTATATCAGTCTTTACCATCTCTTAAAGACACTTTTTATTATACATTAGCCTTTTCAAAAAAGTAACTACGCTTTTTAAAAAAGCATTAGCACTTTTTTAAAATTAAAGACGGTTTAGAATTTGCGTCGTGAACAAGTGTGTCCGTATTTTTTTATTTGAATTTTTTTTTTATTTTTATCCCCGTATTTAAAAATCAACGATGTTTTTTAATTTGTGTCACCTTTTATAATCATTTAATGACACTATTTTGAAAAAACCATTGGTATTTTTTAAAAGTTAAAGACGTATGAAATTTTATATCCCTAAAAAGTGTTAAGGTAATTTTTTAATTTGAAAACACTTTTTTTGTTTTGTCCTTATATTAAAAATTCAATTACGTTTATCTATTTGTGTCGTGTTTTATAATCATTTAATAACATTTTAAAAAATTGAAATTTATTTATTTCAGATTAAAAAAATATGGACAATGTTTGAAGTTAAAAACAAATTAGATTTTGTATCGATACAAAGTATACCAATATTTTTTTCCCAATAATTAAAAATTCTTATTTGACTTTTTTTAAAATTGATGTTTGTAATTTATTGTTGGCATTTCTAAAAATTTAATTACATATTTAAAAAATAGCATTTTTTTTGTTAAAATTAAAACGATTTAAATATTGTATTGATAAAAACATATCCTAGTACTTTTTAATTTAAAACACTTTTATTTTGTCTCTTCTTAAGAAACTCAACATCATTTTATTTATTTATGCTTTTTATAATCTAGTAATTTACAAGTTGCACTTTTTTTTTAAGTAGACACTAAAAATTATTTTTATGGTTGAAAAAATTATTTTTAAATATGATTCAATAATGTTGGCTTAATTAAATAACAAGCAAACATAAAATTTGAATTTAAAAAATACATAAACTTTGAAGATTTATTGTAAAATTAGTCTTCCTAAATATTTAAGTATCAACATATATGATTAAAAAAATTTAAAAAAAAGTATCAACATATATAACTAAAAAAATAACAAACATTAAAAAAAAATTAATAAAAATAGTAAAATACTCTAATTAAGTGTATGATTTTAGTAGTTTTAATAAGTGTCACATTCCTTACTAATGATCAAAACTAAAATTTTGTGCGTATAACAAAAATTTAAAGTTTTATGCTACTATATATTATTAATTGGAAAAAAAACAAGCTTTTATGCTCATCTTAGAATCAGACCCATATGAAATATAAGTTGATTAGTATATCCAATAAATTGAGTTCATCATTGTATAGATTAAGAAAAAAAATTAACATCTGCTTAGTTGTGATTTTTATTTACAAACTGCATCATTTATGTGACACAAATTCTAAAACCAAATCCCATTATAGGTATAATTTGAACAAATTCTACTCTTTACTTTCTTTTCTTATTCCCATTTTGTGTTTATTAATCAACATGAATATTATATTTTTTTTTTCCGAAATAGCGTGGACGACTTACATTTTGTAAAGTTATGGTATAATACTTCAGTTGCTTCCTGAATTTGTTCAAAAACTTTTATTGCCTCCGGCACTTACATAGTGTCACACTAGGCTCATGAACTTACTTAAAGTGTAATGATTAAGTCCCTAAATCTTATAAAAACACCATAAAGGTGTAAAAAAATAGAAAGTTAATTTGTTTTAAAGACATAGAATTGCGAATCATACCTTTATTTTTTAAGTTTTGACTTTTTTTTATAGATTTAAATAAATTGAAATGTATATCACTTTAAACAAGTTCATAGGCTAATGAATCTTTTTTTGATAGAAATTGGGACGAGACAGAACTTGGACGGAGTGAGCACCCATGGTCCAAGAACTGTCAAACCCGCAATATATTAATAAAAGAAAAAAGTGAGTGTTTGAACAAGAGAAAAGGAATGAGAATAAACAAAAGACCAATATTTCATTTTAAATAAATATAGGTGGCCAACAGGTTCCTTTAAGCAAGTTGAGGGAGTTAACAAAACAAATTATAAGTTTAGGGGGCCAATCAACATTTTGAGATAAGTTCAGAAGCTATTAATGTATTTTAACCATTATAAAACAATTAATTGAATTTTAATAGGTTAGAATGGAGACAAATTATTAGAAGCACCCGGTTCTCCATGTCAAACGGTCCTCCGAGTGATATGGAACACCCGGTGCTTAATATAAGAATTCTAGAATGGAATACAATTTTAAAACTGAAAAATTTGGATAGTTATAATGTAATAAATTTTGGAATGCATTTTTTTTTAAAAAATGGTAAGATGTATATTTGACTATATTTAATCAGTTTTGAAAATTCAATGAAATTAAATTTAATCGGTTATAATGTAAATAAATTCGAAACTGAAAATTCAAGGAAATTGACTGTTACGGTTGAAAAGATTGATTTTTCAGCTATAAAAGGCAAACAAAGGATGTCTAACCCAACACATAAAACTCTTTCTTTTAAAGTGAAAAGGCAAACCTAAAGAGAAAAGTAGGTAATCAAACATCCCTTATTTCAAAGTTAATTTTGTTCAATTAGTTGAATTTTCATTCATTACAAACCATTTTATATTAAATCTTGCACACAGCAGAATGCAAGTGCCGAAAGGAAAGAAAAACGAAGGCACTAAAGCTGCCAAGCCCAGTAAGGGAAAGAAAGGAAAGACTGATGAGCCTAAATCTCTTGAGCCCAAATCCCCCAAGGGTGTAACTAAGAAGGTCAGAGTCTCTAAACTTGACTCTGAGCCTACTCCTGCTGAGACGCAGCAGAAACGACACACTATTGAGGATTTAGAGGATGAGCAGCCTCTAAACAAAAAAACAAATACAAGGGTCAAGCCACTGACACCTCAGCCGCTGGCCGTTTTGATACCCGAGGACTCTCACTTCCTCAAATCACAAGGGATGGCTACTGAGGTCACTCATGTTTCTACCACCTGCTAAAACTTCCTCAAAAAAAAGTGTATGATTTTAGTAGTTCTAATAAATGTCACATTCCTTAATAATGATCAAAACTAAAATTTTGTGCGTATAAAAAAATTTAAAGTTTTATGCTACTATATATTATTAATTGGAAAAAAGCAAGCTTTTATGCTCATCTTCGAATCAGACTCATATGAAATATAAGTTGATTAGTATATCCAATAAATTGAGTTCATCATTGTATGTATTGAGGAAAAAAATTAACATCTGCTTAGTTGTGATTCTTATTTACAAACAACATCCTTTATGTGACACAAATTCTAAAACCAAATCCCATTGTAGGTATAATTTGAACAAATTCTACTATTTACTTTCTTTTCTTGTTCCCATTTTGTGTTTATTAATCAACAGGAGTATTATATTATTTTTTTTCCGAGATAGCGTGGATGACTTACATTTTGTAAAGTTATGGTATAATACATCAGTTGCTTCCTGAATTTGTTCAAACACCTTTATTGCCCCCGACACTTAACATAGTACTATCTCACTAGGCTTATGAACTTACTTAAACTGTAATGATTAAGTCCCTAAATCTTATAAACAAGTTTATAGGCTAATGAATCACTATAGGCGAGTTTAGAAGACCAATATTTCATTTTAAACAAATCTAGGTGGCCAATAGGTTACTTTAAGCAAGTTGAGGGAGTTAACAAAACACTTTATAAGTTTAGGGTGCCAATCAACATTTTGAGATAAGTTCAGAAGCTATTAATGTATTTTAACCATTATAAAACAATTAATTGAATTTTAATAGGTTAGAATGGAATACAATAAATTGAGTTCATCATTGTATGGATTTAGAAAAAAAATTAACATCTGCTTAGTTGTGATTCTTATTTACAAATTGCATCATTTATGTGACACAAATTCTAAAACCAAATCCCATTCTAGGTATAATTTGAACAAATTCTACTCTTTACTTCCTTTTCTTGTTCCCATTTTGTGTTTATTAATCAACATGAGTATTATATTTTTTTTTCCGAAATAGCGTGGACGACTTACATTTTGTAAAGTTATGGTATAATACTTTAGTTGCTTCCTGAATTTGTTCAAAAACTTTTATTGCCTCCGACACTTACATAGTGTCTCACCAGGCTCATGAACTTACTTAAAGTGTAATGATTAAGTCCGTAAATCTTATAAAAACGCCATAAATTTGTAAAAAAATAGAAAGTTAATTTGTTTTAAAGACATAGAATCGCGAATCATACCTTTATTTTTTAAGTTTTGACTTTTTTTGTAGATTTAAATAAATTGAAATATATATCAGTTTAAACAAGTTCATAGGCTAATGAATCTTTTTTTGATAGAAATTGGGACGAGACAGAACTTGGACCGAGTGAGCACCAATGGTCCAAGAACTGTCAAACCCTCAATATATTAATAAAAGAAAAAAGTGAGTGTTTGAACAAGAGAAAAAGAATGAGAATAAACAAAAGACCAATATTTCATTTTAAACAAATCTAGGTGGCCAACAGGTTCCTTTAAGCAAGTTGAGGGAGTTAACAAAACAAATTATAAGTTTAGGGGGCCAATCAACATTTTGAGATAAGTTCAGAAGCTATTAATGTATTTTAACCATTATAAAACAATTAATTGATTTTTAATAGGTTAGAATGGAGGCAAATTATTAGAAGCACTCGGTTCTTCATGTCAAACGCTCCTCCGAATGACATGGAACACCCGGTGCTTAATATAAGAATTCTAGAATGGAATACAATTTTAAAACTGAAAAATTTGAATAGTTATAATGTAATAAATTTTGGAATGCAATTTTTTTTTTAAAAAATGGTAAGATGTATATTTGACTATATTTAATCAGTTTTGAAAATTCAATGAAATTAAATTTAATCGGTTATAATGTAAATAAATTCGAAATTGAAAATTCAATGAAATTGACTGTTATTGTTGAAAAGATTGATTTTTCAGCTATAAAAGACAAACAAAGAATGTCTAACCCAACACATAAAACTCTTTCTTTTAAAGTGAAAAGGCGAAGCTAAAGAGAAAAGTAGGTAATCAAACATCCCTTATTTCAAAGTTAATTTTGTTCAATTAGTTGAATTTTCATTCATTACAAACCATTTTATATTAAATCTTGCACACAACAGAATGCAAGTGCCGAAAGGAAAGAAAAACGAAGGCACTAAAGTCGCCAAGCCTAGTAAGGGAAAGAAAAGAAAGACTGATGAGCCTAAATCTCCTGAGCCCAAGTCCCCCAAGGATGTAACTAAGAAGGTCAGAGTCTCTTAACCTGACTCTGAGCCTACTCCTGCTGAGACGCAGCAGAAACAACCCACTATTGAGGATTTAGAGGATGAGCAGCCTCTAAAGAAAAAAACAAAGGGTCAAGCCACTGACACCTCAGCCGCTGGCCGTTTTGATAACCGAGGACTCTCACTTCCTCAAATCACAAGGGATGGCTACTGAGGTCACTCATGTTTCTACCACCTGCTAAAACTTCCTCAAAAAAAGTGTATGATTTTAGTAGTTCTAATAAATGTCACATTCCTTACTAATGATCAAAACTAAAATTTTGTGCGTATAAAAAAATTTAAAGTTTTATGCTACTATATATTATTAATTGGAAAAAAGTAAGCTTTTATGCTCATCTTCGAATCAGACCCATATGAAATATAAGTTGATTAGTATATCCAATAAATTGAGTTCATCATTGTATGTATTGAGGAAAAAAATTAACATCTGCTTAGTTGTGATTCTTATTTACAAACAACATCCTTTATGTGACACAAATTCTAAAACCAAATCTCATTGTAGGTATAATTTGAACAAATTCTACTATTTACTTTCTTTTCTTGTTCCCATTTTGTGTTTATTAATCAACAGGAGTATTATATTATTTTTTTCCGAGATAGCGTGGATGATTTACATTTTGTAAAGTTATGGTATAATACATCAGTTGCTTCCTGAATTTGTTCAAACACCTTTATTGCCCCGACACTTACATAGTATCTCACTAGGCTTATGAACTTACTTAAATTGTATTGATTAAGTCCCTAAATCTTATAAACAAGTTTATAGGCTAATGAATCACTATAGGCGAGTTTAGAAGACCAATATTTCATTTTAAACAAATCTAGGTGGCCAATAGGTTACTTTAAGCAAGTTGAGGGAGTTAATAAAACACTTTATAAGTTTAGGGTGTCAATCAACACTTTGAGATAAGTTCAGAAGCTATTAATGTATTTTAACCATTATAAAACAATTAATTGAATTTTAATAGGTTAGAATGGAATACAATATAAATTGAGTTCATCATTGTATGGATTGAGAAAAAAAATTAACATCTGCTTAGTTGTGATTCTTATTTACAAACTGCATCATTTATGTGACACAAATTCTAAAACCAAATCTCATTCTAGGTAAAATTTGAACAAATTCTACTCTTTACTTTCTTTTCTTGTTCCCATTTTGTGTTTATTAATCAACATGAGTATTATATTTTTTTTTTCCGAAATAGCATGGATGACTTACATTTTGTAAAGTTATGGTATAATACTTCAGTTGCTTCCAGAATTTGTTCAAAAACTTTTATTGCCTCCGGCACTTACATAGTGTCTCACTAGGCTCATGAACTTACTTAAAGTGTAATGATTAAGTCCCTAAATCTTATAAAAACGCCATAAAGGTGTAAAAAAAATAGAAAGTTAATTTGTTTTAAAGACATAGAATCGGAATCATACCTTTATTTTTTAAGTTTTGACTTTTTTTATAGCTTGGACGGATTGAGCACCCATGGTCCAAGAACTGGCAAACCCGCAATATATTAATAAAAGAAAAAAGTGAGTGTTTGAACAAGAGAAAAGGAATGAGAATAAACAAAAGACCAATATTTCTTTTTAAACAAATCTAGGTGGCCAACATGTTCCTTTAAGCAAGTTGAGGGAGTTAACAAAACAAATTATAAGTTTAGGGGGCCAATCAACATTTTGAGATAAGTTGAGAAGCTATTAATGTATTTTAACCATTATAAAACAATTAATTGAATTTTAATAGGCTAGAATGGAGGCAAATTATTAGAAGCACCCGGTTCTCCATGTCAAACGGTCCTCCGAGTGACATGGAACACCCGGTGCTTAATATAAGAATTCTAGAATGGAATACAATTTTAAAACTGAAAAATTTGGATAGTTATAATGTAATAAATTTTGGAATGCATTTTTTTTAAAAAAATGGTAAGATGTATATTTGACTATATTTAATCAGTTTTGAAAATTCAATGAAATTAAATTTAATCGCTTATAATGTAAATAAATTCGAAACTGAAAATTCAATGAAATTGACTGTTACGGTTGAAAAGATTAATTTTTCAGCTATAAAAGGCAAACAAATGATGTCTAACCCAACACATAAAACTCTTTCTTTTAAAGTGAAAAGGCAAACCTAAAGAGAAAAGTAGGTAATCAAACATCCCTTATTTCAAGGTTAATTTTGTTCAATTAGTTGAATTTTCATTCATTACAAACCATTTTATATTAAATCTTGCACACAGCAGAATGCAAGTGCCGAATGGAAAGAAAAACGAAGCCACTAAAGCTGCCAAGCCCAGTAAGGGAAAGAAAAGAAAGATTGATGAGCCTAAATCTCCTGAGCCCAAGTCCCTCAAGGATGTAACTTAGAAGGTCAGAGTCTCTAAACCTGACTCTAAGCCTACTCCTGCTGAGACGCAGCAGAAACAACCCACTATTGAGGATTTAGAGGATGAGCAGCCTCTAAAGAAAAAAACAAATACAAGGGTCAAGCCATTGACACCTCAGCCGCTGGCCGTTTTGATACGGGAGGACTCTCACTTCCTCAAATCACAAGGGATGGCTACTGAGGTCACTCATGTTCCTACCACATGCTAAAACTTCCTAAAAAAAAAAGTGTATGATTTTAGTAGTTCTAATAAATGTCACATTCCTTACTAATGATCAAAACTAAAATTTTGTGTGTATAAAATAATTTAAAGTTTTATGCTACTATATATTATTAATTGGAAAAAAGCAAGCTTTTATGCTCATCTTCGAATCAGACCCATATGAATATAAGTTGATTAGTATATCCAATAAATTGAGTTCATCATTGTATGTATTGCGGAAAAAAATTAACATCTGCTTAGTTGTGATTCTTATTTACAAACAACATCCTTTATGTGAGACAAATTCTAAAACCAAATCTCATTGTAGGTATAATTTGAACAAATTCTACTATTTACTTTCTTTTCTTGTTCCCATTTTGTGTTTATTAATCAACAGCAGTATTATATTATTTTTTTCCGAGATAGCGTGGATGACTTACATTTTGTAAAGTTATGGTATAATACATCAGTTGCTTCCTGAATTTGTTCAAACACCTTTATTTCCCCCCGACACTTACATAGTATCTCACTAGGCTTATCAACTTACTTAAACTGTATTGATTAAGTCCCTAAATCTTATAAACAAGTTTATAGGCTAATGAATCACTATAGGCGAGTTTAGAAGACCAATATTTCATTTTAAATAAATCTAGGTGGCCAATAGGTTACTTTAAGCAAGTTGAGGGAGTTAACAAAACACTTTATAAGTTTAGGGTGCCAATCAACATTTTGAGATAAGTTCAGAAGCTATTAATGTATTTTAACCATTATAAAACAATTAATTGAATTTTAATAGGTTAGAATGGAATACAATAAATTGAGTTCATCATTGTATGGATTGAGAAAAAAAATTAACATCTGCTTAGTTGTGATTCTTATTTACAAACTGCATCATTTATGTGACACAAATTCTAAAACCAAATCCCATTCTAGGTATAATTTGAACAAATTTTACTCTTTACTTTCTTTTCTTGTTCCCATTTTGTGTTTATTAATCAACATGAGTATTATATTTATTTTTTCCGAAATAGCGTGGTTATGGTATAATACTTCAGTTGCTTCCTGAATTTGTTCAAAAACTTTTATTGCCTCCGGCACTTACATAGTGTCTCACTAGGCTCATGAACTTACTTAAAGTGTAATGATTAAGTCCCTAAATCTTATAAAAACGCCATATAGGTGTAAAAAAAATAGAAAATTTAATTTGTTTTAAAGACATAGAATCGCGAATCATACCTTTATTTTTTAAGTTTTGACTTTTTTTATAGCTTGGATGGAGTGAGCACCCATGGTCTAAGAACTGGCAAACCGGCAATATATTAATAAAAGAAAAAAGTGAGTGTTTGAACAAGAGAAAAGGAATGAGAATAAACAAAAGACCAATATTTCATTTTAAACAAATCTAGGTGGCCAACATGTTCCTTTAAGCAAGTTGAGGGAGTTAACAAAACAAATTATAAGTTTAGGGGGACAATCAACATTTTGAGATAAGTTCAGAAGCTATTAATGTATTTTAACCATTATAAAACAATTAATTGAATTTTAATAGGTTAGAATGGAGGCAAATTATTAGAAGCACCCGGTTCTCCATGTCAAACGGTCCTCCGAGTGACATGGAACACCCGTTGCTTAATATAAGAATTCTAGAATGGAATACAATTTTAAAACTGAAAAATTTGGATAGTTATAATGTAATAAATTTTGGAATGCATTTTTTTTTTAAAAAAATGGTAAGATGTATATTTGACTATATTTAATCAGTTTTGAAAATTCAATGAAATTAAATTTAATCGGTTATAATGTAAATAAATTCGAAACTGAAAATTCAATGAAATTGACTGTTATTGTTGAAAAGATTGATTTTTCAGCTATAAAAGGCAAACAAAGGATGTCTAACCCGACACATAAAACTCTTTCTTTTAAAGTGAAAAGGCAAGCCTAAAGAGAAAAGTAGGTAATCAAACATCCCTTATTTCAAAGTTAATTTTGTTTAATTAGTTGAATTTTCATTCATTACAAACCATTTTATATTAAATCTTGCACACAACAGAATGCAAGTGCCCAAAGGAAAGAAAAACGAAGGCACTAAAGCAGCCAAGCCCAATAAGGGAAAGAAAAGAAAGATTGATGAGCCTAAATCTCCTGAGCCCAAGTCCCTCAAGGATGTAACTAAGAAGGTCAGAGTCTCTAAACCTGACTCTAAGCCTACTCCTGTTGAGACGCAGCAGAAACGACCCACTATTGAGGATTTAGAGGATGAGCAGCCTCTAAAGAAAAAAACAAATACAAGGGTCAAGCCACTATTGATTTTTCAGCTATAAAAGGCAAATAAAGAATGTCTAACCCAACACATAAAACTCTTTCTTTTAAAGTGAAAAGGCAAACCTATAGAGAAAAGTAGGTAATCAAGCATCCATTATTTCAAAGTTAATTTTGTTCAATTAATTGAATATTCATTCATTACAAACCATTTTATATTAAATCTTGCACACAGCAGAATGCAAGTGCCGAAAGGAAAGAAAAACGAAGGCACTAAAGCTGCCAAGCCCAGTAAGGGAAAGAAAAGAAAGACTGATGAGCCTAAATCTCCTGAGCCCAAGTCCCCCAAGGATGTAACTAAGAAGGTCAGAGTCTCTTAACCTGACTCTGAGCCTACTCCTGCTGAGACGCAGCAGAAACAACCCACTATTGAGGATTTAGAGGATGAGCAGCCTCTAAAGAAAAAAACAAAGGGTCAAGCCACTAACACCTCAGCCGCTGGCCGTTTTGATAACCGAGGACTCTCATTTCCTCAAATCACAAGGGATGGCTACTGAGGTCACTCATGTTTCTACCACCTGCTAAAACTTCCTCAAAAAAAAGTGTATGATTTTAGTAGTTCTAATAAATATCACATTCCTTACTAATGATCAAAACTAAAATTTTGTGCGTATAAAAAAATTTAAAGTTTTATGCTACTATATATTATTAATTGGAAAAAGCAAGCTTTTATGCTTATCTTCGAATCAGGCCCATATGAAATATAAGTTGATTAGTATATCCAATAAATTGAGTTCATCATTGTATGTATTGAGGAAAAAAATTAACATCTGCTTAGTTGTGATTCTTATTTACAAACAACATCCTTTATGTGACACAAATTCTAAAACCAAATCCCATTGTAGGTATAATTTGAACAAATTCTACTATTTACTTTATTTTCTTGTTCCCATTTTGTGTTTATTAATCAACAAGAGTATTATATTATTTTTTTCAGAGATAGCGTGGATGACTTACATTTTGTAAAGTTATGGTATAATACATCAGTTGCTTCCTGAATTTGTTCAAACACCTTTATTGCCCCCGACACTTACACAGTATCTCACTAGGCTTATGAACTTACTTAAACTGTAATGATTAAGTCCCTAAATCTTATAAACAAGTTTACAGGCTAATGAATCACTATAGGCGAGTTTAGAAGACCAATATTTCATTTTAAACAAATCTAGGTGTCCAATAGGTTACTTTAAGCAAGTTGAAGGAGTTAACAAAACACTTTATAAGTTTAGGGTGCCAATCAACATTTTGAGATAAGTTCAGAAGCTATTAATGTATTTTAACCATTATAAAACAATTAATTGAATTTTAATAGGTTAGAATGGAATACAATAAATTGAGTTCATCATTGTATGGATTGAGAAAAAAAATTAGCATCTGCTTAGTTCTGATTCTTATTTACAAACTGCATCATTTATGTGACACAAATTCTAAAACCAAATCCCATTCTAGGTATAATTTGAACAAATTCTACTATTTACTTTCTTTTCTTGTTCCCATTTTGTGTTTATTAATCAACATGAGTATTATATTTTTTTTTCCGAAATAGCGTGGACGACTTACATTTTGTAAAGTTATGGTATAATACTTCAGTTGCTTCCTGAATTTGTTCAAAAACTTTTATTGCCTCCGACACTTACATAGTGTCTCACTAGGCTCATGAACTTACTTAAAATGTAATGATTAAGTCCCTAAATCTTATAAAAACGCCATAAAGGTGTAAAAAAATAGAAACTTAATTTGTTTTAAAGACATAGAATCGCGAATCATACCTTTATTTTTTAAGTTTTGACTTTTTTTTATAGATTTAAATAATAAATTGAAATGTATATCACTTTAAACAAGTTCATAGGCTAATGAATGTTTTTTTGATAGAAATTTGGACGAGATAGAACTTGGACGGAGTGAGCACCCATGGTCCAAGAACTGTCAAACCCGCAATATATTAATAAAAGAAAAAAGTGAGTGTTTGAACAAGAGAAAAAGAATGAGAATAAACAAAAGACCAATATTTCATTTTAAACAAATCTAGGAGGCCAATAGGTTCCTTTAAGCAAGTTGAGGGAGTTAACAAAATAAATTATAAGTTTAGGGGTCAATCAACATTTTGAGACAAGTTCAGAAGCTATTAATGTGTTTTAACCATTATAAAACAATTAATTGAATTTTAATAGGTTAGAATGGAATACAATTTTAAAACTGAAAAATTTGGACAGTTACAATGTAATAAATTTTGGAATGCATTTTTCTTAAAAATGGTAAGGTGTATATTTGACTATATTTAATCAGTTTTGAAAATTCGATGAAATTAAATTTAATCAGTTACAATGTAAATAAATTCGAAACTGAAAATTCAATGAAATTGACTGTTACGGTTGAAAAGATTGATTTTTTGGCTATAAAAGGCAAACAAAGGATGTCTAACCCAATGCATAAAACTCTCTCTTTTAAAGTGAAAAAGCAAACCTAAAGAGAAAATTAGGTAATCAAACATCCTTTATTTCAAAGTTACTTTTGTTCAATTAGTTGAATTTTCAGTCATTACTCACCATTTTATATTAAATCTTTAGGCCATCGGTCTCACCCATTTGAAGTGCTTGACAAACACCGAACGAAGATCAATCTAAATGTGGAAACATTTCAAAAGTGCCGCCATGGTGATGGAGGACCTCCAAGATTATCTTATGATTAAAGCTATATCCGCAAAGAGCAAACTATCTTTTCGAAAGTGTTCCGGACTATGCGACATATGTTGGAAAAAACCAACTTTACTTTCTCTCCAGAACTCACAAAAAAAAACACAATAAATTGAAAGCACAAGGTATAAGTGTTTGAAGCAAATTCTTTCTGTGTTCAATTTGAGGAAACAGCAGTACAGGTACAGATGAAATTAAATTAAAAACCTCAACTCCACCTCCTACTTATACAACTTGAGAGTGGAGTTTGTTACACAAATTCAGCCACTAAGAAAACCTAACATCGTGTATTATGGATGACTAAATCACACGATTTGTTTTGCATAAAAATAGATTTCTATATAACTATCTCCTAAATACCAGGAACAAAACTAACTGAATTGACTCTAGAACAAGTTTAAACTTACCGTTCACATTCACTCCCATAAACTTGTTTACCTTTGACGATGCTCACACCGATCTTATCCTTCAGTTCAAGGAATCTCTGTCTTCTAAGTGGCTTTGTCAGGATATCAGCTAGTTGAATTTCTGTCTTAGTATACTCCAGCTTGACATCACCATTCTCAACACATTCACGAATGAAGTGATACCTTGTATCAATATGTTTACTCCTTTCATGGTGGACGGGGTTCTTAGCCAAGGCAATTGCAGATTTGTTGTCAACTTTCAGTACTGGCTTCACTTGTCCATCTTCTCTTAGGCTTTCCATCAGCCTTGTGAGCCAAATCCCTTGACAAGCACTCCTTGTTGCTGCAATATACTCAGCTTCATATGATGAGAGTGCCACAATTCTTTGCTTTTGTGACACCCAAGTAATAGGACTTTCTCCAAGAAAGAACATCACACCAGGTGTGCTCTTTCTGTCATCAGTGTCCCCTGCAAGGTCACTGTCGCTATAACCAACCAAATCTTCATTTGCTTGGTCTTTCTTATACACACATCCAACATCAAGTGTTCCTCTTACATACCTCAGAATCTGCTTGACAGCACTCATGTGTGCAATGGTTGTAGCCTCCATGTATCTGCTTACAACTCCAACTGAATAAGCAAGATCTGGGCGAGTGTTTACCATATATCTCAAGCTTCCAATAATACTCCTGTACGTGGTTGCATCTACTGATGGCTCTCCATCATACTTGCTCAGTTTGTACCTTGGCTCCATAGGAATATGACAAATGTTGTAATCTGTCATTCCCATTTTCTCAAGAATTTTTCTTGCATAGGCTGACTGGCACAGTGTTATATGGCTTCTCCATTTTGCTTTACCTCTATCCCCAAGTAGTAACTCAGGAGCCCCAGATCACTCATCTCAAATTTCTGCATCATTTCCCGTTTGAATTTCTCGATGAGTTCTGCACTTGAGCCAGTAAGGATGAGATCATCCACATACACTCCCACAATTGTGACATCTTCTCCTGTATTCTTCATGTACAGAGAATGCTCAATTGGACATCTTTTGAAGCTCAGAGACTTTAGACACTCATCCAACTTCTCATTCCAAGCTCTTGGTGCCTGTTTTAACCCATACAGGGCTTTATGCAGCTTCAGAACTTTTCTTGGATTGCCTTTATCTACAAACCCCTCTGGTTGTGCTACATACACTTCTTCCTTTAGTTCTCCATTTAAGAAAGCGGTTTTGACGTCCATATGATGGACATCCCACTTTCTTTGTGCAGAATATGCAAGCAGAGTCCTCACTATTTCCAGCCTTGCTACTGGAGCAAACACTTCCTTGTAGTCAATTCCATATTTCTGAACATATCCCTTTGCAACTAATCTGGCCTTGTGCTTGATTATCTTCCCTTCTGGATCTTTCTTCAACTTGAAGACCCACTTCAAACCAATGGCCTTGTGACTCTTTGGCAAGTCAGATAGCTCCCATGTTCCATTTTTCTGTATGGAACCAATCTCCAACGCCATAGCTTCTCTCCAGTTCTTGTTCTTAACAGCTTCTGTATAAGAAGAGGGTTCTTCAATAGATAAGAAGAAACACAGTCCTGCTTCTTCATCTATTTCCCTAGTTGCATCATAGATTTCCTGCAGAGATCTGAAGTTCTGGTGCCCTTCACTCGAGCTTGAACTAGAGCTTGTCCTTGGTGTGCTTTGAGGAGAAGCTTGAGCAGTTTGAGGAGGAGTTAATGGTTCACTATATTTTTTTTCTCAAAAACAGCAAATGCCTTATCTGTAAAAACTCACAACATATTTCATCAGTGATTGCATAATTATTTATATTTATGTTTATAAAAATATATTATAATTTATATATATATATATATATATTATATCAGGCCGGGCCGATGTAAAATTGGTAAAGCCTAAGCGCGCGCAATTTTTGGCGGGCTTATACGGGCTTGGGCTAGGCCAGACCTGACAACATTTTGATGTGTCCAAACTCAGCTAAATGGACCTGGACCTGGGCGAGCCAGGCGGGCTCGCCGGCCCATGCCCGGGTCTATATATCAAAACTTAGAAATTTCTCTTATAATGTGTGCCTGCACATCACCTCAAAATCTGATGTGGTGTGCCATGGCAAATAGAAACATGAGACCAATAAAAAAAAATAAAAATCTAAATTGAGTTTTTTCGTTGGATAAGTATAATTTATCTATCGAAACTAAATAACTTTTATCTCTCTTCTGAAGATTGAACTCCGACAACATTACAACTCTAGGCGATGCTGCTAATATTTTCTGATCGTTCTTTTCCGACAATCACCACTTCTCTATCCATTTTCCTCTTCCACCACCTCCGATCATTTTTCTCTGTCTGTTTTTTTCCTTCTTCCATATCTAAAGTAAAGGACAAGTGAAAACTGAGTAAAAATTGGTCGCCGCGACAATAACTCTACTAAAAAATCATTCAAGTTTTTTGGATCTGAATTTTTATTTTAAGTGTAGAAAAAAAAAGATGTTTTTCAGAAACCCCATGAATGATTTGAAGTTTTTGGATCTGAATTTTAATCTTTTTTAAAAGTTTTAGTTCAAAACCAAATTGAATTGAAGTTCATACAACCACCACCGATGAGTTTTAATTGGATTTATACATATTTTAAAAAGTTTTTGGATTTGAATTTTAATTTTTTTTTAAAAGTTTTAATTCAAAACCCAATTGAATTAAAGTTCATACAATCATATCTCTGTGTCTTTGAGATGAGTGAAATTCAGGTAAAAAAAAGAGGAAAAAGGTTGAAAGTGGCGGTTTCAAGAGGAAGGCCACGACAAAGGCAAAGGAAAGATAAGAAAAGTGAATTAATGGCTTTTAATGGGGTGCCAGGCACACAATATAATTTCATTGGCTATCGCACACCACATCATTTTCAGGTGTGTGCCAGGCACACAGAATAATTTCTCCATAATATAATTATCCCTAATGTCATAACACGGGTAAAGCATATCCTTAGTTTCTGTTTGTTATCCCAGATTTCTAACATTTGTTTGGTGTTTAAACCTTTTGTATATGGTTAAATCCAATTTGGTACCATTTGAAGAAATTATTCCCAATATAGAATTGGTTAGAAAATATTTCTTTAAATGGGGTTGTTTATATGTTATGGTCAAAAAAAAATTTATCATTACGGTGCACTAAATACCGTAATGGATTGTTTTCTTAGTTTAATTACTGATTATGGTATCATAGGCATCGTAATCAGCATTTATTGTAGGAACTCCTGCAACTATTGGTAGTGGCGTGAAGCCACTGTCCAACAAATATATTTTTAAAATTATTATATTAAAATAAATAAAAATAAAATTAAGTAAATATTGATTAATTTTTTTAAGGGAAAAGTACAAAAATAAACTTTGTGGTTATACTTGTTTTCGATTGCAGCCTTGTGGTTTAAAAATTTACAAAATGGTACCTTGAGGTTCATTCCGTTAGCAAACACATACCAAATTGACTAACAGTGTTAAAAGTAAAAGGAAAAAGAGTTAATTTGGTCCTTATATTTATTTATTTTATAAATTAACCCCCCTTATTATCTAATTATCACAAACAAACCCCAAAAATAAAAATAAAAATCAAATACACATTCTTCTCCATCTCTCTAATTTTTTATTTTTTTTTCTTATTTCTCTCTCTTTTCTCTCTAAAAATGCAAAATCTCGCGAAGCTGTATCACATTACAGAAACATTTTTTTGATTAGAACATGGATAACCAGGGGTGTATTAAGCATACATCCCAACTAGGTTGGCACCCCTGCCCGCAATAGAGAACCTGGATCCGATATTATTAAGTAGAAACAAAAAATGATTACAGGGAACAATGTAAAATGCTAGGAGAACCTATAAATGGTTCGACCCGTTATATTATAGAATAAAGCAGAACTGCAAAATGGTGGAATGTGGTCCCACCAGACGGGATTGTCGATTGTTCTGCCATAGTTAGCGAGGATGTCCGCTACTTGGTTGCCTTCCCTGAAGACATGTGAAATTACTACTGACATATGTTTAAGCTGCTGCAGGCATCGTAACCATCTCTGTCTAATAATCCACGGGACAGTCAAGGTTCGGCTCTGGATAACTTGAACGACGTATGTAGAATCACTTTCCACCCAGATACTGGTCCATCCCCGATCATACGCCAAACAGATAGCGTGAATGGCCGCAGAAAGTTCAGCAGTGTAGGAGAACACCAGCTCTATAGGATATGCAAACGCTCCTACAAAGTTTCCAGAGTGTGAGCGAAATACGCCCCCGCAACCAGCTGGTCCCGGAGACCCAATGACAGACGCGTCTGTGTGAAATTTAAGCCATCCCTCTGGCGGACGCTGCCAGTAGACCCGATGGATGCGAGGCGCTCGGTGCGATCGTGCAGGAATCTCCAATTCCTGGACAATTTTCTTCTCAACCACAGAGTTCCACATACTGCCAACTTCAAACCGCCCATTTTCTCTTATTGCACTCCATATGCGCCTCAGTGCCATTGAAATGCATGGTGTTTCCTATTCATGAATGGCCCTGTTCCGTGAGAGCCATATGACCGAAATTCTATGGACAATAGCCGAACACCACAGAGCTTGAACTTGAGTGCTGAATTTTTGCTTTGTTGCTGCGATAATTAAGTTCAACATAAAAGAGTTGGTGCATATTTTCCTACCGAACAGCCCTTCAATTCCTTGCCAAATCTGAGCAGAAAACGGACACCTGATAAATAAATGATTAGCAGTTTCTATATCCCGTTTGCATAAGTAGCATTATGATACTATTACGCATCCTCTCGCTATCAGCCGATCATGCGTAGGGAGAGCGCCAAGAGCCTCCTTCCAGCACGTTATTGTATGAGACAACGGAATGAACGGCTTCCAGATAAACCTGCACCATTGTAGCGGGGTTGTTTCTGGGCGCATCCAAGCGTAAAACATTTTCACAGTGAACATACCAAATGCCGAGGGGCTCCAAACACACACATCTCGTTCGTCCCCTCGTTTGATTTCTTGAATGCGTAAAATGAGCTTAGGAGGCAAAACCGGTAGATTATCCCAGTCCGTATCAAGGAAGTCTTCAACTTTCTCAGCCGATCTTCGGCGAAGGCTGTCCGTCATTCCGATCTGGACACTGATAGTGGGAGAAATCCATGTGTCATTCCAAAAACTGAGAGTAGATTGCTGCCCAATCCACCAAGTGCAGTGATCTCGGAGGACTCTCTAAATATTACGAACCGAACTCCAGATAGAGGAGTTGACAATGTAATCCCGTTGTATCCCCGCACAGGAGATGAATCTAGATCTTAAAAGTGAGAACCAAATTGAGTTATCTTGTAGGACTCCCCATGCCATTTTCCCAAGGAGAGCAGCATTGAGTGAACGTAGGTCCTTGGTTCCCAAACCGCCTTCTTTAACTGGACGACAACAGGCGTTCCAGCTAACGGTAACGAGCTTCCGAGTATCAATTGCTCCTCCCCAGATGAAATTCTGTATGCAGCGTGACATGTGTGAGAGCAAATTCCCCGGCCATCGATACACAATAAATGAGTGAATAACTCTGCTGGTTATCACAGCATTGACTAGCGCCACCCGACCAGCCATCGATAGACATTGTCCTTTCCATTTTGCAAATTGTGCTAAAATTTTATCCATAATGCCCCGGAGTTGTTGCTGTCGCGGTAACCCAAAAAAGAGAGGGACGCCCAGGTACCTGAAAGGTAATTTACCATGATGTATGCCAATGGTATCGGCAAGTACAGAACTCCGTCTGCTGCAAATTTCAGTACCAAAATAAATGTCAGATTTCTGCCAGTTCACTATCTGGCCCGAAATAGATCCATACCTTGCGAAAGCCTCACTAATCTTGCGCGCATTGTTAACTGAAGCCTTACACATTACCATAACATCATCAGCGTAGAGCAGATGGGTGGGAAAATTAGCTTGCCGAGAATAATTCATTGGCACCAGATCCCCTGATATCGCCATTTTGGTTAGCAAGTGGCTTAAATAATCTTCTGCAATTCCAAACAGTATAGGGGAGAGAGGGTCACCTTGACGCACACCCCTAGAGCATCTGATAAATCCATTTATCCCAGACCCTATCAAAATTGAAATTCTGGCTGACGACAGAATATTCAGTATCCAATCCTGGAATGTTAGTGAGAAACCAAAGCTTTCCATGACGGCTAGCATGAAGTTCCAGTCTAGACTGTCGAATGCTTTTCGAATGTCGATTTTTAAAGCCATGTTGCCCCCATAACATTTCTTCTTTAACATATTTACACCCTCTGAAGCAAGTGCAATGCATTGATGAACGCTTCTGCCGGGTATAAAGCCGAATTGGTTGTCCGAGATGATCTTTCTTGCGATTATATTTAATCTGTCTGTGAGAATCTTGGATAGGATTTTGTAACTGAAGTTACTCATCACAATTGGATGGTATTGATCAATGGATTCTGCATTTTCAATCTTAGGTAGCAAAACCATTAGACTGGAATTGAGGCCAGGTAGGATCATACCTGAAATGAAGAAGCTTTGGACCATGTCAAATACATCTTTACCAACGATATCCCAAAATGACTGATAAAAGGCGCCATTGAACCTATCTCGACCTGGCGAACTGTCTTTATCCATTGCGAATACTGCGTTTCTAACTTCCTTCATGTCAGGGCATCGAGTTAATGACTCATTATCATTATCCGTAACCATTTTTGGGACAATGTCCGAAATCTGGGAGTGGTTGGCCTCTATAGCGATGTCAGATCGGAAAAGGTCCTTGTAGTACTCCTCAATATGTGAATTGATCGCAGCCTGGTCCATTAGCAAATCATTGCCAACCCTTAGCGTGTTAATACCAGAATTTGCAGATCGGATCGATGCAATCCAGTGAAAAAACCTGTTGTTCCTGTCCCCTTCTTTTAGCCACTTGACACGGCTTTTATCTCGGAGAAAAACTTCTTTCCTGCGCATAACCGTATCCAGTTCAGTGTGTGCTTCCATTTCCTTTTTATGGAGTTCGGTTGAGAACCCCTGCGCTGTCAATTCCGATTGCATGTGTGCAAGGGCTGTATCAGCAGATGAGATTTGAGCATCAATATCCCCAAAGACATTTCTATTCCATGCGCGCAGAACTGGATGCAGACGCTTCAATTTACTGCTTAGGGATTGCATCGGTGGGAGCCTGGGATGCTGACCGTTCCAAAATTCTGCAATAGTCTCGCGGAGATTAGGGTGAGATAACCACATGGATTGAAAGCGGAACCGAGCTGGTTTGGCTTGACGCATCGCGCACTGGAAAAATAATGGGCAGTGATCTGAGTGGTGTCTAGTGAGCGGAGTAGCGCTGTAACTGTCCCAGGTGTCAGATAGATCTCGGGAGGTCATGACTCTGTCAATACGGCTTTCTACCTTAGCAGTTCCCACCCGACCATTACACCAAGTGTAAAAAGACCCCTGTGTAGGGCAATCAATCAAAGAGCAGTCCTCCATGAACCTACGAAACTCCCGACTAGGCCTAGCTGCCGGCATTCTACCAGTTTTCTCATGAGATCCAAGAATGGCATTGAAGTCTCCCATGACAACCCATTGACCGTTCAGAGTTTCCCGGAGCTCAGAAATTGTCTGATATAAGCTAATTCTCCTGTTAGCCCAGACACTACCATAAACCAAACCCACATAGATGAGATTTCCCAGCGCCTTGAACTGCAGTAAAACAAAATGTTCATGCGTGTAGGAAACATTGGCAAACTAAAGTCGCGTGTTAGCTACTAGGACCTAGAGTGAAGGCTGATCCTTCGAGTTATGCCCGATGCATTTCATTCCCAAACTGTCCTAAAAAGATGTTCTGACAGTATCAAAAGCAACCATAGGCTCAGCCAGACATAATATATCTGGTTTATGTAACCTGCACAAATTAAATAAGTATCGTTGTGTATCCGAGTTGTGGATACCCCTACAGTTCCAGAATAGAACATTCATCGGTATCTATGTGGGGGTTTGCTGGCCCATTTTGCGCAGGCTGCTGCTGTAGTTCCATTTTCCATCTGCTTATTTCTGTGTTTTTTCTTTTTGGAGCTTACCGTGTCCCATGCACCTTCCTCCTCATCCATCATGTTTGCCCATGACTTTGATCCTGATTCAGGGGTGCTAGTAACCTTAGTAATCAAATTATTTGCCCCGGCAGAGGGAGGCCGATTTTCATCGTCTGTGTCATTGTCTGTGTCATTATAATCAGAATCCCAAATCTGCGGACTGCCCTATAGCGGAGTTTCTGCATTCTCTGGCTTCCTTATTAGGGACTCCTCTCTCAGAGGTTCCTCTTCAACAGGTTGTAGGTCCTTCAGGATCCTATTTGTGACTTCCAGTACTGGGATATTAGTAACTTGTTTTAGGGGCTTGCGCCTATTAGGACCAGCAATTGGGGCTTGCTGTTTGGTTTGTTTGACCTCCATCGCCGGCTTACGATTACGTTTACAATCATAGGCCATGTGGCCAATGTTTGAGCATACTTTACAGAAGCTTGGAAGTTTTTCATAAACAATATCTATCCAGATCTGCTTCCCCTCTCTCTCAATCCCAAGTTGTGCAGGTAAATCAGTGTTAAGATTAACATCAACAAGCATTCTGGAAAAGTGCCCAAAATCCCCCTCTAATGTCGCATTATCAATTCTAATTAGCCCGCCTATTCCCTTGGATATGTCCGACAAAATTTGAGCATCCCAATATTCCTATGGGAGTGAATAGAGTCTAGTCCATACCTGAGCATTTGTTGATTTTTCTGCATACGGATCAAAGTCCTGCACCCAGGGCTGCAGATGAAACATTCCGGGCTTGGTATTGATGACTCCTTTGCTGAATACTTTGTTTTTCATCTCCTGGGATCCCAGTAGTACATGATAGAATCCCCGCCTAATTGAGATCAGTCGCCAGGGCTCGTGAATTCCCCAAACTTTCATCAGCGTCGTCTTCAAGTCCGCTACTCGCCAGGGGGAATCACCTTTGTTCAGAATCAATCTTCCAATCAGTTAGGCAGAGCATAGAGCGATTCTGTTATTATAAGCTGACTGCAAGATTTTTATGGTTTAGATGCCGCCAACGTCTGAGACAGTCGCGGTTGATTGAGGAATCGTCGCCACACTTTTGGTTAGGGCGTGAGCGTAAGATCGAGTCTAGGGGGTAATAGCTGGTTGCGCAGCGTGTTGGCATAGACGAAGTTTTAGATTGAAAAGAACTCTGATGTCAACATAGTCATCATCGAGTGTTAGAGGCGAGGCGACCGGTGCGGCCATACCAGCCGGAGGATCCACGATCAATTGAAGGCGGCGGCGGCTAGGTCAAGTGTTCCTGCTCTTGACTACTCTCTTTTAATATGCAAGAAAATGGAAGAGCTGCCACTTAGACATCTCATGTATCACATTACAGAAACATAAACCTAAACTTCTTATTATGAAATTAAAAAAGAAATTGAACTATTTAGAAAGTAAAATCTAATGTTTATAATATTGAATTGATGCATCAGAAATCAAAGAGTTGTTATAAGCAAAGAAACAAACAAATAATTAATAATTTAATATCCATCACAAGGCAAAAAAAAAAGAAAATTAACTCCAAGGTCAAACAACAGAGGCTGTGGCTCGTTCAAGAGGTTAAAATACTTGATTCCAAATCCTATTTGGAAGAGGTTTCCTCAAGAGTTATCAGAATCTCAAAAAATGTGGATTTTTAATAGAATATGAATTAAAAATTAGTTTTAAAAATATTAGTTTTTAATAAATTATTATAAAATAGAGATTAAATATGTAAGATTATAACCGACATGTCGAAATTATTATTAACTATCACTTTAACCCTTCTAAATATTAATTATGTCTAAGATATTTAGTGTATTTTTTTTTGAATAAAAAAAACAATGCACTAATGAGCTAGATCATGGAAAAATTGCAACAATGAATCAGAAATAGAACTCGGTAATAAATTAAAAAAAGAAGGGCAAGTGGAGAAACGAGAAGACTGTGCAAACACATGTGCCATCTCATTCGCTTGTCGCCGTATCCATTTGACTGAGTAAAAGTCATTTGATGTTAGAAGTGATCGTATTTGAATAATTATATCCCCAAATTCAGAATCATCAACAGAAGTAGAATTTATTGCATCAATCACTTGTTTAGCATCAGATTCGAAAACTACATTCCTTATTTCATCAGCTTCTAACCATTGTATATCATGTAATAGAGTTTCGACCTCACATTCTCGTGTTGTCGGACAACATAACAGACCCGCACATCTCCCTATTACAAACGGCCCATGTGCATCTCGTACTGCTGCTCCCATCCCTGAACGACCATCAGCGCTACAACGTGCAGCATCAACACAACACAAGAGAAATCCTTCCGATGGCAGGTGCCAAGCCGTGCAACCAGCAAATGAAATATTTTCTGCTACTGTATTTCCGATCTACTGTTCTCCCATACTAGTCTGATTTCTCAAGGCATTTGCTTCTGACCAATCATTAAGTACTGTGCAAGCTTGAGCCACTATTTGATCTGTTGTACGAATCTCATACTACCAAAGATGGGTATTTTTAGCCTGCCATAAGTTAATCACAATTTTCTTTTATCAAATTGTCTAAAATAATTTACTCTATTATTAATATAGTTACAAAAAACCAGCAAAAAATGTACGAAACTGCTTCAATTTATGGACAAACTTGTTTGGAATGTTCGCTGTGACAGTTAAATAATAATCAAACTAATCTTTTCAAATTTTTGATATTGCAGGACTTAAATAGATCATATTTGGAAACGTTAAGCTTAAATTTGCACAATGTTTAGTCCCCCTATTTTGAAAAAGACATTATAAGGTGTCTATCTTTTGTTACTATTAACCTCTTAGTCCTTTTATCTTTTTTTAACCGTTATATTCGGTATAAATAGACAAACAGAAAATACCAGAGTAATATGGTCATTTTGTACCGCACTATGAATGTCCTGAAAGCTAAGATACATTTGGTTAAAAATCTTAAAAAAAATAGACAAAAGACCAAATGTTAACAGTGATAAAAAAATAGAGACCTTATAATATGTTTTTTAAAATGAAGTGAGACATAAAAAGGCAAGGACTAAATATATATTTAATCACTGTTCATATTAATTTATTAAAATAAAAAACAAAATTTTAATCTTTTAATAATTACTTATAATAAAAAAAATATATACATACATATTTTTAATTTATTTAATATATCAATTTATATATATATATATATATATATATATATATATTGTTAGAATTAATTGGGTATGGATCTAATTAATCTGACCCGCCCAAAATGGAACGGGCCAAGCCCATCTTAAGAGATGGAGAATTATGGTTTTAGCTTCCTATAAATAGGTTTATGATGAGGGCATCTTGTGGTCGTACGTGGAGCGAAAGATAGAACCCGTGGAGCGTGAGTCTAATGCTAAGAGGGGAGGAAGAGAACCATGCATAGAGAAGGCCACTAATCTAGTCCACGTGGAGCGTGTTATAAGACAAGCGGAGCGTGGAGGGATGGTTCGAGAAGGGGATGAAGATGCAACTGACGAGGACCAATTCCAGAGGCCCACTCATACGGAGCATCCTTCAAGGCATGCAGAGCGTGAGATAGTTAAAGCAGTCTTCAACGTCAAGCAAAGAAGAGGGGGAAGACTAGGGTTGAACTTTATCCATTTGACCATCTTGCTCTTGCCTGTTTCTATTTCCTTAATTCATTCCTTAATTTACTCCTTAATTGCCTCATTCTATTTCCTTAGTTTCATTCCTTAATTTACTCCTTGATTGCCTCTTTCTATTTCCTTATTTTAAATCCTTAAATTACTCTTTTTAGTTCCTTAATTTACTCCTTTTAAGATTACCCTAATCTACCCTTATTTATACCCTTTTAATTAGTTATGTAGTTGCCCTTTTGTGTAATTTGTTTTAGGTTTGTTTTAGGGTTTTTGAGATGCTATAAATACATCTCTTTCTTTGTAATTCAAGAGAACTTTTATCAATCAATTTTATTATCTTCTTCATTGAAGCTTGTTAGGGTTTACAACCTCAACAATGGGGGATCTATGATTTCCTACGGATTTTGGACCGTAAAACCGGGATTCACTCCTTCAAGTTCAACTTGAGAAGAAACATCTTTGTTAGTTTACGATTAAAACTAACACATCCTGAAACTGATCTGTATCATTTTAACCCTAATCACAACATAAGGTTGAAAAATAAAAGAAAAAGGTTGCCTCCTCTTGCCTCTTGCGCCTCCTCTCTCTCTCTCTCTCTCTTCTTATTCTTCTTCTTCACTTTAGACTGTGGAATATTCAGTCTTCCCTAGCTAATGTTGTGTGGTTGCCTGTTACTGGTGGTACAAGATCGTGGTGCTAAGATCCGCTTCCGCTACTCTGAGAGATATACAGGTTCTGCTATTCAATAAGGTATGCCCAAACCCGTATATCTCAAATGGATTAATTGCCATTAATCCCTTCATTGGTATCAAAGCCATAGATCTTGTACTCTGTGTTTTTTTTGTATCCATAAATATGAAGAAATTTTGTGAGATCATTCTAAAAATGATTGTATTGATGTGTTTATATATATTTTTTATTTTGTTCTTGGTTTTTTGGTATAAACACATTTTTTTATTAGTTTGATCTTCTTATCAATCTAAAATAAGCTTTTGTTACGATTAAGAAAATCTTGTCAAAAATATGTTTTTGATCTTCTATAAACGATTGAAACTCAAAAGGAATCCATATTTTATGCTTTTTCAAAATTGTTCAATGTCAGAATCAGCCTTGAGATGCATGGTTCTCGAAAAATCTATTCACTGATTGAACAAATGTCTTTTTAAATTCGTTTTTTTTTTCTGCTGTTTCTATGCAAAAAAAAATTTAGGCATGTTTTTCGAGAAAACTGACGCCACCATCATGTCCACAAAACCCCAAAACCCTAGGATCGACATATTACGGTGGCAGAATGGAGTTCGGAAGGGCGACACATGGCCCCCACGTGCCACCATGTGTGTTGCGGGTGCCACACCTCCTGATGTCCGTTTCCCCTCATTTTTTGGCTGATTAACTCGAAATAATTTTTTGGAAGGCATTTTTTCTTAAAAAAAATTAAGAGGTATATTTGACAAAATACCACGTAAGATTAAATTTAATCAGTTACAATGCAATAAATTTTGACTTGAAAATTCAATGAAATTAAATTTCATCGGTTATAATGGAAATAAATTTGAAACTGAAAATTCAATGAAATTGAACTGTTACGATTGGAAAAGATTGTTTTTTCAAAAAGCAAAGATGCATTGCTTTTGTAGAAAGCTACTTTTCAGCTATAAAAGCAAACAAATGGTATCTAACCAAACACATAAAACTCTCTCTTTTAAAGTGAAAAGGCAAACAGAAAGGGAAAAGTAGGTAATCAAACATCCCTTAGGGGGGTGTTTGGTTGCTCCTTTTCATGCTATTGTTTGCCTTTTCATTTCAAAAGCGAGAGTTTTAAGTGTTTGGTTAGTGACCTCTTGTTTGCCTTTTACGTCTAAAAACCAGCATTAGGTGTTTGGTTAGTGACCTCCTGTTTGCCTTTTACACCTGAAAATCAGCTTATTGCACAACAACAGCAAACCTTAACAGAAAACAACAACAGCAAACAATAAACAATAACAGCAAACAACAAATAATAAGTAAAACAAACGGGCCCTTATATTTCAAAGTTAATTTTGTTATATTATATTGGTTAATTTTCAGTCATTACAGACTATTTTATATTAAATCTTTAGGCCAACTATCTCGCCTATTTGAAGAGCCTAACAATCAACGAACGAGAATTAGTCTAGATGTGGACATGTTTCAAAGGTGCTGCCATGGTAATGGAGGACCTCCAAGATTACCTCATGGATTGACAAACTATTTTATATAAATAATGAGTTTCATTATCTTTATTTTATTTTATATGTGCATTATGTTATTAGTAATTAAACAAAAATATATATTTACTGTATATACATATGAATAAATAAATAAAAATATTTTAAAACTTATTAATTTTCTTTTTGCATCAGATTAAAGCTATGTATACAAAGAGAAAGCTAGGTTTTCAAAAGTCTGAACATATTTTCGGACTATGCAACATAGTGATGGAGTTTGAAACTCAACCAAAACTCACTTGCTTTGGTTGAGTTTCAAACTCCATCGCTATACTGCATATACATTGAGACTTTCGAAAACCTAGTTTTCTTGGTGCAAAAAGAAAATTAATAAGTTTTAAACATATTTATTTATTTATTCACATGTATATATTGTAAATATATATTTTTGTTTAATTACTAATTAAATAATAACATAGTGTATATATAAAATAAAATAAAGATAATGAAACTCATTATTTATATAAAATAGTTTGTCAAACCATGAGGTAATCTTGGATGTCCTCCATCACCATGGTGGCACCTTTGAAACGTGTTCACATCTAGACTAATTCTCGTTCGTTGATTGTTAGGCACTTCAAATACATGAGACAACTGGCCTAAATATTTAATCTAAAATAGTATGTAATGACTGAAAATTCAACCAATATAACAAAATTAACTTTAAAATATAAGGGATATTTGATTACCTAATTTTTCCTTTCTGTTTGGCTTTTCACTTTAAAAGAGAGAGTTTGATATGGTTGGACACTATTTCTTTGCATTTTATAGCTGAAAAGTAGCGTTCTACAAAAGCAATGCATCTCTGTTTTTTGAAAAAACAATCTTTTCCAACCGTAACAGTTCAATTTCATTGAATTTTCAGTTTCAAATTTATTTGCATTATAACCGATTAAATTTAATTTCATTGAATTTTCTAAGTCAAAATTTATTGCATTGTAACAGACTAAATTTAATCTTACGTGGTATTTTGTCAAATATACCATTTAAATTTTTTAAGAAAAAAATGCCTTCCCAAAATTATTAGATTATAATTGTCCAAATTTTTCAGTTTTAAAATTTTATTGCATTCTAAACTATTAAAAATTAATTTAATTGAGTTAAATTTCATATATAATCCAATTAATTGTTTTATAATTGTTAGAAAACAACTTCAGGCTTAATAGATTAAGAGCTGCTGAACGTGTCTCAAAAGATTGATTGTATCCCTAACTTTATAACATACCTTAAATAAGAATAGAAATATTTTTTTAATAGGAAACTGGGACGAGGAGAAAAGTGAAGGACTGACATCCCAACTAGGTCGACACCCCAATCAAACACTATCTCCAAACCATTATAAGAATAGAAATATATCACCCTAATAATTCTAACATACCTTAAATAAGAATAGAAAATATAACCTACCTTAAATAAGAATAGGAAATACAACCTACCTTAAATAAAAATAGAAAATACAACACTTCACTAAATAGAAAAAAAAATAAAACTTCATATAAAATATAAATTTAATATGATAAATCTTCAGTTCTTTCAATCCAGTTCGATCCAATCCAACCCAATTCGATTATCAGTCGAGTTCTGGATAATTTCGGTCCAGTTCGGTCCAATTCTTTAATAAAAAGTCAACAGTCCAGTTCGATCCATTTTCCAAAAAAAAGTCAATAATTCGGTCCAATTCTGGATCTTTTTACTCGGATATTCGATCCAATTCAGTTTCTCCAAGATCTGCGTACAACCTTAATTGAAAGTGGTGGTTTCAAGAGGAAGGCCACGACAAAGGCAAATGAGAGATAAGAAAAGTCAATTAATGGATTTTAATTATTAAAGAAATTTAATTATCGTTTCAATTTCATTGGCTATCGCACACCACATCAAATTTTGAGGTGTCTTAACTAAATCAAAGGTATAGTTACAGAAGAAGAAGGTGAAAGTAAGAATAATAGAAAAATTAAATTAGACTACAACTATCATGTGCCATTTATAGGAGAGCAATGAGTATTCTTCTCTTCCTCTTCTAGATCTTTAACCTCAACCGTATTTGTCTTTTGTTGACTTTTATCTTGGATCGTTGATTTAGTCTTACATCCCCCCGCAAGCTGAGAATTATGCACGTCTAAAATCCCAAGTCGATGAAGAAATGAATGAAAAGCAGGGCGATGGAGAGGTTTGGTAAAACAATCCGCCAATTGATCAGCAGACGGTACAGGCAGTAGGTGAATAATTCCAGCTTGAACCTTGTGGCGAACAAAATGGCAGTCGATTTCAATATGTTTGGTTCTTTCATGAAAGACTGGGTTTTTGGCTATATGGATGGCAGATCGATTATCGCAATACAGTAAAGCATGTTTAGGGTGATATATGTGCATATCCTTTAGAAGAAATAGAAGCCATTGCAGTTCACACGCAGTGGAAGCCATTGCCCGGTACTCAGATTCTGATGAAGATCGACTGATGGTGTTTTGCTTCTTCGATTTCCATGAAATTAAAGAGTTTCCCAGAAAAACAGCAAACCCCGTGACTGATTTCCGAGTGATTTTGCAATTTCCCCAATCACTGTCAGTGAACCCTTTGAGCTGAAGTTGAGAGTTGGACGGATAAAAAACACCTTGAGCAGGATGAAGCTTAAGGTAGCGAAGTATCCGGTGGGCTGCTCTTAAATGATGTTCTTGTGGCTTGTGCAAAAACTGAGATAATCTTTGTACTGCAAATGCGATGTCCGGCCTGGAATTCGTCAAGTAAAGTAACTTTCCAACTAGGCGTCTGTATCCTGTAATATCAACTAAACACTCGGATTCGGTTATATCAACATCACACATAGAAATAGGGGTATTACATGGTTTAGCTTCAAGGAAGCCATACTCACTAAGCAGATCAAGAGTGTACTTCCTCTGATATAATAAAATACCTGCAGATGTCCTGGAAATCTCCAGACCTAACATGAATTTTAAAGTTCCCAAATCCTTAATGCTAAAACAAGCATGAAGGTAGGATTTGACCTGAACGATTGATGACATATTATCGCTAACCAGTATAATATCATCCACGTAAACGGCTAAAGCAATGAATTTATCAACATTAAACTTAGTAAATAAAGAAGGATCAGAATCAGCTTGTTGAAAACCAAACTGTTTTAGCGAGGCAGTTAGCATGCTATTCCACTGCCGACTAGCCTGCTTTAAGCCGTAAAGGGACTTTTTTAATTTACAAACAAGATTAATTATGTCAGTTTCAATTCCAGGTGGAAAATCCATGTAAATTTCTTCCTGTAAGTCACCATGTAAAAAAGCATTGTTGATGTCGAGCTGTTCTAAAAACCAACCATTTATGGCTGCTAATGCAAGAAGCATCCTAATAGTAGTCATCTTGGTTACAGGGGAAAAGGTTTCTAAAAAATCGACTCCGTTTTGCTGAGTGTAACCTTTTGCAACTAATCTTGCCTTATAACGCTCGACACTACCATCGCTATTACGCTTAATCTTAAAAGTCCACCTAGCTCCTACCTCCTCTTTGTCGTTAGGCAAAGAACAAATTTCCCAAGTCCCATTTCTATCAAAAGCATCAATTTCAGCCTGCATCGCCTCTCTCCATTTAGGATTAGTGCAAGCCTCCTGATATGACTTGGGCTCAGTTTCGGTTATGATAGAGCAAGAAATTTTTTTCTGGTTTTGGGAAAGCTTATCATAAGTCATAACAGAAGATATAGGGTGACATATATCTTGCTCCATCCCAATAATAGTTTCCGAGTTAGCTAAGGCGCAGTGATAATCTTTCAAATATTGGGGCTGATTATGCATTCTAGACGACTTCCTGATACAAGGTGACGACTCTACAACCACAGACCCATCATTACTCAAATTATCACTACTAATTTCTAAATTAAAACTATCAAGAACGTCAGGATTTCCATAAGGAAATACAGTTTCATAAAACCTGACATTCCTAGAGACGCTAATCTTATTAGTGTGAACATCCAACACCCTATACCCTTTTTGTCCCTGCACATAACCAAGAAATATGCACTTATTTGCTCTAGAATCAAATTTACTCCGATTTTGGAGCAAAGTACCAGTAAAGCACAAGCATCCGAACACTCTTAAATCAGAATAATTAGGAACATGACCATATAACAGTTCAAACGGAGATCTGTTACTTAACAAAGGAGTGGGTGTCCTGTTTATTAAGAACAAAGCATGACCAACAAAAAAATTCCAATAGCCATTAGGTAAATTACTCTGAAACTTTAAAGCTCTAGCGGTGTTGAGAATATTATGGTGTTTCCTTTCGACAAGCCCGTTTTGTTGAGGTGTTTCAACACAACTCGTTTGATGAATTATTCCTAATTTATTGTAAAACTCAACCATATAAAATTCAGGACCATTATCAGACCTAATGACCTTAATCGTTTTACCAAATTGAGTCTGAACCATAGCCACGAAATGCTTAATCACATCAGACACCTCAGACTTGAGTTTAACCATAACAGCCCAAGTGAAACATGTAAAATCATCAACAATAGTGACAAAATATCTATAACCTGCAATAGAAACATGGGTAGGACCCCAAATATCAACGTGAACAAGCTCAAACGAAGCAGAACTAGAACTAGTAGAGACAGGAAATGGTAACCGCTTATGCCTAGCAAAATGACATATATCACAAACGAAATCAGAAGGCACTGAGATATCGGGAAACGATTTATTCAAACACAGAATTCGATCTTTAGGTAGATGTCCTAGCCTAAAATGCCATAATTCGTCTGTATTACAATGAGTAGTAGTATGTAACACATGATTGAAAACAGGCTCAAGGTCAGTTAGGTGATAGAGACCAGCTACCACACTAGCTGAACCAATCTGCCTCCTGCTCTTCAAGTCCTGGATAAGACAATGATGAGCAGAAAAAACTAAGTTATACTGCATAGAGGCAGTAAGTTGTGTGACCGAAATTAGATTTAAGGCAAAATTTGACACATATAGGACATCACACAACACAAACTCATTTGAAAAATGAATATCTCCAATATATTCAGCTCTCAACTTCTGATTATTAGGCAAATTAATATAACAATTGTGCACAGGCTTATAACTCCTAAAATATGCTAATGAATTAACAATGTGACTGCTAGCCCCAGTATCTAAAATCCAGGAATTCACATTCAACATAATGGGTTTAGGCTTACTTGTGGTATAGTTAGCTGTTCCACAGGCATTGGCGAAGTGAACGTTGGCCTGCCCACCAGACTTATTCATCTGTATCAGCTGCATCAGTTGCTGCATCTGTGCTGGGGTAAACCCTTCATCAGTATTTGTAGCAGATGCAAGAGAATTGCCCATGTGATCTGTTGAATCATAAACGATGACATCCTCTTCGCATTGGTCAAGATTGTCAATGTCAGCAAAATTAACATTGACATTCCTGTCTTTCTTTTTGAATCCTGGGGGATAGCCATGCTTCTTGTAGCAAGTATCTACAGTGTGGCCTCCAACATACCCGCAATGAGTACATACAGTGTTGCTCTTTGATTGATTGTTAAAAGATCTTCTTGGCTGTTTCTTGGATTGAAAAGTTCCCTTCTGTGCAAAAGCAACCAGTTCTTGCTGAGATGTCATTACAGGTAAGGCAATTTGCCTTTCATGTTGTAACACCATTGAGAAGACCTTGTTGGCAGCAGGGAGAGGATCCATAACCATGATATGAGTTTTAATAGTGGAAAAAGATTCATTGAGACCTTTGAGAAAACAAATGACAAGATCTGATTCATGCTTCTCTTTAATTATATTAAGAGCGTTGCAAGCACACCTGTCACATACGCACGAGGGATAGGCCCTTAAATCCTTGTATTCTTCCCAGAGATTACACAAGAAAGTGTAATAATCAGTGATACTTTTATCCCCCTGCTCAACATTATAAATCTCACCCTGCAAATCAGCAATTCTAAAAACATCACCTTGAGAAAATTTCTCTTTGAGGGAGTCCCAAACGACCTTGGTCGATTCTTGACCTAAAATCCCCTGGGCAATTGCAGGTGAGACAGAGTGAACAAACCAGGAAAGAATGAGATGATTGCATCTTCTCCACGCCGGAAAATTCGATTCGGTAGATTCAGGCCTGGTAATAGTTCCGTCAATGAAATCCACCTTATTTTTAGACATTAACGCCATTCTCATACTCCTAGACCAAGAATGGTAATTCTTTGCAGTTAACACCGGAGAAACGAGAGCTAATGCCGGATTCTCACTGGGGTGAACATAAAACGGACTCGTTTCATCAACCCTGCGAGCCATGGAAATCAAACGATGAAATTGATTTGATTCAGGAAGAAAAGAAATGCGAAAGCTAGTCAATCGATCGAAATCGATCGAGAAGAGAAAGAAAGAAAGAGGAGATCAAGAATGATCGCAAACGAGAAAGGAATCGATAACGACTCAAGAATGCTCTGATACCATCTTAACTAAATCAAAGGTATAATTACAGAAGAAGAAGGTGAAAGTAAGAATAATAGAAAAATTAAATTAGACTACAACTATCAGGTGCTATTTATAGGAGAGCAATGGATATTCTTCTCTTCCTCTTCTAGATCTTTAATCTCAACCGTATTTGTCTTTTGTTGACTTTTATCTTGGATCGTTGATTTAGTCTTACAAGGTGGTGTGTCAGGCACACATTATAATTTCTCCACAGTATAATTACCCCTAATGTCATAACACGAGCAAAAAATATCCCTAGTTTCTGTTTGTTATCCCAGATTTCTAACATTTATTTGGTGTTTAAACCTTTTGTATAGTGTTAAACCCCAATTTCGTACCATTTGAAGAAATTATTCTCAATATAGAATTGGTTAGAAAATATTTCTTTAAATGGGGTTGTTTACATGTTATTTTTAACCGTTATATTTGGCATAAATAGACAAACAGAAAAAAAATCTAAAATGGCATTTAGGTCTCCGTATTTTTTTTTTAAATCTTGACTGTCAGTAAAGAATAAATTTGATATAATACTAATTTGGACCAAAATCAATTATATATATATATATATATATATATATATATATATATATATATATATATATATATGTTAAAGTTTGTTACATATACTAACATCCCGTTTGTTTGTTAAAAAATACTCTCTCTGTTTCATATTACATGTCTTTTTAGAGAGTTATATAGAAATTAAGAATATTGGAAACAAGACATTGTTGCCCCTTATTTATTGATTCAAAATATTTATTTATTCTATAATAAGTCCATTATTCCGATAAATTTTGGTAAAACCACGTTTTATAGCAAAAAAAAAAGACTTAACATGTACTCATTATATAAAAGGGTAAATAATTATAAGGTCCTTATGTTTTTACTTAACACGCTAGTAAGTCCATCATATTATTATAAGGTCCTTAAGTTTTATCTTAATCAATTCTTTAGTCCTTCCTTTTGTTTTTGTAAATGAAAGTCCAAAATTGCCCCTAGTTATATATATAATTTTTTTTATTTTTTCAAATTTAATCTAATTAGTTTTAATGAAGTTTTTGAACTACATATACACCAACATTAATATATTTGAAAAAATGTACCATTAAATTTCTTAAATTGTAATTATTTTTTCTTTATTTTTTTAATATAATATCTTTAAGCTAACATTAAATATTATTATAAATTTTTTATAATTTTTAAAAATCAGATATTTTTTTCTTCATTCGTAAAATTTATTAGAATTGTAAAAACATAAGGACCTTATAATTATTTACCCAACTTTTTATAATAATAGTCTTACTCCTATTTTAATAATTTTTGAAATATTTTTTATTCATTTTTTTAGTCAATCAATTTTACGTTATTAAATTAAAGTTCTATAATTGTATAAAAAAAATTAATAAATCAATTACTTTTTTTTTTTGGTAAGAAGGGAAGAAAAAAAACAAACAAACAAAAACCTAACCCGGGATCAGTCTAGGAAGACTGACCCCAATCCTATCCTCAAGAAGAGAAGGTAACAGAAAAGAAGGAGGAACGGAAAGGGTAGAAACACCTAACATCCCCCCATGCCCAGCAGCTGCCAAGCGATCCGCCATGCGGTTTTGCTCCCTATAAATATGGGAGAAGGTAAGAGAATCGAAGGTAGGACGAAGCCTCAAGATGGCTTTAATGAGATTCTGACTCTTAAGACAAACAGCCTGTCTATTCGAAATCCTGTTGATAGCCTCCAAATTGTCAGACTCCACCGAAAGTCTTTTAACACCCATGCGAATGGCGAGTTTAATGCCAGACAAGATCCCCTAGAGCTCCGCAGTAAAGGAGGAGCATGTACCTAAGTTATGGGTAAACCCAGCCAGCCAGGCGCCACCAGCATCCCGAAGAACTCCACCAGCAGCAATTCTGCCATTACTAAGGCAAGAGCCATCCGTATTCAACTTGACAACCCCTTCCCTGGGCTTCCTCCAACCAACTAACTGGACCTCTTTAACCGGGGAGGGGTGAACCAGGGGCTCTCCTTCAAAACTCTTTGTAATAACAGAGAGTTTTTTCGAGAAGTAAAACCGGAGGTCAGGAATAAAGACAGTCTTCTCAGCAAATAACTCTTCATTCCTCCATTTCCACATTTGGTGACAAATAATAGCGAAGAGAATAGCCCCGTGCTCCATACTGGCCAACAAATTCCCATTAACGCCTTCAGAGAACCAGTCAATATCAGAGAACCCCATAAAGGAAGGAAGGATGTGGTGAGGAAGGACCCCTTCCCAAACCTTTCTACTATTCGGGCAATCCCTCAAAGCATGGCACAAGGTTTCCACATGGCCGCTGCATCTGCTACAGGCACCAGATACAGCCAAGTGCCTTCTGTGTCTATCTGCATTCGTGAGGAGCCTGTCTTTGACTCCCAGCCATAGGAAACTCCTAATGCAGTAGGGGTAAAAGCTTCATAGGCCGATTTGCAAGAATAAGAACCATTATTAGTCAAGGCCCAGCAGTGTCTGTCCTTATCCTCCTCCTGATTACTAATCTTCACACCTCTAATATTAAGGAGGGTCTCCATGCTAAGAAAGGAGTCGAACTTAGACCAGATCCAGTCTCCTCCGAGTCCACCACATCAGCAATTCTCTAGGAGAGGAGATCATTCGGCGTAGGGGCGATGCACACCTCAATCAACGGTTTGTCACCAATCCAGGTGTCATACCAGAAACTAATGGATCTCCCATTACCCACCTCCAAGCCAATCCCCGTACAGAACTCAGCAAAAACAGCACTAAGCCCTTTCCAGAGGAAGGAACAGCTGACAACCCTCTCCTTCGGGCCACCAAAGATTCTATCTTTCCTATACTTGCCGCACAGAAGACGAACCCAAAGGGAGGAGGGGGATTGCCACATTCTCCAAAGAAGCTTCATTAACAGGACTTGATTATTGTCCTTAGCTTGCCTTATACCAAGACCCCCCCTGCTCTTGGGCTGGCAGGCTTCCTTCCAAGGGACCAGGTGAATCTTCCTCCCATCCCCAGACTCTCCCCACAGAAAACGCCGATTAATTTTATCAAGGTCGTTGAGGACCGGCTCAGGGAGCTTACAGGCTTGCATGATGTGATTTGGAGCAGCGCAGTTGATAGACTGGATTAAAGTAAGGCGACCTGCAAAGGAAAGAGAATTAGCTTTCCAGCTAGCACACAAACCGTTAGATTTGTCCAAAATGTCTTTAAAAGAGGCTTTGGACACCCTGTCACTATGAAGACGGACCCCAAGGTATTTCCCAAACGATTGAGTCAGGGGAATGCCAGACATCTCACTCAGTCTTCTACACAAGCTATTATCCATATTCTTGGAACAAAGCATACGGGATTTATGGATGTTAATCTTCTGGCCAGAAGCCTCACAAAAGCAGTCGAGGATATCCATCACAGCCTTAATTTGTTCCTCATTACCCTCCACAAAAAGCATGACATCATCAGCAAAGAGTAAATGGGTAACATGGGGGCAATGTCTGTTGATGGAAACAGGGTGGAGAGTCCCTTTGCTCACCGCCTCTTGGATCAGGTGAGACAATCTTCCCATGGCAATAACAAAAAGGAAGGGGCTCATAGGATCCCCTTGACGAATACCCCTGGATGGAGAGAACTCATCCGACATATCCCCATTGATCATAACCTGGAAAACAGGAGAGGAGATACACTTTCCAATCAAATTCCTCCAGTTCTCCGGGATACCAGCTTTGGCTAAACTATCCAGAAGAAAGCTCCAGTTCAACCTATCATAGGCTTTCTCCAGATCCAGCTTGAGAGCCACGATCCCTTTCTTGCCTTTCTTAATCTTCATAGAATGGACAACCTCCTGGGCAATAACAACGTTATCCATCAATTGTCTTCCAGGAACAAAGCTCCCTTGATTTTGGCTGATAATATCCGGAAGGATCTTCCGGATTCTATTAGCCACAATCTTAGTAATAGCTTTATACAAGACATTACAAAGACTGATGGGTCTCATCTGGAGAAAGGAAGAAGGCTTGGCAACCTTAGGAATCAAGAAAAGGAGGGTTTTATTAACCAAACTGATATCGTTCGAACCACCAAAAACACCTAACACAAAGCTGTATATACCCTCTTTAACAGTGTCCCAGTGTTTATGATAGAAACTAGCGGGGATACCATCAATACCAGGAGCCTTAGTGGAACCGATGCTGGAGAAGGCCAGATCAATCTCTTTAAGCTCAATGGGATGGAAAGCATTATTAATAGCATCCTCCCCCAAACGAGGAAAGGAAATGCCAGAGTGGGCACTCTCTAGGTCCACAACTTCCTCTCTGAACAGGTCCTTGTAGAAATCAAGGGCAAGGCGCCGAATGTCCTCCTCCTCAAAAATCCACTCACCACTGGCATCTTTAATAGCCTCGATCCTATTTCGTTGTCTCCTAATGATCGTTGAGAGGTGGAAAAACCTGGTATTCCGGTCCCCGTCTTGAATCCAAGCCTTCCTAGATTTCTGGAACCACAGAAGCTCTTCCTGTCTAAGCACAGCTTCTAACTCGTTCTGAAGAGCTCTTAGGTGACAATTCAGGCTATGATCAAAACGAACCTCTAAGCAACGCTGAACACCTTCCATTCTCCTCAAGAGTTTATTCTTCCTCCTGATAATATGACCAAAAGTATTTTTATTCCAAACAGCCACATTCCTCCTGAATTCCTCAGTAGCGAGGAGAACATCAGAGTGGGGATGCCAATTGCTTTTAACGAAATCCTTAAACTCGGGGTGAGACTCCCAAGCCACCAGATACCTAAAAGGTCTATTACCTTTCAGCCGATTTCCTTTGACCAAATTAATGAGGATAGGGCAATGGTCTGAGTGACGGAAAGGGAGATTAAGTACATTGACCTCAGGAAACTATAAATCGCTGCAACATTAGCGTACACCTTATCCAACCTAACAAACACACTATTCCTTTTCCAGGTAAATTTGTGGCCAGCAGCACCCAGGTCCGAAAGCCCGCACATATCCATACTTTGCTTATGATTAAGACACCGGTTCACACAATGATTACCCCCTCCTCTCTGATCACTCAAGAGGGCAATGTCATTAAAATCCCCGGCAACCAACCACGCCTCCACCATGTTAGAGCTAAAAGAATGAAGGATCTCCCACAACCTTCTTCGGTTAGTCGAAACAGGATCAGCATAGACGAAGGTAATAAAGAAGGGTTTATTACCCGGGTAACACACCTTACTATGGATGAATTGACTGTCCATAGTAACAATATCAATATTGACTTGACCTGGCTTCCAAAAGAGCCAAATCCCCCCTGCCCGGCCAGTAGCCTCCGACCTGACGCAATTCCAATTCTTAAACTTTCTAACCACCTCATCTGCTTTGGCTCCACTAACCTTGGTCTCAAGAAGGACAAAGCAGGAAGGGTTAAACTGTTTAATGAGATCATTGACATGAATGCGGGTAGCCTTGCTCGCCGCACCTCTAACATTCCAAACGAAGAATTCCATCAGAAGGGGAGACTACAGACGCAGGCCCAAACCCTAGATCAGGTATTTGTTCGGGGCTCCGGAGAGCCTAGAGGGGCGGTCCCAGAAGGACCCCTTTTAGCCAAAGAAGTCAAACCATGAAGGTTCTTTTTAGGTTTCCCTTTGGGATTCTTCATGTTTAACTTACTCACTCCTATAGTCTTACCAATAGGAGCATCAACAGGAGGATGTAGAGTACTCGCCTCCCTACTCAAACCCTTCCCAGCTGACAGGATAGACTGGGGAATCTCTTTGCCTTTAGCAGAAGCATTAGAGACAAAGAGAGGATTAATAGAATTACCCAGACTAGAGGCATGCTCTACCGACTCCAGACCAGGCATGCTTAAATCAATCTGCTTATCAGAAGGATCCGAGTCCTGATTTTCCTCCATAGACAAAACACCGAACCTTGACCCGGAACCCGAAGCTGAGTCCACTCTAGTCTCAATCCCCTTCTTAATATCCGGGGGTCTGACCTTGATCTCAGGAGCAATCTGGAGAGTAGTCATCTTCGTACTAATATCTGGTGAATGATTAGCATTAACATTAGCACGTGGCTTCCTTCTCACTGGCCTCTTGGCAAGCATCCATGGGCCAAAGCTCCTTACTTCCCCTTGACTCTTCTCAGCTTCGCCTATGATAGGTTGCACCAACTCCTCCACGTCCTTCCTCCTCTTAGGACAACCCTCAAGGGTATGGCCAAACATACCACATTCATAGCAGATGTTGTGTATACCTTCATATTCAATATGATAGACCTTGTTTTGAGTACAGAACTGAGAAATAAGAGGCTTAGCGAGATCAATATCGATACAGACCCTGGCAAACTTGCCTCTCACTGCCCCAATGGTAGTCTTATCAACATGGTGGACTTTCCCAACAAGGCTACCAATCTTGTTCAGGAACCTATCACTGTAGTATTCAAGAGGTAGGCCCGGGAACCTAACCCAAGTAAGGATCATGTTAACAGAGCAATCATGGGGATCAAAATTTGGGACCCAAAGTCTCAGAGCCAACACATGATTGGAGATAATATACGGACCACCATTCACAACAGCATTGAAATCCTCAGCCCTTGTGAATTTAATGACATAATAGTCATTTTCAAGGTCTGTGATAGTAACCTTTCCTTTCTTTGCCCATTGAGCCTGGATCCTCTGGGCAAAATAATTGAAACTGATCCTTTTCCCCAACACAGTGACGATTAACGCCAATTTCCACTTCGATCTCATGACCCGCTTGTCATTTGAGGACAGCCGGATCCTAGGACACAGCGGGTTATCAGGCTCTCCATCCTCAGAATCGGAATCAGAGAGAAAATCCCCGGAATCATTCTTAAAAGCATCCACCTCCATCATGGGATCCTCCTCTGCCACCCCTAGCAACTTATCCCTCCAGGAGGGGCCTCCCAAATCCACGGAAACTCCCGCTTGAGCGGCTTGCACAGTTTGTGCGGCTTGCGCGGCTTGCGCGGCCTGTGAGACCAGCGCGGCCAACGAAAGTCGCACGACATGCTCATCCTGCTAGGCAGAGACGGTCGGTACTCCCTGTGGCCCAAGCACCGGAAGTGGCCCTCTAACTCCGGAATCATGCGCGCGTCCCTCCGCGAAAAATGAGTCTAGGGCCGCGGCCGCGGCACCAACACCTTCCAGCCCCCGATCGGCCGTCGCATCCCTAGAAGCCCCCAACGGCACCGACGCACCCCTAGCACCCCCCGTCGAAACTGCCGGATCCGCCTCCCCACCATCCACCCACTCCGATCTACTCCTATCCCTCGACCGATCCCTCCGAATCCCGCTGCTCCACCTCCTCCCCCGAGGAGATCCCTCGGATCTCCCATCATCCGTCGCCACCCACGCCTCATCGATCCCGGAGTCATTGCCCCGCCCGCGCCTCGCCACCACCAAATCCGACACAGGCCAGCCGCCTGCCTTCACCGACCCATCCCCTTAACCTTCACGATCGCCTTGGTCATCGCCGAGAGAGAGAGAGAGAGAGATTTACTTTTCTTAAACTCTACTATTAGTTATAGTTAATTTAGTTATAACTAATTGAGAGAGAGAGAGAGAGAGAAAATTGAGTTATAAAATTGATCCTGTGTTTTAGAGAGAGAAGAGAGATCTGAAAGAGAGGAGATAGATCTAAAAGAGAGAAATAGATCTGAGAGAGAGAAGATAGATCTCAAAATTCTCCATCTTCATAAAAATTCTTCACCATGACAACAGATCTGAGAGAGAGAAGCCAGATCTGAAAAAGAGAAGATAGATCTAAAAGAGAGAGAAAGATCTAAAAGAGAAGAGATAGATCTCAAAACTGTCAATCTTCATAAAAATTCTTCACCATGACAACAGATCTGAGAGAGAGAAGACAGATCTGAAAAAGAGAAGATATTGTATTCCATTCTAATCTATTACTTTATAACTGTCCAATTTAATTGAGTTAAATTTTTATATATAAATCAATTAATTGTTTTATAATGGTTAGAATACATGAATTACTTTTAAACTTATCACAAAAGGTTGATTGATCGTCTAAACTTATAAAATATTTTGTTAATTCCCTCAATTTGCTTAAAGTAACCTATTGGCCACCTAGATTTGTTTAAAATGACATATTGGTCTCCTAATAAACTCACTTATAGTGATTCATTAGCCCCTAAACTTGCTTAAAGTTATATAAATTTCAATTTGTTTAAATCTGTAAAAAAAATCAAAACTTAAAAATTAAAGGCCTGATTCACGATTGTAAATCTTAAAACAAATTAACTTTCTATTTTTTACAGGAAAAATTACAAAACCGGATCAAATGGGAGACTTATTTACATATTTAGACCAATTACCCAAGTCACTATATATCTAGATTATATACTTGTAACTTTTCCAAAATACCCCTTATATATATATAAGAACTTAGAAATTTCTTACTCTTTGACACTCTATTTTTAATTATCGACTCATATATACGTAAAATCTTTCTTCTTGCGAATTTCGCACTCCGTTTTTTATTATTTTATACGTTTTCCCAGAATAATACATTCAGTATATGATTTTACTTCGAATTTTTCGCATTTTGCGAAGCGTGCAAAGACAATACTACTTAAGAACATTAAATTTACTTCGCATTTTTCTCATTTTATGAAGCATGCAAAGATAATACTACTTCACAGAATGACTTTGTCTTCGCATATTTCGCAAAATGCGAAATAAAAGTCATGTTCTTAAGTAGTATTATCCTTGCAGGATTCGCAAAATGCGAAAAATGTGAAGTGATATATAATATTAAAATCATAACAACAAGATTGCAACAATAGTTCTAACATTAAAATCATAATATCAAGAGTGCAACAATAATTCTAACATTAAAATCATAACATTATCAAAATTTACAACAAGATTGTAACAATAATTATAACATTAAAATCATAAACATTATCAAAATTTATAACAAGATTGCAATAATAATTCAACCCTAAAACCTAGGAATTTGCTTCCAAGCTTTACAAAAGCAAGAAAAATTGACAGCGTCATACAAAATTAATGGCTTTTGGGATGATAATGGTGATTTGTCTTTTCTTTTCAAGAAAGAATCCAAGAAAAATCGGCAGGTCCACCATCTTCATCACATCCGAATCACCCCTCACTGTGATTGATGCCTTTGTATTCAAGATAAACAGATCACTGTGATTGATGCTTTTGTATTCATCCTTCACAAAAATTATGTCATTTTTGGGAAAAATGAAAGAAACGCTTTGCAAAGAGAGAATATACGAAGTCTGCAAAGAAAAAGACACGGGAAAAATGAAAGAAACACTTCGCAAAATAAGTTCACGTCACATTTTGCAAAGTCTACAAAGAGAAAATCACCTGAAAATGATGACTTTGCTTCACAAAAGCGATTATGCAAAGCCTGTGAAGAGAAAAACCATCATTTTCCAGGTGATTTTCTGTTCGCAGACTTCGTAAAATGTGAGGCGAACTCATTTTGCGAAGCAATTTCTGGAAAAAGATGAAGATGAAATGGTAGATACTTACCTTATTTCCTCATTTTGCCATTGAAATCGACAATAAGCATATGATAAATGCAGAAGAATATCGAATAACGATGCCTTTGATTCGCACAAGAAGAAAGAAACCAAGAGACGAACATGAAACAAGAAGATGAAGAACCATCCTTCACAAAAACAGAGAGACAAAGAGAGGAATGAGAGACATGATGATGAAGAAAATGGAGATGATCCCGCAAAATATAAAGGAAAGGGGAAGATGAACCGATACACAGGAAGAAGGAGATTGAAGTTTGAAACTGATAGAAAAGAAGGGAGATGGGGAAGATGAAAGGTTTGGGGTATTTTGGAAAAATCACAAATATATAATCTAGATATGTGGTAGGTTGGATAATTGGTCTAAATATATAAATGGGTCTCCCATTTGATCCAATTTTATAATTTTCCCTTTTTTATATCGTTATGACGTTGTTGTAGATTTAAGACTTAATCATTAAACTTTATACAAGTTCATGGGGGCTAATGAGACGCTACGTAAGTGCAGAGAGGAATTCAAGTTTTTGGGACAAGTTCAGGGGGCAACTGATGTATTATGCCATAACTTTACAAAATGTAAGTCGTCCACACTATCTCGGAAAAAAATAATATAATACTCATTTTGATTAACAAACACATAGAGGGAACACAAAACAATATTAAAGAGAAAAAAATTAAGAGTAAAATTTGTTAAAACTATACATACAATGAGATTTGGTTTTAGAATTTTGGAGTATTGTGTTCTTATTAGATGTACAATTGACTAATGTTTCGAGGACATTAACAATATCTTGAGCCAATTATTTTACTAATGCAGTTTATTAGATATACTAATCAACTTATATTTCATATGTGTCTATCCACAACTATTATCTTCTTTAATTTAGAAATAAATGTACGATAAAAAAACAAACACTACGTCATTTTTCTTTCAAATGACACAAGATATATGATAGACATTTTTTCTATCATTTGAATGTTTTTCTCGACAATATTTTAAATTTTTGTCATTTGAAAGCTTAAGTGCAAAGAACCTCAAATTAATTGTGCTTTTACGATGACACGCATATGTCATCCCATAAAAACATGATGTTAACCCAAAATGTCCATCATTATCATATGACACTATTTATATTAGTACTATCATTGTTGTTTGAAAATTAAAATGCGGCAAATTTTATACGTTTCGAGGGGAAGCAAAAATTTTCCAAATTTATAATGCGCTCAAACATTTAGACGCCATATAAATACCAAAATAAAAATCTAATTTCTTCTACCGAGTAAATTAGGTTTTCTCTCAAACATTTAGACGACACATCTAATCCTCCTCCTTCTAGAGCTCTCATTTTAGCTCACATCCCGCTTTGCATTACTCCATAAGCATGAAAGCTTCTACGTGCAATTCGAAAAAATAAAAATGGTAAGCTCTATTTGTTCTCTTTCTCGATCTACTAGATTTTTATTGTTCCTTAATCGAGCTTTCTATGTTGTAATAATCATCATATTTACTCTTGCTAAAGTTGTTGAGTCATTGGAAGAAGGATGTGTATGGTGCCAAAAAAGAGGTTCACATTTATTTGGTACTTTGATCATGTGTCACGTTCTTTTAATTTTGTCTTATTTCTTTTTGTTTGGTATTCTTATTTTCTTAGTTCGTTAGGGCTACACTGAATTTGCAGTTGAAATTCCTATTATAGGTGGGTCTTTCTCTTATCTTCAAATTAAATTATGAGATTTTATTGCTTCCCTTGCAGCTGTGAATATACTTCGTAAAGCTATTATAGGTGCTGCTGAGTTAGGTAGATCTTGCTCTTCTTATTTGCGAGTATTATTAACATTGGGATTTTGTTTTCACTTGAATACGTATGAACGGATATGAGTCTCTGTCCTTATGAATTTACAGGGATATTAACAATGCTTATTGATAACTTGTGGAAAAATCCTTGATTGGAGCACTTCCCTGTGAGGCGCCGTTGGGATCGGCCGGGGACACTCCGATGCCAAAGTCAGTAATATTTCTGAGAATAAACTGTAAGCACAAAAGTAGAGAATCAGTAAGTGTACCTTTGATCCTCGGAAGCTGGGGTATTTATATAGGTTTCTGTAACCTTCAGCATTAATGGGGAAGCAGGTGAAGAGTCGTGTCATTACTCATCTTTGATTGCTATCAATTCTCCATTCCCAGCATTTAGCATCGAAACCCTCAGAGTTGAGGTATTCGTCAAGTCTTTATTCCCCTTTAATGGCTATTAATTGCCATTTAATTGTATTTATTCCCATTCATGGATGGTAATAAAGGCGCCTTTTGGTATTCTTAGATCTGTCAAGGCGTATGTACGCTCTCCTTGAGAGCTATGGCAGGTCTCCACTACTCGTTCTCATCGGGCGTATCTCGTTATGGCGTATCTCGCCATGGTCCACGTGGTATGGCATAATGCTAGAAACTCCTTCCTTTTCTCCATTATTTGCATATTCACCCCTGCATTAATCCTGCAATAATTGTCATTAATTCCATATTAACCATGCATAAATATCTCTTTTAGAAGGAATAATGGTTTGCCATTATTTCTATTAATTTTCCCTTATTCCTTATTCAAGAATAATTTGGGTTGTTATGCTTATCTACATGAGAAGATTGATTAAAGAGTATTTTGATCTTTTAGAATTGAGACTTTTATTGATTGGGTTTGGCGAATGTAGTAAATTCTAATGTTCATTGAATTTTTTTATTAGAATTGATGTTGTTGTTGGTCTAAAACCTGTGGATAGCATAACTATCAAACAATGCATATATGTTCAATATTTGTATAGTTATTCCTCAGGGTAAATCACAAATGTTGTAATTGTTAATAACCTCCATATTGGTTGGTAACATCCAATTCATCCAAAGTAATAACTAAATTAGCTTTATTAGAACTGCTCTAATACTAAACGAAATGGACCCTACCGAACTATTTATAAGTTGTTTAAGTCCCTATATAGCTTAAAACAAACAGGGGCAATGGAATAAAGCTTTTACACTAAAGTTGATTGACATTAGTTTTAATAAAAACATGTAAATTATGTGACTATTACTGGAACATCTAATGTTTATTGAATGGCTAAGTACTTCCTTTGGGTGGACTTAGCAAAGTCAAAATCAATGCATAGATGTTCAATAGTTGTTTCGAACATGCTTTTACTTATTGTTGTTGATTTATTGCCTGTAGGAGCATAACATGCCAAACAATGCATAGATATTCAATATTTGTATTGGAATTGCAATTGTTGTTGTTGTTGGTCTAAAACATGTAGGTAGCATAACATGCCAAACAACCTCCATAGTTTGTTGGATACAACCAATTCATCAAAAGTAATAAATAAATTAGCTCCATTAGAGTTGCTCTAATACTAAAGAAAATTGACCTTATGAAACTATTTACAAGTTATTTAAGTCACTTTATGGCTTTAAACAAACAAGGACAATGGAATAAATCCTTTACACTAAAGTTGATTGACATTAGTTTTAATAAAAACATGTAGATTACATGACTGTTACTAGAACACCTAATGTTTATTGAATGGCTAATTATTTTTTTTGGATGGACTTAGCAAGGTCAGAATCAATGCACAGATGTTCAATAGTTATTTCGAACATGTCAAACTAAAGGGACGTTTGGTTTAAACTTCGGAATCGAAATTGGAATCGGAATCGGAATGTGGCAGAATCAGAATCAGAATGATTATTTATTTAGTCTGTTTGGTTTGATCTGGAATCAGAATTCAATACCCTTTGAAACTGTTTGGTTATTTAATGATCGCAATCGGAATGAATATAATTTCTATTAAAAATAAGTTATTAAATAATTATATATTTAATAAAAAAATCAAAAGTAAATTTCAAATAAATTTTAATTCAAATGAATATATCAGGATTAAAAAAAATTCGATAATAATTTTTGTAAAACAAACCAGTTAAAGGAAATATAATAATAGATTTATGTAGCATATTATAAATATTAAATAGTATGAAATTCATTGTAACAATGCATGTGTTCAATTTAAATTAATTACAATGTATGTATCTAATTCATCTTTTTTTTTTTTGTAAATCAACATGTGTAACCGTAAAAATCAGTTGAGAAAAAAGTTGAGATCATGGATGAGTGGATAAATTAAGAGTGAGGGGGAATCAAGTTAATTTATAGGGTAAGGAAGGGGAATCATAATTCCCATGTTTAAGGGAATGAGAATCTCATTTTAATATATTAACAAACGGAAAAAGTTTATTCCATTCTCATTCCCTACCCTCATTGTCTCCAACCAAACACCCTCTAAGTATTTCTGTTTGTGGTCATTCAAGACAATGCTAATGGCCTTAATTGTATGCATGTTACCATGTTTGTGTTGTTCTCTACATTTAAGCAGAATACATAATAAACATACATAAACACATATATATGTTAGATATTAACATACATAAATATATATAAACATATTTAAGACAATGCTAATGGCCTTACAATCTCTAAACATATATAAACATACATAAACATATATTTGTGGTCATTGAAGTCCAATGTTAATGGCCTTACAATCTCATGCTTTGACTCAGAATTCTAAACATATATAAACATGCATAAACATTTGTTTGTGGTCATTCAAGACTGCTATTATCATGAACTTAATTGTATACATGTTACCTAGTTTGTGTTGTGTTGTGCATTTAAGCATAATAAACATACATGAATATATATGAACATATTTAAAGATATTAAAAATAATAAATACAAATTGTTCAAACTTTAATACAACACAAAAATAAATAAAACAGAGATCATGCCCCAATTGCATGCTCTTCCCTCCATCTCTTGATAGTGGCATCATATTCTGTTGGAGTTTAGTGTCCTATAGATAATTGTTGTAGGATATAAACTATTTGTAAATGACTTGTTCATTATCATTTGTTTTATAAGATATAGTAAATTAAACTATATAAAGGCATTAAACTTTTATCAGAACTAATTAAGTCAAATAAAAGAAATCCAAAGTTTATTTAAGTGATCAAAGTGTTCATACAAGCATGAAGTGAGACTATACTTTATAATAAGTCAATAAACTTAAATCAAACCAAGTCAAGTAAGATGTTAAAGGGGTTGACATATTACTGTTGAGACTTGCATGTAATAGTGTTTTCTGTCGAGACAGATAGCTGATCTCACAAGCTTTAGACATGGAGATATCTAGACCGTTACATGGATCTAGTGAAGGAGTTCATTAGGATTGGGACCTGACTTGAGATAACAGTATGGACATATTTATCTAAGTGTTAGCTATTCATCTCATTGGTGTTAGTAGGTATAAGTAATCCTCAAACTCAAACAATCATTAATTAGTGATTCTGGATTATGGAGTGTGATGCTTTGATTTTGTGCGAGCACGATCCACTACAGGGGATGCCCTGGGGTGTGTGAGAGCAGGGCTGGGTATCACATAAAGTAATTGCAGGATAGTTAATGATAGATTGAGCATTTGTCACTCATGATAAATAGGAGATATATCCAAAGGGCCGCTTATGGTGAATTGACTAAAATCCTTGCAATGTGATAGAGTTAAGAGTAGAAATGGAGATTTCACTTAACTTATCTTTCAGAGTTAATTCCACATGGACAAGTATAACAGACTCTTTGTTATATGTAACATGACACGTTCCATGGTTATAAGAATTGTCTGAAGGATATAATTGATGAAGGATCGAATTGTACTGGACCTAATACGGAAAGGTAAATGTCATTATTCAACCTGGCTTCTTATCGCACTGGGAGAATGTCTAAGGTTCTGCTAGTAACAGCTCTCGAAGTCATTCCGTTATATATAAGTTGAAATTAATCAAGTTGAATTAATTCCAATAAATATATACGGCTAGCAGCAATAAGAACCTAATGGGTTGCACATGGGACTTGGAATCAGAGGACGGAATGGTAATTAAGAGAGAGGAAGTATATGGGTCGAATTTTAGGGATGAAATAGTTTAATTGATAATTATAATTAGATTATGGTTATAATTAAATTATCTGGTTATGGGATAAGGGTGGGTTTGATATATAAAAAAAAAATCATTTTTTTTAATGTTACACGTGGCATTGACATAGTATATGTTAAAAGCATGATATATAAAAAAATCATTTTAATTTTTTAATGTTCCACGTGGCATTGACATAGTATATGTTAACACTAAACTATGACGTGTTGTTTATGCAGACACCATTTTTTTTTTACAACCGGTATGGATGGTGTGCTGTCGAGATAGAAAGTCTCAACAAGGAGCGACTCTAAGTGATAACGATGGAGGCAGTAGCGCAGCCAGGACCTAAAGGTCGGAGGACTTGACCATCTACCAAAAAATAAGGAGTAATTTAGAAATTTTTCCTAAAGGCTGTTTTCTTCCCCATAAGACAAAAAGTGGAAAATAAAGAAGAGTAGTAGATGGAAAGAGAATTTTGGCCCTTTTCATCTGTTTTAAAAACAGCCCAAAATGATGTCGTTTTGGACTATTTTTACTTAAAAAACAAAACAGATGGAAAGGGACAAAATGCCCTTTCCATCCAGTAACGAAACCAGAAGCAAAAATGAGTTGGGGCTCAAATATCTAATAAAAAAATCGTAAAAATCAATAAGAAAAATGGGTAAGGTACCAAAATAGACTTATGATTTTTAGAGAAATATCAATTTAGATTGTGCGAAAATAATACCGATATAGGTTTAATTCATTATAAAGAAATAAACTTTTTTTTTTTTTATCGAAAGCAAACATTGACACAATTTAACACTTTTTAATCAAGGGCCAAATTGAAACTTTTTTTTGTTATAGCACTAAATTGAAAATAAATTAAAGAAAATGGTGAAAAAGGAAAATTGAAAAAAAGGTAGCCGGATAATATTAGGTATATGTTTTATGAAACGGTGAGTTTCAATTTATTTTAAAAAAACAAAACCCTTCATCTTCCTCCTTGCTTTTAACCTACTGCTTCCTTTCTTCTATGTTCTAGCGCCGCCGTCGTCAACACCATCTGAGACTTTCTCTTTCAATCATTAGGGGCTTTGTAATTTCTTATCCACCTTCTTCTTCAGCCGCCATGGCTGGAGGGGCTCCAGCCATGGCAGCCCCTAGCGGAGCTAGGGGCCGGAGGGTCCCCTATCCCCTGGCTCCGCCCCTGTATGGAGGCATAAATGAACTAAATCTAATGGAGAAAATGACTAAGACTTATTAGTAAAGTGTGTATTTAATTCATACAGACGCGTTTTAAAGCTGTGAGATCAAAGTGTTGGATTTAGTTCAAAACGGACAATATCTACATAGCATTAGGCTTGACCGTTACAACTGGTATCAAAGTCAACTCTCTATGTATAATGTGTGGTTCAGGGACAAACCAGACAGAAGCTAGTGGACCTAAAACGATACGGCCAGATTAGAAAGATCGGCAACCAGCGGTACTATGGAATGACGATGAGAATAAAAATGAATTAAATACCATATCAAAAATAGAAAGTGTTATTGGCAATGTTATTAGGCTCGGACCGGACCGACAGGTCGGACCGATCGGACCGGGAACCGGTAAGGAATCCGGTCCGAGCTTGACTAGTTTAATAGATGTTCAAAAACCCGGTATGAACCGGAGTTGAACCGGTGACCGGAGGTCGAACCGGAAACCGCTGCAACTCCGGTTCAGTTCAATCTGTAACTAATAACGACGAGCCTGGAAAAAATTAATCAGATTCATGGCTAAAAAGAGGCGGATTCCATTCATTGAGCCAAAACTGAGTTTGACGTCCATTGTTTACACATCTTCTTAACCCCCGGCAAGTGATGCTGGCTTCCTAATAAATAATTGAAAGGAAAGTAACATATTCTATAGCAGAGAGAAAAAGAGGGCGGCGGAGTAGATGAGAAAAAGAGAGGTGGTGGGATATATGAGAAAGAGAGAGAGAGAGAGGGAGGCGGTGAAGTAACATGTGAATAGATGATCAAATTAGGTTTTTGGTCATACACTTAAAAAGCTGATGGGTTAGCCCAATTAATTTACTATATATTACTTTAGATCTTATTTAGAAATTGATTTTAAATTAATTGTATATATAAATATTATTTAGATCTCTCTCCAGCATTCTGGGTGTTAGTCAACCCCTTGATACTGGCCGTTACCTGGGCTTACCATCGTTGGTTGGAAAGAAAAAGAGGACCATATTTGCTCGGCTGAAGGACAAACTGTGGAAAAAGATACAGAGATGGTCAAATAAGCCTCTATCTAAGGCAGGTCGAGCAACATTGATACGTGCTGTGGGACAGGCCATACCCATTTACTATATGAGTGTCTTTTTGCTTCCTATCTCCACGGCTGAGGAGCTCCAACGGATGTTAAACTCCTTCTGGTGGGGAAACAAGAAGGATGGATCTCGTGGAATTAACTGGATGGTTTGGGATAAGCTGTGCATTACAAAGGATGAGGGAGGATTGGGATTCAGGGATTTCACTGCTTTTAATTTAGCTTTATTGGGAAAACAAGGGTGGCGACTTCAGTCATCTCCAGATTCTCTTGCCAGTCAAGTTTTCAAAGCCAAATATTACCCAAATGGGGAGTTTATCGAAGCCCGGTTAGGACATTGTCCTAGCTTCATTTGGCGGAGTATCTGGAGCTCTCAATTATTGCTTAATAAAGGAAGTAGATGGAAGATAGGAAATGGCCAATCGATCAATGTGTGGAATGATAAGTGGTTGAGAAATGATTACAGCCAGAAGATCACCTCCCCTAGGGTGGATGGTCTGGAAGATTTAAGGGTTAGTGACTTATTCATTCCGAATTCACATAACTGGGATATCGAGTTGCTTGACGAACTCTTTACTGAGTCAGACATTGCGGATATCTGTCGTACTGCTGTCAGAGTGGAGGGGCATCATGATGAATTAATTTGGGGCAGCTCAAAGTTTGGTCTCTATACAGTTAAAAGTGCCTATCGCACCGCAATGAGAGAGGATGAGGTTGCTCAGGGTTTTCAAATCGAATGGGATTGACGTCTGATATGGTCTGTTGTTGTACCGTATAAGGTGCGCTACTTTTGTTGGAAACTGGTTCGGGATTGTATTCCAACTAGGGTCAAATTAAGGAGACGAGGGATTGACATACCTGACGAGTGTGTGATGTGTGGCCTGGACATTGAAGACGCTTGGCACCTTTTCTGGTTGTGCCCAAAAGCACAACTAATATGGCGGGAGGCGGGTCTTCATGGAAATCTGGAACTGAAAGCTACTAATGCTGCAAACTTTGCATCCTATTTTTTTTATTTCTGCATGTCAAATAATCCTTGGAATGTGCAACTCTTTATGGTCCTGCTTTGGTACTGTTGGCGCACCAGAAATGATAAATTTTGGAAGCAGACCACCAGTCCGCTAGCGATTGTGGTTGACGGAGGCCGAAGAACCCTGCTAGATTGGCAGGCCGCACAGAGGCGACGGAATCTCTCAAGTTCCGAGTCATGTTCGGCCCTGTGTGCGAATCAATGGCCCCGCCCGCCCCCTTATTCCCTCTCTTGCTGCACTGATTACAGCACTTTCACTATCCTTGGTAAATCTGGTAATAGCACGGTGTTACGAAGACCCGATGGTTCTTTTGTGGCTGCTCGAACTGGGACTATGGATGGCTTGATGGACTCCTGCGAAGGTGAAGCATGGGCTATCCTCCAAGCGATGAAGTGGATCTGTAGTAGAGGAGAAAGTGCAGTAATCTTTGAATCTGACTCACAGGTTGTTGTTCATACCATCAATTCAAATCTTCCTGATGTATCCGAATTCGGGGATCTTATTGGTCAAATTCGGCTCTTATTATCAACTCACAACGGCTTCTCTATCCGTTTTATCCAAAGGCTAGCAAATGGTTTAGCTCATGTCTTGGCAAGAGCGGCCGCCCAATATGTTAGCCCTTTTTATTATGATGTTGTTCCGAGTTTTGTTTCGCTTTCTGTTTTGAATTTCTGTAATGACTCTCAGCATTAATGAATTTCTCTTTCAAAAAAAAATTATTATTTAGATCTCATTTAGAAATTGATTTTAAATTAATTGTATATATAAATATTATTTATTTATTTATTACGTCATCCGGTTCGATCAATTCGAACCATCCGATCTGACCAAGTGACCCGTGATCTAGTTATCAATCCGGTTTGATGTCCGGTCCGGTTCTGATAACATTGGTTATTGGAACTTTTTGAAATCAACAGCATCAAATGGCATCTCATGAGTTTAGCTCGCGAGCTGTTTGTTTGGTTTGTTCACGAGTTCACTTGCGAGCAGCTTGTTTCTTTTGTTCACGAGTTTACTCATGGGCATCGCATTTATTTTGTTCACGTGCTTTGCTTGCGAGCAGCTTGTTAAATATATTCCTAACAAACTTGTTTATTATGTTCACGAACGAAATAATATCAAATAAAATAATAACATATTTAGCAAAATATTATAATTTTACGTGTATAAACATTAAAAATCTCATTTTAATCATTAAATAAAAAATAGTGTGAGGAGAGGGAGGCGGAAACGAAAAGAGGAGGGCTATAAGTGCAAGTGAATGTGATAAAAATACGAAGTGATCCGATGACATTCAAAAAAAAAAGAAACTCTAAATCCTTTTCCTATCATCCTGACCTAGTTTATATTTTATCATAATATCAAATAAAATAATTTTAGAATAAGTCATAATCAAATTATAATTATTAAATATAAATAATATTCGATACTATTCATGAGCTTCTATCGAGCTTGTTTATGAACTTGTTCATGAGCCTATAATAGAGTTTGTTTGTGAGCTTTGAAGCTGAGCTTTATCATGCTCAAGCTCATTTCGTTTACGAATTGAGCCTTTAAATCTAGTTCGTGAGCGGCTCGTTTATAAATCGAGTCAAACCGAGCCAAATCAAGCTTTTATCGAGTCGAACATTGAGCCACTCGTGAGCGGCTCAACTCATTTAGTGCGCCACCTGAGGATGACATTAAGGTTTGGCTTTTTTGTACCGCAGGTTTACCTAGTCTTCCTCTGCTTCAAGCCTTTTAAGGTTTCGCTATATGATATTGTGCTTTCTTCCATCGCTTTGGCACACTCATTTTAATGCCATTTGATTTCTAGATTTTCAGTGACTTTCACAAATTGTATTTTCTAGGCAACTAATGTTCATCTAGTAGCGTTTAACTCGGCTAGAAGCATTATTGCTCAAATTATCTAATTTGTCATCTCTTGTGGAAATCAATCCCTACGCATTAGAATGTAAAAAATATGAAGTTTTACATACGACCATCATTTCTGAATTATCGTCGAGACATAAAATTCACACCGGTGATTGATTGACGTTACCACCGGTACAAGTGGGCTTAAAACTCCTGAAGTGGCGGTATTCATGGAACTAAATCCATATGCAATTAACTCACATACCAATACATAAGGGTGTTCAACATTATACCCAATCCAAGAATCCAACCCAATCCAAAACTAAAATAGCTAGTTTATTGGTTGATTTAGTATTATTGGATTGGTTATAACCAAATCAATACAATTTTAATAGATGAATAACTTATTTAACTGGTTAATTAACCAATCCATAAAAAAAACCAATAATTAGAAAATCCACCAGCCCAAACTATTTTCTCAAATTAGAATCTGAAACCTCAAAATTCTAAAACCTTCCCAAACGTGTATATCCTGCTTACAAATGGTACCCTTTAGACATGTTTTTATGCAAACTTTTAAATTATTGTTGAAATTAAATCTTGGTTAAGTATGTAAATTAAATTGGTTCATAGTGTTTAATGACGTGATTCTCTTTAAATATATTTCATAAATTAATGAAATCTGAGTATGAGTATAGAAATTATAATGATATTAATTTTGCTTGATTTCCTACTTATCTTGATTGTGTATGAATTTTTTGTGAATTTTGCTTGATTTTCTACGTGTTTTGTTGAAGTGTCAAAAACCCAAACCGACACCGAACCGAAATACCAAAAAACTGTATAACTATGAGTAATTAAATAATTAAAATATCAATAATTGTGTCTTAACCGAAAAGACTTCATTTATTATTATAAGAAAAACTGAATAACTATAAATAATTTTCTGCTTTTTGCTTCATTAATTTTCTAATTTCTTTATTTAACATTTCGCATTTTTAACACGTGACTGAACATGCCTAACATTTTCTACATCTAACAAAAATAAATTCTTAATTCTCTTTTCTTGTTAAGGTATGTCCAATTACATTTAATAATCTCAAAATTTCAATTGTCCTCCTAAATTTTTGATAATTTCTAATTTTTTTTATTTAACATTTCTCATTTTTAACACGTGAATGAACATGTCTCACGTTTTCTGCATTTAACAAAAATAGATTTTTTTTATTTAATTTATAAAATTACTCTTCAAATAGAATTAGAGTCCTCCTGTTAAAAAACTATTTTATCCATAGTTTGAACTGTAAATTAAGGAGGGGCATAAATTGTAAATATCAGAAATGAGTAGAATACTGACAACCTTGTCTCTTGGTTCGGATCTGCAGCAAAAGCATGTCACACAGTGTGTTGTCTTCAGCTTGTCAATGTCACTCGATGTGTGGGCAGGGCACACGTCGAGTGGCTCAACTGAGGGGCTCCTTCAGAATTTGGCTTGAGCTCCATACGGTGTGTGGATGTGTGATACGTCATATGGGCTTGTGCCATCAGCAGCTCCGCCTTTGACATGTCCAACACACGCCTCCTCAACAGCTCACTCGAGCTACACACGTTCGCTTTCGATTCGTATCTCACACGACTTTCTTCGCCTTAATTCGAATCCTTGAAGGAGATGTCGCATCATTTAGGCCTTTTATTTTAGTTTTTAGTTATTTAATATTTTATTTAAAATTAAAAAATTGACATTCAAGAGCTAGTTTTGTTAAAATGGCTGCCTGATTTCCCCTAGGACGGTTTGAGCAGCCAAAAACCGATTTATACCGTCTGATTTAAGAAAAGAGGGACAATGTTTTAAAAATCTCCGCTTAAGCGACGGCCTGGACCGATTTTTAAAACATTGCTCATATTAGTAATATGTTCGACTTATTTCATGATTTGTAATTTGACAATCCAATTTTTTCTAATCTCTACTTACTTCATTTACCAATTGACTTATGCTAGATGGTGAACTAAATAATGTACAACAAAAATAATACACTCTAACCCTTGCAGAATCGGTGGTTTTCACCTGATAATTGAATTTGGTCAGTTAGAGTTAGATTTAAGCCAATTAAATTTAAGTTTTAATTTCTATTATAAGATTTTAATGAACCTAAATCTAACGGTGACTGATATTTGGTCCGTCACTGACCAGGTGAAAACTGTAACTTTTTTCTTTTTTGGATAATCTAAATCACGTCTAATTGGACATTTTTCTACTACTAAGTCTCTAAAGTTTATATCAATCTTTTTCCATTGTACAAGATCATATAGATTTATAAATGTCAAATTAGATATCTTTTTCTTCTTCATTCACTTTTTTAGAATTATCAATTACATTATTATTTTGTTTTGTCTAGTTGCATCTATATCAGTTGCTAATTCATTTCAACATAATTTTGCTCTTCAAAATTTGATATAGTAATTTTTTTTATGACAAATTTAACAAGTGCTCCAGGTTGAGATTTAATAAGCATTTCAATTTTTTTTTTTTTCTTTAATTTTTTTTAATATAAAAGGCTGAAATTAACTAAAAAAAGGAAGGCCTTTATTTTGCTGGTTAGGATGTTAAATCTGGCCTGGGGCCTACAATTTTTGGGGGCCTGAGGAATCTACCTCTAGGCTAGCCTGGTTCTGGTTATACGGTATTAGGGTTGCTCATCGGTTGATCCGGTTTGAAAACCGAACCGAACCGAAATAACCAAAAACTGAATAGTCTTAAAAATAAAAACCCAATTTAACCAAATAAAAATAAATAATCGAACCGAACCGACCGAAATATTTCAGTTGGTTCGGTTCGGTTATTCGGTTTCTTACATTAAAAAATTTCATTAACAATTATTTCTATGTAAGATTAATATTGCACTGATAATGATGTTGTTGGGCATTTACTTATATATACAACAATTTTTGTTTTTAGATTTTGATTTTTGTTTTGGAAATAACTAACCTTTTATTCAAAGAAAAAAGAATAGAAATAAAAAAAAGAATAGATTTTTTTTATATAGAAATGAAATCAATATTGTAGATGGTTCCATATATGAATTAGTGTACAATGGTACTAAATTGATAGGTAAACATAAAATAGACTAATAAGATAATCAATTATGGACAATTAAAAAACTATCATGCTTAACAAAGATTTCAATAATATAATTCTAAATCAAATATAACTTAAAACAATAAACGACCTACACCAGTTATATAATAATAAATTTAATTTCTAATTATACTTAATTTATTTCGGTCGGTTCGGTCAATTCGGTAATCTTGATTTAAAAACCGAACCGATCGAAATTACCGAAATATGCAATCTTGTATTGTCTTTAAGAATGATTTGCAGGATAGGATAAACAACGGCGACAACCAACTTATATTTGCATAAACCATTTATCAAAATAGTAATATATTGTGCACCATAAAGAATAATATTTGACAAAATTAAGGAGATAATGCTTTAAATAAGGCTAATGAGTAACGAGCAATGCTTTAAAAGTTTTCACTATCATAATTTTATTATTTATCAATATCAAAATATAAATATGTAAACTAGGTGTAAAATAGAAAAATTACATTAATTATATTGAAGCAAAGAATTACTTAGATAATCAATTTATTTATATTTACACAAACGGTTGATCAAAATAGGAATATATTGTGCGCACCATAAAGAATAAAATTTGACAAGATTAAGGATGCTTTAAACAAGGCTAATGAGTAATGCTGTAAAAGTTTTCCACTATCATAATTTTATTATTCATGAATGTCATAATATCAATCTGTAAACTAGGTGAAAAATAGAAAAATACTTCAAATAAGTGGAAAAAGTTAGGTAAATACAAAACCTGAAGAGTTTCAGATTAAAATTACATGAATTTTATTATTAACGAATGTCCTAATATCAATTTGTAAACTATCCTAATCGCATCTAAGATTTTATAGGAATATGGAAGTCATTTTTTTTACGGGTGAATGTCGATATTCATTGTCCTTTAAGGTAGAAAACTCATCCTGATTAGCAATTCTATTCAATTTATTACACATTGAAAGGAAATTAGACAATATCGTCTTTGTTAGTTTTAGGGTCTTGAGATGTCTCCAGTTCAGGGTTTTAACGTTTTTAAGCTAAATTCTGATTTCCCCCTTGAACCCTTGAGAGGTTTACAGCCATGGCGAGCACTAAGGTCCAGAGGATTGGTCATAATCTTTTACATTTTAATGTAACATAATGTGACGTAACGTAACGTAATGTGACGCTCGTTGAGGTTCCAAACGTGATTGTAGTAAATTGTTGGCGATCGTTTAAAAAAACAAATATTCGTATTTAAAGGCTTAAATTACTACGATGTTCTTTCTTTTAGTAGTTTCAATGTTGATTAAACCCATTTTAGGTGATACTCTTTCATAGGGTTGCTAAGGTACTGCAACACTCCATTCTTTCATAGGGTTGCTAAGGTACGCAAAACTCAGGCTCACTGTAACTCTCTTATTATTTCTGGCGATCAACCCTCTTTCAACCCGGAGGAAATTTCTGCGCATTTCGTGGAATTTTACTCCACCCTGTTCCGAAGTGCTAGAAACCGCATTGACTTCTCCCAAGTGTCTGAGGTGATCCCATCGCTGCTATCAAATGATGACAATGATTTCCTTACCTCTAAGCCTAGTTTGCAGGATATCAGACAAGCAGTTTTTAGTATGAGTCCTGACAGTGCCCCGAGGCTTGATGGATTTGGAGGCGCTCTCTACCAGAACTTCTGGGATGTGACCGACGACGATGTTTGTAATATGGTCCATGCTTTTTTTTAATAATGGTTGTATCTACCCTGGACTCAATTCCAATTTAATGGCGCTACTTCCAAAATCTCAGGGGGTGAATAGAATTGAGAATTTCAGACCAATTGTGATGAGCAACTTCTCATTTTAGATTATTTCCAAGATTCTGGCGAATCGGCTTGCTAAAATTGCCTCTCGGATCGTATCGACTAATCAGTTTGGGTTCATACAGGTTCGTAGTGTGCATCACTACATTGCGGCAGCCTCGGAAGGTATAAACATGCTTGATAAGCGTCGGTTTGGGGGTAATATGGCGCTGAGAATCGATATCCGGAAGGCCTTTGACACTTTGGACTCGAATTGCTTACTAGCTGTGCTAGAGGCTTTTGGTTTTTCATTGCAGTTTAGGGACTGGATTCTGAATATATTTTCCTCTTCACGCATTTAAGTTTTGATTGGCGGAGCTGCTAAAGGTTATTTTTGTTGTTCTAGGGGGGTCAGACAGGGGGATCCACTATCGCCTATTCTGTTTGAGCTTACGGAGGATTTCTTCTCCCGTTGGATTGCGAGGCTTGAAGATGAAGGTCTCTATACTTCGATGAAATATACTGGTAATACGTCCTTCCCATCTCACTTATTATATGCGGATGACATGTTGGTTTTTGGCAAGGCTACCTTGCGTGATGCTAAAGCTCTGAAAGAGCTATTTCGGTTCTATGGAGAGATCTCTGGTCAGTAGGTTAGCTAGGGGAAATCGAGTGTTTATTTTGGGATGCACTTCTCTCGTGTTAGAGGAACAGGCTTGCGATTTTCCTAGGAATATGCATGGACAATCTTCCCTTCTCTTACCTGGGCATGCCACTATTCAAAGGGGCTCCGAGATCGTGTTACTTTTGTAATCTGGCTGACAAATTTCTCTCCCAATTCAGTAATTAGAAAGGTAGGGCTCTCTCGCTATCGGGTCGCATTTCCCTGGTTAAATCAGCTGTTACTGGCTCAATTGTTCATTCGTTTTTCATTTATAAATGGTCGACTAGTATCATTCGACGGATTAATAAAGCCGTTCAGAATTTTCTTTGGACCGTCTGTAGACACCGAGTCGGAGGACCTGTGACGAAAACCTGAAAACAAGACGGTTGAAGCGATTGATTCCGGAAGTTTTGAAAAATATATAAAAAATAATAAGAGAAGGAAAATTAGCGGCGCGGCGCGGGTGCTTAGCGGCATTCGGCACGTGGATGGTCGAACGCCCGCTCGGCGGCGCGGGACGTGCACTCGGCGTCCGTCGGACGCACCGCAAGTGGCACGCTCTCGACATCCGAGCAATGCCCGGGTCCGGTGGCACGGGGCGCGCTCTCGTGGGCCGCTGAGCGCACGTGCCCTGTAGCGTGAAGCGCGCGTTCGGCGGCCGCGACGTGTGAGCGTCCGGCGGCGCGGGACGCGGGCTCGGCGGCCGCAGGGTGCGCACGCCCGATGGCTCGAGGCACGCCCCGAGGGCCGTCGGGCGGGCGCCCAACCTAGCGTTGGACGCTCGCCCAACGCCGTTGGGCGATCGCCCAACGATTGTTGGGCGGCCGCCCAACAAGGTTGGGCGGTAGCCCAACACTAGGTTGGGCGGTAGCCCAACACTAGGTTGGGCGGCTGCCCAACCCCAATGGGCGACGCCCAATTTCTTTTGGACGTCGCCCATTGGTCCGGGGACCCGTTTGCCTATAAAAGGCACGGATCCCCATGCAAAAAAGAAAAGAAAGGGAGGAGGAATCCTTAGAGAGCTTCTCACACTAGATATTTTTCTAGAGAGAGGAAGTTGATTTTTTTAGGAAAAAACATTTTTTTTCCTAAAAATTGAAAATCTCTAAATTTCCTAAGTTCAATTTTTACTAAATTTTTTATAAAAAAAAATGGGAGCTCGTGGTTCGTGGAATCAATCGGCTTCAACTGTCAGATACCGAATTCAAGGTATTATCCGAGGACTAGACTCTTTATTTTATTTAATTTATTCTCTTCTTCTATTTTTATGCTATAGTTTTTATTCATTTAGTCATTTATTTATTTTGTCACATTTTATTTAATTAGCGTATTTATTTAATTTTCGTTTCGTGTTAAATAAAATTCGGTTTTGTTTTAAAATAAAAAACCTCGTTTTGATGTCCCAATACGAACCGTGATCCGATAAAAGGTAGTTCGGGTATCGAAAACGTTGTAATTACAAGTTTTTAATTTAAAAAGAATTTTCAAATAATGTTTTGAAATAAAAAAACGTCGTTTAGGAATTTCCGTTTTCGACTATGATCCATCTTTGGTAGTTCGGAAACCCAAAACGATTGAATTAGATTTAATTTAAAGCTTTTGAATAAATCTAGAAACATTTAGGAGTGCTGCTGTAATTTACCTATTCTGTCACTAAATGCTGTTTACAGACGGATTTTCCGTCGGTAAATCTGCCAAAATGTAAAAAATGTCATTTCAGTCCCTTTTTCTTAACTTTTAAACTTTTAATCCTTAGTACATATATATAAATATGTAACATATGTTTTTCAAATTATTTTAAAACTTTAGCATATATAATCATTCTAGAATATTTGTATATTATTATTTATTCCATTTTACAATATAAGTATAAGTATATATATGTATTCCTTTTTATTAATTTGGATTATGTTTTAAATGTTAGTTATTTGGTATTTTGAGAAATAATTAATATATATTAGCATATGGTATTTTTGGTATTTAAAACTATAGTAGTTATGTATATGTATAGTTTTTGGAACATTTGGGTTATTTTAGTGATTATTGAATAAAATTATTTTTGGATAAGAATTATTTTCTTAGTTATAGGATTTACTTATTATTTTCACATTTTCAAAGTATAGATATATTGTACCTATTACTTTTATATATACATATAGCTTCTTTTGTATTAACTCTTATTTTATATTCTATTTTTGATTTAAATGTATATACGTATGTACAAATTATTTTCTTTACCCTTTGAGCCCATTCATGGGTCCATATTTCAAATGGGCTTTATTTAAGTGTAAATATTAGTTAAAATAAGTTTATTGTTGTAATTATAACAATTAGAGTCATTCTTGTTAATATTCCAAATCGTCTTCAAAACACCACGTTTTAAAACCTTAATACGTTCCAAAGGCGGATTAAAGGATCATAGTAATTAAAATCGTTTTCTTTGCAAATAATAGATTTTTGAATCATTTTCTTAAAGGATTTGTACAAAATGAAATTGACTTGTATGTTTAACCACGTTTTCTTATTAAAAGGTTCTTTATCTCAAACGTTTTCAAATACTCGAGTCGTTCCAACGACGATTCGGGTAAGCTTCATCAAACGAGGTTTTAAAACGCTCCTAAATCGTTCCAACGGCGATTAAGGTGCGAACCATGTAAATAAAACTCGTTTTGGGGAAATAAGTTAGTGTAGAATAGACACACAACATAACATTTAAATACGGTTGTAAATAAATCATTTCTTTCTTCCCTCTCTGTGTATGTATAAACATAAATGGGTGATTCTTTACTGAGGTGGCTTTTCAATATCATATGCTCAAAATGGTTTCTAAAAAGAGATAGAAAAGGGTTTCAAATGAATTTTAAACTTAAAGAAGTATACGATTAGTCCGTTATCGCCTAACATGCTGAGTAGGAGGCCGGTGGTTCATAACCGGGCGATGTCGGGGTGCCTAGTAGCCTTTCTCCGGAAAGGAGCTAGCCTTCTCGGCTCGTACCTAAGTTTCCCGAACCCACACCGGTCACCCGCAAGGGATCGGTGTTCATTTTCCCATTCGTGGGTGGCGACTCTTCTATATCTCCGAGCTCCGGTCCTGTCGAGCAGCTTGATTCCACGATTGGTTGCTTTCGGCGCCAATCACCGCTTACGTCACCATGAGGTTGTCCACCCCCCGGTCCGCCCGGGTGATTAGGCCGCGGCACCTCGTTTAACAAGTGGCGACTCTGCTGGGGAAGCGAGAAATTTGATTCCGTAAGGCGTGTATTAAGCCCTTAACGGGGACGGATCGTTTTACTTCTTTTCGTATGCATTCATATGCATTATTGCAAACCCTTTGGGTAATTTCCGTGAAACCTCTAGCGAGAGTCCATTCGTCGCTCGAAAGAGGCTAGCGTAAGTTTCCCCTTACAGTAAGGCGCCAGAGGGTCCCCATCCATTCGTTAGGGGCGAATCTGTGCGGTCCTGTGAGGTCCCACGGTCAGCCGTGTCAGCATATAGTAGCCTTAGAAGTTTCCATAGGATTGCCCGTTACTATTTTTTATGTGATAAATGAATCAATTCGTGTTTTCAAACCGCCATGATACGTATCTAATCCTAAAGTATGTAAAGAAAATGAGACGATGCGTTAATATATACTCATGAATCAACATACTAATTACCCTAAAACATCGAAACGATTTGAACTAAAGACGACTTAGTCATCTCATATGAACGAACATGTGCGACCCGCCTTGTCCCTTTCGGTGTCCCGACGAAGGCACGTGTTCAGGAAATGTGTTATGACGTAAGCACGTATTAAGTATGAATCGGTTTAATGTTAAGGATAATTACATTTCGATACAAAAGACTATATTAACAATAGCCGTTATTCACATTCTTTAAGTAAATTGGGATAAAACGAGATCAAGACGAAACGAAAACAAAGAACATTTCTATCCTGAACGACCCTGTCATAACGCGAAAAGTTTCGCACAAGTAGCCCGTCCCTTCCGAATGAAAGACGAGCTTTTACGTTATGCCTCGTGTCGTTCTTAAGAGAAATGGATGTGTCCGTACAGATGACTAAGAAAATAAAGAAGAGAAAAATGAACTAAACGACCAAAATCATTCCGAATCTCCGATATATATCAATACCGAGAGTAGTTAAAGAAAATAAACCAATGTCGTTGAGTACGTGCCTCGAACGAGTGTATACCCCGTTTAAAATCACAAAGCCGAATTAAGCCAAACCATATAATTGCGCCATATGGACGAGACTGCGGGTTTTGACTAACGACTCGATCATTTCGACCGTTACCAAAACTGCAAGAAATATGGCCCGATGTACGTGTTTGCTTAATTCGTGCCTAAAGGAAAGAGAACGGTGATGTCCTCGCTTTGAATAAGCATGCGATTCAACGAAACGTTGATTTTCTATAACCACACTAAGACGATATATCCCGTGGATTGGGAAGAACAACGAACTGTTGCTAGCCGAAAGGTTACCATGCGCTCAAAATAAGACTCGCCGTCTTTTTCACGTAGCTAAAATGAGCAAACGGATCCTCGACGCTAAGAACAAACGCGTTACGCGATGAGCCCGTTCCCTAAAATAAAATCCAAAAGTGATTCCATCACTAAATAAACATGTGGTTACGTCTCTCGATAGATCCAAAAGATCCCGTTGTAATCCAAAATCGAGACACGAACCCACACGAACAAAAGGGAACGAGTCATCGACAATAACGAACGATTGAACTAGAAGAATAACTCGAACCACGTCTAAAAACTGAGATGCGCTCAAAGGGAGTCAAAACCCGAATTAATGCGTCTCGCAAAAGGACAAAAGACGAGTTATTCTGAAAGGACAATCCAACTTGGTCAATTTCTTAGTCACCAAACGTGGATACGTCAAAACGAACTGTGTTGTCTGATGAATGATTTAATTTCCCGCAATAATCGACGGCATCACGCGTCCCCTGGACCGCAATGTGAGCCAAAAAACCAAAATCCTAGGAAAGAGACCTGGACCAACGAGTGTGTGGAGGAATAAGGGTGGAAGAGAGATGTTGTGATACATATAAATAGAACTAACGTTTGTTCTTCCTATCTCATAATCGTAAATAAATAAACGCACACACCACGAATCATGTATATAAAATCATGTATACATACTAATGGATACCGTTCGCGCAGACGTCATCATTAAGCGATTGTGGTTTCGCGAGAGTAATCGGCTTGTCAGACAGTTTGATCAGTGGCGAGTAGACAGTTCCGAATCAGTAATTCTGGCTTCTGAATCATCTTCATCCGAGTATACTCAGTCTTCCGTCAGTATATCTGCAACCGACGAGAAGGTGGCTGAATTGGAGAATTCTGTGAACAATATTAATGATCAGCTGGCCGCAATCTTGGCCCAGCTAGCTGAGTTAGCACTGAAGGACAACAAGAGTGGTAGTAAGCGTGCTGAGAATGAGGTGAACGATGGCCCTCGCTTTGGGAATGAGGAGGATTATCAGGATTATATCCGAAAACAGCTGGAAAAAGAGAAAGCTAAGAAAGAGGAGTGGAAGCAACACATCACACAGGAAGTGCAGGACTTGCGTGGAGGAAGTTCCGGAAGTCAGGACTTCTATAACTTGAAGAATTGTTTGTCGGCAACAGCTTTGCCTTTGAAATTCTGGCTCCCTGACATGAAAAAGTTCGATGGAACGGGAGATCCCACCGCTCACATGAATCAGTATGTTGCTGTGATGAAGCACACGATCCTGACTGAGGATCAAGTCCTGGGGCTGTTTAACACCTACCTAGAGGGGGCTGCCCTCACATGGTTTCATGCGTTACCAATGGTGACAAAGAGGGATCGGAAAGAATTAGCGAAGTCATTCATCGCTCAGTATAGCTTTAACACCATGCTGGAGGTCACTTTGAAGGAGTTAGAGAGCACTAAGCAATAGGTTGGGGAATCCTTTTCCGATTTTGTGAAAAGATGGAGGGCTAAAGCCGCAGTGATGAAACAAAAGCCGATCGAGCAGGATCAGATCCGAATGGTGGTTGGCAACATGTTGCCATATATCAAGAATGAGTTGCGGTATATGCCATTTACTGATTTCAATCAGATGTATAGTTGTGCCTTGACTGTTGAAGGGGATGGAGAGCCGAAGAAAGCTTATACCAAATGGACGAAGTCTGGACATAGTGCCGGAGGGCCTAGTGCGAGTACGGAATCCGCAGCAGTGAAAGTGCCTGATCTTAATGCTATTGAAAAGAGGCAGTTCGCCAAGTTCGATCAGACTTACGCAAAAGTTTTCGAACGATTGCAGAAAAAGGGGCTGCTGAAAGCTCTTACTCATTATAACAAGACACCGCCTCCTCCGCAGATTCAGGCTAGAGGATATTGTGAGTTCCACAGCAGTTATGGACATACGATTGAGAATTGCGAGAGGCTGAAACACGAAATCCAAGATTTGATTGAGGAGAAGAAGATAGCTGATCCTTCGTCAGCAAACCCTTCCGTTAGGCGCAATCCATTGCCTAATCATAGGGTGAGCGTGATCGGAGCTGGTTTGACAGAAACTGTAGTGATGGAATCCTTTGAGGAAGATGTGGAGGAGTTGTTGGACTCCGTCGAAAAAAGCAATGTGGGAAAAGGTCTGTATGTGTCCTTCTTGGGTGAGGAACGAGAGGATGAACCGATGGAAGAAGGGTCAGATGGTGGAGCACCGTATGATGAGGATAGTGTTGAAGAGACCGGAGAAGGGTCGTCTCGGACTATCGTGCCAGATTTGAGTTTGTTTAGTGGAGGAAGAGATCCCGAGGTGCACTTGCGTGAATATATGCACAACATGTTTATTGAATCCTTCGGAGTAGACGAGATTGCTCAGTGGTTTCATCATTCGCTGGTAGGCGAGCCTTTGGAATGGTTCCACTCATTACCCGACTCTTGCAAGCATGATTGGGATCAATTATCAGATTTATTCTTAGAAAAGTACCAAAGAGCCGAGGACAGGGCCGCAGAGCGCTTCGCAATGCAGATTGGACCTATCAAGCGTTCGCTACCGAGGGTTAGCAAGTATAATGGCAATAAGGATCCTATGGAACACCTTCATTTTTACTTGTCGGCTATGGCACCCTTGGGTTTTAAAGAAGAAGAGATCACTAACTTGTTTTGTAATTCGTTGATGGGTGAACCGTTAATGTGGTACATGTCGCTGCCGATGTATGTTAAGACCGATTGGGCAGCAATGACGAAAAGATTTATCAAGGAGTATACAGTATGGATGATGGCAGAGCAAACCCCTGACTCCCCGTCTTACCAAACACCTGATGCGGTGTTAGCAATGCCTAGGTATGGTGGATACCAGGATCCTGTGGAGCATGCGAGGATATTTCGCAATCATATGTATGACGCCGGATTTCCGCAGTGTGAGTTGCATGAACATTTTCCGGAAACCTTGATGGGTGAAGCCTTATTGTGGCATCAGGGTCTATCAGAGGAGGAGATGGGTCATTGGATACCGCTCCGAAGTGCCTTTGTGGCGAGATATGAAATGTACATTCCATGGACGGGATCCCTAGATGATCTGGACAGGATTAGGCAATTTCCCGAGGAACATTTTGTGGATTATGCTAGAAGGTGGAGGCACCGTTATGAGCAGTGTAATGAGACAATGAGCGATAAGGTGCAGCTTATGTGCATACAACGAGGTGCTATTCCGTTGGCCGCAAGGAGGATGAGCCGGGTGTCCCTCCGTGACTATGATGAGTTGATAGGTTGGGCTTTGTACGGATCGGCGGATCCCTTTTTTCTGAATCCGAGTGTTCCTCACGTCATGGATTTAATGGTCGTGGACATTTGGGAGAGTTCCTCGGACGAGGAGGATGCCAATCGAAGGGTTCCTATTAACATTTGGGACGAATCGGATGATGAGCCGGAAATTGCGGTAATGACGAGATCAGGTCGTGTGGCCAAGGGAAAGGCACCAATGGTAGAGACTGAGATTGGAGAAGGGTCGGCTCCTAAGCCCGATGACCAAGTTCTTGAGCAGTTGAAGAAGACGCAAGCTAAGTCTACGGTCTGGGAAGTTTTATTCCATTCTAAGTATCATCGTGAGAACCTGATGAAGGAGTTGCAGAATTTGGTTATTTCCACCGATACTGAGCCGGCAGCGCTAGTAGGGGCAATTATGGCTCGAGAGAAGACTGAGATCACATTTACCGACGAGGATCTCCCAGAAGAGGGGAAGGCTCATAATAAGCCATTGTATATCCGAGCGGAAATTAACGGGAAGAAGACTAGCTGTGTGATGGTCGATGATGGATCGGCCATTAATGTTTGTCCGTTGAAACTCTTGTCGAAGTTGGGAGTGGAAAGAGGAGACTTGACGGCCTCCGAAACAGTGATTAGAGCATATGACGACAGCCGTAGGCACATTGAAGGAGTCTTCAAGGCCAAGTTGAAAGTGGGGCCGCACGAGGAAGAAACTGAGTTCACGGTGTTGGATATCCCGGTAACTTTTGCTGTGCTGTTGGGACGCCCTTGGTTCCATAAGTTAGGAGGTGTGCCCTCCACGCTCCACCAAATGATTAAGTTCCCCTTCGGGGAGGAGATAGTAACAATTAGAGCTGAGAAATTGAGCTCGGTGGCAGCACTGGGAATTGAGCCTCAACTTTTCTCCGGATTCCAAGTCTCCGGGATTTACGAGTCGAGCATGACCACCAATGTGGTGAAAATGATGAAGGGAGGTTTCATCCCGGGAATGGGTTTAGGAGCATACCATCAGGGGCTACCAGAGTTTCCGGACTTTAAGAGTCAGAAAACCCGGAGAGGTTTGGGATATGAGCAGGGGAGTCCGTCCAATGCGAGTGCTGAAGGAAAAGTGGGCTTGAGGAAGTATTTTGTGAGCGAGGGGCATGGGAAGGCATATTCAGGAACCCCCGAGGCATGGACTAGCACGGAATGGAAGATTCTGCCAGGGTTCGAAATCTTCAATGATGTTGCCGACTGGGGCAAAGGAAAGGCGAGCTGCTTTGTCGAGGAGATCATGATGCTGGATTTAAATGCCGAGGAGCAGGTCATCACCATCGAAGCGACTGCGGGAGCGGGAGATGAGCCTAGTACCTCCAAAATTCACGAGAAGTCCGAAGGCCCTAATGATGAAAATTGTATTACTGCTTTGTTTGAGTCAGATGATGTAATCACCCATGCTATCAATGAAATGAATTCTGATTTTGCTTACTTGCTTGATGTCGATCATGATCATTCCATGCATTCTCATTCATATAACATGCCTGCATTTGAAATCAATACAATAGAAATGTCAACTTTCAATCTTGGTACGGATGAAAATCCTAAACTTATACAAATTGCTCAAGCATTAACTATTGAAGAGAGAAAAGAATTTGAGAGAATAATTAAAAAATACGAAATTGTATTCGCTTGGACATACGAAGACATGCCTGGAATTGATCAATCAATCGTAACTCACCGCATTCCAACTTACCCCGAAGCGAAGCCCGTAAAGCAGAAGCTCCGACGTATGAGACCAGAATGGGCAGATAAGATCAGAGAGGAGGTGAAGAAACAGTTAGAAGCATGATTCATCGAAGTAATCGACTATCCCCCTTGGGTCGCAAATGTGGTGCCCATCGCAAAGAAGGACGGCAAAGTGAGAATGTGCGTTGATTACAGAGATCTTAACAAGGCATGCCCCAAGGATGAGTTCGCATTACCTCATATCGACGTATTGATCGACAGCGCAGCGTCAAGTGTATTACACACGAATGTGGACGGTTTTATGGGCTACATGCAAGTTCAGATGGCCGAAAAGCACAAAGCGAAAACCTCGTTCACAACTGAGTGGGGGACATACTGTTACAGGGTAATGCCGTTTGGTTTGAAAAACGCCGGGGCAACTTACCAGAGAATGGCCACAGCACTGTTCCATGATATGATACACAAGGAGGTAGAAGTCTACGTGGATGATATGATGGTCAAATCAGAGATAAGAGAAGGGCATTTTGCCGCGCTCGAGAAGTTTTTGGCCCGAATCGCAGAATTCAAGCTAAGGCTAAACCCGAAGAAGTGCTTTTTCGGTGTTTTGTCGGGGAAAATCTTAGGCTATGTAATCGGAAATAAGGGAATCGAGGTGGATCCTGATAAAGTGAAGGCCATACAGGAGATGCCAGCGCCGAGAAATGAGAAGGAAGTGAGAGGGTTTCTGGGGCAGGTTCAGTATATCAGTCGGTTCATAGCAAGACTCACCGCAATCTGCGAGCCAATCTTTAAGTTGCTAAGGAAAGACCAACCCGCGGTTTGGAATGATAAGTGTCAGCAAGCTTTGGAGAGCGTCTGGAGCTATTTGTCTAATCCGCCAGTGTTGAGACCGCCTAAACTAGGAAAGCCGCTTCTCCTCTATGTAGCGATTGAGGAGCGATCTATTGGGGCAATGTTGGCTCAAGAAGGAGACACCGGTGTGGAGCACGCGGTGTATTATTTGAGTAAGAAGTTCCTGGAGTGCGAGCTCAAGTACAACATGATCGAAAAGACATGTGTGGCAGTAGTATCGTTGACAAAGAAACTGCGACACTATTTCCAATCGTATAAAGTGATCATTATTTCTCGGATGGACCCCGTGAAGTATCTATACCTAACTCCATCCTTGACGGGGAAGTTAGCCAGATGGTTGTTACTTTTGTCCGAGTTTGACATAGAATATGTGACGAAGAAGGTTATCAAAGGGAGGGCCGTGGCAGAATTTCTGACCAACCAGCCCCTGAATGCAGAGGAAGAAGAGATAAGTTATGATTTCCCCGATGAGCACTTGAACGCAATCGAAGTTATACCGTGGAAAATGTTCTTCGACGGAGCAGTTAATTCGAATGGAGCCGGAGTAGGAGTACTACTTACCTCACCGGAAGGAGAAAGGATCCCGATGGCCAAGAAGTTATCCTTCCCTCTCACCAATAATATGGCTGAGTATGAAGCGTGCATTTATGGCTTAGAGTCATTAGCGGCACTGGGAGCGTCATATGTCGAAATCTGGGGGGACTCAAAGTTGATCATTGAACAGGCACAAGGAAACTGGGAGGTAAGAGAAGAAAGACTACGTCCATATCTAGATCAGCTAGAAGGGTTGGCACAAAGATTCAAGGAATGTCGTTTCTATCATATTCCTCGAGCACAGAACCAGGCGGCGGATGCCTTGGCTACTTTGGTGTCAGTTTGGGACAACCCCCGGAACCTTGCTTCGAAGCCGTTGGTATTGAGAAGATCTCACAAACCATGTTACGAGGATGTAATGCTGTTAGAGACAGATGAAAAACCATGGTATTTCGATATTGTGAACTTCATGAAAGATGGGACATATCCGGCAGAGTCAGAACCTAGGGATCAAGCTGTGATTAGAAGGCTAGCTCGTCAGTTCGTCATCCACAACGACTTGCTTTACAAAAGGCACGTTGATGGATTACAACTCAGATGCTTGGATGCGGGAGAAGCCCGCGAGGCAATGGAATCAGTACATTCGGGAATTTGTGGAGCCCATATGGGAGGAGCAGTACTAGCTAAGAAAATTATCAGACAAGGCTTCTATTGGCTCACCATGGAAAGAGATTGTAACGAGTATGCAAAGAAATGTCACGATTGTCAAATCCACGGCGATTGCAGTCATCTTCCGGCCATGGAACTACATGTGCTAGCACCTATTTGGCCATTCGCTGCCTGGGGCATTGACATCATCGGTGAAGTAAGGCCTAATGCTTCAAATGGACATAAGTTTATTGCAGTCGCCATCGATTATTTCACCAAATGGGTAGAAGCAGAGTCGTTTAGCAAACTGGGATCCAAGCAGATGAGAAAGTTCATTGAAAAACACTTGATCACCAGGTTCGGAGTGCCTCATCACATGATCACGGATAACGGAGTCCAGTTTCAGGGGGAAGTAAGGAATCTTTTCCGAGAATATGGCATTGAACATCACAGGTCTTCTCCGTACCGTCCACAAGCTAATGGGGCAGTAGAAGCAGCTAATAAGAACCTTAAAAGGATTCTCGTAAAGACGGTGGAATTATATCGGAACTGGCATGAGCACCTCCCACTCGCGTTGTGGGCTTATCGCACGACAATCAGAACCTCGACTGGGGCAACGCCATTCTCCTTGGTATACGGAACAGAAGCAGTCCTGCCGATTGAGATCGAAAAGCGATCGTTGAGAATCGCAGTGGAAGCAGAAATTCCCGAAACGGAATGGGTGAAGAGGCGATATGAGCAGTTGGCTTTAGTTGATGAGAAAAGGATGGAAGCCCTTTACCATGTACAGTTATATCAAAGAAGGATGGCTCGGGCTTTCAATAAAAAAGTCAAGACCAGCCCTATCAAAGAAGGAGATTTGGTGCTGAAACAGATCCGTGTGACGCACACCGACCCGAGGGGGAAGTTCATGCCTAACTGGGAAGGACCATTCGTCGTAAAAAAGATACTAAGCAAAGGAGCGGTGAAGTTAACCACAATGGACGGCATGGAATTCTCCGAACCTACCAACCTGGATAGGCTTAAGAAATACTTTTCGTAAAAAAAAGAAAAATAAAGAAAAATTCCCGATGGGTTGAAAACCCGCAAAGGGCGACCTATGCAACAATAAGGGAAATCCCAATGGGTGAAAACCCGAAAGGGCACTCATTTAAAAATTCCGGGATAGTAAAAGGGGAGGAGAAAAATCGCCGGGATCCGAAAACCGAAAGGCGGGTCCTGGTAACAATAGCTATAACTTGAGCAATTACAAAAACAATGTATAAGAGACTAAGTATTTCTGTTGTTTGTAAATAAATAGAGGCATGAATATATTTGACGAGAATGATTGGAATCATTATAATCTACCGAATGCATGGTAATATGAATCACGGGTTATACATTTCTTGTCCTACTTTTCACAAAAAGCCTACCTACTATCCACCCCACTCCCTATACATCAGCTATACATCGGAGAAACCCTAATAAAAGCTACAAAGCAACAATGAAAGCTACAAAGCAATAATGAAAGCTACAAAGCAACACATAACGAGCCTAATACGGAGGAAAGTCCCAATAGTTCTCAAAATCTCTCAGGTGTGATGCCCGCTCCGCAGATAGTGCCTCCTCGGCAGCACGCGCGCTCTCATCAGAAACTCGCGCTCTCTCATTAGAAACTCGTGCTCTCTCATCAGCAGCTCGTGCTCTCTCCTCTGCAGCAAGGCGTCTGATCGACTCATCACGCGCCCTCTCCTCGACGGTAAGGCGACCCTCAGTCTCCCGTCGCATCATCCCCGACCAGTGGTCGTTCCTCTCTTGATACACATGACCAACTCGGACATCAGCTTCCCGCACTAGCTCGCTCTGTCTCCGCTCATGGGCATGCAGATCACTCTACAGAAAAAGAAAAAAAAGAGAACAGATAAAAGGCAGCATAGGCAAAAACATAAATCATACATACATGCATACATTTCACTACACTAAAGTACAGTAATGATACATACCAGGTGATCGGTGCAGCGCAAGCTGAGGCGGTCTCAGAGATAACCAGACAGCCCCACGTAATCCGTACAAGTCTCTCTCGTGGTCAGAGAAGCGTCCGAGGGATCAAACGGGACCCTCGAGGAGAAGATAGGAGGGGCCGCCTCAAATCCCGCGTAAGGTGCCCCGGACTCGTCATAGCAGATCGTAGCATAATCTCTCCCATAGTCTGGTATAGGCACGCCTAGGGAAGACCTCTCCAGTCAGGCAGCGCTGGAGGACTCGCCAACATAGTAGGGCTGCTCGCACACTGGCGTCTAAGCCCGAGTGCCGTCGAAGAAATCAGATAAGTGGGCACTCCTCCAGGATCCCTCCTGCAAACAAAACACACCATAAAACCTCTGAACATCTCATGAATAAAAGGGGTAAAATAAAAAGGGAATGGAATCACTTACCGGGACCTCCTCCTGACCAAAGACTGCCGCGACAGCCTCCCTCGAAAATACATCCGCCACCGGATCCACCTCCATCGCCGCCGCTGGGGCATCCCTCGCGCTCAGCAAAGTAGACAAGTAAGGCTCACGGCCCCCGGCGTGAATCCACACCGCTCTACCAACATACCGTCGGGTCAGGTCCCGACGAATGACCGATATTGGTAGGGTCCGCACCGCGAACATAGAGACGGGGATCTCGCCCGGCGTCTAGTGAGCGTCCCTAACTCCGGTGATGCCTCGATCCCCTAAATACCACGCCCGCACGCAGGGGCCGGTGAGCACACACTGCTGCTCCTGGATCATCGATACATATGTATAACCAGGGCCGAAGTCGAGGTCGTCCCATCGGAACTTAATCTAAAAAAAAATGCACAAAGAGAAAGTCAGAAAGACTCAAACAAAAAAACCAAGCATGATTAGGCAAAATCTACCTGTGTGAGGGTCAGCGAGTCGATCCGATCCAGAAGCCGCGACACTGTCCGACTCCTCTCGGCGCTCAAGTCAAAATCCCTCCACTGAGTCATGAAAGGCGGCCTCAGTACTCTCGGTCGAGATCGAGACCGGCTGGGAAGGATGTGTCTCTCATACGCCCACACCTGCGGTAAAAACGAGGACTAGGAGTGTGAAAAATGCGAAGAAGATAAGACGGATAAGTCAAGAAGGCGTCACGTACCAGCAGAGCAAAGATATAACCACCGAAGTCCTTGCGCTTCCGGCAAGTCAGATCCAAAAACTTGTAAAGAAAGGCTAAGCATGCCCCCGCCCAATCGTAGGAAGCCGCTGCATCCAAATCGCTGAGCGCCTGAATGAGGCCCGCATGTACCTTCCCGCCCTTCGTGCGGAAAATCGTCTCACTCAGAGTATACACTAAGAAGCTGCGAACCGCCAAGTCGGTATCGTCTGTCTCGCAGAAATCTCGTCTACTCAAGAGGCTCGCGGTGGAAACAAACTTCGCCGGAGTAGACTTGGCGCATAGGCGAACTCCCGGTCCAATCAAGGCAGCGAGCCTAGCAGGGTCGACCCGTGGTCGCATCATACCGAAATGGAAAGGGACGGGAGTGTTGCTCCCTCGCAACCCTATCAACAGTGAAAAATCTCGGGGCGAGATGGTCATCTCCCCAAAGGAAAGGTGGAAGGTGTGGGTCGAGTAAACCCACCGCTCACATAAGGCCCGTAGGCCAAAAGGATCGCATACCCCGTTGGTGCGGGGCAGCGCTGCAATAAAAGGCTCAAAGCCCAACTCACGCACGTGGGCTCTCGCCGCGGCACCTAGCCTATCATACCACGAGTGAATCTCGGCGGTGGTCCCCGAAATCTCAATGAACTAAAAAGGAACAAGACAAGAAAATTTAAATACAGCTCCTAAAGCATGCAATTGATAAGAACGAGTTAAGACTAGGTATTCTTTCATTTTCTAACCTAGAGACATCCGGTCAGTTAGGACCAATTTTCTGTAAAAATCTCTCATGTAGGGTCATTCACGTAAGGTTTAGTCAATTCTTTAATCCACCCTCATCTGCGGTGACGAGGAGCATAGATTAGGCTTTACTATTCACGTGCGTTAGTTAAGTTTTACTATTCACGTTTTTACTATTCACGTGCACTATTCACATGCACTATTCACGTTTTTACTATTCACGTGCATTAGCTAAGTTTTTACTATTCACGTTCACTATTCACATGCATTATTCACGTCTTCACTATTCACGTTGTTTTTACTGTTAGCATGCATAAATTCGCAGTGTCACTGTTCACATGCATATAGCGCGCGTTCTTACAAAAATAAACAGGTGCTACTTGTAAATAAAGGAATTCATGTTCTCTAGCTAAAGTCCTCTAAGGCAGTCTAAGGGTTAGTATGCAAATCATGTTCGAATAGGAATGCTAAAGCCTAGAGTTCGAATCAAATAAAAGTGAGAAATTACTTACCTCGTTGCAGCGTGTCCTGCTCAAATGCGTCGTAGGGTCGTGGAAGGTATCCACTCTATCCAGATTTACGTAAACCTCGTCCATGCCTCTAGTGCCATCCCATTCATCTAAATCCATCCCGAGAATAATCCAAAATCAAAGTCTAGAGAGAGAAAGAAGAAAGAGAAGGTGTGGGGGTGAAATGAAACCCCACCACCTTATATAGAAAGAGGGGATGGCATTCCCGTAAATAGTGAAAAAGTACGATGTGACATAAAGGTAAAAAGTAAATAATTAATTACCAGGTGCACAGACCTCCGATTTACAGTCCGTTTCATCCTGCATTTCTCTCAGACAGCAACCAATACTGTCAAGATATGAACTCCAGACAATAGCCAATTTTTACAGAACAGTGACACCAGTCAAAGTACAGATGACAGTCAACAGAAAAACAATCGTTAGTCTATATCATTCCAGACCAAAACACGTTCCCATTCAACCTCCGAGACACTAGCTCCAGACAATGGTGTTTTAAAAGAATCCAGAATCGTTAGAAAGAACTTTTCTGCTCTTTAGCCATCTTACCTACGGTTCACGACCGAGGTAGATTTTTAGCCATCTTACCTACGGTTCACGACCGAGGTAGCTTTTTAGCCATCTTACCTACGGTTCACGACCGAGGTAGCTTTTTAGCCATCTTACCTACGGTTCACGACCGAGGTAGCTTTTTAACCATCTTACCTACGGTTCACGACCGAGGTAGCTTTTTAGCCATCTTACCTACGGTTCACGACCGAGGTAGCTTTTTAGCCATCTTACCTACGGTTCACGATCGAGGTAGCTTTTTAGCCATCTTACCTACGGTTCACGACCGAGGTAGCTTTTTAGCCATCTTACCTACGGTTCACGACCGAGGTAGCTTTTTAGCCATCTTACCTACGGTCCACGACCGAGGTTGCTTTCGAGCCATTCTTACCCATAGTCAACGTACGCTAGATTCTGAGAGAAAAACATTCGCCAGCAGCCGATTCAAAGGCAGCACGGTGCAACCCAAAGCAGAGTCTGAAGAAATCAGAGAACAACGCCGGAGCGCGCAGCGCAAAGGTCAGGTATGCTCCCTCCTACTCTTTACGTGTCTTTTACTCTTATATGTTTTACATTGCATGTGTTGCGTTAGCAAAAAAACGTTTTCGAAACACACACATCACTGTCAAAATAGAAAAGTAGGGGCAACTGTAGACACCGAGTCAGAGGACCTGTGACGAAAACCTGAAAACAAGACGGTTGAAGCGATTGATTCCGGAAGCTTTGAAAAATATATAAAGAATAATAAGCGAAGGAAAATTAGCGGCGCGGCGCGGGTGCTTAGCGGCATCCGGCACGCGGATGGTCGAACGCCCGCTCGGTGGCGCGGGACGTGCGCTCGGCGTCCGTCGGACGCACCGCAAGTGGCACGCTCTCGACGTCCAAGCAATGCCCGGGTCCGGTGGCACGGGACGCGCTCTCGTGGGCCGCTGAGCGCACGTGCCCGGTAGCGCGAAGCGCGCGTTCGGCGGTCGCGATGTGTGAGCGTCCGGCGGTGCGGGACGCGCGCTCGGCGGCCGCAGGCTGCGCACGCCCGATGGTTCGAGGCACGCCCCGAGGGCCGTCGGGCGGGCGCCCAACCACGTCGGGCGAACGCCCGACGGAGGTTGGGCGCTCGCCCAACGCCGTTGGGCGATCGCCCAACGATTGTTGGGCGATCGCCCAACACTAGGTTGGGCGGCCGCCCAACCCCAATGGGCGACGCCCAATTTCTTTTGGGCGTCGCCCATTGGTCCGGGGACCCGTTTTTCTATAAAAGGCATGGATCCCCATGCAAAAAAGAAAAGAAAGGGAGGAGGAATCCTTAGAGAGCTTCTCACACTAGATATTTTTCTAGAGAGAGGAAGTTGATTTATTTAGGAAAAAACATTTTTTTTCCTAAAAATTGAAAATCTCTAAATTTCCTAAGTTCAATTTTTACTAAATTTTTTATAACAAAAAACGGGAGCTCGTGGTTCGTGGAATCAATCGGCTTCAACTGTCAGATACCGAATTCAAGGTATTATCCGAGGACTAGACTCTTTATTTTATTTAATTTATTCTCTTCTTCTATTTTTATGCTATAGTTTTTATTCATTTAGTCATTTATTTATTTTGTCACATTTTATTTAATTAGCGTATTTATTTAATTTTCGTTTCGTGTTAAATAAAATTCGGTTTTGTTTTAAAATAAAAAACCTCGTTTTGATGTCCCAATACGAACCGTGATCCGATAAAAGGTAGTTCGGGTATCGAAAACGTTGTAATTACAAGTTTTTAATTTAAAAGGAATTTCCAAATAATGTTTTGAAATAAAAAACGTCGTTTAGGAATTTCCGTTTTCGACTATGATCCATCTTTGGTAGTTCGGAAACCCAAAACGATTGAATTAGATTTAATTTAAAGCTTTTGAATAAATCTGGAAACATTTAGGAGTGCTGCTGTAATTTACCTATTCTGTCACTAAATGCCGTTTACCGACGGATTTTCCGTCGGTAAATCTGCCAAAATGTAAAAAATGTCATTTCAGTCCCTTTTTCTTAACTTTTAAACTTTTAATCCTTAGTACATGTATATAAATATGTAACATATGTTTTTCAAATTATTTTAGAACTTTAGCATATATAATCATTCTAGAATATTTGTATATTATTATTTATTCCATTTTACAATATAAGTATAAGTATATATATGTATTCCTTTTTATTAATTTGGATTATGTTTTAAATGTTAGTTATTTGGTATTTTGAGAAATAATTAATATATATTAGCATATGGTATTTTTGGTATTTAAAACTATAGTAGTTATGTATATGTATAGTTTTTGGAACATTTGGGTTATTTTAGTGATATTGAATAAAATTATTTTTGGATAAGAATTATTTTCTTAGTTATAGGATTTACTTATTATTTTCACATTTTCAAAGTATAGATATATTGTACCTATTACTTTTATATATACATATAGCTTCTTTTGTATTAACTCTTATTTTATATTCTATTTTTGATTTAAATGTATATACGTATGTTCAAATTATTTTCTTTACCCTTTAAGCCCATTCATGGGTCCATATTTCAAATGGGCTTTATTTAAGTGTAAATATTAGTTAAAATAAGTTTATTGTTGTAATTATAACAATTAGAGAGTCCATTAAATAAGTGGGGAAAATAAATCACGAAAAGAGAGTTTTCAATTGAATTATTTAAACTAATGAGTTTTTTTTTCTAATGTAAATAAATAGAGTCATTCTTGTTAATATTCCAAATCGTCTTCAAAACACCACGTTTTAAAACCTTAATCCGTTCCAAAGGCGGATTAAAGGATCATAGTAATTAAAATCGTTTTCTTTGCAAATAATAGATTTTTGAATCATTTTCTTAAAGGATTTGTACAAAATGAAATTGACTTGTATGTTTAACCACGTTTTCTTATTAAAAGGTTCTTTATCTCAAACGTTTTCAAATACTCGAGTCGTTCCAACGGCGATTCGGGTAAGCTTCATCAAACGAGGTTTTAAAACGCTCCTAAATCGTTCCAACGGCGATTAAGGTGCGAACCATGTAAATAAAACTCGTTTTGGGGAAATAAGTTAGTGTAGAATAGACACACAACATAACATTTAAATACGGCTGTAAATAAATCATTTCTTTCTTCCCTCTCTGTGTATGTATAAACATAAATGGGTGATTCTTTACTGAGGTGGCTTTTCAATATCATATGCTCAAAATGGTTTCTAAAAAGAGAAAGAAAAGGGTTTCAAATGAATTTTAAACTTAAAGAAGTATACGATTAGTCCGTTATCGCCTAACATGCTGAGTAGGAGGCCGGTGGTTCATAATCGGGCGATGTCGGGGTGCCTAGTAGCCTTTCTCCGGAAAGGAGCTAGCCTTCTCGGCTCGTACCTAAGTTTCCCGAACCCACACCAGTCTCCCGCAAGGGATCGGTGTTCATTTTCCCATTCGTAGGTGGCGACTCTTCCATATCTCCGAGCTCCGGTCCTGCCCCGGTCCGCCCGGGAGATTAGGCCGCGGCACCTCGTCTAACAAGTGGCGACTCTGCTGGGGAAGCGAGAAATTTGATTCCGGAAGGCGTGTATTAAGCCCTTAATGGAGACGGATCGTTTTACTTCTTTTCGTATGCATTCATATGCATTATTGCAAACCCTTTGGGTAATTTCCGTGAAACCTCTAGCGAGAGTCCATTCGTCGCTCGAAAGAGGCTAGCGTAAGTTCCCCCTTACAGTAAGGCGCCAGAGGGTCCCCATCCATTCGTTAGGGGCGAATCTGTGCGGTCCTGTGAGGTCCCGCGGTCAGCCGTGTCAGCATATAGTAGCCTTAGAAGTTTCCATAGGATTGCCCGTTACTATTTTTGATGTGATAAATGAATCAATTCGTGTTTTCAAACCGCCATGATACGTATCTAATCCTAAAGTATGTAAAGAAAACGAGACGATGCGTTAATATATACTCATGAATCGACATACTAATTACCCTAAAACATCGAAACGATTTGAACTAAAGACGATTTAGTCATCTCATATGAACGAACATGTGCGACCCGCCTTGTCCCTTTCGGTGTCCCGACGAAGGCACGTGTTCAGGAAATGTGTTATGACGTAAGCACGTATTAAGTATGAATCGGTTTAATGTTAAGGATAATTACATTTCGATACAAAAGACTATATTAACAATAGCCGTTATTCACATTCTTTAAATAAATTGGGATAAAACGAGATCAAGACGAAACGAAAACAAAGAACATTTATGTCCTGAACGACCCTGTCATAACGCGAAAAGTTTCGCACAAGTAGCCCGTCCCTTCCGAATGAAAGACGAGCTTTTACGTTATGCCTCGTGTCATTCTTAAGAGAAATGGATGTGTCCGTACAGATGACTACGAAAATAAAGAAGAGAAAAATGAACTAAACGACCAAAATCATTCCGAATCTACGATATATATCAATACCGAGAGTAGTTAAAGAAAATAAACCAATGTCGTTGCGTACGTGCCTCGAACGAGTGTATACCCCGTTTAAAATCACAAAGCCGAATTAAGCCAAACCATATAATTGCGCCATATGGACGAGACTGCGGGTTTTGACTAACGACTCGATCATTTCGACCGTTACCAAAACTGCAAGAAATATGGCCCGATGTACGTGTTTGCTTAATTCGTGCCTAAAGGAAAGAGAACGGTGATGTCCTCGCTTTGAATAAGCATGCGATTCAACGAAACGTTGATTTTCTATAACCACACTAAGACGATATATCCCGTGGATTGGGAAGAACAACGAACTGTTGCTAGCCGAAAGGTTACCGTGTGCTCAAAATAAGACTCGCCGTCTTTTTCACGTAGCTAAAATGAGCAAACGGATCCTCGACGCTAAGAACAAACGCGTTACGCGATGAGCCCGTTCCCTAAAATAAAATCCAAAAGTGATTCCATCACTAAATAAACATGTGGTTACGTCTCTCGATAGATCCAAAAGATCCCGTTGTAATCCAAAATCGAGACACGAACCCACGCGAATAAAAGGGAACGAGTCATCGACAATAACGAACGATTGAACTAGAAGAATAACTCGAACCACGTCTAAAAACCGAGATGCGCTCAAAGGGAGTCAAAACCCGATTTACAACAGGATGGAAAAATATGATCCCACCTATTCATTTATATCTCAATATTGTGAGCTGTAACTTTTATATATATATGGAAAGCTGATTGAGTTGGATGTTTTAGGATTGTTACTGCCAAAAATAGACACCCAACTAACATATATAGCTCTTTCCAGTCTAAAAGATTAAGGGAAAAGTAATTCTTTAGAGCATTTCTAAAAGATTTTTACTCTACTCTCTAAAAATAATGTAAATATTTGACTCTTAGTGATTTAAGTTGTGATTAAAACATATCATCCCCAACAATAATTCTCATATTCATTAATTTTTTATTATTTTATTATTAAAAATTATTAAATATTGTTATATTTATTAATAATGAAAGGAAATAAACTACATAATAAATTATTAATAAAAAATTAAATAAGGAGGTTTTAAGAACTCCTAAATAATAGAGAGAATGGAAAGACTTTTAGTAATTTGAGAAATTAGTAAGAGGATGTTGGAGTTGGTTTTAACTTTTAACTCAGATAAGAGGTTGTTGGAGATACTCTTACGTTTATTATTATTATTGAATTACATATTATTTTATTTTATTTGCATGTAATGTTAATATATATATATATATATATATATATATATATATATATATATATATATATATATAGAGAGAGAGAGAGAGGAGGGCTCTTGTGAGAACCCTTTCTTAGGTGACACTTGCTTAGGTGAGAACCACCTAAAACTACGTAGTTTTGAGTCTAAAAATTAAAAAAAAAATGTTGCTGCCATGGGGGGGTTTGAACCTTGGACCCTTTGTTTACACTCCTTATTACTTACCACTAAGCTAATTACTTTTCTTATGTGTTATGTTGCGCGCTAATTAATATACCACTTCACTTCTAGCTTCTATTGTTTAATATTTGACGCATGCACTTATTAATATCGATTAAATGTGCATTATAATGAATTATTAATAGAAAAAAAAGAAACGTGCATAATAATTAATTATTAATAGAAAAAAAATTCAAGAACATGCTCTAATTTCTTATTTATTTAATTCCTCCATATTTTTGTAATTTATATTTTAAAATGTTAAGGACGATGTTCTAAATATTGTTTAATATTTGACGCATGCACTTATTAATATCGATTAAATATGCATAATAATGAATTATTAATAGAAAAAAAATAAATATGCATAATAATGAATTATTAATAGAAAAAAAAAGAAATATGCATAATAATGAATTATTAATAGAAAAAAATATAAAAACATGCTCTAATTTTTTATTTAATTCCTCTATATTTTTGTAATTTATGTTATATAAGAAAATATACGTTATGTTTTTTCGAACATGAGTTATAAATTATATTATAGAACAAACACGAACTATAAAGTTTAGAACGTACGATATATTTTTTAGAACATACGTCATGTTTTTTTAGAACATGTGTTATGTTTTTTTCGAACATGAGTTATAAATTATATTATAGAACAAATGAAAAAACGATCCAGATATCTACTGATTTTTTTTAAAACATTATACTTAATTTTTGGAACATAAACTATAAACTTTAGAACATGTGTTATGTTTTTAGAACATGCGTTACGTTTTTTCGAACATGAGTTATAAATTATATTATAGAACAAATGCAAAAATGATCGAGATATTTACTGATTTTTTTAAACATTATACTTAATTTGGAGAACATAAATTATAAAGTTTAGAATTATGTAACATTATTTAGAACATCGTCCTTAACATTTAAAAACATAAATTACAAAAAATATAGAGGAATTAAATAAATAAAAAATTGGAGCATGTTTTTGGATTTTTTTGTTCTATTAATAATTCATTATTATGCACATTTCTTTTTTTTTCTATTAATAATTTATTATTATGCACATTTAATCGATATTCAATAAGTGCATATGTCTAATATTAAACAATAGAAGCTACATGGATAATGGTATATTAATCAGCGTGCTCCATAATGGATAAGGAAAACAATTGTTGTTTAAAAAAACAGTAAATATATGGACCATTTTTGAATTTGTTCTATAATATAATTTATAACTCATATTCTAAATAACATAACGTATGTTCTAAAGTTTATAGTTTGTGCTCCAAAAATTAAGTATAATGTTCTAAAAAAATCAGTAGATATCTGGATTGTTTTTTCATTTGTTCCAAAAATATAATTTATAACTCATGTTCGAAAAAACATAACACATGTTCTAAAAAACATAACGTATGTTCTAAAGTTTGTAGTTTGTGTTCCAAAAATTAAGTATAATGTTCTAAAAAAATCAGTAGATATTTGGATCGTTTTTTCATTTTTTCCAAAAATATAATTTATAACTCATGTTCGAAAAAACATAACACATGTTCTAAAAAACATAACGTATGTTCTAAAAAATATGTCGTACGTTCTAAACTTCATAGTTCGCGTTTTAAAAGTTAAAATATATGTTGTTTCAAAAAAAAAAAAAAAGTTAAATTATATGTTATAACGTATGTTTAAAAAAATATATTTTCTTATATAACATAAATTACAAAATATAAAGGAATTAAATAAATAAGAAATTGGAGCATGTTCTTGAATTTTTTCTACTAATAATTCATTATTATGCACATTTTTTTTCTATTAATAATTCATTATTATGCACATTTCTTTTTTTTTCTATTAATAATTCATTATTATGCATATTTAATCAATATTAATAAGTGCATGCGTCAAATATTAAACAATGAAAGCTACAGTGCGATGGTATATTAATCAGCGCGGCACATATTATACAAGGAAAGTAATTGGTTCAGTGGTAAGTAATTTGGAGTGTAAACAAATGGTCCAAGGTTCGAACCCCTATGGCAGCAGTGTTTTTTGTTTAATTTTTAGACTCAAAACTACGTAGTTTTAGTGGTTCTCACCTAAGAAAGTGTCCTCACCTAAGAGGAGGTTCTCACTTGATCCCTCCCCTATATATATATATATATAAAATAAAGAGGGTTATTGTCACGTCCGTGACTAAATTTCTAGAATTTATATTTTGATATTAGTATATTTGGAGAGTATTAAGTATTGATTATGATCTTTCTATTTCACACCTGATGCCGATTGATGTCGTTTAGGGTCGGGTGTGACAGTTATAGTTGTTGCAATTGTATAGGATAATAATTAACGCATGAAATATATATTAGATTAATGTTAACCGATAACATTAAATGGGTTAGTAATTAAAATTGGTAGTAGGTGAAAGACTGGAAAGAGCTATATATGTTACTTGCATATCTATTTTTGGCAGTAACAATCCTAAAACATCCAACTCAATCAGCTTTCCATATATATATAAAAGTTACAGCTCACAATATTGAGATATAAATGAATAGGTGGGATGATATTTTTCCATCCTGCTATAAATCATGGTACAACCATCCGCTATTTGAGAGGCAAGTCATCTGGGGAGTCCAACAAAGACTTATGAAGCTAGGGAGGGTTCTACAATGGCAGTAAGTTTCTAAGCTTACGCCATGAACCCTTGAGACCTTAATGCTCGCCATGGCTGTAAACCTCTCAAGTGTACATTGATTTGCAAGATGACCATACGGAAGAGGGAGAGATGCAAAACTTAGGAAGGCTAAAAACTGTTAAAAACCTTCGTTTTAACAAATCAACCACAAATCCTCCCCCTTGTATCAGGCCCCAACCGACCTTCCCCAACAACGCTGTAACGTCCGTGTCCAAAAATTTAAAGTATTTTATACTCAAAATTAGATTATGTGATATATAATTATATTATTATGGTTAATTTAATATTTTTAGGTGTAAATTAAAAGTTTTGGGTAAATTTTAGAAAAGTTTAAAATAAAAAGAATCCAAATCAATATTTTTATGATTAAAAAAAACGTATATATTTTACAAATGAAATTTCATATTATTAATAAAATAATAATAATAAATAAATAAGATATCATGCATTATGACCCCTAAATCACTACATGTCCTCATTTAAGAAAATCTAAATTACACATGTCAATCTAAAGTCCAAATGTCACCATTTTTTAAAGGGTAATTAATTTATTAGTCCCTATATTTTGACAAAACACATTGTTTAGTCCTTGTATTTTTAAAAACACACGGCAAAGTCCCTAACGTTTTTCTAAGTGAACTGTTTAGTCCCTAACGTTTTTCTCGGTGAACTGTTTAGTCCCTGCCGTTAGACTCTCATGAAGATTCTGTTAGTCAATTTGGAATTGCGTTCTTCTTTTCCTTTATTTTCCTTCCTTTAAACTCTAATGCATCTGAAATGAACTTTGAGTGTTCTTCTTCTTGATTTTCTTTTTAATCGTTCAAATTCGTAAGCATTGGGTCTGTTCTTTTTCCTGTTCTCCATACAAATAGCTTCTTCTTCTAAATTGGACTTCCTTCTGAAGTTTGAAGGTAAATAGTAAAGGGCAATTTAGTCATTTCCGAAGTCATAAACGGTAAAAAAATCTAACAAACAAACGGAAGGACTAAACAGTTCACAGAGAAAAAGGTTAAGGACTTTACCATGTGTTTTTAAAAATACAGGGACTAAACAGTGTGTTTTATCAAAATATATGGACTAATAAATTAATTACCCTTTTTTAAAATCATGGTAAAAGTTAAATTATACATATTATATATATATATAAAAGAACAAAAGAAAAAAAGGTATGAAAAAAAAAGGAGAGGTGGCTTTTATGAAAAATGTTTCTTTTAAAATGAAAAAGAAAAAGCTTTTAGAGAAGTCTATATTTGAGGTGCTACTTGAAATATTAAAAAGGAAAAAAATTAGTTTTTAAAATTTCGGTTATTCAATCATTTTCCCTTTAATAAAAAATTATTTTTATTCCTTCAATGGGCCAATTCAACTTGTAGTTTCATGAAGACACATAATTGATTTCAAATGTTTTGGTTTTAAAGAATAAAGAAGAAAATGTTTTAGTATTCTATATGATTTTCTAAATATATATATCTATATAGATATATATTTGAATTTATCTATAATGATTTTATTAAATGGATATTCAATTAATAGAGATCTCATTTTAGTTTTACAACTCTTTCGATGTCGGTGATATCTGGTGATATTTAGACGTCGACGATCTTTCGGTGACCAGAAACGGCATTTCAGCGACGATATTTCGATAACTGTATTTTATATCTAAATTATTTTTAAAATGTTATAATTATGATTTTGAGTAAGTCTAGTTTCGATAGTTTTGTCAAATTTTAATAGATTTACAGTTAATGATTTAGCGTCTATCAATTACTAATAAAATATAAATTTTAGACTTGTTGTCCTTTAGATTTATCGAAGTGAAATTTTCGTATTAAGACTTTTAGCCGTGTAACGAGTTTAAAAGTATAATCGGTCCAAAATAATTAAATCGGTTTAGAATTAATATCTCAGCAACCGAAAATAATTCGATATGAATATTTTGATTATTTTAGATCTTATGAATAAAATACTTTAAGCAAAAGTTAAATTTACCAATTAGAGTCGGTATTGAAATTTACCAATTAGAGTCGGTATTAAAATTTACCAATTAGAGTCGGTATAAAGGAAAATATACAATTGGTACCTGAATTTGAATATGAAATTAGTAAAAATAGACTTATGATAATGTAACGAGTCTAACTCTATATTCGGTCTAAAATAGCTGTTCCGATGACAAATAAAAATAAGTTTCGGTTTTAAATTATTTGAGTGGCCTTGAATACGTTTTATTAAATCGTTTAAAATATATTGTTTAAAATATTTATATACTTTTGATTTTGGTTATTTGAAGAATAATTATTTATTATCGTGGTATTTTGAAAATTGGGTTGGACAATGAATTTGGCTATATTATGCGAATTGTTTTTGGATTGAGAAAGCTGATTCGGTTATTGTTATTATTTATGTAATTTGGACTGAAGTTCAAATATGACTTTTATGTTGTGATATTTTGAAAGAAAGATAAAATGTTTTATCCATCTAGGATTGCCCGGGGTAGGGGTTGTAATTGTAAGACCATACCTAAGGGCGGTATGGCCAGAGTGCACGGCTGGTAGTCCTAACGTTAGGCAAGGAACGAGATATGAATGAGATATCTCGATTATTGATATGATTGATGTTATGATAAGCTACACGGGTGGAATTCGAGGATGGACACACACGCAAATTTTGTATTACGTTTGATAATGTTTGATGATTTGAATTATAATGTTTTACGTTTGTTAGATTACGAGTTGGTTTGTTAAAGCGGTTTATTCGATTTGATTCGTTTTGATAAAACGTTGTTCGATTTGATTCGTTTTGATAAAACGTTATTCGATTTGATTCGTTTTGATAAACTGATTTATATATATATAACCTATAACAAAGTGAAATATAAAATTAAGGTATTAGCGTGTTATTCAAAGTGTCAATAAGTTAAAACGAGATAATAAGTTAAGTGAACTACCTATTAGAACTACCTAAAATAGGTAGAACTACGTGGCTTTGATTCCCGATTTAAAGATTTAAAAGATGTTCGGGATAGGTAGGAAGCTCGATAGAATTATCGAGTCCAAGCCAAATAATTAATAAAACTTTAAGTAGTCCAAATGAATTTTTTATCTAATAGAAAATCGATTCGCCTTTTTGTCTAGAATGCCCGTTATCTTGTTTTCCCTTCATACCCGATGCCGATTAGGGTCGGGTGTGACAAACGCTGAGTTAAACACACCAAAATTCTTCACGCCAAGGCCACCCTCCTCAATCCGAAGACAGCAGACCTCCCATTTTACACAAATCAGTTTCCTTTGATCGATACAGCCGGTCCAAAGAAAATTCTGAACGGCTTTATTAATCCGTCGAATGATACTAGTCGGCCATTTATAAATGAAAAATGAGTGAACAATTGAGCCAGTAACAGCTGATTTAACCATGGAAATGCGACCCGCTAGCGAGAGAGCACTACCTTTCTAAGTACTGAATTGGGGGAGAAATTTGTCAGCCATATTACAAAAGTAACACGCTCTCGGAGCCCCTTTGAATAGTGGCACGCCCAGGTAAGAGAATGGCAGATTGTCCATGCAGATTCCTAGGAAAATCGCAAGCCTGTTCCTCTAACACAAGAGACGTGCTTCCCAAAATAAACACTCGATTTCCCCCAACTGACCTACTGACCAGAGATCTCTCCATAGAACCGAAATAGCTCCTTCAGAGCTTTAGCGTCACGCAAGGTAGCCTTGCCAAAAACCAACATGTCATCCGCATATAATAAGTGAGATGGGAAGGATGTATTACCAGTATATTTCATCGGAGCATAGAGACCTTCATCTTCAAGCCTCGCAATCCAACGGGAGAAGAAATCCTCCGCAAGCCCAAACAGAATAGGTGATAGCGGATCCCCCTGTCTGACCCCCCTAGAACAACCAAAATAACCCTTAGCAGTTCCGCCAATCAAAACTGAAATGCGTGAAGAGGAAAGTATATTCAGAATCCAGTCCCCAAACTGCAATGAAAAACCAAAAGCCTCAAGCACATCTAGTAAGAAATTCCAGTCCAAAGTGTCAAAGGCCTTCCGGATATCGATTTTCAGCGCCATATTACCCCTAAACGGGCGCTTATCAAGCATGTTATACCTTCCGAGGCTGCCGCAATGTAGTGATGCACACTACGACCCTGTATGAACCCAAACTGATTATTCGATACGATCCGAGAGGCAATTTTAGCAAGCCGATCTGCTAGAATCTTGGAAATAATCTTAAATGAGAAGTTGCTCATCACAATTGCTCTGAAATTCTCAATTCTATTCGCCCCCTGAGATTTTGGAAGCAGCGCCATTAAATTGGAATTGAGTCCAAGGTAGATACAACCATTATTAAAAAAAGCATGGACCATGTTACAGAGATCGTCGGTGATCACATCCTAGAAGTTCTGGTAGAAAGCGCCTCCAAATCCATCGGGCCGGGGCACTGTCAGGACTCATACTAAAAACTGCTTGTCTGATATCCTGCAAACTAGGCTTAGAGGTAAGGAAATCATTGTCATCATTTGATAGCAGCGATGGGATCACCTGTAATGACCCTAACCTAAATAATATTTGTATATATATATCATTCTCATTATATAGGTATTTGATTGATAGTACTTTCGGTTTTGTCAAAAACATAAAAGAAAAATATATTTATTTTATAGTAGCTGTTAATTAATTATAGGATTATAATTATTTTAATTATATTATAACTATATTTTAAATCTCTAAATTTAAATTATTACTCCTTGTCCTTGAAAACCTAGCCTCCTTCTAAAAGAAAACAGTTTCTCCCATATCCCTTGAAAAGCCGTCGTCAATCCAATTTTATTGCTGTCGAAGTCGAATCGCTCCTACCTATTGTTCATCAGTTGGAGTAAGTGCATCATTTGTTTAATCAATACTTTACTCTTCCATTCCATTAATGCCATGACGAATACTAAGTGGTTGGCAATTTCTTTTCCCCAAAACATCTCTGTACATTGAAAACAGAGTAATTATTCATGATATTTTTTTTATCCAATTGTGTTCCTTATCTTTTCCTTGTTATCATGTTTCCATAAACTTGATTATATTATATTCTTTTCTTTTGGCCATTGAATTTTGGGTACGAAACACATAAGGAAAACAAAAATTAAACTAGATTTCACTCTTCTATTTTTCCGCCTAGGTTGTTTTGGTTGGATATAATCAATGCAATTAGGAATTATTTAATAATTTTAAAAAAATGCCTCACTTCCCCGTTTTCCAATTAGAAATTATGTTTTTAGGGTACTCACCTTTCTCTTAGAATGTACATAATAATCCTCTTTCCTTAACATTTACAGTTTAGTTCCTTTTCGAGTTTAGATTAATTCATTCGGTTTCCATCATTCTTGTTCAATAGGAGGTTCCGAAGTTCCTTTGGACTGTTAATCGACAAGAATTCGTGATCTTAGGTGCAGCATCGTTTCAAAATCTCAGGTGAGTGGTAATTATAGTATACGACACTGTTTAATTGAAATATCAGACTTTAAACTATTTATCAAAATTAGCATTTGACGGTATTTTTCCTCTCATAAAAGCGTATATTTTGAACCTTATTTTTACTAAATATTCTTAGTATTAGAGCGTATATTCTGGGAACAGGCCTTTATATTAATTGTTTGATTATCAGTTACATTGGAATTTTTAAGATTTTGATTTGATGTGATCTGTACTTTTTGATACGCGATTTACCGTAGTTATTACCTTTGTTTTAGAAATCTGATAACTCGTTCAATCAGTGATGATTTTCTGATTTATATATGTATACTATATGTTTTCAAACTGGTACAAGTGCTCAGTATATCTGTATCTGTTATCTGGCCTCTCACCGATCTTCATAACATTAGGTCCTTGCATTTGTCTTTGAGTCAGGTTGTCAGTTGTCAATTTATCGTCAGTTGTGTCAGCATTAGAATCATGCATAAGATCGGTGAAGGCGATTATCTGTTATCTGTATCTATTATTGGTAGCGCTTACCATTTATCTGGCCCTGGTGGTGTGCAGTATCACCACTCTGTTACACTGTACCATGTGTTTTAAAGCTTTTGTCTTATATTCTTTTTTTTGGTAGAAAAGGAAAAGAAAAACGAATAACAACAAATTTTGTCTTATATTCTGATTATACTAATATTTGATATTTTGAAAGGTTTCAGTGTTATGTTTGACAATTGATTGTCAGCATTTTGGAATTGATTATCTTATATTGCCCCTTTAGTTTAACTGATTTTGAAATACTATATTTTGAACTATATTTGTCATAATTTAAAAGTATCAGCTTGCCTGCCTGTTCCCTTTCTGTTGTGTGCTATAGCTACTGCTCACTGAGGTTTTCGCTCGTATAGACGAAAATCTCATACCACATTGAATCTTTTTTTTTCAGATTAAGGTCCATGTTCGTGAGGTAACCCTTGGATTGATGTTGAAGGAGACTGATTAAGAATTTAGCTTTATTTTATTCTTTAGAGAACTTTGATTATTGAGGTTTAGACTTGCACATTTTATTCCTTTAAGGTTTATTGATGTAATTGAGATGAGTTTGATATTCTGCTAATAAATTTTGGAATTTTCATTTGTTCAGAATTAAGGCTAGCATAGATTAAAGTTAGTTTAATTTATGCGCCGGTCATGGCCTGGGTTGGGTCGTGACATCACCTCAGACACTTGGGAGAAGTCAATGCGGTGTCTAGCATTTCGGAACAGGGTGGAGTAAAATTCCACGATATGCGCATAAATTTCCTCCAGGTTGAAAGAGGGTTGATCGCCAGAAATAATAAGAGAGTTACAGTGAGCCTGAGTTTTGCATACCTTAGCAACCCTATGAAAGAATGGAGTGTTGCGGTACTTTAGCAACCCTATGAAAGAGTATCACCTAAAATGGGTCTAATCAACATTGAAACTACTAAAAGAAAGAACATCATAGTAATTTAAGCCTTTAAATACAAATATTTGTTTTTTAAATGATCGCCCACAATCTACTACAATCACGTCTGGCACCTCAACGAGCGTCAAATTACGTTACGTTATGTTACGTCACGTTATGTTACGTTAAAGCGTAAAAGATTATGACCAATCCTCTGGACCTTACTGCTCGCCATGGCTGTAAACCTCTCCTGGGTTTTAGGGGGAAATCAGAATTTAGCTTAAAAACGTTAAAACCCTGAACCGAAGACATCTTAAGACCCTAAAACTAACAAAGACGATGTTGTCTCATTTCCTTTCAATGTGTAATAAATTGAATAGAATTGCTAATCAGGATGAGTTTTCTACTTTAAAGGACAATGAATATCGACATTCACCCGTAAAAAAAGTGACTTTCATATTCCTATAAAATCTTAGATGCGATTAGGATAGTTTACAAATTGATATTATGACATTCGTTAATAATGAAAGTAATGTAATTTTAATCTGAAACTCTTTAGGTTTTGTATTTACCTAACTTTTGCCACTTATTTGAAGTATTTTTCTATTTTTCACCTAGTTTACAGATTGATATTATGACATTCATGAATAATAAAATTATTATAGTGGAAAACTTTTAAAGCATTACTCATTAGCCTTGTTTAAAGCATCCTTAATCTTGTCAAATTTTATTCTTTATGGTACGCACAATATATTCCTATTTTGATCAACCGTTTGTGTAAATATAAATAAGTTGATTATCTAAGTAATTCTTTGCTTCAATATAATTAATGTAATTTTTCTATTTTACACCTAGTTTACATATTTATATTTTGATATTGATAAATAATAAAATTATGATAGTGAAAACTTTTAAAGCATTGCTCGTTACTCATTAGCCTTATTTCAAGCATTATCTCCTTAATCTTGTCAAATATTATTCTTTATGGTGCACAATATATTACTATTTTGATAAATGGTTTATACAAATATAAGTTGGTTGTCGCCGTTGTTTATCCTATCCTACAAATCATTCTTAAAGACAATACAAGATTGCATATTTTGGAACATGGCTCTCTCTACAAAAGTTGTTTGATGAATTCTTCAATAACGAAAAATTCAAAAGCTTGTTTCTAGGTCTTTTTAATTGATTGAGATCAATAAAAAGTTTCTAAATATGATTTAGAATGGATTCGGATCCTCTCCTGTTGATTAAAAACAGGAGATGGCCTGTTCATTTAATCTACACCATTAGTTTAAGTTTAAGGGCTCAGATTTTATTTAACTATAACTAATTAGTTTTTATCTTAAAACTAGAAGGTACCCTCACTTCGCTTCGTGTTTTAATTGTATTTTTACTAAAATGATTCAAAATAGATCAATAATAGTTGTAATAAAGTATTATAATAAGTAAATTCAGGTACAATTCTTGAATACTCCTAAAAAAACACTTACGAATAATAGTTGGAAAATGGATGCAATGGATAATGATTGATTTGTTGATATTTCTTTTGAAGTTGAGAACGTCTTGGAATCGTTTGTTAAATGTGATTGACAAAAAAAATTATATATATATATCCATTATGTTTTTTTGAAAAACCGAATTGAAGTGTCAAAAACCCAAACCGATACCGAACCGAAGTACCAAATAACTAAATAACTATGAGTAATTAAATAATTAAAATATCAATAATTGTGTCTTAACCGAAAAGACTTCATTTATTATTATAAGAAAAACTGAATAACTATAAATAATTTTTTTGCTTTTTGCTTCATTAATTTTCTAATTTCTTGATTTAACATTTCTCATTTTTGACACGTGACCGAACATATGCCTAACATTTTCTACATCTAACAAAAATAAATTTTTAATTCTCTTTTCTTGTTAAGGTATATCCAATTATATTTAAAAATCTCAAAATTTCAATTGTCCTCCTAAATTTTTAAAAATTTCTAATTTTTTTATTTAACATTTCTCATTTTTAACACGTGAATGAACATGTCTCACGTTTTCTGCATTTAACAAAAATAGAATTTTTTATTTAATTTATAAAATTACTCTTCAAATAGAATTAGAGTCCTCCTGTTAAAAACCTATTTTATCCATAGTTTGAACTGTAAATTAAGGAGGGACATAAACTGTAAATATCAGAAATGAGCAGAATACTGAGAACCTTGACTCTTAGTTCGGGTCTGCAGCAAAACCATGTCACACGGTGTGTTGTCTTCAGCTTGTCAATGTCACTCGATGTGTGGGCAGGGCACACGTCGAGTGGCTCAACTGAGGGGCTCCTTCAGAATTTGGCTTGAGCTCCATACGGCGTGTGGATGTGTGATACGTCATATGGGCTTGTGTCATCAGCAGCTCTGCCTTTGACATGTCCAACACATGCCTCCTCAACAGCTCACTCGAGCAACCCACGTTCGCCTTCGATTCGTATCTCACACGACTTCCTTCGCCTTAATTCGAATCCTTGAAGGAGATGTCGCATCATTTAGGCCTTTTATTTTAGTTTTTAGTTATTTAATATTTTATTTAAAATTAAAAAATTGACATTCAAGAGCTAGTTTTGTTAAAATGGCTGCCTGAGTTCCCCTAGGACGGTTTGAGCAGCCAAAAACCGATTTATACCGTCTGATTTAAGAAAAGAGGGACAATGTTTTAAAAATCTCCGCTTAAGCGGCGGCCTGGACCGATTTTTAAAACACTGCTCATATTAGTAATATGTTCATGACTTATTTCATGATTTCTAATTTGACAATCCAAATTTTTCTAATCTCTACTTACTTCATTTACCAATTGACTTATGCTAGATGGTGAACTAAATAATGTACAACAAAAATAATACACTCTAACCCCTGAAGAATCAGTGGTTTTCACCTGATAATTGAATTTGGTCAGTTACAGTTAGATTTAAGACAATTAAATTTAAGTTTTAATTTCTATTATAAGATTTTAATGAACCTAAATCTAACGATGACTGACATTTGGTCCATCACTGACCAAGTGAAAACTGTATTTTTTTTCTTTTTTGGATAATCTAAATCACGTCTAATTGGACATTTTTCTACTACTAGGTCTCTAAAGTTTATATCAATCTTTTTCCATTGTACAAGATCATATAGATTTATAAATGTCAAATTAGATATCTTTTTCTTCTTCATTCACTTTTTTTAGATATCAGTTGCTAATTCATTTCAACTAAATTTTGCTCTTCAAAATTTGATATAGTAATTTTTTTTATGACAAATTTAACAAGTGCTCCAGGTTGAGATTTAATAAGCATTTCAATTTTTTTTTTCTTTTTCTTTAATTTTTTTAAATATAAAAGGCTGAAATTAACTTAAAAAAAAGGAAGGCTACAATTTTGCTGGTTAGGATGTTAAATCTGGGCCTGGGGCTACAATTTTTGGGGGCCTGAGGAATCTACCTCTAGGCTAGCCTGGTCCTGGTTATACGGTATTAGGGATGCTCATCGGTTGATTCGGTTTGAAAACTGAACCGGATCGAAATAACCAAAAACCGAATAGTCAGAAAAATAAAAACCGAATCTAACCAAATAAAAATAAATAACCGAACCGACCCGACCTGACCGAAATATTTCAGTTGCTTCGGTTCGGTTATTCGGTTTTCTTACATTAAAAAATTTCATTAACAATTATTTCTATGTAAGGTTAATATTGCACTGATAATGATGTTGTTGGGCATTTACTTATATATACAACAAATTTTGTTTTTATTTTTCTTTTTAGATTTTGATTTTTTTTAAATAACTAACCTTTTATTCAAAGAAAAAAGAATAGAAAGAAAAAAAAATGAAATCAATATTGTAGATGATTCCATATATGAATTAGTGTATAATGGTAAATTGATAGGTAAACATAAAATAGACTAATAAGATAATCAATTATGGACAATCAAAAAAATATCATACTTAACAAAGATTCCAATAATATAATTCTAAATCAAATATAACTTAAAACAATAAACGACCTACACCGGTTATATAATAATAAATTTAATTTCTAATTATACTTAATTTATTTCGGTCGGTTTGGTCAATTCGGTAATCTTGATTTAAAAACAGAACCGACCGAAATTACCGAAATATGCAATCTTGTATTGTCTTTAAGAATGATTTGCAGGATAGGATAAACAACGGCGACAACCAACTTATATTTGTATAAACCATTTATCAAAATAGTAATATATTATGCACCATAAAGAATAATATTTGACAAGATTAAGGAGATAATGTTTTAAATAATGCTAATGAGTAACGAGCAATTCTTTAAAAGTTTTCACTATCATAATTTTATTATTTATCAAATATCAAAATATAAATATGTAAACTAGGTGTAAAATAGAAAAATTACATTAATTATATTGAAGCAAAGAATTACTTAGATAATCATATATTTACACAAACGGTTGATCAAAATAGGAATATATTGTGCGCACCATAAAGAATAAAATTTGACAAGATTAAGGATGCTTTAAACAAGGCTAATGAGTAATGCTTTAAAAGTTTTCCACTATCATAATTTTATTATTCATGAATGTCATAATATCAATCTGTACACTAGGTGAAAAATAGAAAAATACTTCAAATAAGTGGAAAAAGTTAGGTAAATTCAAAACCTGAAGAGTTTCAGATTAAAATTACATTAATTTTATTATTAACGAATGTCCTAATATCAATTTGTAAACTATCCTAATCGCATCTAAGATTTTATAGGAATATGGAAGTCCTTTTTTTACGGGTGAATGTCGATATTCATTGTCCTTTAAAGTAGAAAACTCATCCTGATTAGCAATTCTATTCAATTTATTACACATTGAAAGGAAATGAGACAATATCGTCTTTGTTAGTTTTAGGGTCTTAAGATGTCTCCAGTTCAGGGTTTTAACGTTTTTAAGCTAAATTCTAATTTCCCCTTTGAACCCTTGAGAGGTTTACAACCATGGCGAGCACTAAGGTCCAGAGGATTGGTCATAATCTTTTACGTTTTAATGTAACATAATGTGACGTAACGTAACGTAATGTGACGCTCGTTGAGGTGTCAAACGTGATTGTAGTAAATTGTTGGCGATCGTTTAAAAAAACAAATATTCGTATTTAAAGGCTTAAATTACTACGATGTTCTTTCTTTTAGTAGTTTCAATGTTGATTAGACCCATTTTAGGCGATACTCTTTCATAGGGTTGCTAAGGTACCGCAACACTCCATTCTTTCATAGGGTTGCTAAGGTACGCAAAACTCAGGCTCACTGTAACTCTCTTATTATTTCTGGCGATCAACCCTCTTTCAACCCGGAGGAAATTTCTGCGCATTTCGTGGAATTTTACTCCACCCTGTTCCGAAATGCTAGACGCCGCATTGACTTCTCCCAAGTGTCTGAGGTGATCCCATCGCTGCTATCAAATGATGACAATGATTTCCTTACCTCTAAGCCTAGTTTGCAGGATATCACACAAGTAGTTTTTAGTATGAGTCCTGACAGTGCCCCGGGGCTTGATGGATTTGGAGGCGCTCTCTACCAGAACTTCTGGGATGTGACCGACAACGATGTTTGTAATATGGTCTATGCTTTTTTTAATAATGGTTGTATCTACCCTGGACTCAATTCCAATTTAATGGCGCTGCTTCCAAAATCTCAAGGGGTGAATAGAATTGAGAATTTCAGACCAATTGTGAGGAGCAACTTCTCATTTAAGATTATTTCCAAGATTCTGGCGAATCGGCTTGCTAAAATTACCTCTCGAATCGTATCGACTAATCAATATGGGTTCATACAGGTTCGTAGTGTGCATCACTACATTGCGGCAACCTCAGAAGGTATACACATGCTTGATTAGCGCCGTTTTGGGGGTAATATGGTGCTGAAAATCGATATCCGGAAGGCCTTTGACACTTTGGACTGGAATTGCTTACTAGCTATGCTAGAGGCTTTTGGTTTTTCATTGCAGTTTAGGGACTGGATTCTGAATATACTTTCCTCTTCACGCATTTAAGTTTTGATTGGCGGAGCTGCTAAAGGTTATTTTGGTTGTTCTAAGGGGGTCAAATAGGGGGATCCACTATCGCCTATTCTGTTTGGGCTTACGGAGGATTTCTTCTCCCGTTGGATTGCGAGGCTTGAAGATGAAGGTCTCTATGCTCCAATGAAATATACTGGTAATACATCCTTCCCATCTCACTTATTATATGCGGATGACATGTTGGTTTTTGGCAAGGCTACCTTGCGTGACGCTAAAGCTCTGAAGGAGCTATTTCGGTTCTATGGAGAGATCTCTGGTCAGTAGGTCAGCTAGGGGAAATCGAGTGTTTATTTTGGGAAGCACTTCTCTCGTGTTAGAGGAACATGCTTGCGATTTTCCTAGGAATCTGCATGGACAATCTTCCCTTCTCTCACCTGGGCATGCCACTATTCAAAGGGGCTCCGAGATCGTGTTACTTTTGTAATCTGGCTGACAAATTTCTCTCCCAATTCAGTAATTAGAAAGGTAGTGCTCTCTCGCTATCGGGTCGCCTTTCCCTGGTTAAATTAGCTGTTACTGGCTCAATTGTTCACTCGTTTTTCGTTTATAAATGGCCAAATAGTATCATTCGACGGATTAATAAAGCCGTTCAGAATTTTCTTTGGACCGACTGTATCGATCAAAGGAAACTGATTTGTGAAAAATGGGAGGTCTGCTATCTTCGAATTAAGGAGGGTGGCCTTGGCGTGAAGAATTTTGGTGTGTTTAACTCAGCGTTGTTGGGGAAGGTATGTTGGGGCCTGATACAAGGGGAAGGATTTGTGGTTGATTTGTTAAATCGAATGTTTTTAACAGTTTCTGGCCTTCCTAAGTTTTTCATCTCCCCCTCTTCCGTATGGTCGTCTTGCAAATCAATGTACACTTGAGAGGTTTACAGCCATGGTGAGCACTATGTCTCAAGGGTTCATAGCTTAAACTTAGAAACTTACTGCCATTGTAGAACCCTCCCTAGCTTCATAAGTCTTTGTTGGACTCACCATATGGCCTGCCTCTCAGATAGCGGATGGTTGTACCATGATTTACATCAGGATGGAAAAATCTAATCCCACCTATTCATTTATATCTCAATATTGTGAGCTGTAACTTTTATATATATATGGAAAGCTGATTGAGTTGGATGTTTTAGGATTGTTACTGCCAAAAATAGACACCCAACTAACATATATAGCTCTTTCCAGTCTAAAAGATTAAGGGAAAAGTAATTCTTTAGAGCATTTCTAAAAGATTTTTACTCTACTCTCTAAAAATAATATATGACTCTTAGTGATTTGAGTAGTGATTAAAACATATCATCCCCAACAATAATTCTCATATTCATTAATTTTTTATTATTTTATTATTAAATATTATTAAATATTGTTATATTTATTAATAGTTAAAGGAAATAAACTACATAATAAATTATTAGTAAAAAATTAAATAAGGAGGTTTTAAGAACTCCTAAATAATAGAGAGAATGGAAAGACTTTTAGTAATTTGAGAAATTAGTAAGAGGATGTTGGAGTTAGTTTTAACTTTTAACTCAGATAAGAGGTTGTTGGAGATACTCTTACGTTTATTATTATTGAATTACATATTATTTTATTTTATTTTATTTGCATGTAATGTTAATATATATATATATAGGAGAGATCAGGTGTGACACATTGCTTATGGTGTGACAAAGCTTATTGTGTGACAACAGTGGCTTTTTAGTAATTATGTAAAAAACGGAGGGGTATATTTGTAATTTTTCGTGCTTAGTATAAATAGTTATTATGTTAGGGGCAAATTTGTAATCTCATATATTTCTCTCGTTCTTTCTTCTCCGGTGATTCTCTGATATTTCTCTGGTTTTTGCGGTTGCTCCGTTACATTTCCGATCGTGTTTTGTTGAGTTTTTGTTTGGATTTCTTTGTTCCGTCTTGCATTTTTGTGTTTGTTGGAATATATCGGTGAGTTCCTGTATATTTTTTTGTTTGTTTTGATCGTTTTTATGTTTTTAGGTTTGTTCATTTCTCTTCGTTTTTTTAAGTTGAATATTTATGGCTCTGATTTCCTATATTTTTTTCTTTATCGCTAGGTTAGGCTCTCTGTTTGTGTATTTTTGAAGTTATCGGTGAGTTCCTCTGTGTTTTCTTTGTTCATTTTAGATTGTGTTATGCATGTACATTATGTTTGTTTGTTTATATGTTTTGTTTCGGTTTTGTATTTTGTTTTTGTTTTGTTTGTTGTTTTTAGGTTTTCAACGGCATTTTATTGTGTTTTTTCATTTTTTGCGTCTATCATTACTTAGTTTTGTGACATGTATATGTGTTTTTTTTTGTTGTTTTTCAGTATATATCAGAATGTCGAAAGCTTCTTCTTGTAGGGAAGATATTTTGCCTGATCATGTTATTGATCCTGCGTTACTTCGTTCTATAAACTCTGATTATATGGAGGTTGATAAGGACAGGTACTATTTTATGTTTTTATGGAACAATATATGCATTCTTAATGAACAATATATGTATTCGTCTGGAACAATATATGCATTCTTAATGAACAATATATGTATTCGTCTGGAACAATTTATGTTTTTGTATGGAACTATTTATGTATTCGTTTTGAACAATATATGTATTCGTTTTGAACAATATATGTATTCGTTTGGAACATTTTTTAATTTCGTTTGTAACTATATATGTATTTTGTTTATTTAGTATTGTTGTTAATTTTGTTATTTTTTATGTTTGAAGGGTCTCTGAAAAGAATAATGAAGGAGCAAGTAAACAGAAATTTGTCAAGAAATCTCATTCTTTAAAGAAGAAGTCATCAAATAGTTGTGTTCGTGTTGATGAAAGTTCTTCAGATGCTCTCAAGGATGTTGAAAGTTGTTCTGATGCTGATGAGTCTTCTTCTGATGATCGGGATAATATTAATGATCCTGATTTTGTTATCAGTGCAAGTACACCATCAGAACAAGCAGATGATGAATATACTGTTTCTGGTTCTGTTGCAAAGAGAAGAAGAGTTGGAGTTAGTTTGAAGGGTGATGTTTCTTCTAAGTTGAAGATGAAGAATGTTGAGTTTGTGAATGTATCTGGTGCTTCTAAATTGAGAAGGAATAAATTTGAGGTTGTGAAAGGAGTTGGTTCTCCTAGATCTGTGAACAATGATTGTGGAAGAACGATAGAGCAAGGTTTATCTGGTGTAGTATTGAATCAAAGGGTTCGTCCAACAGCCTTTATTAAATTTATGAAAACTATGCCAGAGACACATAAAGCTGCCATTAGGAGGATAGGTTTTGGTGGTTTTTTGTGTTTGGATATTGGGAAGCTTAATGGAATTTTTTGTGGGAAGGTTGTGGATTCTGTTGATCCTGATAGATGTTGTTTCATTCTTTCTGGTAATGACCGGATTGATTTGAGTGCAGAGGATTTTAATTGTGTTTATGGTCTGCCTTGTGGAGGAAAGGAAATATTGGAAGCTGATAGTAAGAGTGGGGATGTTTGGTGTAATTTTTTAAACACTTGGAGGAAGTCTTATGGTTTAAGTACTGGCAGCCCGAAGGATAAGGATGTGCTTTGTAAGCTGAAAAGTCTGTTGGAAGTTGATGTATGTGATGAGTTCATCTGGAACTTTATCGTTATTGTGGTTAATTCTTGCATTCGTTCAAACAAGAACAGGGCATTGTACCATAAGTTTTTATTTAGTTGTATGAATGTCAATGAAATTTCAAAGTTAGATTGGTGTCGTTTTAGTTTTAAGCATCTTATTGATTCAGTTCGTTCTTTCAAGAACGATTCCAATCCGTATTTCTTCACAGGCCCTCTTCCATTTATTCTGGTAATTCTTTTAATATGTTTGAATTTATTTTGAATAATTTATGTATTAGCTTATAATTTGTTTTTCTCATTTTTTTATTGTAGATATGTTATTTTGATCGGTTGCAACGTGGGGTTGATTTGAGGCCACGTTCCTTTCCGCTAACTTCTGTTTGGAATAATGTTCTTATTTCTGAAAGAATAAAGTTGGAAAATGCCAGTGGTTTTGGCAAGGGCATTGTATTAAAGAGATTATCTACATCTGAAGCAGATGTAGAATGTGAAGTCCCGAATGTTGAAGGTAAGAAGAAGAAGAGGAGAGAAGAAGAGAAGAAGAAGAGAGAAGAAAAGAAGAAAAAGAAGCATGTAGAAGAAGGAGAAGAAGAAGATACTCAAGAAGGAGTTTCTGGCTGTCCCAGTCCCTTCATGGTATGCAACTGTGTTTTTCTTTTATATAGAAGTTTGTGTTTCGTTTTAATAGATTAGTAACTAGTGTTTTTATAAATGCAGGATTTCACTGTCAGGTTTAAATCAGTGGCTAGAAAGTTAGCTAATGCTGTAACTGAGATGTTTATGCTGGTGGATGAAGCTGAAAATATGTTTGATGAGGATGAGTTACCTGTACGGATGAATAGATTTGTTGAAAACATTTTTACGAAGTACAGAGTTAGTAAGGAAGAGAGGATGAGCCAACGTTCTGAGCGAATGCCAACAAGTGAGCATTCGGGAAGATTATCTAATGAATGTGATGAGGATAATGAATTTTTTAATCTGCCTGGTTTTTGGGAAGAATATGATGCTGTTAATGAAGAATATAACAAGCAGGTTCAGAGAAAGGTAGCTGAAGGTTTAGAAAAAGAGAGAGGAGGAGCAGAGAAGGAGAAGGATAAGAAAAAGAAGAGAGGAGTAGTGAAGAAAGTTAGAGTGAAAGTAGGGTCATCTGAAAGTCTGAGGTTGAGAATAAAGATGAATTATGCTCCTCAATTTGAGTTGTTAAGCCAGAGTGTGGCTGATCAATCTGTTTCGTCTGAAATGTAATTTATTTATGCTTGAATAATTCCTGTTTTTTGTTTTGGATCATGTCATTTAATATTTGTGGCTTAATTGTTTTTTTATTTTTTTTTTGTTTGTAGGGCTGCTGATATAGTTTCTGGGGCTGGTCCTTTAGTTTGTTTAAATCAAGATGAAGGGGATGAGTTTGTTGATGCTGCTGATGAAACTGTGTAAGTTATTATTTTGTTGAACAAATGGTTCAGTTTTTTGGAACCTTTGTTGTATATGTATGGAACATTTTTATTTTTTTATTTTTTTTTTGTTATATATTTAAGTTGTTTTATATTTTTGCCAGTGATATCGATGATGCGATTGAGTCAGAGAATTCTGATGATGATATAGATTTGGAGTGTTTGCCTGGAGATGTTCCAGATGAATTTGCTGACATGTGTAGATGGGCTAACAATTATTTATGTAATGGGAGGACAGTTTTTACTACATTTGAAGATTACATTTTTTGTCATTCTGTTAAAGCAGTTATATTGAGGAAGGATATTCGTGAATTGGCTGATCTAGATCCAATAGGCTGTGGCCCAATTTTGTATTACATGAGGTATTTTTTTGTTTATAATTGTATGTTTGTATTAGTGGTTATATTGTTTTATTTTTTTGAATGGCATGTTTAGTGTATATGTTTCGTGTGTGTTTTCTACAGGCACCTTTATGATGTGATTGTGGATAATGATAGATTGGATACCACCTTCTCTCTTGTTGATCCAAACATAACTAATAATTTTGAAAGAGTTGATAAGATTGGGGAGAAGATCAAGTTTTTGACCGAGAGATATGAACAGTCTGGCAACAAATGTTTGTATTTGATACCACGAAACAAAGGGTATGCATTATTTGTCTATATTGATGATTATTTTATTTGTTTAATAATGTATTATTATGTGTTTGTTTTCTTCAGTTATCATTGGACTTTGACTGTTGTTGATCTTGAGTGGAAACGTGTTTTTCTTTTGAATCCATTGAAAAGTCGTTTGGGCGTGGAAAATGATGAATGGAGAAATGTTGTTGATGAGTATGTTAATAATCAAATGCTCTTTTATAATGTATTTTATTTATTGAATGCAATAGCTTGACATATATATGATATTGTTTTGCAGATCTATTGTTTCTTTTTATCATGAGAAGTTTTTGGTAAAGTGGATTATCCCTGTGGTACGTGTTTAATTTGTATGTATATTTGTGTAATTTTATTTTTTATTGTTTTTAAGTTGTTTGTATTTTATTTTGCAGAATATTCCAACTCAGAAAGATACAAAAAGCTGTGGGTATTATGTAATGAAGTATATGTATGATATAGTGTCTGAGAAAGTGTTGACAATTGACAAAATTGTAAGTGTTTATTTTTGGAACAATTGGTGTTTATTTTTGGAACAATTGGTTTTTATTTTTGGAACAATTGATTTTTATTTTTTGGAACAATTAGTTTTGATGGATTATGTTAATTGTGATTTGTTTTTTAGTGGGATAAGTATGCTAGGAGGTCATCTTACAGTGTAGATATGATGAATGAATTACGTCGAGATTTGGCAAATATTATTTTGAGATATGGTGTTGATAATGAAAGTTGTGGAGGAGATCGTTTAAGGAGGATTGTTAAGGATTCAAAGTACCTCCGTTCTCCTTTTATTTCTCGGCATCCAAAGTTGGTTGATAACATGGATAGTCGTAAAAGGAGGATTGTTGAATATGCTCTGAGTCCTGTTTTAAGCAAGTAAGAAGTTGAAGTTATGTTTGTTATATGAATTTATATGTTATTTTTGCATATACTGATAGTTTTTTTCCTTGTTTTGAAGTGATGTATTTTTCAACGATGGACAAACCTTTATTGATAAACGGGAGATTTTATCAATGTCTGGTCATGATCATATTGTCAATAATATTGTGGATGCTTGGAGTTCAATTTTGAATACTGAAGAACTGAAAAAATATAGTGGAAAGCCGAAAAGATTTTTTTTCAGTACATATGCTTTTGTATGTTTCCTAACTTTGTAAGTTTGTTTTTTGTTTTCATTCTGTAAATAATTGTTTTGCTAAATGTTGTTTTGATTATTTTGTAGAATCTTCTGTTTTCTGGAGCTAGTAGAACAAGAGAACATAATTTTAATGAAAGGCTTCAGAATGAACTTAAGTTTTTCAAATTTAAAAACTTGGCTAATGTTGAATTGGTAAGTTTTATGGTGGAACATCAGTTATTGAATACTGTTAAATGTATTGAGATACTAATGTTTTTTGCTGTTTATTAGGTGTTTTTCCCTGTTATTGCTCATGGACATTTTTATCTGATTGTTGTGAACAATCTTTCAAAGAGTGTTCAAATATTGGATAATATGACACTTCCTCACAAAATCAGTCGTGCTGATAAGTATGATCATTGTCCAGAACAATTGGTATGTTGTAAATTGATTTACTTCATTTTTTGTTTTTCTTGTATATGTGATAACATATTTTTCTGATTTGTTTGTTGTAGTTAAAATCCTATGCCCATTTTGTTTTCAAAAATGATGCTTCTTCATTAAAACAAATGTGTGCATACAAAGTGCAAATTCTGAGGATGAAGTGGAGAAGCAATAATAACCACAATGATTATGGTGTTTTTCTTTTAAAGCATATGGAAACATACATTGGTCAGAGTGTGAAGGAGTGGAATATTGGATTGACAAAGAATTCTAAGGTATATGTTGTAAATTCTTTATATAACAATTTGTATTACTATTATTCTATTTTATTATATCATTTTTTTTACAGGGAAAAGAGTTTAGAAAGCTTAGAATTTTTTTTTGCTGGAGCATTCTTTTGAATCCAATAAATCAACTTATTGAAGAAATTGATGAGAAGTCAAAAGAATGGGTTGTTGGTGCTGGATTAAATTTCGAATAGCATATTTTGTATGTTAAATTTGTAAATATATTTTAGAATTTGTAAATATACTTTAGAATTTGTATATAAAATTTTACATTTATAAAGGTTTTTGAAATTATGTTTGTTTATTCCTAACAGATGTCAATATGTTTAATATTTAGGAGATATAATTCATTTGGAACAGATGTTACATTTTATTTGAACAAATGGTATATTGATTCGGAACAAACTATATAATTACATTGAACAAGTCGTACAATTTTGTAGAATTCATCCACAGCCTTTTTCAATTCTCCCAACCTCTTAATGGTACATTAAGTTTGAACAAATGTTACAGTTATATTAAAGAATTTGTACAATTTATGTATAGTTTTGGCTCAATATAAGAGCATTTCCAATGGTTCATACTCATAATCCCTTTATATATTTGTATGAGAAATGATTTTAGATCATATTAAAGTAAATAAATAGAATGTAACTATTTTTTATTGATCAATGTAATATTTATTCCGGAAAAACATATGTATTCCGATTGAACTATTCAGTTTAGGAAATGGAACAAATTGTTAATTATTTCGGAACAAATGATATAGTTACATTGAACAAGTGGTACAATTTTGTAGAATTCAGTATAAATCATTTTTCAATACTCATCACAAATGATATAGTTATATTGAAGAATTTGTACAATTTATGTACAAATTTATGTATAATTTGGATCAATATAAGAGCATATTAAATGGTTTGGACTCACAACCACCTTATATACATTAGCCATTTAAACAAATTGAGTTGGATTATAGTATTAATTATTTTGGAATGTTAAATGAGTTTAGATCTCATTAAAGTAAATAAAAATAATGTAACTATTTCTGATGGAACAATGTAATATTTATTCCGGAACAACATATGTATTCAAACTGAACAATACAGCTCATGGAATGGAACATAGTATGTATACCGTTGGAAGAATGTAATATTAATACATGATATATGTTTCATTAAACTTTTAATTGTTAATAAAATGAATAAAGATTTATTTTAATCTGATTTTAATTCATACCCTTTTGCAATAATAAATAAATGAGTAAATAATTATTGATTCTGATACTAATAGTTTAAGAGACTGATTCACATATTTATATAGGAATAAATACCAATAGCTTAAGAGACTGATTTACAGTTTTAATTTAGTTTGCATTTAATAAATATTTTCATATACGTAATAATATTAATACTGTTGAGATTCTCAATAGATAATTATTTGAAGGAAAGAAAGCTGTCTTTAATTGCAATAACAGTAGAATTTGAAGAGTCTAAATTAATAAAAGCTTGTGAGTTTCCCAATAGATAATCATTTGAATGAAAGAAAGCGTGTTTGATAGTATGAAGTTGAAGAGACTAAATAAAATTCTATAAATAGTACTGCTCTATTTATTGATCGTATTTTTTTAGTAGAAGTTGAATTTTAGCAAAGATGTCAGGCAGCATCTCGAGTTCGTCTAAAAGAAGCAGGTCCTCTTCTCCTGTTGAACCTTCACTACGTAATGAACGTAGTGACATTCCTGATGAGCTTTTTGAAGTTATTAAAGATATGGAAGAAACTTTCATGGAAGGGGATATTGACGATATCCTAAAGAAGCTGAAGGGCATGAAGGCTTTTATGTCTTTATTTTGTGACTCAATGATGTCTTTTATTGAGAAAGGAGTGGAGGAGAAGGAGGAGTTGAAGGAGGAGCTGCAGGAAGTGAAGATGAATCTGGAGAACCAGATTAAGAAATATAACAATGATGTTATGGGCCCTGATAATCCTTATTTGTAATGTTTTATTTTTAATTGTGAACATTTTGTTTTTATTTTTATGTTGGTATGTTTTTTATTTTTATGTCTGTATTTTTTTTTATTTAATGATATATTTTTTTTTTATGTTTTTTATAGTTCTATATATTGTTGATATTGCTGATGAACTTTTTAAGGTCATTGTTGATATGGAGATAGTGATATCAACAGGTAGTGAGAAAAGGAACTGGATTTCAGTTTACACTAAATTAACATACAGGTAGTGACATTGCTGATGAACTTTTTAAGATGTTGATTGAATCATGGTGAAGCTGAAGGGGCATAAACGTTTTTATATGGAACAAATCATATATTAATTATGAACAAATGATATATTTATATGGAACATGTTGTTCTACAGCATTCAGTAATTATTCTAAGTAATTATCAAGACTTATAATAACAAGTTGTTTCAAAAAAAATCACAGCTTTACAAGTCTGGTAATAACAAAAATATACTGTTAGAGGAAACAGAGTTTAGACATAGGATTTTTACCTTATCTCTTTGTTTTTTTAGGGCAGTTTCTAATGTCGTGGTTGCACAATTGGTGACATCCTTTGCACATCCTTTGTTTTTTCTGTTATTGTTCAATTGCTTTCTCTTTTTCTCCCTTCAATCTTTTCTCACTGTTTGTAAGCTGAATTCCAGTTCCTTTGTTTTTAGAAATTTTCGGTTCTTTGATTAGTACTTCAGAGGGCCGACTTGTTCCAACCAACATCTCTATGTCTTGAATTTTAGTTGAATTGTTCATGTTCTTTCTTTTCTTTGCTTCCAGCTCTGTCCTCAATGATTGAATGTTTCTTGTGAGATTATTGAGTTTCTCTTCATCCCCTTCAGCCAAACACACAGTCATGTGAATCTCACTCCATAAGTTATTCAACATTATTTTCTTTCCTATTGTTCGGGCACATTCTTCTATAACATTATTTTGCAATGTTATCTCTTGTAATATTTTCCATCTGTTTAGCACATACTGGTCAGGAATTTTTTCCAGCATTTTATCCTTCCATACGAGAACCATATGTCTACAGGGAATTCCTGCTCTATTGAACATCTTACATAAACATGTTGTGTCACTGTTTTCTGTATTATAAACAACCTGATATGTTGTTTTTTTACCTTTTTCCCTTACAATGATTATGCATTTGTCAGGCTGTTTCTGTATATCATCAACGCCACATTTAAATGAAGCATCTATGACTTCTTTTTGAAATTCGTAGAATATTGTTTTTGTAAATACTTCTGATGCATGTTTTTCAATAGGAATTGGTGTTTGAGTCATAGGTATTGAGTGTTTAGAATCATTGTCATTTTTTCCTTGTGCATGTCTTTGTGCTTCCATTGCACCCTCAAACCGGAGGAGGAATTCAATTAGAGTTAAATGACTTTTTGTGAAAGAAGTGAAGAAGTGATTTTCACTTTCTGACCTTGATGTTGTTCTCATTAAGCCCGCTAGGAATGAGTCTCTGAAATAAGTAGGAATCCATGTTGATCTTATATCATACATGTGTTTCAGCCATCCATGTTCTTGTAAATTGAATTCCGAAATGATTTCCATCCATTTTTGTTCAAACTCTTCTGGTTCCAACTCTACACTCCATACGCAAGAATTTATCTTTGTGATAAAATCTGTTTCTTGCATTATTTATCTTCCTATATTTGTCAGAAAACAGGGTAGAATAAAATTAATTTATGCGTATTGAACAACACATATAAAATTGTGGAATATTTTATGTATTCGTATGGAACAACACATGTATTATTTTGGAACATTGTATTTATTGAATTGGACAATTGAACATAAATAGCATAGAATTATTTTTCATACCTATTTTGTCTGACATCTTCTTCATAATGTGCCACATGCAAAATCTGTGTTCTGTTTTTTTGAAAACATTTTTTATTGCAACTATCATTGCTGGATCTTGGTCTGTTATCAAGCAAGTCGGCTCATTCTTGCCCATTGCTTTCAGAAATGTTTTAAAAACCCACTCAAATGATGCAATATCTTCATTAGCCACGAAACAAGATGCAAATGTAATACATTTTTTGTGGTTGTCAACCCCAGTAAATGGTCCAAATATCATATTATACCTGTACATTGTAACATAAAAATAAGTTTTCTGTTTGAAGAACATGACAGAATTTTTGTGTTTCATAATCAGTATATGAATGGCAGAAAGCAATAATTTTATGCCAAAGATTATTATGTAGTACCTGTTTGTGCTATATGTGGTGTCAAATGAGACCATATCACCATAAAGAGCGTAGTTTTTGATACATACAGGGTCTGCCCATAAAGCTCTACATAGTCTGCCTTCTTGATCTACTTCAAATTCAAAAAATAATGCACTCCATAACTCTTTTTTTTTTGAAAAATTATCTACAAACATTTGTGCATCTGAATCCTTAATATATGCTTTCAAGTCTCTCTGGAAGTTCTTAAAATCTATCTTCGATGCACCAATATTTTCATATCCTCCATAAAGTTCCTTTGCTTGTCTATAAGTTTTGAGAGGTCCAACGTTCATCTGTTTAACCAAATCAGAATTTATTTATTTTAAGATGAAATGAGTAAAATTCTATAAATAAACAGAATACATTATTTATAATGCATAAGTATTATGAAGAAGATTTTTTACCTTTGCATTATTAACTACCATCTTTTTGTGTAGAAGGTTCATGTTCCTGCCCTCTTTTTGATATTGTACAGATCCTGGAGTGTATAGAAGATGATTATGTTCTTCTTTAAATTGTGTCACTTCATATTTTGCATTGTCGGAAAGTTTGATAATCATTTTAGCACTGCTTCCTACGCGACTGAGTGTCCTTTTTTTGGTTTTTATATCACTGGATGTTGCTTTTCTTTTGTGATATTTGTAACCTTCTTTATTGCATACAAAAAATTATTCTTTTATAACACCTTGTTTCTTTCTTGAAGTTGATATCCTACTATTAAATCCACCAGCACATGCATATGATTTGTAGAATTCTTGTGCTTCATTATAATTCTCAAATATCATTCCAAGAGCAGGTTTTAACTCATTTCAACAATTAGGAATCCATATTTTTGTTCCATTAGGGCTGAGTCTTGTGATTACTTCTGGTGTGTAAGGTACAATTGCAGTAGAAGAGTAAGTAGGCGAAAGCAAATCTACAAAACAGGTAAGAGAGTTGAGATTAGGACAAATATGTACTTTGAACAAATGGTACATTAGTTCGGAACAATTAGCATATCTATTTTGAACAACTAATATATTATTATGGAACCAATAATATATTCACATGGAATAACAATTTCAATTTGTTAGAATTTACAGTACAGTTTTTGTTAATAATTAGTATAAGAAATCTATTATCAAGTCTGAGAATAAGTTTAGATCAATTATTATCAATAAATTATAAGGTACAATTGCAGTAGAAGAGTAAGTAGGCGAAAGCAAATCTACAAAACAGGTAAGAGAGTTGAGATTAGGACAAATATGTACTTTGAACAAATGGTACATTAGTTCGGAACAATTAGTATATCTATTTTGAACAACTAATATATTATTATGGAACCAATAATATATTTACATGGAATAACAATTACAATTTGTTAGAATTTACAGTACAGTTTTTGTTAATAATTAGTATAAGAAATATATTATCAATTTTGAGAATAAGTTTAGATCAATTATTATCAAGAAATCCATATATATCGTCTAAATTTAATATAAATCTATTATAAAAAAAATGTAAAGTGTCAGATATTAGCAAAATACCTGGAGATGATGTTGTGTTGTCTTCCATATTGCACTGATTGTTGTCTTCAGATTCCATTTTTTGGTGTTCGTATTCCATATTCAGATTGAATTATATGAATGCAGTTGAGAAATCGATCGATAATGTTGATGTGAAAAGAATCGATCAGTAATGTTCAGAGTGGAAAATTGAACGATAATTCATCGGAGAAGAAACTCAGAGTTTAATCTGAATACAGATTTGAAATCGATCGATGATTGTGAGAATAAAATCGCATTTTTTCTGTGAGGAACAGAGTAGAATTGAGATATTTGATTCGCGCGTTTTTCCTGTGAGGAACAGAGGCTAATTGACGCGTTTTTTTTTTTTGAATTTTATTGCCAAAACGACGTAGTTTTGTTATGTCACACAATAAGCTCATTGTCACAACTTAAGACCTTGTCACGCTTGATCTCACCTATATATATATATATAATAAAGAGGGTTATAGTTGTTGCAATTTTATAGGAAAATAAATAAGGCATGAAATATATATTAGATTAATGTTAACCAATAACATTAAATTGGTTAGTAATTAAAATTGGTAGTAGGTGAAAGACTGGAAAGAGCTATATATGTTAGTTGGGTGTCTATTTTTGGCAGTAACAATCCTAAAATATCCAACTCAATCAGCTTTCCATATATATATAAAAGTTACAACTCACAATATTGAGATATAAATGAATAGGTGGGATGATATTTTTCCATCCTGTTGTCAATCATGGTACAACCATCCGCTATTTGAGAGGCAAGCCATCTAGCGAGTCCAACAAAGACTTATAAAGCTAGGGAGGGTTCTACAATGGCAGTAAGTTTCTAAGCTTAAGCCATGAACACTTGAGACCTTAGTGCTCGCCATGGCTGTAAACCTCTCAAGTGTACATTGATTTGCAAGATGACCATACGGAAGAGGGGGAGATGCAAAACTTAGGAAGGCTAGAAACTGTTAAAAACCTTCGTTTTAACAAATCAACCACAAATCCTCCCCCTTGTATCAGGCCCCAACAGACCTTCCCCAACAACGCTGAGTTAAACACACCAAAATTCTTCACGCCAAGGCCACCCTCCTCAATCCGAAGACAGCAGACCTCCCATTTTACACAAAATCAGTTTCCTTTGATCGATACAGCCGGTCCAAAGAAAATTCTGAACGGCTTTATTAATCCGTCGAATGATACTAGTCGGCCATTTATAAACGAAAAATGAGTGAACAATTGAGCCAGTAACAGCTGATTTAACCATGGAAAGGCGACCCGCTAGCGAGAGAGCACTACCTTTCTAATTACTGAATTGGGGGAGAAATTTGTCAGCCAGATTACAAAAGTAACACGCTCTCGGAGCCCCTTTGAATAGTGGCACGCCCAGGTAAGAGAATGGCAGATTGTCCATGCAGATTCCTAGGAAAATCGCAAGTCTGTTCCTCTAACACGAGAGACGTGCTTCCCAAAATAAACACTCGATTTCCCCCAACTGACCTACTGACCAGAGATCTCTCCATAGAACCGAAATAGCTCCTTTAGAGCTTTAGCGTCACGCAAGGTAGCCTTGCCAAAAACCAACATGTCATCTGCATATAATATGTGAGATGGGAATGATGTATTACCAGTATATTTCATCGGAGCATAGAGACCTTCATCTTCAAGCCTCGCAATCCAACGGGAGAAGAAATCCTCCGCAAGCCCAAACAGAATAGGCGATAGCGGATCCCCCTGTCTGACCCCCCTAGAACAACCAAAATAACCCTTAGCAGCTCCGCCAATCAAAACTTAAATGCGTGAAGAGGAAAGTATATTCAGAATCCAGTCCCTAAAATGCAATGAAAAACCAAAAGCCTCAAGCACCGCTAGTAAGAAATTCTAGTCCAAAGTGCCAAAGGCTTTCCGGATATCAAGCATGTTATACCTTTCGAGGCTGCCGCAATGTAGTGATGCACACTACGACCCTGTATGAACCCAAACTGATTATTCGATACGATCCGAGAGGCAATTTTAGCAAGCCGATCTGCTAGAATCTTGGAAATAATCTTAAATGAGAAGTTGCTCATCACAATTGCTCTGAAATTCTCAATTCTATTCGCCCCCTGAGATTTTGGAAGCAGCGCCATTAAATTGGAATTGAGTCCAAGGTAGATACAACCATTATTTAAAAAAAAAGCATGGACCATGTTACAGAGATCGGCGATCACATCCTAGAAGTTCTGGTAGAAAGCGCCTCCAAATCCATCAGGCCCCGGGGCACTGTCAGGACTCATACTAAAAACTGCTTGTCTGATATCCTGCAAACTAGGCTTAGAGGTAAGGAAATCATTATCATCATTTGATAGCAGCGATGGGATCACCTCAGACACTTGGGAGAAGTCAATGCGGTGTCTAGCATTTCGGAACAGGGTGGAGTAAAATTCCACGACATGCGCAGAAAATTCCTCCAGGTTGAAAGAGGGTTGATCGCCAGAAATAATAAGAGAGGTACAGTGAGCCTGAGTTTTGCGTACCTTAACAACCCTATGAAAGAATGGAGTGTTGCGGTACTTTAGCAACCCTATGAAAGAGTATCACCTAAAATGGGTCTAATCAACATTGAAACTACTAAAAGAAAGAACATCATAGTAATTTAAGCCTTTAAATGCGAATATTTGTTTTTTAAACGATCGCCCACAATCTACTACAATGACGCCTGGCACCTGAACGAGCATCACATTACGTTACGTTACGTTACGTTACGTTACGTTACGTTACGTTACGTTACGTTACGTTACGTTACGTTACGTTACGTTACGTCACGTTATGTTATGTTAAAACGTAAAAGATTATGACCAATCCTCTGGACCTTAGTACTCGCCATGGCTATAAACCTCTCTAGGGTTCTAGGGGGAAATCAGAATTTAGCTTAAAAACGTTAAAACCCTGAACCGAATACATCTTAAGACCCTAAAACTAACAAAGACGATGTTGTCTCATTTCCTTTCAATGTGTAATAAATTGAATAGAATTGCTAATCAGGATGAGTTTTCTACTTTAAAGGACAATGAATATCGACATTCACCCGTAAAAAAATGACTTTCATATTCCTATAAAATCTTAGATGCGATTAGGATAGTTTACAAATTGATATTATGACATTCGTTAACAGTAAAATTAATGTAATTTTAATCTGAAACTCTTCAGGTTTTGTATTTACCTAACTTTTGCCACTTATTTGAAGTATTTTTCTATCTTTCACCTAGTTTACAGATTGGTATTATGACATTCATGAATAATAAAATTATTATAGTGGAAAACTTTTAAAGCATTACTCATTAGCCTTGTTTAAAGCATCCTTAATCTTGTCGAATTTTATTCTTTATGGTGCGCACAATATATTCCTATTTTGATCAATCGTTTGTGTAAATATAAATAAGTTGATTATCAAATAATTCTTTGCTTCAATATAATTAATGTAATTTTTCTATTTTACACCTAGTTTACATATTTATATTTTGATATTGATAAATAATAAAATTATGATAGTGAAAACTTTTAAAGCATTGCTCGTTACTCATTAGCCTTATTTAAAGCATTATCTCCTTAATCTTGTCAAATATTATTCTTTATGGTGCACAATATATTACTATTTTGATAAATGGTTTATACAAATATAAGTTGGTTGTCGCCGTTGTTTATCCTTAAAGACAATACAAGATTGCATATTTTGGAACATGGCTCTTTAGAAAAGTTGTTTGATGAATTCTTCAATAACGAAAAATTCAAAAGCTTGTTTTTAGGTCTTTTTAATTGATTGAGATCAATAAAAAGTTTCTAAATATGATTTAGAATGGATTCGGATCCTCTCCTGTTGATTAAAAACAGGAGATGACTTGTTCATTTAATCTACACTATTAGTTTAAGTTTAAGGGCTCAGATTTTATTTAACTATAACTAATTAGATTTATCTTAAAACTAGAAGGTACCCTCGCTTCGCTTCATGTTTTAATTTTATTTTTACTAAAATGATTCAAAATAGATCAATAATAGTTGTAATACAGTATTATAATAAGTAAATTCAGGTACAATTCTTGAATACTCATAAAAAAAACACTTACGAATAATAGTTGGAAAATGGATGCAATGGATTATGATTGATTTGTTTATATTTCTTTTGAAGTTGAGAACGTCTTGGAATCGTTTATTAATATTAACAATGTGATTGACAAAAAAAAATTATATATATATATATATATATGCATAAAATATACTCATATATATCCATTACGTTTTTTTTTAAAGTTTTTGTTAGTGAATACTTATAAAAATATACTTACGAATGATAATTTGAAATTGGTAGCAACTTCATTTCAGATAATAATATTTTAAAAAAATTATTTGTGATGAAACACATCAAGAAATATGTGTTTAAGATCATCAACTAAATTGCTAACTTGAATCTCAAATATAGTTTCAACACTTAAAATTTTAATCATTGCGTGAAGAACATAGTGTTTTTCTTTGAAATTATTTGCAAGAGTAATTATAGAAATCCCAGTTAAATTTATAACGATATAGCCAAAAAACCACAAATTTACCAATCCCTATAGCATCTTCAACAACCAATTTCACTATATACCTATAATATAAATATAAATAATATAAAAAGTAGAAATATTTCAAAAAACAAAAAAATTAAATATAAAAAGACAATAGTAGATTGTTAATGTATCTGCAATTTTTGCACAACTAGTCGTCAATACTATTTTTACATTTAATACATACCTAGCTACCACCAAATATTTAATGGTTTCATCTTCATTGAATTTTACCTTACATATGAATTGACAACATTAAATTATATTTTTAAACTAAAATATGTAAATATTCAATATTAAACTTAGTAAAACTTGATAACCTTATCAGTGTGAATTTTTTTTTTTTCTTCTCTCTCGTTTCTTCTTCTCTGTGGTCATGCCTTTTGCCTCTGGGAGAGTGAAAATACTTTTTCCAACAACGGGCATTAATGTTTCAACACTAAAATGCTACTCTCTCCATTCTCAAATAAATGTCGTTTTAAATGTTGCATTAGGGTAGTTGCAAAAACAAAGCTAAATAAAAAAATATATATATATTTTTCAAATTTAAGCTAACAGTTTTTTTTTTTTTTTCCAAAGGCATTGACAACAACAAATTATTCCAAATTTGCATCGTGAAAAACCAAAAATTTGTTAAACTAATTAAAATCTCACATAATGTCAGTAAACTTCATTTTAAAAATTCCATTTGGATTAAGTTAGTTTTTTTATTAGATTACTAAATTGAACCTATGGAGTAATAACACTTAAAATCTTTACATATCAATCCTGATAATAATTAAAAAAAAACAAATTAAAATCTCTACATCTCACACCAAAGCTGCCGATTTTAAAAGATGTAAAAAAGGGTTAATTCAAATAAATGCTTTATGGTTTCACTTTTTTTTTTTTTTTTTTTGCAGAACGCTAACTTTGGTTAGCAAAATTTTAATTTTTACAAATTTGGCCGATAACGATGTAAAAATGAAAATTTTCAAGAATTGAAGTTGTTTAGTATCACAGTTACTATAGAACCGCATTTTTTATTTTTCAAAATCATCATTTTTGGAGTTTTCTCTCTATAAACATAAATTTTCTCTTTCATAAAATACACCACCTAAATGACATGAAACCTAAAAAATTGAAGAATTAAAGTTGCTTAAAATATCATTTAATTGTTGAAAATTTTCATTTTAAGGTAGTTATTCATAAAGTTGGAGGAATTTAACCTAGAAATGTGAAGAAATAAATGTGAAGAAATGGAATTTCATTCCTTGCCATTAACAGCTCAACATAGAGATATTTATATACATACAAAGATGCCTTTTAGGCGTGGAGCAAAAGAAAAATATACAGCTGTACAAAGAGGAAAGAGAAACTATGATGCAATGAATTTGTTTTGTACGGTGTGATGGGTATTTGCAACCTGAGTGCATTGTATGCTATTAGTGCTCTGCTCCCTTTGATGAATTGTATCACCCCCCCTCAAACGAGGCATGTAGATATTCAATAGGCCGAGTTTGGTTTTGAAATGGTTGAACTGAGGGAGGTGTTGAGCTTTGGTGAATAGGTCTGCCAATTGATGGTGTGATCTGATCGGTAGAAGATGGACAATGTTGGCTTGGAGCTTTTCACGAATCAAGTGGCAGTCTATCTCTATGTGTTTGGTACGCTCATGGAAAACTGGATTGTGGGCTATGTGTAATGCAGCTAAATTGTCACAGAAAATCATTGCTGGACCATTTTGATGGATGTGGAAATCTTTCATTAAGTACAATAACCACTGAATTTCGGAAACAGTGATAGCCATGGCTCTATATTCCGCTTCGGAGGAGCTCTTTGACACAATGGACTGCTTTTTAGATCTCCATGATATCAATGCCTTGCCTAGAAAAATGCAGAAACCTGTTATAGACCTTTTTGTTTCAACACAGGCTGCCCAATCTGCATCTGTAAAACCTTTGAGTTCAGCAGTGTTGTTAGTTGGAAAAAATAGGCCCTGTCCAGGAGACTGTTTAAGGTATCGAAGCACTCTGTGTGCTCTTTGCAAATCATCCTGAGTTGGGTTGTTTAGATGCTGAGAGAGTTGTCCTATGATATAACTGATGTCAGGTCTAGAGTGTGTCAAGTACAAGAGTTTCCCAATCAATTGTCTATATGCAGGGACATTTTTTAGTGGAATAGGTGAAGCTGAAGGCTTGAAATTTGGGACAGCAGGTGTATTTACTGGTTTGGCTCCCAGGAATCCCTGCTCCTGTAACAATTCTAAACAATATTTCCTTTGGCATAGGTGAATGCCTTGTGAACTTCTGGCTATTTCAAAGCCCAAAAAATACTTCAGGGATCCAAGATCCTTAATTTTGAACAAATCATGTAAATAAGCTTTTACGGAGTCTATTTCCATTTGGCAATTTGAGGCCACTAATAAATCATCCACGTATACTAATACAGCAAGAAATCTGGTACCTGAAATTCTTATGAATAGTGACGGATCTGATGTTGTTTGGTGAAAACCAAAGTTCTTGAGAGCTTGAGTGAGTTTTAGATTCCATTGTCTCCCCGCTTGCCGGAGTCCATATAGAGACTTGTGTAATCGACACACCTCTGTGGGCAATGAATTTGTTGTGCACCCAGGCGGTATCACCATATAGACTTCTTCTGAGATTTCGCCATGGAGATAGGCGTTATTTATATCCATTTGTTCTAGTAACCAGCCGTTCATACTTGAGAGAGCCAAAAAGAGTCTGATGGTGGTGATTTTTGCTACAGGAGCGAAGGTCTCTGTGAAATCGAGTCCGGCTTGTTGGGTAAAACCCTTGGCCACTAACCGAGCCTTGTATGTCTCTATGGAGCCATCTGCTTTGTATTTAATCTTGAATATCCACTTACATCCAATCGGTTTCTTCCCAATCGGAAGCTTGGTGATTGACCAAGTTTTGTTTGCTTCCAGCGCCTTTAATTCAGTTTGAATAGCTTCCCGCCAATATTGGCTTTGCACTGCTTCTTCATAACTGGTCGGTTCTTGCTGACAGCTTATGTTGATGGCAAAAGCCCTTTTACAAGAAGACAAGTTATCATAGGAGAGACACTTCTCCAATTGATGAGGTGAGTTAGGTACCTTACTTGTTTGTACACTCCTATTGCATCCTGCTAGACGGTGATGATAGTCTTGTAGGTATTTAGGTGGATGTCTCTCTCTAGTTGATCGTCTAACAATTTGGGACGGATTGGCAACATTGTCTTCTACATGTGGGCTGCCATTGAAATCACCATCTCCTGTATCAGTATCAGTATCACCTGCATTTTCATTTGGATTGTTAGTAAGAATAATAGGTGTTTCCTCCTCGCCTGAAGGATAATCAAGGGATGGGTCAAAGGCTGGTAGATTTGGAAGGGGAATTTGGTCATCTTGTGGGACCTGAGGTTGTTTGTAGGGGAAGTGATGCTCATAGAAATAAACATTACGAGATAGGAATATTTTATGGGTTTGGAGATCCATCACTTTATAGCCTTTCGTGCCCTGTTTGTAACCCATAAAAACACACCTGATGGCTCTAGGGGTCAATTTTGTTTTGTGTCTATCAAGGGTAGACGCATAACACAAGCAACCGAACACTTTGAGATCATGCCAATTAGGGGGCTGTTTATGTAAGGTAACATATGGGATGGGATTTTGAGTTGTGTTTGTGGGCAATCTGTTGATGAGGTGAACAGCATGTGCTGCTGCCTCTGGCCAATATGTATTTGGTAAGTTGCTTTGATAAAGTAAGGCTCTTGTGACATTTAAAATGTCTTGGTGTTTTCTTTCGACAACGCCGTTTTGTTGCGGCGTTTCAGGGCAACTTGTGTGATGAAGTATACCAAATTGTGCATAAAAAGAGTGCATTTGGAATTCTGCACCATTGTCTGTCCGTATAGCTTTAATATTCTTACGAAATTGGGTCTGAACATAATGATTAAAGGTGTGAATGGCTTCCCTTGTTTCAGACTTATGTTGCATTAAATATAACCAAGTGAATCTGCTACGGTCATCAACTATGGTTAGGAAATAATGTTTTCCATTAAAGGATTGGTGCACAGGCCCCCAAATATCCATATGTAATAAGTCAAAGCATTCATCAGACATAGAAGAACTAAGAGGATAGTTTTTCTTCTTTTTTTTAGCTAAATGACAGACATTACAGGGAAAATGACCAGAAGGTACTACAAAATGAGGGAAAAATCTTTGTAGAGTAAGGCTTCTTTGAATTGAAGGGTGCCCCAATCGTTTGTGCCAAAGAGAAGTGTCATTTGGAATCATTTTGGTAGCAGTAGAAAAAGTCTTGGTAAAATCTAGTGGTTCAAAGTGATATAGGCCGTCCCTAGCCTTAGCATATCCAATCATCTGAAATGTGGTCAGATCCTGGACAACACAGCACAATGAGGTGAAACAGAGGCATATAAAAAAGTGCATCATGAAGGATGAGAGTGGCACTAAGGTGCACTGTGCCTATGTGTGTAACAGGAACATAGTGATTATCTGGTAGTTGAACTGTGTAATTTGTGACTTCTCTATGAGATGAGAAATACTTGAGGTCGTATATGACATGGTCAGTAGCGCCTGTGTCAAGAATCCAGCTAGTATTTAGAGTTTTCTCATTTGAGGTAGAAGATACAATACCAGAATAATGTTGATCATGGGTGGTATTGTGGCTCGAAGCAGAAGCAACTTGAGCAGTGTTTGAAGATTCTGCAGCATGTTTGGTGTTAGGGACTAGGCTCATGATGTGATTATATTGAGCCCTTGTTAGAGTAAAAGGTACCTCCTCATTCTGATTTTTGCTGGAATTATGTTGGGTATTGCCAGTATTGTTGTTCATCTGAACTTGATTGGCTCTGTATCTGGACTGTGAATTTCCCTTGTTTCGATTCCCATATCCTGGTGGGAAACCATGTTTCCTATAACAAATGTCCTCAGTGTGACCTTCCTTATCGCAATAGGTGCATGTGGGGAGCTGTTTGTTTTGGTGATTGCTAGAGTTGTTGTAGCGTTTCTGGTTCGAATTGAAATTGCTCCTGTTCTGTTGAGATTTGTTGGCTGTGTATTGTGAGTTTTGAGAAGCTGCAAAGGCTACAGGATCTGGTGTTTGGGTAGGTGTTGTGAGGGAATTTGTCTGCCTTTCATGTTGAGTAGTGAGGTTAAAGACCTTGTTAAGAGATGGAAGGGGTTCCATAAGGAGTATTTGAGAGCAAATCATAGCAAAATTGCTATTCAGGCCCTTAGAAAAGTTATGACCTGGTCAGAGTCTAAATAACTCCTAAACTTACTAATGGCACCACATTTACAGGAAGGATCACAATCACAAACAGGTAGTGGGCGGAAATTTATCAACTCATCCCACAATATTTTCATATGAGTAAAATAGTCAGATATAGATAAGTTTCCTTGCCTGAAATTCTGAATTTCTTTCTGTAACTCTGAGATACGAATATTATCTCCTTGTGAGAATCGATCTTTAAGATCGTTCCAGACAGCTTCGGCTCCATCAATCCAAATGATGCTGCTGCCTATTGAAGGGGAAACAGAGTGTGTTATCCATGATAGCACAGTTGTGTTGCATCTTTGCCACGCAGAGTACAAAGTATCTGCTTCCATTGGTGGTTGAATGGTTCCGTCCACGAATCCAAACTTGTTTTTCGACATTAAAGCCATCCTCATAGATCTAGCCCATTGATGATAGTTAGGACCAGTAAGAATCGATGTAACCAGGACAAGAGAAGGGTTTTCATTTGCTGCAATATAATAGGGGCTAGTTGTTGTGATAGCCATGGTGGGTTTTAGGTATTCGTGAGATTTGAGAAGAAGAAAAACAAAATTTAATCAGTGAGTAAAAGCTCTGATACCATCATAAAGTTGGAGGAATTTAACCTAGAAATGTGAAGAAATAAATGTGAAGAAATGGAATTTCATTCCTTGCCATTAACAGCTCAACATAGAGATATTTATATACATACAAAGATGCCTTTTAGGCGTGGAGCAAAAGAAAAATATACAGCTGTACAAAGAGGAAAGAGAAACTATGATGCAATGAATTTGTTTTGTACGGTGTGATGGGTATTTGCAACCTGAGTGCATTGTATGCTATTAGTGCTCTGCTCCCTTTGATGAATTGTATCAGTTATCGGTCAAATTTGGAAAAATGAAAATTTTGTCAACCATATGTATCGATCTGCAAAAAAATGTGAAACCACAGGATTTTATTTGAAATTAAAACTATAAAAAAGTTCAGTTAAAGCCACCTATAAATACACATTAAATACTACGTAGAAAGAAATTGGAAACCCCATACCATACGTAATGAACACATCCTGGTACTGCCATTCACTTGTGCCTTCAATAATAAAATAAATTCAAAAGAGTATAAATGTTAAGCCCAAAATATACCTAAAATATTATTAATATTTACATCAGTTTTGCTATGAAATCGTACTATTTGTATCTATTTAGAGTACTTTTACGTCCGAATATGTTTCTTTCATGCAAGGTACCTAAATATTTGGTAAAATCCAAATAGGAACGAAAACGGATCAAAAACGAAGGAAAACCCCTAAGTTACGAGCTAAAAAGACGAGGAAATTCAGCGCACCGATACGAGGAATACGGGAAGCGGTGGACTCGGGAAGAAGACACGTGTCGCGACCGAGATTCCTTAATCTCGATCGCGACACGCTAAAATCCGGCACCTTTCCCTTGCGTTTCGAACACCAAAAGTTCCCCCCCTCATCTCGGCAGGGATTCTATGATCTCGGTAGCATCAGAGATTTTTCCAGCTTCAATTTCACATATTTTAATTCAAAGAAACACGTCTGTTCGGGTGGATAGAAACGTCTCTTCACAACGGACACGACCCTTAAACACGACTCTTCAACATCTATAAATAAAGTTCAAAGTTAGAAAAATTTGAGTCAAAAGTCTATAAATAGAGTTCAATTCCTTCATTCTCAACCTCAATCAACTCAATCAAACACACATCAAATTAATTTCCCTTGCCAAATTCGGCCACTTTATCAATCCTTAGGTTCTTAAAAATCATTAATTCTTTAGCATCTAATTAGCCTAAACAAGCTCTTAATTTCCAAAATTAGTTCTTCAACAAAGCTTCCAATTTTCAGAAACTTCAACTCTGAAATTGCTTTAGTTTACTCGATCAATTCCCAAATCGTATTTTGCAATCTCTTAGTTAAATCAGTAAGATCATTACTCAATCCTCAATTCAAGCACTTTTCGTCTAGAACAAATTTCCCCATTGTCATCTTCCTCGAAGTTTTAAGCATTTTTCGTGAAACCGATATCATCGAACCCAATTTTTGAGTCATTCTTAGTTTACACACCTATTTTAAATCATGTTTAGAAACTTTTTTATTGATCTCAATCAATTAAAAAGATTTAGAAACAAGTTTTTGAATTTTTCATTATTAAATAATTTTTCTAGAGAGCCCCTTTCCAAAATTTATTCCGGGTTCGTTAGTGTACCATTTCATTCCAAATTAATTTTAGTCTATTTAGTTATATCAAACTCGGAATCTCAATTTTTATTTCCTAAAAAACAAACTCATATCTCAGTTTTTGATTTAGAACTTTTTGAAATCAACAACCTCAAATGGCATCACTGTTCTTCCCTAATCAAGGAACCACAGCTAGATTCCTCATATCTCACTCGAACTTTCGAGAAAAATGGATCAAAAACCTCTGCTATAACAACAAAATTGCTAGTGTTTGTGCTAGATTCTCCTTTCTCCCTTATAATATCTCTCATTCTCGTCTTTCTCTGTTCCGACCTCGATTTCCTCATCTCCGATCTCCTTTCTCCTCGATGACAACTCTTCCTCAAGCCACTTCTAACTCACCTCAATCTTCCTCATCTAAGACGGTGTGTAATGTTCAATTCAATGGCTGTCAATTATGATTCTCGGAATTGTTTGATTGATTGGGTTTCTTTGATTTGATTAATTGCAATTGAAACTTTGGAATTTGGAATTGCAGGTGAGAGTTATTGTTGGGCTTGGCCCAATTTTAATTTGTGAAAAGAGCCCATACACTTATTTTTTTAAGATGGAAAGTATCCCACATTGCTTTCAAAGCACTTAGTGGAGATATTTATTAAGGAGGTCCTCACATGCTTGGGGTGTGCCCCAAGGGGTACCCACTTTTGTGAAAGGGTGAGGACCTACCTCCTTGGTTGACCACCACGCGCGCGCCGCCGACCGAGCCGGGTTGGTGTGGTGTGGTGTAAATAATATAATTTTTTATTGAAAAAGTTAATAATAATATTTTTATTATTATTTTATTAAATTTGTTTTTTATTTTTTATTAATTTAATTGCCTCTGATTTAGTCTTTGTGAACGTTATTCATAACATCTATTTTATTCTGAACGTGTCTTCTCCAAAACCCAGTCTTTCCCCACCCTCCTGATTTTCCTCCCACATTTTTCTCCACTGAATCAGAGCTCAAACAGCTCTTTTTCTTACTATAAATAGGGGGTGAGACAGACTGCTTTTCTACACATTCATTCTGTATTTCAAAACTGAGCAAATTGAGAGTGTAGACAGAAACGATTTTGTACGGTTGCAATACAAAATCGTATTACAGAGGGCTGTTTTATCCTGGAGGCGACCGGAGTTCATACTGCTTGCAATTTTTCGGAAGTTCCGCGAACGTCTTAAAGAAAGCGACATTGTCCGCGACTCTGCCCATTTATTTTTGTTCGGTCTGTTCCTGTTTTCTGAGTTCCAGTTCCAACAATTTTAAGACGGTTCAATTACTGCTGATGGCTACCGAACAATCAAATGGTATTACTGAAATCAACAAACCATTCCGGTTTGAAGGAGCTCACTTTCGAAGGTGGAGACAGAAGATGCTTTTCTACCTCACAACGAAAAAAGTTTCTTCTGTTCTGACTTCGGAGAAGCCTGTTGTTCCTGAAGATGGTGATAATGCAAATGTTCGTGCTGCTGAAAAATGGACAGAAACTGACTTTCTGTGCAAAAAATACATCCTCAATGGGCTGACAGATGACTTGTATGACTACTACACTGCTGAAGAAAAAACTGCCAAAGAAATTTGGGAAGCTCTGCAGAGGAAGTATGACACTGAGGAGGCTGGATCAAAAAAATATGTTGTCAGCCGCTACCTCAAATTCCAGATGACTGATGACAAATCAGTTGAGTTTCAATCTCATGAATTGCAAAAAATAGCACATGAAATTATTTCAAAAGGTATGCCTCTAAATGACCAATTTCAAGTTGCAGTAATTATTGACAAATTGCCTCCTTCGTGGAAAGATTTTAAAAATGTTTTGAGGCACAAAACAAAAGAATTCTCGATGGAAAGTCTGATTACACGCCTCCGAATTGAGGAGGAAGCTCGAAAACAAGATTTAAAAGAAGAAGTGCTTATTGTTTCTAATAACACTAAAAGGTCCACTGCGGTTCTGAAACCCACTCAAAAGAATTTTAAGAATCAGAACCGCAAACCAATCCAAAACCGCAACACCCGAGTTAATTTGAATTGGAACCTTCAAAGGAACCAAAATAGGCCACAGCAACAACCACCTAGAAATAATGCTGCTTTCCTATGCTTTAATTGTGGGAAACCAGGTCATATGACACGTAAGTGCAGGAACAGGCCAAACACTACTCCTAGTGTTAACTTGACTGAAGAGCAACATAATTTTGTTGCTATGATTTCTGAGATCAACCTCATAGGTGGATCAGATTGGTGGTGGGTAGACACTGGTGCTTCCCGCCATGTTTGCTATGATAGAAGTATGTTCAAAACATACACTGCTGTGACCGAAGATAAGAAAGTGATGTTGGGTGATTCCCATACCACTATTGTTGCTGGGATTGGTAATGTGGAATTGAACTTCACATCTGGAAAAACCTTAACTATGAAGGATGTGATGCATACTCCAGAAATGAGGAAAAATTTGGTTTCGGGCTATCTTCTCAACAAGTTACTCAGACTATAGGAGCAAATTTATTTACTTTGACTAAGAACAATGTGTTTGTAGGAAAAGGTTATGCTACTGAAGGCATGTTTAAGTTGAATGTTGAGATTAATAAAGTGAATGCTTCTGTTTACTCCTTGTGTACTTTTAATGTTTGGCATGCTCGTTTTTGTCATGTTAATAAGCATATCATTAAAAATATGAGTAACTTGGGATTAATTCCAAAATTGAACTTAAGTGAGTTTCTTAAATGTGATTATTGTAGTCAGGCAAAAATCACAAAAACACCTCATAAATCGGTTGTTAGAAATTTTGAACCTCTAGATTTAATTCATTCTGATATATGTGAATTAGATGGAAAGTTGACTAGAAATGACAAACAGTATTTTATAACCTTTATTGATGACTATTCTGACTTTACTTTTGTTTATCTAATGAAAAATAAAAGTGAAGCGTTTGACATGTTTAAGTTGTTCATAGTTGAAATAGAAAATCAATACAATAGGAAAGTCAAGAGACTTCGTAGTGATAGAGACACAGAATATGGTTCTAGTGTGTTTATTGATTTTTATAAATCACATGGTATTATTCATGAAACCACAGCACCTTATTCACCAGAAATGAACGGAAAGGCTGAAAGGAAAAATAGGACACTTACCGAATCTGTAGTAGCTATTATGCTTAGTTCAGGTGCTGCCTCACATTGGGGGAGAGAAATCCTATTGACTGTTTTTTATGTGCTAAATAGGGTCTCTAAGTCAAAAAGCAAAATCTCTCCTTATGAGATCTTGAAAAATAAAACACCTAGCCTATCATATTTTAGAACTTGGGGATGTTTGGCGTATGTTAGGATTCCTAACCCTAAGAGAGTCAAACTTGCTAGTAGGGCTTATGAATGTGTGTTTATTGGATATGCTGTGAATAGCAAAGCATATAGGTTCGATGACTTGAATGCACATGTTATTTTGGAGTCAAATGATGCCGACTTTTATGAAGATAGATTTCCTTTTAAATTGAGAAATAGTGGGGGTGCATCATCTAGTAACATGCCTGCTATTAGACCTATAGTGCAAAAAGAGATTGAGGAATCTGAACCTAGGAGAAGTAAGAGACCTAGAGTATCTAAAGACTTTGGTTCTGGCTTTTATGCTTTCACAGTAGAAGAGGATCCACTTACTATACAAGAAGCTTTAACCTCATTAGATGCTGATTTATGGTAAGAAGCCATTAATGATGAAATGGACTCACTTGAGTCAAACCAAACTTGGCACTTAGTAGACTTGCCACTAGGTTGCAAACCAATAGGTTGTAAATGGATCCTTAAAAAGAAACTGAAACCTGATGGATCATTAGATAAGTATAAGGCTCGCCTTGTAGCTAAAGGCTTTAGACAAAGAGAAAATGTTGATTTCTTTGATACTTATTCATCTGTTACTAGGATTACATCAATACGTGTTTTGATTGCTATTGCTTCTGTGCACAATCTAGTGGTGCACCAAATGGATGTTAAAACTGCGTTTTTGAATGGTGAGTTAGAAGAAGAGGTTTATATGGATCAACCTGAGGGCTTTGTAGTCTTTGATCAAGCCCATAAGGTATGTAAGTTAGATAAGTCTTTATATGGGATAAAACAAGCACCTAAGCAATGGCTTGCAAAATTTGATAACCTGATTATCTCAAATGGCTTTAAGGTGAATGAAAGTGATAAATGCATCTACTACAAATATGAAAATGGTCTTTGCACCATTATATGCTTATATGTTGCTGACTTGCTTATTTTTGGATCTAATATTCATGTTGTGAATGTTGTTAAGTCAATGATGTGTGAACAATTTGACATGAAAGATCTAGGAGAAGCGAACGTCATTCTTGGCATAAAGATAACTAGGTCTGAAACTGGAATTTCCTTAGATCAATCTCACTACATTGAGAAGATTCTAAAGAAATATAACTACTTTGATTGTAAACTTCCATGTACACCTTATGACCCGAGTATAAAACTTTTTAAGAACACTGGAGACAGTGTAAGATAAGCAGAGTATGCTAGCATAATTGGCAGTCTTCGTTATGCCACTGATTGTACTAGACCCGACATCGCGTATGTCGTAGGATTGCTATGCAGATTTACTAGTAGACCTAGTGTGAAGCATTGGAATGCTATAGAAAGGGTCATGAGATACCTTAAAAGAACCATGAAACTTGGATTACATTATCAAAGGTTTCCAGCAGTCCTTGAAGGATATAGTGATGCTGACTGGAATACCTTATCAGATGATTCCAAGGCTACTAGTGGCTATATTTTCAATATAGCTGGTGGTGCCGTTTCATGGAAGTCTAAGAAACAGACTATCCTAGCTCAATCAACTATGGAATCAGAACTGATTGCACTAGCTGTGGCTAGTGAAGAAGCAGGTTGGTTGAGAAGTCTGTTAGCTGAGATTCCCCTATGGGAAAAATCGATTCCAGCTGTATTGATCCACTGCGATAGTACCGCGGCTATTGCTAAGATTCAGAATCGTTATTACAACGATAAGAAACGACAGATACGTCGTAAGCACAGCACTGTGAGAGAGCTACTCACTAAAGGAGCTGTTAGAGTGGATCACATACGCTCAGAAGAGAATTTAGCCGATCCTTTGACGAAAGGATTAGCTAGAGAGAAAGTCCAGAATACGGCAAAGAGTATGGGACTTATGCCCCTACAGTGATGAGTTACACACAATGGTAACCCAACCTATAGACTGGAGATCCCAAGAAATAGGTTCAATGGGTAATAACAAGTTGTGATGTAATATGTGTCAGATCATGCAATTTGAAGCATGAATATCCTAAAGCGATGTGAGGTTGAGATAATAGAAACTCTTAATGAAGTCTATACTCCATTTGGAGTGAAGTACATAGCTGCAGGAGTACTTTTGATAGACTCACCTATATGAATGTGGAAGTGAGGCCGCTTCTTATGAGTTTAGGGCAAAACTCTAGAGCATTCATTAAACCGGGATAGACGTGCATGGCCATAAACGCACGGGCTACTAGAACTACACTCTGAAAAGGTTATGGTGTGATATATGTCAGAGATAGAGTTCAAGACTACGAGTCACTCTAGTAAAATCTGAACTGTACTCACTACGCAAACGTTCAAATCGAAAGATACCTCTGTTTATGTCTGACCTGAGGTAACTGCTCAGTAAAACGTTTTTCAAAAATTCTAGTGGGGGATTGTTGGGCTTGGCCCAATTTTAATTGGTGAAAAGAGCCCATACACTTATTTTTTTAAGATGGAAAGTATCCCACATTGCTTTCAAAGAACTTAGTGGAGATACTTATTAATGAGGTTCTCACATGCTTGGTGTGTGCCCCAAGGGGTACCCACTTTTGTGAAAGGGTGAGGACCTACCTCATTGGTTGACCAACACACACACGCGCGCGCCGCCGCCGTCCGTCCGTCCGACCGAACCGGGTTGGCGTGGTATGGTGTAAATAATATAATTTTTTATTAAAAAAATTAATAATAGTATTTTTATTATTATTTTATTAAATTCGTTTTTTATTTTTTATTAATTTAATTGCCTCTGATTTAGTCTTTGTGAACGTTATTCATAACGTCTATTTTATTCTGAACGTGTCTTCTCCAAAACCCAGTCTTTCCCCACCTTCCTGATTTTCCTCCCACATTTTTCTCCACTGAATCAGAGCTCAAACAGCTCTTTTTCTTACTATAAATAGGGGTGAGACAGACTGCTTTTCTACACATTCATTCTGTATTTCGAAACTGAGCAAATTGAGAGTGTAGACAGAAACGATTTTGTACGGTTGCAATACAAAATCGTATTACAGAGGGCTGTTTTATCCTGGAGGCGACCGGAGTTCATACTGCTTGTAATTTTCCGGCAGTTCCGCGAACGTCTTAAACAAAGCGACATTGTCCGCGACTCAGCCCATTTATTTTTGTTCAGTCTGTTCCTGTTTTCTGAGTTTCAGTTCCAACAGTTATGATTAAAGGGAGGGTTCAGGGAGTGTTTTATAGGAATTGGACTGTGGAGAATGCGACACAATTGGGGTTGAAAGGTTGGGTGAGGAACAGAAGGGATGGTTCTGTGGAAGCACTCTTCGTCGGCGATTCTGATAAGGTTCTGGAGATGGAGCAGAGGTGCCGCCGTGGTCCTTCGGATGCTATTATTACAGGGCTTCAGGTTTTCCCTTGTGATGATGATCCCGGAACTTGGTTTGAGCGCAGACCAACTGTTTGATGAAAGTTCTCAACGAACTAAGTTTTCTATTTTAGGAGTAATAGATATGCTAAGCCTGAGGATAGGGCTGGACTCATCATAACATTAACTAGCTAGAGCCGATCTTCGAGCTCAAATTTATGTTTGTTTACAAGTCAGTTTGTTTATCTTTTTCACGAGTTTAGCTCGCGAGTTGTTAGTTTGTTTTGTTCACGAGCAGCTTGTTTATTTTTGTTCACGAGCTTACTCACAAGCAGCTCATTTATTTTGTTGTTTATTGTATTCAGTAGCGAAATAATATCAAATAAATAATAACATATTTAGCAAATGAAATAGTATAATTTTACGTATATAAATATTAAAAATCTCATTTTAGTCATTAAATAAAAAATAGTGTGAGAAGAAAGAAGCGGAAATGAAAAGAGGAGTGCTAGGAATGCAAGTGAATGCGATAAAGATATGAACTGATCTGAGAAAAAAAAAACTCTAAATTATTCTCCTATCATCCTAACCTAATTTATATTTTATTATAATATCAAATAAAAGAATTTTAAAACGGGTCATATATCAAAGTATAATTATTAAATATAAATAACATTTGATACTATTCTTGAGCTTCTATCGAACTTGTTTATGAACTTATTCATGAACCTATAACCGAGTTTGTTTGTGAGCTTTCAAGCCAAGCTTTATCATGTTCAAGCTCGGTTCGTTTACGAATTAAGCCTGCAAATCAAGTTCACGAACGGCTCGTTTATAAATCGAGTCCAACCGAACCAAATTGAGCTTTTATCGAGTCGACCATCGAGCCACTCATAAGCGACTTAGCTCATTTACAATTTCACCTAAGGATGACGTTAAGGTTTTGCTTTTTTATCCCGTATGTTTACCCAGTGTTCCTCTGCTCCAAGCCTTTTAAGGTTTCGCTATATGATATTGTGCTTTCATCTATCGTTTTGGCACACTTATTTTAATGCCATTTGATTTCCATGTTTTTAGTGACTTTCACAAATTATATTTTCTAGACAATTAATACTCGTCTAGTAACGTCTAACTCGGCTAGAAGCATTATTGCTCAGATTATCCAATTTGTCATCTCTTGTGAAAATCAATCCCTAGGCATGATAATGTAAAAAATATAATGTTTTGCATACGACCATCATTTCTGAAGTAAACATTTTTCTTTTATTATCTAGACATAAAATTCGCACCAGTGGATTTATATCAACATTTCACTGTAATTGATTGGCGTTATTACCACTGCTATAAGTGGGCCTAAACCGTTTGAAGTGACCACGTTCGTGGAACTAAATCCATATTCAATTAACTCACGTACCGATACATGTCAAAAGACAGTTAATAAAATAAACTAACAATTTGTTTCTGAAATTCCAAACAAACCAAGTTAGGATTAGCAAATTATAATTTGTTTATTAAGACTGAAATTTATTTTAAGGTTTTGTATTTTTTTTTTTTTTTGCATGTTTTGCTTGCATTTGCATTCTATTATCATTTTAGGCTCAACAATGGGTTGATAGATCAACAAATTTGTTAAGCACGAAACATAAACAATTGATTACATGGTTATACTGTTTAGTCTTTGTAAACACAATTCAGTTTGAAATATAGTTTGTTGCCTCGAGTTAAAAGCACATCGTTGGAATGACAAGTGATGGTGTTAATGATATGGTATTAGATCCGATGTGGAATGACTGTTAGAGATAATGTTCCTATTATATCTGTAAATAGATTCTTATCTCGTTAGAGTTTCAATTTGTCTATAACCCTAGCTATGTAGAGTTTCAATACGATTATACTTGTGTATTGTATTCCTATACAAACTACTATTGGCTCACTATAAATACAAGGCCTCTGAGCCATAATCATTAAGGTGATTCAAATCATTATTGTGTTATTACTTATCTCTCTCTATCTCTATAATATTCCCGTATATCAAACTATACATTCAACATGGTATCAGTAGTATCAACTTCCGCATCCTCCGAATCCTTTAATCATCCACAATCACCAATATACACCCAATATAAAGCCGCTGCCGCCGCAACCGTCGCTGCCGCCGCTGGTGTTGCTGCCGTGAATATCGCACCTGCCGCTGCTTCGACCTTCGCGGCTGATCAAAACACGAACGAAGCCTTCGGTGGCTCATTTGTGACTTCAGGATGGCGGTTCACCTCGCCCTTCGTCACTTGTGAATCCGCGTTCCTTGCCGCGACAATAGCACCGCCCGCTGCGGCAGCTCCACCTCCACAGCGAACCATGGGCGACTCCTTTCCTCCAGAGGTGCGCCCAGCCCTCCAAGCATACCAGGCGGACAATGCCCAAGCGCATCCCACGCCAATCTCCTCTGCGGTTGCTGCCCCTGTGCAACCTGCGTCTGCCGCCCATGCGCCCCTTGCATCTACTTCTGCCGCTCATGCGCAGCCCACGCCAATCCCCTCCGTGACAGCAGCTCATGATCCACGGTTTGTGCAAACCGCGATGCTTCCAACTCCGACAACATCCGCTGCCGACGCTGCGGTTTTAGCCATGATTGTGGCATATCAGGCGGTTGTTCCGCCCCCACAAAATCATCAACTTCCGGTTCAGCAGCCACCAATTCAATCCCAACAACCCTCGACCACTCAAACCCTATTTTCTCCATCAGTTCTCGCTGCCCTAGCCGCCTATCAGGCAGCCGAAGCAAGTAATAACCGTCAGGTAATTTCTGAATCCAATACTTCACCATTTGGGTATAATACTCAATTAACCCATGATCCAGCTCCATCTTTTTTCTCAAATTCGTATCACAATACTATTGATGCACCTTCAAATAATTTTCGACCTAATTTTATTCCTCCCTCAAATACCACTATTTTACCAAATTCTGTCCATCCAGAACCTGTTTCTACCCATGTCAATCAACCAAGACAACCACCCACAAATATCACCATTAACATCAAATTAACCCCTCAAAACTACAAAGCATGGAGAATGTCCATGGAATCTACCCTTCAAACCTATCATCTTCTTTCCCATATTCTTAGTTCGACACCTCCTCCATCCAAATTTATTTCTAGAACAGGTTTTGTGACATCTGCTGTGGATTTAATCATAAATCCATCTTTTTCCCAATGGGATGATGTAGAAAATGTGGTTAGGCCTTTGCTCCTAAATTCAATCACCGAAGAGGTGTTTCCTGATATTGCTTATCTCAAATACTCACATGATATTTGGCTAGCTTTGGAAGATGCCTACGGGCTTATTACAGGTAGCAAGCAGTTTCAGATAGGAGTTGAACTGCATGAGCTTGAGCAAGGGGGGATGTCAATTACTGCGTATATGCAAAAAGTGAAGTCCATTCTTGATGATCTGGCTGCCTCGGGGAACCCTTACCCTCGACATCTACTACCGTCAGTTCTTTACAAGGGTTTGGGAGAAGAGTATCGCTCTACCATTCAGAATCTTGTCACTCAGCGCGGTACAAACATCAACTATCAGGAGATCTTGCACAGTTTGAAAACAGTTGAAGGCATGATCCAATCAACCAGCAAGACTACTCTGCTTCAACCCGATGGTATACCAGCACACCGGGAGGCTAATGTATCCACCATGGAAACAAATCAATCAAAGAAGCAGAATCCAAAGAAGAGAAGAAGTGGCAAGTGCTACAACTGTGGTGATCCAAGCCACTAGGCTGATAAGTGCAAAAGACCAAAGAACAATTCAAGATCAAACTACAATCCTGGACCACAAGCACACATGGCGTGGCAACAACCACCAAATCCATTCATGGGTCCTAATCAGCCGTGGTATCCTGACACAGGAGCAACAAATCACATGACGGAAAATCCGGCTCAACTTCATCAAATGCAGCCATATCCAGGATATGACACGGTTCAATTTGGCAATGGTCAAGGTTTGCAAATTTCTCACTTTGGAAATTCAAATATCAATAATTTGAAAATTAATGATGCCCTACTTGTTCCTAAGCTTACCAAATCTTTACTATCTGTTCAAAAATTTACCCGTGACAACTCATGTTTCTTTGAATTTTGGCCTAACCATTTTCTTGTGAAGGACCAAACAACTGGGGAAATCCTGTTACGGGGCCCGAGTAAAGATGGGCTTTATGTGCTTACACCCACCCTGAAGGAGGCGCTAGTAGGAGAGAATGTGTCTTTTGAAAGGTGGCATGCACGGCTTGGACATTGTCAGAATCAGACAGTCAGCACAGTTCTCAAAGGAAACAATCTATCCTCTTCAAAGTCAGTTAGCAATTGTTCTTTTTGTCCATTAGGCAAACTTGCTAGAAGCCTTTTACCCTCTATTAGTCTCTCTAGCACATTTATTTTTGAGAACTTACATCTGGATGTTTGGGGACCAGCTCCAGTTGTTTCTTGTCTTGGTCACCGTTATTTTTTAATAATCATTGATGAATTCAGTAGATTTGGATGGGTTTTCTGTTTAAAGAACAAGAGTGATGTTTTCTCAACCTTTTGTGATTTTTATGCCATGATCTCTAATCAGTATAGTGCAAGGGTTAAGAATATTTACTCAGATCTTGGGGGAGAATTCCAAAAACTACAACCTTTTTTCAAACGACATGGCATTATACACAAAATTGCGTGCCCTCACACTCATGCACAAAATGGTATAGCTGAGAGAAAAATTAGACATGTCGTTGACACCTGCCTTACTTTGTTAGCCAATGCATCTTTACCTCTCAAATTCGGGAACTATGCCATAATCCACAGCATTAGGCTAATCAACTACTTACCCACCAAAATACTGAACAACAATTCATCCTATTTCTTGTTCTACAAGAAACAGCCTGCCTATAAGGCATTCCGCATCTTTGGCAGTGGTATCTATCCTCTTCTTCGTCCATACAACCAGCACAAATTTGATTTTCGTTCCAAGTTATGTGTCTACCTTGGTCCATCGGAAAATCATTCTGGGGATATTTGTCTTGAGTATGCCACCGGACGCATATACATCTGCAAATTTGTCCAGCACAATGAAGAAGTATTTCCTGCATCAGCAGTCACTGCATCATCACCTTCATCTAGCAACTTGGGGGTAAGCACATCGTGTCAACTACCATCTTTACTCGGCCCGTATCCAGGTAATTTCTCTAATCCCACTCCTATATTATCTCCTTCTAACTTAGTTCCATGTTCCCAACCAATCACACATGTCCACTCTGGACCTCATTCTGGTACCCCAATTATTCCCCTGACTCTGAAGCCACAAACACTGCTCCACTAGTTCCACGTCAATGTTTGTCACCAGTAGTCACAGCTACATCAACACCTGTTTCTCAGAATGATCTCACCACACCAGTTGGCTCTGTGAACATCACCACACCGAAGATACAGAATGCAGTACCTCATGAAGAGAATGCCATGCCACAAACAGAGTCTCCTCCTCATGAAACTGCACCATCTGCTCCTGTTCCAACTGCAAGGCCCAGACCTCGCAATGCACCACTGATTGGTCCACATCAACATTATATGCAGCTTCGTCAGTCGTCTCTTCACTCAAGGGGACGGTTTGAGGGGCTTCTAGCTACACATCCAAATGGCACAGTGGATCCCACATGCTTCAGCAAAGCCAATAAACAACACGAATGGCGCATGACAATGTCTGACGAGATTCAAGCTCTTCTGGACAATAGCACCTGGCAACTTATACCAAGACCACATGATCAGCATGTCATCACCTCTAGGTGGCTCTTTCGTACAAAGAAGAAGTCTGATGGAACCATTGATCGATACAAAGCTCATTTAGTAGCACGGGGATTTACTCAGAAAGCTGGGATTTACTATAAAGAAACATTTAGTCCAGTAATCAAAGCTGCAACCATTCGGTCTGTCTTTGCCATTGCAGCAGCAAACAACTGGTTCATCAATCAACTGGATGTCTCTAATGCATTCCTTCATGGAAACTTATCAGAGACAATCTATATGGAACAACCGCAGGGTTTTCGGGATAGTGACCGACCGGATCATGTCTGTCTTCTCAAAAAGAGTCTTTATGGATTAAAGCAAGCACTGTGAGAATGGTTCACACGCCTTCGAACATTCCTCCTCTCACTTAGGTACAAGATGTCACAGGCTGACAATTCTCTGTTTATCAGACGCACCAACACTAAAAAGACTTACATATCGAAGCATTGTGGGAGCACTTCAATACTTAACATTCACTCGTCCTGACATTGCATTTGCAGTTATCAAATTATGTCAGTTCCTGCACTATCCGACTGATGAGCACTGGAAAGGAGTCAAGAGGGTCTTCCGCTACATTCAGGGCACATCAGACTTTGGGATAGTCATGTCCATCAAACTAATAGAGCACATCCATTGTTACTCAGATAGTGATTGGGGAGGGTGTCCTGATGATCGACGATCCACGGGTGCCTTCTATGTCTACCTTGGATCCAACATTGTATCGTGGCAGACCGGCAAGCAACCCACAATAGCCAGATCCTCCACAGAAAGTGAATACAAGGCAGTGGCAAATGCCACGGCAGAACTCCTATGGTTCAAATCACTTCTCTCGGATCTGGGCTTTCCTTTACCTACTCCGATTCAGTTATGGTGTGATAATGTTGGAGCAATTTATTTCACTTCAAATCCAGTTTTTCATGCTCGTACGAAGCACATTGAGCTAGATTATCATTTTGTTCGTGAACAAGTTCACAGAGGATTTCTCAGTGTCAGATTTATTCCAACCGATGATCAGGTTGCAGACATACTCACCAAGCCGCTAGCTCCGGCTCGCTTCACGATGCTACGCTCTCGCCTCTTTGTTCGTGCCCGCCATCGGCTTGAGGGGGGGTGGTTAGAGATAATGTTCCTATTATCTCTGTAAATAGATTCTTATCTAGTTAGAGTTTCAATTTGTCTATAACCCTAGCTAGGTAGAGTTTCAATACGATTATACTTGTGTATTGTATTCCTATACAAACTACTATTGGCTCACTATAAATACAAGGCCTCTGAGCCATAATCATTAAGGTGATTCAAATCATTATTGTGTTATTACTTATCTCTCTATCTCCATAATATTTCCGTATATCAAACTATACATTCAACAATGACAAGTGACGATGTTAATGATGTGGTATTAGGTTACCAATAGAGATGCGAAATCAACACCCCATTTACATCCCTACTACCTTTATAACATAAATATATTGATTTATTTTACAATTTATAAACTCTAAAAATTATAAACATAATAAGTTTAGATAAATGATATTCACCCTTTTTTGAATTTATAATATAAATTCAATTATTTAATTCTTTCATGATATTCTTATTAATTTATTTGATCATTTTAAATGAATTGTGTATTATTATTTTTTTCAGAAAAGACTTCATTTATTTATTTTTTACTTAAATAATTAACTTTTTTTTAGAAGTTTTGCTTATTTAAAAAATGACTGAAGCAAAAATCAGAAAATGAATAAGCTTATAAAGTTCTATATAATGGAAAATGCCTCCTATTTGGTGTAATTACCTCTTAATTTTGCATACCACACCCACATACGTTATTAAGTACTAATTTATATTATGTATTTTAATAATCTTTTATTTTTATCCAATTGTATTCGGTAAATCTTTATTATGTTTAATTATATTTAGTAACTTCATATTCTTGCCTAAATACATTCAATAATTTCAAAATTTCAATTGCCCCATGGTTTTGTAAAAATTTCTAATTATTTTTTCATTTGACATTTCATTTTTGACACATGGTGAAGCTTGGCGAAGCCAGCCTAAGATTTGGGGGGCTGTAGCCCTCCCGGCCTTCAGCTCCACCTTTAAGTAGTGGTGTGTTTTGATAGATTGCAGCCCCTTAATTTTTGTTCATATTGATGTATTTGTAGTAATTTTACAATACTTTAAGATAGTTGGATTGGTTAGGATATACCTTTTAATACAAGAGACCATGGGTTCAAATCCAATGAAATTTTTTTTTAAAGATGTATTTATTTATTAAATTTTCTACATCCTCTTTAAGTTCTTGAAATTTTTAAACTTTTTTTTTTCCTATATCAGTTTTTTTTTTATTTTACTTTTGAAACTCAAAAAAACTTAATTGTTATTTTATAAAAATTATAAAAAATTCATAATTAAAAATATATTTTATATAAGAAATTAACGTTAGATTTATAAAACATTAAAAATATCTACTACTTTTAAACCGAGCAATTTCCATCTTTTACCATTTAACTCATCAAAAGGATGAAGTTTTAGGGTGCTCGAGGCAAAAAAAATAAATAAATAAAAAATACAACCATGATGGGCTGAACTTCGGAAGCTAATTCTGACTGCAAGGCTAAAATTTTCCATCCAAACGTAAATTCCTGGCTCCGCTACTGTATTCCATTCTATACATCTAATTAAAGTAGGAATTTTTTTAAATAAATTATAAAATTACTCTTCACTATTTTCTCTCATTTCTACGATGTGTCCAATTACATTCAATAATTTAAAAATTTCAATTGTCCCGTGAATTTTTAAAAATTTATAATTATTTTTTATTTGATATTTCATTTTTGACACGTAACGGAGTGTGTCTCCCATTTTCTTCATCTAACAATAATAGGAATTCCAGCTATATAAAATTGGTACTGAACTACAATTTTATATAGATTCTTAGCATCGAAAACTAGTGGTTGGACCCAGTAATCTTTCCTTTGTTTGGGTGTTTGATTTTCAATCATTAAAAACTTACAATATTTACAGTTACAGAGCATTCAAGCGTAATTTTCATATTTAAAAAACACAATCTTTCAATTTTAGTGGAATAAATTGCATCGTCTCTCTCTCTGCTAGGGTTTTGAGGAACTTGCCGCCGCTTCTCTTACCTTCCGCCCGATCTTCGTTTCCCGGCCGCCGCTTTTCTTCTCTCCGGCTATGTGATCGATATGTGATGTGAACGTATGGCTCTGGTAGGGTTTTTGAGGAACGAGCCGCCGCTTCTCTTCTCTTCCGCTCGATCTTCCGCTTCTCTTCTCTCCGTCGCCGTCGGTTTTCCCTATAGCCGCCGTTGTATCGGATCTATTTGGTTCATGGGTTATCGCGGATCTGTTCCGTCTGTCGGTAGCCGATCTGATCGCCGCCTGCTTCCTGCCGCCGTCCACTCGCTGCCGGTCGATCGGCTCTGTTGATGAGAATACTGGTTTACTGGTTTAATATGATTTTCTGCTGATAATTATATAAATATTAATATATATATAAAATCTAAAAATAAAATCTATTTCTCTCCAACTTTGTGAGAGTCGTCTTTCTCTCCTTTCTCTGTGAGAGTTGTTCAGGTTCAAGGTTCAGGCATAAATCGTTCATTCAATTATTTGTTCGTAGTTCTTTATCAATATTGCTGGTTGGAATCTGATTCATTAGTCAATCGATTCATTGAGGGGCAAGTTATGGAAGAACAAGTAGAAAACATACAAAGCTTGGACGATGAGTTCGAAGAGTGGGATCTGTTTAACACGGGAGAGAAGGAGAAGGGATCGAAAGATCCGGGGTTGATCCTGGTTGGACGTTTCGTAACTGATCGGTCTGTATTATACATGGCTATGAAAAATAGATTGGCAGGAATATGGCGCCCCAGAAGAGGAATTGCAATCAAGGAGCTCACTCAGAATTTGTTCTCCTTTGAATTTTACCATGTGGTGGATAAGACTAGGGTTCTTTCTGGAGGTCCATGGTCGTTTGATAATAATACTCTAATCTTAAACGAGTGGAGACTTGGATCAAATCCTGAAAATGTTGATCTTAATGCAATGCTCATATGGATACAAATCCATGACTTACTAGCGGGATCGATGTTTGAAAATATTGGTCGTCAAATCAGTAACTTCATGGGTTCTTTCTTGGAGTATGATCCAAATAACAACAGCGGCACCAGAAGACAGTTCATGAGGATTAAGGTATCGGTGGATGTTAGAAAACCATTAAAGCGCTTTAAAAAGATTAGACGCTCTTAGAGTGATTGGTCCTTTATCCGGTTCAAATACGAACGTTTAGGGAACTTTTGTTATCTATGTGGTATACTGGGCCATTCTAACAGATTTTGTGAAGCGCTATTCGATGAAGAGATTGACCCCACCAAAAAGGAATGGGGAGATTAGTTGAAAGCACCAATAAGGAGTGGAGGCGATCAAAGTGGATCAAAATGGCTCAGGGAGTCGGGGGAAGATCAGAAAGGGCCAGAATCAAGTAGAGGAAATCATAAAATGATTTGTCAGGAGGATGCAAGCTTGATAGAGAAGAATAAACACAAAGGAGTCATTTCAAGGGTTGAGAAGGTATCATTACAAAGGATTACACAAACAATTTCGATGGGTTTTACCCAGGAAGGCACAGCCAAAGGTGTCGATATTGACATGATTGATGAAGAGTATGGACTAGAACTTCAGGATGACAGGAAAAGAAGACGTGATGAAGGAGGAAAGGGAGTTACGATGGAAGGAGGAACTAAGAACTCGACATTACAATCTAAGGCGACTACAGACAATACAAGCAACAAGGAGAGCCTTATTTCTAGCATTGATATGAGACATTCTTCTAAAAATGAATCGGCGAGGCCTGAGGTTCAGGCCCGCCGGATATTATGAATTGGCTGAGTTGGAACTGCAGGGGGCTGGGAAACACCCGTGCAGTTCAGACATTGGGGGATTTGGTGAAGTCTCACAATCCCGATATTGTTTTCCTTATTGAGACACTAGTTACTCAAGACAAAATTACGTTTATAAAACAGAAGTTAAAGTTTGGTGGTGGTTTTTCTGTGGATAGAAGAGGCCGAAGCGGGGGGTTAGCTGTCTTATGGAAGGAGGATATTGACCTTAATATATCCTCCTTCTCCTCACATCATATTGAAATGATCATAAACGACAAAGAGATGGGTCATTGGAGATGCATTGGGTTCTATGGACAAGCTGGCCGAATCAGGCATGAGGAGTCGTGGGATCTGCTACGTAGGCTCAAAACTTTATCCACTCTGCCTACTATTATGATTGGTGACTTCAATTGTCTTCGTGATCCCATTGAGAAGGAGGGAGGGGCGTCCTATCCTATTACTTTATGTGAGGCTTTTAACCGAGCCATTGACAAACTTGGCTTACAAGAGATTAATCTGATTGGAAGTCAATTCTCTTAGGAAAGGAGCCGCGGTTCACCAAATTGGGTTCGTGAGAGGTTAGACAGATGTTTTGTGGATGAACGTTGGGCGGAAAAGTATCAGAATGCTTCTTTGAGAAATTGTATTGTTGGTTATTCGGATCATAATCCGATTCTTCTCAAATTAAAAGCTGAACTAGGAACTAGTAGGAAACACAGGTTCCGTTTTGAGATGGCTTGGATCAAGGAGCATGGTTTTGATGAATTCGTAAAAAATAATTGGCCTAATCAGCATAATCTGACAGTTACAGAGAAGCTGGCAGCCTGCGCTGCTTTAATGGAACAATGGGGCAGAACTTATAGGCGGCAATTCTCTGCAAAAATGGCAATGATGAAGCGCTAGATGGAGGTTCTGTGTGATAGGGTGGATACAAACTCGGTAAACAAGTTCCTTGAGGTCAGAAGTAAATTGAATGAATTATTAGCACAGGAAGAGACTTACTGGCATCAAAGGGCAAAAATTTACTGGTTAAAGGATGGTGATCGAAACACTCGATACTTCCATTCTTGCGCACAGGCCCGTCAAAAGAAGAATCGTATCAGCCAATTAATTAATGAAAATGGTAGAAGCATAACAGTACAGTAGAAATTATGCGATCACATCTAATTGCACTTTCAGAACATTTATTCTCCTTCAAACATTACAGATTCGGTGGATTTAAATGTGCTGGATGTTGTAGTGACGGAGGAGATGAATCAGAATTTGGTTAGACCTTTCCTTGAAGCAGAGTTTAAGGAGGCATTGTTTCAGATGTTTCCTGATAAATCCCCAGGTCCAGATGGCCTCAACCCGGGGTTCTATCAACACTTCTGGTCTACAATTGGTGAGGATGTTGTCAGAGCGTGTAAGAGCTGGCTCGACAACTGTGAATTTCCAGATGGTTTAAACACTACAACCGTAGTTTTAATTCCAAAAGGTGATAATCCATTGAAAATCGGGGATTTCAGACCGATTTCGTTATGCAACGTTATTTATAAGGTGTTAACAAAAGTACTGGCAAACAGACTAAAGAAGATCCTCCCTTATATAATCAGCGAGAGTTAGGCGGCTTTTGTCCCTGGGCGATCTATTACTGATTGTGTACAGGTGGGTTTTGAATCTTTACACCACATGAAGAGGAATCAGAGAGGAAAGAAAGGTAATGTGGCTCTTAAAATTGACATTAGCAAAGCATATGACAGACTTGATTGGAGATTCCTCGAAGCTGTTTTAATTAGAATGGGCTTTCAACCCACATGGGTTGAATGGATTAAACTCTGTGTTACATCGATAAAATACCACATTGCTATAAATGGGGACCTGGTAGGTCCTATCTCCCCGGGTAGAGGTTTGAGGCAAGGGGACCCATTGTCTCCTTACCTATTCATCTTGTGTGCAGAAGTTTTATCGAAACTCTTATCTAGAGCTGAAGCCGATAATTTGATCACGGGTTGTAAAATTCATCGCAGAGCACCATTGGTATCACATTTGTTTTTCGCGGATGACAGCTTCTTATTTTTTGGGGCCACTGTAGATGAAGCAGAGGTGATTGCAGACATTCTTGCCCGATATGAAGAAGCTTCTGGTCAAGCTATCAATTTTAACAAGTCCAGTATTTTCTTTAGCCCTAATGTGCATAATGATGCACTAGTACAGAAATGCTTACTTGTGTCGCACTTTTTCAGATTGTTGTGTCGCACTTTTATGCGACACAACAGGGGTGCGACACAAAAATTTTGCATCGCTCTTAAGAGCGACACAATCTACTCATCTGTTGTGTCGTTTGTCACATGCACGCGACACAACATATGATAATTCTTGTGACGCGCTCTAAGGGTGCGCGACACAACATATGATAATTCTTGTAACGCGCTCTAAGAGTACGCGACACAAACTCCCCGGTTAATCTGATACACTTTGTATCGCTCCCTCACCACGCGCGACGCAAAATATTGATTTTTTTTTTAATTTTACAAAATTTTCTAGCATCCGGCATAAAATTTTATAATCAAAATTTATTTGATTTTACATGATATTATAAAACATACACAATAAAACTACAAGTACTACATTGCATATTCAAAATATAATCACAACTTAATTTCTTCAAAACATAGTTGTATATAACAATTAATTCAACTTGTCATATTCAAGTTTGTAGACAAAAAAAACTAGGAAAATAAACAAACGCTAACAATTTCCACAAAAACACTTAAGCAAATATCTACCTACTTGTCATATTCAAGTTTGTAGCCAAATAAACTAGAAAGATAAATAAACACTAACAACTTCCACAAAAACACTAATGCAAATATCTAGCAACTTGTGATTTTGATTATAAAATAATCGGCCCAAATATCTATCTGACCCAACAATTTGGGTAATATGACAACAAACACCAAATCAATAGATTTTACTTGTCCAAACAGAAATTGAGGGATAGATAGTTAGGAAAGAAGAGAGAACTGTGATCATGTGACGAAACATATCAACAAATTGCTTCTGAAATTAAAAATCACTTCAAAAACACTGATTGTTGTTCATCAGCAGCTCAATTAAGTTATGCTCAAAGTCACACACACTAAACAAGTGAGGAAAGAAGTAGGAGCAGCAAGTAGTAACAATTATCAGTAGCTTAAATTTGTCAAAGCCGCCAAGAAAAGAGAAGCAGAATTACGAAAGTAATTGCAAACAAAATTAAAATTAAGACCTGTAATCACAGATGGTTCATGATTGGGACTTGGGCCAGAGGATGCCGTCAAATCAACAGAGATAGTAAGATCAAATTTGTATGAAAGAGTTAGGCTCTGCTTGGATGGGGTTAGAGAAAAGAGCAGGCCTGATTATGGGATTTTGGAGCCCTACTGATAAAAATTAAAGTAGAAAAATTAGTTACCACTTTTTTTATTACATTAATGAATTTATAAATATATCAAATTTCATACTTGTGAAGATGTGAAGATGTGAAACAGCAGATACTATCTTAGCAGTATAAACCCTCGCCTGATCCTCACTGCTCAAGACATGTCAAGAGGCAAAATTAAAACATGTATTATATATCTTCATAAGAAGTCCAAAAAGGTCATACATTATATTATATACCTGAGGATCCCCTGCCGATAGAGATGAAAGAACAGATGACCTCCATTTACAAAATCCAGGATCAAATAAAGCTTAGATTTGGTCTGAGAAGAATTCAAAAAGAAAACGATCAATGTTTTTCATAGAAGCACAAAAATACTAATCAAAACACTTATCAGAAAAACATTCACGGTGAAACACTTATCCCTTTGAGCCTTCATGTAATCGACATGATTCTTTTTAATAATAGCATCTTTTCGCATCACCTTTCATCGCATAAATTCCATCATTGTTACCATCTCCACAATCTCTTACCCTCTTTCTAACTTGAAACACCTTACCAAAATCCCCCTGCCCTACAACTCTCAGGATCTCAAAATCGCTAGGGCTAATCTTACTCCCAACCTACTCACTTTTCCCTTTGCCATCATCTTCAACAACTTCGCTCTCGTTTTCGTTTTCGTTATCGAGATCCTCGACCTGGATTTGGATAGGGAGGGAAGAGGAAAGGGTATAGCGAGGAGAAGGACCCAAGAAGGAGTGGGACCGATTGTGGATAACAAGCGGTTCTGCGATAAAAGCGGAGGAAGAAGAGGAGGAAGGGGTTGAAGTTGAAGGCGATTGTGATTGTGATTGGTTAGGGTGTGGGGTTAATGGGCCAAATACATCAGAGAAATCGAATTCAGGGGCGGTGGTGGAGTTTGGTGGTGTGATTGTGAGCTTCTTGAGATGAGCGGATAATACAGAGTGAATGTTTTTCTTCTGCGAATTGGAAACCATTTTAGGATTTGAGATTCATGATGTTGAAGGATGAAGAGGAAGAGAAGAGTCCGGAATGAAAGAGGGGGATGGCGGCTGCCAAATGATCTCTAACCAAATACATCAGAGAAATCGAATTCAGGGGCGGTGGTGGAGTTTGGTGGTGTGATTGTGAGCTTCTTGAGATAAGCGGATAATACAGAGTGAATGTTTTTCTTCTGCGAATTGGAAACCATTTTAGGATTTGAGATTCATAATGTTGAAGGATGAAGAGGAATAGAAGAGTCCGGAATGAAAGAGGGGGATGGCGGCTGCCAAATGATCTCTAACCTAAGTGAGAATATATCAAGGCTTTTTATTCTTTTAACCCCTCTGATTTTGTTTATTCAGGTTTAGTCCTTGATAATCCAATGTCAGTCAACACATAAAGTTGTTGCTTGGTGTTTCGAATCCTCTGGATACTGGAAGGTATCTGGACATCCCCTCTCTTATTGGGAGGTCCAAAATGAATGTTTTTAGTTTTCTTCTTGACAGGTTAAGGAAAAGATTAAGTAGTTGGGGATTCAGGTTCTTTTCAGGAGCTGGGAAGGAAGTCCTTATCAAAGCTGTTGCTCAAGCCCTTCCAACCTTCTGCATGAGTACTTTCCTGCTATCATTATCTATTTGTGATGAATTGCAGAAAATAATGAACTCATTCTGGTGGGGTATGAAATCGAATGGCAAACGGAATATCCATTGGTTTGATTGGTCAAAAATGTGTCTTAACAAAGGTCAAGGGGGTATGGGTTTTCGTGATCTACACTTATTCAATTTAGCCCTTCTAGGAAAACAAGGTTGGAAACTGGTTTCAGTGCCAAACACATTGGTAAGTAAGATTTTCAAAGCAAGATATTTTCAGAACAGTACTTTCCTTACTTCAAATTTGGGTAATAATCCTAGTATGATTTGGAGGGGTGTTTGGAGCTCGATTCCGGTTTTAAAACTCGGGTTAAAATGGAGGGTGGGGAATGGTGAGACAATCCGAATTTTAGAAGATCCTTGGATTGAGGTTGACGGCCAGACGAGAGGCATTATGAGTGCTGATTGTTTAGAGATGAACGCTAGAGTGAAGGACTTATTCATGGATGGCTTTAAAATCTGGGATAGGGATAAAGTGGAATCTCAATTCCAGGAAGTGGAAGTTGCTACAATTCTAAAGATGATATTACCGTATAGGGAGATGGAGGATAGAATGATATGGATGCATACTAAAAATGGAATTTACACCCCCAAAATCAGGATATAAGGCACTCGAATCTTCGCGTGTAAACATCGTTGATTCCACGGGATGGAGGAGAGTCTGGCAGTTAAATTTACCTCCGAATGTGAAGCACTTTTTATGGAAGTTCTGTGCGGGTTGTTTACCTCTAAGACATACGCTTCAGGCAAGAAGAATGGCTATGCAAACGAAGTGTTGTCTATATCTGACTGATATCGAACACAGTTGGCACTTATTTGCAAATTGCCCCTTCGCAATTAGCTGCTAGAATGAGGCTCGTGTTACTGCTCCAATTGGTCTTCATGACACTGCTGCAGATTGGTTCTTCGAGTAATGTGAATCAGCATCTGATACTGATCTTATTAAAACTATGCTGGTTTTTTATACGATCTGGCATTAACGTAACGCACTGATGTGGAAGGGTGTGGTGCAGCAGCCTGATGTATGCTGGACGCGCTGTCTGGGATTTTATGAGGAGTGGAAATCGCATAATCTGCAGGTCCAATCAACTACCGATACAAGAGTTCGTCCCCAAATTCGGTGGAACCCGCCGCCTGCTGGTCATCTGAAATGCAACACGGATGGTGCTGTCTTCCACGAGCAGCAGTCGGGTGGCCTGGGATGTGTAGTTCGGGAGAGCCAGGGTAAGGTAATTGTTGTCTGCAGCTGGAAGGTTATTAGTGTAACGGAACCTCGTGTTATTGAAAGTCTGGCAATCCGAAAAGCACTGGTTTTAGCATCAAACGAGGGTTGGGAGCGAGTTATATTCGAGTCGGATGCGCAAGGAGTGGTCTCTATTATTCTAAACAACAGCGAAGATCTTTCTAACTATGGTTGCATATTACAGGATTGTAGGGATATTTTGATTTCTAGACCGGGTTATTCCGTCTTATTTATTCCGCGGTTAGCAAACACAGCTGCTCATGTGATGGCAAGACAGGCTAGTTCCTTAGCTAACGATTACATTTCTTTTTCTGAACCGAGTTGGATCAGTGATGCCATTGTAAGAAACATGTTTTGTGATGTTTAATAAAGTTTATCTCTGTTTCCAAAGAAAAAAACAATAGTAGGAATTTTTTTATTTAATTTATGAATTACTTTTCACAATTTTCTCTCCTTTATAATATGTGTCCAATTACATTCTATAATTTCAAAATTTTAAATTTTAAATGTCTCCTGAACTTTTAAAATTTTCTAAATTTTTTATTAAGATTTATCATTTTTAACACGTGACCGAACATCTCTAACATTTTCTACATCTACAAAAATAGAAATTTTTTATTTAATTTATAAAATTACTCTTCACAATTCTCTTTTAAGTGTGTCCAAATTTTGATATAGTATTTTTTTTATGACAAATTTATCAAGTGCTCCATGTTGAGATTTAATAAGCATTTCAAATTTTTTTTTCTTTAATGTTTTGAGTATAAAAGGCTGAAATTAACTAAAAAAACAAAGAGAGGAAGGGCCTTTATTTTGCTGGTTAGGATGTTAAATATGGGCCTGAGGCCTACAATTTTTGGGCCCCTGAGAAATCTGCCTCTAGGCTAGCCTGGTTATATGGTATTCTTGTGCTAGAATAATGTTTCAATTCGTATCATATCCGACTCTCTATGTAAAATGCAGGTTCATAAATAAACTGTGCAGGGTCTTGTAATATCCCGATTTTAAGAGGATGTTAATGGAATATATAGATGCTAAGCAATGAGAGGTTCTAAAATTACAACCACTAATAAAATGAATTCCACATTAAAAAATGAAGAAGTGGTAATTGAACTAAATTAATAAACAATGTTTCTACTGCATGAAAATATATTTTAAAATCGTGAGGTTAAACAATGAATTCCACCATAACGGGACTGTTTTTCATTACAACCATTACCAGATTGAGGATAATGTTTTTTAAATAATCCCATTTATGATTTAACCCGTAAATATTACGGTATCAATTAGGGAGGCTCCAGGGGAGGCCGCATAGGCGACCGCCTAGGGACTCTCAATTAGGAGGGCCTCCCGTCTAATTTTTTTTTTCTAATTTTTCTTTATAAAGTTCAAAATTAATTTCAATTATAGTACAATAATACAATTTGTCTTCTTTTTTTATTAGTCATCATCTCTTAACAACAATAGCATAATAATGGGCTTCAAATTTTATTTTACAACATTTTTATCTTAACATTAAGGGTAATTAATTGATTAGTCCATGTATTTTAACAAAACACACTGTTTAATCTCTGTATTTTCAAAAACACACGGTAAAGTCCCTAATCTTTTTCTCGATGAACTGTTTAGTCCCTAACGTTTTTCTCGGTGAACTGTTTAGTCCCTACCGTTAGACTCACATAAAGATTCTGTTAGTCAATTTGGATTTGAGTCAAAATCTATTTAAAATAAAAATGTAATGCCTTAACCACCCTTTACCACAAAATCAAACATGAGTTGAGAATATGGAGGAAATTAAACTCACCATTGAGAGTAAGATGATTTATACCTTCAATTCGAACAAGAAGAGTAAACGAGAGAGATTTGAGTCGATTTCTACATTCAATTCAAACAGAAACAGTGAGCATGAGTGATTCAATTATGGGTTAGAGATTCAATCATTTCTCCATTTTTTTATGAGCACGAGTTGTGAGAGAAAAACATAGATGTGTGAATTGCTTTTGAATGATAAATAGTAAAGGGTAATTTAGTCATTTCTAAATTCATAAACAGTAAAAAATCTAACAAACAGACGGAAGGACTAAACAGTTAACCGAGAAAAAGGTTAGGGACCTTACTGTATGTTTTTTAAAACACAATGACTAAACAGTGTGTTTTGACAAAATATAAGGACTAATAAATTAATTACCCTAACATTAATAAAGATGTGTTATAAATTTAGCTATATTGTTATTGAGGAAAGAAAATTCAGCACTTACTTACAAAATAGTATAATTTTAAAGCCAAGATTCACCAGACAATACTATTTCAATTCAATGTTATTAACGGAGGATGAGTTTTTTTCGGTAACAGAAAAACCTTATTGGGTGGTCAAAATGCTAAAGGTTGCAGGATAGCCAGAACATAAAACTGCAAATGAAACACAAACTCATCTTTCATTGACGAGGCTTGAAATTGGATTATTTGTACATAAGGGTTAGATCAAATTTTACCTGATACACCATAGGGATAAATTTGTACATAACCTAACAATAATATATCAATTAATTGTTTCGTTCTTTGCAAATTGCTTTTTCGTGGAATCAAAAGTTAATTATATTTTGTATATATTATATTTAAATTTGTAAAAAAAATAGAGTACGAGAGCTATCAAGGTCCAGGGCCGGTTCTGAGCATAGGTCAGGAGTACGACTGCTTAGGGCCTGAGACAAAATGAGCCCAAATTATTTTTTACTGTATATAACAACTTTTTTAAGGGAAAGGTACGAAAAAAATGCTTGTGGTTTGCACATTTTACAAACAGAGACATGTGGTTTAAAAGTTTACAAATAAAGGTCTGTTGTATGTTTTATTTACAAAACAAAGTATTACAATTACACAGTTAAGTTCTGATTACAATCAAAGATATTTTTATCTTAAAAAAATTATTCTTACATATCAGCATAACACAACCCCTGAAAAAAAACAACTTTCTAAATCGAAAAAATCAATAATATGTTGGAATTTTACGTTTTTTACTAAACTGACAGTTTATTAACTAAATTGATATTTAAGTTCATTTTACAGTTGCAATTTGATATTGGTATCTGTATTTTGTCAATATATATAAATGTAACTGAAAAAAAAAATTAAAAAAATGCTCTTGTTATCATCGATTACTTAAAAATTTAATTTTAAATACTTTGTTTTGTAAAAAAAAACATACCACATACTTTTATTTGCAAACTTTTAAACCAATAACCTCTATTCGTAAACAAGGCAAACCACGATCATTTTTTTTCGTACTTTGTCTTTTTTTAAATGTAATTATAATACTCATTCATATCCAGAAATTGATCAAATAATATGATATTTTAAATTTAAAATAGGTTCAAATATCTATTTCAAAATTTTAAGTATAATTTTTTTATTAAAAGCTTCTTATTTCTTTTTTCATCTAGTGTCCACAAAAATATCAAGATCAATCCTATTTCTTTTTTCATCTAGTGTCCACAAAAATATCAAGATAATCCTATTCAGGACCTCTAAAATACTAAAGCGGAATTAATTTAATATAATATATGGTAGGCCCATTTTGTAGGGAAATAACAAAAATAAATTATTTATTGGGCTGGCAATTGCGAAGAAGAAGAAGATTCTTGGCAAACAAATAATATACGAAGGAGTACATGATATCTTATCCTTTGGTACGGTACGGCCCTGTGGCTGCAACACTATAATTTAACCAATTAATTTAAATAGGTAAATCCTAACAAAGTAAAGTAAGTCTTATTTTATGTGTTTTCACTATTGGATTAATTTTCTAATTTATCATCCAATGATGAAAACACATCAAGTAATGGTACTTTATCAAAAACATAATATATATATACTTTGAGGATTAAAACATTATTTTAACACATGATCGTACTATTTTATGATAAGATTCACATGTGTTATACAGTTTCAAGCCCCGTAATATTTACGCACATCAGTGTTTGAGAAGTTAATATAAAAGCCATATATTCTTCGGTCTTAATAGTCAGCTTAAATTTTTAGTTTAAATGGTTATATGACACATAATATTTCATATGTCGTAATGCCTTGAATCAGTATATCCCGTTTCCTATTCGGAGTAGGATTGGGTTTCGGATTTCTAATTGGATTAGGATCATGGGTTCCTAGTTGGATTGGGATTAGAATCATGGGTTCCTAGTGGGATTAGGTTAGATTGGGGATTATAAATACCCCATTATGTAACCTAATCATTGTAATCTGATTTTCGCCTCCTAATAATACTATTCTCCTTCTATCCGTGGACTAGCCAACACAACGTTGGTGAACCACGTATATCTGTGTTTTTCGATTGCTTGTTTATTTATCTTTCATTAATTCCGCACAACATCATATTTGAAAACCACTAGTTTTTCTGCTTCTAAAACCATAGAGAATACACCTGATTAGCAATTATCCCACACGTGATTTAACTGATTTTCTAATATACACACTAATTTCCATCTAAATTAGACAAAATGTGATTGATTGCTATATATCAAGGATCAAATAGAACTGACTGGTCTACTCTAGAGGGTCAATGTTACAAAATAGTATACAAAAGAGAACATATTAACGTTTCTTTTTTATATAAATTACGGGAGCATCTCTAAAAGGGTTTTTAATCCATTCTCTAAAAATAATATAAATATTTGACTTTTAATTATTTGAAAAGTGACTAATGCATATCATCTCCAATAATAATTCTCCTATTCACTAATTATTTATTATTTTATTATTAAAAAGTAGTAAGTATTGTTATATTTATCAATAGTGAGAGAAGAGAGAGATTACGTAGTAATAAATTATTAATAAAAAAATAAAATAAAGATGCATTAAAATCTCCTAAATAATGAAAATACTCTTGATAATTTAAGAAATCATTAAGAGAATGTTAGAGTTGGTTTTAACTGTCGCTCTTGTTATTTTTATTTTATTTATATATATATATATATTATAATAGTTGTTCCATTTTTTTTTTGTTTTTATCAGATAGCTGTTCCAATTTTATAAGAAAATAAATAAGGCATGTATGGTATGAAATACTACTATACATTAGATTAATGTTAACCGACACCAGAGAAAACGTTCAATAGTCAGCATTTTGCAGAAATGTGTCATATATTTCCATTACATAAATCTGACAGAGATTTGACTTTTGAATATTCCTAGCTGTCAAAATATCCATTACATAAAATATTATACATTTCAACTCGTTTTTATTAACATCTGAAATTTCAACTACTTGATCTAAAATGCATTGATATCATATTTAGAGCATGCTTGCTTGAACAAGATTATCGGTTTGGTTCAGTCGAATCGAACGGTCGGTTAATCGAACCGATATTAACTTATATAATTGAATTTGGACCTTACATTTCATAACATGATTGTTTCGCCATATTTATAATATAATTAAATTTGAAGCTTATGTTTCATGACATGATATATGAATGTCAGTTTAAATCATGACTATATATGGAGATTTTGCTGAATGGACAATGTACTATATATGGAGAGTTGATCTTTTATTTTATTTATTTTTTTGATAAAAATTGGTTATATATCTTTGAGTAATTAGAATATATCAATTACATGGAGACCTATTGGGAGGAGAGACGATGATCCATTAACTAAGATTGAGAGGACAAAACGAAGTGGGAGAGGGGCCGACAACGACAATCATAGCGCGAGAGAGATCTTTCTAATTCCATAAATTAGGTTTAGCTTGTTATGTTATTATTTAGGTTAGGGTTTTTTTAAGTATACTTATTTAAGCATATGGATTAACCCTAACCAATTTACCCCTAAATTGTTGCATCTCCGTCATGCTATTCTTATTAGGTTCAGCCATTGTAGCTGTTCGGAACCCCCAAACCATTCCAACTGGCGGTCAGAATTTCTTCGAATATGTCCTTGAATTCATTCGAGATGTGAGCCAAACTCAGATCGGAGAGGAAGACGGCCCATGGGCATTTACTTGCATGTGACAGAACACATTCCATCCCATTCCTCTGATTTTCCCTCTTACTCACAAATAGTTTGTGTGCAGCCAATATATAAACAAGAGCTTTGTGATATATAAGAATAGTTTTTGACAGCTAAGAGCAATTTTACGCTTAACGTTGACAAGTTTGGTGAATTTGAGAAATAATTTATTAAACAGTTTTTTTGTCATGAATCTTGTTATCTATACTTCACATTTGCGTTATTTTATCACTAATTAGTAATATATCACAATCATAAGAATATACGTGATTTTTTTTTAAATCGCTTTTTTAGATCCAACTGATTGGCAACGAGTGCAGAATAAGTATAAAATTTAGTGATCATAATGTTAAGAATTGAAATTCAGTGGCGATAATATTAAAATAGGTAAAATTCAATGGTCACGGATGTAATTTAGCCTATGAAACTCTCTTTAATCAAATAGTCGAGAATTCGAATCTTAAATTCAAAAGCCCATGTGGTATTTTGCGTGGATGCAGTAGAGATTATAATAAAAGCTATTTCTTAACCATCAACTCAAGATTTTTGGTTCCCTAACAAAACTGACCCTAATTAGCCTTATCGTTATTCCACATTCAAAACAAAGTAATTTTAAACGAAAAATAAGTTTTTCTTTTCATAAGATGGTGCAACTTTCATTAACGAAAGATAAAAAAAAATTCCATTAACATCTTCGATAATACTGGAAATTTCACATTTTTAATAGATGGCTACTGAACTTCAATTTTTAACAGTATGACCACTGAACTTTACACTTTTTAATATCGGTGGTTACTCAATTTTAACTAACTCCTCAAAATGACTGTTAACGACCTCAAAATGAAAATATTCAAAAATTGAAGTTGTTCAAAACGACATTTACCATGAAACTACATTTTTTATTTTCCAAAATCACATTTTTTTGGAGATTTCTCTCTCTAAAAATTTACTCTCTCTTAACCAAACAACACCTAAACGACCTCCAAACGAAAATTTTCAAGAATTAAAGTTCCTTATAATATCATTAAATCTTTGAATTTTTTATTTTGAGACTGTCAACGGTCATTTTAAGGTGTTGAGTGACTACCGATGTTAAAAAGTGTAAAGTCCAGTGATCATACTGTTAAGAATTGAAATTCAATAGCCACAATGTTAAAATGGTAAAGTTTAGTGGTCATAGATGTAATTTACCCCATTTTTAATTAGTGGAAAGAAAAACCCATTTTCCATTAATTAGATTTGAAATTGCACCAGTGGATAAACATTAGACTTAATATTGCATTGTTTTGTACATGGAGATAACCATAGGACTTATCCCATTATTAAAAAAAATGTTAAAGTACTAAAATAGCCTCAAATTTTTGTAAAAATATCTAATTTAGCCCCCTATATATTTCAGTCCCAATGTTTATCAAATGACGCAATTAAAAATCTCGTTATAATTGAAATTGGCATATCATATGATTGCAGTGGCGAATACAAGATTACTCGATTGCGGGGCCGGTTTTACACGTGCGTTAGCATTTTTTTTTTTGCTAAATCGAACTTGCTCTTTTTTTTTTTGTATATATATGTGTTATAATTTGAGTGGTAAAAAACCAACTTTTAAGTATTAATATGCAATTTCTCAAAATTAAGCTATATTTTGTTTAAAATTCCTAACATGTAAAAAAAAATTGGATTTAGGAAGGACCGAACAGGTAGAAAAAATTAAAATTTTTGATCTGAGAGGGCATATCACCCAAAAAAAATTAAAAATTTGGATTTAGGTAGTATCTAATAGGTCTAAAATATTAAATTTGAATTTTGGACAAGCCTTACACTTAATGAGTCATCTTAGGGGACTAATTCAACACCCCTGATAAAAAAATTGAGACAAGGGACGCGAAACTACCCGGGGTCAAGGTGGTTCCAGCGGGCGGAGGGATCCGGGCCCAGGCCCCAGTCTACGCCCCTGTTTGATTGTATCGTTAACCCTAAAGTAATTTTCAATTAAACTTTGACATGACTCCTTCCTATGAAGGAGTTAATGACACAATGATCTAATGTGTCAATTTTTGTTAATAAGGCCTTTAATCGTCCCATTTGCAAAACGTTGAAACTGAAATTAAACTATTCGATAAACGTTAAGACTGGAATTTACTGAGTAAGCCAAATTAGCTCCTCCCACAAAAAAAAAAAATTGAGGCTATATTTTGGTACGGTTGTCCCTTAGAAAAAACAGCCCACAAAATATGAATATTAGCTAGGGTTTGAATATGATCTCTAGCAACAGTATGAAGCGTGTCTTGAAAAGACACACAATTAAAGAGAAGAGCCAATGGGCAATAAATGCATCCAAAAGAAACTGGCCCAATCTTGTCTTTCTTTCAGAACTCCATTCTTTCTTACTGTATATAACTCAACAACACAGAAACAAGAAATTCACAGATTCCAAGAACATTTTCGAATCATTCTAATCAAATCCTCCAATCCTTTAAAATGGCGATGATGAACAATAATGAAGCAAATCTGAAAGTGTTAATGAAGCTGAAGGTGTTTGTTAAGAGGATGTTGGTGAATTCGAAGAGACAAGGGGAAGATGTAATTAAGAAAGGACATTTTGCTGTAATTGCAGGGAAAGGTGAAGAAGCTAAGAGGTTTGTGTTAGAATTGGAGTATTTGAGTGATCCTGCTTTTGTTAAATTGTTAGAGCAAGCTGAAGATGAATATGGATTTCAACAGCAAGGTGTTCTTGAAGTTCCTTGTCCCCCTCATGAATTGCAGACTATTCTTGCTGATCGGAGGAGATCGCGGAGACGAAGAATGAGTACCGAATGGTAGTCTACTTAGTGCCCGTTTGGTTTTCCTTTTTGTAGTTGTTTTACTCCGAGCAGTAGATATGTTTGGTTATAATTAGGGGCGTGAGATTGGTTCGGTCTAATTCGGAGTAGAATTGTATCTATTGAGAATCAATGTACAATTCGGTTTCGGTAGTGGAAAAAAGTCAAACAGTTCAATCCGGTTTGGAGTCTTTTATTTGGATGTTCGATTCGGTTCAAGAATCTCTAACCTATTTTCTCAATAGTAGTGAGAATTTGAAAATCTTCACAATTATATTTAATTTCAGTTAATGGTATAACTCGGTTCAGTTGTAAAAAAGAAGGTCAACAGTTTAATATAATTTTGGATTTTTTTATTCGAGTATTCTGTGGACTATAATAATCTCTAAAATCCGTGTTCAACTCTAGTTAGTAGCATACAACTATTGAAGCATCTCCAAAAGACTCTGATTGCTCTCTAAAAATAATATAAATAAATGATTTAGTGATTTAGGAGTGACTAAGACATATCATCTCCAACAATACTCATCATATTCGGGTAAATTACACCGATAGTACCTGAACTTTACCTATTTTATACATTGGTACCTAGATTACATTTTGTCCCAAAAATATATCCGAAGTAACGATGACCGGACAATTTAGTAAATTTTACCGGTAAATGACCGGTCAATGCAAGTTTGTTTGAGTAAATTACATCAATGGTACCTGAACTTTTCCTAATTCACACTTTGATACCTAGATTTTTTTGTCCTAAAAATATAACTCAAGTGAACGTGACCGAATAATTTAGTACATCTGATCGGTTAGTGACCAATCAACGAGAGTTTGACCATTTTGAATTAAAAATTAGGACCTACAATACACTCAATTAACATAAAATTATAATACTACCCTTTAATATATATGTAGAGCTAAAGAGTAGTATTGTATATGTTAATTGAGTGTATGATGGGTCTAAATTTCTAATTTAAAATGGTTAAACTCACGTTGACTGATCAAATATACTAAATTATTGATTCATCTTTACTTGAAGTGTATTTTTTGGACAAAATAAAATTTAGGTACCAAAGTGTGAATTAGGGTAAAGTTTAGGTACCATTAGTGTAATTTACTTATCAAACCCGCATTGACCGGTTATTGACCAGTAAAATATACTAAATTGTCCGGTCATCGTTAGTTCAGGTATATTTTTGGGACAAAATGTAATCTAGGTACCAAAGTGTGAATTAGGGTAAAGTTTATGTACTATTGGTGTAATTTACTCCATCGTATTCACTCCTTATTTATTATTTTATCATTAAAATTATTAATTATTGTTGTATTTACCAATAGTGAGATGAGAGTGATTCCTCAATAATAAATTATTAATAAAAAATGAATTAAAATGCACTAAGAGGTGGAGAGAGACTCTCTATTAATAGAGAGGATGGAAAGGTACTTCGTGATATGAGGAGCCACTAAAAAGGCTGTTGAAGCTGATTTTTAACTCTCCCTCATTGAATTTTAATTAAGAGTCAAACTAGTCGGTTGGAGATGCTCTTAGCAAAAATAAACAATAAACAACAATAGCTGAAGTAAACAAGCCAACAGTGTAGACAAAGCGAGAACAAAATCTCTAAATAATCCTGCAAGATATGAAAGGTTGAAGTAGCCGTTGCTGAAAATGAAACCGAAACTGATGAAACAACTACATCCTTAATTAACTAGGTAAAATAGTCTTCTCATTAAACGTAATTGTAATATTCCGGAAACTTATATCCATCTCTTTTTTATAAGAAAAAGTTTAGAGGTAAAAAGCGTATCTCTAGTCCAACATTAAGAAAGCTTTTAAGATCACAAAATGCGGCTTATACATTGCTCTAAGTATGAAGCTTACAACGATGACCATATCTAAATAGAGATACCATAAAAGTCGCTTTCTTACAATTGACGTTAAGGTCACCCTTATAATATATTTATCTTCTTTAAAAAATACAAAATTTTATTTTGACATAAATTAATACAGATTTTGTTAAGTACTATAATAAAATTAGATGGTTGGATAGTCGTCGAGGGAGTCAATCTGGTTGGGATGTTCTGCTTCTCGGCTCCAGCTCCGAGCATTTATTTAAAAATTAGTTTAGTAAAAGTATGTTTTGTAGATAATTACTACCTTAAACACCAATTATTTGGGCCAACAAAATTCACATGCATATTCTTCCGATTGTTCTTACAAACAATTAATGCAAATTGTCAAATCTTTGATTAAAATACTATTAAACACAATCCAGACAACATTAAGCAATATTAAAACATGTTTCCTACCTAAATAAAATTTATTAGTCAAAACAATAGGAATTGAAAATCCGAAATATAATAATAACAATAATAATAATAATAATTATTATTATTATTATTGAATCTCTAATTAACAAGATGATAATGTAAATACTAAGTTAAAATTAAAGTGTATGCTTGAAATTATACGTCGTGTGATATGGTATTTTGTAAATTATTGAATAATAGTAGCAGAAACAATAACCACCGATAATAATATATAAAAGTTATTTTCGAATCTTATTTTTAATTAGTTTTTTAATGTATATTATTATTTTCTTTCTAACAAAAATTTAATAGTTCAATATATGTAATTATCAATTATGGTCTGAATACAAATTGAAATATCACTTAATGTGTAAGAATAAACAAACATTAGTGATCATCATTTTTTTCCTAAACAATTTGATATATTTAAATTATTTTTTTTAAAAAAAGAAACAAAGAAAGAAAAAGAAGTTGACACATTGCTGCTGTCAAGATGAGAAATTTGGAGCAAGAAACATGAAGCCAGCCTGTGAACTTTTAATTTCTTTTGCAAGTAAAACCCCACGTAGTTATCTTTAAATAATAATAATAAAAAAAAGGATAGTTACACAAATATTCCCCTTTCAATAAATAAATACAAGTTTCCACAACTTGTAAAACTAATTCTTATTTTATCAAATCTCTAAAAAGTATATATTTCCTGTATTTTAATCCCAGCTGTAAACTGCTTATTTGATAATAGTATGAATTTCTTGTGTGTATTGATAAAAAGCCAAAAATAATTTACATAACTGTAAAATAATATTCAAATTTGAATTATCATGTAATTTTCTCTAAAAAAAATCAAGCTATCTACACCCGTACAATTTCATTATTTTATATGGAATAAGGTGTAAAATATGCAAGCTTCTATTACTCCTGAATATACCTGGGCTCGGGTCGGGTCTGTCAGGCTTTTAATAAAACCTGACGAGCTCAAGTTCAGTCTAGTATGCAATTAATTGAGTCGGGTTTGGATTCGGAATGGACTCGGGGCTAAAATATGAATCACAAATCCGCCCGTCCATACCCATCTGTATATTAAAAAAATACAATTAAAATGTCACCAACTTTTCTTAATAAAAAAATAGTAACACAATACAATACTTAATAAATTTGGTAAAATTCTAATAAATTAATGGTCTATCAAAATATCAAATCCAAAATAAATTACAACATAACAATAAAAAATAGCTATCTAATAAAGCTAATTCGAAGTGTGCCACTTGGAAAGCCAAGACTCTGTCTCTCGCTGGCCGCCTCACGTTAATTCAATCTGTTAATTGTGCTGCTCCCAATCACATCATGCAGGCTTGTAAGCTTCCGGATCCTGTGCTTAATGATCTTGACAAGATTAACCGTAGGTTCCTGTGGGGGGAAGCTGCGGAGGGCAGGAAGATCCATCTTGTGCCTTGGAGTGAGGTTTGCCAGCCTAAAGATTCTGGGGGTCTGGGTATTAGGAAAGCAAAGGACAATAATAAAGTTTTATTAATGAAACTCCTTTGGCGTATGTGGCAAAACCCCTCCTCTCTTTGGGTTCGCCTCCTTTGTGGTAAGTATCGGAAAGACAAAATCTTCGGGGGCCCGAAAGAGAGAGTTGCTAATTGTTCCTTCCTCTGGAAAGGACTTAGTGCTGTGTTTGATGAGTTCTGCTTGGGAGTTGGCCTGGAGGTGGGGAATGGTAAGTCCATTAGTTTCTGGTTTGATAACTGGATTGGGGATAAACCGTTAATTGAGGTGTGTTCTTCCCCCCCGCCTAGTGATATACGCAACTGGAGGATTGCCGATATGGTTGACTCGGAAGGGGACTGGATCTGGTCAAAGTTTGATACTTTCTTTAGCCTTGAGACTCTCCTTAGAATGCGGGGAGTGAAGGTGAGTAATCAAGAGGAAGACTTGGATAGGCACTGTTGGGCGCTGACTAACAATGGAGTTTATTCTTGCAAATCGGCCTTTGAAGCTTTCTCTCTCTTTAGATCTGATCCTCCCTCGGATGTGTGGAAGTCGATTTGGACCCTTAAAGTTCCTTTCCGTATTAGGAGTTTCCTGTGGCTGGGCGTTAAGGACAGGCTTCTTACTAATTCGGATAGGCACAGAAGGCACTTGGCTGATTCTGGAGCTTGCAGTAGATGCAGAGGCCATGTTGAGACTTTGTGCCATGCTCTTAGAGATTGCTCTAATAGTAAAGAGGTTTGGAGGAAAATTCTCCCACACCATATTTTCTCTTCCTTCATGGCACATTCTGAGGTCGACTGGTTCTCTGATGGTGTTAGAGGAAAGTTGCTTCCATACATGGAGCATGGTGACATTTTCTTTGCTATTATCTGTCACCAAGTTTGGAAATGGAGAAACGAGGAGATTTTTGGAGATAAAACTGTTTTTATGACAAACTTAGCTGATTTCTTCTCGAAAAAACTTTTCTCTATTATCGATAGTTTCAAAGGAGAGTCCCTTGCCAGAGCCTCTCAGTGTTGTGATGTCCATCTCGTGGGATGGAGCAGCCCAAGATAGGGGGTTGTGAAGCTGAATACTGATGGTTCCTGCCTCAGTAACGGTAAGATTGCGGCTGGAGGTGTGCTTAGAGATGTAGGGGGCGTCTGGCTTTCTGGGTTCTCCCAGAATTTAGGGTTGGGTTCTTCCTTTTCTGCGGAGCTCTGGGCTATTCTTACTGGAATCAATCTTGCTAAAAGGCTGGGTGTTAAGAGGCTCTCTGTGGAGTCTGATAATTTGGAAGCAATCAAAATGATTTCTGAGAATCATTCTATGGGTCTTAACAGTCGCAACCTCATCAAAGCTATTATAAGGCTTTGCTCCTCCTTTGAGTTCGTAGAGTTCAGACACATTTTTAGAGAGCAGAATCGTGTTGCTGATCGCTTGGCGGCGGCGGGCCATGAAGGGACGTTAGGCGTTACTACCCTTCCTGTTTCCCCTAGTTTCATCTCTCATCTTCTCTTAGAAGATAGGATTGGGGTTAGCTTCCCTAGGCTAATTCCTGGGTAGTTTGTTGTTATTCGTTTTTCTTTTCCTTTTCTACCCAAAAAAAAAAAAAAAAAGAAAGCACTAATATCACTTTCAGAATCATTATCAGTTTCTTCATCATTAGGGATGGCAACGGATAGGGTACCCGTGGGTAATGGCAATCCCAAACCCTTACCCTTTTTATTTTTTAATTACTCGTACCCGTCTCATTACCCTAACGGGTATACTTTTTATATCCCATACCCTTCCCATTTAATTCGCGGGTATCCGCGGGTACCCTTACCCATTAAGAATCAATAAATAAAACAAAAATATTACAAATTTAACATAGTATAAATTTAATAAATCATCTATCTAAAAATTGAACAAAAATTGAATCTTAATTAATAAGAATAAAATAGTTTAGTGGTACCACTTAATGGTTAGAAAATAAAATATTGGAGTGCAAATCTCACGTCTTACATTTAAAAAATAATTATATTTATTAATATATATAAATTTTGTGACGGGTAACGGGTACCCTAGGGGGTATTCCCATACCCGCCCTATTACCCTAACGGGTAATGGTTTTGATCCCATACCCGTCCCATACCCTTTTATACAGGGTACAAGTAGTCCCATTAGGGTCGGGTAGTGCCGGGTACCCGTGGGTATACTACCCGTTGCCATCCCTATTCATCATCTTCACTAAAACTAAGGTAAGTATATATATCATCTCATAAAAAATAAATTATATATATAGTATATCGGGCCGGACCTGACACCAATTTCAGGTGTCCAAACCCGACTAAATGGACATGGACCTGGGCGGGTTGAGCGGGCTCGTCGGCCCATGCCCAGGTCTACTACTGAAATAAATGATGAGCTCCTCCAACCTTTCTTGGAGTGTGAAATTAATGTTTCAATGCATCTGGATAAAATCCCTAATCCCGACGGCTTCAATCCTTGTTTTTATCAGCACTACTGGAAACTGGTGTGGGTCCGAATGTGGTTAAATCATGTATTCAATGGTTTTTCTTGATCGAGTGCATGAAACCACTATTATCCTGATCCTGAAAAAAGCATCACCTGAGAGAGTTATTGAGCTTAGGCCTGCAACGTAATATACAAGATATTGGCCAAGTTATATACTAAACAAATTTGATCAAGTTTGATTTAGGAAAAAAAAAATTACGTACGCACGTGCAAACTCGATCCCCAACCAACCAATCTTGTATTTACTAGATGTAATCACATCTTCATTTAGGATTCTGGCTCCGCCACCGGTGCTAAAGTTACTAGAAATTTTTGGTTTTATCTTTATTATATTGAATAACTTAATTTGATTTAATGATAGAAATTTTACTTCAATTTTAACATTTTTCCAAAGAAATCCATAACTATATAATTCTATTTAATATTTTCTGAATAAAAATAAAATTAAACTAAATTTCTATTATATGATAAAATTGGATTTTTTTTTTGTACGATAAAAATATAATTGGAGTTCACAGATAGCTTTAAGGATAAATCTGATGATATCCTTATTTTATGACAATATTTACCAATAATTGTTGGATATGACATCTCTTCATTAAGCAACACAAATATATCCATTTATGTTTTTCCTTTTCTTTTGTAATCAATTGATACATGTTCTGTCTTCCATCACTCAATTATTTGAGTAAATTACATTCATGATTTTTGCAATTTAATTCTTACTTTTTCTATTATTAAGATTAAAATCGTACATAAAAATCCATGAATTTTTCATTTACGAACATAAATGACATTTAACCTTTGATTACTCAATTAATAATAGATAATATATCTTGTAGAGCTGATGAAAATGATATTTTAAATAATTTTAATTTTTAAAATTTTCAATTTTTGAGATTATTTAGTTATTATTTCGTTAGAAGTGAGAAAGTTGTTGTCTAAAAAGAGAAAGGTAAAACAAATAGTGATTAAGAAAATTTCAAACGATGATTCTATGACAAATATAGTTGTAAACAACTTTTAACTCTTGAACTTTTTTATTTTGAGGTTATCATAGGTCATTTTGAGATAGTTATTTTTATAATAAATTTTTATATTTTTTTTTTTTGATGAAAATGCTTAACTTCATTAGATACGAAAAGAACAATTACAACAAGAAATGAAAAAGGTAAAAAACCTAAATTTTTTATATTAGTAGATGACATAGTTCATAAATTTTAATATATTATTTTGAACTTAGGAGACTATAAAAAAAAAGCTTTCATAAGTTGCAGACTATTAGTGTAATTTATCCAAATTATTTTGTGTCAAATGTACATTTTATTTTCAAATATTAATATAAAAATTAGGTTTTAACTAACTATATTTGGATCAAGTCATCAAGGATTCGAGTCCTGACAAATCTCATTTATTGATTAAATTTCAATACGTAGTTATCAATTTCTAATAAGAGATGGAGATAACCTATTTAATATGACTTGTTTCATACAAATGATTTATTGTCTAAATATATCATATTTTTCTTTCTAGAAAAACAGAAGAAGTTTATCTATCATCGCATTAATTTGAATTATTGAAAGATCATGATGTTATTTGTGGAGAAAAATACCATAAAGTCAATTTTGGATAAAGTAAGTTTCTCATCATTATACCAAAAACAATTTCAAACAGTGTTTACTATTGTTCTATTGTGATCTGTGATATTGAAAATGCAAATTCAAATGTCTCTGATTTACTTTTGATTATAATTTTTTAATTACTTATATCGAGATTGTTAAATAATTTATTAGTTCATACATTTTTACGTAACACACTGTTTAGTCTTCTTATTTTAAAAAACACATTATAAGATCTATATCTTTTTGTCATCATTAACCTTTTGGTCTTTTTGTGTTTTTTTTTTAGATTTTTAACAAAACATATCTTAGCTTTATTCAAAATGATCATATTATTCTGTTATATCTATATATTTATGCCGAATATAACTGTTAACAATCTAAAAAGATAGATAAAATGATTAAAAGATTAATAATGACAAATGATAAAAAAAAATTATATGTATTTTTCAAAATAAAATGAATAACAGTATACCGTACATAAAAAGAAGAGAACTAATAAATTATTTACACTTAAATTATTGTTCACAAAGGTAATTAAAAGGAAAAAGAATAATGAAATAGAAATAAAATAGACAAGTATAGGAGGATATAGCTAGGTATATGAATCCTTAATTAGGTACTAGGATTGATAGGTACCTTGAAGGACATGTATGTGCAAGTTGACAAATGGCATATTATATGTCTATTTATTAATTTTATGTCATCAACTAGCTAAGCTAAGCTATATTACTTCCAAAATAAATATTCAAAATGAAGTGACAATTAATCAAAATTAAAAAAAAAAAAACATTCATTCCCAAACCATTATATGATCAACCTTCAACTAGCTAGCTATATTACTTCCAAATAATTATAATGAAAATCACAATTCAATGGAAAAGCCATTCATACAAATTAAAACTACATTTTTTTTTGTTTGATATAGTTACTTTTTGTGTTTTTTTAATAAATGATTATCTAATATTTTAGTTTTGTTTCTGCAAAAACTCATTAATTCTTTTGTTACTAGGTTTACACCCCTGCAATGCACGGGCTATATCATTTATTATTTTATATTATTAAGATTTTAATCAATATTTTAGAAATAGAGTAACTTTTTAAACAAAAATCTTAATATAATAAGTATTTTCTTCAAATATAATTTATAAAATTTAGTATGAAAATATAATAAAATCAGCAATACATAAGATATAAAAAAATATATAAATAGTACATAAGTATTAGTTTAAAAAGTAATTTATCAATTCTTTTTTTATCAATCTATTACAAACTTTTTAACTACAATATGTAATTTAACCTTCTGGATTTCCTCTTCCATGAATTTTATTACATTATTTATGTAAAATGTTCTTATATTATTTAGTCCAAAACAAAGTATAGAAAAAAATTAAATGACAATATACACTAAAGGACGGTTCGGTGTACTACACGTCGATAAGAAATTGGATTCTTATGCTTTTTATTCGAAAATAAAGGCTTTTATCAGGTGTCGCAACCCCGTACCATCTGTAACATTTTAGACTCTTACTCCTGCTATGAGAGGTTCTCGGTGACACGCAGCACGAGTACATACAGGAGGAGACCGGCATTGAATAGAGCTTTTTTCCCCCTGAGGGCTCAGTCTTCTATTCCTAGGAACTAGAGAACGACATCAGTTTTACACTTTAGTAAAGGTGTACTAAATAAGTAAGTAATAATAGGCTAAATCCTAAGGATCTAAAGGGCTCTAGCTACGCCTAAATCCCATCTTCTCTTCCATTTCGATGTGATACCCCACCTTTTGGTTTTGCTCTTCCGGGAGCTAGGGTTCGGAGAGGGGTCCCACCACAAGGGTGACTGGGAGCAAGTCTTCCCCTACCAATTTATTTGGTAAAAATGACAATATACACTAAACAGAAAAAAAAAAATATAAACTATACTGCAATCCCATCAAAATCAATTAATGATACTTTAAACTCTTATGAGCAATAATTTTTCGGATGGCGCACGTGAAGAGATTTTGTTAGTTCTACACATGAGAAATAGATATTCAATACTTGCATTAATAAAATCTATAGAGATAGAACACAAATTTTCATCTTGATAATAAGTTTTTTGGACGACAAACTAAATGAACTCCATGATGTTTGCATTCAGTTTTTCATTAGCCTTATTAGGCTGCTACCCGAGATGCATACTGAGTTGATGCATTAAGCATTGTCAATTAAAATAACACATTGTCAATTAAAATAGAGTTGAGACAAACAATTTTATTAATTAAACATGGTTAAATATTTTTCTTGATTTATTCCTTACATCTCAAAGCTCAAACAAATAAAATTGCCACAATTACATTTAGACAGAATTCACAGAAACATAACCAAACTTTTTTTTTTTTGCTTAATTTAATTCCATTAAAAACACATCTTTTTCATCCTTTTTGGAAGTTTTGTGGATCTAATTTGCATGTCTCCTCTTGCTCCTCTAAGCTTTCATATCTTACTTGAATCTCTGGATTATAAAAAAAAAACAGTGAACATAAAATTGAAAACCCCCAAATACAAAAAAGAACTATGTAATGAGGTTTTAAAACATTAAAAAAAGATACCCAAAGTAATAACAGGAGATGATGTAACTGAATGTGATTACCATCTAGATTTAGGCTCATACAATGCACGAATTACATGATTTTACTATAATGAATAAATATAATTTTGATATTAAATATTAACTAAAGTTATAAACATATAGATGCAACCTATTATATTCTTTTTCGACTTGAACTTCAAAACTAAATTGATATCTAAATTGATGATTCAGAAGTTAGATTTCGATTCTGTTCAAAAGCAATATGCTGTACACATATTGTTCACTAAATAATAACAAATTTAGTAACGTTTAGACATTGTTCCAGTTTAGTTTTCATTTTGGTAGTGGACCGACCCAATCTCTATTACGAAGATTCAACGAGAAGATTGAGTAGAGGATTCGCCCCTGAGCCTGACAAACTCTAACGAAACCTAAGGAAAGGATTGACAACCCGTTCACTTGCACGTCGTCGAAGAATTCAATTCTCCATGTTCTCTGTAAACTTGTATCAATTTATATTTCATCTAATAAAGTCTGTTCTATTCGATAGATCTTTATGCAGCACTTATGGTAACCAATCCACTAAAGTGACTGCTGGTGTTTTCATTAAAACGTATTTAATCCAAAATCTTTACAAGGAAACTTTGTTGAACACTTAGACAAATTATTATCTCGAAAGAGTTTTAATTTGATTAAGGGCAACTATCCCGAAAGGGTTTTGTCGCGTTCAAAGCCAATTAATTAGAGGTTCCATCATTTATTTCATCTTTATAATTCGTACAAAGTTTAAAGTTGTTTTCTTTGCTTAATGCAAACAAATATACTTGTTTACTTTTCTAAAGTACTAAAACGTTCCTGTTTTGCAAATTCATTTTTAAATCAGAATATTTTCTAACATCTTCATACTCTAATCTAATTCTTATTCTAGCAATTTCAAAACCAAAACCGATTAAACGATTTTCTATATTATAAACCTAAAAGTAAATTTAACCGATTCTAAATAAGTTTTGTTTGAAAAACGTTCCCTATGAGATCGATATCTTTTATTACTACAAGCGTATACCGTGCACTTGCGGAAATCGCTCAACAAGTTTTTGGCGCCGTTGCCGAGGAACGCCAAAATTTTTGACAAAATTTTAAATTTTTCGTGTTTTATTACGAATCTAGGTTTATTCATACTTATTCAAACTTTTACATTTTATTTATTTTCAATTACTAACATATTTATTTTTCAAACTCTGTTGTTTTAGGTAGTTTCGGTTCGTGCGAAATTTCAAGTTCATGCGCAGTTCTCGAAGTTCGGGCACGTCACCAGATCCTATTGACCCAGAAATTGAAAGAACCCTTAAAAAGAACAAGAAAGAAAAGAAAAAGAAAAACAAAACCCCAATAAAAACTAGAATTACCGAGCCAGAAGTTATGGCCACACTTATGGATTACGCCAGGCCAGGAGTGGCCGGTGTAACAAACAGTATAGTTAGACCCCAAATTAATGCACATCATTTTGAAATTAAGCCTGCGTTGCTTAATATGTTGCAAAATAATGTAACGTTTTACGGGTTACCTAACGAAAATCCTAATACCCATTTGACAAATTTCTTAGAAATTTGTGACACTTTTAAAATTACTGATGTAACTGCAGAAGCAATCAAACTTTGCCTTTTTCCTTTTACTTTGAAGGATCGAGCCAAAGAATGGTTAACTTCTATGCCAGCCGCATCAATTGAGACTTGGGAGCAATTAGCCTAAGCATTTTTATCAAAAAAATTTCCTTTAGCAAAAACCGCAAGAGTCATTAAAGAGTTAACATCTTTTTCTCAAAATGATAGTGAAATTCTTTATGAGGCTTGGGAACGTTTTAAAGAACTTCAACGTTTATACCCACACCACCAATTGCCCGCTGAACTTTTAATGCAAACATTTTATAATGGACTAAATCCTACAACTAGAGGTTCATTAGACGCTATGTCTGGAGGGTTATTCATGAAGAAAACATCTGCCCAAGCAAGAGAACTTTTGGAGGAAATGGCAATTAACAGCAGTATGTGGCCCGCGGAACGTGGACACATCCCAGTAGCGAAACCATCATCCTCAACTACATCATCAGTTAAAGGTATAGTGAATCTTGATCCAGTAGCGATGTTGCAAGCCCAATTTTCTGCCTTGTCGCACAAAATTGATAGGTTTATGGCACCGTGTGATCCTAATGGTCAACCAATCCAAACGGATGTGGATTACGAAGGTATGAGTGAAATTGAACAGGTAAATTTTGTCCAAGGGCAAAACCAAAATAATAACCCTTATTCCAACACATATAATCCTGGATGGAGAAATCATCCTAACTTTAACTGGAGAAACAATAATAATGTTAATGCTAATCAAAATCGTACTACTAATTATCAAAATCAATCAAGAGATTCGATTAGCACTTTATCTTCTAAAATCGACAAATTCATTGATGCTATGAGCGGAAAAATAAGTAATCACGACGATGGTTTTAAACGGATCGAGAATAAATTCGATCAGCTTATTAAAAACCAATCATCTAGCATCCATAATTTGGAGATTCAAATTGGACAACTCGCTAAATCAATTCCATCCCGCAAAGAGGGAAGTCTTCCAAGCCATACGGAAGAAAATCCGAAAGAGCATGTTAAGGCTATCACTCTTCGTTCAGGAAAAAATTACTCAGGTCCGGAAATGCCCGGAAATTCGACTTTACCTGGAACTGATTTATCAAAGTCCAAAGAAGATATGTTAAATCACAAAGATGCACCGATTGACTCTAGTACAAAAACTTTTGTACCCAAACCACCTTTTCCACACAAAGTCCGCAATAAGGACTATGACAAACAACTTTTAACATTTTTAGACAAACTTAAGAATTTGCATATTAATTTAACGTTTATGGATGCAATTACGCAAATTCCCAATTATGGTAAATTCCTCAAAGATTTAATTTCAAAGAAAATCAGTTGGGAAGGAATTTCATCCATTTCACTAACTGAAGATTGTAGTTCGATTGTGTCAAGTAATTTGCCCACAAAACTCAAGGATCCCGGATGTTTTACCATTCCATGTAAATTGGGAGATATTGAATTTCCCAGTTGTCTCTGTGATTTAGGAGCAAATATTAACTTGATGCCATTATCTATTTTTAATAAGTTAGGCTTAGAAGAAGACATCAAACGTACCAATATAGTTTTGCAATTAGCGGATCAAACCACTAAAAGACCATACGGTATAATTGAGGATGTTTTAGTTAAAGTTGACAAATTTATTTTTCCTACCGATTTTGTTATTTTAGATTTTGCTTATGACGTAAACTGTCCGCTAATCTTTGGTAGACCGTTCATGAACACGGGACGTGCTCTAGTTGATTTTTCGGAAGGGAAAGTAGTTTTAAGAATAGGCGATGATAAGATTGAGTTTGATATGAATCAAGCGATGAAATATCCTATGGAGGATTTCGCTTGTATGAAACTTGATTTAATTGAAGAATGTGTAAATGACATTGTTCAAAAAGAAGAAATAATAGAACCTATAATAAGTGAGAAACTAGAAGATAAGGACCCAGAACCTTTGATTCGAGAAGATGGACCAGTTCCGCCTTCAATTATAGTTCCACCTAAATTAGAACTTAAAGAATTACCAAGTCATTTGAGGTACGCTTTCTTAGGCGAAGGCGATTCTCTACCTATTATTATCTCTAACAAATTAACACAAGTCCAAGAAGAGAAATTGAAAGAAGTTGTTAGAAATAGGATAGGAAGTATGGGTTGGCAAATTTCTGACTTAGAAGAAGATAAGCCACCTAAAGCGGATAGGCAAAGACGCCTAAATCCGAACATGAAAGAAGTAGTAAAAAATGAGATTACTAAACTTCTAGACAATGGAATCATCTACCCTATCTCGGATAGTGAATGGGTTAGTCCAATCCATTGTGTACCTAAAAAGGGAGGCATAACAGTTGTAAGGAATGAAGAAGGTGAATTAATACCTACGCGAACCACCACTGGTTGGAGGGTTTGTATAGATTATAGAAATCTAAATAAAGCAACTAGGAAAGATCATTTTCCTCTTCCTTTCATTGATCAAATGATCGAAAGGATAGCTGGTCATGCTTTCTACTGTTTTCTTGATGGTTACTCCGGATTCTTTCAAATATACATTTACCCGGATGACCAAGATAAAACAACCTTCACATGTCCTTACGGAACATTTGCATATAGAAGCATGCCCTTTGGTCTATGTAACGCACTTGCAATATTTCAACGTTGTATGACTGTGATTTTTAATGATTTCATTGAAGATATCATGGAAGTTTTTATGGACGATTTTTCAGTTTATGGAGATTCTTTCGATTCATGCCTAGAAAACTTGGATAAAGTTTTGTCTAGGTGTGAAGGAACAAATTTGGTATTAAACTGGGAAAAATGTCATTTCATGGTTGACGAAGGAATTGTTTTAGGTCACAAAATATCTGAAAAAGGATAAGAAGTAGATAGAGCAAAAACCTCAGTAATAGAGAAATTACCCCCTCCAACTACTGTTAAGGGAGTAAGATCATTCTTAGGACATGCTGGTTTTTACAGAAGATTTATTAAAAAAAATTCTGTAATTTCCAAACCACTTACTAATTTACTCATGAAAGATTCTACCTTTGATTTTAATGAAGATTGCGTTAAAGCTTTCGAAACCTTAAAAACAGCTTTAGTCAGTGCACCTGTTATTGCTAAACACGATTGGGATTTACCATTTGAAATTATGTGTGATGCAAGTGATTTAGCTGTCGGATGTGTTCTAGGTCAAAGGAAAGATAAGAAACTTCATGTCATTTATTATGCAAGTCACACACTGTCTGGTGCACAATTAAACTACACCACAACAGAAAAAGAAATGTTAGCCGTAGTTTTTGCATGTGACAAGTTTAGGTCATATTTATTAGGTTCAAAAGTTATTATTTATACTGATCATGCAGCATTAAGATATTTATTTGCTAAAAAAGATGCAAAACCACGTCTAATTAGATGGGTTTTATTGTTACAAGAATTTGATATAGAAATCAAAGACAAAAAGGGAGTAGAAAACCTTGTCGCCGATCATCTATCGAGACTTGAAGATGAAAACGGTCCTATAGGTGAAACTATCGGTATACGAGATGATTTCCCTGATGAACACCTCTATCAAATAAAAAGTGCCATGTCACCTTGGTATGCAGATATTGCTAATTATCTTGCAGCCAATATTGTTCCGGAAGGATTAGATTTCCAACAAAAGAAGAAATTTTTCTTCGATATTAAACAATATTTTTGGGAAGATCCTTTTTTGTTCAAAACTTGTGGTGACGGGATAATTAGGAGATGCGTTGGTGAAAATGAATACGAATCCATAATATTGGAATGCCATTCTAGCTCTTATGGAGGACATAATGGAGTTAACAAGACAGCAGCTAGAATATTTGAAAGCGGTTTCTTTTGGCCTACGATGTTTAAGGACATTCGTTCATTTATTACTCGTTGTGATAAGTGCCAAAGAACAGGAAATCTAGGAAGGAAAGATGAGATGCCCCTCACAACCATATTAGAAGTTGAAGTCTTCGATATGTGGGGAATAGATTTCATGGGACCTTTTCCCCCTTCCAATGGTAAAACTTACATATTAGTTGTCGTCGATTATGTTTCAAAGTGGATTGAAGCAATTGCAACCCCGACGAACGATTCTAAAGTTGTCGTTAATTTTCTTGACGATATATTTTGTAGATTTGGTTGTCCAAGAGTTATCGTTAGTGATGGCGGTACTCATTTTATAAACAAGAGTTTTGAAACGCTTATGAAAAAATATGGAGTACGCCACCGCATATCAACGCCGTACCATCCTCAGTCAAATGGTCAGGCGGAGATATCAAATAGAGAACTCAAATGGATTCTCAAGAAAACAGTTTCATCTTCTAGAAAAGATTGGTCTTCTAAACTCAATAATGCATTATGGGCATACCGTACTGCATTTAAAACACCAATAGGAATGACTCCGTACCGCTTAGTGTATGGGAAGGCATGTCATTTGCCAGTCGAATTAGAACATAAAGCCTATTGGGCTATTAGAGAACTAAACTTTGATTTACGACAAGCAGGTAAGAAACGTTTGCTCAATTTGAATGAGTTAGATGAGTTACGTCATCTATCTTACGAAAATGCAAAGATTTATAATGAAAAAGTGAAAAAATGGCACGATGCCAAAATTAAAGTCAAACACTTTAATGTTGGGGATAAAGTGCTGTTATTTAATTCACGACTTCGTTTATTTCCAGGAAAACTTAAGTCCAGATGGTTAGGACCATATTTAGTCGTCAAAACATTCGATTATGGTTCTTTAGAACTGAAAGGTCCTACCGGAGTTCGATTCAAAGTTAATGGTAATCGATGTAAAATCTATTACGAAAATATTTCACAAATTGAAATTCCGTTCGTCACAAGATTATCTGACGTATAAATTACTCAGTTTATCTTACACAGTTTATTTTGTTTTATTGTTTTTATATTTTTTTTTCATTTATTTTTTTTATTTTATTTTAATTTTTATTTTATTTTATTTTTTCTTCTAAAATGTCATTTTTATGATTAGATGACTTTATGTTATGATTTAAATGCATAAAACATTTCTATTTCATGATTTTAGATTTAATTTTTAGGAAATTAAGATGAATTTGAAGTTTCAAGCAATTCTCTGCCGAGAATTTAGAATTCCCTGCCGAGAATCCCCTTTTTAAGAATAGTCCAAACAGGTTCGGATTTCTCTGTTCACACCGAGAATTTTAAATTCTCTACCGTGAATCGGGAGGTAGCTTCGAGGCCTGATTTCCACAAGGAAATCAGCGTGTCGCGACCGCGGCTTTGACATTCACGGTCGCGACACGCGTGTTTCCTGCACTATCAGGTCTGAAACACTCTAACTTTTCGACGAACCTCTTGGCAAATGAAACATTAAGTTTCTTCATTCCCGAAAGGTGTAATTTTATACCTTTTCATAATTAAAACAACACCTCTTTTCATCTTCAACTCTTATAAATTAATCCTAGAGGATTCAAGTTCTGTTACAATTCTTTTCATTTTTGTTAGAATTCTGATTTTCTTCGAAAACACCGTTCTTGCTAAAGTAACACAAACTTTGCACCATGCCTACCAAATACAAACCATCTAGGCACAATGCTGCCTCAATCAACAAACGCCCAGACTTATCCAAGCGATATGGGGCGCCTTTTCCTATCTTCAACCACGATGAAGGTAGGCGTTATTGGAATCTCCGTTACAAATTCTTCACCGGAATGTTGTATATGGATGAATTCCTTAACAACCAACTTGGAATTAGTGATGACATGAGCCGCTATATGGAGCGCTTAGGGTGGACAAAATTCGCCCAAATGCGATTTCCAATAATAGGCGACTGGATACTCGAATTCTTTTGTACCGTGCGTTTCACTAATAAACGATGAGTACGTCTCAGTTTTCGTCGAGAAGGCGAAATCTTCACTTTCGGCTATCCCGAGTTGCATGCTTGGTTTGGTTTTCCCCCAAGGGATACAATCAAACGTCATCCTGGAAGAGACATGACATCCACGGATGTTTGGAGAATGCTCACTGGATTCTGGCGATTCAATTCAAAACTCGCCTATAATCACTCTTTTCGCTCCAACTCCATGCTGTATCTGCACAAATTCCTGTGTCACAGTTTATTCGGTCGCACATTCAGTAGTGTGGTCCGTGACACAAATCTTTATGTCCTTGGAGATATATTCCAGGGAAATGCAGTGGATTCTTCCAAAATTTTGATGGAGGGTCTTGTCGCCGCTTCTCGATCCAAGGATAAGAAGATTGGGTTCGGCAATATAATCTGTGGAATAATTCTTGGTACAAAGGGTACCATTGATATTCCCTGGAGTGATGATGAATTCTTCCCGACAATTGACTATGAATTTCTCGAGCACGAAGGACTTGTGAAACGTGTCTTTCGAGCAGGGCCTCAATTTTTGTCTGCACCGGAACGTGAAACTTTCGTGCAGTTTCAAATTGATCGTATTAAGGCTAGAAATATCCTGTTTGATAGGGATGCATATGTAGAATAGTTTATGTTTTTCATTTTATTTTTGTATATATTTTGTTTTGTATTAATTATTGGTTTGTTTTCATTATTTGTACATATGTTAATATAATAAAGATCTTATTTAGTTCAATTCTTAATTTTATTAGACTTATCCATTTGATCCATTATCTATACTTGGCATATTTCATATGGGTCGACTCTAATTATTCTTACTCAAAATTAAGATAAAAAGGATTCACATGAACTAATATGGTTTTCTATCCACACGTATATCCACGTTTAATTCTATTTGTAACTCAATTTATTCTCAATGCATTAAGTTTTCATTAATCAATTCAATTCATGTATTAAATATGTATTAACATACACTTATTATGCATTTAATATGGTTCTCTTAACTTATATGCATAAATGTACATTTAAGTTTCATTAATTCTTCATAACAAATTCATTATACTTTAATTCAATTTATTAAGGTAAAACCTTTGGTTTTCCTTGCAATTAATGACATTTATTTAAGTTTTAAGTGCAGGAATACTTAATATTAAGTTCAGGAACCATTCCACCAACAAAAATGCACAAACCAAGTCTTTCAGCACCCAAATTGGCCATATTGACCAATTCTCTACCGAGAATTGATAAATTCTCGGTATGAGCAGCAAGTTCGGCCAATTTTCAGGACGAAAATTGCCTGAAGTTCGCGTGCCGCGGCCGCGGCTTTGCCATTCACGGTCGCGACACGCGTATTAGATGCCCATTTCAATCCGATTTTGACACCAAATTTTGCCTATTCCTATTCTACCTATTCACCTACCTATACAACCCTATATAAACCTACCTCTTACACAAACCTCACATCACCTCTATTTTTACCCAATCCCTTACTCTAAACTCTTCCCCAAAAATCTACTTTTACTCTTCCCAATTTATTCACTCCAATTTCTATCCTCTTTTCTATTTTCAATCACTTCCAATTCAAAACCCCCAAACTCATCTTCAAGCTTTACTTTTTCTCTCAATTCCTTTTTTCTTCTTCTTCTCAAACCCTAAAGACACAAAACACCATCACCATGGTTAGGACTAAGCGTGTTGGTAACAAGCCCGCCGTTACGGAAGCTAATCGCCTTCGGGTTCAATGCGGAGCTTATTTCGATATCTATTCAGAGGAGGAAGCCGCTCGTTTCAAACATTTTTCGCAAGCCGACCGCCAATTTGTAGATATGCACTTCTTAGACTTCCATTCGGTAAGAGCATTAAATTTCTCTACTCGAATTGATGCCTTTATTGAAGCATTGGGTTGGCAAGAATTCGTTAATATGCGTTTCCCGCGTATTAATGAATATGTGGTGGAATTTTTGGTCACTTTGACCATAAACAAGAATAAAACTTCCATCTCTTTTAGGAATAATGGTATCACATACACCATTGACTATGAAGCAATGGGAAATATGTTTGGTTTTCCTACTTCTAATTTTTATGATAAGCCTAAAGATTTTGATAATGATGTGGTTTGGCAAACTCTTTCGGACCAAGATTATTTTAATTCGAAAACCACTTCAAGCAAGTTGATTAAGGACAATTGTGTGTTCTTCTTTCATAAGTATTTGAGTTTCTCCTTGTTTGGTCGTGTTGAGAGTTCCAAGATTCAGGTTCGGGATTTGTATGTTTTGGATAGTTTGCTTAAAGGCTTGCGGATTGATAGCATTGGTATTTTGTTTGATAATTTGTTCCGTGCTTCGAGGGCTAGTACCATTCAGATCCCTCTTTGTAATTTTATCACCGCTATTGTGTTGGGAGCTCGGGGTGAGTTGGCCGATTATGACATGTCCACCTACCATGGGTATGTTCCACTTTTGGACATCTCAGCTCTTGAGCGAGCTCATTTATTGCTTCCACAAGGACCTCCCGTCTTTATTTCCTATGCTACCCGAATTGCCCATCTTCGTGGCACTATGGGTGGTGGCGCTTCAAGTTCTCAATTTGTAGGTACCGAAGGCGGCGAAGAGGCGGAAGGCGAGGAGGATGAACAACCGGCTCAAGCACAACCCCAAGCACCTCAAGCGGAGGATGATCCGGTAGATTTGCGGAGGATTTTGAACCAAATCAATTCCAACAATCGTCAACTGAACTTAAGAATTGATGATTTGGTAGAAAATAATATGGTGATGAATGACAACCTCAACCTTTTGAGGCGTGAACTCGATCGACTCGGCATCGGATGCTTTCCTTTTTCCGACGTCGCAATGTGAAGACGTCACCTACACCTCCCGATTCCCCACCTCAAGCATAGGTTGTTTTCCTTTCATTTTATTTTTATCTTGTTATATTTTGGTACAATTTTAATTTTCCTATGTTTGGTACAATTTTCCATTTTTCATTTTATGTTGAATGCTTAATTTGCTACAATTTCACTCTTTGTTTCGTATGCCTTATTTCGTATTTATTTTTATTTTTTATGTTTTCTCCATTATTTTTGCACCAATGAGGACATGGTCCAATTTAAGTGTGGGAGGAGATATACATATATCCATTTCTATACGTATACGAATAAATACAACGAAGATATTATTTTGCAAAACAAATAACAAATAACAAATGCAACGTATTTTGCAACATAAACTTGTTTAAAACGCTATTTTTATTAACTTTACATTTTTTTATATGTTCATAAATTAACCATAAGTAAATATGATTATTTTTATGTTATCATTATCGTTAGAAATGATATTTCTATACGGGTAAAAATTTTCAAATTTTTCACAAATCTCCGTAACGATTTTAAGTAAAATTGTCTCGAGTGAATGTATTTAAGTAATAAATTCTTTATTTTTAAATCTCTATTTTATATCATGCAATTCATGATACAATAAATCTTATTTTAAGTTTTCAATTAGGTTTATAAGCATTAAATTGAACTAACAATTTTTAGCTCGGTTTGATTTCGTCTTACATTAACACCAATTGAAGTTTTTAAGGAAACTTTAGCCATAATACATGTTGAATTTTAAGTCAATATAGGATGAATGTGCTATTTTTCTTTTTCCCAAGTTACAATTCAAATTTCATGTTTCATATTAATTAATCAATTAGTTGAATTCTTAACTTTTGGCCACGATTGAGACCAACCTTATCACAATCGAGGTATGAAAGGGAAGAATAATTAAGTACCGTTTACTTTTGGCCACGGTTGCGACCACCCTTATCACAATCGAGGTATGGAAGGAACGTTTAAAGCAAAAAAAATAAGCGTGTATAAGTTTAAAGTAACGATTGCGTCCACCCATGGCATGGTCGGTACCTCTTAAGCAAACACAAAGCAATAAAATACGTATAAAGTTACGATCAAGACCACTCTTATCTCGGGCGTAACTAAGCAAAATAAATTAACCCAAGTACTTATTTAAATTTAATATATCTCATATATTAGTTTAGGTTTGGGAAAGGAAATTTAGTGTTTTGAAATGCCTTGAGACGAAAGACTCAATAACATGGATGCTTACACTGTCCCGAATGCTTCGATTCAAAATTGAAAATACAAGACGAGTGATATATCGTATATTGTACTAAGTTAGTTTGATATTTTGCGTATAAATTTGCCATGCGAAGTTAGTCTTTTCGGCTTAACTAATTTAAAAGGTAATACAGAGATATATGTTTTATTTTTATAAAGAGATTAGTTAGAGAATAAATTCAGTGAAATTTTGCTCGGGACTAGCAAAAGATTAAGTGTGGAGATTTGTTAAGCCCAAAATATACCTAATATATCATCAATAATTACATCAATATTGCTACGAATTTATGCTATTTATAACTGTTTAGAAAGCTTTTACTCTCGAATATGTTTCTTTCTTGTAAGGTACATAAATATTTGGTAAAATCCAAATAGGAGTAAAAAGAGCTCAAAAACAGAAGAAAATCCCTACAAAAGGAGTCGAAGACGACGAAAATTAATAACGCCAAGTCAAGGACACGAACGAGAGCCGAAGAGGTGAAAAACGCTCCGTGCCGCGACCGCAGCCCCCAATATTCACGATCGCGACACACGTCCCTCAGCCCTCCTTCCCTTCGTCCGAAGTACAAATTGTTGCTCCCCCATTCTCGGTAGAGAATTTAATATTCTCGGTACGAGCAGGAGATTTTAGAAGCCTAGTTACACACTTTCATTTTTGACGAAACGCGATCGTTCGGGTGGATAAAGACGTCCTTTCGCAGTGGACACAATCCTTCACAACCGACACGACACTTCAATCAAGACTCTTCAACATCTATAAATAAAGACTTGATGGAGAGTTGAAAAAGAAGATTATGTGTAGAAGAAAGAGATTAGTATAGAATTTATGCAGAAATTCTGAATCAAGTGATTCAGAAGTTAGATTTCGATTCTGTTCAAAAGCAATATGCTGTACACACATTGTTCACTAAATAATAACAAATTCAGTAACGTTTAGACATTGTTCCAGTTTAGTTTTCATTTTGGTAGTGGACCGACCCAGTCTCTATTACGAAGATTCAACGAGAAGATTGAGTAGAGGATTCGCCCCTGAGCCTGACAAACTCTAACGAAACCCAAGGAAAGGATTGACAACCCGTTCACTTGCACGCTGTCGAAGAATTCAATGCTCCATGTTCTCTGTAAACTTGTATCAATTTATATTTCATCTAATAAAGTCCGTTCTATTCAATAGATCTTTATGCAGCACTTATGGTAACCAATCCACTAAAGTGACTGCTGGTGTTTTCATTAAAATGTATTTAATCCAAAATCTTTACAAGGAAACTTTGTTGAACACTTAGGCAAATTATTATCTCGAAAGAGTTTTAATTTGATTAAGGGCAACTATCCCGAAAGGGTTTTGTCGCGTTCAAAGCCAATTAATTAGAGGTTCCGTTATTTATTTCATCTTTATAATTCGTACAAAGTTTAAAGTTGTTTTCTTTGCTTAATGCAAACAAATATACTTGTTTACTTTTCTAAAGTACTAAAAAGTTCCTGTTTTGCAAATTCATTTTTAAATCAGAATATTTTCTAACATCTTCATACTCTAATCTAATTCTTATTCTAGCAATTTCAAAACCAAAACCGATTAAACGATTTTTCATATTATAAACCTAAAAGTAAATTTAACCGATTCTAAATAAGTTTTGTTTGAAAAACGTTCCCTGTGGGATCGATATCTTTTATTACTACAAGGGTATACCGTGCACTTGCGGAAATCGCTCAACATCAACACATATATGAATTCTCAATCATTCTTTATTTATAATTTTTGAAATTGTCTCATGTATCTCCAATCAGATCAAACCATATACATCAAATGATGATGCTCTTATTTTGATGCATCTATATTATTATATTACATTTTTTTTTCTTTTTGATTTTTTTTTTATATATATAAATACGGTTTTGTGATTATAATTTGAAAATAATATCTTGCTTGAAGAAAGGAAACTGGTTGTAACAAATTCATGGCAACATCATGAAAACAGAGAAAATAAGAAAATTAAATGAAAAAATAAGTTGAAGATGTTGTAAGGAAAGTGAATTATAATTTAGAATATATAAAATGGCATATTGATTTTTGTATTAAAATTCCTCAAACTTGTTCATAAAACATATTCTTCAAAACTGTGTTTCCTCAATTAGACTCTAAGTCCAGTCGATCTAGGCTTTGTCTACACCTGTGTTAAGAATCAATAGTTCAGTATCCACATTAATGGCACATAAATGCATATCATGAGTTCAAAAATTGTTCGAGACTTAACAAAGATTTGATATCAAGAGGAACCCTATTATTTACCAAAATTCAATATCTATCTTCTGTTTGCATTCATTCATGCTGTCCGGCCCGCACACCACCTCGAGAGACCCCGTGGCTATGAGACAGGCGACCTCGATGAAAAACTTTAAACAGAATGAGTATAATTTAGTAATATTTATTGCATTTTGATTCAGAATTTACCACTTCTTTAAATGTTCAATATTGCCATTTATAATTGGCAAAAGCTAATGGACGTCCCTAGGGGCCAGGATCCACTTGGAACTGTAATAACTACTACAAACTAAATTCAAAGCACGAGTGAGCCATAAAATAAAAGCACTCCCAGCTCCCATGATTAAGAAGTTTGCTTATACAGAAAACGAAGATCTTAAAGCAATGGCCCCAAAAGTTCCTGATCAACTACTTGGAATAGAAGTCACTAAACAACAGAGCAAATTACCTACATCTCTTTATTCTCTTAAACTACGAAAAGCAAAATGATTTCTTTGAATTGAGTAATTCAAGCACAAGCAGCTTGTGCACAATTTTCATACAAAAGATAGCATGGAATCTTCACAATAAAGTTGTTAAAAGCTAGCTATTCCCTAGTAATATTGTGATTGCCAGAGACACATACCTCAAGTTTCTTATTTATTTCCAATTGCCCTGAATTTTGATAACCAATATTCACCTCAAGTTCAGCAGCTCAATTGAGTAATGCACAAGTTGTGCCAAATTAACCCAGGAGACCACAATGCGTATCTATACTCCATTCATCACATCCATGTGAAAGGCAACAATAGTCAATTTGCTCAATATAGCTCTGTCTAAAACCAAGAAGAAGATATGGGATTAGACAATAAATTGAGTGTCATGTAAACTTTACTAAGTTTAGAGATTGCTATTACACACTTTCATAATATACACAAGCCCGCACCTAAGCACACATTCATTTTTTTTCCTTAATGTCCTATAAAGAGTTGCACATAACAATTTTTTTTTTTTTTTGTGAAAGCTAAAGAGAAATGTCAAAAAAATCTACCAGGTTGTATCCACTCTGGTAATCATGTAACTAAATTGTAAATCAATATGCAAAATGCAAAAGAAAAGAGAACGCCAATAGTCGGCACAAAATTCAGCACAAAGGAAGTTTATGCTTGTGTATAAAATTAGTGATGTGCATGTAGGACATCTGAGTAACAGACAACTCACACTTTATGATAGAGAATTGTATAATGCAGATCAGGCTTGAGTAACTGACAACTCAGGCTTCACAATATAATTGTTTTGATTTTTCCGTCTATGGAATCCATCACAACACAAACAAATTAATACCATTATCACATTAGAGACATAAAAGTTATACAAATTAAACAAATGTGTTTGTATGATATTCAGTAAGTTCAACATAAGTTCACACCTTCTTACTTCTTGCTTCTTGTGATTCAATTGTACCAAACTGGGAAAAGTAATAAGCTTTAAAAAAAATTCATAATCAGCACATGTAAGCAGATAACAGCATCAAAATGTGAGGGATTGTTGTTGCCGGAACCACTCACTTGGTTTCTGTTGAACATAAAAACAATGTTGATTTAATAATAGAAAAAAAGGAAATCAGAAATTCACGAAACCTTGAAAGAAGCCAACAGCTTCAGCTCCACTGATCTGAAATTGAGGCAATAGCAATATCACATGGTGTTAGTGGTGTTGAGTACTCAGAGCAGGTAAAAACTTTCACATATTGTTTTTTTTTATAGGAGTTTTATGTATGTGAATTTTATAAGTAAGCAGGCAGAGAAGTAGATTGAGATGTACAGCACATAAGGGTTCACAGAACTACCAATCTGCAAGGCTAAAACACAGTATTCATTCTCAGACAATTCAGTAGAGAAGGGAGCACTGATAAGTGATGTGAGGGGAAGAATTGGTGCTAGCTTCAGTAGTAAGGAGAGATTGGATGCAAACTCGCATGGTGTAGATGCACCTGTTTTGGGAGATTATTTAACTTCCTAACATGTCTGGTTTATTATATTTTCATATAAAGCAAAAGAAATATGTAAATTAGCAATTAGAGATACCTAGAATAAACATTAGTAAGGAACTGAAGCTACCTCAAACAATATTAGAATTTGCATTTTGAAATTTGATCAAATGAAGGAAAACACAATCCAAAGGGAGACCACCGAAATATAGATCCTTGATATTCTACACCGTAAATTAAGTTTGTAAACATCATGACCAGATTTTAGATTTTGTTCAAAAAAAAATTGAAACTTTTAAGATTAACAAAGCCAGTCTATGCTCTTAGGTTCAGTGAGTCGTATCAAAAATACACCTAATTGAACTTATAGCGCCAAATTTGCAGCAAAAAAACCCAATTTATGGGAGACAATGACATTAGCAAGTTAGTTATATATCATAGCACTGTCAATTAAAAGAAAGGTACGAACAATGGCTGAGGAGAAAATATAATGATAAAATAAAACACCATGACGACCAGAGTCTAGATTTTGTTCAAAAAAAATTTGAAACTTTTAAGATTAACAAAGCCATCAATTGAAGAATAGGCCCGCAAAATGAAAACTGGAAAATAAAAACAGTGATAATAAATGAAAATGCAAACTATCCGCTGTTACACTCAAAACTGCAATAAAACAAACCTTGGGCAAACCATCGGTGATGAAGTTTTTGATCTAAATATGTGCAAACCTTGGGCAACTTATGGAGAGCAGCCGCCGGCCGGTTAGGGTGGGTGAGAAAAGAGAGAATTAAAGAAATGTCAAAATGGAATAATTAACAGGGTTAGAAAGATTAGCGTACGGAAATGTGAGGCAGATTTCAATGACCCGAGAACATAATAGAGTAACAGAAAATTAGAAAATTGTAAAATTGGAACTAAAAAAGGTTAGAACTTACTTGAAGCTACAGACGTGTGAGAAAGAGAGGCAGTTCTAAAGGCAGTTTCAATGGCTAGGTTACGTAAGAGGGTAGAGTAGTTCAGGATTTCAATGAGGGAGAAATAAGTAGTTAGGGGGCGTGGGAGACGTTTGCAGGAAAGAAGTTAAAAAATCCATAAGATATATTGTTTTTCTACCGAAGATATTGTTTTTATAAAATCCACAAAAATCCACAAAAATTAAATTACTATTGAAATAATAGAAAAATTACACATCAACATAGGATGGGTAAGAAGATGACAAATCAGCGTAGGAAGTTCCTACTTTAGTATATGTAATTGATTGATTGATTGATTGATGATTGATAGTGAATACTAAATTAGATTAGATTAAATTTAAGGGTAAATTCCAAAAACAACCCATGTGGTTTCATATTGTTCAAAAAAAATCCATGTGGTTTGTTTTTACAAAAAAAAAAAAGACAGTGGTTTACGCCATTACCTGAAAAACGGAAAACGGCTTAACAGTGTTAAAATAGAGGGGTAAAATTGGAAATTCCAGTTTTTTTTTTATTTTTTTTATTTTTCTTTACTTTTCTTTTTCTTCTCCTCCTCCTCCTCCTCCTCCTCCTCCTTCTTCTTCTTCTTCTTCTTCTTCTTCTCCTCTCTCTTCCTTCTTCTTCTTTTTTCTTCTTCTTCCTCTCTCTCTCTTCTTCTTTTTTTCTTCATTTTTTTTCTTCTTTTTTTAATTTCCAGAATTCTAGAATTTTCCAAAATTTCTGGAAAATTCCAGAATTCTGGACGTCTGAAATCCAGATGTTCTTAAGAACGTCTGAAACTCAGACGTTCAATGTCTGAAACCCAGACGTTAACGTCTGGATTTCAGACGTTGAACGTCTGGATTTCAGACGTTAACGTCTGGATTTCAGACGTTGAACGTCTGGATTTCAGACGTTGAACGTCTGGATTTCAGACGTTAACGTCTGGATTTCAGACGTTCAACACGTCTGAAATCCAGACGTTGAACATCTGAATTTCAGACGTTAACGTCTGGATTTCAGACGTTCAACACGTCTGAAATCCAGACGTTGAACATCTGAATTTCAAACGTAACGTCTGGATTTCAGAATTTAAAAAAAAATAGAAGAAGAAGAGAGAGAGGAGAAGAAGAAGAGAGAGAGAAGAAGAAGAAGGAGGAGGAGGAGAAGAAGAAGAAGAAAATAGAAAAAGAAAAAAATAATAAAAAAAAAATTTCCAACTTTACCCATTGCCACGTCAGCAATTTTAACACCGTTAAGCCGTTTTCCGTTTTTCGGGTAACGGTGTAAACCACGGTTCTTTTTTTGTAAAAACAAACCACATGGGTTTTTTTTGAACAACAAGAAACCACAGGGCTTGTTTTTAGAATTTACCCTAAATTTAAATGATGAAATTTTTTTTATTAAATATTATAATATAATAAAGGGAAAATTATAAAATTGGGTCAAATGGGAGGTCCATTTACATATTTAACCCATTTACTCAACCTACTACATATCAAGACTATTTTTGTGTGACTTTCTCATAATACCCTCAATATTTACAGCGCGACTATCTCCCTCCCGTTTGACTTCACAGATTCCAGCATATGCGAAGCCTGCGAAGCTAATTTTTAGTTTACTTGATGAGTTTAATTAGCATATGTGAAGTCTGGATGTGTTTTTAACAAAATTTGCTAAGTGATATATAACAAAAACATGCTAAACAACAACGAATTCTAACATTAAAATCATAACAGTATCAAAATTTACAACAAGATTGCCACAATAACAACATTAAAATCATAACATTATCAAAATTTATAACAAGATGCCACAATAAACTCCTAACAAATCACTTCAAAGTGAACCTGACTAATCGAAAATTTCTCCCTCTACAGGAAGTCCAGACTTTTTGGGATGGACGTGTCCCATGGTGCACACCAAGATTGGCACAATCTCTCCTAACGAATCACTTTAGAATATGCTAATTAAAATCATCAATTAAACTAAACTAAACATTAGCTTCGCAGGCTTCGCATATACTGGAATCTGTGAAGTCAGACGGGAGGGAGATAGTCGCGCTGTAAATATTGAGGGTATTATAGGAAAGCCACACCAAAACAGTCTAGATATGTAGTAGGTTGAGTAAATAGGTTAAATATGTAAATGGGCCTCCCATTTGACCTATTTTTGTAATTTTTCCTATAATAAAACGTTTATTTGTTTTGTTTTCTAATTTTTTTTCTTTTCTTTTCTACATAATTTTGATATCTCCAATATTATTTATTAATTTTTATATCATTATATAAATCTAATTTAGCAGCATAGAATTTATTTTATTAAAAAAATAAAAAATTATGTTAAAAACTATAAATTGATTTTGCACCTCAAAAAGTAACTTGTGAATCCATTTATTTATTCAAATTAGTTATGGTTTAATCCCCACATCGGTATTAGAGCGTTTAGATAAAACCAGAGTTATGGCAATTTAACACAGAGGCTCAAGGTTGAAAGCAGTGGAACAGTAAAAGTATTTAATTGCCAAAACTTTTATGAAGAGATGAGATGAAAAAATGTGTGTTCACAAAGATGAAAAAACGAATATATAATAGTTGTGAAAAACTGAACGTTAGAACGTGTGATGCGGGGCATCTTTCCCTAGGATCGGGTCCGGACGAGGGAAGTCGGAGAAAGAACCAAGCGCGAGCAACAAGCGAGTAAAAATACCAAAACAATACAATACAGCAGCTCAGACACGCTCCGCGTGTATTTGAGATTGATCCGGAGAAAGTCCAGAAGGTCACATACGCAGGGCTTGGATTGGGCACGCTCCGCATGGAAGAAAACACGTCATGCGTACTTCAGTGTCGATTCGGAGAAGAGTTCAACAGCCAAAGTACGTCCCGCGTAGAATTGGGCACGTCCCGCGTAGAATGAGTACTGATCCAGAGAAGAGCTCATCAGCCAAACTACGTCCCGCGTAGATTTGGGCACGTCCCGCGTACTTTCACTTTTCAGGAACTTGTTCCTTACTCCAGCTCCTCCTTAATTACAATCTTGCCACTCCTTATTTACATTTTTGCCACTCCCTAATTACAACTCTACCACTTCACTATTTACACATATGCCACCTCCTTATTATTACCCCATGTTACCCCTAACCTTACTCTTTAATTAATTATGTAAGATAGGCTTTTATGTAATTTTGGTTTTAGGGTTGAGATGGTATAAATACATCTCTTTCTTGTATTTGTTCTTAACTTTTTATCAATCAAATATTAAACTTCTTCAAGAAGCTTGTTAAGGTTTTCACCTTCAACAATGGGGATTTCATATTCCTATGGATTTAGTCCATGAAATTGGGATTCACTCCTTCTAGTTTAGCTAGAGAAGAACATCTTTGTTAGTTTACGATTAAAACTAACACGTCACGAATTCAGTGAAATCCACGCTGTATCAGTTGGTATCAGAGCCGATCGTTTTCCTTGAACGGAGACTTCTTTCGACAATGATTCAACCGAGTTATTCACAAGCCTTAAAGGAACGTCTTGAAGCCGAGACAATGGAGATGAAGCTCCAATATGTTGAGATGATAAGAAAGACAACAGAGAACTTGGAGCAAGAAGAGATGGAAAGACTCCAAAGGAGAACCCGAAGTAGCCGGAGGTGACAACGTCGAGCCCAACGAAAAAGAGATGGCGAAACCATTATCTCACCTTCTAAGGATTCATCCCAAATCTGTCCTCTATTGCACAAGGAAGAGGTAAATCCAAAACTTTCAACTCTTGATGTGGAAGTTATGGGTATGCTTATTAATAGTGAGGATTTGGTTGGTTGTGATGTTGAAGTAGATTTAAGTTCTCATTGTGGATTTATTGTTAATGAAATTGTTGATGAGGATTTAAATGTATGTGTGGATGAGGAGGAAGGGATGCTTATACATGAGAACATGGGGAATGTTGAATTTGTGTGTGGTCATTTTGAGGAAACCCATGTTGAGAAGGGTAGTCCCCAAGTGTTTGATAAAATGCCTCTTAAGCATAATCTTATTTGTAAGTTTGAGGAAAGTGGAGGCATTAATCTTGAGGAAGGGGAGAGTGACTTTGGGCTTATTAATCTCTTTGAGGAGCATGATGAAATTAACTTATGTGTGGAGGTTGATGACTATGGAGATGGGAGAGATATTGGTGGTTCAACTATAATTGGTTGTAACATATCGGTTGGGTCGGGTAGCTATTCAAATGGGTTAGCCGGCTTTAACTATGGGGAGAAGTGTGAGGAAACGAGAGGTCGTGGGAAAAGACGGATCGTGGATAAAGATGGAAATGAATTTGAACATGATCATGAAGAAGAGGAGTTACTAGAGGAGATTGATGAAGAGGAGAACCAATCCGAGAATGAGCTAGTAAGAAATGAGGAATGTGATTATTATGAAGGTGAATTCGAGGATGAGGTTGAAGAGAGAGAGCACGCTTCCGAAGATGAAATATGTGAGGATGGTGAACTTTATCATAGTGCACATGAGCTTGATTATGACGAAGATGGTAGAGTTGACCATGGGGAGGATGAACCTTGAGGCATTGAGTGGAACCAATATGGGGCCGCTTATGAGGAAGACGAAGATAGAGTCTACTATAATGAGAGTGAGCGTCAGTGTGTTGAGCGGGATCGACACGGGGCTCCGTATGAAGATGATGAGTGTAGATTCCATTGTGATGATGAATTGGAGGATGTTGAACGGAACTAACATGAAGATATCTATGAGTATGATGGAGGTATGTTCCATCGTGATGATGAGTTGGGAAATGTAGAGTGGAACCGAAACGAAGATACTTATGAGCATGATGATGGTCGATTCCGAGATGACTATGAGTCGGGAAATGTTGAGTGGGACCGGAACGAAGATGCTTATGATGGTAAAGAAAATCGGCTCCAAGATGAAGATGAGTCGGCAAGCGTTGAGTATGAGGACACCTATGAAGTTGATGATGATGGCAATGAGCACAATGTGTATTTGGTAACTAGGGTGCCAATGCCTAGTGAAGAGGAGCATAGCCAAGTCATCGATTATTTAGAACTCGATGCTTAGTTCTTGGGAAGAAGTGTGAGATGGTGATCGACGGAGGAAGCCAAGTGAATATCATTAGTCAGTTTGCCCTGAGCAAGTTTGGGTTGGTTCCCGAGCCACATCCTAGACCTTACCGCCTTGGTTGGGTCAACGAGGTGGAGAAGCTTCAAGTTACTCATTGGTGTAAAGTTCCTTTCACTATTGGAGCTTATGGGGATGAAGCTATGTGTGATGTTGTGGAGATGGGTGCTTGTGATGTGCTACTTGGTAGGCCATGGCAATTTGATTGTGATGCCTCACATGCGGGAAGAAGCAACACCTACACCATACGCAAAGGCGGAATCCGATATGTCCTTACACCTTTGAAGAGTTCTCCTAGTAAGAAGAGGGAGACCACTTTGGGAGATTGTCCAACTCGGGAGTTGAATGTGAATGGGTGCATTGGTGGAACGGGTGAGACATTGACTCATCTTGACTTGGGTTCCATGGGTGAGTTAACTAGCCTCTCTCCTAATAAAGTCACATCTAAAGGGGAGCATGAGGTTGAGAAGGAGGAGAGCGAAGTTGGAAGTGAAGAAGTTGAGCCGATGTCCGAGTGTGACAAGTACATATCTCCCAACGAGCCACCTAAAGGGCTTCCACCTTTGAGGAAGCTATCACATGACATAGCATGGGATCCAGGAGATAGTGCACCTAGCTCTACATATGGTGAGTTGAACTCAAGAGGGGAAGATGAAGGTTGCTCCATGATGCCTATCGATAGCACCAAAACGCCTAGCACATGCCATATGCAAAGGAATCAAGTCTCTTACTCGGTAAAATCTAAACTTATTCCTTTGTGCTTTGTTGAAATATTTGGGTTGGAATGTTGGGTATGCATGTTGAGGGAGGACCTTTCCTATGGTGAACCCATGAGTGGTGGTCTTGTTGTGAGAAGGGTGAGCTTTATGTTGAGGAAGAACCTTCCCTATGGTGGGACCATGAGGGTTGATCTTGTTGTGGGCTTTGGTGATTGTTTGTTGATGGGGAACGGCTTCCCAGAGAATATAGAGAAGATGGAAGGAAGTCAAGACTTGGTAAATTCGGAACTCACTATTTTGTGCTTTATTGACATGTGTGTGTGTTGGTATATGTTATGCTATTTGGGGAAACCTTAACTATATAAGGAGTCAATAAGAAGCGAGCTTGCGATGAGGAGAGTGGGGTTTATAAAGTCTTTGATGAATGGGGATCGCCGCCCGAGAGATGTTGAGAAGATAGGTGAAGCTCAAGACTTGTGGGGTCATAGCCAAGTTAGTCAAATAGCAAGTCTTGAGGTCCCGAGGTTGTTAACCCAAGGTGAGGATGGAACTACTATGTGTGTGCTTGGGTTCACTATGATATGGGTTGACAAGTGTCGCCGGGATATTCCATTTGATGTGGGCCATGGGCAAGGAGAGATTGAGCATGGTAGCCGGGTTAGTGGCATGAATGACAGTGAAGGCCGGGCATATTCAATTCAAAATCATGTTTGGGTTGTGAAGAGTACTCAAGGGATCGCTCCAATTTGGGTTGATATATGGCGTCGGGACATGACATTTGAGGTTAACTATGAGCGAGTGGAGGTTGAGCCTAGCATCCGGGTTGATGGCGTGAGGTATATTGAGGTCCGGACATATTCGACTCAAGGCCGTGTTGGGGTTTTGAAGAGTGCTTATGGGATTGATCCTAGTTGGGTTGATATGTGTCGTCGGGACATTCCATTCGACGTAGGCTATGAGCGGAAGAAGATTGAGTTGATTCCTCAAGTTCGTGATGGGGAGATCAAGAGGTTCCAAGGGTGGCCGGTTCAACGAAATGAGAAGCGTCGAAAGACCATCCAAGCATTTCTTGGGAAGTGGTTTGACACGCTCCGCCAAGACATACCATTCGATGTTGGTAGAGCGTCCGATATTGGTGGAGATTGGGAGATGAGTACCACGGAAGATGAAGTCCGGGGTGAGGCACTTGTGGAGATATGGGAAAAAGCTCGTGAGGAAAAGGTGAGCCCGACAATATGTGGAGTGGACTTCATGAATTCATCTCGAACAACACTTTGGTTCGATTTGAGGGCTTGGGTTCATTCACAACGAACACGTCTCATCAATATGTGGCAACAACTTGGGGTCAAGTTCTTTTTAAGAGAGAGTGTATGATGCGGGGCATCTTTCCCTAGGATCGGGTCCGGACGAGGGAATTCGGAGGAAGAACCAAGCGCGAGCAACAAGCGAGTAAAAAGGCCAAAACAATACAACACATCATCTCAAACATGCTCCGCGTGTATTTGGGCACGCTCCGCGTGTATTTGAGATTGATCCGGAGAAAGTCCAGAAGGTCACATACGCAGGGCTTGGATTGGGCACGCTCCGCGTGGAAGAAAACACGTCCTGTGTACTTGAGTGTCTGATCCGGAGAAGAGTTCAACAGCCAAAGTACGTCCCGCGTAGAATTGGGCACGTCCCGCGTAGAATGAGTACTGATCCAGAGAAGAGCTCATCAGCCAAACTACGTCCCGCGTAGATTTGGGCACGTCCCGCGTACTTTCACTTTTCAGGAACTTGTTCCTTACTCCAGCTCCTCCTTAATTACAATCCTGCCACTCCTTATTTACACCTTTGCCACTCCCTAATTACAACTCTACCACTTCACTATTTACACCTATGCCACCTCCTTATTATTACCCCATTTTACCCCTAACCTTACTCTTTAATTAATTATGTAAGATAGGCTTTTATGTTGTAACATTCCCAAAACCCTAACATATGAGTCTTCCCACATTCATATATGTTTTCATGATTGAATACATACATTTTAGATTCATCTCTTTGTCAGTAGAAGTTTTGTATGCATAATGCGATTATCGTGCGATTAGTAGGCGATTAGTGTGTCGTTAAGATGTAACGATTGGTTAATTGAGTTAGGACTTAAATGAATGAATGAATGAATTTATATGTCCTAAATTGATTAACTTACACTTTAGGAGGGCTGAATTTGAGGTTTGTGAGCAAGCATGAGGTGTCACCCCAATATTAAGACACAATACACCTCTTCATTTTACAAATGATGTGCACAACTCATTCTTTATCTATTCCAGCCACAATTTCGACCAAAGCTTCAGAAAAACCTTCCTTGTTCATACCCTAAACCTCTCTAAAGAAAACTCTTCCAATTTCTTCCATTTTCGAGTCAAACAAGTCAAGTTAGGAAGCATACTAGGTGATAGACACGAGTTGAAGGTTAGTATGTAGTTTTAGCTTGTTTTCTATGAGTTTGAGATTCTGAAATACCTAGGTATGATCATAGGATTTGTTTTGTATGAGTTGTGATAGAGTTTGTTGAGTTTTAGTGTTGTTTCAAGTGGTTATAGGCTGTCCAAATGAAAGATATGTATCAAGTGCCCTAAACAGAAATCTAGGGTACTGCTTTCAGTCATTTTGGAGCATGTTTTTCATATTGATATTCTTCGAATTTGAGGATACATAAAGAATAACATATGTTTCTATATGTGTTATGAAACCCTCTGTAAAATATGGGACTTTAATTCCATATATAGATGAAGAAAACCTAGATGGAACATGACTGCCTCGAAATTGAATGTCATGTGAGCCAGCCATGTTGATGTAGCATTTTGAGGACCTTAGAGTTATAATTTGAGAAATGTTATTTATACAAAAGTGTTCCTAACTACTTGAAGTATATGTCTGTAAAAGGTTTTGGCAATCCATTATGTTTAGTGTGAGATAGGTTGAGTGCATTATGGTAGATGCAAATCTAGATAGTCTATTTCTTGGCTGGAAACAGGACAGAATCATGTTGCATGCCATATATTGTGTAGAAGTGATATTAAAGTGAATTTTGGATATGTTATACCCATATATGTCTAGTTTCAGTAGGTTCAAGAATCAGGGAATTTGGATTAATATAGAGAAAGTTATGGCAGAATTTGTGCAAGTGGGTCATGTGATGATCTAAGACAAAAGGATTAGATTGCATGAACTTTGTGGAGTTAGTGTCTTGTAAATCATATAGCATTCATTAGTTTATATTTTTATTAAGTTTATGTTAAGGCTAATTGTATAAATGTTATGTGACATTAGGAGGGCAAGGTGCAACTGAACGCACACCCGATCGTGTTGAATAGATCGAACCAAGAGCGACGGTAAGCATATTGCTTATATATGTGTATGACTGTATTGTGCCTTGTGACTTGCTGAGTGTGAGATGTGGTTGAATCTGATGTGAATGATGTGGATAATGTTTGAGTGTTTGTGATACGTCATGATTGATAAGAAAGTGATATGATTGAGTATGTTGCAGTGTTATGAGTGAATACGGCATGTTGAGCCTTGTGCACATACTGGAACTGAATAATGGTTGGATTATAAATGAATATGAGCTTGCTTAGATGGATATGTGAAATGGTCCAAGTTGAGAGTGCTATCCAAATATTGTGAGCCGGAAGCACATGTGTTGAGATATATGAGTACGTGAGTTGAGTGTAACTCCTCCGTAGCACAGATGATTGTATTCCGAATTTAGTGAGCCGGAATACAGATTGGGCCCAAGGACCATTTTATATATATTGTTTAATACAGCAAGGCCTTTCTAAAATAAGTATTATTATAATAAGTGAAACAAATGAATAAATTCTAACTTGGTACTAATGATATATTTTGTTTTGTGCTCCTTACATTACTTTTGTATATACATATATGCGTAATATGTTTATTGAGTAGGCAGCTCACCCCTTGCCAACAGATTTTACAGGTTAGGTGGAGTTCTTCTTGCTTAAGGTCGCACCAGCAGTGTCAGTCCATTCTCATCTAGGCATTTTGGAGTCTTGTGATGTACTTTTGTTTTGTAAATCCTCTATGCAGGATAATGACTTAAACGTGTATTGTAAATTGTAAATGCTTTCTCTTGTGTATAATATGTAAAGTTTATATGAGATTGAAGTTTATATGATTGAGAATTGAAAGCATGTCTATAACTGATATTGTGTGAGATATCATGTGATCCAAGTGAGGGGGTTACATTTAGTGGTATCAGAGCGGGTCTACTTTCCTAGGGATTAGGTTGTGTATGACTTGTTTTGGATTCCTAGGTTAAGACCACATAATTATATATTCTTATTCTAAAGCATGTTGACATGGTCATGTTTCATGTAGGGTTATGGAGTCTGATGGTGAGAATGGACAATCCGGTAATGTGTCTAGTCATGGTTCAGTTGGTCATGTTCATGAGTCTGGGGGCTCAGAACATATAGGAGCTTCAGGACATGCAGGTTATCCGCAGGGTTATAACCAGTTTGAAGAAATGATGGGAATCTATTTGGCTCAAGGTCAGCCTCAGCCACGTGTTCAAGCTCGTCGAGATGCGCCAGTCTTTGATAAAAATTTTAAAAGGCTTAAAAAGATGGGCGCAATAGAGTTTGAGGGTAGTACAGATCCTGATATAGCTAATAAATGGTGGGCCAAGATTGAAGATGTACTTGAGAACACAGACTGTCGACTAGATTCAATGGTCAAATATGTTTCTAATCTTTTCACTGATGAAGCTTTAGAATGGTGGAGATCTATAAAAAGGACGAGAATTAGAACTGAAATAACATGGGATATTTTCAAGAATTTGTTCACTAATAAGTACATGCCAATGATATACAAAGATAGGAAACAAACAGAGTTTTTGACCCTTATGCAGGAGGATATGTCTGTGGCTGAATACGAGCTTAAGTTTAACACTTTAGCCAAATATGCACCTGCAAATGTGGCTACAGAAGAAGCAAAATGTCGTAGGTTTGAACATGGTCTACACCCAGATGTTAGAATTGGGATTCATGCACATGAAACTAGCTTTAGATTGTTAGTAGAATCTGCACTCAGAGCTGAGGAAATTGTGAAAGATAGAGAACAACTTTTTGTAACCAAAAGGGCTAGATTTGATACAGAGGGTCAGTCTAGCAGGCCAACAAAGAGAGGTGGATTCTCAGTTTCTTCTAGAGGCTATTCTCAACAATTTAGAGGTGGTAGTAGTAGTATCCATCGTGGTGGGACTAGATCACGGGGCGGATTTGGAGATGTTTTGAGTAGTGCTCCATCCGTTGGTAGTAACAGATTTTCAGGTGGTCGGTTTAATAGTGGGTATAGAAGAGGAGCGAGGACAACATCTTTTCCAGCTTGTCAGATATGTGGACGGGTACACAGAGGTGAGTGTTGGGGACCTTCCCTAGTTTGTGGTAGATGTGGCCGATCTCACACAGGAGAGTGTTATGGTTCATTTAAGAAGGGTACATGTTTTGAGTGTGGAGAAACAGGCCATTATCGTAATGATTGTCCCTTATTAGTTGATAGAGGAGAGAGAGTTCAACCTCAGTCTAATATAGGAGGTGGTGCAGCTGGAGTGGATAGAGGCAGAGGCAGAGGTCGAGGAGGAGGTAGAGGGGGTAGACATGATGCTCCTATGGGTGGACAGACACAAAATTTACCACGAAATAGAGCCTTCAATATGACGAGGGGTGAAGCTCAAATAGCACCAGAGGTTATATCCGGTACAATTTCTATCCTTGATACCTTAGCTTTTGTTTTGATTGACCCCGGATCCACTCATTCATACATAACACCTGAGTTTATATTGAAAATAAATGGGACGGTAGAACCATTAGGATATGATGTGGGAGTTATCCTACCAGTTGGGAATAATGTTATTGTAAATCAGGTTCTGAGAGATTGTCCTATAAAAGTGAGGGGAAGTGAGTTCCCTATAGATTTAGTAGTTATGGGGTTTAGAGAATTCGATATTATTTTGGGGATGGATTGGCTATGTAAATATGAAGCTAAAGTTGATTGTTGTTCAAAGGAAGTTGTGTTACATTTTAATTCAGAATCAACTGTGTTATTTGTTGGGGAGAGAAAGGTTGTGCCGTCTTGTTTAATATCTTCAATTCAAGCAATCATATGGATTAGAAATGGGTGTGAGGCATATTTAGCTCATGTTGTGGACACTAGGGAGGATGGAGGTAAATTGGAGAATATTCCGGTGGTGAGAGATTTTGCAGATGTATTCGTAGATGAACTACCAGGATTACCACCTCATAGGGAGATTGATTTTTCTATTGAGACCATGCCAGGAGTATCTTCTATATCAATTGCTCCATATAGAATGGCTCCAATGGAATTACAAGAATTGAAGAAACAAATAGAAGAACTACTTGAGAAGGGGTTTATACGACCTAGTACTTCACCGTGGGGAGCACCTGTATTATTTGTGAAGAAGAAAGATGGAAGTATGCGATTGTGTATTGATTACAGACAACTGAATAGAATGACAGTGAAAAACAAGTATCCATTGCCTCGGATTGATGATTTACTAGATCAGCTTAGAGGAGCTCGTCATTTTTCAAAGATTGATCTAAGATCGGGCTATTGGCAGTTGAGAGTTGCAGAAGCTGACATACCTAAAACTGCTTTTCGTACAAGGTATGGTCATTTTGAGTTTCTTGTGATGCCTTTTGGCTTAACTAATGCTCCTGCAGCTTTCATGGCATTAATGAACAAGACTTTTCAGCCATATCTAGATAAGTTTGTTGTGGTGTTCATAAATCCTAGTGTACTCAAGGACTGTGGGTGAGCATGAACAACATTTGAGAATTGTTTTGAAAATTTTACGAGATAATCAGATGTATGCAAAGCTGAGCAAATGTGAATTTTGGATGGATGAAGTTGTATTCCTTGGTCATGTGGTGTCAGGTGAAGGGGTTCAACCCGACCCTTCCAAAATTAAAGCTATTGATGAATGGGAACCGCCAAAGAACGTTACAGAGCTTAGGAGTTTTCTTGGGTTAGCTGGTTATTACAGGAGATTTGTAGAGGGTTTTTCTCTGATTGCAGGTCCATTAACTAAATTGCTGAGAAAGGGAGTTGTATTCCAGTGGAATGATAAATGTCACCAAAGCTTTGAGGAACTAAAGAAGAGATTGACTTCTGCACCAGTGTTAGTGTTACCTTCTGAAGGTGGTGGCTTTGTTGTTTATACAGATGCCTCGGGACAAGGTTTGGGATGTGTTCTAATGCAAAATGGGAAGTCATTGCATATGCTTCTAGGCAACTGAGACCTCATGAGATGAATTACCCCACACACGACTTAGAGTTGGCAGCAGTCATCCATGCATTGAAGGTATGGAGACATTACCTATATGGGGAGACATTTCAGATTCTCACTGATCATAAGAGTTTGAAGTACATCTTTACATAAAAGGAGCTGAACCTAAGACAAAGACGATGGATTGAGCTATTAAAAGATTATGATTGTACAATAGATTACCATCCAGGAAAAGCTAATGTGGTTGCAGATGCTTTGAGTAGAAAGAGTGTTGATATTGTGGCTAGTATGAAGAGTTATAGTTTAAATTCACTAGTGGAGATGCGAGCCATGGATGTGCAGTTAGAAGTAACTGAAGTAACAGGTTTGATGGCTACACTACGGGTAAAACCAGATTTGAAAAAAAGGATCCAAGAAGCACAATGGCATGATCCTTATTTACAGAAAATGCGAGATCGTGTACAACAAGGTAAAAGACCTGATATTTCTGTGGAAGATGATGGAACTATGATGATAGGTAGTCGATTATGTGTTCCAGATGTAGCAGATTTAAGATCAGAAATTCTACAGGAAGCACATAATTCTCCTTATGCTATGCACCCAGGAATGACAAAGATGTACAGAAATTTGAGACCTTTTTACTGGTGGCCTACAATGAAGAAAGATGTATCTGATTTTGTTTCCAAATGTTTGACATGTCAACAGGTTAAAGCCGAACATCAAGCTCCCGTGGGAAAACTAAAACCTTTAACCATACCAGAGTGGAAATGGGAGAGGATCACTATGGATTTTGTGATGGGATTACCAAGAACAAGGCGTAGACACGATAGTATATGGGTGATAGTGGATAGACTTACGAAATCTGCTCACTTTCTACCGGTTCAACAGACAGAATCGATGGATAAATTGGCTAGACTTTATGTGGAACAAATAGTGAGGTTGCATAGAGTACCTATATCTATTATTTCAGATCGTGATCCTAGATTCACATCTAGATTTTGGGGCAGTTTACAGCACTCCTTGGGAACAAAATTGCATTTCAGTACAACTTTTCATCCACAGACAGATGGACAATCAGAAAGAACTATTCAGACCTTAGAGGATATGATGAGAGCTTGTGTTCTTAATTTCCAAGGTGAGTGGGATATACATTTACCTCTTATGGAGTTTGCTTATAATAATGGTTATCATTTGAGTATAGGCATGGCACCTTATGAGGCATTATATGGAAGACCATGTAGAAGCCCTATATGTTGGGATGTTGAAGGAATGAGGCAATTGGAAGGACCTGAGTTAGTCTAGGAAACTGTTGAGAAGATCAATGTCATAAAGAAGTATTTAAAAGCTGCACAGGAACGTCAGAAAGCCTATGTGGATCAGCACCGAAGGGAGATGGAATATAAAGTTGGAGATAAAGTGTTTTTAAAAATATCCCCATGGAAAGGAATAGTTCGTTTTGGCAGAAGAGGGAAGTTGAATCCAAGATACATCGGGCCTTATGAGATCGTTGAGAGAGTTGGACCATTGGCTTATAGGTTAGCTCTACCACCAGAATTGTCTTTAATACATGATGTATTTCATGTGTCAGTATTAAGAAGATATAGATCAGACCCAAGTCATATGATTCCTGAACCTGAGATTGCAATAGTGAACACAGACTTGACTATTCGTGAGCAACCTTTGGAGATTTTGGGACGAGAAATGAAACGACTCAGAAACCGTGAAATTCCAATGGTTAAGGTGAGATGGAGTCATAATCAAACACTTGATGAGGCAACTTGGGAGGTAGAAGAAAATATAAGGACACAATATCCTTACCTATTTGAAGCTTCTGGTAAGTGAATTTCGGGGACGAAATTCTTTAAGGGGGGAAGAACTGTAACATCCCCAAAACCCTAACATATGAGTCTTCCCACATTCATATATGTTTTCATGATTGAATACATACATTTTAGATTCATCTCATTGTCAGTAGAAGTTTTGTATGCATAATGCGGTTATCGTGCGATTAGTAGGCGATTAGTGTGTCGTTAAGATGTAACGATTGGTTAATTGAGTTAGGACTTAAATGAATGAATGAATGAGTTTATATGTCCTAAATTGATTAACTTACACTTTAGGAGGGCTGAATTTGAGGTTTGTGAGCAAGCATGAGGTGTCACCCCAATATTAAGACACAATACACCTCTTCATTTTACAAATGATGTGCACAACTCATTCTTTATCTATTCCAGCCACAATTTCGACCAAAGCTTCAGAAAAACCTTCCTTGTTCATACCCTAAACCTCTCTAAAGAAAACTCTTCCAATTTCTTTCAGTTTCGAGTCAAACAAGTCAAGTTAGGAAGCATACTAGGTGATAGACACGAGTTGAAGGTTAGTATGTTGTTTTAGCTTGTTTTCTATGAGTTTGAGATTCTGAAATACCTAGGTATAATCATAGGATTTGTTGTGGATGAGTTGTGATGGAGTTTGTTGAGTTTTGGTGTTGTTTCAAGTGGTTATAGGCTGTCCAAATGAAAGATATGTATCAAGTGCCCTAAACAGAAATCTAGGGTACTGCTTTCAGTCATTTTGGAGCATGTTTTTCATATTGATATTCTTCGAATTTGAAGATACATAAAGAATAACATATGTTTCTATATGTGTTATGAAACCCTCTGTAAAATATGGGACTTTAATTCCATATATAGATGAAGAAAACCTAGATGGAACATGACTGCCTCGAAATTGAATGTCATGTGAGCCAGCCATGTTGATGTAGCATTTTGAGGACCTTAGAGTTATAATTTGAGAAAGGTTATTTATACAAAAGTGTTTTTAACTACTTGAAGTATATGTCTGTAAAAGGTTTTGGCAATCCATTATGTTTAGTGTGAGATAGGTTGAGTGCATTATGGTAGATGCAAATCTGGATAGTCTGTTTCTTGGCTAGAAACAGGACAGAATCATTTTGCATGCCATATATTGTGTAGAAGTGATATTAAAGTGAATTTTGGATATGTTATACCCATATATGTATAGTTTCAGTAGGTTCAAGAATCAGGGAATTTGGATTAATATAGAGAACGTTATGGCAGAATGTGTGCAAGTAGGTCATGTGATGATCTAAGACAAAAGGATTAGATTGCATGAACTTTGTGGAGTTAGTGTCTTGTAAATCATATAGCATTCATTAGTTTATATTTTTATTAAGTTTATGTTAAGGCTAATTGTATAAATGTTATGTGACATTAGGAGGGCAAGGTGCAACTGAACGCACACCCGATCGTGTTGAATAGATCGAACCAAGAGCGACGGTAAGCATATTGCTTATATATGTGTATGACTGTATTGTGCCTTGTGACTTGCTGAGTGTGAGATGTGGTTGAATCTGATGTGAATGATGTGGATAATGTTTGAGTGTTTGTGATACGTCATGATTGATAAGAAAGTGATATGATTGAGTATGTTGCAGTGTTATGAGTGAATACGGCATGTTGAGCCTTGTGCACATACTGGAACTGAATAATGGTTGGATTATAAATGAATATGAGCTTGCTTAGATGGATATGTGAAATGGTCCAAGTTGAGAGTGCTATCCGAATATTGTGAGCCGGAAGCACATGTGTTGAGATATATGAGTACGTGAGTTGAGTGTAACTCCTCCGTAGCACAGATGATTGTATTCCGAATTTAGTGAGCCGGAATACAGATTGGGCCCAAGGACCATTTTATATATATTGTTTAAGTACAGCAAGGCCTTTCTAAAATAAGTATTATTATAATAAGTGAAACAAATGAATAAATTCTAACTTGGTACTAATGATATATTTTGTTTTGTACTCCTTACATTACTTTTGTATATACATATATGCGTAATATGTTTATTGAGTAGGCAGCTCACCCCTTGCCAACAGATTTTACAGGTTAGGTGGAGTTCTTCTTGCTTAAGGTCGCACCAGCAGTGTCAGTCCATTCTCATCTAGGCATTTTGGAGTCTTGTGATGTACTTTTGTTTTGTAAATCCTTTATGCAGGATAATGACTTAAACGTGTATTGTAAATTGTAAATGCTTTCTCTTGTGTATAATATGTAAAGTTTATATGAGATTGAAGTTTATATGATTGAGAATTGAAAGCATGTCTATAACTGATATTGTGTGAGATATCATGTGATCCAAGTGAGGGGGTTACATATGTAATTTTGGTTTTAGGGTTGAGATGGTATAAATACATCTCTTTCTTGTATTTGTTCTTAACTTTTTATCAATCAAATATTAAACTTCTTCAAGAAGCTTGTTAAGGTTTTCACCTTCAACAATGGGGATTTCATATTCCTATGGATTTAGTCCATGAAATTGGGATTCACTCCTTCTAGTTTAGCTAGAGAAGAACATCTTTGTTAGTTTACGATTAAAACTAACACGTTACGAATTCAGTGAAATCCACGCTGTATCAACGTGTAGTTAAGGAGATAGAATAAGAGAAAATCAGGATTCGTTTTTTGATTAATTAGTTTGTTTAAGAAATCTTCAATGGAGTAAAACATATATTGTGAGGAAAATTAAAAATATAAGTCGGATCGAGTGGACGTCGCGCGAACGAATGAGTGCGTGAGTATAGTATATTTGCCAAAACCCACTAAACACAATTTAAAGATTTATAAAGCCCAAACCTTTATATACACTTAGAAATTTTGGTAAGTTTCCCATGTGGGATATGAAAAAGAGCTCTTAAGAGCAAAGTGCCAAATTACAAATACTCACACCAAGGCTTAGGCCCTGTTTGGGAATTAGCTGTTAGCTGATTACATTAGCTGTTAGCTGTTAGCTGGTTACATTGGCTGATTTGACTAGCTGATTTGATTAGCTGTTTGTGTAGACCTGTTTGGTAAAAATTAGCTGATTAATAGCGGTTTGTGCAAAAAAAAATGAATAAGGGCATTAATTTTGGCGCAGGAGAAGAGGGAGTCTATCTATTAGGGTTAAAGAAGTCCATTAATTTTAATATTGCAAAACGCTAATTGAAAAAGCTCCTTTTAAGAGCTTTTTCTAAATTAGCGTTTTCATCCCAAAACTCTCTCCCAAACCTCTCTCTACCAAACACTTCAATTAGCGGTTTCAGTGGTCAAACCTCTAAAGTTGGTCAAAACCGCTCTTTTTATCCCAAAACGCTCTTTACCAAACAAGACCTTAGTCTCAAAGTCATTTCTCACACAAACAGACCAAACCAATGAAACTGGAGACCTAAAAACCCTGGCTCGGGCAAAATTTTGCAATAATCCAAAGTCTGAAAGGCGGTTGTGGCACACATGTGTCGGCCTCAGGCGTGATGGTAGACCGATCATTTGATGTGTTGTACCATGTGTCGCCTGCCGATAGGGTAGGCTACGCAACATGTCACCCGTGAGCTGCACGCGCCCAATATATGGGTACCCGTGCGATATCTTCTAGGCGGCCCACAACTATCGTGTTCTAGCCTACACCTAAATTATAATTTTCTTATTTTTTGGTATATTTTATTTAATTTTTTTTTATAACCATAACATTTATATATAATTTACGTAATATTCTAAAATCATTTGAAAAATTCAGAAAATGTCATAATTTTTTATTCTAGAAAATGAAAAATTAATTTAGGAATTTTTTTGAATTGATCGAATCTCATTTTGGTTAATTTTGATTATTTGTATTTGTAGGATTAATTTTTCATTGCTTTTGAATCTCATGTGCATAATTAGAACTCTTAAAATTGCCTGTTTACCTCTCATTTAGTTAAGTGAAAGAGGTAAGGTGCAAAAATATCTCTAAAATTTAAACGTATGAGTAATTTTACTTCTAACATTTAAAATGGTTCAATTTTACCCTTAATGTTGGCACTAAAGAGCAATTTCACCTCTAACATTGACCAGTATGTCAATTCGAGAAATTGTTTATCAAATTATCTTATCGGTCATGAATCTTGTCATGTACTTTACATATGCGTTATTTTACCACCCATTAATAACAGATCACAAACATGTGATTAAACATGAAAAAAATTAAAAAAATATAATGTATTTTGTACGAGTTGGACAAAAAAATCAAATATTTCACCGAATTTAAAATATTAATCTTCAATTCAATCATTAAATCATAAAAAATATGATTTTTTTAGAATCAACTTACATCAATTGGTGCAGAATAAGGAACAAAATATATGTGCGAAACATTCTTAATCAAAACATATTGATAACAGGTAGCGAAAATTCTGGTCAACGTCCGTCCCTATGGGGGCGTCGTTGGGTTCGACGGGGGGAAGCTCCGATGCCAAAGTCAGTAAGATGATTCAAGGAAACAAACTGAATTGACAAAGGTTGTAAGAATGTGTACCTTGATAACCTAGGGAATCAGGCTATATATAGTTGTGAAGTTGTAACCTTCAGGTAACTAGAAGGTCTCCATTAATGCTCTATTAATGGCGGTTACGAGTTATCTCTAACCTGGCAGTTAGCTAATTGATTACTCATTAATGATCTTTATGGCCGAGTCGGCGGCCAGCCGTTATAGTGGCGAATCAGGTGAATGAAGAGATTCGCCTCATAGGTCCGTCAGCGGATCTCTCAGAACAGATCCGTAGAGATCCGCCTGCCAGCTCCCCTTTGGGGATCATTACGCGGCGTTCCGGAGGTGAATATCCCTTTTAGTCCTCGGGTTAATATCACGATGTTATCAGAAGCCCCCCCCCCCCCCCCCCCCCCAAAATGCCCTTAAAGTCCTTTAGGGCTTTTGATCTTCCGCGCGCCGTCATAAACACCTGCATTAATGAGCACACTGTTCAATGCCAATGGATGAATGACACGTGTAGTGGACACACTATCCTAGGAAGGAGAAAACTTTCTTCTTCCTCTCTCGCTTTCCCTTTCTTCTTCACTTCTTCGTTTTTTCTCTATTGCTTGAAGCTTTTTCCAGGAGTTTTTCAGAGTTTCGCACCAAGCTCATGTAAGTTTATTTTCTTTTGTTTAACTTTTCTCTGGATGTTTAGAAGTTCGTCTTCATCTTCTAGATCAACTTCAGAACTTTTTAATTCAACCTCTTCTCCCGAAATAGAAGTCGATTTTAGTTGGACTACTTCGTCATCGGAGAACTCTTCTTCTTCCGATGGCACGATTAACTCTGATTTAGTTGGGTTTAGTAACTCGGCGCGTAATCATTACCAAACTCGTTCCACTAGGAACCCGACTCTTTTTACTTCTGTCTCCGGCGCCGTTCCGGCCGGTGCATCTAGGTGGTTTCCGGGGACAATGGCCTCTTCTTCAATTCCTCCTAAGAAAAAGAATCCCCGAGCGGAGTCTACTCCGTCTCGTATGAGCGTCGCGGATCTAGTGGATCTGGTGAATCGCTTCCCCTGGATCAAGAACTATGAGACTCAGCTTGCCGCATCTCATCAACGTCCTTCCTGTCCGCCTAGCGGTTTCCTTACAGTATACTGTAGTCACGTGGAGAGAGGATTCCGACTTCCTCTTCCAAAGATGATGGCAGACATCCTCTCCTACTTTGACATCATGGTTAGCCAGCTACATCCCAACTGCTGGTTGGATATCGCTTTAGACTGCTACCTCGCCTCAAATTTAGGAGTAGTATATACGGGTCGTATCTTTAGAGCTTTTCACAAACCATCAAAATGGAAGTCCGAATCCTATCTTTCGTTCGCCAAATTCGGAGTGTATTCGCCCTTTAGTGACAAAATGTCCAATGTTCATTGCTGGGATGAGAGATTCTTCTATGTGAAGATAAAAGATGGCGAACCACTGGGTTTTCCTTCATTTTGGAATCCCAGGCCGTTACATATGGCGGGCGATATGCGAATTTTAACGGATAGTGATGAGAAGGTGGCGGAGCTCATGAAGCAGATCAAGGCGGATGCATGGACATATGCGGATGCCTTAGCTTTCATGATGAGTGATATTCCATTGATTCGCCGGGAAGGGGATCAATTCATTTACTCAAAGATTACGCAATTTGACCAAGGTACCTTTCATTTCTTCGTGAACTTTGATTACTTTAATGTTTTTCTTGGCAGGGGTTTATCTAAGGCCAATCACGCTCTTGCAGAGAAGCGTAAGAAGTTTCTGGAGGCTGAAGCATGCAAGAAAGATCAAGCGGCGAATCCTCAAGCGGATACTGGAAAACGTCCTGCAAAAACAGTGGTTGAGCCGCCACTAAAGAGGAGGAAGCCTAACACCACTGGAGGTCTTAAGCTTATGGCGGATGCCCTGAGGTCCGCCAAGCCTGCTGGGGAGATTGCACAGGTAGGTTACCTTTGATCTTTATTTGTTCATCAAGTTTTGGACTTGAGTTCTGACCCTCGAACGTTTGTGTAGACGGCGAAGCCCGATATTGGTGGATAAATGTCCACCAAATTTGGAGCCCAAGGTTCTTTCGAGAATGAATCCATTCTAAACGATTTGGATGAGGCCTTGGGTCAAGTGGGCGAAGTGCAGAGGAACCATAACCAGATTCCTGGTTCCATTCATACGCAAAAGGGGAAAACGGAGCTCCTCATGGTGAGTTCCTTTAGCAAGGATTTCGTTTTGCGAAAAATACTGGTCCTTCATTCCCTTTTGCTTTTTTGAGTGAATTGTTTGTTTTTGACAGTTGTATTCTCGCATACGTACCATGGAAACAGAACTCCTCCAAAACGTGGCGGATAAGGCAACCATCGAGAAGTTAGAGAAAGAGGTAGCGGAAGCCAATGCGAATATCGCTTCTGTTAATGCAAACCTCGCTTCCGCTAATGCCAACCTTGCTTCTGCCACAGCCGCCTTGGTTCTTAGGGACGCAGAAATTGAGAAGTTAAAGGCAAAGATAGTGTCTGATGCCAAAAGCCACGAGGACGCCCTTGGAGAAGCTGAATATATGGCGGGTGAGCAAGCCTTTTATTACGGCGAAATGCTCATGGCGTACTTCTCGCTGGCGCATCCTGAGACTAATTTCACAGATCCACAATTCACCGTCCCCGAACCAGAGGATGTGGCGAAATTCGACAAAATGTCAGATGCTAAGGAGTACCTTCGTGATAATGTTCGGAGATGGATGAAGGGGCCTATGGAGGAAACCAAGCCGTCCACTACTGTCACGTTAGATGAGCTTGAAGAGGTGCCCCCTAAGGCGGATGAAGGTCCGATTCTTGACCAGACTCTTCCCCTTGGCCCCACATCCTCTGTGGATAAGGAGGTATCCCCGCCTGGCGTATCTATGGATGTGGAGAAGGAAGATCCCCAAGCAAGCGCCGTGAGCAAGGAAAGCGCGAAGGAGGATGCTCCCATTGTTACTTAGTTTGTTTTTATTTGTGACATTGTAAAAATGCTTTTAAGTACAATTTGCTTTAATCCTTTATGGAAGCTATGTTATTTTACCTTTACGTTTGCGTAAGGAAATATATATAGGCATCTAGGATTTGGAGTAGGTGGCTAGCCATACTCCATTGTATGAACCTTTGTGAAGGTTAGAAGCTGTTCTATTCCCTCTAGAGGAAGTAAAGCTGCCCAGGGGATCAATTTGCTACCTATCTTTGAGGTGAAGTGATCCGCCCGTAGGACTTGTGAATCCTTCTCTGGGAAGGATAAGAGAGTGTAAAGACCTTGCGTCCAAGGATCGTTTTAACTCTATTGGAGATTGGGATCCGCTTAGAGACGGATCCGCCCGTAAGATTGATGTTCTTATGTCTTTAAGGCGAAAAGAACGTAGCAATAAGATAGCGATACGTTGTAAATGTGGAGAGCGTTGGATGCCCCCTTTCTTTTTAAGACTGGAATATTGATATTGCTGCAATAAACTTTAAAAAGAATATAGATAATAGAACAAACGATGTTTATTAATGGGAGAAATGCTTTATTACAGCAAGTAGGTCTTATAGGTGAGCCTCGTTAAAACCTTTAATAAGAAAAACCACATGGGAAAAAGCTTATTAAAGGAAAAAGAGTACTCAAGACCGTGTGTACACTTCATTTTCTGACAAAATATTTGCGGAGATTTTGGAGGTTCCATGTGCGTGGCAGTGTGTTGCCCTCCATGTCTTGGATTTTAAATGTGGCGAATCCAATTTTGTCCACTATCTGATATGGACCCGTCCAGTTGAGCCCTAACTTGCCCTTACCTTCTCGAGACTGGACTTTGTCAGCCTTTCGGAGCACAAGATCACCCACATTTAGATCCACAAGCTTGGCGTTTTTATCATGGTAAGCTGCGATCCGCTGTTTATATGCCGCCATATGCACATAGGATTGGTCCCTGCGATCTTCTATGTGATCTAGATGCTCCCTTAGCCGTTTACCGTTGTCCTCTTCACAATAAAAGGCCACTCTATCACTGGGGACCTGTATTTCGACTGGGATCACGGCTTCGACACCATGAGATAGGGCGAATGGTGTTTCCCCTGTGGCCGTCCTTGGGGTGGTGCAGCCCATAGAACGCTTGTCAGCTGGTCCGCCCACTTCTTGTCATGCTCTCCCAATCTCTTCTTTATCCCCTTTACGATCGTCCGATTGGTAACTTCAGTCATCCCGTTGGACTGGGGATAATAAACGGAGGCAAATCTGTTCAGGATGCCTAACCCTTCGCAGAAAGCCTTGAATTCGTCACAGTTGAACTGTGTTCCATTATCGGTGATGATGGTATGTGGAACACCGTATCTTCCCACGATGTTGTCTTTGACGAATTCCACCATTCGTTCTGCAGTGATGGAGGAAACAGCTTCGGCTTCTACCCACTTGGTGAAATGGTCCACTGCCACTACCACGTACCTCCTCTGTCGGCGAGTCGGAGGAAATGGGCCAACGATGTCTATTCCCCAGAGGGCGAATGGCCGTCCTTCTATGATGGGCCTCTGGATATGTTTGGCGGTATGTTCATTCGCATGAATCTGGCAACTGTGACAAGATTCTACCAACTTTTGGGCATCTAATTCTGCCGTGGGCCAGTAGAAACCCGCTAACCTGGATTTCTTCAAGATGGTGGTGGATGCTTCGTGAGCCCCACATGATCCCTCATGTAGCTCTTTGAGGATTTGTTGTCCTTCTTCCGGCAGAATGCACTTCAACCAGGGATGGCTAAAGGATTTTCTGTCAAGGCCATCATTGATTATGGAGAAATAAGCCGCTCTCCTAACTATCCGTCGTGCCTCTTCTTTGTCCTCAGGTAAGGTTCCATTTAGAAGATATTGGCGGATGACCGATCTCCAATCATCTTCTACTGTTGTGAGTAGGGATACTTCTTCTGAGGCGAAGGCTGGAGCTATTTTAACTTCGAAGGGACAATCCGGATCTGTCCAGTTTTCCTCACAAGAGACCATTTTGGCCAAATGATCCGCCTCTGTGTTGGACAACCTTGGTACATGAATCAGTTCCCATTTAGTTTCTTTAGTCTCAAGGTGATCCAGCAATTTTTTGACTTCTGCTACGTATTTGGCTAGAACCTCATCTTTCACCTCGTAATTCTTGATTACTTGGTTGACCATTAGCTTGGAATCACTATAAATCACAATCCGCTCAGGAGTGATTTCTTTGAGTAGGCGTAATCCCAATATCAGAGCTTCATATTCAGCAGCATTATTAGTTGCATGGAAATTTAATTTTGCTGCGTACCGTAATTTTATGTATTGGGGACCCTTGATCACAACGCCTACACCAGCTCCATCCGTCGAGGAAGCGCCGTCGGTGTACATTGTCCATTCCTCTATTGGAGGCTTGGGATGATCCATCCCTTCATCAGTGAATTCATTCACAAAGTCTGCCAGAACCTGACTCTTTAAAGCTGACCTGCTTTCATATCTTACATCAAATTCACCCAGGCGGATTGCCCATTCCATCAATCTTCCCGAAGTGTCTGGTTTCTGCAACACCTTTCTCATTGGTATATTTGTTCGAACCACTACAGTATGCGCCTGAAAATATGGCCTAAGGCGGATTGCCGTGGTAACAACAGCCAGCGCCATTTTATCAAGTTTGGAATATCTGGTTTCAGCGTCTTTCAGAATCTTGCTCACATAATAAATCGGAAATTGCTGGCCATCCTCCTCTCGTATCATGACCATGCACACGGCTTTATCCGTAACTGATACATACATGTAGAGGTCCTCTCCTTTCAAAGGTCGACTCATCATAGGTGGCTCTGTGAGGAACCGCTTGATTCCTTCGAAGGCTCTTTCACAATCCTCATTCCACTCGAATGCCTTTTGCTTCTTAATGACCTCGTAAAAGGGCTGACATCTGCGAGCTGAACAAGAGATAAACCTGCCCAAGGCTATGATACGCCCATTAAGGCGTTGTACTTCTCTGATATTCCGTGGTGCTTGCATTTCTAGGACAGCCTTAACCTTGTCAGGATTTGGGCTAACTCCTTTTTCGCTGATCATGAACCTTAAGAATTTTCCATACGTCGCACCAAAAGTGCACTTCTCCGGGTTCAGCTTAATGTTGTGGTGTCGGAGTACGTCCAGTACCTCCTTTATATCATCCACATGCTTTTCTATGGTCGTACTTTTGATGATCATGTCATCCACATAGACAGAATAGTTATCCCCTTTACTATCCGCGAATATCTTGTTCATCATCCTCTGATAAGTTGCACCCGCGTTCTTAAGCCCAAAGGGCATAACTTTGAAACAATAAGTGGCTTGGTGTGTTACGAACGAGGTCTTGATTCTATTTGAGGGCTCCATGGGGATCTGATGATAACTTGACTTCACATCAGTAAAGGAGTACATGGCGTGACCGGCGGTTCCGTCTACAAGCATGTCAATACATGGCAAAGGATAGTTGTCTTTGGGGCTAGCTTTGTTGAGATCCGTAAAGTCGATGCACATGCGGTAAGATCCGCCTGCTTTTTTCACCAAAACGACGTTCGCCAACCACTGTGTGTAAAGCACTTCCTCAATGGCGTCCGCCCGCTGGAGCTTGGTGATCTCTTCTTCTATCACCTTCTGCCTTTCCGGGCCATGATTTCTCCGCTTCTGAGCCACGGGAACTGCATCTTTATGAATGTTGAGCTTGTGAGTGATCACGTCTGGACTGATTCCTGGGAGAATTTCATCCTTCCATGCGAAGACATCTTCTGCTTCACAGAGCACTTTGGTGATTGCATTTTTAATTTCGCCTTTGAGCCCTTTAGCCATTCGCACCTGCTTTTCATCCGCCATAAGGTACATTTCGATCTCGCCCAAGGCCATTGTGACGCGCTCCTCTTCATCTTCCTCCTTAGATTGTGGGCGAATCATTAGTGATGCCGAATATGTCTCCTGGGCCACCTTTTGGCAACCTCTGATCATTACACCTCCCTTGGCCGTGGGAATGTAAAGTATTAAGTGGCGTATGGAGATAAGGGCTGCAACTTCGGAGATAAAGGGCCGTCCGAGGATGATATTGTAAGCTAACTGACCATCCAAGACAGAAAATTCCAGATCACCCTTCCAGACTTGATCACCGTCTGTAAGCTCACAATCCAGAGTGACTTGGCCTTTTGTTTGGATAGTATGTCCCGTCACTCCCAAGATATCGACCACAGTTGGTTCTACTTGAACGGGATCAATCATGAGTTTGGCGAAAGCTCCTCTGGTGATGACATTGCATGAACTCCCAGTATCAATCATTACTCTTTTCATCTCCCAGCCTTCCACCATTATAGTGACAACCAGTGCATCCGCATGGGGAGATATCTCAGGACCTACATCAGAAAAGGGGCGATTTAACGACGTCCTGTCAAGGGCGGCAGTCCTTGCCTTTTTTAGCATTGGCTGGTATCCAGGTCCGCCTGCTATGACATTGATGGTACCCTTTCCTTTCTTCTTTGGGTCCTCCTTGGGTCTATCACCATCTCCTTTTTTGCCTTCAGTTTGGATGAACCGATCCAATTTGCCCCTCTCTATGAGACGCTCGATCTCTCGAGCTAACTCCCAGCATGCGTCAGTGTCGTGGCCATTTTTCCTGTGATATTTACAATAGTTTTTAGGATTTTTACCATTATTGGTGTACTCCCCTCCCTTTGGTTCGGGGTATGAAATGCTCCGTTTGTGTTGACTGTTCTCGATCCACATAAGGACTTCACTTTTAGAAGCATTGAGAGGTGTGAAAGAGGTGACAAACGTTGATTTGCTCTTAGAATCTCTTCGCCGGTTTCTAGAGGAAGAGTCCTGACGCTTGTCCCTGTCTCTATCTCGGGGACGAGATTCGCCTTTGTCCCTTTTCGGCGATGATGGTGAACCTCGGCGAATGTCATCCACTTCTATGAAATCTTTACAACGCTCCATCAACTCTGCCATGCTGGTGGGTTTCTTTCGAATGAGATCTTCCTGCAAACTCTTACAGGTGGTATTTCTTACGAAACATTCCACAGCTACGGAGATGTCCACATCAACGATTTGTATGCACAACTGGTTGAAAGTGTCCACATACTCCCGAAGGGATTCGTTCGCCTTCTGCTTTAACTCAAAAAGCTTCCCAGATTTCACTATTGGAGGAATACAGCCGGCGAACTTAGCGCAAAATTCCCTGCTCAATTGATCAAAGCTGTTTATCGAACCTGAAGGTAAAGATTGAAACCATAAATAGGCTGGCCCCCTCAGCGTGGTAACAAACATTTTGCAGAGCACGGGCTCGGTGGCATGGTTGAGCCTAAGCAGTATTCGATATTTTCTAACGTGAGCTTCTGGATTGTCACTTCTTGTGTATATTGCAAGATTGGGAATTTTAAAAGCTCTGTCCGTTTCCTCCGCCTCAATCCAAGCTGCGAAAGGCGAATCCCTATTGGCGAAAGGGTTATGCCTAGCATTTTCTTCATTCATACGGAGCACCAAGGCCCTAACTCTATCATCAAAATTTTCTGGATCCGCCCTGGGATGACCTCTTCGTGGCGATCTGCTTGGAGAAGAAGAAGAAGAACTTGAATCAGACGATGGATCTGATGGCGAACGCCCTCCCCCATTACCGCGTCCGCCACCTCCTCCACTACCTCCTCCTCCGCCACCTCCACATCCGCCTCCTCCGCCAGGGGGAGCCGGCCCATTTCCCTCTCCCTGGCTTCCTAACGGGATGTGTCCAACAGTTCCCGAAGGTGGTGGTGGTGGTGGTCCACTTGGATGGGGTGTCTCTTTTGGCCTTTTACTCCATCCACGACCAGTAGATGGGGGCGATCTACCACGATGGGAGGATCTCGATCATCGGGGCGAAGGTGACTTGGACCGTCTGCCTTTCTCCTTTCTGTGCTTTTTGTGTGCTCGCCCTTTGGATCCGCCAGGGGGAAGATTCGTTCGTGGACGCCTGTGGATATCGGGTCCGTCCAGATTTAATCCAGGTCCCGCGGATCCACCCGGTAAGGATGAATTATTTCATTGACTTCCTTCAGCGCCATCAGGAAATAACTCACGATTGATTTACCGTTTGCCAGTCGACGTTGTGGTGGTTATCATAGAATCCGTGTTGTGAGCTTGGAGGAATGAAGAACCTTGGGCGCCCGGTCCAAAGCTTAACAAAGGCCAAGATGATACGACCGATGTGGACGCCATGCTCCAATGTGGAGGGAGGGTCATAAATGACCGCAGGCGATTCCCTGTCTCGGTTCCAAACCGTTCTCCAATTGCTTGGGCACACATATTGATGAAAGCATCTGGAGGTATACTATTTTCGACGTGCGTTGCAGGAGCAGTAGAATCAGTGCGGCCAGCACTAGATGGTGTAACTAATGGTGTTTCAATCCCTGAGAAGGGATTTTGATCTCCGTTTGTCATAGTTTTTTAGTGTGAATGAAAAACCCTTTGTTTGGTCAAGGATTCCACCTTCACCACACCAATTGATAACAGGTAGCGAAAATTCTGGTCAACGTCCGTCCCTGTGGGGGCGTCGTTGGGTTCGACGGGGGGAAGCTCTGATGCCAAAGTTAGTAAGATGATTCAAGGAAACAAACTGAATTGACAAAGGTTGTAAGAATGTGTACCTTGATAACCTAGGGAATCAGGCTATATATAGCTGTGAAGTTGTAACCTTCAGGTAACTAGAAGGTCTCCATTAATGCTCTATTAATGGCGGTTACGAGTTATCTCTAACCTGGCAGTTAGCTAATTGATTACTCATTAATGATCTTTATGGCCGAGTCGGCGGCCAGCCGTTATAGTGGCGAATCAGGTGAATGAAGAGATTCGCCTCATAGGTCCGCCAGCGGATCTCTCAGAACAGATCCGTGGAGATCCGCCTGCCAGCTCCCCTTTGGGGATCATTACGCGGCGTTCCGATGGTGAATATCCCTTTTAGTCCTCGGGTTAATATCACGATGTTATCACATATATTATTAAAAACTTGGTTAATACAATCGGTTTTCTTCAATTTCTTATCTTTATCATTTAAGCATTGGTTTTTGTAAAGTTTAGGGACTTTTTTACCGATTTAAGGAAAATAGAGGTACTAATTGATTTTTGCTCAATGGTTTATAGGGAAAAATAAACTTTCTATGTTATTAATATATATGATATTTATTCGTCTTATTAATACATATGAGATATTTTAATTTATGTTAGTATTTGTTGGGAATATCCAAATTATGGCCCGAATATTTATCCGTCCGTAAGTGAAACGGTCAATTCCATCTAAAAAGATGGATGATTATGATTAAAGTTTTATAAACTAAATTTAGGCTATAAATAAATAGCCACCTAACCCTAATCAAGAGCTAATTAAAAGCTGATCAAGAGCACGATACACAATTCTCTTCTACGATACCCTCTTCCTACTCCATCAAAAGTTCGCTTTAGTTCGTGGATTTACCGTTTTCACCTCGAAACAAATATCTACATGGATAATTCATGATCGCTGATACCAAATTATGGTAGATTCAACCCTTTCACTACTAATCAACTCAATGAATATTGCTCTGTAAAAAAGTAAACCTTACCTAAACCCATATTTATATTCAGATTATTTAATGGATAATTTGTTCCATGTTTTTAGTTATAAAAAGTACAATCTAAACTCAATCAAGTACAATCTAATCCATAAATCCATATAATAAAAGTCAATTAGAAGACCTAATCAAGGTCAAACTAAATGCATACAAATAACCAAACAGTCTAGCTAGCTAGTCAATATATATATAGAGGTCTACTAAGCTTGACTGGCCTGAATCACATTAAATGCAATACACAGCCGACACAATAGAAAATTCCATTACTCACCATTTTTATTTTTAATTTTTTCATTAGTTGTTTAATTGTCTTAGTCACTCAATTTAGAGAAGTTCTATGGTCATTAACCAACCAAATTAAATTTCTAATTAATGCTAAGTTGCGTTAAGTATATATTTTTTGATCGAATAGAGAGCTATAATCCTAGAAAACAGAAAACTATGACCGAATTATCCGCGCGGACGGTCCGTCCCACAATAATAAGAAAAAAGAACATCATGAATGTCTACAGGAAGCTCCTTACACTACTATATTTTAGGGTAAAGTTCAAATCACTAATTTTCAGACAAAGGATTGTGGTTTACTTTTTGTCAAAACGAGGATTGATGTTTTTAACTTTAACAAAATAAGGATTTTTTCGATTGATACTATTAAAACCACCTTTGACGACTTCGAAAATGACATATTTTAAGAACTATTAATATTCTAAGTAACTTTAATTCTTCAACTTTTTTATTTTGAGATTGTTTAGATGATGTTTGGTAAAGAGAGAGAAAGTTAGTGTTTAGAGAGAGAAAGTTCCAAAAAAGATGATTTTCGAATATCGAAAATGTAGTTCCATAGAAAATATGACATTGAACAACTTTAATTTCTTGAAAATTTTCATTTTCAGGTCGTTAAAGATGGTTTTAATAGATTTAATCCAAGTTTGAAACTTCAATCCTCGTTTTGACAAAAAGTAAACCACAGTTCTTTATCTGAAAATTAGTGAAACCACAGGGGTTTTATTTGAACTTTACCCTATATTTTATTTTTAATAACCCCTTATGAGATTATGAGATTAAATTTGTAAATACCCTAATAACTAAATCTCAATAATAGTTTTTCTTATAATTTCCAATATATGGATGTACATGAATACTCTCGAACATGAAACATATATAATAAAGGTTTGTCTAACCGTGTGTTGAAAATCCACAGATAAATATGATTATTAGGCAATTTGAACCAAAAGTTTAAACTGGTAAATAAAAACCTAATAATAACTTTTATTATAATATGTGACACACCAGCATATGCGAATGCTTTTAGAGATTGAAACATAACACAATCTCATCTTAGCGTTTGTTAAAATTCCTTTTTAATGAATTAGAGTTGCCAGAATTCGAACCTTTGACCACTTAGTCAAATCAAACTCTGATGTTAAGATTCTATTTGAAATAAAAGTTTAAGTTGATATTAAGATCCAATAATAGCTTTTATTATAATTTCTGATACACCCTCCATGTGAATGTCCCCTAAGTTTGAAACTCGTTCATTTTACCATTTGTTGAAATTTCACCAATAAATAGCTAAGTAAGACTGCTAGGATTTGTATTCTAATCACTTGGTTTAAAAGATTTTGGTACCATTTCAATAATTAATTGAATTAAAAATTTAAATCTATAGTTAAGATAAAATAATAATTTTTAGGGTAAATTTCAAATAAAACCCTTGTGGTTTCACTAATTTTCAGATAAAGGACTGTGGTTTACTTTTTGTCAAAACGAGGATTGGAGTTTTCAACTTTAGCAAAATAAGGACTTTTTCGATTGATACTATTAAAATCATCCTCGACGACTTCAAAAATGACATATTTTCAGAACTAGTAATATTCTAAGCAACTTTAATTCTTCAACTTTTTTATTTTGAGATTATTTAGATGAAGTTTGGTAAAGAGAGAGAAAGTTAATGTTTAGAGAGAGAAAGTTCCAAAAAATATGATTTTCGAAAATCGAAAATGTAGTTCCATAGAAAATATGACATTGAACAACTTTAATTCTTGAAAATTTTCATTTTCAGGTCGTTAAAGATGGTTTTAATAGCATTAATCCAAGTGTGAAACCTCAATCCTCATTTTGACAAAAAGTAAACCACAGTCATTTATCTAAAAATTAGTGAAACCACAGGGGTTTTGTCACGTCTGTGTCCTTAATTTTTTTAGTTTAACATAGTTAACGAGTCTAATAGTAATTCTGTTTAGAATTTTTGTTTCGGTGATCGAAAGTAGTCAATAAGAATATTTACTTTTAATGATATTAAATTTTATCGATATAATATTTTGAGCTATTTAATTCATGGAGTTCGATTAAATTATGAATCGATGATTTTATACCAATTTTTAACAATTTTAGTTATATTTAAATATTATTTGATTTTAACGATTTTGATTATTTTTGTGAAAATAGTTATTCGAAGTCAAATGGTTTTATGATTATGGAATAAATTGGACGTTTGATTGTAAAAAGAGACTTGAGCATATTGTGATTTTATGCTTTTTATATCCATCTAGAGTGATCCGGGTTGGTGGTTTTGATATTTGAAGACCATGTTCAGTGAGGAATATGGCATGTGTATACAGTGTAAAGACCTAGTCGGGTATTGACGGCGAAGTGTTGGGTAAGACCAATACGGGATTAGGCAAGGTTAAAGAGACGTCTCGACTATATGTGATTTATGAGGTTTATGGATTGATACGTAAGGGGAAAACTCTAGAATGGATATAAGGTTTTATGTTTTCGAGCATGAATAGATATAAGGTTTTATGTTTTCGAGCATGAGTTGATATAAGGTTTTATGTTTTCGGATATGAGTTGATTTTGATATAAGGGTTTTACGTTTAATTGATTACGAGTTGATTTTGATAAAAGGTTTGTTTGGTTACGGATTGGTTTGATAAAACGTTTGTTTGGTTACGGATTGGTTTGATAAAACGTTGGTTTAATAAAACGTTTATTCGATTTGGTTCGTTTTGATAAAATGATATATATATATATATATATATATATAGTAATAAAGTGAATTATATAATTAAATCATTAGCGTGTTAATCAACGAGTCGATAAGGTAATCCAACTACCCAAAAACAGGTAGAACTACGTGGCTTTGATTCCCGGTTTAAATATTAGAAGATTATTCGGGATACGTAGGAAGCTCGATAGTATTATCGAGTTCAAGCCAAATAAATAATAAAATTCTAGATAGTTTAAAGTAGAGTTCCGTACGATTTATTAGGAAATGGGTTTAAGAGTATATTTCCTTCATGCCCGATGCCATTAGGGTCGGGTTTGACAGGTTTTATTTGAAATTTACCCTTATATTTATTATAATAGATTTCCACAACTTGTGTGTATGTAAAACAAAAGGTTACCTAAATATAAAAATAAATTTTATAATTTTATGAGTTTTGAAAGATGTTATATATCATGATTGGAATTCGGTGTCATCCTATATCAATCTACTTCTGACTGGTTCGTTATCGATCATATACATTTTATGTGGAAAGTTGGTTCTGCACCCAATTGTAACAATTTGATTCAAATGTAGATATTGTTCTATTTATTTTAAATCTATAACTTATTGGGTCTCACGATTTTAATGCGCGTAATACATGCATTGATTGTAAATCTACCTTACTAATATAGCAAAATGATCCCTCCATTTTTAATGTAGAATTCAGCTCATTCGTCGTCATATCTTTTAGGACTGCTCATTGCTTCGGTCCTTGAGCTTACAACGTGCACAACACATACACATTCCACCATTTGTTTTTAATTCCATAAATTAGTAATAGTTAAGCCACAATCGTAGATCTTATATGAATCTCTAACAACGACATTTTCAATGGAGGACTGAGTAAGGGTAGGTTGTTTTCTTATTTGTCTAGAAATAGACTATTACCAAGATATATACACTAACCTCTAGTAGAACGACAATCATCAGAACAATCACCACAATCACTATCAGAATAACAATGAATGTTATAAGCTACTTTGTTGGAAAAAATGTTAAACTACATTGTTTCATGTAGATGTAAGGTGAAGAATATCCCCTTCTTAGGGATTCGCACATAGGTGACCATTTTTACATAACATAGGCCCCCCAAAAGGTAATGGATGCGTGCAAAGTTTTCCTTAGATCGGAAAAGGATTATGAAGAACTCGTTTGACACCTTTCCAATGAACAGTGTTATAAAGTTTAGATAAAGATTAAAATCATAGTAAAGTTTAGATTTAATATACAGAAATGTAACGATGAAACAATCAAATTGACCAAGTGAAAATCACCACGTTATAAAGTTGATTGCCTATATAGAATTAAGTAGGGAACAATGAACCGTGTATTGAAAGGTCCTACAATCATAGAATGGGAAACGAAACTTAATGTAGTAATAAATGCACACAAATTAAAATGGCCCAACCTTTGTCTATCAGAACTTTCACTTCTCCTTCCCCCTTCACAATTTTCTCCATATATAATTCCCTCATCCAACCCCCAAATTCACCACAAAAACAAGAAATTCACAGATCCTACAAACATTTTCGGATCAATCTAATCAAATCCCCCAATAAAATGGCCATGAACATCGAAGCAAATCTCAGAATGTTAATGAGGCTCAAGGTGTTTGTTAAAAGGCTTCAAAGAGGTGTTTTGGTGGCAGAAGAAGGTGTTAAAAGAGGGCATTTTGCAGTAATTGCAGGGAAAGATGGAGAGGAAAAGAGATTTTTGTTGGAAATTAAGTATTTGAATGATCCAGCTTTTGTTAAATTGTTAGAGCAAGCTGAAGAAGAATATGGATTTCAACAGCAAGGTGTTCTTGCTGTTCCTTGTCGCCCTCAAGAATTGCAGACCATTCTTCGCGGCCGGAGATCGAGGAGAATGAGTAAGGAATGGTAGAATGATCCGTTTGGAATGGGTGGCGTCGGGTAGAAGAGCTGAGCAAGGGAAATAGAGAAATAAAATGAGGGAGACTTATTAATAAAGTGTAATTTTCACGATTTAAAAATCGTGGAGCCTAAAATGTCAATATGATATTAGATCAGATTGTTACGGATAATAATCAATTATACTGTACATTTCAGACATTTTATTTGTTTTTGTTTTTGCTGATTAGATCTTTATTGATTTCTATTTTATTATTACAGTAATATAAAATTTAATGATTTTTGAAGTCATAATAATATTAATATGATTATACTTTAAAGATCATGAATGTAAATTTATCTATTATCTTACTAACAGATTACAATAGTTCGATTGAAATGCTTTCCAAACTTACTATGAACGACTCCACATCAAGCCCTGATTCACGTTTATGTCACACCATCAAACAAACGAGATGACCAAAATAACGAACCAAACAATAGTTCAAGGCTTAAAGAAGAGGGTTAGATAAGCTTGAAACATCTTAGATTGATGAGCTACAAAGCATCCTATGAGAATACCAAAGAACTCTTATAACTAGTACTATGGAAACTCTTTTCTCTCTCACTTATAGGGCCGAAGCATTTCTCCTTGTGGAAAATAGGAGCATCTAGCCTAAGACAAATGAAGCGGATAATGAAAGAAACATGAGGAAAAAACTGGATCTCCTAGAAGAGAGAAGCGAACAACTAGTAGTGAAAATGGCAACCTATCACCAAAGAATGAGTCCGCTTATGAATATGGCAACCTATTACTAAAGAACGAAAATGGTCCGGTCTAGACAGTTCTACCTCGGATATTTAGTTCTTCGTAGTTCCGAAGCTTCACGATCCTCCACAAGCAAAGGAAAAATGCGCCGCAATTGGGAGGGATGTTTCAAGATCACCAAATGTGTAACACGCACACATATTGACTAAAGGAGCTTAAGGGGAAAGCAGTTCCCCGAACAAGGAATGATGTTGCCTTGCATAATTTTTTTTATCAATAGACATCCTTCGCAAATACTATTTTCTATCAATTGGAAGAGAAATTCAACCTTGTATTTTCCTAAATCTTGCCTTTTGACAATCGATCAATTATGACAAATCATTTGTGTTCAATTCTAGAATACTTTCGATTATAATTAAAGGTTCATTCGATACATTATGGTTCATTCTATTTCTCATACATGAGTTCAACCATTTGATGATTATATTAAGTCAAAACACTTCATGGCACTACTTCGATTAGCAGGGCTCACTCCCTAATCCATTTAGCATACAAAACCGAAGTAAAAACTTAATAAAATCAATTAATACGGCTAATCTGAGAAAATAATGATTTATTTAAAATTAATATTGTTCAAGATAAACATACAAAAAACAATCACACTTTCTTATGAAGCTGGTTTGGCGTATGTGGAAAGAGCCGGATGCTTTGTGGGTTCGTGTGCTGCTTGGAAAATATAGGAGCGATGAGTTTTTTGGTGGAACTGCCCGCGTGAAAAATTGCTCCTTTCTCTAGAAGAGTTTTTACTATGTCTTTCGGGAATTTTGTACTGGAATCAAATGGAATGTTGGTAATGGGACATGTGTTAAATTCTGGAATGATGTCTGGATTAATAATGTCAGATTGATTGATGTAGGACATCCTAAACCTCCTGATTTCATTCTTGGTTTGTATGTGGCAGACTATGTCAATACTAATGGAGATTGGGACTAGTCTCGGATTGAACCATTTCTTAATACTGAATGGCTTTTGAGGATTCGTAGTATTAAAATTAGTATGGAAGGAGAAGATCATGATACTCGTATCCGGGGTGGTTCTAATTCTGGGCGATTCACTTACAAATCTGCTTATGACCTTGTTCGTGGCCACGGGGAGGGCGCTACCTCGAGGCAGTGGAAGAAAATTTGGGCCTTGAAAATTCCGCAAAGACTGTGTAGCTTTGCTTGGCTAACGACGCACCATAAGCTGTTAACTAATCAAGAGAGATTCCGGAGGCACTTAGCTTCTACTGAGAGTTGTCCTCGATGTTCTACTGCATGTGAGAATATATCCCATACTCTTCGTGATTGTCAGCACAATGGTAATGTGTGGCGACTCCTTATTCCATCTCGTCTGCTACCTTTTTTTTTGCTAAATCAGATCTATACTGGTTTTCGTGGTGCTTATGGGATAAGGAGCTAAATGTGAGTGCTAACTGGAAGATTACGTTTATTTCGTGTTGCTGGCTGCTTGGAGGTGGCGTAATTGCTTCATGTTTGATAAAAAAAAGAGGATATACCCTCTAACCCATTGTTGATTATACGGTTTACTGTTAATGAGTTTCAGGAGGCCTGGAATAATTTGGGAAGAGGTAGTGGTGAGACTTCTTGGGTGGAAACTCTCGTTCACTAGGCGAAGCCTCCAGTAGGATGACATAAACTTAATACTGATGGCTCGAAGTTAAGTAATGATTCAATTTCTGTCAGAGGGGTTATTCGTGATTGTCATGGGGAATAGGTGGCTGGTTTCTGCCATAACATCGGTATAGGTAATGCATATGATGCGGAAATTTGGGGTCTTTTTTCTGGTATCTCTCTTGCTTTGAGCATGGGTTGTCGATCGATTGAGATTGAGTCGGATAATGCCGAGATAGTGGCGGCTATTAATGAGGATAGAGATACTGCGTGTATTGGTCGGAACTTTTTCAAAGGTATCAAGCTGCTTCTCAAGAACTTCGAGTGTGTTCATCTTCGGCATGTGTTCCGGGAGCAAAATCGGGTTGCTGATTTTATGGCTAGCAGCGCTCATGCTCTTGAACCAGGTGTTACTCATCTTCTGCTCCCGCCGGTTCACATTCGAAAGCTGCTACTGGATGATCTCGTGGAAGCTGGTTTTCCTAGGATGGTTCCGCCTTAGTTTTTTTTTTCCTTTCTTATTTATCAAAAAAAAAACAAAAGTGCATAGTTATTAAAATTCTACTAGTCGCGAGTCGACCTAATACTTAAACCTGTTTGAGATATTGTATTTGTGAGCCTGTTTGAGATATTTTTACTGTTTTGATTTACTTATAAATAAGTTTTACCCGTTCTTGGTTATTGTCAGTTTTCATTCCCGCATGGGACTGCAATATCTATTTTGACCCTATTCTTTTTTTTCTGCAATAAAGATTTAGTTTTTGCTTTTTTTTGGTAGAAAAAGGAAAGAAAAAACAAAAAAACAGAGAGAAAATTAACCCGGGATTAGCCTGGGAAAGCTAACCCCAACTTGATCGACAAACAGCAAAAAGGAGAGGAAGGCCGAAGGCAACAAGAAGGTAGAAACACCAAGCATCCTCTCCTGGCCCTCAGCAGCAAGACGGTCAGCAACCCTGTTCTGCTCTCTGAACACATGCCTAAAATTGATGATATCGAAGGAGGAGCATAGCCTTTTGATCCCTTTAAGAAGATTTTGGCTGCCTAAACAAAAGGCATTACTTTCAGAAATAGCTTTAATAGATGTTTGCACCAAAAATAAAGTTTTCATGATGCATATCCTGGTGTACAATTTTCATCGGATAAACTTTTCTTAAAAGAACTGTTTAGGAAACTTTTCCTTTTAGGAAACTTTCTCTTAAAACTTTTTAGGAAACTTTTCTTTTCGGGAAACTTTTCATATTTTCCTAGTACATCGTTCACTTATGATTTCCTAGAGTGAACCTCAGTTTCCCTCAGGGGAAACATCTAAAATAGTGTACCAACTTCCTATACAGTGTACCTCAGGTGAAACCAACTTCCTATGTAGTGTACCTTAGGGGAAACCATGGTGTACCTTAGGGGAAATCATAGTGTACCTCGTGGGAAACCATAGTGTACCTTGGGGGAAACTATAGTTCACCTTAGGGGAAACCATAGTGTACCTTAGGGGAAACCAACTTCCTAGAGTGGACATCAGGGGGACTTAAAATAAACTTAGAGGAACCAAAGATCCAATTAATATTTTAACGTGTTCTTTGTGAGCCAATTAAAAAGCAGGAAAGTCAGAAAGTGTACATATCAATCCATCGTGGAAATCAAAGTGGAGGTTACTCAATATGGTGGAGAACGTGACTTAGTGGAAAGAAACAGGAAGTTACCTCCAACGTCTATAAAAGGAAGAAATCACGATGACAACTACCCAACTCAACAACTCAACAAACCCAAGCAAAAACTCTAGCAAATTACCTCTAGACTTCAGCTTTTTACAATTCTTAGTTATTCCCTTAGATTTAATTTTCATTCAAGTTCGAGTTCATTCAAGCTTCCAGTACATTTTTATTTTTATTTGTTGTTCAATCATTTTCTGTAAGGTCGGTATCGTTTTGATAATCGAATCTTTAGGAATTTTCGGTCTCTTTAATTCTTACAGTCGTTTGATATTTAGAAGTTAGAAAGCGCACTCAATTTCATTCCATAGTTTGATAATACTATAATTATCTGGCACGTCCGCAATTTCCCACGAAAGAGCTCAACAAAAATTGGCACGCTCGGTGGGACCCACAAAAGAGCCAAACAAAAATTGGCACGCCCAGTGGGACTCACAAAAGAGCCAAACAAAAATTGGCACGCCCAGTGGGACACAATCACAATACCGCCAAAGGAAAATGATAAGAAAAGCAAATATCCTGTAGCAGCCAACTCTAAAGAAGAAGAGATCATGGCAACATGCAATGTTCCACATATGGTGGGAGGAATTGAAGGGGAAAATAATGTTAACACTAGAGGACACACATGGATTTCTGCAGAGATCCAAAATTCATAATTCTTGCAGAGACATTTCAATTCCATTGAAAAGAATCTGGAAGCTCTAAAGAGCGATAAGAATAAGAAGATGGATACGATACTCCAGAAGTTGTCACAGCCAGGGATCATTAAGAGTGGAGGAAACCATGTTCCTCAAGCCTCATCAGAGTCCAATGAAGGATGTGGTGTGTCCATCGTTGAGAAGTATCAGATTCCACCTTTGAGGGAGGAAGTTGTCTCAAAGAAGGCCGCTACTTCTGCAGGCCAAGAAAATTCTAGTAAGTCACATGCTCCTCAATGTTTTGAAAACACTAATCCTACCTCCCATACAGCTTCATATCACGAGGAGGCAGGAGGCCACCATATCATTGGAGAGATGGGGGGCAACCATAGAGGAAATGGGAGAAACACTATAATTCCTAATGTGCCTTATGTTCACCAACAGATTGGCATCCCTCAACATATTCCCCTAGTTATTACGGAGGTCATCCGAGAAGCTGTCCCAAAACTATATGAATATGGCCTCCGTCAAGTTGGCCACTTTGAGTTTCACAAGCCAAGAAAAAAAAACAGCGATGAGATGCTAAGTCGGGGGAGAAGTAGGAGGTGAAGTTGAGGCTGGTGAGAATTCCTCCCATTGTGGAAATAAGATATTAGCTTGAAGGTGATACAAAGGCTGACTCCACGACCTATATATTTTGTGTCACCTAAAGAGCTATCGTGTGACACCTTTAAAAGCTGACACAACGGCTTTTAAAGAATCAAGCATGAAATTTACGTTCCTCAAATTCATGCTTGAGGGGGGCATTTGTTTGCACCAAAAATAAAGTTTTCATGATGCATATCCTGGTGTACACTTTTCATCGGATAAACTTTTCTTAAAAGAACTGTTTAGGAAACTTTTCCTTTTAGGAAACTTTCTCTTAAAACTTTTTAGGAAAATTTTCTTTTCGGGAAACTTTTCATATTTTCCTAGTACATCGTTCACTTAGGATTTCCTAGAGTGAACCTCAGTTTTCCTCAGGGGAAACATCTAAAATAGTGTACCAACTTCCTATACAGTGTACCTCAGGTGAAACCAACTTCCTATGTAGTGTACCTTAGGGGAAACCATGGTGTACCTTAGGGGAAATCATAGTGTACCCAGTGGCGGATCTAGGATTTCAGAATCGGGGGGCTAATTTTAGCCCAAGGTTAAAAAAAAAATCTTGCATGTGTTAAAAACGGTGGAGATAAGTCTTTTGAAATCCATCAATAAATTGTCTAACACGACATTGAATGGGATCTTCCATATTAAATCAAGAAATTAAATTATCAAAACCCTACAAATTCCCTAAACTAACAAAACCCTAAATTAATTCAACAAATTAAACTATCAAAACCCTATAAATTCCCTAAACTATCAAAACCCTAAAATAATTTAACAAAGCACCAAATTAATTCAACAAATTATAAATTAAAAACCATAAATGAAAATTAACCTAATTTTATGGAATGGAAGAAATTACATACCTTAAGAAATGCAGAGGCTAGCTTGTGTAATTAGAAGAAGAAATGAAAGTAAAATGAAAAGAAAAGGAAAGGGAGGAGGAAAGATGAGCTGAAAGAATGGTGGAAAGGAAAGCGGGTGAAAGAATGGTGGAAAGGAAAGGGGGGAGAGGAGGAGAGTCGGGGAAATTGCAAAGTGGCTAAGCCACTTTGCGCAATAGATTGGGGATTTTAATCCCCAATCGTTTATTTTTTTTTTATTTGGCCCCCTAAAACGACGCCGTTTTGGGTTGGGGCCAAATTAAAAAAAAATAGAAGAGATCGGGACCCGATCTCTTCTATTTTTTTTTAATTTGGCCCCAACCCAAAACGGCGTCGTTTTGGTCGGGCCAACTTAAAAAAAAAATTAAACAGCCCAGCCCGTTTGGGCTGGGCTGTATCTTAACAAACATCTCCTTCTCAGGAGATGTTTGTTCTTCGTTCGCCCTAGATAGAGAGGGCGGCGGCCGGCTGACTGGGGGTGCTAATTTTTAGCACCCCTAAATTACTCCATGGCAGCGCCGGCGCCGTGGGGGCTGGAGCCTCCCCAGGCGCCGGGCTGCCTCCGTCTCTGAGTGTACCTCATGGGAAACCATAGTGTACCTTGGGGGAAACTATAGTTCACCTTAGGGGAAATCATAGTGTACCTCGTGGGAAACCATAGTGTACCTTGGGGGAAACTATAGTTCACCTTAGGGGAAACCATAGTGTACCTTAGGGGAAACCAACTTCCTAGAGTGGACATCAGGGGGACTTAAAATAAACTTAGAGGAACCAAAGAGCCAGTTAATATTTTAACGTGTTCTTTGTAAGCCAATTAAAAAGCAGGAAAGTCAGAAAGTGTACATATCAATCCATCATGGAAATCAAAGTGGAGGTTACTCAATATAGTGGAGAACATGACTTAGTGGAAAGAAACAGGAAGTTACCTCCAACGTCTATAAAAGGAAGAAATCACGATGACAACTACCCAACTCAACAACTCAACAAACCCAAGCAAAAACTCTAGCAAATTATATCTAGACTTCAGCATCTTTACAATTCTCGATTGTTTCCTTAGATTTAATTTTCAAGTGCAAAGTTTTCATTCAAGCTTCCAGTACATTTTTATTTTATTTGTTGTTCAACCATTTTCTGTAAGGTCGGTATCGTTTTGATAATTGAATCTTTAGGAATTTTCGGTCTCTTTAATTCTTACAGTCGTTTGATAATTAGAAGTTATTTAGGCGCACTCAATTTCATTCCATAGTTTGATAACACTATAATTATCTGGCACGTCCGCAATTTCCCACGAAAGAGCCAAACAAAAATTGGCACGTCCAGTAGGACTCACAAAAGAGCCAAACAATAGCTTTAATAGCTTCCAGGTTGTCAGATTTAGTTTTCGCTTTTAAAGTCTTAATAAAGTTATATTTCAATAAAACTCGTTTTTGTTTAATAAATTCTTGTCTCAAATATTATTATCTTTAGTTTACTCTTTTATCTGAAATATTTGAAAAGGTCCCATAAGATATTTTTATATTGTCTTAGCATGTACACCTCTATAAATATAAATTGACTCAGAAATTATAAGGAAAACTATTCAATAAAATTTAATTCTTTTAGCGAATAAATAAGTGGTTGTCCATGAAACTAAGTACTGAAAAGTAGAGTAATCATTCGTGATCCGTTTTATTGATTTTTTCTGATTGGCTGGAACTGAGTAGCGACTCTATCTTTTAGTAACCAAGTATTTCAATGTATTCTTGTACTGAATTACGTGACACAATTTTTCACGGGTCTAGCATCGAACTATGTGATATATTTATTATAGTTATAATGCGTCTCTCAGAAGTAACATCAAAACCATCATGTTGGAAGGTGAGTTTTCGAAGGCTCATAGCAGAATACGATTGAATTGTGACAAATTAAAATGTATATCATTTTAAGCAAGTTTAAGTGTCAATAATCATCATCATAAGCAAGTTCAGATGATCAATAGATCATTTTAAACAGTTAAAGAGATTAATAAGATGTTAGAGATTTGAGGTGAAATGACCTTTTAGTCATTTGTCTTTACTTTTGTAACTTTATGTATCCCACATGGGAAACTTATGAGATAGTTGAAAGGTTTATATTGGATTGAGCTTTATGTGATATCAAATTGTGTTAAGTAGGTTTTACAAAATATACCACATGCGCGCTCAAACGACGCCCGCTCGACCGGACTAGGCCCAATTTTTATTTTGGTATTAAATATTTTAAATCTTTTGACTAATTCTTTAGCTGTTGAAGTCTTATCTCCACTATCCCTATTCAACAAACCACGTTCTTCTCTCTTGAACGTTGTCCACTACAACGTTCGTTTTTAAGACTAAATTAAAAGGGGTTTTAAGAGCATCCAAAACATACAGTTTTACGATTCTAATATTTTTGCTCTCAAAATTATTTCTTCTCTGGGCAAAATACTTTTGATGTTCCAAAGCTTCGCTCGGGAGTGCACTAGGTCGAAGTTTGCTGTGTAAACCTTGGTTGACGATCGGACTTCCAGATTACACCAGAGTCTGCCGTAATCGTTTTCAACTCAGTGGATTTGTCCACGACACAGCGATTCCATTCCGATAAGTTGTTTCTGTTTCCTCTTTTATTTTTACATAAGACACTATAAATTAAGAGGACCAATTAGCATTTTGGATCAAATTTAAGGACTCTCAATGTTTTAAGCCATTAATAATATTCAGGAAGTTAGCTTGTGAAATTATTTATTTTTGTATTTATTGCAAGTAAACCCCTACTTATAATTTAGATTTTAGACCCACTATTTAATTATTTTATCATAATGTTTTCATATGTCTGTTGCATATGACATGTCTTCATCAAACAAGACTAAACCTACATATGTGTTCCTTCCCCTCTCCCTTTGTTTGGTTATCATCAAACACATCTGTATTCGGCTCCTCCTATTGAATGAATGAAATCTTATCCAATATCCGGGGCTATTTTGCTCCCTTTCATAAACAGACCTTTTCATTTCAAAAGTTAGAATTGCTCAATACCGCTTTCAAATTACTGTTACCACCCTCATTTGGACTTTTTTGTCCTTCTTATAATTTTGATAAAAAACTAAAAATTCCTTCTCTAAAATCACAAACTCGAACAATAATAATTGAAATTATAAAAATAATTGATATGCGACAATTCGAATCTCGAAAATGGATGATTATGAGTCCGAAACAATAAAATTTACAATTTTTTTCCTCAAAAAATCATGAACATAATGCATATTTTTTGTGACGATTAGCATTTTTCGTCACAAAAAATTAGAGAATTTTGTATTTTCTGTCGCTAAAGGTATACAAGCCCAATTTTGATCTAGGTGGGTGCTAGATCTGCCCAACCAATGGGCTGGGCGGATCCAGAACCCGCCCAGCAATGGTCTGGGCGGATCCAGAATCCGCCCAGCCAATGGCTTGGGAGGATATACCACCTGCCCAAGCCATTGGCTGCGTAGATGCTGGTTCCGCCCAGACCACTGGCTGGGCGGGTGCTGGATCCGCCCAGAACATTGGCTGGGCAGATCTAGCACCCACCTAGACCAAAATTAGCGTTTTTTTTTTCAAAAATTAAAATTTTTTTTTCAAAAAGGCAAAATTGTCCAAATTGGGGCGGTAAGAAGCAACACCCAATTTTAAATGTTTGGTTTGAGACTTCATGTTTGCTCTTTACATCTGAAAATTAGCCTTTTACAATAGCAGAGAATCACTACTTTTTCGAAAAGCAGGTTTTTCCAACAACAAACAGTAGGTAAACCAAACGGACCCTTAGTCTACCAAAACGATTTGCTTTTTACTTTAAGCTGTCTCACTAGTCTATTGAAATTTTTTAATGTGACTAGAGTAAAAGGAAATATAGATAATTTGGAGAGTAACATTTTAAAACAATTGAGATATTGGAAATAATGATGGCTTAGCAATTATTAACACAAATAGTACATATATACATAGTCTATACGGCCTCTCTTGGTATTCGATTCCTATACCGATTATAGGATAACCGTGTAGTATAACCCAACTAGACTAGGATTTATAATTCCTTGTTTACTATGGATCTAATTCCTCTCATGCCCTCTCAAGTTGCACCGGGCGAGATTCTAATGTAAGTTTGTCTCTCAGCAAGTGAAATCGGCCTCGCTGTAGAGGGTTAGTAAACACATGGGTGATCTGGTCAACTGTGGATATATAACGCACAACAAGTGCCTTGGACTTGACTTTATCACGGACAAAATATAAATCAATATCCAAATGCTTGTTGTTTTTATGAAACACTAGGTTTGGAGTCAAGTAGGCGGCATTAAGATTATCACACCACAAGATAGGAGGAGTAGTAATGGGAAATCCTATCTCTTGCAAGAGTGTTTGGATCTAAGTTATGTCAGATGTACTCGAGGTAATTGAATGATATTCTGCTTCTATGGATGAACGAGAGATCATGCACTATTTACGAGAGGAATAAGTCAACAAGCATTTGCTGAGAAAAACTGAATTACCACTCGTAGATTTTCGATCATCCTCAACATCACCCCAATCCACATCAGAAAAACAATGTGATTTGCCTAATCTTCCCCATTTGTTCAAGCTCAAACAATGTGACAATGTGCCATTGAGATAGCCCAAAATGTGCTTAATGGCCAACCAATGAGTCTCACATGGAGCATGCATGTATTGTGCTCCTTTATTCACAACAAATGAGATATCTGGTCGAGTAAAAGTCAAGTATTGCAAGTTGTCGATAACAATTCTATATAATTTTGGATCTGACATCAGTGCACTATCCTATGAGCTTAATTTTTCTGTTGGATTTGTGGGGCTTGAGATCGGTTTACTGTTATGCATATTAGATTTTTCCAAAATACCTTTACAATACTTCGTTTGCTGCAGAAAAAGTCCCTAAGGAGTCCAGTCAACTTCAATGCCCAAGAAATAATAGAGGTGCCCAAATTCTGAATGGAAAAATTAGACCCAATAAACCGCACTAAATGTTGAAAAAGGGTTGAATTTTCCCTGTAACGACGACGAGATCATCCACATAAATAAGGAAAAAAAAAAGCCCAGTAGCACCATGCTTGAGGAAATAGAAGGAACAATTAATTTTTTAGCATTTAAATTCAGACTATACCGGTTTGGAGGTGAGCTTTTTATAGCACATTTTTGGTGACTGTTTCAAGACATAGAGTGATTTCTGTAGTTTACACGCATGTGTTGATCGAGAGGGATCAATGAAACCGGATGGTTGAGTTATATACCCATTTTCCTATAAATCTCTGTGTAAGAATGCCAGCAGGGGCGGAGCCAGCCTAGGGCTTGGGGGGCTCCCCCACCCCCCACCCCTCCCCCCCCCCCCCCCCCCCCCCCGACTGATGGTAGATTGCAGCCCCCCCTTAATTTTCGTTCATATTGGTATATTTGTAGTATTATTATAATATTTTAAGATAGTTGAGTTGGTTACACTATATTTTTTAATACAAGAGAGATCATGGGTTAAAATCTCATGAAACTTCTTTTTAAAACTTTTATTTATTTATTGAATTTTTTGTGTCCTCTTTAACTTCTTAACTTTTTTAAACTAATTTATTTTTCCTAAATAAGTTTTTTTTTTTACTTTTGAGACTTAAAAAACTTAATTTTTAAATTCAATTTTATTTTATGAAAATTATAAGAAATTCATAATTAAAAATAAAAAAAAAATTATAAGAAATTAGTGTTAGCTTTATAAAACATTAAAGATATCTACTCCTTTTAACCCGAGCAATTTTAATCTTTTAGCATTTAACACATCAAAAAGATGAAGTTTTAGGGTGCTCGAGGCAAAAAAAAAAAAAATATATATATATATATATATAGCCCTAATGGTCTGAACTTCGGAAGCTTACTCCGACAGTAATCTCAAAGCTAAAATTAGCTCCCTCAAACGTAAATTCCTGGCTCCGCCACTGCATGTCAATCCACAAACTTCCACCTGATTGTTGTGATTATTTGGGTTGGTTATAACCGTTTATTTTTGCATACCGTCACGTTTTGATTTTTCCATTATCTGGACTGCTATATCCGAGAACTTAAGGAGTGAAATTAATAACCTTAAACTTGAGTTAATTGAAATTTATGGGAAATTTTAGATGAGGTAGGGTAGAAGTTGTAGGTTATCCTTTTGTACGTACTAAGATTTGATTAGATGGGTACATGAAGGACATTTCGAAGTATGCAAGTTGTGGAAGAAGGTCATGTTATTATGTTTTATTTTCAACCAGTCCATCTGCCACCTGTATTTATTTAAATAAAATCTACACCTTCCATTTAAAATGACATTGCAACCAAAAACCAAACAATTTTATCGTACACCTCCGTGTAATGTCCCAATTCACATGTCTATTTAGATTTTCAACCTTTTTCAATTAAATTTAGCCTCATGTTTTTGAAACATATAATAGCCTTTAGCCTAAATAATCAAATATCACTATATATGTAGAAATTAAAAAAAAATATATCTATATTTTCATCAAAATCACTATTTTTATACCGATCGATAATTAAGTGAGGATTTTAATCTTAAATCCACAAAGGATGTTTCTTCGCAGTTCAGTTTGAAGGAGTGAATCTCAAGTTAAGAACAATAGATGTAATGGAGACTGGTTTTTTATTAATTTCATAAAAGTTGCTTTCAATACAAAAGATGAGGTTTACATACCTCGCCTAACTTAATACAAAAGACATAGATATCGAATTAGAGTTACAACTTAAAAGATAAATAATATGGGTAAACATGAAAGGTGGATGATAAATGGGATTTAGGTAATTAAACATAAATGGCAAAACAGTAATCACAAGAAAAAGATAGTAAACTGGCGCGTTGTCTCAAAATTCAGAGTGTTGGAAAAGCAGTCCACATGCCGAGTGGGAAAGTGGCACAGCGTGTGGCTAATGTTCTGCTCGTCGCCATGCGAAATCCGTAACTTCAGAAACAGCCTCACACGGCGTGTGACTTGATGACTCGTCGTGTGAGGGATATTCCCCCTTGGTCTCTCTCCGCTCCCACACTCGTTCTGACTCCGGGTCTCATGTCACAGATGCCCGCATCAATTTTGTACTATCACAAAGTATTTAAAGAAAATCATATCATTTTAAGTAAGTTCATGAAGAATATGACATCTATAAAATTAAAGTTTCAATTAGATTATTTAACTTTATATAAAAATGTTTTCCAAATACATTGAGTAATTTAATAAAAAAAATTGATTTGAATTTTAGTACGGAAATTGATTTTTTTTTTTTTTTAGTATTTGTTACAAATGAGGCTATTTTGACATTTAAGTTGCATTATGTCAAAATTGGGATAAATGATAAATTTAATTATTCAACTTTGGTGGTAAATTTATTAAAAAAAATGAATCTTTGTAGAATTGGGTCTACTTCAACTTGAAATTTATTGATAAAATAGTCTAAAATAACATGTATTTCACTCACAATTTAACATGTGTACAAAATTATAATTAAGAGATTAAAGAACCAAATTGTAGAAGACTTCTATTTTAACAAAGTTGAATTTGTCAATCAAAGTTTAAAAGGTAAATTTACCCTGTATCTGTAAAAATTTCAGTATCATTTTTCTGTGTTAAAAAACTATTTAATTTAAAATTTTAAATTGATATTTAAGACTTAAAAATAGCGGTAGTGCTCACCTGGACCTGAATAACCAAATGAATTTGGTCATTCACCGTTAGATCACTACTGTAAAAATAGTATTGCTTTCATACAGTAGTGTTCACATGGACCTGAATAACCCTAATGAATTTGGATATAGATTGATTAAAATCCTAAGCTGGAGATTCAAAGCATCCTAAGACTTAAATTTAATCAGCCCACATCTAACAGTGAAGGACCAAATTCACGTGGTCATCAGGACCCATGTGAAAAATACTGTAATTTCATATATGCAAATTCTTTTAAACTTGACCCATGTGAAAAATACTGTAATTTCATATATGCAAATTCTTTTAAACTTGAAACATGTGTAACTTACCAACTTTGCTATATGAAATAAACTCAACACAAATTTAATAGAAAATCTTTTATTAAATATTAATGGATCATTTTTCAGTTGACATATAAAAAATTTAGAATAGAATTAGAGTTGATGAGTTAATTCGGAAATGAAATGAATGGGATATTAACGGGTTAGAGGTTTGTTAAATAGATTTTGAATCAACTTTTTAATTCTAAGAATTAAATTGCTAATTCAAAAAGAATAGTACATTTTGAAGCATTATTATATCCTCAACTCAAGTAAATTGCATCAAAAGCTACTTAAGTTTAGGGTGTTCACAAATGTCACTGAATTTTATTATATTTCATTAAAGCTAAAAATTGTACTTTTTATTTCAATAAAGTCACTCTGACCAATTCAAACAGAAAAAGTCATTGTAATGATATTTTACAGTCACGTTGGAAATGACTTACTTTTATATATGACATGACATTGATGAGGGCATCTTATCCGCAAACATGAACCGGGATACTAAAAATGAGGCACGAGAGGAACCCTTGGAGGAAAGCAAGGGCAACAGCGTTCAACCAAGCACGCGGGGCGTCCCAACTAGTACGCGGGGCGCGGGTAGCAGTTTCGAGCGAGAATCATCCCAAGAGGTCAAGTACGCGGGGCGTACGCCTAGGACGCCACGCGTAGATCCCAACCAACAAGGCCACCAAGTCCAGGAGCTCAACTACGCGGGGCGTAATCCCGAAGACGCCACGCGTAAATCCCAACCTACGGAGCCACCAAGTCCAGGAGCTCAACTACGCGGGGCGTAGTCCCGAAGACGCCTCGCGTAAAGGCCCTCAACGAGCGTCCCCAAGCTCAGAGGCTCAAACACGCGGGGCGTAACTCCAGGCACGCGGGGCGTACTACGCTGGAGACTGCTTCTCCTCCAAGTTCTCACCTTGTAGGGGGGACCATTTCTACTCTTGATAATTACTATTTTGCCATTACTCCTTATTTACTATACTACCATTACTCCCTAACTTTCCTATCTTACCCTTGTTCCCATGCTTTGCTAAGAAACCCTATTCAAGGGTTTTTAGTCTTTATTCACATGTTGAGAGGAAGTATTTAAGCCTCTCTTTTTGTAATGTTCAAGAACTTTGATAATATTGAAATTGAAAGCCTCCTTTGGAGCACCAAGGTTTATCCTTGTGGGTTTATTCAACCTTCTAGTTGAGCTAGAGAAGTTTGTAATCTTTGTTGGTTTACGATTAAAACCTTCACCGGCTTCAATCTACATCAGTTGGTATTAGAGACGAGTCGTTTTCCTTCCCGGAGACTTCTTCTCGAAAATGGTTCAACCACGTATCACAAACGAAGCCACCGGATCCATGGAGCAACGGGTAGATGCACTAGATGTCAAGGTGGAGCATCTAACGGAATCTCTAAGGGCGTTGGATGAGAAATATACCACGAGTACCCGAGATATCCTTCTCGCCATTGAAGGGTTAAAGCTTGAGGGTCGAAACAATCAAGCTCTCCTCACCGGAGAACCTCACCGGCAGACATGAGGAGCAAATCTGCCCCCCACTTGAACGACAACCAACACCACCCCCTAGAAGAAATCATGCACCACAACCAATGGACCTTCAGGTTCAAGAGGTAAGACGAACTAATCCCATGAACATTAGAAATGTTGATAGTGATAGCGATGGAGATTTATTTGATGATTTTGAGATGCCTAGGATTGCTAGGAATATGGGGATTAGAATGGATGATGATGTTTTGAATGATAGGCATAGGGATAATATGCATATGAATGATGTTGTTGGTCCCGCGCATGTGCGTGCCGGGAATATGGATATTATGCATGATAATATTATAGGTGGTTATGAGAGGGAGAATGTTGGTTTGAATGACCCGTATGGGGGTCGAGATAATGATAGAGGTGGATATAGAGGTGAGCCGAATTTGAGAATGGCCTATTGGGGAAACTATGAGAGGGATGATGCCTTCAAACTAAAAGTGGATTTGCCGATGTTTGGGGGAGAACTCGACATTGAGGGTTTTCTTGATTGGTTGCTAGAAGTGGAACGGTTCTTTGACTATGCGGGAATACCGGAGGATCGGAAAGTTCGTTTAGTGGCTTATCGGTTGAAAGGAGGAGCTTCAGTTTGGTGGGATAACATGAAGGAAGGGAGAAGAAGAGGAGGAAGGGAGCCGATTAGATCTTGGCTTAGAATGAAGTTGATGTTAAGGGAGAGGTTTCTACCACCCGACTACGAGCAATACATTTACAGTTCTTATCGGAATTGCTCTCAAGGTGCAAGGAGTGTACACGAGTACACCTCGGAGTTTTGCGGCTTTCGGCAAGGGCTAACTTGTCGAAAACCAAAATCCAAAAGACTTCAAGGTATCTTGAAGGATTGAGGTACAACATCTAAGACCGGATCGGAATGCAAATGGTGATTCGGGTGCAAGACGCCCGCAATTTAGCCTTGAAGGCCGAGTCACAGTTGAGTGTGAGGGGACGTAAGGGCTATAGGAGAGTCGGGGTTGACAGTACTTATGGAAGGAGAGGGGCTCCCAAGGTGATTGATAAGGGCAAGGGAATTGCAAGTTCAAGCGATCCCAAGGCACCAAGTGCGGGAAAGGCACCTAGTGGGGACGTGAGGCCTTTTAAGGTGACACAACCCCCTAAGGGAAACAACCCCTATGCTAGACCGGCCCCATTCAAATGTTTCCAATGCAATGAACCGGGTCACCGTTCTAATGAGTGTCCCAAGAGAAGAAGTGCCAACATGGTTGAGCGGTATGACGATGATGAGGAGTACGATGATGAAGGGGATGTTTGTTGTGACCCGATTGATGATGATTATGAAGGGGAGTATGAAGGTGGGCAAGCCATACATGTTGTGAGAATACTCTTGATCTCAAGTAGAGTGGAGACGGACCAAAGACATCAATTGTTCCGAACCCGATGTCTAGTGCAAGGGGTGAAATGCAATGTGATCATCGATAGTGGCAGCCAAGAGAACATCATTAGCGACACCGTGGCTAAGAGGTTTGGGTTGGTGATTGAAGTGCACCCTAGTCCGTATAGTGTGGGGTGGATCAAGAATGTAGGAGAGATGAAGGTCACCCAAAGGTGTAGGGTACCTCTTGAGATAGGAGAGTACCGGGATGAGGTTTATTGTGACGTTGTGAAGATGGATGCTTGCCACCTATTGTTGGGACGTCCGTGACAATTTGATAGGGATGCTACCCATTCCGAAAGAAAGAATACCTATCGGTTTGTGAAGGACGGAGTTCATTATGTGCTCACACCTCTTGTAGGGGAGTCCAAAGCCAAAGGAAAATCTACTTTGATTGTTTTCCCAACTCACAAGGCGTTTATTAACGAGTGTGAGGAAAGTCAAATGGTCTATGTAGTGATGGTGAAATCTAGTACACCGTCGGAGAGGGTAGGTAGCGAAAGTGAAGAAGTTCCGGAAGAAATGGGAAATTTGCTTAATGAGTTCCGTGATGTGTTCCCGGAGGAGTTACCATATGGGCTACCACCCCTACGGGACATCCAACACCATATCAATCTTGTGTCGGGAGCTAGTTTGCCTAGTCTTCCTCACTACCGGATGAGTCCCAAGGAGAGTGAAGTGATGAAGGAGAAAGTGGACGAGTTGCTAAGTATGGGTTATGTTAGAGAGAGCATGAGTCCATGTGCGGTGCCGGCTTTGTTGACACCCAAGAAAGATGGGTCGTGGAGGATGTGTGTGGATGGCCGAGCCATCAACAAGATCACCATTCGCTACAAATTCCCAATTCCCCGACTTGATGACATGCTAGACCAATTAAGTGGGTCCAAGGTCTTTTCGAAGATTGATTTGAGGAGTGGGTACCACCAAATTCGGATCAAGTCGGGAGATGAGTGGAAGACGGCGTTCAAGACGCGTGATGGATTGTATGAATGGCTAGTGATGCCATTCGGGATGACCAATGCACCGAGCACTTTCATGAGGTTGATGAACCAAGTCTTGCGTCCGGTGATTAGGAAGTTTGTTGTGGTTTACTTTGATGATATTCTCATCCATAGTAAGACGTTAGAAGAGCATGTGGAGCACTTGAGGACCGTATTAACCTTACTCCGGGAGAATCAACTCTTTGCCAATACTAAGAAGTGTGACTTTGTGATGGAGAGTTTGGTATTCCTCGGGTATGTGGTCAGTGGGAATGGAATCCGGGTTGATGAAGATAAAGTTAGAGCTATTCGGGAGTGGCCGACTCCGAAGACCGTTGGGGATATTAGAAGCTTCCATGGGTTGGCTACTTTCTATAGAAGGTTCATCCGGAATTTCAGCGCTATTATGGCTCCTATGACCGAGTGTTTGAAGAAGGGTAGAGGCTTCAAGTGGGGAGATGAACAAGAGAGCAGTTTTGCCTTGATAAAGGAAAAGCTAAGCATCGCTCCGGTTTTAGCGTTTCCAGATTTTGATAAGCTCTTCGAGGTTGAGTGTGATGCGAGTGGAGTAGGAGTTGGGGGAGTGCTGATGCAAGAGAGGAGGCCCATTGCATATTTTAGTGAGAAGTTGTGTGACTCGAGGCAAAAATGGGCCACCTATGACAAGGAGTTCTATGCAGTAGTGCGGGCTCTCAATACGTGGGAGCACTACCTCATTGGAAAAGAATTTATGTTGTACACCGACCACCAAGCCCTCAAGTACTTGGGAAGTCAAAAACAAATCCGGAGCTCCATGCATGCTAGATGGTCCGCTTTTGTGGATAAGTTCCCTTATAAGCTTCTCCACAAAGCGGGTCAACAAAATAAGGTGGCGGATGCCTTGAGCCGGAGGGTAGCCCTTTTGAAAACTATAGCTGTGGAGTTAGTGGATTTTGAGCATATCAAAGGAGAGTATGATGAGGATCCGGACTTTGGAAGTGAGTGGAAGAATTGTAAGAGCACCGCCAACGGAGGCGAGTATCAGTTAGTGGATGGGTTTCTCATGAGGGGTAGCCAATTGTGCCTTCCGAGTACGTCCATACGAGAAAGGGTGATCCCGAGAGCTACACGGAGGTGTGTTAGGGGGACACTTTGGGAGGGACAAGACCTTTGAGGCGGTTAGTTCCCGTTATTTTTGGCCTAAGATGAGGAGAGACGTGGCATACATCGTGGAGCGATGTGAGACGTGCCAAACATCCAAGGGGCATGCTACTAATGCCGGATTACGCATGCATCTCCCAATACCCAAAACCATTTGGGAGGACCTCTCCATGGACTTTGTATTGGGGCTACCAAGGACACAACGTGGGATGGATTCCATTTTCGTAGTGGTGGACCGATTCTCAAAAATGGCTCATTTTATTCCGTGTAGAAAGACGAATGACGCCACCGCCATTGCCAAACTATTCTTCAGAGAGGTGGTGAAACTACATGGGGTTCCAAAGAGCATAGTGTCGGATTGGGACACAAAGTTCGTTAGCCACTTTTGGCGGACTCTTTGGGCCATCCTCGGAACCACTTTGAAGTTTAGTACCACGGCTCACCCCCAAACGGATGGACAAACTGAAGCGGTAAACCGGACTTTGGGAAATTTATTAAGAAGTAAGTGTCGAGACAAACCCAAGATGTGGGATTATGTGCTCGCCCAAGCCGAGTTTGCCTACAACTCCGCCGTGAGTTCTACTACCGGGAAGTCTCCTTTCGAGATCGTGTACATCAAGGCACCCAACCATTCACTTGATTTGGGGGAGATTCCTAAGGGGGAGAAGAAGAGTGTAGCTGCCCACAACTTAGCCAACGACTATCATAGAATGCACCAAGAAGTTTGACATAGCATTGAGGAGAAAAATAGCAAGATTAAGGCCAAAGTTGATGAACACCGGAGAGATATACAGTTTGAGGTTGGGGATGAGGTGATGGTGTACTTGGGCAAGGAGCGGCTCATGCATGCCCTAAGTAGCAAGTTGAGGCCGAGGAAGTATGGTCCCTACCGGATCACGAAGAAAATTAGTGCCAATGCTTACCAACTAACCCTTCCCAATTGGCTTGGGAAGATGTCTTCTTCTTTTAATGTGCAGGATTTGAGCTTGTGGAAGCCGGATGGGTCGTTACCAACCAAGGGATCCGAGACGGAGCCCGACTCTTTCAAAGAAGGGGAGAATGATGGGAGCATCTTATCCGCAAACATGAACTGGGATACTAAAAATGAGGCACGAGAGGAACCCTTGGAGGAAAGCAAGGGCAACAGCGTTCAACCAAGCACGCGGGGCGTCCCAACTAGTACGCGGGGCGCGGGTAGCAGTTTCGAGCGAGAATCATCCTAGGAGGTCAAGTACACGGGGCGTACGCCTAGGACGCCACGCGTAGATCCCAACCAACAGGGCCACCAAGTCCAGGAGCTCAACTACACGGGGTATAATCCCGAAGACGCCACATGTAAATCCCAACCTACGGAGCCACCAAGTCTAGAAGCTCAACTACGCGGGGCGTAGTCCCGAAGACGCCTCGCGTAAAGGCCCTCAACGAGCGTCCCCAAGCTCAGAGACTCAAATACGCAGGGCGTAACTCTAGGCACGCGGGGCGTACTACGCTGGAGACTGCTTCTCCTCCAAGTTCTCACCTTGTAGGGGGGGACCATTTTCTACTCTTGATAATTACTATTTTGCCATTACTCCTTATTTACTAGACTACCATTACTCCCTAACTTTCCTATCTTACCCTTGTTCACATGCTTTGCTAAGAAATCCTATTCAAGGGTTTTTAATCTTTATTCACATGTTGAGAGGAAGTATTTAAGCCTCTCTTTTTGTAATGTTCAAGAACTTTGATAATATTGAAATTGAAAGCCTCCGTTGGAGCACCAAGGTTTATCCTTGTGGGTTTATTAACCTTCTAGTTGAGCTAGAGAAGTTTGTAATCTTTGTTGGTTTACGATTAAAACTTTCACCGACTTTAATCTACATCAGACACACGTGATATCCAAAAAAAATAAAATAAAAATATACTTTTTAGTTGCGACATGTCATTTTTAAGGAGTTGAGTTAAGCAAATAAAAATATACTATATTTTTGCAGACATATGGTTGTCTTGTCAAAAGCTAGTATTTTTCACACATCACAATTCCAATTATTTTTTATATTTGAATTGGACAGAATGACTATTAAACTAAAAATTAAAGTTTACCGAACATAAAATAAAGTTAAGTGAGTTTTGTGAAACATATCCTAAATTCTAGTAACTATCTGTGTAATTTACCCATACATCCTCTAATATTTTTAAATGTCATCATTACCGTAAAATCACGTATTACCTGCAAACATGACATGAAAACGAAAAAATCCTGATTGGATTGACACGATTACGACACAAAACTTTTTGTATTCAGATAGAATTGACTCATTTGACTGTAACCCAAAAATCGACACAACACGAAAACGACAAGATCCCAATTGGGTTGACACGATTACGACATATAACTTTTTGAATTCCCGATAGAATGGACTCCTTCGATAGTTACCCAAAAAATTGACATAACGCGAACACGACCCAGTTACCCGAATTACCATCTCAAACTCTAACAATGGTTAAAATAGAAGCATAAACCGCGTTAAGAAGACCCTACCTTCTGTAGCAGAGCTCTCTGTCGAAAATGAAGATTCACTACCTACACTAAAATAAATGATCAAATGGACCCATGCTGTCCTTCAGAAATTTCAGATCTTTTTTCAAAATTTCATCCCCAACCCATTATATATTTCCATCTTTTCTCCCCATTTCAACCACAAAAACATAAAATCACAAACAAAATCACAAAAAAAAAAATCAATTCTTTACTAAGTTCCTAACCACATTTTCCTTCACCAATATGACCATGAAAGGAGAAAGCATTAGAAGCTTAATGATGCTTAAGCTTCTCATCCGGAAGCTACACCGAAGCCTCTTCCTTAATTCCGCGGCGTCGAATGGAGTCTCCATTCGCCTCGATGGTGAAGAAAAGGCGGCGAAAATGGTACCGGGGGATGTCAAACAAGGGTATTTTGCGGTGAATGCAATGAAGGACGGGGAGCCAACAACACGGTTTGTTGTGGAGCTCGACTTCCTAAATGATCCGGCTTTTATGAACTTGTTAGAGGAAGCGGAAGAAGAATATGGTTTCCAACAGACGGGGGTGCTTGCGGTTCCTTGTCGAGCTCATGAATTGGAAACAATTCTAGGCAACGGGAGAAAGAGAAGGATGAGCGCTCAATGGTAGTATCGTAATGCTAAATTGCTAATGCTATAACTCTAAATCTAGTTGTTTATTTGGGTTTGAGGTTGATTACGCGCCAAATTAACTGAATCTTTTTCTAATTGAAGTCACGGATTTAACTGTGTTCTTTTGTTATTTGCGATTGTTGCGTAAGTTATAATATTAATGTTACATCTAAATCCAGTTACTTAACGGTTCGAGATTCATCAAATCCTTGATAAATCTTTCCTTTTTTTAATGAGGAATCTTTTTCTAATTAAAGATTTAACAAAATGGTTCTTTTGTCTCTACGAGGTTTTGTTTAACCATAAAGATCCTAAGACAAAGGTTTAGGTCTCAAATTTTTTAATCAAAATAAGTTTTTTTATATATAAAAAAATTCAAAACACATGCATTATTCAAAATAAATAATTTACAATAATAATTAGTTATATTTAAGTAAAAAAATCTTTAATAAATTATGTAATTACTATAAATTAGTATTTTATTGTGTTTAACTTTTCTATAACTATTTATAGTAGATGTTAACGCTTTGTTGAAAATTATAAGCATGATTTATCAATCTTTTACTCTCTTTTTTTCTACCCATTACAATAATATAGGATAAATTACTATGATGAATTTTACCCATTTTAACGTTATGGTTATTGAATTTCAATTCTTAATGTCCATTAAATTTTACATTTTTTAACATCGTGACCACTCAACTTTATCTCAAAATAATCGTTAACAACTTCAAAATGACAATATTCAAGATTAAAATTGTTCAGAATGATATTTACTGTGAAATCACATTTTTTATTTTCCAAAATCACATTTTGGAGTTTTCTCTCCCTAGAAATTCACCCTCTCCTAACCAAACAACACCTAAATGACCTCCAAACGAAAAGTTTCAAGAATTAAAGTTCCTTAGAGTATCATTAACTCTTCGAATTTTTTTATCTTGAGACCGTCAATGGTCGTTTTGAGGTGTTGAGTGGCCACGGGACGTTAAAAAAGTGTAAAATTCATTGGACATACCGTTAAAAATTAAAATTCAATGGCCACAATGTTAAAATTGGGTAAAATTCAGTGGTAGTGGGTGTAATTGACCCCAATAATATTAGCTACTTAATTTCTACAGATTACAACTTACAACAGGAAAAAAGAACTTCCTAGAAAAATTTATAACGAAAGTTTAATTAAACTAGAAAAATAAATTTTACATAAGAAAAACTTAATTTTTTTTTTTAAATGTGGATAATTTTTAAAATGTCTAATTGAATAATTTGTTTTAGGCCTCTCGAGATGTGGAGCCAAAGCCTTTAGTAGATGAGGAGTGTTTGCTTATGATTGAAAAACAATTATTGATAATTAAGCCTTATTTGTTTGTCAAAAAGTATTGTATAAGTGAAAATTTCATGTTGAAAAAAAAATTCCAATGTTTAGATACAACATCGAAAAACGGAAAAAATGATAGGTAATTGTTTTTTCAAAAAAAAGAATAAAAAGGAATAAAATAGGACTAAAATCGCGGGTGCTTTTATTTAAGATATAATAAAGCTCAAAAAAATTATTAAATGTTTATTCTTTTCAAAATATTAAAATATTTTTCTCACTTTCTTCCTAAAAAAATTTGTTAACTGATTTAAAAAAAATTTGTTGACATATTTTTATAAGCAAATATAAACTGGAAAATCATGATATACAATATTTTTCCATAAGTATCTACAATAACACACAACAAATAATCAGAAGTCATTTTCAATATTGTTAAGACACTTATTATAAGCTAAAAATCTTGATTTATTTAAATCTTTTTATTTACTTCTAACAAATATCCATATGTGAGAGAACCTAAAAAAGTTAACATCAACATAAACCAACATAAACCAGCAGGACTCACTTTCAAAAAAATTGTCCCACAAAAAAACACCTAAAATACTACCTCTTAAAGGTCAAAAAAAAAAAAAAAAAAAATTACAAGACAAAAAATATGACGATCCGATCTTAAAAGGGTGGCACCGGATGGAAGGATTGAGCTAAATGTGGCTTTAAAGGATGGTCATGGGGATAAAAATGAATTGAATCTCACGTTGAAAAATGAAGAGAGAGAGTGACTAAACTATATTAATTAAGTGTTCATTTAATACATGTAAACGGTTTTAAAGTAGTGAGACCAAAGAATGAGATTTTGATCAAAGCAGACAATATCTACATGATATTAGACCGGACTGTTACAATTGGTTTTAAACTGAGTCTCCGCGTACGATATGTTTAAGGTTGTAAATGAATCGAATGGCTCATGAATGGTTCGGCGGTTGGCTGGATAAAAGCTCGATTGTATTCAAGCCGATTTATAACAAGCCAAGTTTGAGCCGATTTTGATGCTCGATTAAATGAGTCGAACTTGAGTACGGTAAAATTCGACTCGAAAACACACAGACAGACTCAATTATAGGTTCATAAACAAGCTCATAAACAACCTCGATTATAATGTTCACAAATAGGCTCGTGAACAAACTTGGTTCAATTATGTCTTTTATAATAGTATTTCTTGAATGAAGGGGCAAACTTAGAATTTTATCAAAGTTTAGGATTTTTGAGATAATTGATGAATTAAAACATATACATGTGTGTGTTTTTTATTATTATTTAATTTGCTAAACTTTATATTATTTAATTTGCTACTAGGTGGGCAAACACAATAAATAAGCAAGAAACAAACTGTTCACGAGAAGCTTGTTTATTTATCCACGAGTTTTGTTCGCAAGCTTGCTTATTAATGAGTTGTTCACGAGCAAATTTCATAAACAGCATTAACAGGCTGCTAGCGAGCAAATTTACGAACAGACTCAACAAGTTGTTCGCTAGCAAAACTCGTGAACAAATAAACGAGTTGCTCACGAGCAGCTCCAAACAAATAATTTTCTTAATGAGTCGAGTTCAAACCGAGCTAGCTAAGCATGAGCAAATCAAGACTCAGCTCGGCTCGGCTCGGCTCAGCTTGATTACAACCTTATATGTGATGGTTCGAGGATGAACCAGGCAGAAGATAGTAGGCATGTAACGAGTCGGTTCTGAGGGGGTGGGTGTCGGTATTAAAGGTTTGAGAAAAAGCGGCCTAAAAGATGACGATAAAAGTAGTAATGAACTAAATCTCACATTAAAAAAATAGAAAGAGAGTAATTGAAATATATTAGTAAAGTATGTATTTCATACATGTGAACACGTTTAACAATATCTACGAGATATTAGACCATCCTAATATAATAAACTTAAAAATTAGACGGGCACTAATGCCATCTGACACAGAGAGAATGGAAAAATACTTGTATATTTCGTATAATGAAGTGCATATACAAACATCAAAGTATGTTATGCTAAGAAATATCACATTTATTCTGATTCCTATAATCATAGCTGCAGCAATACATTCTGTAACAAATTTTCCGGAGACAGCTCAGGGCCCGGGGGCCGCAGCCCCTGTCTCCGGCACCACCCCTGAGTAGGGGTGGTGCCGCCCTGGGCAGCCCTCCAGGTACGAAATCCTGGCTCCGCCACTGCTTATCATAATCTAAAAAATTGAATTTTGTTAATCTTTTCAACAAATATCCACAATTCTTACAATTTGTGAGAGGAGATTAAGAGAATTACAAATGAATTGTTCAAGCAGACTGGAGAGTGAAAACAATCTTCAGACTTATTTTATCTCAGAGCAATTGGTGGAGCCAACAGGTTCTCTCAAGCAACTAGATATTGCCATCACTGCTGATTCAATTGATGCATCTTCACCCTGTACCATCATCAAATCCGTAAAAAAAGAAATGATACGTGTCATCATATGATTCTTCGTTTCTAAACATGTAGTGATCTGATACTGGGACGTATATTATTTTGAACTAATTTGATAAAAAGAAAATGATAATTTGAAAGATCCATATGTAGATGAAGATATCGATATGTAGGTGAAGATCATTTTCGGTATTCGGGATGATCCTAAGTGGGTCCCACACAGACACACGACCAGCACTCGTAGGACCAAGCTTATTGGACTTAAGCGCATCAAGCATATGGTCCAGGTGATTAAGATACTAGCGCAATTTAACTCATTCAATCAATGTTCGAATCCTGAAGTTGGGAATATAGTTGTGACTAAAATACTTGGTGAAAAAGTTTTTTTTTCCAATAGGAACCTACCTAGCTCGAATCTGAAATAGCCTGAATTATCAGCCAAAAATACCGGCTGGTTAGACCACAAAAAAAAATAGGGGCATTACACCTAAACATGATACAATTCTAACTAGGAAGTACTCTCCTTTCCATACAATTGGACTCACTCTATGTAAAGGGAAGACTCAAGTGAGTCGATTAGAGCCGAGATGGATGCAGGATTTATTAATAGTTTAGTGATTTATGGATGCTTGATTAATCTTTTCTGGGTGTTTTGTAAAAAAAAAAAAATTGAAGCTCCGTATACAATTTTCGTGAAGTTTTGTGGCGTTTTTTTTTATGACTAGTGGATGCAGAAACTCCCTCTTGGACCTAAGACACATTGATTCAAAACCAAACTGACAAAATCCAATATTATAGTACCAAAATAATACAAAACCCTAACTTGAAGGACCAAGTTCATCCTTTATCCAAAATTCTTTTGATATTAAATTATGTGCAGAATCTAGACAGAATTAAAATTGAAATTAAAAATCAAGTTAGCTTGGAGCCTTACCTGCTCTTTCCAATAAAACATGTTCCCATATTTCCCTGCTAGACGACTCCAAAAGCTTCGGGGAATGTCTAGATCAACAGAATCTCCAACATTGAAATTTAAAATATTTCCTGAACAGATAAATTTGAAAGTAATCAACTGATCAAATTGTCAAAAGAATAGGAAACTGTCTACATATATTATGTATACCCTCTAATTTGGACCAAACGTCTATTGACTTTCTAAACTTTCAAAAGAATCTTTTTCCGCTCTCCCAACTTATTTAAACTGTCATAACTAACCCTTATTTCCACGTGACGATACCACACTATACAAGCCATTGACAGTTTAAGCGAATTGAGATGGCAGAAAGCTCATTTTAAGTAACAGAAAAGTTGTTTCAAGCAAGTTGAAGTGGCGGAAAAATCATTTTGAAAGTTTAAGAGGTTGAATATGTATTAAGCAAATGTAAAATCCAAGCAGTTGTACCAAATGTGGGATCTGCAACAAAGACAATTGTCCTATCATCCACTTGCCAGAAATCCCTAATTGCCAATCCTAGAAAAATAACAGATCAAGCAGTCATTTAATTTTAAATACAACAACAAAGCCTTAGTTCCGAAATGATTCGGGATTATTTAATTTTAAATCATTAAAAAAAAATGTCTGTAGGATATATGGAAATACTAAAAATATCAGATAAATTGCATCCACGCGATTACTACTGAATTTCATTTTCAGCTAATAAGAGCACTGAATTTCACATTTGATTTCCATAAAGTAATTTCGATCAATTTCTGTATAAAAATTCACCGAAATGTTGACTAGCGCAAAAATAATAACTATATGCCAAGTAAACTTCAAGTCAAACAAGAATATAAGTCGATAACCACACCCTACCCTGCCTCCTTGAATTTCATTTTTTTTGGGCTTAGGATGTAACGGGCGTAATCACACCACAAAAGTCGGTGGTATGACGCTTTGTTGACATATAGTGTGTTACATCAGTCAACGTTCAAGTGAGTACTTGTATACACAAATTCAACGAAAGAAATTTATTAAAATCTAATGTAAAATTTAGTAATTTCATTGAAAAAAAGAAGTGCCACGATGAGAATCATGCGGCTGTCATGTAACGCTTAAAAGTAAGTTATGTTTAACATGCTTTAGTTTAGTTAGTATATAATGAAATGTCTCTTGTGTCTGTCAATATTCCGGTGAGTTTTTAAACACAAATGAACCCGAAATGACTTTATTACAATCAAATATGAAGTTCTGAAGAGTTTTCTATAACTTTCATAAAAAAAAAATATGAAGGTAGACTCTGAACTTCAATGGCATTTTATCCTAAAAATACCTGGTGTATCAGGATAATTTTGAGCTAAAACTCTTAATTTGAATCCTGTATCCTTCTCAATCTCTGCAATTTCCTTTGCAAGTCTTTTCTCCTGCAAATAACTTATGTAGCATTTCTGACTTCTCTAGTTAAAAGCAGAATCTCCGGCAAATTGTACCGATAATAACTTCATTTTCTTTCAATAAAATTAATAAATTTCTTAATTTGTGTATAAAAAGATACTATGCTATATAAATTGATCCAAATAACTTTATTGAAATCAAATGTTGCATAATTTTATTAAAATAATGAAGTTTGCAATCCAGACGCCCAAACTTCGGTAAGAGAGGTACATTTTAGCCATAGAATCTTTATCCCCAAACAGAAAAGAAGAATGAACCGCACCTGGCCATCGGAGAGGAAACCGGCAACATCTATAACGGTAGTGAACTCTTTAGGAAGCAATTCCGGCTTGTTAACTCCGACTTTTGCCTCAGCAAACTCCACTCCTACAAAATCCAAGTACTTGTACTACATTTCCTCAGAAATTGGGGAAAAAAAAGAATAGGAAAGAGATAACCCATACTTGCCTGAAAGTGATAAACCAAGCGCGAGAGCTCCGGAGAGAAGCAAATTCAAATATTTGGATCGGAAATTGACGGCGCAATTGCTGGAATAAGTTGAATTTTGGATTGAAGAGGGTGGCCGGAAGCTTGGCCACGACGCCGTAATGGACGGTGTTAATGAAGGAGGAGAGGTGAATCTGAGCGGGAGAGAAGATGGAAAATGGAGAAACGACGACATGGTTTCTTTCTCTGAGACCGTACAACTGACAGCTTATTCTTCGTTTGATAAGATAAACATAACAAATACATGTCCCTCAAATTCAAATATTCCATGAAATCTATCAAGTTGTATATAATGTTTTGGACAAGTTATACTATGCTACCGATACATTGGACCTTGCCAATAGAAACATGATAATTGTGCTTTTTTTTTCCTTACACCAATCATCTCCCAATGAGTTAGCATGATTCTCTTTTTTTCATTGGTTGGATCCATTGCACTCGGTCCACCGTAGAAGTTCTCATTTAGTTAGTTCTCCGAACTTGTGAAAAATATAATCAATTAATCATTCAAACAAAAGTTAAATACAAAAAATGTATTGCACGTCTCTTAAAAGAAAAAAAAAAGTAAACAACTAAGTTCGGGATATGCAGTTCTAATAGTAGAGAAGACAAGTTTTACAGTTGAATAGGTAAGAACTTAATTTTTAATATATTCTATGAATTATGTAATAACATTTTAAGGTGCGTGCAACACATATTTCGGATGTAGCTTACTTGTTTTACAACCAAGTGATTAATTGATTACATTTTACGTAAGTTTATAAAGCTAACTGGACATTTTAAGCAAGTTGATGGGCTAACGAGACACTTTGAAAGTTCAGGAGATCAATCGAACTTTTTGGACAAGTTCAGTGAGCAAATGATGTATTAAGCGTATTCTAAAAGTGAACTTTTTTTTAAATAATCCCATTACTTGTTGAGTTTGTTTCAAATGGGTATTTATGGTAAGCGATTTTGATCATATGGACCTTAATGACCATATATTGGGTCATTCATTGTTAGATCTAGACTTATTAGAATTAGAATCTTATGGATGAATACCTTTATTATAATCCTTGTTGTTACCATGTTCCTTTTATTTGAGCCTTTTTTACTCGATTTCTTCCACTTCTCTAGTTTATCATTTTTTATCAACTTGATGCCCTCATCATACACTCTCTCTTGAAAAGAAGTTATTTATTGAGTATGGAAGAAGCTCGTCGATCTTGAATGGACTAAACTCTTCATATTGAACGGAATTGGTGTTATTTCCAAAGAATTCGAGATGACCACCTCGCAAGTTTTCAGATTCACTTTCTCCACGATCTTGAAAGAATCAATTTTCTAGAGTTGAAGTTTGACACTCGATGCGCTTGAAAATATCTTGATGCTCGACTATACAAGAACTTCATCCCTGACCTCAAACTATAAATTTCCTTGATGTTATTCCTCATTGACTTTTATCTCTGCAGTCTTCTTCCACTCATCATCGATGTCAAAAGGAATGTCTCTTCAACACTTGTCGACCCATTTCTTAGTCATCCCACGAGCATTTATCTTAGCTCCCACATTACTTTGCATAGGGCAATCTCAAGTTTTCGTATCCTTCTATTCACCAATTCTAGATTTATCCACTCGGATTCCATTTTGCATCTCGCTTTTCTCTTTCTCCCTCTCTTTCTCCTTCTCAATTTCATTCTCAAGCTTATTCTTCTCCTTATCAATTTCATTCTTAAACTCGTTTTTCTCCTTATCAATCTTATTCTCGAACTCGTTATTCTCTTTCGCAACCCAATCTCGCTTTCCCACAAGTGATTTTTTCAAGCACATCACTACCCTCGTTTGAAATCAATCCATCAGTTACACACCATTTGTGATGGATTACACACCATTTGAAAGACTCATCTCTCATGTGATTCTTTTTATAGATCAAGTCAGTTATTCTATTTTTCAAGTTTTCCAGACTGTTTAACTCGTCACATCCTAACACATTTGATCCACCAACATCTTTTCCATCACTCATATCCTTCAATCTTCATGCATAAAGTGATTTTGTCCTTCTCCTCGTAGCAAGTTCCAACCCCATTTCATTCTCCCCTTCTTCAAGATCAATACCCCCATCTTCTTTAAGCATATTAGTAAAGTTATTTCAAAGGAAAATTTTCTCAAACGCATAGGGAGCATTCTTTCCAACATAAGCTTCCCTAATACCATATAAAAAAATCAATCTCCCTAATGTCCTCACCTAGTAAAAGGCATTCATCCTCATTCATACAAAGATCCAAATTCTCAATTACAATTTTATTATCTCATAAACTCAAAATGAGAACTTAAATCATCTTCAACAAGAGAATCATCCAACTTCCCACTAACAGTTTCAATACTTATATCTTCAATATAAGAATCTGACAAATTATGATTTATCTCTATGATTTGGATTAAAGAGAAATTGGTGATGATTCCTTTTAGAAATAAATGAGTCTTCTTGATATGAAGAGAGAGCTTTCTTTTCTCCACCATTTAGTTATTTCAAGAATTACTCAAAATCTCTCACCATCTCTTGTCTCAAGCTTTGAAGATCAATTCTAAACTCTTCCATGAAAGTTTTTCTCTCCACCTCAATCTTTTGTCTTGCACCTTCAATTTTTCAAGTACTTCATTGTTGTGCTTCAAACTTTGATGGAATTCAATACTCAAGTAAGTATTAGATTAAGAAATGATCAAAGACTAACACCAAATAATGCAGACATGGGTTGAGAGAAAGAATTGGGTGTTGGTTTTAACCATAAACCAACAAATAAGATTTACAAGCTTGAATTTGAAGGGATTGAAAACCTAAAATATAAAAGGGTAAATAATTATAAAGTCCTTATGTTTTTGCTTAACATACTAGTAGGTCCATCCTATTATTATAAGGTCCTTAAGTTTTATTTTAATCAACTTTTAGTCCTTCCATGTGTTTTTGTAGATGAAAGTCCAAATTGCCCCTAGTTATTTACATAAAAAACTTATTTTTAATTTCAAATTTAATGGAAATAGTTTTAATAAAGTTTATGAAGTATATAATACCGAAATTTATGTAATTGTATATACTAATCATTAAAAATGTATTTTTATTCTCTTAAATTTTTATTTTTTTTAATATAATTTAAACTAGCATTAAATATTAATAAATTTTTTAAAAAATCATAATTTTTTTTCATTTATAAAATTTATTAGAGATAAATAAAGATTACTTTTTACAATTTATATAGTTTTGCTCTTATTTTGATAATTTTTGAAATATTTTTCATTCATTTTTTTAGTCAATAAAATTTAGGCTACTAAATTAAATTTCTATAATTATATAAAATTTAATAAATTAATTACTCAATATTATAGAGATTATGCAGAAAAAAAAATATTGTAGAGACTATATAGGAAAAAAGGAGAAAAAAACATAAAATTGGAAAAATAGATATTTTATTATTAAAATATAGAATAAAGGGTAATTTTGGTATTTTAAAATTTATTTGGTATAGTTTGACCATTGACTCAAACATAAGGACTAAGGAGTTGATGAAACTAAAAACTGAGGGACTATATAATTATTTCTAAAAACAGAGGGACTAACTAGTGTATTAAGTAAAAACTCAGGGACTTTATAATTATTTACCCAATATAAAAGGACGAACCTTAATTTCTCTCAAATGAGGAATTCTGATTTATTTTTTTAGGGTAAATTCTAAAAAAAACCCATGTGGTTTCATGTTATTCCAAAAAAACTCTTGTGGTTTGTTAATACAAAAAAAAAGGACTGTGGTTTGCGCCGTTACCCGAAAAACGAAAAATGGCTTAACACCGTTAAAGTGCTGACGTGGCACAGGGGTAAGGTTGGAAATTCGAATTTTTTTTATTTTTTTATTTTTTTTCCCTCTCTCTCTCCTCCTTCTTCTTCCTTCTTCTTTCTTCTCCTTCTTCTTCTTCTTCTTCCTTCTTCTTCTTCTTTTTCTTTTTCCTTTTTCTTCTTCTTCCTCCTTATTCTTCCTTCTTTTTTTTCTTTTTTTTTTTAAGTTTCCGGAAATCTGGAAATCCAGAAATCTGGAAAATCCAGTAAGAATCTCAATACAAATTCATTCATCAATGCAGCAGTTGGGTTATTTATTCTACTGATCTAATTTCTTCAATGGTGTTATTGTTCATATTCCTGCAAAAATTATATGCTTGCCATTAGAGCTAAATAAAAAAAAAGGCTTAATGCTTCTCCAGCCCCCTTAACTTGTCCAAATTGGTCATTTTACCCCTCCAACTCATCGAATGTCCTATTTACCCCCCTTAACTCCATAAAAATGGTATTTCTCACCCCCTTAACTTGTCCAAATTTGTCATTTTACCCCTTCTCAACTCATCGAATATCCTATTTACCTCCTTAACTCCATAAAAGTGGTATTTCTCACCACTTATGATCATATTTACCCTCTTAACTCCATAAAAATGGTATTTCTTATCCCTTTATAGTAGTCAAAAAATTTGAAAAGAGAAAGAACGGATAAAAAATAAAAATAACAAGAACATTAATATACACAAGTTAAATACATTATATGTAGGGATAATGTACCAAAATAGGCCTATGATTTTTGGGGAAGTATCAATTTAGGTTCCACTTACAAAATAGCATAAATATAGGTTTAACGTTTAAAAAAAGTTATCAATTTAGACTTTGATAACGGATTGTAAGGGGTGAAAAATACCACTTTTATGGAGTTAAGGGGGGTAAATAGAACATTCTATGAGTTGGGGGGATAAATGGACAAGTTGAGGGGGTGAGAAATACCACTTTTATGGAGTTAAGGGGGTAAATAGGACATTCGATGAGTTCATGGGATAAAATGATCAATTTGGACAAGTTAAGGGGGTTGGGGAAGCATTAGGCCTAAAAAAAAAGAAACTGAATGTATACATATACACAAATAAACTTGCTCTCGCTTTGCTTTGTTTCTAAAGACCGTTGTCGTCTTATCTCTCACCAACCCCCTTTGCATTTCCTATCACCGAAATTCTAAGCAAAAGAACACAGGTTAGTAAAAAATTAAGAAAAAACTGAAAACACAAAGAACATAGAAAATATAGAACGGAGGCAAAAGGAGAAGATCAGTTCGAATCTGCCTGATCTTCCGAGGTTCGAAATCGTAGACCATCGCTTAGAGGAAATCAGAGGTTCGAATCTGCCTGATCTTCCGAGGTTCGAAATCGTAGACCATCGCTTAGAGGAAATCATCACCGTCGAGCAGGAAACGGCTAACGCACGAGTCGAAATTCCGGAGAATAGAAAATAGAGGAAGAAGAGGAAAGAACTGACAATCATGGAAGGTAGATCTATGAAAAAGGAAGAAGAAGAAAGAAGAGGAAGAAGAAGAAGAAGAAGGAGAGAGAGAGGGAAAAAAAATAAAAAAATAAAAAAAAATCGAATTTCCAACCTTACCCCTGTGCCACGTCAGCACTTTAACGGTGTTAAACCATTTTCCGTTTTTCGGGGTAACAGCGCAAACCACAATCCTTTTTTGTATTAACAAACCACAAGGGTTTTTTTTGGAATAACATGAAACCACATAGGTTTTTTTTGGAATTTACCCTTTTTTTTTATTCATAAAAGGTTGTAAATACATGTGCAATAAATGATTTATACCCTCTAGAACCTAAGTACAAAATTACCTCAAAATCAAAGTACATAAAAAATCCAACATAATACAAAGATAAAGTAACACCACAACCCGAATTATCACCCCTACAAAAAATGATTAAGCATAAACCAAAAACAGAGTGTTCTTTCAAAATCCAATGGTATGATAAGAAATTTTTGAAGAGTAAACATTTCAGAAATGTGTTTGAAACACCAGTACAAGAACTACAAGAGATAGGTAAGCAGAGAATAAGAAGACTTTTTTTGCTACAGATCTCATTTGTTCACAGAAAACTCCTCAAGGAGAATGTCTTGTTAAGCATAGAAAGAAGCTAGGGGAAGTAGACAGGCCAGTTGAAATAATACGAGTCTCGAACCTCCTTGTCCATCTCGTTCCACTGCAACAAAATAAAGTCATACAACATGATTTAAATAATAATTTGTTTGACACGATTATCATTTTTGTTTCATTTATATCATATATTATCATGTTCATGTGTAAGTGTAACATATAGACTGCATAACAAAATTGTGACACGATAACCCGTTTTGACACCTCTAATTCTTCATTATAAGCAGCAAAAGTTAGATGCATAGAAGAAGAATCATAGTGTCAGTGATGAATGCGACAAAATTTTAGCATTAGATTGTTTAAATAAATCACCTTAAATTTATATGGCTCATTCTTCTTCAGTGCTTTCTTCCAGTGGTACTGCTCAAATAGAAAGGCCTTGTCATGCCAACTGCATCCACATCGAACATAATCGAGCAAGATTAAAAACAGCAAAATACTAAATGTAACAAGCTAGCCGCTTCAAAAATCACATATTTTTAACGCAAGACTACAAAACGTTAATTGTCAATTTCAACACTAACAATAACCTAGAAAGCAATTGTAAATTGTAATACTGCGACTATACTCCAAGTTCTATTCATTCTAGCAAGAGTTTTTTTTTTTTTTTTTATAAATAACGAGCCTCTCTTTCTATGGTAACCAACTGCCACGGGTCAGACATGGGCTAGGCCAATGTCCCCGTATGGCGTCGAGACTTCCCCAATCCATCAGGCAGCCAACTAATACCAAGGGAGTATCTCCCCTATGAGCATTTTGCCAAGTCCTACATCCGATAGTACAACTGAACCCAAACCAATACTCATTACATTATCCAACAAGATTCCCTTACGTATCAAACCTCAACCCTCGTAAGAGGGTGCACTATGGGCATTACGGCCCCATTGTGTCCACGGGACTCCTCACCTATGGAGACATCCCGCCTCTCTTTCCCTAGGCAAGATGCCTGCCTCCTAGTCCCCAATGGACTAGGGTGGATCACTTAAGCCAAATGCTTGGTTTCTTTCTTCATCTGTATATTATATCAAATAAGGTCTCCTTCCCCCATTTGATTCTATTAAATGGTTTTGACTCGTTTCCATAATCTACGTGAATCAAATGTGAGGACGAAGCCACAGAAAAGAAATTGATCATCTTTGTGATAATAAAATAGAGTTAATAATACAATAAACACGGATGACTATTCCTTTTTGCCATTTTAATCAATCTAAGGGAAAGCAAAGAGAAATAGAAAATTTATTAACAATGAGATTGTCAAGCCACCAAATATAACTGCATCAAGTTCACAGAAAGCCCATTGTTACATCAGATTTATGAATTATGCAATTCAACTGAGGTTTAGAAAATTCTATCAATTATGAAGTCAACAAAGCCAATATGCAAACCCTAGCTAATAACAGGCAAATTGCCAAGCCATGATCCACCTTCAACGAGGACCAATAATATCCCTAAAACCTCCCTTACCCAGCCTATCAGCTCAGCCGTTTGATTGGACATACCACAAGTATGAGATAGCGTTCTCCAGCACAATTTGCAGAGATTAAGCTGCCAATCCTATTAAAATAAAATAAAAAAGTCCACTACACACTAAACCCCGCCAAATAATGATGAGAGCACCACTCTAAGTAGAAGGCACTCCATGCCCCATGGACAAAAGATTTCTCCCCCTCTCGCTGATTCTCTAATTGATATTTGTCTCCTCTCCGTCTCATCAAGCAACACTAACTTATGCATCCCTCATCAGACAACACCAAAGCGTCTAAGTACAGACACCAGACACCCAGCCCTACTCTAACACCATCGTTTTGCAGGTGAGCAGAGGACTTCATCAAGAAATTAGCAAGTAATCCCCAAATTACTAATGTTGTTGACATCAATAGCCAACAACCTAATCCATGCTTGTTCAATTATAAAGGAAAGTTGAACTTAAATAAGAACATAGATAGTGTTTGTGATCAGTTCACAGCCTTTGGTTCAACTACAAAGGGAAACTTAAACTTCATTTTCAGAACTTCACCACAGAAAACCCTCAACACATAACAAAATTCGTCCATAAACACAGGATATTGAACAAATAACAATCTAAATCACATAACATAATACGAAAAGCAGTGTAAAAACATTGAGAAACCCTAAATTGAGTAACGGATGAGGGAGAAGAAGAACAAACTTGAATTGGTTAGAAAGTTGCCAAAGGTAGGGATTGAAGAAAGTCATGGTAGAGAAAGCAGCAGAGCCAATCCATATATTCCAGAATCGGTCTGGGTCTGCGTGAGGAACTCCAGGGTCTCCTCTGTATGCATTTCCGAAGTACTTCTCCATTATCGCCCTTCTCCGTCTTCACTCTCTGCAAGGGGTTTATCCACACCGATTTTATACTCAACCCAATTAATTTTTATTTTTTTTACCCACTTAAATTTGGATTTTTCGTCTTAGTAATGCTAAAAATGCCAATTAATCCCTATAGTGGCAACACATGATCCGATTACACGGTAAGAAATCGACATGTAAGTTTAGTATTTGAGTTTAACTTAGTATGTCAGATATTATTTTTTGGTTGATACGCAAATTTTTTATTTGGGTTAGGATTGACATATTAATCTAAAAATAATATGAATATTTAGAATTATTGTTATATTCTCTCATATTTTTACGTGTCATAAAGGTAATAAAATTACAATTATTACTTGCAAACACGATTCAAACCTTCTATATTGTTATAAACACATTATACGACCCTCAACGTGATATTAGTGAAATTTTGGAAGGCTGAAAACACGATTATATGTGTACATAGTAAAATTATATGCGACCTGAAAACACGATTCGAAATTGATACTAACCCGATTAGGTTAACATGACTATGATACTAAAGTTTTTGAATTAGGTTAGAGTTGACTCATTTTGACACTAACCCGATATTGATACGATGCGAACACAATATGAACCCAATAATTGTCATCTCTAAATATGTATATTTAATAATAAGCCTGATCCGACCCAAATATAGAGTTTGTTAGGTTTGGGATTTATCTCAAAATCTAGGCGCGGCCCATCCAAAAATTTTACATACAGAATTACAAATTAATATTCTAAGTTTTTTTAACTCTAATTCGTTTAATCCCTCATAGTTTATTTCAAAAAAAAGAAAAAAATTGGTTAAGGTACAAAAAATATCCTTAACATTTTGGATCAGTAGCAATTTTACTCATAACATCTAAAATGGTGCAATTTTACCCCTAATATTAGAAGCCAAAATAATTTTATCCATAATGTTGATAAATTGGGTTAATTTGAAACATTGTTGTAAAAGACTAATATTTTTATTCCTTATTCCATGTTTTTTTATAATTTAATAATAGAATTGGAGATTAATATTTATAAATTCGGTGAATTTTTTGAATTTTTTATATCTAATTCGTACAAAAAGATATTATATTTTTTTTCACATCTCAACATATGTTTGCGATTTGTTACTGATAAAATGACGCATGTGTGAAATTTAGATGACAAGATTCATGACCAATAAGACAGTTTGATGAATTATTTCTCAAATTGACACAATTTATCAACGTTAGAGATAAAAATTGCTCTTGGTTTCGATGTAAAATTATATCATTTTAGACGTTAGGATAAAATTGCTCCTACCCAAAATGTTAGAGGTATTTTTACATCTTAACTCAACAAAATCCATAAACGGAACTTTTTTTAATTTAATAATGTTTAATATTCCATAAATGAACTTTTTTTTAATTTAAAAATCCAAAATATGCAATTTAAGATAAAGCAAGATGTTTGTAAATAAAATTAGGGTTACACGTTGTTTGGCCGATTTGCAGACTGGTATCTGTGATATTTTTTTACAAACGTAATTCCGTGGTGTGTAAAATTTTACAAACGCAATTCTGTAGTTTACAAAATTTTGCATTTGAGTTCACTTTGCCAGAAACGACAAAATTTTCAAGAGTTAAATGACATTTTAAACAACTTTAATTCTTCAACTTTTTAGGTTTGAGATCATTTATGTGTTTTTTTTATGAGAGAGAAAAATAATATTTGGAGAGAAAAAACTCTAAAAATAATGATTTTGAAAAATTAAAAATATAATTCTAAATATGATACTAAATAACTTTAATTCTTGAAAATATAGTTTCAAATTGTGGACTGCTATTTACCGCTCCCTAATTTACTTTTCACCCCAACCTTTGGACATGTATGCCGTCCTCACAATTTCAACTCCAAAAATCAAAACCTCTCAAATCCTCTCAAGCTTTTTTTTAAAAACCCGAGCTAAAACGTCATGGCACCAAAATACGGGAAGGGAAAAGGCTTGATGGGCATTCCGATAAGTTTTTTTTTTCAAAAATTGAACGAAATCACGAGTTCCGCCTCCGAATCGGAGACAAAACTCGGTTCGTTTGTGCTAAACGGGTGCGCCATGCTGTTGCCACCATGGGTAGAACAGATGAACTGTCCATTCCGCCCATGGTGGCAACGGCCGGCGCATGCGTTCCACCGTAAGGTGGAACGCATGGCGCACTCGTTCCACCATTAGGTGGAACACGTGGCGCACCCGTTCCACCTAATGGTGGAACGTGGTGCGCCATGCGTTCCACCTTACGGTGGAACGTGGTGCGCCATGCGTTCCACCTTACGGTGGAACGCATGCACCGATCGTTTGGCCCTACAGCCAAACGGATGCCACGTCCGTTTGGCCGCAGGACCAAACGATTATGGCCGGAGATGACTGCACCCGCACCGACTGTTCATACTCACTCGAATGGTGAAGTTGTAAGTGATTTTACTTTTAATCAACTGATCTACAAATATAAAATTCAATTTAATGAAATGATATTTATTAAGTTTTTGGTTTTTCTTTTGTCAGTGGGTTAGCCGTTTAGCTAACTGGGATGAAGGTGCATTGGAGGCGATGAACCTTCTTGATGAGGATGTTGTGACTGAATGGAGACAGTCGTGTTGAAACACCTTTCCACATGATTTTGATTTGACAAAATTATTTATGTGATTGATAAAAATATTCTAACACATTAAATTTAAATGCTTTGATTTATTCACACTAATGTGTTTGTTCAATGTTGAGTTAATTTGATTTATAAGACATTAAGATAAAAAGCCTAAAGGCCCATAAGAGGAAGTCAAGCCCAAGTCAACAGATCAAGACCTCACGGCCCAGGAAGACAAAACGCAGTCGTTCTAAGCAAAGCGCTAGCTCAGCATGAAGAAGGATCGAGAAGCCTTCTATCAATTGCTTCAAGATGAAGCTGCTGAGTTAAACGACAAGAAGTACAAGTCAGCGGCAGAACGGAATCAACTTAGAGACAAAGTATTTCTACTTTGGGTAAAGCTCAGAAGACGCAGTAAGCTGTCTGAAAGACTTTACTATTAATGTCGAAACATTCTGTTCATCTGACGAAAAGCTGTTGAGCACTGCCGTAGACAGAAGATACAAGAATCTCATTAGCCAATGACACTGAGCATGTCCAGAGTGAAAGCGACAGGAAGTCGTTAGCCTCCAACGGTTATTTCAAAATTCGAAATCACCGGTGCCTGAAGTGTCACTATAAATAGGCCTTTCAAATGCTTCATTCGATGCAGATCTTCAATCAAGTCGAAACGCTGACCAAATTCATACTTAAAGTTCTGTGAGAAAAGCAAAGCAAATCTTACACCAATTCCAATCATTGTGTAAAAGTCTAGAGTGATTTTATTCATCTAAGGTGTCTTAGCAATTGTTGTTTAGGACAAACACTTATCATTTCTAGAAGAATAGAAAGGAGAAGCTGAGTACTCGGTTATAGTACTCAGCGGTAGTTATAGGAGTGAGTAGAGGAATAGAGGAAGGTACTCTTGTATACTCAGCTTCTGTTGTAAAAGGTTTCGTGCTCTACCTTTAAAGAGCTCAGTAGAGGATTCAAAAAGCTCGGAACGAGTTCCGGGGACTGGACGTAGGCGGAGAGGCCGAACCAGGATATGTCTGCTGAGTAACATATTTCTAACCTTTAAACTCCTTTATATATTGCTTGCTATAAAACTGACTAAGTAACGAACTCACGCTGAGTTGATTGCACTAAGAAACTGAGTTCAGGAATAGACTTAAGTGTTATCTCCTGACTCAAGGAAAGAAACAGACTTAGTCACCAGTTGACTAAGCTTGTGTCTTAAAACTACTTAGCGCCGCTGTGTAAAACCTTTTCTTAAAGAAAAGAAGTCAGCCTTAACGGACAAAATTTTAAATTAGTTCCTATCCCCCCCCCCCCCTTGGAACTAACATTGTCACGTTATACGGGACCAACAAGTGGTATCAGAGCTTAAAAGCTCACTGAGCAAGATATAACTATCTTGAGCTGATCCCCACAATGGCTCAGAACAGCACTCATTTCCTCCCAGGAAATCAGACAACTCAGATTCTTCTTGAGGGACTGTCCATTACTCGGCCTCCTCTGTTCTTCGGGTCTAACTACACCTTTTGGAAGAACAGAATGAAAAATCTCATTCAGGCAACAAATATGAGTGCATGGCTTTCTATAGTCCAAGGCCCATTTGTTCCTGTTGAAACTGTTGACGGCCAAACGGTTGTCAAAGCTGAGGCTAAGTGGACAGAAGATGACCTCAAGAAGTTACAAAATCATGTTTCGGCTATAAACATGCTTCACTGTGCGTTAGATGCTGCAGAGTACAACAAGATTTCAGGTTGTGAGTCAGCGCAGGAAATTTGGAAGAAACTGGAGGTCACCTATGAAGGAACCAACAAAGTTAAGGAGTCCAAGGTGAACCAGCACATGAGGTTGTACGAGCTGTTTGAAATGAATGATGACGAAGGAATCTCTGAAATGAACTCAAGATTCACAAATATAATCAACGAGCTCAAAAGACTTGGCAAGATCTTTACTGAGGAAGAGCAAGTCAAGAAGATACTGAGGAGCCTTCCCAAAAGCTGGCAAGCCAAGAAAACTGCTGTTGAGGAAGCTCAAGACTTGACCACCTACAAGTATGATGAACTCATTGGATCTCTGCTGACCCATGAGATCTCAATGAAGAATTTTGAGGTGAATGAGAAGTCTGAGGACAAGAAGCAAAAGTCTCTTGTCATGAAAGCTGACTCCACTGATGGGAGCTCAACAAACGATGAATAAATGGCCATGTTCACTAGAAAAATGAAAAGGCTGTTCAGAAAGAATGGTAAATATTCCAAGAAGCCTTACAAGAAGTTTGACAAGTACAAAGCTGAGTCCAGCGACAGCAAGTACAAGAAGGACAGCTTAAAGCCCATCACATGCTTTGAATGTCATCAAACTGGCCATATCAAATCAAGTTGTCCTACCTTGAGGAAGGAAAAGAAGAACAGCAAGAAGGCAATGGTGGCAACCTGGAGTGATAGTGATGAGTCATCATCATCAGGAGCTGATGCCATTGAGTCAGCAAAGATCTGCTTCATGGCAGATAAGCTTGCTGAGTCTTGTGTTTCTGAGCATGCTGACCCCTCCATTGCATCCGACGATGAGGCACACTCAACTGAGGTAATATCACTACCCCTACTCAGAAATGAAATGGTAAATGCCCTGAGTGACCTCTACACACTTATCAAAAAGTGTAACAAGAAGGTTAGAGCACTCAGCAGGCGATGTGACGAGATTGAAGAGGTCAAACTGAGTGACCTTCGATATCTTCTCCAAGACAACTCAACTTTGCATAGCAACGTAGAAACTATGCACAAGTTTGTCTCAGAGGTCCAATCAGATTCTAAAAAACTGAGAAATGACATCACATCTATTCAGAATCAACTCAAGATTCCGAATAAAAGAAATATTCCTCTGAACACTCAGTACCGAAGTACTGGTCAGCGGAGATGAAATCCTCAGCGGAATGTCCAGTGTGACTTCTGTGGGAAGAAGGGACACACCACAAAGGTGTGCTGGCATGCTCAGCACTAGGGTGCTGACCAGTCAGTGAGATATCCCAAACGGAAGGTCAGCTGTGACTTCTGTGGGAAAAATGGACACACTGTCCAAGTGTGTCATCATAAGATTAAGTATGATGCTTTACCTGCTGAGCCTAACAAACAAGGACCCAAAAAGACTTGGGTACCTAAAGATAACTAGCTATTTTACAGGTAAGCCTGAGATGTGCTGAGAAGTCAAAAATGTGGTACATTGACAGCGCATGCTCGAGGCATGTGACTGGTGATGAAACTCAGTTCATCACATTTGTGCGTAAACGGGGAGGAAGCGTAAGTTTCGGAGACAACAAAAAGGGTAAGATAGTAGGGTCAGGAACCGTTGGTGGTAATCCTACTATTGAGTCAGTCTCCCTAGTTAGTGGACTTAAGTATAACTTACTCAGCGTAGCTCAGCTATGTGATAACGGGAGAAAAGTTATATTTGATAACACTGGATGTAAAATACTCGAGGGAAAAACAAATGAATTGATTTTAACTGCCCTTCGTATTGATAATGTCTTTATGCTGAATTTGGAAAAGAAATTTTCGAAAAATGTATGCTTAGTGTCAAAGGAAGAAAATTCCTGGCTATGGCACAGGAGACTTGGTCATGTAAGCATGGACCTCCTGGCCAAATTAGCAAGAAAGCAATTAGTTGAGGGACTGTCAGAACTTAAGTTCGAAAAGGATCAATTATGCAATGCTTGTCAGGCTGGAAAACAAACTAAAACATCTTTTCATAGTAAAAACATTGTCTCAACCAAGCGTCCACTTGAGTTGCTACACTTGGATCTCTTCGGACCAGTCCAGCCACTGAGCTAGGGTGGCAGGAGATTTTCCTTGGTCATTGTAGATGACTTTTCTCGGTACACTTGGATCATCTTGCTGAGTAGCAAGGATGAAACCTTTGGGACGTTTTCAACATTAGTAAGAAAACTTGAAAATGATAAAGACCTAAAGTTAGCTCACATCCGAAGTGATAATGGTGGAGAATTCAAAAACCAACAGTTTGTTGAATTCTGTGAAGCCAGCGACATTGACCATAATTTTTCTGCTCCTAGAACGCCTCAACAGAATGGGGTAGTTGAAAGGAAAAACAGAACCCTGGTTGAAATAGCTAGGACAATGCTGAGTGAGCATAGGCTTCCAAAGTACTTTTGGGGAGAAGTTGTCAACACAGTGTGCTACATACTTAATAGGGCTCTAGTCAGACCCATATTAAAGAAGACTCCTTACGAACTTTGGAAAGGACGAAAACCCAACATTGGATACTTTCGTGCCTTCGGCTGTAAATGTTTTATTTTAAATACTAAAGACAGCCTTGCTAAGTTTGATTCAAAAGCTGATGAATCTATCTTTTTAGGCTACTCAACAAACAGCAAAGCATATAGAGTTTTCAATAAACGAACTCAGGTCTTAGAAGAGTCAGTACACGTTGAGTTCGATGAAACTAACCCTGCATGAAAAGACAAGCAGCTGACTGAGGATGATCCATACTCAGCACCCGCTGACCAAGAAACAGCCACTGAGTCACTACCTCAAGGGCTGACCAAAGGTAAAAGCGAAACTCAAATTGTTTTCACTGACCAATCTATACCTGCAGAGATTGTTGAAACACAACCAGCTTAAGACATCACTCTACCAAAAGAGATCAGAATTCCAAGAGGACACTTAGAGAGTGCCATTCTTGATGCTGCTGAAAACACGATGATGACAAGAAATCAACTCAGGAGATACCTCAGCAACGTAGCATTCGTCTCAGTTCAGGAACCAAAGAACTTCCCTGAAGCTGAGCACGATGAGTTCTGGATGAGTGCAATGCAAGAAGAACTTGATCAGTTCAGAAGAAATGAAGTGTGGGACTTAGTGCCAAATCTAAGAAGTAAGAAGACCATAGGAACAAGATGGGTCTTCCGCAACAAGCTAGATGAACAAGGGAACGTGGTCAGGAACAAAGCAAGACTAGTAGCTCAGGGCTATAGTCAGCAAGAAGACATTGACTACGGTGAGACCTTTGCCCCAATGGCAAGGCTAGAGGCTATAAGAATTTTATGTGCATATACAAGTTATATGAACTTTAAATTATTTCAAATGGATGTTAAGAGTGCATTCCTTAATGGAGTTATAAATGAGGAAGTCTATGTTAATCAGCCTCCAGGGTTTGAGGATCCCAAGTTCTCAAACCACGTTTATAAACTCAAAAAGGCTCTGTATGGTCTCAAGCAAGCACCACATGCTTGGTATGAGAGGCTGACCTGTTGGGGTTTAGTGTCCTATAGACAATTGTTCTAGGATACAAACTTAATGTAAATGAATTGTTCTTTATATCATTTATTTAATGAGATATATGTTTTATAACTATATAAAGGCAATCCCTTTTAAGCACTAAATAAAGTCTAATAAAAGGAAATCCGTAAGTTTATTTAAAGTGATTATAAAGTGTTCATACAAGCATGAAGTGAGACAAAACTTTATAGTAAACTGATAAACTTAAAACCACCCCAAGTCAAGTGATATGTTTGGGATTGACATATCACTGTTGAGACTTGTATGTAACAATGTCTTCTGTCCGACAGAAAGCTGATCTCACAAGCTTCATATATACAGATATCTGGACAGTTACATAGATCCGATGAAACGTTGTTCATTAGGATTGGGGATCCGATTTGAGATAACAGGATGGGTAGATTCATCCTTGTCACCTGTTCATCTCATTGGTATTAATAGGTATAACTAATCCTCAGACTCAAAGGAATATTAATTGGTATTCTGGATTACGGAATGTGATGCTTTGACTCTGGTGTAACACGATCCTTAATAGAGATGACTCTGGGGTGTGAACAGTAGATGTTGGGTATCACATGAAGTAATTGCGGAGTCGTTATATATTGGATTGAGCATTTATCACTCCCGATAAATGGGAGATACATCCATGGATCGCTTGTGGAAGACTCGACTCTAAATCCTTGCAAGGTGATAGCTTAAGAGTAAGAAATACAGATTTCACTTAACCTATCTTTTTGAGTTGACTCGGCCTGTACAAGTAAAACGAACGTCTCGCTATATGTGACTTGACATCACCCATAGTCATAAGATTCAGTTCAAGGATGTAGTTGATAAAGGATCGAATTATACTGTAACTAATACAGAAAGGTTAACGACAGAATCAACCTGTCTTCTTATAGCTCTGGGGGAATGATTACGACTTGCTAATCACATACTCTGTACATCATTCCGTTATGCAAAGATTAAATATAATTCTTTGAAAATTAATTTAATAACGTTGCATACGGCTAGAAGCAATAAGAACCTAATGGATCACACATAAGACTTGGAACCTAAAAGAGAGATAGATGTTAATTAATTGATAGAAGCCCAATTGAGCCCAATAAGGCCCATGGACATAAGGGGGTCGAAATTCATGTAGTGATATACATGAATAATTAATTTGATTTTGTTAATCCTAATTAGATTAGGAATATGAATTAAATTAATTAAGAGATAATTAAGTTAGGAGTTTTAATTAGATTAATATACTCCTATTATTATCCAATAAGGTTATTATTATTATCCTTAATATATTAGATATATAGTGAGATAATAATTAGGAATTCTATTCCGAATGGAATTCCTATTCAGTAACCTAATTTTATCTGACTAGGGATTAGATACAAGAGATAATAAATACCCCTTCCCTTGAGATTTTCGAAATCCAAGCAAGCCATACCCTACTTGTGATTTTCGAAATTCACCTAGTCCAAGAGAGAGAAAATTCGACACCCCTAGTTCGAGGACGAGATTTCTCTACGGCTTCGTTTGATCAATTAATTTTCATCTATTTCTTTTATCCTTGATCTTGTGTTGATTAGTTAGAGGCAATCTACTTTGGTTGCTATTCAACGGTTGATTCCAAATTAATCTTCCCGTGTTTTATTTCGTGTTTGGGAACTCGAAGAAGAAAAACAAACAAAAGGGAGAAATTCGTTTTACTACTCCTACATCAGGTCAGTTCACGATTTCGCGGATTCCTGGAGATTGAATCGTCGGATCGTAGCGATTGTTGGACAGGAGCTTCTAGACATATTCTTCCACGTTTCCACCGAAGGGATTGTCGTTCGGAGGTCTGGAAGGTCTGTTTCGAATAGGGGAAGATTGGTAGACAGTTTCTATCTCTTTTGAAGTTGTGGGCACTTTGTTTGCCACGGTAGATAGAACTTCTAAAAGGTATTTCTTCTTATCCTTCTTTATATGAAATAACGGTTAACGGATCTTGTGGTTAAATGGAAATAGGTTAAAAATTTTATATTTCCGCTGCTATACCTTAGTCTAATTTCCAACAGTGGTATCAGAGCCATCGTTAAATCCGTTATTTCATATATGAAAATTTAGAAGTTTTTCAATAGGATTGAATAAATATTTATAGTTAAGATTAATTAACAAATTATTTTGATTAATTGATTCTAAAGATAAATAAGTTTTAATTAATTGTTAATTAAAATAGATTATGCGTATGTTCCTAATTATATGTTCCTAATTATTTTGGTTGATAATCATTATAACGAAATCTATTAGTTTTATAGTTAGATTGATAAAATCAGTTTTATTAATTCTAAAGATAAAACGGAAATCTATAGTAGTTTTTCCTATTTTCTGAAAATCGTTTTAAAACCGTTTTAGAACTGATATATATATATATATTTAAAATCGTTTTTATATTTAAATATATATGTTTCAGAAATTGATAGTTTTCAGTTTTGATTATCGAATGAAAATTTGTTTAAAAGTTTGTTTTACCAATTTGTAAATCAAAATGTTAAATGAATTAAAATCAAAATAATTGGGACGTGCATAATTAAAGTTTTGTATAGTTATATTAATCTAAAGATTAATATAAAAGATACGAAACTATTAGAAGTAAAATTGGATGAAAGTTAATTTGATATGTTAATGTGATTAACATAAATATTACATAAGATAGTTATGTAATCAACCAATTAAATTTATTTAATTGAGTCTATGCATGTTTGGAGTTATGGACATATTTGGACCCTCTTTTAGTCTTTTGGTATTTTTGAAATAGGGCCTGCGAGTCCTGCCTTTCTACTATCTATTGTAATTTCTCCTCTCATCTAATTCCCTTCAATTCAATTGAAGTTTTCTTTAGTAGCATAGAAATTAATATGTAATTTCAAGGCGCCATGGAGAAGACGGAGGACCTAAAGAGAAATATGTAATAGTTAGTATTTCCTTAGGTTTGCCCTTTTATTCCGTCTCTGGCTCGACAGAATAATTTAGATGATATGTCCATAACGCCAATGTATGTGAATGTATGTGTCTGATGTATGCTAAAGCAAATCAAGACTAAGTTAGATTATGAGACCTAAAATAAAATCTCTCATTAAAAAGTTAAGTAAATAAACAAGTTATTAAAATCGGTTGCCCCTCCCTAATATTATAATTCAGCCGGCAGTGCTGAGGGCCTTTGGGTTGTTGAGTAAACTCAGCTCGGGGTCCTTTCGGTAACACCTGAATTATCGAAAATCATTTTTCATGAATATGGGGTAATACTTAAATTAGATTATGATAATTGGATGAGTAAACTCATGTTGTCATAAACTAATGGGCAAGACGGTTGGGATTAATATGAATAGCATATTAGTTACTAATGTGGTTAGTAACCCAATAACCTAGGAATCACATTAAAGATGTGATTGATTACATGAATCTACCTAATGAATGAGACTAGCTTGTTGAGTAAACTCAATGCGAAATCTCAGGAGTTAGGATCCTAACTCACTAAAGGATTTGTGAAATTCTTCGAATTAATATGGAGGGCTATTAATTTGGCAAAATAGTGGGAGCAATCTAAAATAAACTAAAAGGCCTATAATTTTAGATTGATATACTTTAAGCAAATGAATGACATACATTTACTCTTTCTCACTCTCAGGTTTAATTAAACCCACTCTTATAATCATGACTAAAACCAATCTGCAAAACATTCTTACCGATAACAAATTGAATGGTTCAAACTTCACCGACTGGTTTCGTAACCTCAAAATTGTTTTGAAGTTCGATAAAATAGGGTATGTACTTGATATATAGATACCCCCTCTCCCTGCTGATGATGCTCCCATTGAGGAAATTGATGCTTACCAGAAGCATAAGGCTGGTGATGATCATGCCGGATGCATCATACTTGCATCGATGACACCGAAATTACAAAGGCAACATGAGGAAATGGATGCCTATTCCATCATCATGCACCTAAAGGAATTGTTTGGGAAACAAACCAGGTGCGAACGCTACGAGATATCCAAGTTGCTATATCGTAGTAGGATGCAAGAGGGCACATCTGTCATGACACATTGTGTCAAGATGATTGGCTACATTATCAAACTTTCTAGTATTGGATTTGCGATGGATAACGAATTAAGTATAGACTTAATTCTTCAATCCCTCCCAGAAAGTTATTCACAGTTCATTATGAACTATCAGATGAATGACTTGCAAACCTCTCTTGAAGAGCTTGCAAATATGCTCAAGTCAGTTGAGCCCAATATGAAGAAAGACAAAGCCATACCGGCTCTTGTCATAGAGGGATCAAAGAAGAGGAAAGGGAATTCTCCCAATCCTAAATATCCCAAAAGGTAAGAAAGCCGTGCCCAACAAAACTAAAGGAAAGGAAGTGAAGAAGCCCAAAGGAGAGTGCCACTTCTGTGGTAAAGACGGGTATTGGAAAAGAAACTGTTGGTGTACCTAGCCTTCCTCAAAAGGGGAAGAAGCTGGGACTTCAACATCTGGTATGTTTTATATTGAAATTTCACAGTCTGAATCTTTTGGTACTTGATACCGGATGCAGCCTGAGGATATTCTAGGAATATCTAGAAATATTATTTCTATTAGCCGCCTTGTTGACGACGGCTTTTCATATTTCAATAAAAGACAAGAGTTGCAATTTTTATAAAGATTCGATCTTTTATTTTTCAGGAATTTCACAAAATGGGATTTATGTGTTAGATAACAAAATTCCTGCTTTTGCAATTGATACCAAAAGACATAATCTAGATAATTCAACTTACTTGTGGCATTGTCGTTTAGGCCATATAAACAAGAGACGCATGCTAAAGCTACATTCAGATGGGCTTATAGATCCAATCGATCCCGAATCATTGGAAATATGCGAATCATGTTTAAAAGGTAAAATGACAAAGACACCATTTAGCAATAAAGGTGAGCGTGTATCAGACACTCTAGGACTCATTCATTCAGATGTATGTGGTCCTATGTCAGTCCAAGCAAGAGGAGGATTCAGATTCTTCATAAGCTTCATAGATGACCATACTCGATATGGTTACATCTACTTGATGAAGCACAAGTCAGAAGCTTTTGAGAAATTCAAATGCTTCAAGAATGAAGTAGAAAATCAATTAGGAAAGAAAATAAAGACGCTTCGATCTGATCGAGGTGGCGAATATCTTTCAGATGATTTTCTAAATTATCTAACTGAATGTGGGATATGCTCACAATGGACACCTCCCTATACACCACAACACAATGGTGTGTCCGAGAGGAGAAACCGTACCCTATTAGATATGGTACGATCCATGATGAGCATGGCCTTACTTCCAAAGACGTTCTGGGGCTATGCCTTAGAAACTGCCCTCTTCACCCTAAATCAAGTACCAACTAAATCCGCTAGTTCCACACCATATGAATTGTTCGTTGGTAGGAAACCCGTGTTTTCATTTATGAGAATATGGGGTTGTTCAGCCTTTGTCAAACGCATTGCGTCCGACAAACTAGATTCGAAATCTGATAAATGTTTCTTCATTGGATACCCTAAGGAAACTATGGGATATTGCTTCTATCATCCAGATGATCAGAAAGTAATCGTATCCAAGCACGCAACCTTCTTAGAGAAAGAGTTTCTCGAAGAAACACAAAAGGGAAGCATGATTGAACTTGACGAAGTTCAAGAAGAAGAAACACCGACTGAAACAATAGAGGCGGTTGAGGTACCCGAAGGAGTCCCATTAGATGAGACTCCAGTGCCACCTATTCGTAGATCATAAAGAGTTCGTGAACTCCCAGTTAGATATGGTTTTCTAGTGGGAGATGATAATGAGGTTCCCGTGTTAGACGACGAACCCGAAAACTACGAAGAGGCTCTTACTAGTCCAGATTCTAAAGCATGGCTTGAGGCCATGGATTCCGAAATGGATTCCATGTATACTAACCAAGTGTGGACTTTGGTTGATCCACCCGAAGGGATAATACCCATTGGGTGCAGGTGGATCTTCAAAAAGAAGACAGACATGGATGGAAAGGTTAGCACCTACAAAGCTAGGTTAGTAGCGAAAGGATATCGTCAGAAGCAAGGAATTGATTATGACGAAACTTTCTCTCCTGTGGCTATGTCCAAATCAATCAGAATCATGCTTGCAATTGCCGCTCACTACGATTATGAGATTTGGCAAATGGATGTGAAAACAGCTTTCCTAAACGGAAACCTGCTTGAGGATGTATATATGATGCAGCCTGAAGGTTTCATATCGAAGGATGCAAATAAAGTTTGCAAACTTCAGAGATCCATTTATGGACTCAAGCAAGCATCTAGAAGCTGGAATAAGCGTTTTGACGAAACCATAAAACAATTTGGTTTTGAACAAAATTGCGAAGAAGCTTGCATTTACAAGAAAGCAAGTGGGAGCTCTATAGCATTTCTCATACTATATGTGGACGATATATTATTAATGGGAAATGACGTTGCTCTCTTACAGTCAGTGAAAGTATGGTTATTTGGTAACTTCTCAATGAAAGACCTTAGTGAAGCAGCTTATATACTTGGTATAAAGATCTATAGAGATAGATCGAGAAGACTGATTGGTCTTTCACAGGCTACATACATTGAAAAGGTGCTAAATCGGTTTAGCATGCTTGAATCGAAACGAGGTAACTTACCCATGTTACATGGAGTAAAGTTAAACAATCATCAATGTCCTAAAACCGATGATGATAAACGACGCATGGTTGTAGTCCCGTACGCCAGCGCAATCGGTTCGATTATGTATGTTATGCTATGCACTAGACCTGACGTAGCGTTCGCGTTATCTGTAACGAGTCGTTACCAAGGGAATCCGGGAGACGAGCATTGGATTGCCGTCAAGAACATTCTTAAGTACTTGAGAAGAACTAAAGATATGTTCCTAGTGTACGGAGAAGGTGATCTGAAAATAGAAGGATTTTCAGACGCAAGTCATCTCACATATGAGAATGATTATAAATCCCAATTAGGATACCTGTTTATCTTGAATGGGGGCACGGTTAGTTGGAAGAGTTCCAAGCAGGGAAGCGTAGCTTTCTCTACGACCGAGTCAAAGTATATCGCAGTTGCGGAAGCAGCAAAGGAAGCGGTTTGGATTAGAAAGTTCATTACAAAACTAGGTGTGGTGCCTGACATTGTCAATCCCATTACACTGTACTGTGATAACAATGGAGCCATTGCGCAAGCAAAGGAACCACGGTCTCATAATGCATCCAAGCATTACCTTAAGCAATACCACATCATTAGAGAGATTGTGGCTAGAGGAGATGTGAGAATAGAAAGAGTACCTACAGAGGACAACGTTGCAGATCCGTTGACAAAGCCTTTAACCCAGAGAATACATGATCGTCATTTAACTTCTAGTGGGATAAGTTTTAGAAACAATTGGCTTTAGTCCAAGTGGGAATATGTTGGGGTTTAGTGTCCTATAGACAATTGTTCTAGGATACAAACTTAATGTAAATGAATTGTTCTTTATATCATTTGTTTAATGAGATATATGTTTTATAACTATATAAAGGCAATCCCTTTTAAGCACTAAATAAAGTCTAATAAAAGGAAATCCGTAAGTTTATTTAAAGTGATTATAAAGTGTTCATACAAGCATGAAGTGAGACAAAACTTTATAGTAAACTGATAAACTTAAAACCACCCCAAGTCAAGTGATATGTTTGGGATTGACATATCACTGTTGAGACTTGTATGTAACAATGTCTTCTGTCCGACAGAAAGCTGATCTCACAAGCTTCATATATACAGATATCTGGACAGTTACATAGATCCGATGAAACGTTGTTCATTAGGATTGGGGATCCGATTTGAGATAACAGGATGGGTAGATTCATCCTTGTCACCTGTTCATCTCATTGGTATTAATAGGTATAACTAATCCTCAGACTCAAAGGAATATTAATTGGTATTCTGGATTACGGAATGTGATGCTTTGACTCTGGTGTAACACGATCCTTAATAGAGATGACTCTGGGGTGTGAACAGTAGATGTTGGGTATCACATGAAGTAATTGCGGAGTCGTTATATATTGGATTGAGCATTTATCACTCCCGATAAATGGGAGATACATCCATGGATCGCTTGTGGAAGACTCGACTCTAAATCCTTGCAAGGTGATAGCTTAAGAGTAAGAAATACAGATTTCACTTAACCTATCTGTTTGAGTTGACTCGGCCTGTACAAGTAAAATGAACGTCTCGCTATATGTGACTTGACATCACCCATAGTCATAAGATTCAGTTCAAGGATGTAGTTGATAAAGGATCGAATTATACTGTAACTAATACGGAAAGGTTAATGACAGAATCAACCTGTCTTCTTATAGCTCTGGGGGAATGATTACGGACTTGCTAATCACATACTCTGTACATCATTCCGTTATGCAAAGATTAAATATAATTCTTTGAAAATTAATTTAATAACGTTGCATACGGCTAGAAGCAATAAGAACCTAATGGATCACACATAAGACTTGGAACCTAAAAGAGAGATAGATGTTAATTAATTGATAGAAGCCCAATTGAGCCCAATAAGGCCCATGGACATAAGGGGGTCGAAATTCATGTAGTGATATACATGAATAATTAATTTGATTTTGTTAATCCTAATTAGATTAGGAATATGAATTAAATTAATTAAGAGATAATTAAGTTAGGAGTTTTAATTAGATTAATATACTCCTATTATTATCCAATAAGGTTATTATTATTATCCTTAATATATTAGATATATAGTGAGATAATAATTAGGAATTCTATTCCGAATGGAATTCCTATTCAGTAACCTAATTTTATCTGACTAGGGATTAGATACAAGAGATTATAAATACCCCTTCCCTTGAGATTTTCGAAATCCAAGCAAGCCATACCCTACTTGTGATTTTTGAAATTCACCTAGTCTAAGAGAGAGAAAATTCGACACACCTAGTTCGAGGACGAGATTTCTCTACGGCTTCGTTTGATCAATTAATTTTCATCTATTTCTTTTATCCTTGATCTTGTGTTGATTAGTTAGAGGCAATCTACTTTGGTTGCTATTCAACGGTTGATTCCAAATTAATCTTCCCGTGTTTTATTTCGTGTTTGGGAACTCGAAGAAGAAAAACAAACAAAAGGGAGAAATTCGTTTTACTACTCCTACATCAGGTCAGTTCACGATTTCGCGGATTCCTGGAGATTGAACCGTCGGATCGTCGCGATTGTTGGATACGAGCTTCTAGACATATTCTTCCCACGTTTCCACCGAAGGGATTGTCGTTCGGAGGTCTGGAAGGTCTGTTTCGGATAGGGGCAGATTGGTAGACAGTTTCTATCTCTTTTGAAGTTGTGGGCACTTCGTTTGCAACGGTAGATAGAACTTCTAAAAGGTATTTCTTCTTATCCTTCTTTATATGAAATAACGGTTAACGGATCTTGTGGTTAAATGGAAATAGGTTAAAATTTTTATATTTCCGCTGCTATACCTTAGCCTAATTTCCAACATGACCAGTTTCCTGCTGACTAGAAATTATGTCAGAGGTAAATCTGATACAACCTTATTCATTAAGAGGAAGGGTAAAGATACCCTACTGGCTCAAATATATGTTGATGACATTATTTTTGGTGCCACTAATGAGTCCATGTGCAAGGAATTTAGTAAGCAGATGCAGACTGAGTTTGAAATGTCAATGATGGGAGAACTCAACTTCTTCCTTGGACTTCAAATCAAACAAGGGAAAAATGGCATCTTCATCATTCAAACTAAGTATGCTAAGGAGATATTGAAGAAGTATGAACTTGAAAACTGCAAGCCAATATCTACCCCTATGGGCACTGACACTGTCCTCTGCGCTGACGAAAATGGTAAGTCAGTAGACAGCAAATTGTACCGAGGTATGATTGGCTCTCTACTCTACTTAACTGCTAGTAGTCCGGATATTCAGTTCTCAGTATGTTATTGTGCTAGATATCAATCTAACCCTAAGGAATCTCATTACATAGATGTAAAAAGAATCCTTAGATATTTGCAAGGCTCGGTGAATGCAGGTTTATAGTATCCCAATACTTATGATTTCACACTCATTGGATACACTGATGCTGACTACGGACGAGACAAGCTTGAACGAAAGAGCACCTCAGGAGGATGTCACTTCCTTGGAAGCTGTCTTGTGTCTTGGTTCAGTAAGAAGCAGTCGTTAGTAGCCCTGTCAACCACTGAAGCTGAGTACATTGTTGCTGGAAGCTGTGTTGCTCAAGTCCTCTGGATTAAGCAACAGCTAGAAGATTATGGCGTTCAGACTAAAACAATTGAAGTCAAATGTGACAACAAGAGTGCCATTGACCTATCAAAGAACCTAATCCAGCACAGCAGGATGAAGCACGTCAGCATAAGACATCACTTCATCAGAGATCATGTACTCAAGGGAGAGATAAAGCTGACCTATGTCCCAACGGATGAGCAGCTTGCTGATATCTTCACAAAGCCACTGGCTCGTGAGCAATTCAACATACTTAGAGAAGCCATTGGTATGTTTAATCCTCTTCAATAAATTCCAAGTATAATATGTGATATATGCATGCTGAGTTGATTACCATGTTGAGTGATTTATGCTAAATCAATGTCTATTACATGCTGAGTAGATATACACGTTGAACGGTTATCTTAAGCTGAGTTACTAAGCACATGAATAATTCCTTTGCGTAGAACTGACTACTCAGAACATTAAATGTTTAGAATTCTTAACACTGAGTAAAAGATCCGTTGTACAAATTAATGCTAAACACGCAAATTAAATAGCCACCTAGGATGACGTAAGCGCAATAATTAGAAAATACATGCGCCGATTGTGTCATAAATGCCAGAATCCTTATCGGTTGAGTATCTCAAGGTCAAACGGCCACCTCAACGCTTCAGATCAACTCGACACCTCTATAAATAGTGGACGAATTCCCACTTGTACCTCTTTACGCTTAGAAATTCCTGGTATTCAAATCCTCTCTTTTCTAAAATTCCCAAACTTCTCAAATTTCTCTAAGAATCATGAATGTCTCCGGTGCCGGTTACGATGATAACCACTCCGATGAAATCCCTCCATCTCCTGCTCAGTAGGAATATAGCGAGACTCACACGAAGTCTCAAGAACCTGGTCAGCGTGACCATTCTAAGGTCACGACTCCGAGCAAGAAATCCCAGGCTGACCAAGCTACATCGTCAAAGAAACAAAAGGACAAGGGAAAGAAACCGATGGAACGCACCTACTCCTTTGTTTACAACAGCGTAAGGGGATATAAAGTTGACCACTCCCACTGGTTCTCGAAGGGATTTGTGGAAGCTGAGCAACCCTTCTGTGAGTGGAACTCAAAGAACGGCTGGACCGAGCTGTTCTCGACTCGAGAAGCCACTTACCCTGAGTTAGTGAAGGAGTTCTACACTAACCTAAGAGCCGCTGATGATAACCGGGACTACATGGTCACCAAGGTTCAAGGCAAAGATATCTTCATCAACCTTCCTTACCTTGCCAAACTGCTAAAGCTGAAAACCGAAGGAGCTAAACTTAGAAAATCAGGTGACTAAGATAAAATTGATTATCCCGCTGAGTTTTGCAAACCTGCCGATCATGTCGGGGAAATCTCGAGCACCTCCATGGGTCAGAATCAAAAGATGGCTCATTACATACTGACCAACTTCCTCTTTCCAAAGGTCAACTCCACTTCCTCAGCGTCGAACTTCGAGCAGTGCTTCATCTGGCACATGCTGACCTACCAGCCGATCAACATGCTAGTCTTTCTAATCGGTGGTTTTCAAAGAATTACTGGAACCCTTAGGTTAGGCTCCCTTATTACCAGAATCATCAAAGATCACAAGGTGAATTTGGTTGAGGAAATTAATGTCTGGGGAACTGAAATTACCGCAGCTGCATTGTTCGGCTTGCTCTACAACCAACCGATTGTCCCTAAAAAAGGAAAAGGGGCCGCTGTTCAGGAAACAGAGGGGATGCTGACCAGAGAAGGAAAGAAAATGAGGAAAGCTCAAGCTGACAAGCAGGACAGAAAGAGGAAAGCTGTTCAAACCTCTTCCAAAGACGCTGATGCTCCACCAAAAAAGATTCGGTTTGTGTCTAGGGGAACTAAGCCTCAAGTTCAACAAGGTCAGGTTGGACCCAAGTCAGCGGAAAACCTCAAAAGGCAAGCTGAGCCTGAGGAAGAAGAAAAAGAGGACACTCCTAAGCAACCACTGCGAAAGAAGAAGAAGACCTCTTCTGGGTTAAGTCCTATCGATGTACCCCTACTTGGCGTCGTTATCTCTGAAGACTCTCATTTTGTGAGAAGTCAGGGCATTGATCTTGAGAGAAATCCCACTGACCAAGATGAAAGAGAATTAGGAGGTCAGTTTGATGCTGAGGAGATAGCAGATGTTGAGCAACATGAGACAGTGGATGTTGAGCAACATGAGACAGCAGATGTTGAGCAACATACAACAACCAACACTGAGCAGGTTGAAGAAGAAGCTGAGCAAACAGCAAAGGATCATGCTGATCAAGGGGCAACTTCACCTACTGACTCACTTGAGTCTATTCCAGCTGACCCCTCTCCTCCAAAGACTAAGAGATTACGGAGACTTAAAAAGATGGCTCATAAATCCCCAGTGATTGATCTTATGGATGACTCACCACTACGGGAGCCGATCACTGATCTCTCTGATATGCAGTTCCAATTCTTCGCCAATCCCACTGAGTCTCCTCCAAGAGAGCACAAGGAAAAGCAAGCCTCTGTTTCTCAACCTAAGGAACATGCCAACTCAATTGCTACTCCAAGCCAAGATAATACCGAGCAAATCCTCGAAGTTCCTGCTCCTCAACATACTGAGCTAGCTAAGGAAACACCTGCTCAGGTCAGTGCTGAAACTCCTCAACCTCCTCAAACCAGTCAGCTTCAGCCTGACTCTGAGCAAGTAGATAACTCTGCCGATCAACCCCTTCCACATCCTCAAGTGCAGAATATCAACCAGTCAGCTTCTGCTGGCAATCTGAACACAAGTCCAGCCGCTGATCATGCTGGCACCTCCAATAATGAAAGGAACCACACACCTCCACCTTCAGGTTCTACTCATATTCCGGCAACTGGGCCAAATCATGATGGATCCTATACTTATCTGAATGCCACTGAGTCTGGTCGAAGAATCATTGACTCAGCTCAAGCTTGTTGAAACACCTTTCCACAAGATTTTGATTTGACAAAATCATTTAAGTTTAATCCATGATTAAGAGATAATTAAATTTAAGTGCTTTGATTTAATTGTACTAATCCATTTGTTCAATATTGAGTATAAACATAAATGCAAAAGGAAATAAAAATTAAGACATGACAAAGTCAGCATGAGAACACAACACAAGCTGAGTGAAGAGCAACTCAGCACAAGAGAAGATAAGTCATTTTCAAAACAACAGCTTAAGAATGAAGCTGATCAAAGAAGCTGACACTAGTACAGAAATGGCCTACGGCCATGCCTTATTAGCTACGATTGTTTGCAAAACCGTGGCTACAGGTAATTAGGGTCGGTTATTTAAAAAACCGACTCAAATAATTAGAGCATTAGAGTCGGTTTTTTGAAAAAACCGACTCTAAATGTGTTTTTTAAAAATGGCGCGCGGTTAGTGTCGGTTCTTCTTAAACCGAGGCTAATGATCCAATAATTAGCCTCAGTTTAAATATAAACCAAAGCCAATAAGCCGACAATTAGCATCGGTTTAGGTACAACCGACCCCAATTACTGGGGTTAAAGGCATCGGTTCATTAAGAACCGACCCCAATTACTCTTTAGAGTCAGTTAATTAAAAAACTGACTCTAAAAGATTCAAACATGAACCGTAACCTATTGTTCTCCCCCTTCCTCTTTCTCTGTTTGCGCAACCTAGCAGCTCTCCTCCTTTCTCTGTTTGGATCGAGAATTGAATTTACTTTCTACTCATAAGAAGCCGACTCTAAAGATTCAAACCTCAACCGTAACCTATTATCTCCCCTTTTCTCTTTCTCTCTTTGCGCAACCTATTAGCAGCTCTCCTCCTTTTTCTTTGTTTGCGTTGAAAATTGATTTTGACTTACTTTCTACTCATAAGCAGCAGCTCGTTTGAAGTTTCATCGGCGTTGACTGGGTTTTGTTCGTGTTTCGATTGTGGCAGAAGCAACGGAAAAGAGGTAAGTGAATAATTTTGATTTGTTCGTGTTCTATCTTCTGGATTTCCTTATGATTTCATTTTCTGTGTTCTTTCTTATGGGTTTCGTTTATTATATGAGTTTGTTGGTGTTTGTGTTCCGTCTTCTGGTTTCGTCCATGTTCGTATTCATTCTTCTGGTTTCGGGTGAATGGCCTATCAAGTCCTTTCGAAAGATGCACTCAAGCCCTTGCTTCTTCCTTTCTCTTATCTACATACGCTATTGATTGAGTAGCCAAAAGAGTAGAGAATCCAGAATTTACCGAGAAAAGCCAATGGTTCAAACTCAGAATCAGATGGCAAGTAGGAAAAAAGTCTTTTCATACCCAAAATTGTATTTCTACAGCTTATCCTTATTCACATTCAGATGTTTCCATATGAAAAGACTCTAGCTGAGGCATTGAAAGTAAATGGGCATCCTAATATGTATGTTATAGAGTATTAAGGGCCTTAGCCCCTGTCTTGGGGTAATTTCTTGTATCAGTTCAATGCAATATTGAAGTTCTAATCCCAGGGTAAGCTAGCAATCCATCCCGAGGGAAACCCCTAATGGTAACATCTCTCTCCGGCTATTCTTTTTCGAATGTAGCAGCGAGTAAGCACTCCTCTGCAAGGCCTTTATTTTCACCCTTTAGCTATGAAATAAGGTAAATTAGTATGGTAGTTGGTCCCTTAATCAGGCATTCAGCCAGATCCCGGGTAAACCCTATGCATTCAACTAAACAAACTCCTTTACTTTAACCTTAGATACATGGGGAGGGAAAAACTATGAAATCCAATTCCTTTCTATAAGGGACTAGACCAAGCTCCACTGCAATGCTTATGTTACGAGCTGCCTTAGTGCTTTGCTCGATCTTATGTTTGTGCCAGTGGCAGCGGCTGATGTTAATATAGCGATTCTCTTTCGACTTCGAGTAAAGTAGCTAAGGTTTTGAATACATGGCATAGCCAAAAGCACCAAACCGTAGGTTTACTGTATTTCCGTTCCCTTCCTAGACAGCGAATAGAAAGATTAGTCTGTCTGAATAAAATTTCTCAATTGAGAATGCATTACCATACTAATTAGAAATTTCTCAATTATACTAAGTTATTTATATGTTATTCTTTATGAACCGCATGGATTTTGCTGGCTTTTATACTATAATTTGGTATTTGAGTACAAGGGAAGGCATCTGAAATTGGGGGTAGCTTAACAAAAATAGAATAATCAGCAGAAATATTTTCTAGTTTATATACCATCATCATAAAAGAACTTCACCACTGAAGAAATATTTTTAGCTAAGACAGTTTTCGAACCTTGTTCATGTTGATAATCATACTCCGCATTAACTAATATGCATTCTTTTTTTCAATTTTAATGTGAACCCAAGTTTCTGCAATTGGAACTTGTTGCACAAGTTGTACCTACTTTTATGTGCCTGCTCTCCTACAATATGAGATAATTTCAAATGAAAAGGTTTAAACTTCAAATCCTTAAGATCCTAATTAATTATAAAAGCTTTCAGCAAAAAGTAAGGTCAGCTTTGCTTCACCATGCTCTTTAATCCTAATGGTTTTTTGCATATAGATTGCATTAGAGACTTGACCCTCATCTACACGTTTGAACTCTTAGATTGAACAGTTCTTTAATATCATTTTTACTTTCCTCCTGGTAAACTAATGTTGTATATGTTTCTAGAGTCCAAATGGTGTTTGGAATATTAACGGTGGAAAGCTTGCCTGAGGCTAGAAGCAATTGTTTGTGATGACCCAAATTTCCAGGGGCGTGGTAATCCATCAAGTGGTGGAGAGAGAGAACATATATAAGTTAGAACAGGAATCATGTAAAACATGTATGGGTGTATGATTATAATTTAATTCTTCTATTGGTGGCTTGTACTTCATTTGGAAAAAAGATGTAAAACTACAGCTAGTGAGATTACAACCTCAATCAAATGATTAAGCTTATCCATACTATTTTTATTGCCAAAACTGGCACTTAGAATTACTTCTGTAGATAAGAGTGTGTCTGTAATCTATGCAGGTGACATCTTTTATGCAGCTCCAAATGTTGATCATTTGCAAGACTTTGTGCGTAGGGATATAAAGTAGTACTTAAAGTACTGGCTTCGAAATTATATTGGTTATGATGGGTGGCGACTTGACTTTGTTAGGTGCATTTACATGGCTCTCTTACTTGGATTCATAATTGTTCTTCTTTGGGATCTATTGTGATATTGCTAATTGCTTTTTGTATTCTCTGTAGAGGGTTCTCTGACACATATGTCAAAGAATATATTGAGGCCTCAAATCCTGCATTTGATATAGGTGAATAATGGGATAATCTAGCTTATGAAAATGGCAGCTTGTGTTACAATCAAGGTAGTCTCTTATGCCTTTTGATTTAGTTAGTTCAAAAATTTCAATCTTTTTATTGCAAAAAAGAGATTATTTCTCCCAACTATTGGTCATTATCTGTATAGATGTTACAAACGTACTGATAAGTTTGTGTTAATCTTCAACTATTTATATTATTTGTTACATTATGATATATAAACTATATAATGGGATTTTCCTTTTCTTTGTGCAATTGTCTTTTCCCTTGCCCCATTTTGAGCTCTTTACCAACATCGATTTTAGCCTTTTATGTATTAGTGCTGTGCTGCTCTGCCTTAATATTCATCTTCATCTTGTTGGGTGGATATTTGCCTTGTCTTCTTTGCTGCTAATGTATAGATGCAAGAGGTATTAGAATTATCATAGTAAATATGTGGTCAAAATCTTGCAATCCAATATAAGACAAAACTTCCTGATATGAAATTATTTTCTATTCCTTTATGAGTTTCATCATGTTCTTTAGTTTCCGTCTCTTGGAAACTATGAGACCATCATCCTATCAATCTCAAAATCTGAGCCTGCCTCTGGAAATGGCAAAAGAAGTGCATGGACTAAAGTTTGGAATTTAATGACATTGGAATTTAGTTTATGTATCTTGGAAACTATGAGACCATCATCCTATCTCATCTTGGATCTTGTCTTCCTTCAAGAAGGCCTAAGGAGGATTGTGTTCACCATATCAGAATCAGACAACGGTTCCCTAGACAGTTACAGTCCCGTCTTCCACTGATACTAGTATTTCTCTTGTCCTCAATGATTCTGATTCCTTTTGTTTTACTTGAGATTTGTGTGTATAAGTTGCGACTCTTTTCTTTTCTCAAATTCTTTCTCTTAGGTGTTAGCTAGCACTAAATTGGATGTTGTCGATAGTTTGTGAGATTGTTCCTGATACTGTTATCTTTCATGGTTTCAAGAAGTGGGTTTAATTCTCTTTTCAATAATTTAAATTCATTTTAGCTAGTATAAATTGAAGCTTTAGTTATCAGTTTTACTTGTTAAATTTCTTTTTAGTTGCTTGTTTGATTGTTATTTCACAATTTTGATGCATGTTTCGTCTAACTGCATACTGTTGGCTCTTCACTTCTTTTAGGAATTTTAAGTCTACCCGAGAGGATATTTAGAGCAAGAGCGAAATTTCATTTATTTTGGTAAATGGGTTTTGTTTTCAGGAATCTCAGGAATATAATCTGTATATCTTGGGAAAATGGGAACTGAATCTTATAATGTAATCCATCTCTTAATCTGCATTTCATGTGTATGAATGGAACACTTCATTTCAATTTATTGCTAATATCTGTTATAAAAATGTTAATTTCAACTATCCCCATATTAAGAAAGGATAATGACACATTTGTGGTCGATCACTAAACTATTTTTCTATGTATGGTGTATTTGAAACTATTTGTTGTTTTTAGTTCACTCCGTCATTCATAATGGTGTGCCCAACATTTTCCACAAACATTCAAAGCAGTTTGTCTAGACAAACAAACTAGCGAGAATTTGGTCACCAGTCCGCTGTCGGACAGGCAGACTGGGAGAGAGAGCAATTATGATTGGTGGAGTGAACTAAAAACAACACCAAAAATCGGAAATAGTTTCAAATTCATCATAAATAGAGAAATATATGGATTGACTACAAATGTGTCAAGAATAACACACAAATTTTTGTTCATGTTCGAGAATATTTACTTTGCGACTTACATGGATTCTTGCACCACTAAATTTCTATTTAGTCTTATGCATATGGTCATATGAAAGGAGATGCTTTAAGATGTGAGGAAAGCTCATGCTTGAGAATGCTGCTTGACAAAAGAGATGCATAGCTGGCTGGGTCCTTGGATTCCTGGAAGGTAGACATTTCAGACTTATCAAACTAATTTGTACAACTTGTCTATATTACTCTCGCAGGACTGAGACCTTATAGAATTGAGCTTTAATGAGTTTAGGTGTTCTATAAGAAATTGCAGATTCGGACCTTGCTGTTCTTGAAAATAATCCACGTCAGTTAAGTGATGAATCTTGCATCCGAGTTGCAATCTGGACTAGTTGCAGTTTTTGGACAGATTTTGATATTATCCACAGGAAACTAAAGCATGGACAATCCCAACAGGTTAGCCTGTTCTATTAATTTATGCCATCACTATTTTGATTAGTTCATCAATTTGGTAACTTTTATGTTAACTATTTTGATTAGTTCATTAATTTATGCCAAAAACGAAGTCGGTATGTCCTGTTAAAATTTGGCTTTCTGATGTGGAAGTTAAGGTAGCAAAAGTTGATAAACTAATAAGTTATGGCGTGGAGGGGTATTGGTCAAAGATTTATTTTTGTACTAGGGTCGAGAAGATCCTGTCTGAAATGATGGCTTTAAAAAATAGAGCACCTCTGCCAAGCGAATCGACAGTTGAATCAATGGATTTAAAACCAACAATAGAGGGCCTTGAAATAAGTTAGAAGAAGTATGGAATTGTTTAACTGCGGATGAAGTTGGG